>NC_140931.1:145215328-146710328 GCF_014529385.1 Adiantum capillus-veneris | reverse complement strand
AAATGTGTCTCAACTTAATATCGTGCCGTTTCCAATTTCAAAAATGCCGGTTGAGGCTTGCGCCCAGTGTTCGGGAAAAATGTGTCTCAACTTATTATCGTGCCATTTTCAATTTAAAAAATGCCGGTTGAGGGCGAAGGGAAAAGGAGACAGTGTAAATAAAAAATATAAAAAAACCAGTGTTCGGAAAAAATGTGTCTCAACTTAATATCATGCCGTTTTCAATTTCAAAAATGCCGATTGAGGCTTGCACCCAGTGTTCGGGAAAAATGTGTCTCAACTTACTATCGTGCCGTTTTCAATTTCAAAAATGCCGGTTGAAGCTTGCGCCCAGTGTTCGGGAAAAATGTGTCTCAACTTATTATCGTACCGTTTTCAATTTCAAAAATACCGGTTAAGGGCGAAGGGAAAAGGAGATAGTGTTTTTAAAAAAAAACACTAATTTTCTAAAATTTCCTCTTGCTAGGTCGTTTCTCTCTCTCTCTCTCTCTCTCTCTCTCTCTCTCTCTCTCTCTCTCTCTCTCTCTCTGCGAGGAAGTCCAGAGTACTGTCCAGACAGACTCTCTCTCTCTCTCTCTCTCTCTCTCTCTCTCTCTCTCTCTCTCTCTCTCTCTCTCTCAACGTGCGTGACGGCAGTTACAGGCGGACTTTGACCTACCCCAAGGCCTGCGCCAAGCAGGTGTGCCATCTGGGGACGCGTGTCAAGGGGCGCTCAAGTTGGCGGCAACAGTCTCTCTCTCTTTCTCGCTCTGAGTGGCGGTGGCGCATACGCTGTGATGCCGAGCACCAAGACACACCAGTCGGAGCACCATCGGATAATTCTGCTTTTGACGCGTGGCGGAGGGGAGCCGGAATCCCCTCCCCTTTTGTCTGTAGTATAGATATCTATATCAATTGGCTTCAAAAATAATAAATTATATTGCAAGGAATTCTAAAGAGAAGAAAACGCTCGTGGGGGAAGGTAAGGAAAAGAAAAACTAATGCTCACATACCACCTCTTTATATAGTGACATGGATAGTCTTTTGGCTTCCCACTTTCATTGGTAAGCTTTTCATTTCCTAAACTTACTCTTATTGTAGATGTTCTGAAGGATTTTTTTCTTTTTCAAAATTGTGGAGGCGTACTCTTTTTTTCTTTTTCCGAAATTGTGAAGACGTACTCTTTGGAACCCATTTGTTTTAAAAAAAACTAGTAAGATTAACATTAAAAGATATTCTTAATGGTTTCAAGAAAATTAAAAAATATTCTTAATTCAAAGATTCTCTCAACAACAACAAAAACAATGCATTAATGTATAATAACAACGAGCAATGACGAAACACGTAGATTTGTAACAATAATAGTTAAAAAAGACGGATACAACATTGAGAGAGAGAGAGAGAGAGAGAGAGAGAGAGAGAGAGCTTTGAAGAGAAGAAAATTCTATAGAGAAAATAAAGGAGAAGAGAACACTTCTTTAAATGAACACAAAAAGTCTTTTGATTTTTCACTTTGATATGTCTTTTGACTTTTTATTTTCGTCTTTCTTTTAATTTCTTAAACTCACCAGTTCTTTATCTATTAATTAATTAAATGTCAAGATTCTTGCCGATCCCATTTGCAAAAGTAAAAGTTCTCCTTTTCTCTCGTTCCCACGCTCCCACGCAATGCCTCCATCCTCACCTCTGTCCCTGTCTCTTGTTCTCGACAGATTTTCGCTCATCCGTTGATGCAGGCCTCGTTCTAGGCTCAGCTTCTTTGCCATCTCTCCCTTGCGTTCATCCTTGCACAAGCGCATCCCATCTGGAGGTCCCTCCTGCATCGGCTACAACCACACATGGCGCCTTTTTTTGTCTCCTTTCCTTGTGAAGCCACATATCCCGCTTTCAGCTCTGCAATCCGTTCACAGCAAGCATGTTAGCACTGGAGGGCCATAGTTCTTCCCCCTTGCTCTCCTGAGTCCTTCTAGCCATTAGCTCCAGCATCCCAGATCCGAGTTGCTGTGCCTGCAGATTAACACGAGAGAGAGGGAGTTTTCGTGCTTGCAGACCAACGCCAGCGAGCGAGAGAGAGAGAGAGAGAGAGAGAGAGAGAGAGAGAGAGAGACGATGTGTCGCTCCTCCTATCATGCGCAAAAACGAACGAAGAGGGAGAGAGAGTCTGTGCTGCTGCAAAAGAGCTCTGCATTCTTGCCGCCTGTACCAAAACTTTTAAAAGTTTCGTCGTGTCTGTTCGCGCGCAAAGTATCTGCTCCACGCTTCTCTGTCTTTTGCCACGAGTGCTTTGTTGCCTTTAAATTTTCCAAAAGGTTGTGAGAGTAAATTATAAAAATTAGAAATCGAGCTCGCTGCGAAGATGAATTTTCACACATATTTGCTTTCTTTTGCTGAGCACTCAAAAGCGGATCTCAATTCTCAAGAAGGAATAAACACTAGAAAATCTTGAATAATCCAACAAAAATAGATACACGTTTCTTATTCAAACTTTTAAACAGAAGTATCTTCCTAATTCTAGGAAAACTAATGAACGCAAAATTGGCTGGGTCCACTCATCTTATGCACTTAATATGTTTTGAAAGAAAAAAAAAAAATTTCTTGAGATAGGAGAGACTTAATCTTTGGAACTCGTTTGGTTTACAAAAAATCTAGCAAGACGCCTTTTGGCCTTGGAGGAAAAGTCCTGTATTTGATTCCACGTAAAAGAGTTATATCCTTTTCATTCTAGAGATTAATCTTTTTTATGTTGAAGTTGAAAGGCGAAAGAGAGTGATGATTGGAAAAGTGACACATGGAGAAAGAGAAAAAGGGAGAGAGATTGATTTTTGTCTCCAAGGGCGGTGATAATATTTTATGATGTCTCATTAAGTAAATTAAGTAAGATTTACTGCCAATACATATCTCATGATCATAGCTTTTGGCCATGCGTGCATGAATTGAGGAGGATGCTCTATGTGGTGGAGATGGGAGTGAGGCATCTCTCTCTCTCTCTCTCTCTCTCTCTCCTTCCTGAGACGAGACCATTGGGCAGCTTGCTTCATGTGAAGCAAAACATGAAGGCACAATGCAACATGTACATTGGATCCAACTGAGACAAATAGGTGGGTTTGCTTGGTAGCTACTGAACCAACATTCTTGCTTTTAAGTGAAGATCGTGAGAATTATTGAAGACTTGGCGATCGCAAGCGGCAATCAGTATGCGAGTGAGGGAGAGTTGTATGTGTGATAAATTTTGGACCCATTTATTTAACAAAGAATCTAACAAGATGCATTTTGTCCTCGGAGGAAAAGTCATGTGCTTGCTTCCACGTAAGACAGTTATATTCTTTTCATTTTAGAGATTATTATTTTTTTATGTTTGAGTTGCAAGGCTAAAGAGAATGCTGGTTTGGAAAAGTGACACATGGGGAGAGAAACAAGGTGAGGACTCACGATCACGATGGCCTCTTGAAGGTAAGGGGGGAGGAAAGATTTATTGAAAGTAGGTCTTAATCAATGTTGCAGTTATATTATTTTAATATAAAATTATATTGTCCATACAGGTGAAATAAGAACATTCATTTTATATTATAAAGTTTAAAAAATATTTCAGGTAATTCTCAATCAGGCCATTTTTTAATTTTTTTCTAATCAGTACCCGTTACTCGCAAATGGCTTATATATTATGAAGGGACCCCAATAATAAGGTAAATGGTGCACATTGCACATCAGTATTTTGAAACATAATAAAACAAAAAAGGAAGTAAAATAAAAAGACACATTAAAAATCAAAACAATAGAATATTTTAATGCTTTCAAATAAGCATAGAAAATAATTAAACAATTTAGTGAAGTGAATTTTTTTTTTAAATCCTCAAATGAGAGAATCGTTTATCAATGCCTCAGTGTTTGAGAAAGGTGTGTCTGAGCTTAGGCTTAAGCTGATTGAAAATCGAGATTTGCCGGTTGTAAAGGATGGCAAAGGAGAAAAAACTTGGCAAAATATACTAAAAAATAGTTTGAATATTTTGTAAATTTGAAAATTTCTACTAGTATTTCCATTTTGTATTTGTATAAGGAGGAAACTTGTCACTTAGACAAAAAGACTTTCTCGAAGAGTGCATCATAAGATCAAACTCCTATGAATATTTTGTTTAATGTTTTGATCTCTAAAGTCATTTTCAAGCATGCAGACAGAGTAAAATGCTGCCTTGGAGAATAGCTTTCTATTCTAAATACTTTTGAATCCCTTAGGGACACTTGTCTCTCAAAGAAGGTGATGTAAGGAAACAAAAGGGACAACAAAGTTATTTTACAAAGACCCTTGCCATGTGGCGCTCATCCAACCAAAAAATCCAACGGTTTCAGTGTTGTAACAACCTTGCACAATGAACCCTATGGCCTTCCACAAGCCAAAAAAGGGAGAGAGATTGAATTTTGTTTGCACGAGGTCGGTGGTAATATTTTCCGATATCTCATTAAGTAAATTAAGTAAGATGTAAATTGAGTAGGATCTATTGCCTCTACATATCTCATGATCACAGCTCTTGTGTCTTGCATGCATGGACTAAGAAGGATGCTCCATATGGTGCAAATGGGAGTGAGCAAAATCTCTCTCTCTCTCTCTCTCTCTCTCTCTCTCTCTCTCTCTCTCTCTCTCTCTCTATGAGAACGTTGGACAGCTTGCTTCATGTGAAGCGAAACATGCAGGCACAATGCAACATGTGCATTGGCTCCAACTTAGACAAATAGGTGGGTTTGCTGCAGCTACTGAACCATCATTCTTGCTTCCAAGTGAAGATCGTGAGAATCACTGAAGACTTGGCGAGTGCAAGCGGCAATTAATACGGGAGCGCGAGGGAGCATTGTATGTGTGCTAAATTTGGACCCATTTGTTTTACAAAGAATCCAGCAAGAAGCCTTTTGGCCTTGGAGGAAAAGTCATGTGCTTGCTTCCGGGTAAGAGAGTTATATTCTTTTCATTTTAGAGATTAATCTTTTTTATGTTTGAGTTGAAAAGAGAAAGAGAATGCTGATTGAAAAGTGACATGTGGGGAGAGAAAAAATGCAAGAGAGATTGTTTTTTGTCTGCAAGGTTAGTGGTAATATTTTACTATATCTCATTAAGTAAATTAAGTAAGATCTACTACCTATACATATCTCATGATCATAGCTCTTGCGCCCTGCGTGCATGGACAAAGGAGGATGCTCCGTGTGGTGCATATGGGAGTGAGGACTCTCTCTCTCTCTCTCTCTCTCTCTCTCTCTCTCTCTCCTCTCTGTCTGTGAGGCGAGATCGTTCGGTAGCTTGCTTCATGTGGAGCGAAACATGCAGGCACAATGCAACATGTGCATCGTCTCCAACTGAGACGAATAGGGTTTGCTTGGCAGCTACTAAACCAACATTCTTGCTTCCAAGTGAAGATCGTGAGAATCCTTGAGGCGAGCGCAAGCGGCAATCAGAGTGTGAGTGAGGGAGAGTTGTATGTGTGCTAAATTTTGGACACGTTTGTTTTACAAAGAATCTAGCAAGATTCCTTTTGGCCTTGGAAGAAAAGTCATGTGCTTGCTTCCATGTACGAGAGTTATATTTTTTTCATTTTAGAGATTAATATTTTTTATATTCGAGTTGAAAGGGAAAAGAGAATGTGGATTGGAAAATTGACATGTGGGGAGAGAGTAAAAGGAAGAGAGATTGATTTTTGTTTGCAAGGTCGGTGGTAATATTTTACAATATCTCATTAAATAAATTAAGCAAGATATAGTTTAAGTGAGATCTAATGCCTATATATATATATATATATATTATATATATATATATATATATCATGATCACACCTTTTGCACTTGTGTGTTGGATTGCGAAGGATGCTCCATGCAGTGTAGATGGGAGTGAGGAAACTCTCTCTCTCTCTCTCTCTCTCTCTCTCTCTCTCTCTCTCTCTCTATATATATATATATATATATATATATATATATATCGGGTGAGACCGTTGGGAAACTTGATTCACATGCAGGAACAATGCAACATGTGCATCATCTCGAACTAACATGATTAGGTGGGTTTGCTTGGTAGCTACTGAACCAACATACTTGCTTCCAAGTAAAGGTCATGAGAATCACTAAAGACTTGGCGAGCGCAAACGGCAATCAGAACGCGAGCGAGGGAGAGTTGTATGTGTGTTGAATTTTGGACCCATTTTTAAAAAAGAATCTAGCAAGATGCCTTTTGGCCTTTGAGGAAAAGTCATGTTCTTGCTTCCACGTAAGAGAGTTATATTATTTTCATTTTGGAGATTAATCTTTTTGGCTTACAGAGACCATAGGGGGCCAGTGGAGAAAGCATGCAAAGCTGGAACCGTTGGTTTTTGACACTGAGGATGAGTGCCACATGTATACAGAGCCATTAAGCTAAGGGCTTTTCTAATTACAAGTCCCTTTTGGGCCAGGTTGGCGCATGCATTCTTGCTTTGCAGGTTGGTGAAGGAAGATTGGTGAAGGTAGGGGCCACTTTTGTGAAGGAGGGCGAGGTGATCTTTTTCGCTTGCTGGTATGCTTTTGGGCGGTGTCTTTCATGGCGTATGTTACACGCAAGTACAAGAGGCGTGTCTTGTTTTTTGTGACATCGCATGCTGCACATCCAATGCCTCATGGGAGAGCAGTCATTTTTAGTGTGATAATAACTTATGTCATGGTGGGTGATGCTGCTTCCAACCTCACATCCAGAGCCCAGCTTAACATCAACTTCACAATCGCAAGCTCCGACTACGAGTTTTAGATTTCTTTCAGCGACATCCTTGTCTCCCCAAATGCTACCTTCCACCTTATATTCAAAAACATGCCCAGCCAATCAAACGCACATAGCCTCAGGATCGTCCACTTGGTAATCTCTACCCTTGTTTGGTACACCTACAGAGACAAAACTTCCCGGTCAGTACAATAACCTTGGCGGTATCTCCACCTCTCTCTGCCTCCAAGATGATGGTGATCTCATCATCTCTGTTGGTGGCCCAAATGCTCCGATTTGCTTGTTTGGCACACCTCCACCGCTATAACACATGTTCAATCCACGGAACTCAAAGATAATGGCAACCTTCTCTTGCTCAACTCCTCAAATGATGTTGTTTAATTGTAATGCACCCAACATTTTTCAAAACTATTTCATTTACTTTGTAAAAGTGTTTAAGGTTTGAATTTTGTTAAGTCATAAAACGTTCCAATGCAACGATCGAATCAAAAATCGGACTCCTGAACTATTAATTATGGCATTTATTCACTTGGAAACAATAGGTTGATATGGGAAACTTAAGCCTCGAGTCTGTTTCTAAAGATAAGATTTGACTCTCAAGAAAGAAGGAGTTTTTTTAGAAAGGAGGAGTATTTTTAGAAGAGGAGTAGAATGAGTCTTTTGAGAAAAGGAGTATTTTTAGAAGAGAAGGAGTATTTTTAGGAAAAAGGAAATA
Organism: Adiantum capillus-veneris; assembly: GCF_014529385.1. NCBI lineage: Eukaryota > Viridiplantae > Streptophyta > Polypodiopsida > Polypodiales > Pteridaceae > Adiantum > Adiantum capillus-veneris. Next base: position 146,702,910 of record NC_140931.1, on the reverse strand, counting down.
TTTTTAGAGAAGAAAGAGAAGTGAGAGCTTCTTTTCTTGGAAGTCAAGTTTCTCTTAAAATTAGAGAGTCAAAATCACGCATCAGGATATGTGTCCAAAAAAAAAAAAAAAACCGCCAAGAACGTGTGCAAACTTGTCTCTCTGTTTTTTGCTATTCTTAGCTTGTGCTTTTGGCTCTTGAGAGCCTATATAAAGGCCCCTCTTCCCTCACTTTCAAGACACACACACATAAGTTCTTAGAAGCGGAAGCTCTCTTGCCATAACGCCAGAGTTACCTTCTCTCCCTCAACCTCTCACCCTCGATCCATCTCCATCTCTAACTCCATCTATACCACCATCGTGTTGTCCCTCAGATTGTTGAGTTCTTTTTCTCTCTCTTTCTTACAATCTTCTCGGCAAGCAAGGAAACCATACGATGGCCCCAAAGTGAGTGAATCAAATCTCTAAGGATGCTCAGGTCATTCCACCTGCAAGGAAAGTATCATCTACTCCAATCATAATTCTTTGAACGGAGACTCTGGAAGAATTTGAAGCCATCCAACCTCAAGCACAGGAGATAATCAAACGTATCGCTAATCCGATAAGATAAATTTATAATTCTACATCATTATGCACACCAACCTAGTAAGGCAAGTTTAGGAATTCCCTTAAACACTCTAAGGAAACGTGATTGTATCACATGAAACAAGCATATGTTCTCGTAGAGTAGTGAAAGGATTATTTGATAAATTATCATTCTTCGTTAAATTGTTATTGCTTGATAAATTATTATTATTTGATATGAAGAGTTGGTTGATCATGTTTTAAGAATCATTTAAGAAGAAAAATTGTTGGAAGAATATATTTTGTTCCTCGCGGGTAGCGAAATGCCTCGTGGGTAGCAAGATGATCCCACAAACTAAGCTGAGGTTATAGGCTCTCTTTTTATCCCTTGCGGTTAGCGAGATGCCTCATGGTTAGCGAGATGGGAAGGTTGCGCAATTTGCAGTTAGCGAATAAATAAACCCTTTGAAAAAGCTCTATTGGTTAGATAAATATAGGACTATTTTCATTAGGCCTTGTTTGAATTGCTTTGGTATTGTTTGGAGGGTTGCATGAACAAATCTATGTCCGAACTAATAAAGGAATCATGTTTGTATTTGTAAAACAGTGTGGTAGTAATTAAAAAACAAGAAGAACGGGTGAGTGTGATGTGGAAAGTGGGAGGTTAGTATCCTAGAAAATTTAGGTCTACGGATGGGTGGACCCGATTATTCGAGTACTTTTCACAAGATTAATAGCTAGTCAATTATAAGTCTCATATCACACTTATGATTTATGAATGGTGGTCGTTCCTCTTAAACATGGGGAAAAAGGCGTTGTTTATAGATCTTAAATATGCCAATGAGATTTTATCTTTGTAATATAGGAATTAGCTTTCATTAAAATCCCTTGATTTAGCTGACCTGTGGTGTATGACCCTTACAAGCACAATCACGATGGATGGAGGACTTCCTCTCTTATGTTGCTTGTATCTCTACTTCATGGAAACGGAGTAGGGTGTCGTCAATAGAACTTGATAATAAAGGAAGACTATTTATCAAGTCGCCCCAATCTTTTGGGGTTGGGGACCTCACATTGGCAATCCTTTGATCACTCCACAGATACCTACTCTCCACTCAAAAGCTGTCTGTCTAGAAAAGCTTCTTGAATTCTGCAAGGAATGGGTTTCCCTCTGTGGGGGAGGAGTGTCTTGGCTATGGAAGCTCACAGGCTTGTCGCCTACAATATAGTATGAGAGTTTTGAGCCTTACTGGGAGCTAAGGCCATCAAGCAACAACACAGAGCTTGTTTATGTAGAAATTTCTAATGTCAGTATATCCATATTGACATAGATGGTAACATATTGGGAAGTAGAGGGAATATCAGCATCAATTGCAAATATTTCTGCTTGACTTGATGAGCATTGGGTTTGTTTCAAAATGAAAATTTCTAGCTCATAGTGGGTTTCTCAAATGTAGGTGATTGAAGAGGCTTATGCTCTTCCAGATGATTGTAGGTCATATGGGCTTTGTATCCCGGGGTAAGGTTGAACATGCCCACCCACATTCACAATAACAATTTTGTGAAATTACGGTAGGTTTCTATTTTGCGACAGAAATTTCCTCAGATACAGTTAGTGGCTTATCTCTAGATGAATGTAAAGCTTTATGTACCAAGAACTTCTCTTGTTTGGGGTTCTTCTATGGTGCAGCATCTGATTCAAAGGAAAGGAAAAATTGTCTGGTCATTAGTCAAATGTGTACTTTGTCAGCTTTGGTATTTAGCAATTACAACAACAATTATATGTATGATGCTTATGTGAGGGTGCAAGGGAAACCTCGGTCACCGCTTGCTATCATATTGGGTTTATGTGTTCCTGTTGTTGTGATTGTATTATGCATAGGTTTGTGGTTGTTTGTAAGGAACAAAGTGAAAGTGGCTCATGCAGAAGAAGAAGAATTTTTGCTGGAAGCATTATCGAGGCTACTATAAAGTATTCCTATAGGGAACTCAAGAATGCAACAGAGAACTTCACACACAGGATAGGAGGTGGGTCATTCGGGTCAGTTTATGAAGGAATCGTTACTGATGGGACAAAAATTACAATAAAAAAATTGGAAGGAATTAGCCAGGTTCATGCGGAGTTGGCCACCATTGGGACGGTTAGGCACTTGAATTTGGTGTGGCTCAAGGAGTTTTGCTTGGGGCAGAGGGTCTCTAGATGCACTTTCATTTCCTAAAGAGGGCTCAAAGTATCCAAAACTCTCTTGGGAAGAGAGGCTTTCCATTGCTATAGGTGTTGCAAGGGGCTTAGCTTACCTTCATGAGGGTAGTCCTGATTGCATCGTACATTGTGACACAAAGCCTGAGAACAATACTGTGGATGATGATGGAGTTGCAAAACTTTTGGATTTTGGGTTGGTAAAGCTTATGAGTCAGCAACAAGATGTTGTGGAGACGATTATGTGGGGCACGAGAGGGTATATGGCACCAGATTGGCTAAGAATGGTGGGTCGTATAGCAGAAAAGGTAGATGTATACATCTATGGAGTTACACTATTGGAGCAGCTATCGGAGCAACGGAATTTTGAGGGTACACTAGAGTCAAGATGGGGATATATGCCAGAATGGGCACTCTATAATCTGACATTGGGAGGGGAGGGCAAGGTAGAGGAAATATTGGATGAGGTCATAGTGGAGGAAAAGGATCCCTCAGCGAGCCCTCACCAAAATGAGCCTTGATGATGGCAGTTTGGTGCTTGCAAGAGGATCCCACCCCGCAGCGTGCCATGAGCCGTGTGGTGCAGATGTTGAAGCATTAGGGCCAAAAACGACTCAAAAAGGGTTGTGTAAGGCGTTGGTTAACTTGATAATTAGCAAAGCCATTGACGGTCAAAACAACTCCAAATTTCAGAGTTTTGGTTATTTAAAGCATATCTATGCTATTTAAAGCGTATCCAGGTACATATCTCTAAATATTCAAAAGGATATCATTTTCAAACCATTTCCTTGTGGTTCACCTCAAACTTTGTTCTCATTCACTTCACTTGGTGGCAAATGGTTATTTCCACTTTTGAATAACTCAATCCCTCCTTTTTTGTCTTACTTTCATGAGCTTTCTCTCTTCTCTTCTAATGCTAACAACTCTGCTACTACGTTGTCTCCATTATACTTTATGTATGCTCTTTGCTACTTACAATGAGTAATACATCTTCCATAGGTGATAATCGCAAGTTTCACTTGAACATTAAGCTTAGCCAAGAATATGCTACCACACAAAGTGTCTATAAAAGACTAGTTACTTCAAAAAATATATATATCTTTACGCAAAATATTGTCGATTTTACATCAGTTTTTTATTCTTTTGGTATTTCTAGGCATGTCACCCCTTTATCTCAAAAACTTTCTTCTTCTATTGACCCCAAGTATTTTGACATTTGACTCCTCAGCTGCAGCTGCTAGAGTAGCAGAGAAAGTATCCCGCTCTTGATGCATTGAATCTTGCAACATACCCAAATATTCTAAGTTCCACGGATCTCACAAGTAGCTTGACCTTGTTGGCATTGATTTGAAGGGGAGTGTACCCCATAAACCGTGACAATATCTTCAGGGAAAATATTGGCAACTTAGGATCTTTAGAATACTGCATCTGAAAAGTGCACAAGGTGGCATTGTCCAATGTAGGCAAGTAGTTCATGAGGGAGGAGGCATCCCTTCTAAAAGTTCCCTCTGTTGATCTCCCTGTGGAGCCTTTATCTCTCCCAATAAAATTGTCTTTGTCAAGGAGTTCAATTTGCAGAACAGGAAGTAATAAATATATAACAAAAACTTTAAAACAAAAGAAGATTGTAGGAAGGGAGATCAAGGTGAACCTGAGTATACCTTTTGCAACTCATCCTCCACAATGAATTTTTCTTAAAGGAGATTGCATGACCCAGTCATCTCTCTTTTGTAACGTCCTTTTATACCTCTTTTAACTTAAAATCTTTGCCAAAAGATTGGATACCAAGCTCAACAAGTGTCTTCTCAAAATCCTCATATTTTAAGAGTAGGTTTCTCCTCTTCCACTCTTTTCATGCATAGAGCAAGTGCATCAAGATCAGGAAGAAATAAGTTATCGAGTGTCTGCAGATCAAATGCCAAAAACTCGTTCTTTGACTCTTCTTATGTATTAATGAAGTCTTTGGCAACCTCAAAAGCTTCAAAAATGGTTGCAATACAATAGTCCTCTGTGATATTAAGCAGGCATTAAATATGGTGGAGAGGGATATACTATTTTCCATTGATATAAAAGAAGGGAAGGCTTGGAACATTAAAAGAGGCCTCAAATAACTCTACCTCCTCTATGGGCTCATTAATGAAATCACTAGCTCTAAATTGAGCAGCATCAAAATTTGAACTCTCCTGCTCCTGAGCTACATCATCAATTTCTTCCTCCTCTAGAACTTCACTTTTCTCAAGTTGCAAGAATGTGGAACATTTTTATTTGTTCCCTCTGTCTCTATCTTTCACTTCATGTTGACCTTTGCCTTGCATGTCAACTTTAAGAAACATGTAGAAGATAAAGGCAACTTTCTTTGGAACAAGGTTGCAAGGCTTTGAATGGACAGAGCAAAAAATGCTCGGTGGGCAAACAAAAGAAGACTTCTTGGAAAATCTTCCTAATCTTCTTATTACTTTGCCCTTCTCAACTGGGTTGGTAGGAAATTCAGTCAGATGACAATAACTCTTGTCATCCAATGCAAAACACGTCCCCTCAACTACCTCCTCAAATTCTTTGACCTCCTCTAGTAGAAAATCTCTCAATTTGTCTAGCATAATTGAAATATCAAATTGAGGATTGAATATATCATATGCCTTTGTGTACAATTCCATGTCACCACCATCCATGATAGCAACCAACAATTTCTCAAGGCTTGGGCTCTCCTCCATAATCCCCTCTCGACCCTCAGTAATCTGACTCATTTTTTTGGCTTTGAAGAGACGATCTCAAGAGATCCAAAATTGTGTGAGGAAGCCCAAATGATGCGATTCGGACATGGAATGGAAAATACGAGCACCCCAAATCGCATCATTCTGGAATGGGAGAGGAGCAAATAGGGGTGGATCGGCAAGGTCGGACCGGAATGGGAGAGGAGCACAAGGGGGTTGGATGGGCAGGGCAAAGAGGGGTGGATTTATAGAGAGCAAGAGTATACAAGAGGGTATGGCGTGATAAGAACTTAGCGGTGCAACCCTAAACGACACAATGAGAGGTTAGCAAGATTTGTTGAGGGGTGCTTTATCGTGCCGTGCAAGCTGGCAATCAACATGTTTAGAGGTTTGCAAGCCTATGATGCGATAGGAAGGTTTGCAAGAGTTAGGGTGGAATGGGATTGTGTCGTGCTGGAGGTTCTGCGAGGTATAAGAGTTGTGTGAAAAGTGGCAATCATACTTATATATGGGGGAAAATTTGATCGTTGGTGACATGTGTCAACCAACACTCCTGCCATGTGGCATGCCCCCAACGGTCAACTATACGGATGGTCATCCATATATAAGCTCCAAGGCACGTGCTCATTTGTGACTCCATTGGCATTTTTTTAACACGACATTCCGTACTTTTTCCCTTCTTCTCTTGCAAGTTCTTCCCACCCTACATGGCGCGATAAGGCATTGTTTTGCATCCTCAAAGTTCGAACCCCCTCCTATTGCGTCCTATTGTTCTACTACTCAATGTGGCTTCCACCCGCATGACGCGATAGAGGCATATCCTTCTTGCCCACATGGTCTCCCCTCGCAAGGTGCAAAAATCAAGGGAAAATTCCCTCTTGCCCTCCCGCATGATGCGCTAGAAGGGGGCCACCAGAGCTTCAGCATGACACACTAGAAGGGGGTCACCAGAGCTTCGGAAGCCCTTCATCGCTTTGTTTGGGCACGACTCCTGGACAGCCTGCATGGTGTGTCATAAAAACAAATATCTAACCAACCCAAATGATTTTCTCATATTTAACTGATCATTTAATGTGGGAGAATAAACGAGAACAAGGGTTACAATATAGACATGTGCTTATAGATCTATCTCAACACGGGGCCACAATAAAGCATCCCAAATGAGAGATGATCTGTCAAAGAGCAAGGCTAACCAATGGAGCATAAATACCTTAGGGTTAGTTTCATTGAAGACCTCCAATAGTTAGTGTTAAAAGTCCTTGGACCTTAGTTAACCTAGGACTGTGCTTGAGGTGGGAACCCGACCCAAGCTTAAGGTGCTTGAGGTGCTTGATTTTTGGGGTAAAGCCCCATGCGGCCGGTTAGGCTAGGTGCCCGCCCACTATACTTATTCATTATGTACATAATAGAATAAGGGGAGTCACATGTAGAGAGTGAGTTTCAGTCCCTGGAAACACAAGGTCTCCTCTTCTCCTCTCTTATCCATTGTTGCACACACTCACACACAATCCCACTTGCGCACTTCAAGTAGTATCAGAGCTAAGGGATTGGGAGCACCATTGGAGCTCAGCGGGGAGGCAGGCAGAGAAGCAGCAAAAACTGCAGCACGTTTTTGCAGATTCTTTTTGGCCTACAAAACGTCTTCATTCAAGCCGTTTTCGTCGGGCTTGACCGTTTTTTGTCCTCTTCAACTTTGCAGAAGAAAGTCTTCACCAATTTAAAGATACGTCACTCAGACTGCCTGCACGTCTAGGGTACACAGGTGCAAATTTTTATAGGTCTATTTCGACCTGTAAAAACGGCACATTTCAGGTCCATTCCCTCTGTTTTCAACCGTTTTCACATGGTCTACAACTTTGCAGAAGGAAGTTTCTGCAAATCCTGAAGGGTGTGGAAGATATGGGCTGACAGGCTGCAGGGTATTCGGAAAGTTGAAGATTATGTATGCCTATTGTGGTGATTTGCTACATCTGGAGAGCTCGGATTGAGCTTTTCCATTCTCTTGTTTTGCGCATTGGTGCTTTTCTCTCAGTGAAGAGAGTGTGGGTTGATATTTTCAACACATTTATGCGCATACAATGGGAACACTTTGTGGATGTATGCATTCTTGTGGACTCTCAGGATTCAAGAGTTGGATTCATCACAGCTTAAGTGCATTGACTTATGCGATTGAACAGATTTCAGAAACTGTGGTGCACGAATTTGCAGAGAGTTTTGCAAGCATATCTAGCATGATTGTGAGCTGAATTTTCAGCTGATCTGGATGCTCTTTGATACACATTTGTTACATGCTTGATGCTCGTTTACATTGCCATGTGGATCCACATGATGTGCGCTTTCTGGCGGATGATATTCTTCACATTGCAATGGTATATGTGGGCTGATTTTCAGCTGTTTTGAGCATCAATTTGTGTGACAGTCATATTTTGGTTGGTTTGCATCCAAGTTTATGCTAGTATATGCCTTGCTTGTAGAGTGTGGTTGATGCACTTTGTGTTTCGCATTACAGGATTGTTTTCCAAGTTCAGGGAGTTGAGACTTTGGGGCAGCTCATGTATGCGCGGATTTTACGAATGATTTTCTCATGGTTTTGAGCATGTTTATGGCATGTATGATTATTATGGTTAGATAGCCAAATACTGTCGAAACTCTGTCTGATTTTTCTTGCGAGTTTATTTGTTTATGCGCATGGTTTGCAATCGTGTTTTGATTGCATTTGGCACTCGTGGTTGCTTTGCCATAGTGTTTTGGCATCGCATTGTGAGAGTGTTTGCTCACTGGATTATGTCATTTGACATACATGTGGTAATCTCTTCAGGAGGGAGATTGTTGGTGATAGTTTCATCGATTACCACATAGTGCTCTTGGATTAGAGTGGGTATTTTGGCATCATTTGAGCGGTTTTGCTCACTTCTTCGTTACATTGATCACCATATTTGTTGACACTTCTCTTAGACAGCTTATGCCAGCTTATGTTGTATTTTGAAGGTACTTGGTGTATGAGTTAACCAGGCTTTGGCTATTGTCATTTGATCGATTTGTGCTTGGTCTTGTCACAGGTTATCGCCATGGATTTGGCATGTACATCATTGTCAGGATTTGGGATTTTCCATACAAAATTTGATGGTTCAAACTTTGAGCATTGGAAAGCAGGTATGCATGATGCATTGACTCAGTTGGGCCAAGTGTTTCCACTACAGGGCATGGATGCTAGGCTAGAGTCTATGAGTGACGATGAGTGGGAGGACTTGGATGAGCTTGCACGTTTGACGATCATGTTGCACCTTGGTGAGTCTGTCTATTGCATTGGTTTAGATGCATGTACAGCTATAGATTTATGGCAAAGATTGTGCAATGCTTTTGGCACAAATGAGTCTAGAGAGATACAATCAAAGGACGATCTTGTAGACATAGAGATGTTATGTATTGGCATTGTGGTCATACAAGACATGTACGTAGGCGTTGTTTTCGATAGATGAGACAGTGCAAGAGACAACACAAGAGGGATGCTATCACTTTGGATGATGTGGGAGCAGATGTAGCATATGTGACTACGCATGATGGAGATTTTTCCTTTGCTTCCATGTTTATTCTTGACTTTCTTATGTCGGTTTTTGACAACACATTACCTTCCCATTGGATACTAGATGTGAGTGCTAGATTTCATGTCACGCCGAGTCGTGAGTGCTTTAGCACATATGCTAGTGGTATGCTTGGACGTGTATGACTAGCTGATGGTTCAGTGCATGACATAGTTGGTGCAAGAGATGTCAGATTATCGTTGCCGAGTGGTGCATCATATGTGTTGCGAGATGTACGCCATGTGCCAGGTTTGACGTAGAGCTTGATCTCTGTGACTCAGTTACGAGACAACTGATGCCAAGTAGTGCTGGATGAGAATAGTTTCATATTGCATCGTGGACAGCTAGTCATAGCGAGAGGTGCTAGTGTTGGCACAATCCATGCGATGCGAGTACATCACGTACAAGACGGAACAGTCTTCGTGAGTACGCAGCCATGCAGAGAGATGAGGCACGTCTCCTTTGCGGATAGGTTGCATGATGCTCCAGTTTATGAGCATGTTGAGCCAGTTGTGCAGACATTTGTGCAGCAAGGCATGTCATTTGTGGATATGATGACAAATATGGATGGCTTGAGTGCTGAGGATTCAGCCGTGATTCAGTCATTCATGGATATGCTTAGGCCAGAGGTTGATGTATGTGAGCTAGATCTAGGCATTGCTCTTACCACACAGGGTTTAGGACAGACAGATGCTCTTGGTGCGTATGTGACATGCGATTTACAGGAGGATGGATTCCAGGGATCGGAATTTGGGTGTCAGGGTGATTTCCATGAGTGGAGGTCTGAGCCAGATTTGACTGAGATGGTCAGATTGGCAGATATTTCTAGGATTGTATCAGCATTCGGCAGTCTCATGTTCGAGATACTCATCTTGAGACCCGAGATTGCATTTGTAGTGGGAGCAGTTAGGCGTTTCGTGACTGATGTTGGGCTTGACCATAGGGGCACTTTGCAGCGTATGGTGAGATACCTGCAGGATGTGTGCGGCTTTGGTGAGGAGTATGGTGTCGATCGCTCTATACTTCCTCTACAATTAGAGCTAGATGCACACAGATTAAGTGAGCCAGTGGGTATTGACTGAGGTCATACTTGTGATGGCCTTGTACAGGTTTTGTACGGTTTTCTTTTCTCTCTCACAGCCACATTGGCCTTTACGTGGGAGGTTGTTGGGGTAAAGCCCCATGTGGACGGTTAGGCCAGGTGCCTGCCCACTATACTTATTCATTATGTACATAATAGAATAAGGGGGCTCACATGTAGAGAGTGAGTTTCAGCCCCTTAAAACACAAGGTCTCCTCTTTTCCTCTCTTATCCATTGCTGCTCACAAACGCTCCCGTTCGCGCACTTCATTGATGACTGAGATGCTGAGGTGCTTGTCATGCTTGAGATGCTAGGGTTGTACTTGAGGTGAGAACCCAGCCCAAGCTTGAGGGGCTTAAGGGCCAAGTTTGTGGTGGGAGCCGGGACTAAGGTTGAGGGGCTTGAGGTGTCAAAAAATCAATCATCAATCCCTACAAGGAGGGGGCAAGCCCTACAAGAGGGGGGATGAGAGAGAACACACATACACTCACACAAGGCAAGCTTTGTACAAAGAAAGCAAAAGGACACTTGTGAAGTTCCTCCTCGTGTTGCCCTCATAGTGTGCCTAAAGCCTATCGATTGGCCACCCAAGGGGTCCAATGATCATTTAGAAGATTCAGTTAATTGGTTTTGCATTTATCAAGTCCTCTCTCTCAAAGGGGAAAGGGGGACACTTGTCCCGAGACTACCCTTGTTGTCTCCTGCTTGTGATTGGCTAGGCGTGGAGGGGTCCAATGAACTTTAAGCATGATCTACAAGGGGGGGTTTGACCAAGGAAGCTAGGGGCATGCTTGGGGGTTATACTCTCCCACACACACACACACACACACACACCCTCATTGTGTGAAGTGCAAAGTGCAATAGTTCCCTCTCCTTCTCCAAGAAAGTAGAGAGGTTGAGAGCCTACACCAACACTCTTGGCTATGGAATGCAAATCCAACCAAGAGCCATGCTTCATTGCTTAAGCTTTCCATCTTCTCCATCTTCATTACTATGCTATTATGTATGCTAGCAAGAAGAGTGATGATAAGTGAGGAACTAATTCTTTCTCCTATGAAATGTTTCTTCTTCCTCTTCCCTACCCTCATTCCCTGCAAGATCTCTCCACCTTCGAAGGTTTTTGAGGTCTTGGGACTGAGGCTTGTTGGGATAGGTAATGCTTTCCAGAAAGTTTATGCTATGCTTATGATTCATGAAGCATTCCATCTTCATTGCATCACCTAGGTCACAAGGAACACAAAGATTGCATTGTAACAAGAAGTCTCTCTTGATAGGAGAAACTATAATACAAATGCCTATTGAAGGGGGGACCGCCGGCTCCACATAAATCTGGTCCTCAATTGTTGTCATGTTCTCTAAACTGTCTTTCTTGCAAAAGTATTGCTCATGCCAAGTTAACTAAATGTTTTTTTTATGTTGCTACCATCATTATGTTCACCCGCTATGCTCACAAAGTAATTTCACAAAAGTATTGTCTCTAAATCTGCTACTGTCAAGTTAATAGGCCAATTACAGTACATTGGTTATCAGCGAATTTGGTTTCTCTTTTCTTGCTTAATAAGAGAGGTTCTTAAGTATCCTATAAATGGTTGATTTTGTTAATTATATTAGGGTAAGTGGGACTGGGATCTATTATTGATTTTGTTGAGCCCACTATGTGGGATATGGTGCACTCCTCGGGAGATTGAATTTAATAATGGAGTCTTTTTAGACTTGCCTACGGCTTTATCATTATTGAGCCATAAGAAGTCCGAAAGGAGCTAGCCCTCAGTAATTCTGAAATATTAGACCCACTCCACTACTCTCTATAATTAACCACTTCAAGCCGTGGCTGTAGATACTTAAGATCCAATTTTCAAACGCTAAGAGGAGTGGCAAATAAGTTTTTGAATTGCCAAAGCATACACTAAGTATGTACACAAATTTTGTTAACATGGCTGACAATAAACAAGAAAGTAGAATGAACATTAATAGCTTTGATTTTGCACATGAAGGTGCTAATGATGATGCCCCCATGTTTTTCAATTATCTCGTTACTAGGTTGCAACAAGCTATGGGCAACCCTGCTTTGCAAGCCGAAGTTAACAAATTCACGCTTATGGGATTTCCCTTCCTCTCCAAGAGGAGAGAGAGCTTAGGAGGCCTCTTGAAGAGACCCCCAAAAGAAGACTCTCTCCATACAAGAGGAGGAATCCAACGAGCAAGAAAGAAATGAAACTTTAAGTTCCTCTAAAGATGTGGCTCCACAAACACGGCAGTCTAGACGATCGCCAACTCCTCCCAAGAGGAAAAGAACAACACACAATCCTTCTCCTTGTCATTGCAAAAGGGAAGAGAGGAAACAAAGGAATAAAAGGGCAAGAAATAGGTCACCCTCTTCTCCTTCTGCTTCACCCTCCTCCTCTTTTGACGAAAGCTATGGCTATTCTCTTAGAGAATATAGGAGGGGAGGACATAGAAAATCATACCCTACGTGGCGAAGGTAAAAAAAGCTAAAGAAGTTCAAAGAGGGAGGAAGTAGTATCTCTTTTCTCACATATGATGGCACCTTTGGTGCCACCGACAAAGTGTTGGCCTTCATCCAACAATTTGATGTGGCCTTTGGAGATGAGGGCTTCACAGAGTCCTCCAAGCTACAACATGTAGGTATGCACTTCCAAAAATTGTCTTGTCAGTGGTGGGCTAGCCTTCGTGGCAACGGCAAATCCCCAAAGACATGGAAAACTCTATGAGTTTCCATCATGAAGCAATTCCTTGCAAGCGATCCAAAGGACAAAGTGCTTACCGAATGGGGCAGCTTGAAGCTTCTCTCTCATGACTCTATCCACAAGTATGTAGACAAGTTTTGATATTTACATCTCACGACTACTTTCTTCCAAAAGATAGACTTTGCTGAGCAAAAGTAACAGTTTTATGCGAGATTACCTGAAGAGATGGCAGAGCGGCGAGTATGTCAACTCTCAAACGGCGTGGTTCTATCACTGAAGTAATCCACCACACCATGGTTGCTTCATGCATCAACTTCCAACGAGGGGCTAGATGGAATGTCAAGACCATGGAAAATAAAGACAAAGGTAATGCCAAGGGGAAAACAATGCCCAAAATTCTTTCAAGGCACTTCCAACAACAACAATCGTTCCAAGGAGAAGGGAGTTTACAAAGGAAAAAAAACTCTCCAGAAGAGCTTGAAGCTTTTCACAAGGACCGTAATTATTTTAAGTGTGGGGAGCAAGGACATGGTTATCGTTCTTGTCCCAGGAAGAATGTTTGCAATGAGACACCTAGAGCTTCCACCATCGAAGCTCCAAAAGAGGATGCTCATTGCAAAGGTACACCTCTCTCCTATGCTTGGGAAAAGGTAAGAGAGAATGATGCCTTCATCTTGTTTTTCCTTGGCTCTACTCACAACTTCATATCAACGGAGTTGGCCACTAAGTTGGGCATTCAAGATTTCAAGATGGGAGATGCAGTAACGGTCGACACTGCTTTCAAGGGACAGTGAGCTAATAGGATAGGAGAAGCCCATGGTGAAGAGTTTGGTTTAATCAACCCTCTGCTAAGATAGTCAGCAAGCTGACATTCCACCTCAGCAGCTCTAGAATAACTCATTTTGTAGGGTGGTTTATCGACAAGTTTACTGCCTGCAACCACGTCTATTCCATGTTGCACAGATCGTGTCGGCGGTAATCTTGATGGAAAATCATTAGGAAAAACATCATGAAATTCCATAATAATTTTTTTAACTAACTAGCAACCTTTGCTTGTTGAGAAGTAGCCATTGCTGGACCCCGAGCGGTCACTTTTTAGAATGTGTATGATATCACGTGAGTTAACCGGAGAGGATTATTAAAAGACCAAAATGTATAAAAATGTATACATACAGAGGGGGGTGGGGGTTTTTTAAATAGGCTCAAAGTGTAAGTATAGTATGTATATTGGGTTATTATTAATTACCTCTTGAACGCACGTGATATAGGGGTCTTTTGATAAGTGACTTCCCCGGGTTGTTGGAAGAGATGAGAGAGAAGCATGCAGCATTGAGGAATGTTCAACAGATTCAACATTGGAAAAAATAACACATTGAGTAACAAAGAAAACTTCTTCTATTTCATTATTAGAAGTGAGCTTCATAAGCTCTATTGTACATATCAATGGTGAATAAGGCACATCCTTCTCTCCTAACAACAACACATGTGCGCCATGGGATTCAAACATCAAACTGTTGTCCTCGTGGCTACACTTCAAAGATGGTCCTAGGCTATGCAACCATTTTCTACTAAGTACCACATCTGTCCGCTCCATATTCATAACCTGGAAATCCAAGGATGTGGAATAGCCTTGAATTTCCAACGGTACAGCTCTGACTTGAGTATCCCATACTTCAGCATCATAATTGTTCATCATTGCTACCTTGTTGTGGTGGGAACTCGGAGTCTGGGGAAATTTGAGTTTTTTCACTAATCCGTAGTTAATGAAATTGTGAGTAGCATCGTCATCTACCAAAATACACACCTTGTGCCCTTAAAGAGATCCATGCATGCGCACTAACTCATGAGGATCAAAGGTCTGATGCCACATGGAAGTTGTGATACAACATTCATGCACCACTTCGGTGTGTGCTACCTCCACCTTGGAGAAACGTGAGTGGAGAAACGTGAGGAAGACTCAAGAGGTAGCAATTGCACTATGTGCACTGCTTTCTCCTTGCTTTGAGTATCAGATTTCCCCTTGGGAAAATCCTTTTTTCCATGTCCTCTTCCCAAGCATTGAAAGCATAACTTCTTTTTTTTTAGCCTTCTCAAACTCCTGAGAAGAGAGAGGCCCGCGAGAATCCTTGGTTTGTTTGGCTGCTTCAGAATTGGCTACTAGAAATTTCCTTTTATTGTTCCCATGTGTGTGCATGTATTACCATGTATATTAGTAGGCACGTGATTATTATGTGATTTATTTTCATATGGATCATCATGAATGTAGGCTTTCACTATGGCCTCTTCAAGGGTTTTAGGGTCCTGAGTCTTGACATGCTTCTTAAGCTTTGGCGTCAGCCCACGGATTAACCCACGTACTTGTTGAAAGGTGTCTAGCCCTTCCAACTTGAGGATAACATCCCGATAGTGAGAGATATATTCAAGCAATAATGGGTGTTGGTGCATGGAACACGTGTCGCAAGATGTCCAATTTCTAACTGCTTCATATTGAGATCCAAATCCATGACAACACTGTGCAGTTTGAGAGAGAGAAGGAAGAATACCGAACCTTCTAAAAATTCCAAATTCGGAAAGACTGGTTTTCATTACCAACCCCGTCCGTAGAGAAATTTTGAGAAACGGGACTCCATGTTGGTGTTCTTGGAATTGCCGTTGAGGATGGACTCTCGTGTTAGATTCCGAGGAAAAAAGAAAATGTGGTTGCCTTGAGCACCAGTACTGCACCATCTTTGGAGCTTTGATATATTGAAGGTGACTTGAATTAATTGTACGACTCTGAATGAATTTACGCAAAAACAAATTGCAAGCTTGCTTGCGGACCACTGTCCAAAATGTTTTGCTTCGATGCTTGTGCCGATCCTTGCTCGGAGTTTCACAAAAGGGAGGGGGGGTACCCCACCGTGGAGTACTTTAATTTTGGGAGCTTCTAATTTAGAGCTTTTGAAAACAGAATTTGGTCTTTTCAAGTTGTGGGTAGAATTTTGCAAAATCTTGTAGTTGTACAAAGTCCTTTGACTCCCAATGTCATGAGACTTTTCATTTGTTATTATCAACCTTAAGTTACTCATGTTCAACCTTCCAACTTTCAATTTCCCATCCCACCTCTCAATGTTTAGCCTAAAGTAAACAAATACTTTTTTCCTTTTACAAATTGTGGAGACTTATTGAACTCTTGGAAACAAACAATCTACTCCCCTTATTTCATACGATTAGATTTTCAAGTAAAGAGAAACCCAATGATAATTGCAACATGCTTAAGATCCACATAAAAGATTTCAGCCAAGGGGTCCACCTTTCAAAAATACCTATAGTGTGTGCATTCAAGAGGTATTTATAAAACCTCTCTACACAAACACTTCAACATTAATTAAAATGCTTCTCTTCTTCATAAATTGTAGCTTTCTTTAAGTTTTCTCTTGTAAATATCACTTTGTAACTACTTGATATTTTAAAACCCCCTTCAAGGTGAACTCACATGCTACGCTTACATTTTTGGATACACACTAAATTCGGTAGTGGGGCTTTGAATACAAATGTTTAAAGAATCCATGATTTGATAATAACTTTGATTACAAATCATAAAAATGTGAGGAATATATTGAGTACATGGATGTTGGCCTCCATCTACTAACACAACCATATTCTCAGGCACTCCTTGTTTAAATGGGAAACATAATCACTAAGGTTAGAGTCATCATGATAATATTTTTTAGTCTTTTGGCAATAATATATAGCATAAGGCGGTTACATAGTAGTTTTGTCACCTTCGAAGGCACCAAATTTTGGTTGCTAAAGGAATAAATTCTTTGTATAAGTAAGCAAATCAGCTTAAATGGATATAGTGTGTGAAGGTTGCAAACAAGGGGTAAGAAATTTCGAGAGAATTCCACAAAAATCCAATTGAACATATAGATACGGTGTAAGATTGGCATGCTATTTTCAATATTTACCACCTAATTAAATCACTATGGAATGGATGCCAACATGAGTTTTCCTACCCATGTCTCCACTTTGAAAGACAAGGGCATGAGAAGAATTATCATCTATTTAATTGTATACAAATTGACTTCTCTTTTGGAGGGGCCCTTTGACTTGATGCAAATGACATATGGTAGTAAATCTTAAGGGAATACTCAATGACAATGAATATGTAAATTACTCCTTCCTTGACGCAAAAAGGAACAATTAAATCATAGAGTTCTTGTGAGTTCTACTAACCCATTAAAGCTTTATTGGGGTTGATAAGTTCCAAATACTCTAGCATTTTTTTGACATTTCTTCTTTGCTGGTTTGTTGTGATTCCTTGTTTGAGGGTCAGGAGGGACATAATAACCGATTGTGCCAAATATAAAATTATATGACAATCTGTTAGGTAGGACAATTCATAAAGAGGATACAAACTAGAGCTTAAATATTTTGAACTAGAGTCCTATTCCACATCTTACAAGATATACATATTTTTTTATATGTATGGAATGATCCTATTCCACATCTTACAAGATATACATATTTTTTTATATGTAAGGAATGATGTTAAATTATAGCATATTCCTCTTGTAATTTGAGTTTCTCTCTATTGGATATATATATTCAATGTTTTTGTTTTTAATCTTTTAGGCCTACACTAGGCGATAAAAACCATTGGCTGCTAAAGTGGCATGAAATTTCTTTTCCATTATTGCGGCTAGTTTTTTTTTCATTGAAGACATACTAAAAATTGTGAATGGAGATGCTATATAGGGAGAACATTTACAAAAAGATGATCATGCACAATTCATAGCAAAAGACCCTGCTTAATCCTTATCTAGTAGCTTCAACCAAAGGTCAATTATCTCCTTCCCTAGAGAGCACAACCCGAGTAGCTATCAAAGTAGCCAATGTAACCAGTGCATATTTCCAATATTTGGCTTGTAGAGTTGTCCCTATACCCTATTTAATGTATAAGCTCAATGCTTTCATGCACGATATCATTGAACTAAGCTAACATAAACTTTGTCTCAGAGATACAAACATTTCTAGCTTTCCAAATCTGCTTTAGATAGTCATATTTGGCTATTTGAGTGCATAAAAATAACTACTTGGTGTTGATATCTTCTCCCTCCTAGAACAATGTCATTCTTTAGGAAGAATATCTTCCTAAGTCCTCACTACCCATTTGTAAATTTTGACAATCAGAACCCATAAGGAGGGGTAGTCTTACATACGCAAGGGATCCTTCAAAGTTGCTTTGCACCCAAAGCAGGTGTTTGTGCCAATCCCTTTGGCATGAACATTATTCCACGTAAAGATAGACCGCCACCACACCTTCCAAGTGATTATCTTCATTGAGATTGGCCATTTCACTTCCCAAGTGTCTTTTATACTTTTTAGCCACTTATCTTTCATAATGATGAGCATAGTGAGGCTATTTTCCTTATAAATTCTACAAGACTTAAAGATTGTACGGGTCAATAGCGCACCTGTTATTTAGACTCAAACTATGTTGCACCACCAATGAGTCCACATCCTTCCAACAACAAATGTCATCAAAGAAATGTGCCAACTTGGATATTTCTTTGTTATTCACCTAGAAATCGTCCTGCTTGGAGATTTCTTTATAAGTCAGAGTACCTGAAGTGTCTAAATTTCTCTCCCCATTCTAGTAATGATACCACTTTGTTGCTCTTTCTTACTTGCAAAACAATGTTTGTGTCACGATCCCAATGCCACCTAGGTCCTTTGGTCTCACCACCCATTCTCATTTCCCCCACTATTATTAAGCTATGTGTGTTATTTTTCCGTAGGAATCCTTTGATGGGCTTTAGAAATTCTTTCCAATTGCATGTTGCCATTTTCAATGTATGGAATCATTAAGAAGTTAATCATATACACTAATAGCCGATTTTTTAAAATCAAAGAAAAAAAAAGAAAAAGGTTTATTTTTCCTGTGCCGGAACCGTGGCGGCACCATTGAAAGGCTCGGCAATGCCTGGTCAACCGCACGACGCTTTTTCTTTACTAGCATGACCTCGTCACATGGTTCCCCCCCCCCCCCCCCCCCCCCCCCCCCCCCCGATTGGCCGGCCTTATCACCTTCATGCCCCCCCTCATCTATGCCCTACAGCACGCCGCCCTCGGTTTCACTACCCCTTCTCTCTCTCCCTGTAGTTTATTCCCCATGCGGGCATCGAGTGAGATATCTCTCTCTCTCTCTCTCTCTCTCTCTCTCTCTCTCTCTCTCTCTCTCTCTCTCTCTCTCTCTCTCTCTCTCTCTCTCTCTCTCTCTCTCTCTTTCCCTACGTACCTCTCTCTCTAATATCCCCTCTTTCCCTTCTCGGCATTCCCTTCCTCTCCCTCATCGACTCCTCCTCTCTCGCTGACAACCCGCTCTCCCCAGCTCTTGTCGTGGCCACCTGACCGTAGTTGGCCCGGAACTCCTCTCTCTCTATCTCCCTCGTTGCCTACCAATGACCGATCACTCTCTCTCTCTCTCTCTCTCTCTCTCTCTCTCTCTCTCTCTCTCTCTCTCTCTCTCTCTCTCTCTCTCTCTCTCTCTCTCTCTCTCTCTCTAATATCCTCTCTCTCTCTCACCCACACACCCCCTTACTGGACACCCTCGGCCAGGAGCGGCCTCGAGCACTCACCCCGACCCCTTCTCTCACTTTCTCTCTCGCGCTCTCTCAGTGTCGAGCCGCAACCCTCTCTCTTCCCCACCCGCTCGCCTCACCCTTCCCTCGGCCTCATTGTCCCTCCCTTGGCCCGCTATCCCCACCCTCTCTCCCCCCCCCCCCCCCCCCCCCCCCCCCCCCCCCCACGGTGGGCACCCCCATAGAGATTCCCTCTCTCTCTCCTATCCACACCCACCTCACCCCATCCCTCTCCCTCTCTCGCGCGATCTGCACACTGAGCCCCAGCCGGAAATTCTCTCTCTCGCTCTTCTCAGCCCGGAGGTGCAGCACAGGAAACCAAAGCAATTCTCTCTCTTTACACACACACCACACACACACACACACCCTCATCCTCTCCCTCCCTCACCACCTCACAAACCCCCCTTCTCTCTCTTGCGCTCTGTTTACGGCTCCAGCCCGCCATTAAACTCTCTCTCTCTCTCTCTCTCTCTCTCTCTCTCTCTCTCTCTCTCTCTCTCTCTCTCTCTCTCTCTCTCTCTCTCTCTCTCTCTCTCTCTCTCTCTCTCTCTCTCTCTCTCTCTCTCTCTCTCTCTCGCGAGCCTGAACAAGCGCAGTTTGAACTCTCTCAAACTCTCTCTCTCTCCACACACACACACACACCCCCCCCCTTGCAGCAACACACACACACACACACACACACACCTCCCCCCCCCCCCCCCCCCCTTCATCCTCGCGTAGCTGCAGCACGTTGCCCGTCAACAGGGCCGAAAAAAAAAGCAAAAAATAATTTATATATATATATATATATATATATATTATATATAATAAGCCACGTTCCCACGCACGCTCGCGCACACACATACACATACAAATACACACACACACTCACGCATGCGCACCCACATCTATATCTATACACACATACTCACTCATGCACCCATACATACACACACACACACACGCATATACGCACTATACATAAATACAAAAAAAACCCGAAGGAGGTCTATGACTATGACATCGACAAAAAGAAGGAAGAACCCAAAGCACGCGCCGCCAACAACAAAAAGAGAAAATGCGCCAAAGGCATGCCCCGGTCGACCCCGAAAAGAAGTACGCGCTACACCCACACACCGGCAACACACCATTCGCCGGCATCACGCAACCACGATGCCATTTTCAATAATTTGTAGGTTATGTTCATCATTTCTTCAGTTTTCACCCAAGCTTTGTAAAATTCCCAATTTGTAGATTCCCTCTCTCTAGGTGATAGTCACAAAGGCCCACCTAGAGATTCTCATTTTTTTTTAATAACCTCCCAAAACAAAGCAAGGGTCAACCACACCGGGCCCACCACTTTCTTTGTCTCCCTGATTAGCTTACCCTAATCACACCAAGATTACCATAATCCAAGCAGCCAACACATATAAATTGGCACTGAGAGGTCACTATGGGGGGGGGGGGGCGCAGTTCATGAGAGGTCAGCACTTGGTAGAGTGTAGTGGGAAGAGTTGACACTATTGGCATCACGGGGAGGGGGGGCTCGTGTGTTGGTTTGCCTTGGGAATTGCACCATGTGAAGGGATCCACGTCCACCTCTCAACTCCAATGGTCGATGCACACACATATACACACTCTTGGTAGCAAGCTTCACAATCATTGAGTCGTCTTAGAGAACGCACCAAGTAGTTTTCACCATTCTTTCTCCCTACCTCTCTATCACCACGGTGTGCCGCCTCGTTGGAAGGAAGGTCATTGTAAATACTGCAGAAATAATTCTCGCTCACACCCCCGAGGGTTTTCATCATTTGTCAATCTCTCTCTCTCTCTCTCTCTCTCTCTCTCTCTCTCTCTCTCTCTCTCTCTCTCTCTCTCTCTCTCTCTCTCTCTCTCTCTCTCTCTCTCTCTCTCTCTCTCCCTCTTTCTCTGTGTGTAAGTTTGCGGTGTTCATATCATTGTGGTCTGCGTCCTAGCCGCTCAAAGCTAGGTGGTGCCCCTATTCGCTTTACCGTGATAGGCTCGAGGTGTACCATTCGGCCCTCGGCGTTTTAGAGGCCGTCGGTGTTCGGGGTTCGCTTTGCTCCCGTCATTTGGTGCCCCTACGGAGAAGGGCTTCTAAGACCCTTCAGTTTACAATGCTAGAAGTGATGCACGCCATCAATCATGGACGAATGGCTGAAGGAATTTTCTAACTGGAGGACAAAAGAAGAGGAGACTAAGGAGGCACTAGCCGCCTTCATTGAAGTACTACTGCCGGGCTGCAGTGTCGTCGCTATTCAAGAGGTAAATTCTCCATCTCATGTTGCCCATTCTAACCACAAATTGAGAGCATCAGGTGGGAGGTCGGTGAAGTGACATCACTATTGTCAACCAAGACACACTGTCAATGAGTGCCAACAACGAAGGCAGCGAAAGGGCTGAAATCGTCTACATCAACATTCATCGCGAAGAAGTCATTCACATCAAAGAAGGAAAGAAAACGGTGAGGCCTCTTTTCCCTACAGAAACTACAATCAAAGTTATAACCTTTACTCCAAAGTGGCTTGAAGGGGCTGCTTGAGCCAAAGGTAAGGAGAAGTTAAGCCAGTCTGGAAACGCATGACCCCGAAGGGAGAAGCATCTGGCCAAGCAAGTGCTTCAAGCTCAGAAAGCCGGGTTGTACCCAGCTTGCCAAAGAGGAAGTCATCCGAAGCTAAGCGACGGAAGGTCGCCTACCGATTTTCACGATGCATACGAGTGCTACCAATCCACTTCGACAATCCTGAAGAAGAATTGGTAAGAAGATTCCCATGTCCTAGGGAAGAGTGGTTCGGCTACTGCTCTTGCTGTTTTGGAAGACAAGTAGAGGATCTTCCTCCTCTCCCTGTACAACTTATCCTGAAGAAGCTCTCTACCATGGGTGAAACCCAGTGGGCTGGGGACGAGTTGCAACTAAATGGAGTAGAATTCATGCAACACGTCGACTATGAAAATTACATGCAATTTCTACTAGCCAAGAGGCTGGGAGTGGTTAGACGCGTCGCCATCACCTCGTACGTGCTGAGCAACGAAGGGAAGGTAGAGCCCATGAAAGGCGATGACCTCTTGTGGATGTGCCGACTCATCAACCTTGGCACGGTAAGAGTATAAGTAAGTATTCCACCCTCTATGCATGATGGAAAACGGACCGACGACATTCCCGTTCAGATTCCTGCAGCATATGCATGTGAATATCTATGTATATAGGAAAGTCTTCTACCAACAGAAGATCGTATACCTATTCGGTGCAGCAGTACTAGGAGAAATCCTCAATTCCCCAAACCCTATCATTCTCTCCATATTGGATTACCATCATTCCTTTAATGTTTCTATCTTTATCCTGTTTTAACCTATCCACCCAACCCTGTAAAAAGCCGCTATGAGCCGCTACTGTTGTTAATGTATTAATATATATATATTTTTTAAAGGTTTGTAATTTCCTGAGTCACTACCATGGCAAGTGTTTCTTTCCCCACGTTCAACGGAAAGAAGGGAGAAGATCTCACTACCGACTTTTTGGATGATTTCAACATTGCTTGTGTCGTTTCTAACAAAGATGACGACGCTTCACGACTTTGAATTTTTCCTCTACTGATGAAAGTAGAGGCCAAGTCCTGGTATAATGCATTGCCCCAAGCTACCAAGAATGCATGGGAAGTGTTAAGGGATGCTTTTGTAAAGAGGTTTGGTGGAGGCACAACCTCGAAGAAGCTATGGTAGCTACTGACGGAGTTGAAGCAGGGAGGTCTGCTAGAGTATGCCACCTACGAGTCCAAATTTGTGGACTTATGGGAGAGATGGGTTGCCTCATTGGAGGAACGCAAAGGAGCACCTAATTTCCTAAAGAAGGACCGTTTCGTTGTTGGTCTATGGTCGCCACTTAGAGAGAAGGTGAAGGGAAGGTTTCCTACAACATATGAGTTGGAAATCGAAGTAGCCCGCCTTAAAGACAAAAATCTACGCATGCAAGCAAGAGTAAACGAGTCAGAGGAAACAACCTCAGCCCGACCAACCCCAGTGACTGCAATAGCCAGTCATAGAGCCCAACCGCAAGAGGCATCAGAAGAGCAGCAAGACCTGCTGAGTTGCATCACCACCCAACTAGAGAGTTTATCTATGCATCTAGTGCAGCAAGGGCATGCACCTGTCAGGAATCCAAAATAAGGAAGAGGACAACGAAGGCATAACCAAGATTACCACTGTTACAACTGCAGGGAAGATGGCCATGGAATGTACTACTACCCACACCCAAGGAGGAAGAATTTCAATAGAGAGGGGAGACAGAATCAGATCTCTCTGCCAAGAGTAAGACCACCACCACCTAGGCAACTAGGACAGATTCCACCGGTCCAAATCCTTCGACCACCTATACAACAGCAACCACCACCCCAACCTCTCATTCCACCACTACCCCCACCACCTACTGTGAATCAAGCGGTGAGTGTTATTAGCTTGGAGGCTAAAGGGAAGGCAAAGGTAGAAGAATCAGTTTGAGAGAAGCACAAAGGGAAAGCAAAGGTAGAAGAAGTGGATGCTATGGGAGTGAAGCGTGCCAAGCACGAGGAGGCCTCTCAAAGATTAAAGGGAAGGCCGAGTCTAGCAAGCAAGCAGCTAAACCGCGACGGAAGATAGACATCGTGGACTTCTCACTAGGTGAGTATGCAAAACCCTATGACTTAGTTCAGGATGTGTTAATGCAGGGCCCGAAGATAACTTGGCCCCAATTACTCCACCTTGCACCAAGGATGAGGAGGCAATGGACAAAAATGGTAAGTACCAGGAAATCAAGACCCAGGATAGCTGGGGCTATCTCTGGAAGGGATCTCGACGACATCCTACCAACCATGGATGCTCACATCAAGGGGCAACGAATATCAAACGTCTACATAGATGGTGGCGCGCAAATATGCATCATGAGTGAAAAGATGATGCAGCATCTAGGTCTAGAGGTAAGTAGGCCGGCACCCTGCCGAGCCAAAATGACAAACAATGTAAGAGTAAAATGCGTAAGCATTGTGAATGCGGTCAAAGTAAAAGCATTCAATACAGAAGTGGAGGTAGACTCTTCGTCATGCCACACAAAGGGGAGGGCTACCCCATCATTCTTGGGAGGCCTTGGCTTATGGCTATGGAATCTAAACAAGACTGGAGCACCGGGATTATTCAGATGAAGGACGCTAAGGGGAAGTCCATATTCTACGACATGAGGACTGGGAAGCAACGGAACATGATCTTGGAGGCATCAGAAGATGAGTCCACCAAAGACTATTCGTCTATCTCAGGAGAAGAGACAACCACCACCGACGGAAGTGACTGTAGCATCGAAGTGATGGTGGTCATTCTTAAAGACCCAAAAAGGTTGACACAATCTGAAACACCCCCGACAAACCAAGAGGAATCATCAGGTATGCAGTCCTTGGAGGATGCAGGTAAATTACAAAAAATGCTCTCAAGTGAGTTAACCGATGGAGAAAGGAAGGAATATGTTTCCATGCTAGGTAACTTCACTACTTTGTTCATTGATGGCTATGATAAGATCACAGGAATTACAGTAGTGCAACACCACATAAAACTCAAGGAAGGTAGTAAACTCGTAGTGCAGAATCTCAGAAGACTTGGAGTAATCCAACAAGAGGCACTACTGAAAGAAGTGAGAAGTTTGCTACAACCAGGTTTCATCTACCCTGTCGAAGACTCAGAATGGGTCTCCCCAGTAGTAGTCACACCAAAAAAAATGGTAAATGGAGAGTCTGTGTGGACTATAAACCTCTCAATGCAGCCACGAAGAGGAATCACTTTCCCCTCCCATTCCAGGATGAGATACTCAATGAAGTGGTGGGTCACGAATGATACACAGTGTGCGACGGCTACTCAGGATACTTCCATATTAGCATTGCGGAAGAAGATCAGAAGAAGACAAACTTCATCACACCTTGGGGATGCTTTGCTTACAGAGTGATGCCGTTTGGCCTCACTAACACCCCGGCCACATTTCAGCGCTATGTGACCTTTGTTTTCCAACCCTACTTTGGAACATCAATACGGGTTTTCATAGATGATTTTTGCATCTATAGTTTACGAGCCCTTCATTTAAGCAAAGGCTATGATGGCTTAACCAAGCTGAAAACCTTGGGTGGCCAGCTCACGTGGATAAGTGTCACATTGGTGAAAGCAAAGTCACTCTCCTTGGCCATGTAATTTCAGCAAAAGGGATTGAAGCTGACCCTAGCAAGATTCAAGCCCTGGTATCTTTGTCGTCACCCACCACTGCTAAGCAGCTGGTTTCTTTCCTTCAGAAGGTAAGATACTTAATCAGGTTCATTCACTTGCTATCTCAAGTGGTCCTTCCCCTACAACAACTCACCCAGAGGGGTGTCTTCTCATGGAGTGAAGAGAATGAGCAGCAATTTACTGAGGTAAAGCAAATCCTAGCTAAGCTTCCCACTATTTCACCTCCTAAGTGGGACAAGCCATTTTATGTGAACCCTAGTGTAAGAATTGATACACTCGGAGCCGTGCTAATGCAAAAGGACCCCCAAACTTCTTTCATGCATCCTATTTACTTCTCTAGTCGTGTCATGACCCCGTCAAAAAAGGGATTTACCGAAGTAGAACACATGGTTCTGGCACTAATGTTTGCTACCACAAAGTTCCACTCCTATCTCCTGCCTAGACTCTTTGTAATCCTGAAAATGGAAGAGGTTTTCCCATATGTAATGCGACACATGGATGTCTCATCTCGGATCTCAAAGTGGTTAATTAGATTACAAGAGTTTGACTACACCATGCAAGTAGAAAACTCCACCAGGACTAGTTTAGCGAGAATTCTCACTCATCGCCATTATGAGAAGAAGCTGAAGGTCAACACGGAAGGGAAGGAAGAAGCACCAATGATAGAGAGTCCTAGGCTAGAAAGAGCTCACTCTCTTTTCTTTGACGGAGAGCATACAAGAGAACAATGGACTAGTCTTCAGCAGGCATAGTCATTTTTAATGAACAACAATAAAGAGTATTCTCCATTGGGCAGTTATTACACTCCCACTCCAACAATGAAGCAGAATATGCAGCCCTAATTCTTGGGTTGGAACAATGTATTTCACAAGGAATTCAGCGCGCCTAAATGTGTTTGGCGATGCTTTGCTTTTGATAAGGCAGATAAATGGCACCTGGGTTTGTAAGAATCGGGTTTTTACTTGGTCAACTACGCCAAGTTAAGGATCTTCTAAGGAAGTTTGAAGCAGTGAAACTATTTCATGTCCCCAGAGCAGAAAATCAGGAGGCAGATGCTCTAGACAAAGACAGAATACAAGACGTTCTCGTACGAGCCATCAAACTTAAGCTACCCCTCGTTCAAGGTAGTGATGCTATGCCTGATGTCGTCAGTTTTTTAGATATAGGAGAATGTCCGGAAGGATACACCAAAGGCCAGAAATAGTGGCTGATGAGGAAGGCTACCAGATACCGCCTTGTAAATGACCACTTGTATTCTAAGGGCAAGGATCGAATTCTCAGGCGGGTGTCAACCTCCAGTGAGATCACAGAGGTAATTTCAAGTTGCCATGATGGCATCTGCGGCGGCCATTTTGCTCTAGATATCACCAGTAGGAAGATTCTACAAGCAGGATACTCTTGGCTTAGTTTGAACAGGGATGCACACCATTGGTGAAAAACATGTAAGGCTTGTCAAGTGGCCAGTGATCGCACATTAACCTACGAGCCACAAACTCCTATCATTTCATATGGTCCATTTGACAAATGGGGAATAGATGCAATCGATCCTTTACCAAGGGCCCAATCAGGTAAATTGTACATCATAGTGGGTGTAGACTACATGACTCGATGGGCAGAAGCAACAGCCACCACCCGCATTACAGCCCAAGAGGTAGCAAAGTTCACTTTTGAGCATATCTGTTGCCGTTTTGGTACTCCTCTTGAGATAATATCAGATAGAGGACCAAGATTCAGAGGTGATTTGGTGGGAGAACTGATGACGAAGTTAGGCATCACACGCCGACATTCCACACCATACTATCCACAATGCAATGGTCTGGTAGAGAAGGTAAACGGAATGATTTGCAAAATCATCACAAAGCAGGTGAACAATCACATAGGAGACTGGGATAAACATCTCATGGCAGCTCTTTGGGCCTACCGAACAACGTTCCGAACATCACTAGGTTTCACCCCTTTCCATCTAGTTTATGGAAAAGATGCAATTCTACCCATTGAGGTACAGATAGCCAGCCAGCTTACGAGTTTTGGCTATCTAGATACAACGTCCAATTGTAAATCTCAGAAACCATATATTGGATCTGGAGAGACTCCAACTAGATAGGGAAGAAGCAATCAATCACTATGCAACACAGGCAGAACGACGCCGGCTCACATTCAATCAAGGGCTTAAAGAAAAGGGACTGGAAAAAGGTATGTTAGTGCTGAGGTACGACAACAGATTTGACACCAGGAAGGACAAGAAATTTCAACCCAGATGGGAGGGACCATTCATCATCAAGAAGCGCTACGACAACGACAGCTATAAGCTAATGGAAGCAGATGGGAGAATTCACAAGACTAGGGTCAATGGATGGAGACTGAAAAGGTATTTTCTTAGGTTTGATCCAGAATTCATGCTAGACATTCGAGAGGAGGGAGAACCCTGTAACTCCACAACTAAAGATGCAGAGGAAGGGCTAGAGCATGAATGCCTCTAGCCAAAAGGGGAGAGCTAATGATAGCTGATTTTTGAAAATCAAAGAAAAAAAAAGAAAAAGGTTTATTTTTTCTGTGCCGGAGCCGTGGCAGCGCTGTTGGAATGCTCGGCAATGCCTGGTCAACCGCACGACGCTATTTTTTCACTAGCATGACCTCGTCACATGGTCCCCCCCCCCCCCCCCCCCCCCCTGATTGGCCGGCCTTATCACCTTCATGCCCCCGCTCATCTATGCCCTACAGCAGGCCTCCCTCGGTTTCACTACCCCTTCTCTCTCTCCCTGTAGTTTATTCCCCAGGCGGGCATCAAGTGAGATATCTCTCTCTCTCTCTCTCTCTCTCTCTCTCTCTCTCTCTCTCTCTCTCTCTCTCTCTCTCTCTTTTCCCTACGTACCTCTCTCTCTAATATCCCCTCTTTCCCTTCTCATCATTCCCTTCCTCTCCCTCATCCACTCCTCCTCTCTCGCAGACAACCCGCTCTCCTTGTCGTAGCCACATGACCACAGCTGGCCCGGAACTCCTCTCTCTCTATCTCCCTTGTTGCCTACCAATGGCCGATCACTCTCTCTCTCTCTCTCTCTAATATCCTCTCTCTCTCTCTCTCTCTCTCTCTCTCTCTCTCTCTCTCTCTCTCTCTCTCTCTCTCTCTCTCTCTCTCTCTCTCTCTCTCTCTCTCTCTCTCTCACCCACACACCCCCTTACTGGCCACCCTCAGCCACGAGCGGCCTCGAGCACTCACCCCGACCCCTTCTCTCGCTCCCTCTGTGTCGAGCCGCATGCGAACCCTCTCTCTCCCGTATTCTTATCCACACACACACACACACACACCTCATGCAAGCCAATAGACAGAAAATATTCCCTCTCTCTTCCCCACCCGCTCGCCTCACCCTTCCCTCGGCCTCATTCTCCCTCCCTTGGCCCGCTATCCCCACCCTCTCTCCCCCCACACCATTGACTCGCTCCCCTCCTCTCGTCCTTGAGACACCATGCAAAACAGAGGATAATATCCCCCCTCCCCCCCCCGCCCCTCACTCACACACTCCCCCCCCCACGGTGGGAACCCGCCATAGAGATTCCCTCTCTCTCTCCTATCCACACCCACCTCACCCCATCCCTCTCCCTCTCTCGCACGTTCTACACACTGGCAATTCTCTCTCTCTCTCCCTCTCGCTCTTCTCAGCCTGAAGGCACAGCACAGGAAACTGGAGCAATTCTCTCTCTGTACACACACCACACATACACACCACACACACACACACCCTCATCCTCTCCCTCCCTCACCACCTCACAAACCCCCCTTCTCTCTCTCGTGCTCTATTTACGTCTCCAGCCCCGCCATTAAACTCTCTCTCTCTCTCTCTCTCTCTCTCTCTCTCTCTCTCTCTCTCTCTCTCTCTCTCTCTCTCTCTCTCTCTCTCTCTCTCTCTCTCTCTCTCTCTCGCAAGCCTGTACAGGCGCAGTAAGAACTCTCTCACACTCTCTCTCTCTCTCTCTCCACACACACACACACACAGCTCCCCCCCCCCTCATCCTCGCGTAGCTGCAGCACGTCGCCCGTCAACAGGGCCGGAAAAAAAAAGCGAAAATATATATATAATATATATATTATATACATAATAAGCCCCGTTCCCACGCACGCTCACGCACACACATACACATACACATACAAATACACACACACACACACACACACACACACACACACACACACACTCACGCATGTGCACCCACATCTATATATATATACACATACTCACTCATGCACCCATACATACACACACACACACACGCATATACGCACCACACATAAATACAAAAAAAAACCCGAAGTAGGTCTATGACTACCACCGACAAAAAGAAGGAAGAACCCAAAGCACGCGCGGCCAACAACAAAAAGAGGAGATGCACCGAAGGCATGGCCCAGCCGACCCAGAAAAGAAGTACGTGCTACACCGACGCACCGGCAACACACCATTTGCCGACATCACGCAACCACGATGCCATTTTCAATAATTTGTAGGTTATGTTCATCATTTCTTCAGTTTTCATCCAAGCCTTGTAAAATTCCCAATTTTGTAAATTCCCTCTCTCTAGGTGATGGTCACAAAGGCCCACCTAGAGATTCTCATTTTTTTTTAATAACCTCCCAAAACAAAGCAAGGGTCAACCACACCGGGCCCACCACTTGCTTTGTCTCCCCAATTAGCTTACCCTAATCTTATCGGGATTACCATAATCCAAGCAGCCAACACCTATAAATTGGCACTGAGAGGTCACTATCGGCGAGGGCAGTTCATGAGAGGTCAGCACTTGGTAGAGTGTAGTGGGAAGAGTTGACACTATTGGCATCACGGAGAGGGGGGGATCGTGTGTTGGTTTGCCTTGGGAATTGCACCATGCGAAGGGAGCCACATCCACCTCTTAACTCCAATGGTCGATGCACACATGTATACATGCTCTTGGTAGCAAGCTTCACAAGCATTGAGTCCTCTTAGAGAACGCACCAAGTAGTTTTCACCATTCTTTCTCCCTACCTCTCTATCACCACAGTGTGCCGCCTCGTTGGAAGGAAGGTCATTGTAAATACTGCAAAAATAATTCTCCCTCACACCCTCGAGGGTTTTCATCATTTGTCAATCTCTCTCTCTCTCTCTCTCTCTCTCTCTCTCTCTCTCTCTCTCTCTCTCTCTCTCTCTCTCTCTCTCTCTCTCTCTGTGTGTGTGTGTGTGTGTGTGTGTGTGTGTGTGTGTGTGTGTGTGTGTAAGTTTGCGGTGTTCATATCATCGTGGTCTGCGTCCTAGCCGCTCAAAGTTAGGTGGTGCCCCTGTTCGCTTTACCGTGATAGGCTCGAGGTGTACCAGTCGGTCCCCTGCGTTTTAGAGTCCGTCGGGGTTTGGGGTTTGCTTTGCTCCCGTCTACACTTTTCTACAAAAGGGGAGAAATATATATTCCACTAGTGCTACATTGAGGTATCTCAACACTTAAACTTTTGAAATAATTTCCCTCCACCATTTCACAAGGTCAAACGAGTTGGTTTCAATGAGTGAAATCAATCTTGATTTTTTGATGTTGCACTTAGGGGCTGATGCAAATGCAACCATTTAAAAGATCTTGCGTGTTCTTCTTAACATCTGGCAGTTGGATTTTTCGAAAAGCAGAGAATTATCAGTAACAATTTCACTACTATTTGTTTGCCCCCTATAGTGAAAGTCCACTAATCTCCCCTTTTGTACCATTGTCCTTGAACCAATTGCAAAGAGTAGCGGGGTAAGCAAGCAACCTTGCTTGATTGATCTCTTCATCTCAAACATTCCTACTACATTGCAACCAATGCAACCAACAACTTAAACATGTAAGTACCAAGAGCCTATCAATGTGTGAGAAATTAATGTTATCAAACAAGAAAAAAATAATTCTCCTACATGCGAGACAATCTCACCCTCACTGCAAGGGAAAAGGGTTGTTAACCTACCTTTTTTCTTGAATAAAAGATTATCATTTATCATGCATGTGCATGTAATCTTGTTTGATTCACTTGGTGGGTCTCTCTCTCTTTCTCTCTCTCTCTCTCTCTCTCTCTCTCTCTCTCTCTCATCATACCCTAACAAAACTGACGTGTGGTGTTTATGTGTGCCACACTGTGGTTGGTGGAGGAAGGGCCATAATTTTTGGAGGAAGGTTCTTCACATATATAATTTTCAACTACGTTGTTTTTTGTAGGTTGCTTGGCATTTCCAACTCACAAACCTGGCAATCCCCCAGTGGATGATCCTGAGCGTGATGTTGTTCTCATGCATCCAATGGTTTGTGCCACCTCTAACTCCCTGTCAACGGTCTCAATTGTGTAAGGAACACAAAACATTTTGTACAATCACTCATTCTGCAAGGAACATATAGAATTTTCTACAATCACTAGAAGGACAGATTAGGACTGTGAGCATGCAGTTTGTCTATGCATGCATTGATGCAAATTTCCTCTTGCCGGATTTTGCATGAAAATAGTACGAATACGATGAAAATGTAGTTTATTTTCAAGAAATAGAAAACTTTTTTTAGAATTGAAAATAGCCACATTGGCAAATGAGCACGCAGTTCGTCCGCGTGCGCGCGGACGGACAGTGTGCTCATTTGCCAATGTGTTTTTTTTTGTGTCTAGCAAAAGCACTCCATTTTTTGAAAATATACTATGTTTTTATTTGCGATATCCAAGAGGAAATTTCCTTTTTGCTTCCCTCTCAACTGATTCTCGTGAATTTCCAACCGGCTCAAAGTGAGAGCATTTTCCCCGCCCCATGTGAATCTATGCTAAGATCTTTAGAGTGCTTCCATGTTGCAGATTTCCCATTGTTAACTCACTGCCTAATGCCACGATTGAATGTGTTAATCCTGAGCATGAGCTCACTGAACATCCTCGTGCACGCAGACGAACAGCGTGCTCATAACTCCTCGTATGCCCAGGCATGGTATGCAGCTATGCGTCATCAGGGCAAGGCTTTTCCTTCAAAGGTATCAAGTTGAGGGGAACAGTCCTCATGCGAGCTGCACCTCCACGGCCCTGGCCTACCTCTTCCCTAACTGCAACTCCTGACACTTATATACCATGTGACTCTCGCCTCTTGACTCAGGGGTCGAGGCTGCAGGCAGCAAGACTCCTCATATGCGCATGCATGGTGCTAGGGGAATTTCCTTGGCATTTTGAGAAAATGCTGGCGATCTCATCACTGCTCTTCCCGTTGCAACCCATGAATGATGCTACTGCCCAACAAATGATCGACCAATGTGCTCTCAGTCAATCGGTGCATCCAGCTCCTGCTAATTGCGTGTTGCGAGCTCTTGAAACCCTTGCTTAACCCTAGGCAGCATGCCTTGAGGGCTCATGAGTGATGATTAGGTTTGCTTCATGCACAGAGAGAGACTGGCAGAGAGAGAGAGAGAGAGAGAGAGAGATATGCAGTTGGCTATGTCGAGGAATTTCAGAAGCATTAAGTAGAATCAATTCAAGCAAATATAAGATGCCAACCGTGCAGATGATGTTTCACCTAGTGCAGCATTCCTGATTCTCTGCTAAAGCCAGCAGATGAGCCAAATGAGGCAGACATCTCTGCCACCTCTGCCTTTTAGGTCTATTCTCCTGCTGCTCATGATGATGATACACTCAGATTACTCTCTTACAGTCAGCCTATCAACCAATACGTTGATGTTGATGACCTTACAGTCCTCACTCGATGACCCTGCAATGCCAGCTCTGCGTCTTTCCAATATGGTGTATCATTTTTCCTTGCGGCTGCTAATGCATTCAATCATGCTTCAGATGAGGATGAACCAACAACCAGATCTTTACACCCTATTGAGCCGATTTTCTTTAATGAAGATTATGCACCTCCTCCATTGTTCAACACTGGATATTCTTCCAAAAAGGATGATGCCTTTATGGTAACCGTCTTAGAGACTCTGTAGATGATGTCCTTGCAGGTTTGCATCTCAGAATGCACAGGACTCAAGATGTTCAAGTGGACATGAATATTGGCAAGCACTTCCCAAGCCAAAATCCTGTGCAAATCTGGCAATACAGATTTCTAAGCTCGATGTTCTTGATTGCTATGACAGTGTTCCCTTCTACAAATATTGTTGTCAAGTTTCTCACAATCGAAACTCCACCTCTTGCCGCACTTTTGGAACTCAATATCACTGGCATAAAGATCCATTCAATGAGAGCGTTGCTCTTTCTATCAGTCACAATTCTAACCTGATGGCTATTGACAATCCTAATGGCGATGATGAGATTATCACTGTTGGGTCATATTATGTTGTACTATCTTTACTCTTGTGTAGTCTTGCAAATGAGTATGGCCGCTCATGTTAATGAAGCAATTCGACCTCAACACTAGCAAGTTATCAAGCCATGTGCATTTGAAATGAAGCCACGATGGAAGATGAAACCTCACCATCAAATTTTCACCACTTTCTTGATTGATCCTGGATGACACTAGGTCCCAAAAACCAATTCAAAATTTGTCTTTCCTTCTTGCATTGATTGCAAAGCAATCACAAAAATAGAAAGCACAAACCATCTCATATAGGCACTCCTACATGCACTTGTCTTAGGATTGAGATGTAATCAACACCTCTCTCTCGGCATTCAGTTGAGGGGGATGTTGGAATTAAATAAAATAAAATATACTAGCTATCACACCTCGAGAACCCAAATGGTACGAGCACCCATTCAAATCACTAATCATCATCCTATTTAACTACCTTATAACCACATGTTCAACACAAGCAATTCAATACCCGCCTAACCACCTATCTGCGTGTATTGTCTCTCTCTCCCTCTCTCTCTACCTTCTCTCTCCTCCTTCTCTGTGTAACACATACACACTAATGGAATCTCTCACATAATGCTTCCCTGTGCCTCTGATAGTGGGAGGCCTCTTGGTCTTTCACTTCCACACTTCAGTCCGTAAAGATGTTCGCAGCAACAACTTCCCTGCCTTGTAGCACCTTCCTTGAGCTAGAGGTGGCTCAAATATTGGAGGAGCAAACCGCAAATCCATTATATATGGGGATCGGGTGTACTACAACTTGATTAGCTAACAAAAGCGCTAGTTAGTGCAATAAAGGCAGGGATTGGGCAAGTTCTTACATCTGACGAGTTGTAGAAGCTAACTCTAGAAATTGCCACGTAATGGAATGACTCGAGCAAAGTAGATCAGTAGACGTTGCGCTTGAATATGATCACAAGAGGTCAAGCCTGGGCTCTTTGTGGGAATTGAACACCTTCCTACTCAAGGTGCTGCAAATTCTCCACTCGAGGCCGTCCAAATTAAAAAACATCCATGTCTCCTCCAACACAGCACAAAGTGCCCTCCCCCTTGCTGGGTATCGCGGTGCCGGGTGTCGCGCTCACCACCACTATTTCAACCACGCGCCTTGGACCTACCATTGATACCTATCCTTGCCCCATCGCGTTGATATGCAATGATCCTATCTCCCATTAATTCCTTCATACCCATTGTCCATCATGTCAACAATGACTTTGTTTTTATGCTTTCCCAAACCAGCATTTAACATGATTTCTTTCTATGAAGCCTACCTCCAATTAGCTTGATAGAGAGAAATATGAGAGAGAGAGAGAGAGAGAGAGAGAGAGAGAGAGAGATGCTCCCTCTTGGGATATTAGATATCCAATTCAAGACGCATTGAATAGATCTTCAAGGCATGTTTTGGAAAAAAGGTTACAACCTTTTTATATTTTGCCCAACAGTGTGGTAGACAGTTTATTCCAATCCCCTCTTTCACCACTTCTGTGTGTGTGTGTGTGTGTGTGTGTGTGTGTGTGTGTGTGTGTGTGTGTGTGTGTGTGTGTGTGTGTGTGTGTGTGTGTGTGTGTGTGTGTGTGTGTGTGTGTGTGTGTGTGTGAGTGAGAGAGAGAGAGAGAGAGAGAGAGAGACATCCACACATGTGTATACGTGCACACACACACACACACACCTGAGTCATTTCTTAAATAGCACATCTTGCATTAAAAATTCATAAGGAACTTCTTTTTGTGTGTAAGTGCGCTAGAGAGAGAGAAATCGTAAGTCCATTGTACATCACTAGAAAATGAATGGGAAGGGAGAGCCTGGGGGGCTGTGCAAGGGGTGGGGGGGCTAGTCAATACTCCATTTGGCATGCTTCTACACTTGCTGAGAGAGAGTGGGAGGGAGCGCGAGGGTGAGAGAAAATTACAGCGTTGCACGGTTATAGATTTTATTTTCTACCATCCAAAAATTACAGTGTCTGCCACCTTTCTCGATCCTCTAACAAGGCCACCTCTCCTGTTAACCCTCATGGCTCACAGACACCCTATCACCTACGATGGACATTGTATTATTTACTTGGTAGAGTCAAGTACCAAGTTTGTCAGTCCAATAGGAAAAGGGTAAGAGTGATCGCCAATGAGAGGCGCACTCTAACTGGAACATTCAAGGGATTAGTTGGCTAAGCATGGACGCCCAAGTGTGAATGAGGCAAGCTCATATAAAAGTCAACTAAACCTAAAATTCACTCATTCTCTCATTTGTGCAATTGAAGAGTGCTCTTGCTCCATCTCCATCTTCTTCTTCTTCATCTCCTTGTGTGTGTGTGTATGCGTGAGAGAGAGAAAGAGAGAGAGAGAGAGAGAGAGAGAGAGAGAGATAGAGGGTGTGTGCGATCGAGCATTGCGGCGGCACGACGGCACGGTGAGACGATTGAGCGTGGCGTAGTGGCGTCTCCCTCTTCTTCGCAGCGAGGAATCCTCCACGAAGCAAGCGTAGAGCGGTGAGTGACACACCATCGTCATCTTTGAGCTTACTAGTTTAGGCTTGTTGTGTGCTTGGAGCTATTTGTGGCTCGCACACGGTGTATCGGAAAGTTTATTGCATTGACACGTGCGACATATGCGTACATTTTTGGCACCGTTGCCGAGGAATGCCATACACTAAGCTTGAATGGCACTCTGTGCTTCTTTTGTGATGCAATTTCAATTGTAGGAAAGGTAGGGAAGGAGTGTGTGTGTGTGTGTGTGTGTGTGTTGAGAAGAGGGATTTGGTGTTATACTGTGTGTTTTTTTTGTTAATGGATTTTTCAAAGGTACTGTGTTTATTCTCTGTGTATTAAGGTTGTTAGTTTTCTTTGTTAATGGAGTTTTCAAAGATACTGTGTTTATTCTCTGTGTACTAAGGTTGTTAGTTTTCTGTGTGCACTAAGTAGGAAGTAGATATGTGAGAGTTAATAGAGTGTGTTAGTGTGTAACAGTAGGTGTATTAGTTAGAAGTAGGTAGATAGAGTGTGTGTGTGTGTGTGCTCTCGCGTAGGCCGCGGCGACCTTATCCTTTAAAAACAAATAAAAATAAAAAATTAAAGGTAGGACCGGGATCGGGAATATCTCCTTGACCGGGATCCCGGCCCGATAGCCCAAGCCAAGACATGCATGCCATGGGCCCGCGGTCCGGGCCGAGCGTGCTTAGCCGCCTGAAGGAAACCTTTAGTAGAGCCACTCGTTCCGACCATGGAGCTAATGATGTAAATGAGGGGGGTGGAGAAGTAAATTCTCCATTCGTGACCAACGTAGACTCTATACCGTTAGAGAATGTGCACGTGAATACTTCATTCACTGCACCTCTTGACTCTTCAGAGTTATTTCCCTCCGAGGTCATATTACCCGATGGTAGAAGCCTTGCCGAAGTGCAAGAGGTTGAGCGATATATCCTTGCAGCGAGGAAGTCGAGAGCTTACGTAAGGTGGAGCAACGAAGAGAGTTAAAAGCGAAAGCCCCTATGTCAATATCCTTGCTAAGAGAGCAATCGAGTGCTCCTGACTTAGCAACCGCTAAGGGCCAACCCCTAGAAAGCAATATTGCATCTAGCTCAAAAGACACCCCTAGCACCTCAATCCTCGATGGAGTGTTCTTAAATGAGAACTGGGAGTACGAACTACAAACGGAAACTCTGAACGACCTATACATAGGTCACACCTATCACGTGGGTTGGTTAGATGTCCTACAATCCACAATGGGTGCTACTAGTGTGGAGGATCAACAAAAAAGAGTTTGTGAGGTCATCCATAGGGTCATTGAGTTAGAGAGACAGAACAAGGGGATCAACATGCCTTCAACGGGTCTCATGAGATTCTTGGATACTGGAAAGGCTAAACAACCGACCTTATCGCAAATGGAGACTCCCTCGGTAAGTCCGATGGATCCTCCATATGTTGTTTCGCCAGGGGTCTCAGTGCAATCTGAGTCCACAAGTGATAGCTTCACCTTTCCAAGTCTAACTCATCTTTCCCTTGATGACACCACGGCTACCATGCCTACCCCAATGATGGGCATGCCAAGGAACACACCATGGACCTAATTTGTTAGTAAAGCATCGCTACATAGTAGCTCAATGCCTGCAATAGTACCTACGAGTGTGTACCAATCGTATACACCCATGGGTCCTCGTACTGATGTAGTCCCTACCCCTCCCATTGTTTCAACTACCTATGCTCCACAACCACAAGACCCAAGTTCTTATTTCCATGGGACTATACCGGCTAGCATTATCATGTCACATCCGACGTCTGCTATGCCTAGGGCCACACATATGAACTTTGGGCCACCACATGGCACAACATCATACCCAACGTGGAACCTGAAGGAGTACGAGCGGAAGTGCGATGCGAGAGAGAGTGCGAGAAGAAGAGCACGACGATATGGTGAACTCGCTCTACTGTAATGTGTAGAGCATAGTGAGTTCTTATTAGGTTTTAACAAAAGAATATGTGTACATACCTGGCGGCCCGCCCACTTACCTGGGCGACCACATTGGGCTTTATACCCCAACAACCTCCCACTTAAAGTCCAATGTGGTACTTTAAGTGTGAGAGAAGCTACTATACAAGCTAATATACAAGAGATGTAGAGAAGTGATGTACTACCCTACACCTAACTGCTTGCGAAAATGTGCAAAGCTCTCTGAGGGAAGTCCTTTTGTAAGTAGATCAGCAGGATTTTCTGTGGTGTGAACTTTGACAAGCTGAAGTTTCTTATCCTCGAGCATTTCCCTGATGAAATGATACTTCACATCCACATGCTTTGTCTTTGAGTGATAATCTGGATTGCGAGCCAATTGTATAGCACTTTGACTATCACAATATAACACAGGCATCTCTTCTTTGATTCCCAAATCTGTTACTAGTCGATTAAGCCAAATTGATTCTTTGCATGCCTCTGATGCTGCAACATATTCAGCCTTTGTAGTAGACTGAGTAACACAATCTTGTAATCTAGAACTCCATGATACTACTCCACCAGCCAATGTAAAGACATACCCTGACGTAGACCTTCGGTTGTCTAAGTCACCTGCACAATCTGAGTCTGTAAAACCCTTTACACTTAGCTCCTGACTCCCACAGCATATACGCATACTCTTTGTAGCTTTCAAGTATCTGAATATTCCTTTCACTGCCTCCCAATGTTTCTTGCCTGGGTTTGACATGTATCGACTTACTACCCCCACTGCAAATGCAATGTCTGCGCGAGTAGCAATCATTGCATACATCAAACTACCCACTGCAGAATCATATGGAATCTTATCCATTTCAGCCTGTTCTTCCTCAGACATGGGACAATCTTGTTTGCTAAGTTTCACATATGGTGGCAATGGAACACTCAATGCCTTTCCCGTCTCCATATTGAAACGTTGCAAAACCTTGTCAATATACTCTATTTGAGATAACCAAATCAACTTCTTTGATCTGTCTCTCTCAATGCGCATACCAAGTATATGACTTGCCTCACCCATGTCTTTCATGTCAAACGATTTTGCCATCTTTGACTTCAAAGCTGAAATTTCTTCCAGGTGCTTGCCAGCAATCAACATGTCATCCACATACAAAATAAGGATCAGCCAACTGCCATCCTTAGCCTTCTTTGTATATAGACAGTGATCGAACTCACTACGTTTGTAGCCTTGAGAAAGCATAAACTTGTGGAATTTATGGTACCATGCCCTCGGTGATTGTTTTAAGCCATAAAGACTCTTTAACAACTGGCATACCCAATCTTCCTTGCCTTTCTCAACAAACCCTTCTGGCTGTTGCATGTAAATTTCCACATCTAAATCACCATGCAAGAACACTGTCTTGACATCCATTTGGTGCAACACCAAATCTAATATGGCAACCAATGCAAGAAAGCATCTCAATGTAGTCATCTTGACCACCGGAGAGAAGACTTCATCAAAGTCAATGCCTTGTTCTTGCTTAAAGCCCTTGGCAACAAGCCTTGCTTTGTACTTTGGCTGACTATCATGAGCGGTGATCTTATACCTGTAAACCCATTTACAAGGTAGAGCCTTTTTGCCCTGTGGTAATTTAACTAGCTTCCATGTCTTGTTTTTATGCAGAGCTGTCATCTCTGACTGCATGGCCAATTGCCAATTTCGGGAGTCCTTCATTTGCACTGCTTCCTTGTAACATGAAGGCTCATTGCAATCAGTCAACATGACATAATTCATAGATGGAACAAACCTATCAGGAGGTCGCGTGACACATCCAGATCTACGCACAATAGGTGGCTCAGGCTCAGCCACAACCTGTGGTTCCACTCTATCATGTCCTTGCTCCTCTTGAGCCCTGACATTTTGTCTTGCACGTGCAGGTCCATCTTCTTGGAAGACTACTCTTCTAATCTCCTCAACCCTCTGTGGTTTAGAATGATATTTGGATTCATTAAAGTGAACATCATTGCTGCGGACAACCTTTCTGGATTCGGGATCCCAAAGTCTGTACCCCATCTCACCAGAATTACCATAGCCTAGAAAGATGCACTTTCTACTCTTTGGCTCAAGTTTGTTCCTAAATTCCTTTGGAACGTGAGTATATGCCTCACAGCCAAAGACTCTGAGATGCTTGTATGAGGGCATTTTGCCTGACCATACCATCTCTGGCACTGAATCCTTCTGCAAAACCTTGCTAGGAGATCTATTTACAAGATGAACAGCTGTTGATACAGCTTCAGCCCAAAACCCATTTGGCAGCTGTGCATTAGACAACATACTTCTGAACTTCTCTTGTATGGTCCTATTCATCCTCTCAGAAACACCATTTTGAGGAGGATTGTAAGGAGCAGTAAGTTCACGTTTTATACCTTTTGACTCACAAAAGTCCTGAAAGGCCTTTGAAACATACTCTCCACCATTGTCAGTGCGTAAGCATTTAAGCTTCTTGCCAGTCTGATTCTCCACAAGTGTTACAAACGTTTTGAAAACACTAAACGCTTCATCCTTGTGCTTGAGAAAGTAAACCCATACTTTCCTCGAGTAATCATCTATAAATGTCATAAAGTAAGAAGCTCCCCCTAGAGATAGGTTAGGCATAGGTCCACACAAATCACTATGAACAAGTGCCAACTGTGTATCTCTTCTATTGCTTCTATGCTTATGTGGCTGCTGTGTTTGCTTACCATACAGACAATGTTCACAGAATTCAAAATCATTAAATGAAAAGCCAGGCAAGATTTCCATTCCCTTCTTGGACATATGTCCTAACCGGCTATGCCACAAAGAAACATTCGGCTGCTCGGTTACATTGATCACATTTTTAGAGACATTTGATACATAAATCATGTAAAGCCCTCCAGACTTTACTCCATGTGCTACTGTCATAGAACCCTTGGATATCTTCCACATGTTCTGTCCAAAAGTGGTGACGTAGCCAGCATCATCAAGTAAACCTGTGCTGATCAAGCTCTTTGTAATTGCGGGAACATGTCTCACATTCTTCAGCGTGAAAGAAGAGCCATTCTGAAACTTCAATTGTACATCTCCAACACCTAAGATCTCACATGTCTACCCATTGCCTAGCCGAACATGATCTTTAATGGTCACATAAGAGGTAAACCACTCCTTGTTTGGATACACATGAAGTGATGCCCCTGAGTCTATAATCCAGTCACTCAGTGCATTTCCATCAAATGTTGTAAGAAGAGCAGAGTCCATTGTATTCTTCAAGAAGTAGATGTCTCCTGACACTAGACTGTCATCCTCTGCAACAGTGTTTGTCACATTTATTTCTTGAATCTTCACTGAGGACTTGTTCTTCTCACCATGGTCTTCAGCTTTCTCTTTGCCTTTTTCTGCTTTCCATTCTCTGCAGTCTCTTTTCATGTGACCCTTCTTGCCACAATGGTAGCATTCTATGTCACTCTTGCCTTTAGCACTGCGGGACTTGCTACGAGACTGATTCCTCTTTCCACCTTTGTACTTTTCTTTGGTCCTTCCCCTGACAACTAAGGCTGTTCCTTTGCCTTTGTCCATTGTCTTTCTATTGGTTTCTTCAGTAAGCAGACTTCCTTCTACACCTGCTATGTTCAAACCAAAAGGAGGTGCAGAATTACTAAAAGCTGTGCGAAAAGTGTCCCAGCTTTCCGGCAATGTGATCAACAGGAACATAGCTCTAACAGGTTCATCAAACTTGACACCTTGAGCTGACAACTGAGTATAGATTGTGTTGAATTCATTCAGATGATTGGACATAGGTGTCCCTTCTTTCATCTTCAAGTCAACAAGCTTCTTAAGCCAGTATACCTGTGAAGCTGCACTCTGCTTCTCATAAAGATCACTCAGCTTTAACCATGCTTGATAAGCTGACATCTCGTCTGCTACATTGAAGTAAACGCTTTCTGCCAAAGTCAGCATAATGGTAGAAAGTGCCAATTCATCCATTTCGCTCCATTCATCTTCGTCCATATCTTCTGGTTTTATCCCCTTGAGCTTTATAGGTTTTATCTGCTTCTTTTGTACCAACACGTGCCAAATCTGCTTCTTCCACAATGGGAAATTGGTTCCATCTAGCTTCTTGATATTGTAAAGAGCAGTGTCCTATGATCCAGCCATAGCTACACTTCACAGTAGTTTACTTTTCTGGGGAAAATTCGGTAGAGTTTCCCCTGTAAACTGACCTCTGAACCAATATCAACCTGTCAAATGAACCAAGAAAGCTTCAGATTTTGCAGAAATTTTTGGCAGAGTCTCCTTTGTAAAATGGCTCTCGTGTACTAAAAACAGACCAAAAAACAGCTCAAAAAACATTGTCTCTCTGACACTGTAAGCTGCGGGTAAACCTGTCCTGCACCTGTACTATCTCTCACTATCCTGTCACTGTCCTATAAGCATAGACTGTGACAATGCCTCAACGGCAGTAAAGCAAAGATGCAATCCCAACTGTCTAACTCACAGTCAATGCATCCTAGCTGCCTATCTAAGGGTGCTCGAGGGATCGCTCCAAGACCTGTATCACCGAAAGGATCTCAACATTCGAGAATCCCCCAGCTCAATAAAAACTCACTCAACCCTCAACAAAGGCTGCAGTAAATCTGACAGTACATAGACTTCCCACAAAGTCATACATCCACAAATTTCCCACTGTATGCTGTAACTGCTGCGGCGGTTGTTTGCTGCGTGACTCACAGCCAGCAAACCCTCAATAGACATACATCATCTCTGACAATACATCCCATGTGGAAGTACCTGCAATGTCAGGATGAAATCTGGAATATCAAGCAGCAAACACAAGCTACCTGATGAACTAGTGGATGTTGCCTACAGTCTGTGTGTAGATGCGCCCGTGTCGTATGTGACACGCCTCCAAGAACTGTGAGCCGTCCTTCGATGTGTAGACAGCCACAAATCAACGCGCTGGGAGTGTCGATATTCTTAGCACCTGGAGTCGTAGGCCGAAAACCCCAAATTTGCAGAGTCGGATCTGCACCCGCTGAGACCACGTAGTCGAAAATGGCCTGCGCAGACCTTTGTCGAAGCCGAACGGTGGCCGAGATGACCTCAGAATGAAATTCTGAGAACATCGAGCCCTTTGAGCTTGCCTGCAGGATTTGGGGCCGTGTCTTCGCCTGTCAAATTTCACTCCAATCTGAGCTGGTGACTCTAGCCTCCTGCAATGCTTCCCCGAGCCTCGATCTGAGCTCTGATACCAGTTGAAGGAGTACGAGCGGAAGTGCGACGCGAGAGAGAGTGCGAGAAGAAGAGCACGACGATATGGTGAACTCGATCTACTGTAATGTGTAGAGCATAGTGAGTTCTTATTAGGTTTTAACAAAAGAATATGTGTACATACCTGGCGGCCCGCCCACTTATTTGGGCGACCACATTGGGCTTTATACCCCAACAGAACCCAAGGGCTTCCTATGCGCCAAGCCCAATGCCAATACCTACTCCACATGTAGTCTCTGGAGCGTCTTCATCCACGGTGCCTACTCACTTAGGTGACTTGGCAACATTTGCTCAAGCTATTGGTCGATCTATTGCTGAGAATATGCGTAACACGC
This sequence comes from Adiantum capillus-veneris, assembly GCF_014529385.1. NCBI lineage: Eukaryota > Viridiplantae > Streptophyta > Polypodiopsida > Polypodiales > Pteridaceae > Adiantum > Adiantum capillus-veneris. The sequence continues at coordinate 146,658,897 of NC_140931.1, read as the reverse complement.
CTGATAGAGAGCCTAGAAGTAAGGCAATACAAATAGCCAAACTCACACAAAAATTTAGTGGAGACGGGGATGTGAGAAAGCATATCGAAGTGTTTGAACAAATATGCGATTCTCTAGGAGAACACAATGACCTACATAAGAGTAATGCTTTAAGCCTAACCTTAAGTGGGAAGGCAGGGATTGGTATAGAATCCTAAGGGTGGAAGAAAAAACGAATTACCCTGCTCTTAGGAGACTGTTCTTGAAAGAATACATACGAGAGGGAGTGCTTTGAGGTATAACCTCTCAGCTCCAGAAAGCCCAATGAGAGGAAGGAGAGTCGGTGAGAGACTTTATAAGTCTCTTGAAGCATTTGAATTCTCGTTGTAATCCGAATGAGCGCTTCAACAATAACCAATTGCTTGATAGATTCATTAGGGGGTTACGACATGAGGATATCTACAATGGCCTAGTCATTAGAGGTATCACCACTTGGGAAGCAGTCACCACCAATGCGATCCAATTGGAGGATAATTTAATGATTCAAGGAGAAAGAGTGTCTGTTGAGTCTAAATCTATTAGCTCACAAGCATCGGGGCATCAGCCAATGACCCTAAAGCCTATTGCTAAGGAGCCAAATATATATGAGATGACTTTAGCAGATCTCACCAAGGCTATTCAAGAGAGTCTTAGAGACAATCGTGCTCCGCAAAACAATCATATGTATCCAAGAAGGGAGCAACAATGGTGCTCAGTATGCTATGGACCGCATAGTACCAGTGAATGCCCTACTTTTAGAGTAAAATTCAATGGGAACTGCAATGCATGTGGAAGGTATGGTCATCAAGTTAAGTATTGCATAGTATTTAAGCGCGCAATGGCCAATAGATCAACCTTATCATGGACAGACACACCTCGAGTGCCTACATTGATGCCTACCGCACCTCTTGAACAAACAGCACAACACATGGTACCTAGGACCCAAAATGTTGTTCAAACAACACCTTTACCACCTCCAGTGCTAGGACCGCAACCACCACATCCGAGAATCACTTCTATGAATCAAGTGGGTTGTGAGTCAACTATTTCTTGTTTGGAAGGCTGTGAGGAAGATATAGATCCTAATATATCATATGGGATGGATGTACTTGAAGAAAGTCCACAATACTACATGGAGGACTATTGGGGACAAGTCAAACCTGTATATCAAGTAGCTTCTCTTGCGGCAAGAGGCCAAAATATCAATTACACTGCTAAGAGACCACCTCTTCAATGCTATGAGTGTGGAGGTCCACATCGTGTAGCCGAGTGTCCTATTAGGCTACAAAAGAACGCCACACTAATGCAAACCAATCAAGTGAGCATGTCTACAATGCCAATACTCATCTGTAATCGATGTGGCATAGATCATTTGATTGCCCAATGTCCAAATAATCCAAATGCACCAAAGATCACGCCATTAAACTTGATTGAAGTTACCAAGGAGCCATCACAAAGTACACGTGTGGTACCAATAAACGTACTCACACGATCGATGCTCCAAAAACAAAATTATATTCTTGAGGAAAGAGACACGGCATCAATTGCCCAATCTCAGAAAAAGAAGAAAACACGAAGAAAGAGATCGCAAAAAGCAGCGAAGTCAGACCCCAGTTCAAAGACCAACATAAGGACTGGTGACGACCCCGTATATATGAATGACGTTGAAGAGGATTCTGATTCAGGTGAAACCATGGAGACCAAAACAACCACTAAGATAGAAACCAACAAGGAAGATCTTCATGAGCCACAATGGCAAGGATCCAAGAAGAAGATAGGAACTTATCCAAACCCTACACAGGAGATTGAGCAAGTCAAGCAATTAAGGAGTTTTGTAGAAGATACCCAAAGGGATCTAGAACCAGCACCTAGGAAGATCCAAATTACAGACACGGTGTTCCCCATGCAACAACAACCTCACCAAGACCATAGACCCTTAGCCATACCTAGTGTCATCCAAGAAGAAAGTGATTTAAAGTCATAGGAAAGTGAGCGTACTCATTTCTTGATGGAAATAATGTTTACAGAGGGACTACCTGATCCTATCGAAGAAATGGAGATCCCATCTTCCCCACGTCAAGGGACTCAAGGCCAAAAGGTGTTGTTAAACATTGCCAAATTGATGGATTTCATGTCTTCAGAAGTTAGAACCACCATCATGTCCAAACTATATAAAGACCCTGAGCTAGTCTCAGCTCTTCGAGCCTTCCTCAATGGAGAACTAAAGTTTGGGCCACCACAATTTGCACAGATGGATGGAGCTGGGGAGATGCCAATAGAGGGGGAACACTTAGATCCACAACCCAACCTAGATGAGAACCTTGTTATAGAAATACCTATTAACAAGTTGGTACAATACTTTGAGGGTGATGAATCCAATGCGACCATACCAATCACTACTAAGGGATTAACTGTGAAGGGAATCCTTGATGGTGGCGTTGGGGTTAGCATTGTGACTAAAAATTGTTGGGAAACTATGGGAAGACCTCACCTTGCGACCACAACCATAGTAGTGAAGATGGCCAATGGGTCTATTGTTAAACCTATTGGGATGCTAGAAGATCTCAAGATCAAGGTCTTTGGACATAGAGTAAGAGTTACCTTCATTGTTATGGATTTCTCCAAACACACTATGGCATCGGAGATGATCTTAGGACGTCCTTTCATGAGGGAAGCAAAAATGGTACATGACTGGTCTAAAAACCATGTCTACTTGCAGTTCCAAGATTCAGTCATTCGAGTGGATCTTGTAACAGGTCGAGCACATCCTCTAGGAAACAGGTTTATAATTGATCATAGATCTGACACCACAGCTCACTCGGCCCCATTACAGTATTGTTACATGTGTAAAGCGGACACTGATGTTGGGGAAGATTCTCCTTATATGGATGTACTACCTGGGATGACTGAGTCGGACAATGTGGATTGGGTCCACCTAGCAACAACCATAGACAATTGGGGAAACAGGGGGACGACCTAGGTAACACCTAAGGGGGATGAAAAGCCACCCCTCGTACCCTTAAATATGCTAGAAGCAATACATATAGCTTCTGACAAGACTCAGCCTAATATAACAAAGTAAACATACAAGTGGGTCCCTAAAGCTTCTTTAGCAACCATAGCTAGTGCTAAAAAACAGAAGCCTTGTAAGAAACGTCCCACTCACTCCAAAAAATGTAAGGAAACGTGGCGTTGGATTCCTAAAAAACTATTGGAAGCCCAAGGCTACTATCAAGGAAATGATCAAATCTGGGTGCCAAAACGTAGATTGTATTCTTACCTGTCACCTGACCCATGTAAGCCCAATCATGTAGCTCCAAAACAAATTGACAATCACGGAAAGAAAAAATTACAGAATGCTACACACCCGCTCTAGAGCTAGTTTGGGTACCGAAGAAAGAACGATTTGTTCCACCTAGCTCAGGAAGGGGGGAGTCCCATGAAGCTTCTAGCTCCTCATGTAATGCATCCATAGAGGTAAAAGCTTCTCCATAACCTCCACCTACAATAGTTCACCTTCGTGAAGCTACAAAATAACCCACAACTCCCAGCGTTCAAGAATCACCTGATGAACCACTTCAAGTTCGATCCTGGGAGAGTACCTTACCACCCTTGCAACTCGATGAGGCACCTAAGGTAATAGAAAACTACTGGCAAAAATCCTTACCTATTATCGACTGGAACAATTGGTTTCAAAGGGTGACAAGCTCATTTCAAACGGTATGATCTACCCAAAGAAGGGGGGAGTGTTTGCTGACATCCATCATTCACTTGCTTCCCTCTCAACCTTCCTCCCTGACCTCTTAATCTCCAATCTTAGGGAATGTATATATAAAGCCTTATACTCACAAAAAACAAAAATAATAAAGAGCAAGAGCAATTAGCAAACGAGTATGCACAATAAAAGTAAAAACATTGACCCAGACCTACACATTCACATCCGGTACACTGAAACAGAAACCTATGTCATAAAACACCTTTGATCCTCATCACTCGAGTGATGGAGGGTAGGTAAGATTAGTACGATAGGAGTGTTTCTGTTTTAGAGTTGAGTGATTAGCAAAGTTCTTTCTTCCCACTGATGTGCCTCCTAGAGGTATTCTTTGTGTTTCCTTGTGTGTACAGGAACGTGTTGCTGTGGTTAGGATTTGGACCTTCATAGAATCTTTCTCTCATCCACTTTTCAAATCAAGAGCGACCATCAACACAACAAGTGTTTCTTGTCCATTAGCATTGCCCCTTATCTTTTTTGCATCCATGTTTTTCTGCTTTGATTGTGATTGGTAGCATAATATTCAATGCATTTGCTTAGTATCAAACATTTAATTCAATGTAATCTTTTGTCATAATCACTTGTCTAGGTTTAAAAATCAAGCAGTCTGACTAAGCTAGTTTGACCAAGTTAGGTGTTACAGATCTTTTCTTAATACCATGGGGAATGGCTTCCTAATAATCAATGGTTACTTAGGTTCTTAATCCGATTTAGGCGGCATTCTGTGAAATGTACTAGGGCTTTCTAGTGGGCTTAGTCCCTATTGACCTTTAGCTTAAGTATTATAAAGGGAGTTTACTAGTGTGATGAGCCTGGGGAGGGTAACAGTGTTATATGACCCCCCAAAGTTACAAAATTAAAATGTTGAAACAAACAAAAAATCAAAGTGCCACAATGTAAAATCTTAAGCTGGAAGAGAAATCTCAGCTTGATTTGGTACTTCACTCGCATGTATCGCCTATGGTACTAGAGTCCTAGAGGTTCCCAGTGTGGGCGCTTTTCCTTGAAAATCAAAACACCCAAGGCATACAAAATAAGCACACACATCAAAATTGAATCACTGTGAAAAGACTTTGAGGGGTCAAAGAAAAAGTAATCATTCAAGCGATGATTTCATGAGAAATTCTTTTTATCGTAGCTTAACTACAAGGTCTTCTAGGTATAGCCTCTAGTCAGCCCTCGAACATGAAATACTTGGCTCTCATGATTAAACAACTTAATTGACCAGAGAAAATTAAGAAGCTTACCCATGGTATTAATAGTTGATCTCTAGTGCCTTTCGACCATTAAATTAGCGATCCCAGACTTGTTTAACTTTTACCTTTACAATTGTTTATGCGTTTGATCATGTTGCAATTTAATGTTTATTGCTGAAAAATGGTTTAGAATTATGCTACCAATCAATTTGTCTGCCTAAAATTGCATATGCTTTTTAATTGTTTATGAGAATGCAATTACTGTGCCAATGTTGTTTGATTTTGTAGTCTGAAGAAGGCTAAGGACATTCATCTCAAATGATCTTCCACCTCGATGAACGAGTTTCAACTCAATAGCTTCCAAGGATGGAATCTACATCAAGAAGGGGGGCATGTTAACCCTCACGGCTCACGGACACCCTATCACCTACGACGCACATTGTATTATTTACTTGGTAGAGTCAGGTACCGAGCTTGTCGGTCCAATAGGAAAAGGGTAAGAGTGATCGCCGATGAGAGGCACACTCTATGGCTGTCTCTCATAAGAGAGGGCAGCCCTTTTGGCCTATAAAAGGAGGCCATTTCTACACACATTATATAGTGTGTGAAGTTGATGCAACAAGGTGAGTGTGAGGTGGTGAGAGTGAAGCAAGGCGGGAGCTCCATTAAGGGTATAATCCCTTTGTAAACTACTTCTTATTTTGAAGTACTAAAGCCATTGAGTGGCTGCTTTCCCGTGGACGTAGCCCACATTGGGTGAACCACGTATATCGTGTGTACTCTCTCTCTCTCTCTCTCTCTCTCTACTCTATAATCTCGTGTATATAAATCTGTCTCTCTCCATTAAGTAATCTACTCAATTATCTATTTAGCTACGTCTTATTTCCTAACACTATGAAGCCCAGGGAACTACCTACTTGGATTCATCGCCCAACCTCTTGTATATATAACCCTTGGCCTGAATCCTCTAGACCACACTGGTAGCCGGCCGCTTGGCCCGGGTTCGTGACCCCCTCCCCCCGGGATGCCCTTCGTCTGACATTATATATAGGTATGTTTGGTGGTTATTGGCATATCTACCTTCCCTCTGGCCTTTCAGAGGTATCAGATCTCAGGGATGGAGGAGGGAAGGAGAAGTCTTGCATGTTTTTGCATGATCTGTCTCTCTCTCTCTCTCTCTCTCTCTCTCTCTCTCTCTCTCTCTCTCTCTCTCTCTCTCTCTCTCTCTCTCTCTCTCTCTCTCTCTCTCTCTCTCTCTCTCTCTCTCTCTCTCTCTCTGCTTTGAGCTTGGCTGCCATCGCATGGGCAGGGTCCCTTAGAAGGAGGAAGAGGATAGGGCCGCAAGAGCAGCCCCTTCCATGATGGTGGGCTCAAGCTTGCATGACCGAGCACATGTGCAAGGTTCCTTAGGTGGAAGATGAACGCAAGCTTCGAGCATGAGTAAGCACCCTTACACACAAGGGATGGTTGGAATCAACCTATATGGAACTGCGAGCTCTTTAGCTCAGCCAGATTGTGGCAGCTTGCTGAGCAAAAGCTATCAAAGGCTCAACGAGCAGTAAGGACCACTGCGCGTGCTGCGTGGATTTTGTGCTCTGTGTAGTCGTTTGCAGATTGCCGCCATTGTTGGTGTGTTTTTTCCGTTCATTCCTTTTCACATTGCCACCCTTGGGGGTCGCTCCCACAAAATCGACCACTCACGTCCGCAGCCCGCGCCGATCCAGGTCGCATGCATGGCATGTGCAAGCCGGACACATGCAGAGCTAAGCAAGTTGTGGTATGACCAAGCTTTGCACGGTGTAGTAAACCTGTACAAGGCATCATGCATGGGCATGTCATGCAAGCCTTGGAAATTTCTGAAGATCGATGTACTTGGCACGATAACATGGCTATATTGTCCAGTCTACAGGTGATTAGAGGACTGCGAGAAGGTGGCATGCACAACATGCACTCAACACTGTCCATGCAAAGACCTGCACATTGCAAGCCAAATTAGCTTAAACACGAAGTGCAAGGCATTTAACAAAGGCATCCAAGATGTGCTCAACCTGAACCAAACTAGTATGGCACGACCTTCGATTTATTGGCTTCAACCTAACAATTGATTCAAGGGAAGCAAGGCTTCCAGTTATCCGCCATCGCCAACGAGGTGAAGCAATGACTTTCAAGATAATCTCTTCATGTCTGACGGAATTTTTCAATATAGACGTCTTAGATGGCCGGTAAGTACCATGAATTGGAGATTAATGTTAATCATTCATTAAGGGGAGCTTGTTCCAAGGGAAATTTTTCAAGGATAACTATCATGGTGTTCATGCAAGACCTATCGAGTCAAGGCCAGTGGTATGTAAGGCAAAGCTATTTGGCAAGGCCAACCCTTAACTATAATTTCACACCGCTGTCAAGAAAGTTTTCTTGGGCATGGCTCCTATGCAAGTTGCATGCCATTGATGCGGTCATGCAAGGACAACACCTCGTGCTACCTAGCAAAGAGGGGAAGTAAGGATTTCAGGAGCACGGCTCTATGCATTGGATATATAATCACTTCAACGGTGTTGTCACCTGCCAGGGAGCAAGCAACATAAGTATACAAAAAGCAATGGTAAACACTTTGACATCCACAGCTATGAGTTGAATCCAATACAATCACCAGACATATGGCATAGCAGTTTTTGACATTCGGAATATGCTATCAACACACGAACTTGGGAGTCTTTGCAATGTTGCATGTTTCTCACTGGAGATCAGATTAAACCAATCCAATAAGGCATGTGTGGGACATGCAACAGCTCTAAAGTCCTTTGCATATGTGGCTATGAGTTGGATTCAAGCGCAGTATCAAAAAATGGGCAACAAGGTTAGTCCATTTCAAGTTATGTTTGTTTTTTGTCTATGTTTTACTTTTCATTTTGAACAAGATCTCTCTGTTGTACAAAGCAAGGTGCTTGGGCAGACTCCATACGAAGCCACTGTACAAACCAAAGTGTTTTGCATGTCTTCATGTGAAACACAACATCTCTTATGTGCCCAGGTATTATCGATTGACTATGACTATGATCAACGATAATAGCACACGTCTTTAGCACTTTGTGGCTATAAGCTCATGGGAAACGTTGCACTATGATGTATCCATTCCAGTGTAATCGTGCACGACACGTATATCAATGGCTCACATGGTTGAGGCTATCATGGATGCCAAGGGCTTATTATTCTATTTTTTGCTTTGTATGCATGGCATACTAGTACGATGGCCGTACAACATCCATCATAGCATATACTTCCGCTATAGCATTAAATACTCTATCAAGAACAAGGTACGTCGCTGATCTCTTAAAACATTTTTTATGTTATTCACAGGCCAAGTGTTGTATTTAAAGCTACCCTAGTACAGTCACGATCACATACAAGGTCAGTGGGATAGGATGTGACTTATGGTACCTCTCCCTACGAGGGTGTGGTACAAGAACACAATTGTATGCTTATAGGATAAGCTCATCCTCTCTCTACGAGGACGTGTGGTTGTACGCTTCTAGGCTAAGCTTAGACACAAACATGGTCTGCATGGGATCATATGCAAGGGGCATAAATCCCATTCAAATAAGAGGTTTTCCTCAGCCCAGTATTCTCTCTCTCTCTCTCTCTCTCTCTCTCTCTCTCTCTCTCTCTCTCTCTCTCTCTCTCTCTCTCTCTCTCTCTTCCCAATTTCTATCCGGGAAAAGTGAAACTAGGCATGATTTTCTTGAAATCTTTCTATGTCAATGCGGTAATGGGAAGGTCTAAGAGCCATCTATTGCCATCTATTTTCAAAAGGCTAAGATCTATCTGTTTGTAATCCACAAGTGATTGCTTACAAGATCGAACAATTCTATCTAGTTGAGTACCCATCGATTTTAATGGACAAGCAAGCGCCTTGTCATTCCTGATTTTTTGGGCGTTATTTTAGCACTACAAATGGTACGTGTGGCAATCAAGTTGAGTATTTGAACATCTTAAACTCATAAGGGCTTATCCCTACTATGGTGTATAGGTGAAGCCATCGTTTTCGGCAACATGGTTGTTTACAAACAAAGCCAGCATTTTTGCCAGCATGGTTGTTCACAAACAACCCAAGATTATGGATTTTTGGTTATAGAGAAGATCCAGTTATGAATAACATTCAAACTTGAGTGGATCTTCTCTTTATTCTATAGCATTAAAAGTGCCTAAATGAGTTTTGGGGTAAGACCCAGCTCATGATTACTAAATCACTTTGTAACGGTTGATGGTCAATTCTTGGAACCTTCACACTTGCATTTTCAAGGAAAGAAGTCCACAGACTGCCACAGGGTAGTGGAAAATTTTCCACTTCCAAAGGAATGTCAAACCACTAGCAAGCCCAAGAGGGGTCACGGACATAGGCCAAGGGCCGCCAGCTGCTAGTTGAGCAGTTTTCCTGCAAAATTTAACCAAGGGGTTTGACAATGTTGATTTTAACCAAGGGGTTAGACAATGTTGATTTTAACCAATGGGTCTGGATTATTGCAAAGGCAACACCCAAGGTTACCTGTGCAATACTACTTGCATTTCACTACTTTTCAATTAATGTTCCTAGGCCCTTGTAGACAAGAATTTTGGGCAGGTGCTTTTTAATTACGGATTAATGAACACTATGTTCAACCTTTAGGTACGCATCTGATTTGGTTTTGTTTCTTTTTGTTTGCTTTTTCCACATAGGAGGCACAAACTATTGTATCCTCTATTTTTGCTCTTAAGAGAAATGACAAGGTCATGTAAGAGCCAAGAAATTTGGGTTGTAGTGTCCAACATAAGTTTCTGCATTATGCAGTTCTAGACCCACTAGTAGGGTTTATTCGGCACATGTTGTCAAATGGGATGCAACATGGTTTAGGAACTCAAGGAGTTTAGTTTAGCTAGTGAAGAGCAAGGCTAATGAGGGTCCCTCTCACTTCCATCGTAGAGTGTCTACAGTTACCTCCACGCACAAGCATATCTTGTACTTCAAGGATGTTCTTTTCTTTAGACATCCTTACATGAGACATATTCCACATGTGGAGAAAATGAGTCTCTAGGACTGACATTGGCATCCATTATTTCAAGTATGTATCATGACAAAGTACCTAAGTGCTGATCAAATATGTTCTCTAGATCATTTTCAGCACAACATATCAGGAGCAATTTCAATGGCCAAAAATTGTCGGATACTTAGAATGACTTGTTACGGTATAAGTGTAGCTAAACATTACAGATGGTTTTTTATGCATATAGCAAGGCTATGAGTTGTGAATGAGAAGTGGTTACTATTTCACCTTCTATTATGGTTCAAACGTTTCAACACGGCTTGCAAATAATTGCAGCTGAAAGTATTTAGTTTCTTTTCATAACTATTTACATTCCTCTTTAATGTGTGCTAGGAGCATCACGTTCGCCATAAGTATTGGCAAGGATGATCATGGATATACATGTTCATATCTTTTTTTTGCTAAATGCATGCACACTAGGTGTTATGGGCCCTAGTGTTTAGAAAAGGCTAATTTGGAGCGGCATGCATATTCATCACATTACTTGCTTATGATGCATTTTTCACTCTGCGTGTAGTATCTCTATGAGATTTCTTTTGGGGTCTACCAATCACCAATAGAGGTCATGGCTTGGTTTGGTGCTTATGGATCTTTCACTTTAACCGCAATGGTTATTCAGGACATTGTTGATTCCTCACCAATGTTGTCCGATATTGTGATCCCCATTTACCAGTCATCTGGGAAGATTGTATGTAAACCCGGGGAACACACCTCAGTACTGTCAGTTATCCAAGGGGATAGACAAATTACAAAGTGTAATCTTGTGCTAAAGGATATGCAAAGTGCGTACATTAGCACCAAGAAATCCAATTAGTAAGCATTTATTGCTCTACTGGGAGTTTGTTTACCATCAGTTAAAGCCTTGTTTGAGACTAGTTTTAGTCTCTACATGTATAAATCAGGTTCTCAACCTTGAACACTAGTTAGGGTGGGGTTGTTTACTGATGAAATTTGAGAACAAGTCAAGGACTTAGACTTGGCTGATGAGTTATGTTAGCAAGTTACTTTCATGGAAAGTGAAAAGAGGTACTCTCTCACGTACATCTTTGTTGTGATAACCCATTTTGCATGCTCATGTGCATTCTCAATGGAGTCTACACACTATGATTGGATTGGAACCGGTAATACAAGATGGTTGCAAATGGACAACAATGTGCAAAATCAAGATGTTATTCTTGATTTCATTCGAACTCCTATTGAACAATGTTTCGATCAAACAAACAACTGGATCCATGAGGGATACCATTGTGGAAAACATTAGTGTTCTTATGAAGATTCTACCACTTTTGTTTTCGTGGATGAAAACGCTTCTCAAGGGGGGAGTAATGTCATGCCAAGGGTAGGACTATACGAGGGCACGGCTTGGCCAAGGGACGTGCTTGGATGATGCACATGTGGTACAGAGGCTATATATAGCTAAGAGAAAGAGGGACAAGGGCCTATATATAGGTATGGTTGGGTGTTTATTGGCATGTCTATCTTCCCTCTAGCCTTTCACTACCTTGGCCTGAATCCCCAGTCCAAATTGGTAGCCGGCCGTTTGGCCCGGGTCCGTGACCCCCCCCCCTGGATGCCCTTGGCCTGACATGTAGGTTCCCTAGAATGGCCTTAATTTTCTTTGAGAGATTTTACATTGACACTTAGGCCACCCTCTAGCCCTAGGGCCATAGGTTGCCAATATATAAGGTCAAGTCCATAAGTTGTCCTTTATTCCAATTAGAGATCCTATGGTTGTAGGGCCATAGTTTTCCCTCTAATTTGATTTGAGATCTTATGGCCTTAGAGCCATAGGGTTCCAATATATAAGCTTAAATGACATAGGCTTCCTCTACTATGACGTGAGATCCCATGGCCTTAGGACCATAGGGTTCCAATGTATAAGCTTTAGGGCCAGGTATGTTAGCTCAACGAGCTAAAACACCCGAGCAACAAATGTCGAGCTTCCATATAATGATCTTATCTATTTATATATTTCCATCAAAAATAAAGATTGTTTGCAAGATTGTGTAGATGGAGCTATTGCATAACTGGATAACTTTAACAATGAGCATAAAAAGATATGCAATGACACTTGTCAAAAAACATGATATTCCATGTAAGCAATGTCCAAACTTAATTATAATGTCCAACACAAAATTATGGGCATCTATGCAAGCTAAGCAATATCAAAGAAATTATGATGACAGATAAAATTACAATGCTCAATATTAAAACAATATGTTTTGTGTAATCAAAGTTAGCATGTGAAAATATCAGACAATAATAATGTAGAATATAAGTATCAAGGCCAAAGGAAATCACAATGTCAATTATCAAAATCCAAATATGTGTATATTAAAAGCAAGTATATACAGATATTACACTAACCATATACTTTCCATTATGTCAAATAGAAATAGTAAATTCCAAATACACCTAGCATGTCCAATATAACAAGCCATAAAATCACAAGGCCTGCCATCATACTAGAGAAAGTCCACATTATCATATATTAACTAGACTATTCTATTTGCTATTGCCTCAATATCCAAAGCGGTGGTTCATCGAGCTGGTACTCATGACCTGCATTTTTGCCATAGACAATATCACAAACAAATAAAAGAGAGCCAACCTGACCAAGGTTCCTACGATTCAACATGCCAAGCCGAGCACAAAAGGACTATAAAAAGGAAGCAAAAATACGGGCCCCCATCATCAACTAAAGAAGCTCAAATCCAAATTGTAGCTGAGTGCATGGAGAAAGATGAAGCCATACAAGGTTTCCCTTCCCATGGAAGTCTGTCTAGCGGGCCCCCCTCATCCACCCCTTGTAGTCTTTGCACCCTCTCACCCTCCCATGCAATCTTGGCAGTCACCCCCAGCATCCTCCATTGCAAAGGTCCAAGATGATTATCAACAATGGATTGATTATTCTTCATTGCAAGGCACCACCTTCCCATATGTAGACATCCTCTCAAAACTAATCCCATTCTTACACCAAACTCCAACACAATACTATGAGGTAGTCAGAAACACGAAAAACATGAGCATGAAAGAAAGACATTTCCCAATTCGTCATCAAGATTAAATGCCCTTTCGAAGGAATTCTGAAATTTTAAGAGAACATTGGCTTATACCAAGAGCATAAAAAACATAAGTTTGGAAACAATCAACCACATAGACCAACTTGTAGAAGATTTTATAGATCACGAGTGAAAAGAAGGTAGATCCAATTTAACTCTGCTTGTTTGGTGCTTAGTGAGGGATCTTTGCAACAATCTTTGCCTCCAGATTCTTTTCCCAACCTACTGCCTATTACGGGATTAATGCCCATGTCTACCAAGAAAGATAGTTCTTCACGAAGAAATTTACTTATCATCTGTTAAAAGCCTCACCAAGCTATAGGCAATTTTTCTCATTAGCCCCCAAAGCGTCGTGCATCACAACTCGGTGCTAGAGAGAGAAATTGGCCCATCAAGAGTCCAGACTCTGGAGAGAGAGAGAGAGAGAGAGAGAGAGATAGAGAGAGAGAGAGAGAGAGAGAGAGAGAGATGCCCCCATTGAGCTCCCATAGCTTCCATGGTCCACCTACCAGCAACTATTGGTGCTTCTCCTTCAATCTCAAGAGTGGGAGCCTCTTCACTATTTCAAAACCTTAGACGTGTTTCAATTCTATTAATTAGACAAAATTATTTTTCTTGCCACCACGACCCTTACCCTCTGGCCATATTGACCAGGCATAGCTGGGCCATTTGCCACATATTGGGAGATGTCTTAGGCAAAATTGTTATGCTTGCCACCATGAACCTTACCCTGCGACCATATTGACAGGCATAGCTGGGCCACTTGCCGCGTATTGGGAGATGTCTGTTCGACACAGCTGCAAGCTCTAAAGGCTTTTTTGTCTAGACTGGAGGCAGCACCCATAGTAGGGCGGCCATGCTGAGATGTCATGATCTCATTTGTAAGGTATGAGGGTCAGCCTCCCTTGCCTGGCCAAGTTTCCTAATGCCTGGCCATTCTCACAAAAGAAACTAGATGCCTGGCTATACATGATTTTTTGTTGGTGGTGGGTTCCTATTTTCCTATGTGACACCACGAGGTAGACTGCCACGGGGCAACTGTGCTAGTGTGAAAGGGGCTAAATTTTGATGGTGAAATTTAGCAAGAGGCAACAAAAGCAACATCGATGATGGCTAATGGCCACAAAATCAATGTTGATGCCGTGTTACTTTTTTTTTTTTGGCAGTCCCTTTCTAACATAAGCCCTATCCTCATTAATGTTGATGGAAGGCCAGAAAATCAACATCAATGCCACATTACTTTAGTTTTACTCATAGACCCTTACTATCATAAGCCATACCATATTTTTGCTCGCATGCCATTTACATAAGTCTCATTTTATAGTTGGGAGCCAACAAATACTATTTATGAGCTGATATCACCTGCACCTACTAAATGGCTGGTCGCAAAGAAATATCGCTTCCTACAAGTGAAATTCAAAGTCTTTAAGGTGTAGGGTTTGTTCTTGATGGCCTACAAGGAATTGGTACCCTAAACCCATCCAAATGAGCACAAGAGAATATTGCACACACAAAAGCTAGGCCCAAGTACAAAGAAGGCCAAATAGTTATTACTAAAAGATTAATCTATAAGGATATGTAGAGTAGGAGGGATTCTGCAACATCATTGGAATAATATCAGTCGTTGCAAAGGCAATATGTTGAGTTTATTTTGGCCGCTCCTAGGTCAAGGAGGAAAGATCATACGATGTGACAATATCTATGTTCCCAATTTGTTATTTTGAGGACTTTATTCTTTGTAATCATACTTGTATTTTCCTTCTCCATCACCTGTAAACAGACTTGGAGATCCATAAACTAGTCCACCAGATTGCTTTGACGAGCTCCATACTGCACTCTCAAGAGTTTGATAACCTAGATGGCACTAGTTTTGGTGATTTGGTGATTTGATAACCTAGATGGTACTACTTTTGGTGCTTTGGTGATTTGGCTATCTTTTTGTACTTCAAATCTCCTCTTTTTTCTACCTCATATTCTCAACTAGTACAATCAAAATACCGTTACATAGTACCAATTTGGGTTCCTTTACCAATGTCTATCTTTTTGTACTTCAAATCTCCTATTCTTTTTTCAATTTCCAGGTTAGTCTAACTAAAATATAAATGTTTATTATGAAAATGTGTGTTTTAAGGCAACGCTTTACTAGCCTAATGAGTAGCAAGTTTTAATGCAATGTTACAATAGCTTTTATGCTCAAAGGTAATTGCATCAAGTTTTTTTAAAGAAAACACTTTTCTACTTCAAATATAGTCATTATGATCAAGATTTTCTATCACTAACGCATAAATTGTGTATGGAATTTGATCCTTGGCTCGCTAGCTCGTGGGATTCAGCTCATAAAATGGAAACCCCCTTTAGGGCCATTGGTTTCCCACTATTCCAACAAGAGATCCTATAGTCCTAGGGCCATAGGGCTACCATGGTGCATATGTAGGTGCCCTTGAATGGCCTTGATGCCTCTTGGGAGCTTTTACATTGACACTTAGGTAACCCTATGATCATAGGGCAATAGATTGCTCTCTATTCTAGTGAGATATCCTATGGCCCTAGGGCCATAGGATGTCAAGGTAGAAGCTCAAGGATCATAGATTGCACTCTATTCTAATTAGATATCCTATGGCCCTTGGGCCATAGGGTTTCAATGTATAAGCTTTAGGGCCATAGGTTGCCCACTATTCCAATCAAAGATCATATGGCCCTAGGGCCACAGGTCTGCCATGGTGCATATGTAGGTACCCTTTAATGGCCTAAATTCTCTTTGGAAGCTTTTACATTGATGCTTAGGTGACCCTATGGTCCTAGAGCCATAGGTTGCTCTCTATTCTAATGAAAGATCATATGGCCCTAGAGCCATAGGTCTATCATGGTGCATATGTAGGTTCCCTTGAATGGCCTAAATGCTCTTTGGAAGATTTTACATTGACACCTAGGTGACCCTCAGATCCTAGGACCATAGTGTTAGGGGCTCAAAGCCCTAACAAGTAATCAATACAAGAATGATGCAGTGTAGAGAAAAATGACGTAGGAGACTGCACATTACACCAGGAAAACTGAAGACTGTATGAACACAAGAAACCATGGCTAAGAAAGAGAAGGTATTGATCTACCCTGTAGTCATCATCAACACCCAACTTTAGGCCCAAAACAGCAGTACGGCTGCAGGA
This sequence comes from Adiantum capillus-veneris, assembly GCF_014529385.1. NCBI lineage: Eukaryota > Viridiplantae > Streptophyta > Polypodiopsida > Polypodiales > Pteridaceae > Adiantum > Adiantum capillus-veneris. The sequence continues at coordinate 146,642,607 of NC_140931.1, read as the reverse complement.
AGACTTGATTTAGACTTTGTATGCCAAAATAACTGATTATCCTAAAAAAATTAATTCAGGTTACACCAAACTTAATCTGCTTCTTCATCAAACTAATCTGATTCAAGGCTTAAAAATAAGAAGTTGAGCTCTCCTTCATAGATAAAAAACACCACCAAGATTGCTTGCTCACATGCCCTCTCAAAAAACATAAACAAATCCACTTTGTAGCTGCAAATCTCTCCAATCAGAGATATCTCTCTGAAACTAAAAACTTTTGAATTCTGCTCCTTGAAAACCTTCCCTTATGTCATCAAGCATGAAGACATAAAACCAATGAGATATAAGAATATCAACATCATCTCCTCCATCAACAACATCACATAGAAATGTAGAACCATCTTCAGAAAAACCCACTTCACCATCATCAAGAACTTGCAAAATACTTGCATATTCATCTCTCTCTCTCTCTCTCTCTCTCTCTCTCTCTCTCTCTCTCTCTCTCTCTCTCTCTCTCTCTCTCTCTCTCTCTCTCTCTCTCTCTCTCTCTCTCTCTCTCTCTCTCTCTCTCTCTATGCTGGGGAAAAGGTAGGTTTGATTTCACGAAAAATGGGTGCCTCATCTCCCAGCATTATAAACACCATTGACATTAAAAACTTGGTATAAATCAAGCTCAGTATCAGTCTGCTTTCTTATTTCCCCTACAACTTCAACTTCTTTTGGAATTTCAACTGTCTCTTCAACATTCACATCTAAAACTTGAACAGCTTCATTTGTACTTTTGACAATATCTACAGGTGTTATATCATCTTCAATGATAAAAATCTGATTTGAAGTTGACTGTTGTGTTTGTGCTTCCTCAGGCTCTGTCACTGCAACCTACACTACATCTTGAACTTGATTCTTTTGAACTCCATCTTGTACCTGTTCTTCCATAATAGCATCCATCTGCACTTGTACTTGATTTGCAATTGAGGCTTCAAGTATTCATATAGCTTTAGTTTAAACAAAATTATCCTACTTTGGTTCCACTTTATGCATTCAATCCACTGCAAACATTTAAGCAAAAAGTTCACTTCCTGATTCATAGTTACAATCTCCTATAAATATTCAGTCTCTTGCATATGTTTAGCTCCTTGTAAGTACAGTGTAGCGCTCTTTCCCTGCAAGTACAATGTAGTCCCCTTTAAATATTCATACTTCCATACACACTTAGTCTCCAGCACATAAACAATATTCTGTAATTGTTCAATTGCCTCTTGCAACTATTCAGTATACTGCAAAGATGAAGCTTCCTGTACTTCAAAAATCTCCTGCACATGAACCTGAATTTGAAATTTCTTGATTTCATATTCTTCCACAACATCCTTCATGCTTCTTTTATCCAAACCCTTTTTCCACTTGATCCATTTCCAAAAGAAAATAATCGGCAAATTCCAAGAAAGACTTCCACACCATTGAGCACAAGTAGAAATTTTGTTGAAAACACCCCATGTTGGACTTTGAGAACATATAGTTTGATTCTCTTTGTCAAAAACTACTTTTTGAATATCTTTGACAAGATACTAATCCTGTGAACACTTCTTGATTAATGATTGTTTCTCTTCTTGAAGTCGATTGATCATAAAAATGGCTTGATTTGACCACCTGATTTGAATATGTCTCATTCTTCAAATCTAATGACAAACTGTTAATCATCTTTGCTTGAGAAACAACAAGAATTTGAAATTCATGAAATTCAAGAACAAAAACTCTTTGCAAATCAGTAAGTTTTTGTTCAGGGACCTGCATTATGGAATTTTGTAAATCACGGACCTTTGGCATTGAAACTTGTAATTCAGGACCTAAAATTGGAGATCATTATCTTCACAACCTGGATAACTCATATCCATGTTTGAAAATTGGATTTCAGTCTTCAAGGCTCCAAAAAGAACTTCTCCATCAACACACTCATGATTGTCACTTGCGGGATTCTCCTCATCAACAAACATTAAAAACTGATCCATCACATCATCCTCATCATCAAAACACATTATGTCTTTGTCTATCTTCATCTCTTCCCATTCAGTACACTGTAATCTGATCCCTTCCAGAATTTCAACCTCTTCAAGATTGATGTCCAAGGTTGATATATGGGTTTGTATGGGATATTGGTGGCTTCTTTGGCTCACTCCCACTTGCATTCCCTTCTTCTCGATCACCAACTCTTCTTTTGGGTAGCTCTTGTTCTCTTCCTTCAAAGAGGTGAGTCTCTTTGATGTGAGGTTTGGGGATAGTTGGCAATCCTCTTGGCTCTCTTGGCTCTTGAGTTGCTCCTGACTTCCTCCTTCTTCCTTCATTATCTTTTGGACTTTATCTTGCTTGCATTGAACAACATCTCCTTCTTGAATCAGCTTCTTCTCTTCAATAATCTAAGTATCTACAACTTTGATCCCATATTCAAAAACATCAAAATCAGGTTGAAAAACATCAAGTGCTGAAAAATCAGATTCAGGCTTTGAAACTTCAATTTTTGAAATTGCAGGTGCCTGAGAAACTGTTGGTAATTGAAAACTGACAACTTGAGGTTGTTTTAGGTTAGAAATAGTAATAGGTTGTTGAAGACACCATTGAGAATCATCATCACTAAGGTAATCATCAAACTCATCTTCATACTTCTTTGAAATACATTCACCCGCTTCTTGCAACCTTGATATTTGCCGAGCCGTAGCATGCGAAGCTCTTCTTACCAACTCGACTATTATGCCAGTTGTGTGCATTATCAAGAAAATCACAAAACCAATCTAGATCCTCTTGAGCATCACACATGTCCTGATGACATGATGCATCGTGAAAACTCTACATAATTTGATACAACTCTCTGCACAACTTTCGCATGCAATACTTGACGCAAATATCCTCTTTTTGACAAGGCTTACACATATAAGGACATCGCTTTGCAGAGTGTCCATCTTTTTTACAAATAGCACACTTTTTCTTCTTCTTCTTTGCCATTAATCACACATCAAAAGAATAGAGAGCATTTGTACCTCTTTAAACCCTGAAACTGCTCAAACTGCATTGCAAACTGAAATACCTGAAACTGCGTTCTATAAACTGGAATTCCTGAAACTACATTTTGCAAACTGAAATACTATAATTTGCAACATGTAAACAGTTGAACTGCAAATTGCAAAATACAGACTGCACATTGCCTAAAATTGCACACTGCAAACAGCAAACTGTAAATTCCAAACAGCTATCTGCATGCTATCAGGGATCTGAAAATTAACAAAAACTTGAAAACAAAGAGAACACTGAACACATTTTTCTTCTAGGTTGTGCCTTTTCGGCACCACAACAAAAATGAGCAGGAATCTAACAAGAACTTCAACAGTCACTCAAGAACTTGCAAACGACTCCAAAGTCTCTCCTTTGCCCAGTTTGTTCCTCTTTAGCACCATGGCCAAAGCCAGTAGGACCTTGAGAAAATTGCATAAAACTATGTACTACATAAACTGTATACTTTCAAGAAACAAAAAATACCTGCATCAGTAAACTGCAATTGACTGCACAGAAATTGCCTGCATAGAAACGGCTCAAAAACTGCAAAGAACCTGTAAAGACCTGCAACTTGTCAACAATTGTAATTTTGAATCCCCCTAGCAGATTTGGGAAGAAATCCTCCAATAACTTTGATGTATGCTCCTCAGACACTTCTTGTGGGGTTACCCAATTCAAGAATTCCCTCAAGTGGTCGAGGTTGACTAGCATGTCAAGAACCTGTTAAATTTCTGAGAGCCATATGGTTCAGGTTAAATTTGAATCAATTGCAAGAACCGCTTCAGAGAGAAGGTGGCAGTTAGAGCACGAGAAAGAAACTTCGCATCATAACCAACTCACCATTTGCTTTGAGATTATTGTAATTTTCTTCCATTTCCATTAGGACAGGCATACTAGGATCGCCAAGTGTTAGGGGCTCACATCCCTAACAGGTAATCAATACAAGAATGATACAGTGTAAAGAAAAATGAGGCAAGAGACTGCTTACACCATGAAAACTGCACACTGTATGAGCACAAGAGACCATGGCTAAGCAAGAGAAAGTGTTGATCTACCTTGTATTCATCATCAACGTCCAACTACAGGCCCAAAACAGCAGTACGATTGCAGGAAGACTCCAAATTGCAAACTCTCGACTGGTTACATCCAAAAATTGCTACTCTCCATGTGACCAACTACCTAGGCATAAAGACCTTGCGTAAACATACTCCTAAGGTTTAAAGCTAAGGCCTTAGTTAAAACTCCAAAAAGATAAATGCCCTAACACATCAGGCCCTAACACATAGGTTACATCTATTCTAATGAGAGATCATATGGCCCTATGGGGGTTCCAATGGAGAAGCTCAAGGGCCATAGGTTGACCACTATTCAAATTAGATATATATGGTCCTAGGGACATAGGGCCACCATGGTGCTCATGTAGGTGCCCTTGAATGGCTCAAATTCTCTTTGACTCATAGGGCACCCTCTAGCCCTAAGGTCATAGGTTTCCCTCTATTCTAGTTAGAGATCATATGGCCCTAGGGCCATAGGGTTTCCATGCTGCATATGTAGGTTTCCTAGAATGGCCTTAATTTTCTTTGAGAGCTTTTACATTGACACTTAGGCCACCCTCTAGCCTTAGGGCCATAAGTTTCTCTCTATTTTAATAATGAGAGTGCCTATGGCCTTTGGGAGATAGGTTACCAAAGCATAAGCCCAAGGATCATAAGTTGTCCTTTATTCCAATTAGAGATCCTACGGCCATAGATCCATAGATTTTCCTCTACTTTGATGTGAGATCTTATGGCTTTAGGGTCATAGGGCTCCAATGTATAAGCTTTAGGGCCATAGGTTTCCCTCTATTCCAATGAGAGATTCTATGGCCCTAGGGGCATAGGGCTACCATGGTGTGTATGTAGGTGTCCTTGAATGGCCTAAATGCTCTTTGGAAGCTTTTACATTGACACATAGGTGATCCTAAGATCATAGGGCCATAGGTTTCCCTCTATTCCAATGAGAGATCCTATGACCCTAGGTCCATAGGGCTCCTATGGTGCATATGTAGGTTACATTGAATCTCCTAAATGCTCTTTGGGAGATTCTACATTGATACCTAGGTGACTCTCAAGTCCAAGGGCCATAGGGTGTGAATGAAAACACTCAAGGGCCATAAGTTGCCGAGTATTCCATGTAGAGATCCTCTGATCCTATGTAGGTTCCCTTGAATGGCGTAAATTCTCTTTGACACTTAGGCCACCCTATGGCCTTGAGGTCATAGAGCTACCATGGTGCCCATGTAGGTGCCCTTGAACGGTTGAAAAGCTCTTTGAGAGCTTTTCCATTGACATGTAGGCCCCCTCTGGCCCTAGGACCATAGGTGAGTGCCTACAAACACAGGTTTCTAATGTATAAGATTAAGGGCCATAAGTTGTCTTTTATTCCAATTAGAGATCATATTATCTTAGGGCCATAGAGTTCCAATGTATAAGCTTTAGGGCCATAGGTTGTCCTCTATTCCAATGAGAGATCATATGGCCCTATGACCATAGGGCTACCATGGTGCATATGTAGGCTCCCTTGAAATGTCTACATGCTCTTTGAGAGCATTTACATTGACACCTAAGTCACCCTATGGTCCTAGGGCCATAGGTTGCCCTCTATTCCAATTAGAGATCTCATGTCCCTAGGGAAATAAGTCTGCCAAGGTGCATATGTAGGTGCCCTTTAATGTCCTTAATGCTTATTGAGAGGTTTTACATTGACATGTAGGCCACCCTTTGGCCATAGGGCCATAGGAGGGTTTTAATGCTTAAGCTCAAGACCATAGGTTGCTTCCAATGTTTAAGCTCAAGGCCATATGTTGCTGCCCTTTATTCCAATTAGAGATCATGTGGCCCTAGGGGCATAGGGCTGCCATGGTGTCCATGTAGGTGCCCTCGAATGGCTTAAATTCTCTTTGAGAGATTTTACATTGACACATTGGCCACCCTATGAGAGATCCCATGGCCTTAGGGCCAAAGGGTGCCAATGTATGTGCTCAAGGATCATAGGTTGCTCTCTATTGGAATGAGAGTTTTTATGGACCTAGTGCCATAGGGATGCCATGGTTCATATGTAGATGCCTTTGAATGGCCTAAATGCTCTTTGGGAGCTTTTACATTGACACATCGGTCATTATCTATTCCTGAGGATATAGGTTTCCCTCTAGTTTAATGAGAGATCGTATGGCCTTAAGGCCATAGGATGACAATGTATAAGATCAAGGGCCATAGGGTTACCCTATATTCCAATTAGAGATCATATGGCGCTAGGGCCATAGGGCTGCCATGGGACCCATGCAGGTACCATTGAATGTCTTAAAAGCTCTTTGAGAGCTTTTACATTGACACATAGGGCATATGTTGGTCCTAGGGCCATAGGTTTTTTTCTATCTTGATGAGAGATCCTATGGCCATGGGTCCATAAGGTGCCAATGCATAAGCTCAAGGGCCATAGGTTGTTGCCAATGCATAAGCTCAAGAGTCATAGGTCTCTAGTCTATTAGAGAAACCTATGATCGTAGGGCCATAAGGCTGCATGGTGCCATAGTGCCCTTGTAGAGCTTTTTCATTGGCACCCTATGGCTATAGAGCCACAAGTTCCCTCTAATGTTGGCGTCTATGTAGGTTCCATTAAGTGGCTTCAATGCCACTCTGGAGATTTCTTATTGGCACCCTATGGCCCTAAGGCCATAGTACAACCAATGTGTCTCTTTTGATCAAGTTGGCGCCCTTGGGGGCTTAGATGCCCCTGTGGAGCTTTAATTTAGGTGCCATGCTAGTGCTTCTTTCTTGGAACCCTATGGCCCTAAGGCCATAGTGCAACCAATGTGTCTCTTTTGGTCTTGCACGTGCCCTTGGGAGCTTAGGTGCCCATATGTGGAGCTTTCATTTAGGTGCCCTACTAGAGCTTCTTTCATGGCATCCCATAGGGTGTGCTCATGATAGCTATTATATTTCAAAAAATTATTAGTTTTTAAATTCTAAATTATTACTTTTTTAAATATACTCAGTAAGCTATCAGTTATTTCCCTTTCCCACTCTGTTATTATTTCTTTCTCATTCTATTATCTCACCCTGTACTCGTCCTCCTTCAACGTCACCCTCTATCCGGCCTCCTACAACATCACCCTCATCTCCCATCCTCCTTGGGGGGGGGGGGTCAAGTAATAATTATGTGACTATCACGTAAGTGCCAGCAGACGGGATTATTAAATTTCATTTTTTCTCACATTCTCACATACAAAAGGGCTTTGTAAAATGAAATTAAAAAAAATAGATTGAATAGGAAAAGGGTATATTTTATTTGTCAAAAATTGACACATAAGGAGTTTTAAAAATAGTCCATGCGATATACACAATTTATACATAGTGACCCCCTGAGGTCCTCCTACAACGTCACTCTCTACCCATTACAGGTATACCATAGCCATCCATGGATCTTATTTTTCTTGTTTTCTTTGTTTTAGATTTTTTTACTTTTCTTGTTTTTGTGTTTAGAGAGAGTGAATTTGATTTTGATTAGAAAGTAATCAGAATGTAGCTAGAATTTAATTTGAACATAAGCAAAATGTAATTAAAATGTGATTTGAACGTAATTAGAAAAGATAAAGTCTAACCATGTTACATGTGAGCGTATTTAAATTGGATTCTGAATGGATGGATGCGGGAGATGAAGCTCGGTGAAGCACCAAAGTGCGAGGCCAAGAGAGTTGATTGGACACAAAAAATCGGGGACAAATTTTCACGGAGTTGAAGAGAGATCTTTGCACAAGACTGTGAACACAGATTTGTGCAAGGAGAAGAGATGCAGGGAGAGCATTTCTGAAAACAAGGCGGCCGCGGTGCAGTTGCAAATATATTTGTTGAAGGATGCGGTGACGATCACACTCAGATCTGTGCAAAGAGGTGCTTGCATCGTGATCTACTATGCAAAGAGAGCAATGCACCACGATGGCGACACCGTTAATGATGGCGATGTTGTGTGCGTAGGAAGAGAGAGGGAGTGTCAGAGCTCTGTGTAGGCTCTGTGTAAGAGAACGGGAGAGAGAAAGAGAGTGAGAGAGGGAAATGCAGCCCAAAGAGTTATGATAGAGAGAGAGAGAGAGAAAGAAAGATAAGGTTAGGTTAAGTTAAGATTCAAAATTCAAAGTTTGGATATAGGGTTGTTCATACACCTCAACCCGTTGTAAGTGAAATTGTGTGAGTTATAGGTGCTTTTTCACGATGAATCCATTTTATTTAAAAATATATATACATCATTTCAAAAAAACATGGGTATACATGCATGTGTGATTATACTCCTGCACACCTGTTCTTTAAATGTGTATACTCTTTATTTATGTCAACTTGCGACATAGTCGTACTTCTGTATTGACGCATGTGACTATTATGTACCCCTATATGTGTTGGTGGGCTCTCAAAGAAGCTGTACACATTTATGGATCCAAGCATGAATCACACATATGACAAAAACAAACGATTAAGGAAGAGAGCGTGTGCATATTCGCGCATGCAACATTAACACATTGATCTAAGATCCTGACAAAAAGCACTTTATCAACCCTTCTTGGCCTCCTATTGATCTTGGGTCATGGTTATGTGATGCTCTATTTCACCTATATAGAACACCCTATACCCCTAAGTTCATAAGATGTATACATACTCATCATGAAACACCTACATATAGTACCCTATGGCCCGAAGTCCATAGGATGTATATATACTCATCAAAACACATCGAAATAAGGGGTTACTACTATGGCTACCTCTGGTCTCTTACTACAGGCATACTTGTTGGTTGCCATTGCCAACAACAGCAGTGGCATACACCTGGGCCCTTTCCCTCCCCGCCCTGCACAACCTGCCAAATCAGTTCTTCGGTTACTTCTCTTGTGCACAACTGCAGACATACATGGTGTCAAGGGAATCTCGCAACAATACATCATCTCGCGTCATTCTAAGAAAATGCCTCCTTATGAGCACACAGAGCGTCCGTGCGTGAAGATGCCTTGCGAGCTCATAATCTTATAGCAATATTTTGCACTGATTTGGTACATTTTTGTCATGTTAGTTTATAAACTTCCAACCTAGAGCACGAATACCGTTCGCATGCGCAGACACTCTGCGAGCTCCTACAGGATACTCTTGTGGAGAGATTTGATACATTTTTTCATTTATAGACTTACAGCCCAGAACACGGAGACTTTCTGCGTGCATGCGAATGCTTTGCAAGCTCATAGCGTGTAGGAGGTCCGTAGGATGGTGAGATTTGTCACCTATTAAGTATTAAGAATTGAAACTGAATCTAATTTAAAGTTGAAACACTCAAGGAGATTATTAATAGTCTATTGATGGGTGCGTTTAGTGAGAGTGAAGACTGCCCATCTCTTGTAAGCTGAGCTCGCGTTCAGACTGCACCTAATATAGGTTTTTTCGCTCTTTGAATAGTAAGGAAGCTCTCCAACCATGACGCATGCTGAAGAGTGTCCTGGGGTGAGGCTACCCGCAAGAAAAGTGGGTCAAAAACCTTTTGTTTTCTTTCTTACCTATAATATCTTGCCACGTCTTTTGAATGCATTTGTGGCTCATTATAAAGTGTGGAGTTTGAACCCAACCTTAAACTACACACATGCCCGTGCCTCAACACCATTTACACTGCTAGACAAGCAAATATTTTGTTACACAATATCACAAGAAGGATCAACTATAGACGGGCCTGCTAGTTACATTATCGATAGAATTCCTATTGCAAACAACATGGGTATCTATTTGTTTCGAGGGTTGGGGGCTACCCATATCGTGGTTGTTCTAGAACATCATCAAGAGTGTTTTGGTGAATCGCAAGCTACCACGTCCATGACATAGCTCATGGTCGAGGTTGAGTGAACATTCCTATGTCTACCCTTTCTTATAGGCATGTTTTTTGAGGCAAGTGCCATTGACCTTATTTCTTGGTCTCCTTGCTAGCTATGCGACCCTCCTTAGTTATAGCTCCATGATGTTATGAAACAATTTGTGAGATTATTGCTACAGGTCTCAAACATCATCAAGATTTTTCTAATGATTGCAAGCTAGCTCGTAGATGGCATAGCTCGTTGTTCAGGAAGTTTGAATGCTACCTATGTCTAGCCTTTTTCATTTGCATGTTTCCTAAGGTGAGTGTCATTGACCTTATTTCTTAGTCTCCTTGGCTAGCTATGTGGGCCCTCTTTTGTCATAGCTCATGATGTTATGAAATATTATGAGGGATTATATTACAAGCTTGTTTTTACCAATCCCAAGCTACCACATATATGGCATAGCCCATTGTCTAGGTAGTCTGAAGGCTACATATATATAAGAGTGTATTTGCATGGCCATGGTTGCAGTATTTTTCTTGCATATGTAGGTTGGTACATTGTCGTGTAGTGAGAAAACACTGCTTGTGTGCCTCCACTCTACCAATTTTGGAAGAGTTGGCAAAACGTTGTTCGTCTCTCTATACTCTCTCTCATCTAGAGTGCAAAAATGATAAGTCCTTGCGCATTTCTCTCTCTACACACTTTCATCTTTACATGCAGCACTGACCTCACCTAAAACACTACAACCCAATGCGCAAATGCGCTCTAATCTTTCTCATATACATGTTTTCCAAGTGAGTGTCATTTAATTTATTTCTTGGTCTCCTTCCCAAGTATGCGGGCCAATTAGCCTTTGTCATAGCTCATGATGTTATGAAACACTATGTGGGATTATATTACAAATATTTTCAAAACTTCTTATTATTAAATGCGCCATTACTATGTTTTGTGACCTTATTTCATATATGAGTGTTGCATAACTGAGCATGGTGTGTGTGTAGGAGTGGGTTTGATGAATATGCATGTTTTCTCTCTTTTTTATGGGATGGAAGGTTTGTTTTCAATGTTGGCCTTCTCTTTATCAAAGGGCTTCAATCTATGTCAATCCTTGATTGGCAAGATCGTTAGATAAATACCATAATAATAAATGATATATTATTAAAAATTCTCATTGAGGTTGATCACTTTATGTTTATCTAGGTGATTTATTAAAATCAATTGGAAGCTTCAAGAAAGAGGGAGTTTGATAAAGCTAAAGGTTGTCCTTTCCTTATGGAGGGTCTTTTAATACCCCACCTTGTTTTGATAACATACACCTTGAAAATTTTCTCTGCATTGGACAGAGTGTCGGTTATAGGAGACCTTAAAGGAGGCATCCACTCTATATGGTTGGGAGGGAGGGTGAGCTATGTTTTGAGGTATGTCGGTTGTGAACCCTCCTTCCTCTATAGCTCACATCCAAATCATACCTCCATATTTGAATCTCCTTCAACCATCAACCCCACAATATGAAATCTAAAATTATAGAGTTCCATGGCTGCTTTGGAACCAAAAATTAACCTACCTCCTAGTAAAAGGATACCCATGTTTCCAATCAGGAGCATATAGAAACCAACTCCAAAGCACTATATCTTCCACAACCTACCTCAACAGGGACCATGATCTTCTTAGAATTGGTTTAGGGGTCACAACATACTTTGTATTGGCTATGACATTGTTCCTACAATCCAAATTCTCGAGCTTTTTCTTGATACATGGCCATCCATCCCTCTACCCGTGAGATTATCCTAACTCAATTCAAGCTAAAGTTCTTTCCAATGGTAGAATGACCCTCTCTAATCATGGATGTTTAATTTTTAAGACATTCTCATAAGCCCAAAACTCTTTCCCTTATAAGATATCCTAAACATATATATGGCTCGTGCATAACGGCTTTGTGCCCCACTAATCAAAGCGCTGCTTTCCAAAACCTTATCTTCCTAGGAGTGTACCCTCATTCAACGATTTATGGTAGATACATAAGCTTCCAACAAAATAAATCCCACCTTGTACAAGTCTCCCTCTCCCTCTCTCTCTCAAAATTTATTCTCAATGACATCATTATGTGTTTCATGATACCCATTAGCTAAATAGTCTAGTCATAATAAATTATTCATGCCCTCTCATCCACGCCTATTATATCTTGTTTCACTATTTTGGTGGAATATTTTCATGTCTCTTCATTACTATGATTTTGAGAGGCGGATTTGAAAGATAGACCCGGTGGCCTCAACACAAGAGCTAACCCATGACGGCCTCACCATGAAAGGCAAACAATAGGGGCACCACCTAGCTTGAAATGCGGCTAGGGCGCAATGACAATACTATACAACACACCATACACCATGTCACACAGCTGAACATGTTATGAATTGTGGTATGAGGTGGTAGACAAAGAAGTGGAGATAGATAATGTGAGTTGTGAATGTAGGTCAGTGGACTACTATTCACACAAGAGGTGGCAAACCCGCACACCCATATATGCAAATCAAGAACGAAACAACCCTAAGGTGGTGAACCCGCACACCTCTACATACAACACAAAAGAAATAAACAACAAAGTGACATACTCACAAATCCAACACAATAGAAAGAATGACATAATGAAAAGAGTAGATTATTTGTGGGGAGAGATAATGGATAGAGAGGAACAAGAGAGGAAGGAGGAGAACATGGGTTTCTCGTCTCAATGGGTGGAGATGATGTCAAGGAGTTGTGTGAGGGTAACCTTCACACTTGTTGAATGCCGAATCCTCCACTTCAAATTGCACCAAGGCGTAGCGGTTGATGATGATGGAGGTGGAATATGTGTTGATGAGTAACTTTTGTGCGCATAACCTCCTTACAATTATGGTGTGATGGTGTCTCCCAATGCTCTTTTACATGGACTAACACTTCTAGCTATATTAGAAGTGTGGAGGCATGGTGCCTACGCCTCAAAATGCTCATAACTTCTAATAACGTAGAGCTTTTGTTGTAGTGAGAGCGTTCGTTGTTTTGGTGATAGAGACCCCTCCTTATACAGGAAAAGAGGGTGGAATTTTCCTATATTTTATTGGGACGTGACCCACACCATCTGACTGTGGGTTGCCATGTCTGATGCAATGATGCTTGTGATAGAGGTCCACATAGAGAAAATAGTAGGGGAAGAGAGAGATGGAGAGGAAAAGAGGGTAGAGGAATGGGGTTTTTACAATTTATGCTAGTCGTAACTAGCTTATTTGAGAGAGGAGAGAGGGTTTTTTACAAGAGGTTTTCGAAGGTGGTTTTGTCGTTGGAGAAGATACATCCGCCACTTATAGCGGTAGTAGCTCTATCTTTGGCCAAGAATTCATTTATTGTGGCTTTGTTTCTCTCACTCATGCCAAAATTGATGTTGTCGTTTGTAATTGATGAACGTAGGCATGGCCCACCTAATTGGCGCTTCCGTAACTTGATGCTTCGCTCGGACAAGCCTCCCTTGCGTCATGTCGTTTGTAGTGGTCGTAGTCGAATGCCTTTGCGGTTGTCACAATGGTCATCACTTCATTGAAGCCGTTGGCGCGAAGCGTGTATATACGAGAGCATGTGTATGTGTGCGAATTGATGGTGGATGTAGCTTGACTATTTTGGGCCTATGGGCTGATTTGTGAGAGTGTTTGGCGGTGATTACGAGAGTGGGGTGCGTGTTGATGGTAAGTTCTGTGTGTGTGTGTGTGTGTGTGTGTGTGTGTGTGTGTGTGTGTGTGTGTGTGTGTGTGGCTGAAAAAATAGCAATTTTCAGCTATGGAGAACTTGGGAACGACATGAGAGTGAGAGAGAAGTGAGTGTGTGTGTGCATGTACTCTATGTGTGCTGCAAATTAGCTATTATCAGCTTTGTGTGTATATGTGTGTGGAGGGAGATAAAGTTTTTTTTTTGTTGGTTAGAGAGAGAGAGAGAGGGAGAGAGGGGGAGAGAGAAAAGGGACAAAAAAGTAAAAATTTCAGCAAAGAGAGAGAGTGAGAGGGAGAGAGAGAGGAGACAAGGAGAGGGAGGGCTCCATGGATGGAAGAGGACAAGGTGGAAAGAGGTGATGATGAGAAGGAGGCCCCCTTTATTTGCTTTTGTAAGAAGGTGGTGGCCATGGTTGTACAAACCATTGAGTGCCCTCTTATTTACTAATATAGTTATCAATTATTTTGAAAGTGGAGCCCTTTGAGGAGAAAATAAAAAAAATGATGACCCGTGGCTCCGCCGGTACTTGAGGACAAAGGCTCCTTACCGTGCAAGATTTTCTGCTTCGGTGAAATCTTTTACTAGAGATTTTGTTTATCTTGATTCTCAAGTGGTCGTTCACACGCCTTGTGCTTGAGATTTTTTTAATTTTTTTTTTTTCAAGAGGGAGGGGGAGGGTTTCCATAGAGAAAGGTGAGTTGATTTCAAATGTCGGCCCTCATTAGCCCTCCTCTTTAAGCTAGAGACATTTATGCCTCTAGCTTCGTGCTTGATCCTTCTTCATCTGAAGTGGAGGAGTCTCCCTCCTCAGAAATATCCATCATAGGTACTTGATCAAACCTTAAAAAGTACTTCTTTAACCTCCATCCATTGACACGTGTTTTCTAAGGCCTACCATCTGCATCCATCAGTCGATAACTGCCATTGTTGTAGCGCTTTCTAATGACGAATGGCCCCTCCCATCTGGGTGAAAACTTTTTATCTTTCGTAGTGTCAAACCTGCTATCATACCTTAGGACCAACATGCCTTTCTTTAGACCTTTCTCCTTGAGCCTTTTGTTGAAGGTGAGGCGTCGTTGCTCTGCTTGAGTTGCATAGTAGTTGATAGCCTCTTCTCTGTCTAGTTGGAGCCTCTCTAGATCTAGAATGTGGTTGTGGAGATGAGCATTAGGGTGTTCCATGTGCCTAGCTAGCACTCTAAGACTAGCCAATTGAACTTCGATGGGTAAAATGGACTCCTTACCATACACCAAGTGATATGGTGTGAATCCAAGGGATGTGCGAAATGAAGTGCGATAAGCCCAAAGTGCAGCCATAAGGTGCTTATCCCAATCACTTTTGTGATTGTTTACATGTTTAGTGATGATCTTGCAAATCATACCATTTATCTTTTCCACCAAACCGTTGCATTGTGGGTAGTAGGGAGTTGAGTGGTGTCGTGAAATGACCAGCTTTTCCATCAGCTCTCCTACTAGGTCTCCTCTAAAACCTGGTCCTCTATCGGAAATTATCTCAAGAGGAGTTCCAAAATGACAGCAAATATTTTCAAATACAAACTTTGCTACTTCCTTAGCTGTAATTCGAGTGGTAGCTACTGCTTCAGCCCACCTGGTCATGTAGTCTACACCCATGATGATATACAATTTACCTGATTGGGACCTTGGCAAAGGCCCAATAGCGTTAATTCCCCATTTCTTGAATTGTCCATAAGATATTATAGGAGTCTGTGGCTCATAGGTGAGCCTCCATCCCCTGCTTTTTGACATTCCTTGCATGTTTTACACCAATGGTGCACATCCCTCTGTAGACTAGGCCATACAAACCCGGCTTGTAGAATCTTTCTACTAGTGATGTCAAGTGCAAAGTGTCCTCCCCAAAAACCATCATGGCAACTTAAAATGATTTCAGTGATCTCTCTAGAGAGAGGTACACACCTAAGAATTTGATCCTTACCCTTGCAATAGAGGTCATCATTGATAAGGCAGTATTTTGTTGCCTTACGCACAAGCCACTGCTTTTGGCCCTTAGTAAGATCTTTAAGACAATCTCCTGTGTCCAAGAAACTCATGATGTCAGGCATAGCATCACTACCTTGGAAGAGAGGCAGCTTCAACTTGATAGCACCCACCACTGGAACATCTTGTAGCTTCTCTCTAGCTAGAGCATCTGCTTATTGATTTTTTGCTCGAGGGACATGATGTAATTGTACAATTTGAAACTTCCCCAAAAGTTCCTTAACCTTGTGCAAATGGCCTAGCAAGCTATGATTTTTACAAGCCCAAGTTCCTTGTATTTGTTTTATTAAAAGCATAGCATCACCAAAAACATTTAGTCGTTGAATACCTTGTGTCACACACCACTCTAACCCAAGAGTTAAGGCTGCATATTATGCCTCATTGTTGGAGTGAGAATCCAAGAGATGCCCAATGGAGAAAACCTTATGCCCTTGCTCGTTGAAGATGACAATGCCAGCTGCAGCTTTGTCCACTGCCCTCTTGTAGGCTCCATCAAAGTAAAGAGAGTGAGCCCCCTCTAGCTTTGGTACCTCCAACACAGGTGTAGTCTCTTGATCATTTGGCTTTATCTTTAGCTTCTTTTCATAGTGGCGATGAGTGAGAATAACTCCTAGACTGGCCCTTGTGGAGTTCTCCACTTGCATTGTGTAGTCAAACTCTTACAGCCTTGTGAGCCATTTGGAAATCCTAGAAGAAACATCCATGTGTTGCATTACATAAGAAAATACTTCTTCCATTGTTAAGATTATGAATGGTCTAGACAATAAATAAGAGCGAAACTTGGTGGTAGCAAACATTAATGCAAGCACCATGTGCTCCACTATTGTGTATCCCTTATCTGATGGAATCATCATGTGACTAGAGAAAAAGATAGGATGCATGAAAGAAGTTTGAGGATCCTTTTGCATCAATACTGCCCCAAGTGTTTCATTGCCCACACTAGGATTAACATAAAATGGCTCATCCCACTTTGGAGGTGCAATGGTGGGTAGTGAGGCTAAGATTTGTTTTACCTCATTGAACTGTTGTTCATCTTCTTCACTCCAAGTGAAGATCTCTTGATGGGTAACTTGTTGTAAAGGAAGAACCACTTGGGAGAGCAAGTGAATGAACCTGCTCGTTACCATTTGAAGGAATGAGACCAACTGCTTGGTCGTAGTGGGTGATGGTAAAGACACCAAATCTTGAACTTTGCTTCGGTCAGCTTCAATACCTTTGGCCGAGATTACATGGCTAAGAAGAGTAACCTTGGTTTCACCAATGTGGCATTTCTCCACATTGAGTTGGCCACCCAAAGCTTGTAACCTAGCTAGACCTTCATAGACTTTCTCCAAATGAAGAGAACGAGAGCTATAGATAGAAAAGTCATCAATGAAAACACGAATTGATTTGCCAAAGAATAGCTGAAAAACAAATGTCACATAGCGCTGAAAAGTGGCTGGAGCATTGGTGAGACCAAAAGCCATAACTCTGTAAGCAAAACATCCCCACGGTGTGATGAAAGTTGTCTTCTTTTGATCTTCTTCAGCGATGCTAATTTGGAAGTATCCTGAGTAGCCATCACATACTGTGTAGCGCTCATGTCTTGCTACTTCATTGAGAATTTCATCTTGAAAAGGGAGAGGAAAATGGTCCCTCTTTGTGGTTGCATTAAGGAGCTTGTAATCAACACAAACCCTCCACTTACCATTCTTCTTTGGTGTGACTACCACTGGAGAAACCCACTCCGAGTCTTCAACAGGATAGATGAAACCTGCTTCTAACAATTTTCTCACCTCCTTGAGCAAGGCCTCTTGTTGAATTACCCTAGCCATCTCAGCTTCTACACTACAAGTTTACTTCCCTCCTTGAGCTTGATTTGATGTTGAACTACTGTGATGCCAGTGATTTTATCATAGTCATCAATGAACAATGTGGTAAAATTACTTAGCATCAAAACATAATCTTCATGCTCCTTCCCACATAGCTTACTTGCTTCTACTAGAGGTTGTATACCTGGTGGCTCCCCTTGGTTTGATGATGATGCATCAGGTTGCTCCATCTTCTTAGGGTCCTTGAGAATGATTCCCATCACCTCAATGCTACTGTCGCTTTCTTCGGTCATTGTTGACCCCTCCTCTGAAGTGGTTGAAGAGTCACTAGAAAACTCATCCTCGGAGGTTTCTAGATCCATGTCGCGTTGTTGACCTCCCTTTTGCATCCTTCATCTGGATTATGCCAGTGTCCCAGTCTTGTTTAGCTTTCATAGCCATAAGCCAAGGCCTCCCTAGAATGATAGGATAGCCCTCCCCTTTATGTGGCATAACAAAGATGTCCACATCCACCTCGGTGTTGAACGCATTTACCCTAACTGCATTCACAATGCCAACACATTGAACTTTTACATTATTTTCCATTTTGGCTCGGCATGGTGCCGGCCTACTTACTTCTAAGCCTAAACGGTGCATCATTCTTTTACTCATGACACATATTTGTGCGCCACCATCGATGTAGATATTACATATGTGCTGCTCTTTGATGTGAGCATCCATCACCGGTAGTATGTCATCTAGATTCCTCCCAGAGATATCCCCTTTGTCTTCGGTCCTCTTGTACTAACCATCTTTGTCTATTGTCTCCTCACCCTAGGTGCAACGTGAAGTAATTGAGGCCAAGTGATCTTTGGGCCCTGCATAGAGACATCTTGAGCCAAATCATACGGTTTATAACATTCACCCAAAGAGAAATCTACAATGTCAATTCTACGTCGTGACTTGGACTGCTTTTCGCTAGATTCCCCCTTGGATTTCATCTTTTCTTCCTTTTGGGAAGATTCACCATGCATAGCGCGCTTTACCCCCATGACATCTACTCCTTTAACCGTGGTCTTACCTTTTGCCACTCCCTTGATATCCTCCTCCACTTTCACCTTTCTTTTACCTTCAAGGCTGATAACACTCACCGCCCTGGTTGTTGGCTGGTTGTGGAGGTAAGGGTGGAATGAGAGGTTGTTGTGGTGGAGGGTGTGGTTGAAGTGGTGGTTGTAGAATTTGCACTGGTGGTGCTTGTTGTGGTTCTCTCGGTGGTGGTGGTCTTGCTCTTGGTGGTGAAACTTGGTTTTGCCTTGCTCCTCTATTAAAATTATGCCTCCTTGGGAGTGGGCAGTAATACATACCATGGCCATATTCTCCACAATTGTAGTAGTGGTATTCTTGGTTCTGTCTTCTTTGTCCTCTCCCTTGATCTTGGTTGCGATTGTGTGCATACCCTTGTTGCACCAAATGGACTGAGAGATCCTCAAGCTGGTTGGTGATTCGGTTGAGCAGGTCTTGTTGATCTTCAATTGGTTCTTGTGGCTGAATCCTCTGGGCGGCTGTTGTAAGTGGTGCTAGAGGTGGTCGGGTCCTAACAACTTCCTCTTTATCAACATTCCTGTCTTGTAGGTGCAACTTCTTGTCTTTAAGGTGGGCCACTTCAACTGCTAGCTCATACGTAGCAGGAAACCTTTCCTTCACCTTCTCTTTAAGAGTTGGCCATAACCCAGCCACACAAACCGATCCTTCTTTAGGAAATCAGGTGCCCCCTCATCCTCTCTTTGCGATGCAACCCATCGCCCCCATAGATCTACAAACTTTGACTTGTATGATGCATACTCTAGCATGCTACCTTGCTTCAACTCCGTCAACAATTGCCATAGCTTCTCTGATGTTGTGCCCTCTCCAAAACGCTTGACAAAGGCTGCTCTTAATAAGTCCCACCGTTCCTTGGTTGCTTGTGCCAAGGCATTGTACCATGACCTTGCCTCCACCTTCATTAGAAGTGGGAAGATGCGCAAGCGCGAAGCATCATCATCTCTCCCAGATATGACACATGCTATTTCCAAGTTGTCTAGAAAGTTTGCAGCATCCTCACCCACCTTACCAGTAAAGGTTGGAAATGCTACCCTTGCTATTGTGAGAGAGAAAATATATTTGACTAAATATTTTTTTTTTCCTTTAAAGATTCAATACATGAGTGCTTGGTAGATGGAAAACATACTATACAAGGATGAAAATAACTACATCAAAAGATACTTCATGCTTAATCATAGGGAGGATAAAGGGTAGAGAAGAGATGTTTATCTCTTGCAGTCGTTCTATGCCAAACATGGTTGTAATGAGCTGCTAATAAAACATCTTGCGGTCCAGGATTACTTTGATTGATTGAATTCGTTGTGGTGCGTAAGTCTGGTCCCTTGCAAAAGGTTGATGCGTTGGATCCATCACATGGTAATGCGGAAAGGCTCCCTCCTTTGTGGTGGAAGGTTATAGTCGGAGGTGTAGAGCTCTTGGTAGTTGAGGTCAAATTTGTAGTACCATAGGACAAGGTTGTCTTCGTCTTCTAGCTCTAGGACTGTTCCTCTAGCAATCTCTTGAAAAAACTTAAACTCTCTCTCTCTTTGAGCAACTTCACTTTCCTACAAGATAGAGTGCCATCCAATGCATACACAGGTGTGATGAGGTAGGTGGTGAGTCTTACCACTTGTATTAATCCAAGTTGGATTGATATATAGCAAGCTGTAAAGTCGTCATCATAGCCTTGATCCACAAGTAACAATCCTTGAAGGTGGAGGGTCTTGTCTTTCAGCCAAGCAAACCCCATGTCAAAGACCTTGTCGATGACAAGCTCCGCTACTTCACTCGGTAGACGATGTAGAATCCATGCTGCTGTCTCTAGTTCCTGGCTCATGAGATGAGAGTGAGGTATAAAAAGACTTTGGAGGATTTACCCTTTTGTTTTGAAGACGCGGTGATTGTCGGTGCTGGAATACCCTTGGTGCAAGGGAGAGGGAGGGACCACGCGTTCGTAGTAGCTTCCTCAAGTTGTGAATGCTTGTTGTGGGAGTAGGTCGAATAGGTGGCAAAGATGGGGGCGTAGGTGTAGAGAAGCCTGGTGCTACTTGAAAGCCTACCAAAGTAAGAACGCTCGTGTGGATGTCGAGGGAGAAAATGATGGCTTTTTCTTCACTTTGGGCTGCACTCATGTCGGAGGTGTGGTTTTTGGCAACAATGTTAGCATGATGCAGATTGTGCCTTGCTTTTACGCTTGTGGGGATGATTAGAAATGTAAATAGTTTGAGTAGGAAAAGAGGGTCTTACCACCTCTTTTATGCTAACAATACAACACCCTGGCAAGAGTGTCTTGATGACTTGCGTCAAGCTTTCTTAAAGCTCCTCCTCTTCGATGGTCCAGTTGGAGAATTCAAGGAGCCACTCATCCATGAAGCGAAGTAAACATGTCAGTATTGTAAACTGAAGGTTTCAAGAGCCCTCCTCAGTGGGGGCACCAAATGAGAGGTAGATTTGCAAGATAGACCCGGTGGCCTCAACACAAGGGCTAACGCATGACGGTGGAGAGGGGGAATGGGGGACGACACCCGACATGACCAGAAATGCCTCTCTATAGCTCAGGGTCAACACAGCACCCCAATCCACTCGAAAACACATTCAAAACGACAATTTGCACCTAATCCGCTTCATTTGCACAGTTCCTAAACGCACACGCGCTTTCCAAGATTACGAAATGAGCCCACACCTTACTGCACCTGCTCTATCTCTCTCTGCACATACACTTACTCTCTCTCTCTCTCTCTCTCTCTCTCTCTCTCTCTCTCTCTCTCTCTCTCTCTCTCTCTCTCTCTCTCTCTCTCTCTCTCTCTCTCTCTCTCTCTCTCTCTCTCTCTCTCTCTCTCTCTCTCTCTCTCTCTGCAAAGCACCGACGATCTGGGCGTACACACGCTTCACCGGCACCGCGGCTGGCATTAGACGAGGCGGCAAGAGAAAAGGGGAAGGGGGGAGCGACACGACACAATTGCCCAACAAGGTTGTTCATTGATAGCTTCCCAACTCCTTTACAATGCTCCTCTGAGCTTCTTCTTCTCTCTCCCTCTTCCTCTCCTCCACCTCCAGTGCAAAAAAAACAAGAGTCCCCTTCTTTCAAAAAGTTCGGCCCCTTTTCTGGGCTCGTTTTTGAGTTTTTAGGCATCTTTCCTGGTAGGCCGACATGCGGCACTCCCCTTGGGAGACTTGACCTTGCTTTGATCATTTTGAACACATCCCGAGGCTTCACTTGCACACCCACATGTGGGAGCCCTCTAGGAAGCAACGACGGCGCCATCGTTGCTCCCAAGAGCAAGCTTGCCTTCAAAAATATTTGGGCGGGGGGGAACCCCGAGGTCCGCACTATGTGAAACGGACCCAACCCCCACGGGCTCCACGTCATCATCCTCCCGTGCGGGCAGAGCCGCCCCGCCTCGCCGGTTGCCGCCCAAAACCGCCGCGCCGCGCCCCATTGGGCCGCGCGCCACAAGTTCAAAGCGCCCAGCGCTCCGCCATGGCCACGAGCTCCAAGAGCTCCTCTCTTCCTTTGTGATACCTTATGAGGACTCACGGCCTACCCTATGAAGTGTGCACACCCGTAGCCTTGCTGCGCATATGGGGCCATTCGGTGGACACGTGGCATCTCCACAAGGCTAAGCCCTCAAGCCCTTTTTTTTAAAAAAAACACACTTGTGAGAGAGAGACCCTCTCTTGGAGTGCCAACTTGGCCCCTTTCCCTTTCACTGTTGTGACAGATCCCACTCCACAGCTGTAAATCCATGTTTCAAGACCGTTTCCCCGGCTCTGTCCTACACAATTCCCACCAGCTTTTGACTTCTTCTTGCCCGCCATCCGAGGCCGCCAAAAACCAAGAAAAGTACCTGCACCATCCTTTCTAGCACCTGCTGCCAATTTCAACTTGTTATAACTTGTTGACCAAGTACCCGATTGACGCGCCGTCGACTTGTGCTAACTCCACATGACTCCCTCTATCACCTAGAATCCTATCGAGGCTTAGGAAGTGCCAGATGGCTCATACCCCAATGCGGCCAAGTGGGCTCAGACCCGGCCCCCGGAAAATCTTCAAATGGCCATAACTTGCTATCGAGAGCTCCGATTCACAATCCGAGAAGACAGGCATGCTCCATAACTCTAGCACTACACACATATGCATTGACATCAACCCGGGCCACCTATCCCCATCTGCCCTGCCCGTCGGGGATCTGCTACACACGCTTTCTTTAAACTGCAATATCTAGAGCCCCGGGGCTCCGTTTGACGAGCCGTTTGAACCGGCCTGGAGAGCACACTGAGGATCACACTTTGGCACATGATGGGCCCCTTCTGGATACCTTTTGACTGCCAACCCTGTTAGCCACCGTCTAGAGCCTTCTTGGCCCAAAAAACCGCATTGGACATACATTTCCGCTTCCACTTGGCCACAATAGCTTTAGACACATGCCCTAGCACCATCATGTGCGCCCGTATGCATCCATACCCTTGCATGAGCCCATATCTTGCATCGACATGTTTTGGGTGCACCATCATTGCCCAACCCTCTTGTTGAGCATTCATGCTCAACTAAAAGCACACTCTTGAACCTGAAAACTGCAACACTTTACAAGCACGAAATGAAGCAAAAATTATAGCGGTATGTACATATTATGTACAGAGTATGTACAAGGTGTCCTCTCTCTTTATAAGCTCCCTCTGTCTAGGTTGGTTGCCCAACCCCCGTAGCCACAATCTGGTGTACGTCAGGTACTAACCCCCGGGCAAAGTACAGTTTGAGCCGCACACCATTCACCCTATGCCTTAAATGCCTGCCATTGGCTCTTACCAATTGATAAGTCCCATTCGAAAAGGCTTTATGCACGTTATACGGACCTGCCCACTTCTTCTTGAACTTCTTCTGGAAGGTAAAGTCCAAGTAGCTCTCATACTTCATCACCAGATCTCCTTCTCGAATCTCCTTGTTTGGCAAACTCTTGTTGAACTTCGACACTCGCTTATCCCTCTGCTTCACATAAAAGTCTGCCGTAGCCTCTCTATCCATCTATAAAGCCTCCAAACTAGTGATCCAATCTTGCAACATATGATGTTGAGTGGCACTGACACGCCACATACCTTTCAATGCACCTAGTTGCGCGTGCACTGGCAAAACCACCTCTTTACCATAAACTAGATCAAATGGAGTGAAGTTTGTGGCCACCTTATAGGATGTGCGGTAGGCCCACAAACACTTCTCCAAGTTCACCTCCCATTCTGTCACCTGCTTATAAACATACTTGGTTAACATCTTCACAATCTGCCCGTTGGCACTCTCTACTAGACCATTGCATTGCGGGTGGTATGGTGAAGAGAAGCGGTGTTGGATACCTAGCTTTTCCACTAAAGCCCGCACTAATTTGCTTCGAAATCCTTGGCCTGTGTCCGAGATCAGCACCCATGGAACACCAAAACGGCAACAAATGCTATCAAACACGAACTGAGCTACCACATTTGCATTTACTTCTTTGACAGCCTTGGCCTCGATCCACCTGGTAAGGTAGTCTATAGCTACCACAATGTATTTCTTCCCACTTGACGACTTTGGGAGGGGACCGATGGCATCCAAGCCCCACTTTTCAAAATCATTTTGTGCTATGATAGCCCCTTGTGGTTCCGCAATTAATCTCCTTTCACTTATAGCTTGGCACTCATTGCAGGTCTTGCACCAATAGTGTATATCCCGAACTATGGATGGCCACCAAAAACCTGCTCTCAACACTAGAAACAGCACATGATCCTTGCCTTGATGTCCACTCTCCTCATGGCACTGCTCTAAAACCATGCCAATTTCTTCTTTGTAAAGAACCCTTCTTAGTATGCCATCTCGGCCATAGGTCATTAGATCCTCGCCAACTAAAGTGAACCTGCAAGCCTTTTGAATAATCCTTCGCTTCTGCAACTTGGACACTTCGGGTGAGCACTGGCCTGTACTCAAAAATTCATCGATATCCTTCAAAGTTTCCCTACCTGCATATGTAGCTGGGGCTACATACAATCCCGCAACATGCACCTGTATTTTTCCGCTAGCCAATTGGTCTGCCATCTGATTCTGTTCTCTCCTAATGTGCTTGAATTGTATGGTCTCGAAAAACTTTAGCAGCTTCTTGATGGAAAAAAACCAATGCTTCAAGGAATCTTTTTTCACCTGCCATTGCCCTAATAGTTGCTTTATGACCAGCAACGCATCACCCTTCACAATGAGCTTGGATATACCAAATTCCACACACTGTTTCAACCCTAAATGGAGAGCGAGGTACTCCGCTTCATTGTTGGTGTGGACATCTTCAAGATC
Source organism: Adiantum capillus-veneris (assembly GCF_014529385.1). Classification (NCBI taxonomy): domain Eukaryota; kingdom Viridiplantae; phylum Streptophyta; class Polypodiopsida; order Polypodiales; family Pteridaceae; genus Adiantum; species Adiantum capillus-veneris. The sequence goes on along the minus strand of NC_140931.1, from coordinate 146,617,794 downwards.
ATAGGCTTTAGAGAAGATGATTTTACCTTTCGGGTCCTGGATCACCACACCTCCTCCTGCTTTCTGCATCACTTTCCTATAAGCTCCATCAAACCACATGGTGAAAGCCCCTTCTAGGTCAGGCTCTCCTCCAGCATCATCTCGAATCACTCTTGGATAGACCGGTAAATCAACGTTCTTGTTGACCAAAATGTCCGCCAAGTAGGACCTGCTAGTGTGGTCCACTTTAAACTCAAACTCAAACTCCTGCAACTCCAACACCCACTTCATAATGCGCCTTCCTGGCTTCAAGTGTAGCACTACCTCCGGCAATAGATTGTTAGCTGTGAGCACAAAAAACTTCCGCACAATGAGGTAGACTTTGAATTTCCTACAGGCAAAAACCAAATCCATCACCCACTACTCCGCCTCGGTGTAGGTCATCTCCCCTGGGCTTATCACCCTGCTCTCAAAGTAGATGGGCTTGTAGGACCTGCCCACCTTCTGCAACAATACTGCTCCAATGGCCATAGTACCTACTGTCATGGCAATATAGAAGTCATCCTCATGGTTGGGAGGGCACACCGCAGGCAACTGACACAATATTTCCTTTACTCTATCAAAAGCCTCCTGTGCTTCTTCAGTCCACCGGAATCCATGAACCTGTTGAGCCATTTTTTGTAGGGGATACACATACTGCGACAGCATCCAAAAAAACCTTGACATATAATTTAGCTTGTGCACAAACGACGCCAATCCTGGAGCATCTGATGGGGGCTCCATCAGCACTAAATCTTTCACCTTCTCGGGGTCAGCTTCTATTCCATTCTGCGACACCACATGGCCCAACAAATTGGCCCTAGGTTGAGCCAACCTGCACTTCTTCGGGTTTAACTGACCACCTTCTTCATCCAGCCTTTGAAAGCACAGCCTCAGTTTCGACAAATGCTCCGCTCTAGAGCTGTAGCGACCAATATCATCCATGAAAACTCGGATAAACTTACCCAAGTATGATCCGAAAACCTTATTCATCCACTCCTGGAAGGTGGCATACGCATTTACCAAACCAAAGGGCATCCTCTGATAGGCAAAGCATCCCCAAGGGGATATAAAAGTCATCTTCAGCTGATCTTCTAGAGCAATTCCTATCTGGAAGTATGCGGAAAACCCATCCATAATGGAATATCTTTCGTGCCCTGCCACCTGATTCAAAATTTCATCATGAAACGGCAATGGGTAGTGATTCCTCTTGGTAGCAGCATTCAATGGCTTATAGTCAACACATACCCTCCATTTCCCATTTTTTAAAGGAGTGATAACCACTGGGGAAACCCACTCTGATTCCTTTACGGGGTATATAATACCTGCATCCAGTAACTTATTGATCTCCTGCCAAAGGGCTTCCTTTTAAATCTCACCCAATCTTTTTAGCTTTTGAGCCTTAGGTTTGTACCCTTCCTTGAGGGCTATTTTGTGTTCAACACCCTTGGCTCCTCTCAAATCTTTATACTCCTTTGCAAATAAGTTCAGAAAAGATGCACACAATTGGACATAGCCTTCTTTCTCCTTCTTGGTCAAATCTCCACTTAGCATATTGACCACCTCTTCAGTACCCATGGTATGCACTTGTGCTTGCACCTCCTCTCTCACACCAGGTTCTTCCACTGTGACCCCGAACAAGTCAGCATCGATCTTGAGCATATCATCCTCACTTTCTTCCTCCTCTGTACCTATATAGCCCTCATCATAGTCCATTTCAGTCTCATACTCATAGCTAGTGGTGTCCTCCTCGTCTTTAGTCTTTATCGGATGAGAATGGCTTTCCTTGGTCTTCAGATCTAGCACCACTTGCCTTCCTCTTTCTTTATCAGGTAGGGTAAACACCTTGCTTTCCCAATCCTGTTTGGCACCTATTGCCAACAGCCATGGCCTCCCCAAGATTATAGGATATGCGTTATCCCCTGCTTTCATCACAAAGAAGTCGATCAGGCACTCTATGCCCATTACTTTCACCCTCACATCCTGGGCCACTCCCAAACACCTGGTTCTAGCATGGTTAGCCATCCTCATGCGCACATTCGACTTGGATACCGTCTTAACCCCGGTTTCCTTCATCGCCGCTTCCGTCATGACACAAACCTGTGCTCCCCCATCTATATAGGCTTGAACCTGCATCCTTTTTTCGATGACAACATCCACCAAAGGAAGAACATCCGTCGTGCTACCTACCCTGAGTGCCATATTTTGCACCGCCTGCACATTGCCCTTCCCCCTTGGTAGTCTGGTGCTAACACTAGTCGACCACTGTCGTCTCAATGTTGGGTTCAATGCCAACAACTGTCCAAAAGTAATATTAGCTCTTTGACTTTGGACATCACTCACCAAATCATACTCTGGATGGCCGCGCCCAAGCTGGAAATCTGTTTGTTTAATCCTGCGACGCCTTCTTTTCTTGCTAGTTTCAGGCTTCTCTTTCCCCTCGTATACCTTCTCTTTGCCTTTACAAGCTCTAGTCTCCCGCTCGGTTTCTGTCTCCCTTTCAACTCTAGCCCTTTTGTTAGCCAACACCTCGACATCCCGTTTATCCACCCCAATGATGTTCACCCTAGGGACCTCACCGCCATCCGTTTGGGCTTGCTGCACAGGATTCTCGACCACCTGCTCCCTTGGGCCATTAAACTGTGCTTGGCCTCTCCCTCTGCCAAACAATGGGTAGATACCACCTCTTTCCCTCACCGGATGGGGACAGTCCGGTGCATAGTTCCCTTCTTCACCGCAATTATAGCACCTTCCAGCTAGAGGCTTTGCCCTTCCCCTTGCCCCTCTTGGCTGTCCTCTGTCCATCACACTCAATCGAAGCTCTTGCATTTGCTCTGACAGATCCTGAACCGTACGTATCCACTGCTGTGGAATAGCAACCGTAGCTCTATTCCCCTGATTTTCCTCTTGAGTCGACTCTCGTGGGCTTTGTAGTTGAACAAGTGCCATCGCTTCATAACCTGCTACGCCCTGCTCTATCTTCTTCTTTATTTTCCTGCTTTTTGATCTTGCAATTTCCACTGCCCCATTGTAGTTCTCTGGGCTTTCAAAGTCCACTTTCTCTCTCACCTTTGGATGTAAACACGCCATAAACTTATCCAGTTTGAAGTACTCACTATTGGCTAGTTGCATAGCCGCTGCTAACTCTTCCCAACATGCTTCAAAATGGTCCAAAAACAAGCTAAATTCCTCACCTACATCCTGCTTTAGAGCCTTTAGGTTTGCATCCATTTCAACTGGAGAAGCTTCTTTATGAAAATCATGCAAAAATCTTGCCCGTAGAGCCGGCCATGCCTGCCTCGGCTCAATCTCCAAAGCTTCGAACCATAGCTTGGCCTTTCCGTGCATCACCAACGGGAAGGTTTGCATCTTGCTGTCTTCATTAGGCATTCGCAAGGACAACATATACAATTCAAAATCTGCAAGCCATTCATCTAGATTCTCTTTACCTGTAAAAATCGGACCATAGCTTCGAGACGCCATGTCGACCGATCACCAAAAAACTGCTCTTTTTCCACTTAACTGGGAGCTATCAGTGTGCTCCACAGTGGGGGCACGAGAAGATGGAGAGGGGGAATGGGGGACGACACTCGGCACGACTAGAAATGCCTCTCTATAGCTCAGGGTCAACACAGCACCCCAATCCACTCGAAAACACCTTCAAAACGACAATTTGCACCTAATCCGCTTCATTTGCACAGTTCCTAAGCGCACACGCGCTTTCCAAGATTACGAAATGAGCCCACATCTTACTGCACCTGCTCTGCCTCTCTCCGCACATACACTTACTCTCTCTCTCTCTCTCTCTCTCTCTCTCTCTCTCTCTCTCTCTCTCTCTCTCTCTCTCTCTCTCTCTCTCTCTCTCTCTCTCTCTCTCTCTCTCTCTCTCTCTCTCTCTCTCTCTCTCTCTCTCTCTCTCTTTTTGCAAAGCACCAACGATCCGGGCGTACACACGCTTCACCGGCACCGCGGCTGGCATTAGACGAGGCGGCAAAGAGAAAAGGGGAAGGGGGGAGCGGCACGACACAATTGCCCACCAAGGTTCTTCATTGATAGCTTCCCAACTCCTTTACAATGCTCCTCTGAGCTTCTTCTTCTCTCTCCCTCTTCCTCTCCTCCACCTCCAGTGCAAAAAAAACAAGAGTCCCCTTCTTTCAAAAAGTTCGGCCCCTTTTCTGGGCTCGTTTTTGAGTTTTTAGGCATCTTTCTTGGTAGGCCGACATGTGGCACTCCCCTTGGGAGACTTGACCTTGCTTTGATCATTTTGAACACATCCCGAGGCTTCACTTGCACACCCACATGTGGGAGCCCTCTAGGAAGCAACGCCGGCACCGTCGTTGCTCCCAAGAGCGAGCTTGCCTTCAAAAATATTTGGGCGGGGGGGACCCCGAGGTCCGCACTATGTGAAACGGACCCAACCCCCACGGGCTCCACATCATCATCTCTCCCGCGTTGGCAGAGCCGCCCCGCCTCACCGCTTGCTGCCCAAAACCGCCGCGCCGCGCCCCATTGGGCCGCGCGCCACCAAGTTCACAGTGCCCAGCGCTCCGCCATGGCCACGAGCTCCAAGAGCTCCTCTCTTCCTTTGTGATACCTTATGAGGACTCACGGCCTACCCTATGAAGTGTGCTCACCCGCGGCCTTGCTGCGCATATGGGGCCATTTGGTGGACACGTGGCATCTCCACAAGGCTAAGCCCTCAAGCCCTTTTTTTTTAAAAAACCACACTTGTGAGAGAGAGACCCTCTCTTGGAGTGCCAACTTGGCCCCTTTCCCTTTCACTATTGACAGATCCCACTCCAGAGTTGTAAAGCCATGTTTCAAGACCGTTTCCCCGGCCCCGTCCTACACAATTCCCACCAGCTTTTGACTTCTTCCAGCCCACCATCCGAGGCCGCCAAAAACCAAGAAAAGTACCTGCACCATCCTCTCTAACACCTGCTGCCAATTTCAACTTGCTATAACTTGTTGACCAAGTACCCGATTGACGCACCGTCAACTTGTGCTAACTCCACATGAATCCCTCTATCACCTAAAATCTTGTCGAGGCTTAGGAAGTGCCAGATGGCTCATACCCCAATGCGCACAAGTGGGCTCAGACCCGGCCCCCGAAAAATCTTCAAATGGCCGTAACTTGCTATCCAGAGCTCCGATTCACAATCCGAGAAGACAGGCATGCTCCATAACTCTAGCACTACACACATATGCACTGACATCAGCCCGGGCCACCTATCCCCATCTGCCCTGCCCGTCGGGGATCTTCTACACACCCTTTCTTTAAACTGCAATATCTAGAGCCCCGGGGCTCCGTTTGACGATCTGTTTGAACCGGCCTGGAGAGCACACTGAGGACCACACTTTGGCACATGATGACCGCCTTCTGGATAGCTTTTGACTGCCAGCCATGTTAGCCACCATGTGGAGCCTTCTTGGCCCAAAAAACCTCATTGGACATACATTTCCGCTTCCACTTGGTCACAACAACTTTAGACACATGCCCTAGCACCATCATGTGCGCCCGTATGCATACATACCCTTACATGAGCCCATATCTGGCATCGACATGTTTTGGGTGCACCAACGGCCTCACCTTGAAAGGCAAACAATAGGGGCACCACCTAGCTTGAAATGCGGCTAGGGTGCAATGACAATACTATACAACACACCATACACCATGTCACGCACCTGAACATGTTATGAATTGTGGTATGAGGTGGTAGAGAAAGAAATGGAGATAGATAGTGTGAGTTGTGAATGTAGATGCGTGGACTACTATTCACACAAGAGGTGGCGCACCCGCACACCCATACACGCAAATCAAGAACAAAACAACCCTAAGGTGGCGAACCCGCACACATCTACATACAACACAAAATAAATAAACAAATATGTGACATACTCACAAATCCAGCACAATAGAAAGAATGACATAACGAAAAGACTAGATTATTTGTGGGGAGAGATAATGGATAGAGAGGAACAAGAGAGGAAGGAGGAGAACATGGGTGCCTCGTCGATGGGTGGAGATGATGTCAAGGAGTGGTGTGAGGATAACCTTCACACTTGTTGAATGTCGAATCCTCCACTTCAAATTGCACCAAGGCGTAGCGGTTGATGATGATGGAGGTGGAATATGTGTGGATGAGTAACTTTTGTGTGCATAACCTCCTTACCATTATGGTGTGATGGTGTCTCCCAATGCTCTTTTACATGGACTAACACTTCTAGCTATATTAGAAGTGTGGAGGCATGGTGCTTATGCCTCAAAATGCTCATAACTTCTAATAACGTAGAGCTTGTGTTGTAGTGAGAGCGTTCGTTGTTTTGGTGATAGAGACCCCTCCTTATATAGGAAAAGAGGGTGGAATTTTCCTATATTTTATTGAGATGTGACCCACACCATGTGACCATGAGTCGCCATGTCTGATGCAATGATGCTTGTGATAGAGGTCCACATAGAGAAAATAGTAGTTGAAGAGAGAGATGGAGGGGAAAAGAGGGTAGAGGAATGGGGTTTTTACAAGGTATGCTAGTCGTAACTAGCTTATTTGAGAGAGGAGAGAGGGTTTTTGCCAAGAGGTTGTCGAAGGTGGTTTTGTCGTTGGAGAAGATACATTCGCCACTTATAGCAGTAGTAGCTCTATCTTTGGCCAAGAATTCATTTATTGTGGCTTTGTTTCTCTCACTCATACCAAGGTTGATGTTGTCGTTTGTAATTGATGAACGTAGGCATGGCCCACCTAATTGGCGCTTTCGTAACTTGATGCTTCGCTCGGACAAGCCTCCCTTGCGTCATGTCGTTTGTAGTGGTCGTAGTCGAATGCCTTTGCGGTTGTCACAATGGTCATCACTTCATTGAAGCCGTTGGCGCGAAGCGCGTATATACAAGAGCATGTGTATGTGTACGAATTGATGGTAGATGTAGCTTGACTATTTTGGGCCTATGGGCTGATTTGTGAGAGTGTTTGGCGGTGATTACGAGAGTGGGTGCGTGTTGATGGTAAGTTGTGTGTGTGTATGTATGTGTGTGTGTGTGTGTATGGCTAAAAAAACAGCAATTTTCAGCTATGGAGAGCTTGGGAAAGACATGAGAGTGAAACAAGAGTGTGTGTGTGTGCATGTACTCTATGTGTGCTGAAAATTGGTTGTTTTCAGCTTTGTGTGTGTGTGTGTGTGTGTGTGTGTATGTGTGTGTGTGGAGGGAGATAAAGTTTTTTTTTTTTGTTGGTGGTTAAAGAGAGAGAGAAAAGGGACAAAAAAGTGAACATTTCAGCAAAGAGAGAGAGTGAGAGGGAGAGAGGAGACAAGGAGAGGGAGGGCTCCATGGATGGAAGAGGACAAGGTGGAAAGAGGTGATGATGAGAAGGAGGCCCCCTTTATTTGCTTTTGTAAGAAGGTGGTGGCCATGGTTGTACAAACCATTGAGTGCCCTCTTATTTACTAATATAGTTATCAATTATTTTGAAAGTGGAGCCCTTTGAGGAGAAAATAAAAGAGGGAGAAAAATGATGACCAGTGGCTCCGCCGGTACTTGAGGACAAAGGCTCCTTACCATGCAAGATTTTCTGCTTCGGTGAAATCTTTTACTAGAGATTTTGTTTATCTTGATTCTCAAGTGATCGTTCACACGCCCTGTGCTTGAGATTTTTTATTTATTTTTTATTTTTTTTCAAGGGGGGGGAGGGGGGGGAGGTTTCCATAGAGAAAGGCGAGTTGATTTCAAATATTGGCCCTCACTTTGAACATGAGTTTAGCCATGCACTCGCAAACACACACTCTCACACATAAGAGATATTTTTTTCACACAAAAGACACCATTTATTAAGTATGAAAGGTGAACTTAAGCGCCTAGCCCAAAAATCTCTATATTTTTCATAAAAGCTCTAATTGAAAAGCTCACATATTTATTATCTCCCAATAAACACATTGGTGAATATACATCATTTTGGCCGAATACTATAGGGAGGCATCAAATGCAACAGATAGAGGAAGATAGAAATGAGTTTCAAGAATATGAAGAATTGAAAGATCACTATGTTGGTCCTCAAAGTGCAAGGCCACAAGAAGCTTTTAGGCCTCAAATTGATGTAAGGAAAGGGGATTTTGTTCTTGTGAGAGTCGCAGATCGAGAATATATGATATGGCAAGGAGTTGCAGAGTCGGACTTGATGTGGCTAGCTCATCCTCTAACAACAATAAAGTTTTCATTCAAGATTGGGCACCAAAACATCAAAAAAGAAATCGCACAACGCAAGAATAGTATGCTGAAAAAAGAATCTGTGCTTTGAATCTTGTTGACCCAAAGCATTGGAAGTGTGTTGATGCACTTGTGTGGTCATGGACTTCAAGGGGTAGAAGACTTGAAGAAGCAATTAGGATCCCACCCAATGTTGTGGAGAAGGCACAAGCTAGCCTAATAGGAGAAAACGGCTAGCATTTCACATTCATATCTTGGTGTTTTTATAATATTCCCTACCTATGTATGATTTTATGAGGTTTTATTAACACCAGCATGAAAATAAACTTTTTATGAAAAAAGAGGTGTTTCTCAACACCACCAATTTTTTTGAGAATCTATCTCTTTGCCTAATGTAACACAAGGACTCAACAATTGTAGCATTTAATGGTCTAGTAACTTGTGCATAGCGAAAAATAACATAGACGTAGTGAGCATTTCATTAAGAATAGATTCCTAATGAGCATAGCAAGAGTGCGGATAGAGAGAGTAATAAAAGCATAACTTTTAGTTACATAGGGCATGAACAATACTTCAAAAAGAGAGATAAATTAAGCTATTGACAGCAGTTGAGGACCAAACTTACATGGAGCCGGTCCCCCCTCCAAAAAGGCTTTGTATTATAGGTTTCCACCATCAAGGGAGACATTTTACAATACAATACTTTGTATTCCTTCAAGAATTTGCTGGTGCAATGAAGATGGAAGCTTCAAGCACCAAGCTCACACTTGTAAAACACAACATCAATTCCCTCACGGTCTCAGACCCAAGACCTCGCACACCTTCGTAGATGGTGAGAGGTAGCAGGATATGAGAATAGATCGAGAGGAAGAAGGAGTATTCTTACCAGAAAGAAGGATGTCTCCTCACATAATCACTCATAATAGCTTAGCATAGCTTAGTAATTAGCATGGTAGAGGAGATGAGCATGCATTGGAGCTTCGCTCTTGATTGGATTTGTATCACAAAGCCAAGAGTTTTGGTGTAGGCCTCCCTTCTCACAATGTTGGAGTAGGTGATGAGCTTTCCATTAAAGCTTGAGAAAGAGAGATAGTCTTCTTTACTTCACACATGAGATTGTGTGAGTGTGTGTGTGTGTGTGTGATAATGCCTTGCAAAAATCAGCCCCTCTCTCTCTTGGTCGACCCCTCTTGCTAATTGCACATGCTGGCATGCTATTGGACCCTGCAAAGCTTAGCCAATGATAATTAAGAAGCATAAGTGATAGCCTTGTGACATGTGTCCCCCTTTCCCCTTTTGTGAGAGCTTTAGAAATTTAAACAATGCAATAAACTCTCATTAGACCTCTTAGTCTTCTAGCTAATACGAATCAAATAAGCCATTGGGCTGCTGATTGGACCCCTTAGGAGACTGTCCAATAGTCTTCTAGAAAGCTTAATTTCTATTGGTTCTTTTATCAAGTGTTTTTAAAAGAATTAAACTAAATTTACTCTAGCCTAATTCTCATTGGTCCACCTCTATGGCCATCCAATAGGATTTGAGTGAACCTTGGGGGCAATTAGGCTAGAGAGCTGACATGTGTCCAGTATTCCCTTTGTGTAAAGGGAGCTTGCAAGAGTGTGTGTGCGTGTGTTTCTCTCTCATCCCCTACATATAAGGCTCGTCCCCCCCCCCCCCTTAGATAGGGATGTGGGAAGACTTTTGAGTCTTCCCACAAGCATCCAATTTACCCTAAGGCTAGACCATTGGACATAACCTTTGGATTTTGAAACCTTAGCTTTTTGGAAGTCTTAATGGGCTGAACCTTAGGGTCTTTGAATCCCATTGATACACATTGCTCTTTTATAGATGGCCCCCCCTTTGGATCGCTATTGTGGCCGGTTTGCCAGCTTAACCAATATTCTAGCTTTTTGTCCCCTGGTACTTCCCCATATTAAATTATCAGTTTAACATGTGAAAATCATTTAGGAGAATTAGATATTAGTTATTATGACATTACCTCTCTCTTGAAATCATAGTCATCGTCAACTATGGGGTAGAGAAGATAAAGCCTAGTCATTAGTTCTTTTTTTCTAGCGGGTAGAGGATCTCTATTTTACCTTACGACATCGTTTCAGAATGGATGACTAATCCATTTGGTGCTTGAGAGCCTAAGCTTGTGCAAGCATGTATGCGCATTAGTCCTATCAATTTTCCATAGTAGAGTGACAAGATCTACTTGGTGTTTGGAAGACATCGTCTCCGCAAAATTGATCCTAAGCACGCATACTTCTTAACAGTTGTGCACAATTAAACAAAAAGAGAGTCTTATAAGACAAAAACTTTGTTCATTTTTTAAACATTTTTACATTTGCTTACTCTAGGGAAGTGTTGTAAGCATTGACAAGGTTTAGGTAAACCTTTAATTGTATGCCTTGCATACATCTAGCATCTTCAAAAGGATAATTCTTAAACTTTATAAGATACCGTTGACAAATCTTACCGCCTCTCAATACATTGTCTTCATGTCCAAGAATGGACTTGGGCTGCAGCACCTCTTCTTGGTCCTTGATCTCCGGTGGGTCTTCAATAGTTGGTTCTTGAGGTGGCTCTCCTTTGTAAGGCTTTAGTAGGCTCACATCGAGGACTTGGGCTGCAACACCTCTTCTTGGTCCTCGATCTCCGGTGGGTCTTCAATAGTTGGTTCTTGAGGTGGCTCTCCTTTGTAAGGCTTTAGTAGGCTGACATGGAAAGCATTGTGTATGAGCCAATGACTGGGCAACTTAAGTTGATAGGCAATCATTCATTGGTCTAAGAATCTAGAAGGGACCATAGTACCTTTTTGCTAATTTAGCATAGTACTTTTGGTGTCCCATAGGATTCTTGCCCGTCGTGTGCCTTAATCAAGCCTTGGGAAATTTAAGCAAGACCCAATCATTTTCTTTAAAGGATTGGGCTCTTTTGTGCAATCAGCAACATCCTTTTGCCTTTGTTGTGAGATAGATATAGCATCCTTAATCTTTTGGAAAGATTCTTGTAGGTCTTGTCTATACTCATCTACACAGCGAAAATCTTCCCATGTACCTTAAGTAGCAGGGGACTTTTAGATCTTCCCTCCATTACCTCAAAAGGTGCTTTTTTGGTGGAAGTATGTATAGTGTTATTGTAGTCATAGTCCACTAACAGTAAGTACTTCTCCCATTGGGACCTTTGATCTAATTCCGTTACGTAGGCTTTTAGTAGATCAAGAATTGTTAGGTTAGCTATTTCACTTTGACCATCCGTTTGAGGGTGATAGACTGAAGAGAAGTTTAGCCTTGTCCCTAAATTCTCAAAGAGACCCTTCCAAAAATTACTGGTGATTCTAGGATCTCTATCCGACACTATGGACATTGGCAAGCCATGGTACTTGAAGATTTGTGATATGAACAGGGTTGCCATTTGATGGGCTTTGATAGTCTTTTTGACAGGTATAAAATGAGCTTATTTGCTGAACTTGTCTACTATCGTCCATATTCTTGTATTCCCATGGTAGACTTAGTCAATTCAAAGATAAAATCCATGGATATACTCTCCCGTGGTGAATTAGAGATTGGCAAAGGTTGAAGCAATCCAGGTTGCTTCCCTCTATCAAACAGATGACACGGTATGCCCATATGCAATAAAAATTGTCATTATTTCCCTAGATGATATTTTACTCTACAATGCTACTAAAGAAGAGCACCTAACACACCTCAAGTTGGTGTTTGATCTACTATGAGAGCATAAATTTTACGCCAAGCTTAGAAAGTATGATTTCCTTAAAACTGAAATGAAGTACTTTGGGTAGGCGGTTTCTTATGGTGGGCTTCAAATGGATCTAGTAAACTATGATTTTGTGATGGCCTATTCCAACAAACCTAGAAAATTTTTCTAAGTATGGTAGGCTATTATAATAGATTCATTAAAGATTATGCTTAGGTTGCAGTTCCTATGAAAAACCCATTAAAAGACCAAGTCAAGGAATTTAGTTGGGGTAATGACCAACAACGTGGCTTTGATCAACTTAAAGTAGCTTTATCTACGACTCCCATTCTAGCTAGCATTGATCTCTCAAACCCGTTGGTACTTGAGACAGATGCTAGCAACAAATACATAGATGCAATGCTCCTACAAGGAGGGCAGCCTATTGCTTTCAAAAGAAAAAGATTAGATTCTACTCAACAATATTAATCCACTTTTGAGTGAGATATTTATGCATTATTCATGCCCTTAAGCAATGGCGGCATAATCTATATGGTGTTCGGTTTGAGATTTTTTTCAATCATGAAAGCATCAACTAGTTTGCTTATTAGAAAATGGAAGGATGTAAGGCCACATGGGTTGAAATCCTTCATGCGTATGACTGCAAGTTAAGACATCATAAAGGTTAGTACAATGTTGTTGATGATGCCTTGATTGCATGCCTGAGATAAATGCTCTTACATTTACAGAAATTCACAAGACTTTCCATACTCTCTTAAGGCTAGGTGTGAATGTGATTGGTATTACTCCAAGGTGTGGAGTCATGTTATGGAACAAGATCTCGCTAGTGTTCAAGACAACTCTACGCAACGTTCCACTTTAACTAGCAATGAACTAGTGAGATGAAACATTTTTACATCGATAAGGTTTACCTAATCCACAAGGGGAGAGTATGTGTATCGATAGACAATGTTGTCATGCACTAAATCCTTTATGAGTGTCATGATAGTCCTAGTGCTAGTCATCTCAAGATGTGAAAGACCTATGCACTCGTACGTTCTACGAGCCGCATTTGCATAAAGACATACAATAGTATGTAATTCACTACCAAAACTACCAAGTTAATAAGGTACAAAGATTAAAAGCAGGAGGGTTGCTTCATCCTTTAGAGATCCCAGACGGAAAGTGGGAAAGTATCTATATGGATTTTATAGTAGGATTACAAATCACTATACATCAACACAATTCCATTTGATTTGTGGTTGATCGTATTAGCCAAATGTGTAGGTTTATTCCTACAAATCACTATACATCAACACAATTCCATTTGATTTGTGGTTGATCGTATTAGCCAAATGTGTAGGTTTATTCCTACAAAGGCACTTAAATATCCAAAATTAGCAAGCCTATTCATGGAGAGCGTTTACAAGTTGTATGGTTTACCCACCAAATATAATAGTTGATCGCAATCGTAAGTTTAAAGCCATTTTTGGCCAGAAATATTTCAAAAATTGGGTACTAAGCTAAGTTTAAGGTGCTGGTCAATCCAAACAGCTAAATCATGTCATAGAAGATATGCTAGGTTCCTATGTAAGTAAGAAATAATCAGATTTGGAAGACTATCTCCCAATCATAAAGGTTGCTTATAATAGTGCTAAACATGTTTCTTCAGGGTTTGGTCCCTTTATGTCAATGTACGGTTACCAACCTTGCTCAATCACCTCAATTGGGTTGGCCAACAAAAAAATCCAACAAGTTAAGGACTTTTGACAGAATCATATGCCCATGTTACGTACTCATTATTGAAATGTTAACAAGCCAAGGCTAGATATAAAAAGTAGGCTAATGAAAAACGACGATTGGTTACTTTTGAAGAAGATGACCATGTTTTCCTATGTGTATCAAAACATTTTGACACTCTCAAGACAAGTCCAATTCCAAAACTATCTCCTCAGTATTGTGGTCCATTTAAAGTTATTAAACATATTGGCAAGGTCAATTATAAGTTGGATTTACCATCCTCTTCAAGTTTGCATCAAGTTTTCCCTGTTAGTCATTTGAGGAAATTACTAGGCATGGATGGAAATGTCATAGCCATGTATTTTTTGGTTGACCTTATTGAACCGCCAAGTTTGCCTCATGAACCATAGCACATTCTAGATTCTCATGTTTTACATACAAGGCATCATGTATGTCATCAAGTACTGGTGAAGTGGAAATATAGGTATGAGGAGGGTTCTACTTAGGAGAACATTAGTGTGATTAGAATGATTTCCCACTTTTGTTTTTGAGGATGAAAACTATTCTTAAAGGGGGGGGAGTAGTGTGAAGCATGGGACATGCAAGGCCTACTAACACGGGAGCTACGAGATCATGACCCGAGAAAGGGGCCTTATATATCCTATGTTAAGATATGTAAGGAAGGTTGGGTGGTTAATCTAGAGGCCAATGGCCATTCCCTATGTCCTCTCAAATATATCCACTATTATGAAGGTTAATCTTCCACTTTGAAAATAGTTCATATTGATACAATTGGCCTTTCTCCTTAGCAAGGAGCTCTTGAATTTATATGCCCCATAAATTGTAAGTCCCAACGTATCAAAAGGGGGTTTGAAAAAATAGTCAACAACAATGGCAAGAGAAGGAGGCATTTTTTAGCTTCTCTTTGGGAATTCCACAAATGAAAACGTTCTTGGAATGTTACTCCTGCTCTCCTCTATATCCCACATTCTCAACATTCTTTGTTGGAACATAAATTGAATGAGAGAGGAATTGGATGCCACATTACTACTACATGCATCGTCCAAGACTTGGTTGTGCATAGATTTTTCATCCCACTTAGCTAGAAGACATTGTATGCAAAACAAAAGTTGAAAGTCAACTCTCCACAACTTAGTCACTTCAGAGATGTTGCTGTAGCAAAGCCTTCCATTGCTTAGCTTATAAATTTTTTTTCTTTGTAATGAGGCTATCAACCTCTTTGATCAATGCCATAGTTTACCCATAAGAGAGAGAGAGAGAGAGAGAGAGAGAGAGAGAGAGAGAGAGAGAGAGAGAGAGAGAGAGAGAGATTTTATTATCATTCTCCAAGGTCAAATTTGACCTATGGATCAAACGAAACACATCATGTGGGGTGTGGGGAGGTGATGAGCGAAGAATGTTTTCTCAAAATCTTTATCAATTTTGAGATATGTCACTCAGACTGCCTGCACGTATAGGGTACACAGCTGCAGATTTTTACAAATCTGTTTCCACCTGTAAAAACAACACATTTTAGGTCCATTCCCGTTGGTTCCCAACCATTTTCATGTGGTCTACAACTTTGCAGTGGGAAGTTTATGCAAATTTTGAACGTGTTGGGAGATATAGGCTATCCGATTGCAGGGTATTCGAAAAGTTGAAGATTATGTATGCCTATTGTGGTGATTTTCTACATTCGGAGAGCTCGGATTGAGCTTTGTCATTCTCTTGTTTTGCGCATTGATGTTTTTTTCTCAGTGAAGAGAGTGTGGGTTGAGATTTTCAACACATTTATGCGTATACGTTGAGAACACTTTGTGGATGTATGCATTCTTGTGGACGCTAAGGATTTGAGAGTTGGATTCATCATAGGTTATCTGCATTGACTTATGCGATTGAGCAGATTTTGGAAAGTGTGGTGCACAGTTTGCAGAGAGTTTTTGCATGCATTTCTGGCAAGATTGTGAGCTGAATTTTCAGTTGATTCGGATGCTCATCTGATACACATTTGGTACATGCTTGATGCTCGTCTACATTGCCATGTGGATGCACATGATGTGCGCTTTTCGGCGGATGATATTCTTCGCCTTGCAATGGCATATGTGGACTAATTTTCAATTGTTTTGAGCATCAATTTGTGTCATATTTTGGTTGGTTTGCATCCAAGTTTATGCCAGTATATGCATCACTTGTAGACTGCGGTTGATGCACTTTGTGTTTCGGATTATATGATTGTTTTCCAAGTTTAAAGAGTTGAGACTTTGGGGCAGCTCATGTATGCTTGAGTGCGGATTTTACACATGATTTGCTCATGGTTTTGAGCATGTTTATGGCATGTATGGTTATTATGGTTAGATAGCCAAATAATGTCGAAACTCTGCCGGATTTTTTCTTGCGAGTTTATTTGTTTATGTGCATGGTTTGCAATCGTGTTTTGATTATTTGGCACTCAGTGGTTGCTTTGCCGTAGTGTTTTGGCATTGCATTGTGAGAGTGTTTGCTCACCCGATTACGTCATTTGACATATACGTGGTAATCTCTTCAGGAGGGAGATTGTTGATGATAGTTTCATCGATTACCACATAGTGCTCCTGGATTAGAGCGGGTTTTTTGGCATCATTTGAGCGGTTTTGCTCACTTGGTTTTGTTACATTGATCACCATATTTGTTGACACTTCTCTTAGACAGCTTATGCCATCTTTTGTTGTATTTTGACAGTACTTGGTGTATAAGTTAGCCGGGATTTGGCTATTGTCAGTTGATCGATTTGTGCTTGGTCTTGTCACAAGTTATCTCCATGGATTTGGCATGTACATCATTGTCAAGGTTTGTGCTTTTCCGTACAAGTTTGAACCATCAAACTTTGAGCATTGGAAAGCAGGTATGCATGATGCATTAACTTAGTTGGACCAAGTGTTGCCACTACAGGGCATGGATGCTAGGCCAGAGTCTATGACTCACAAGATGAGTGGGAGGACTTGGATGAGCTTGCACGTCAACGATCATATTACACCTTGGTGAGTCTGTCTATCACATTGGTTTGGATGCATGTACAACAAGAGAGTTATGGCAAAGATCGTGCAATGCTTTTGGCACAAATGAGTCTAGAGAGATTAAAACTACCATCAATATGTGAGTCCCCTTATTCTATTATGTACATAATGAATCAGTATGGTAGGCGGGCACCTGGCCTAACTGGCCACATGGGGCTTTACCCCAACAACCTCTACGTAAAGGCCAATGTGGCCGTGAGAGAGAAAAGAAAACCTTAGAAAACCTGTACAAGGCCATCACAAGTATGACCTCAGCCGACGCACACTGGCTCACTAAATCATTGTGCATCCAGCTCTAATCGTAGAGAAAGTATAGAGCGATCGGCACCATACTCCTCACCAAAGCCGCACACATCGTGCAGGTATCTCACCATACGCTGAAAAGTGCCCCTATGCTCAAGGTCAACATTAGTCATTGCACGATTAACTACTCCCACTGCAAATGCACCTACTGCAAATGCAATCTCGGGTCTCGAGATCAGTATCTCGTACATGAGACTCCCAAATGTTGATGCAATCCTAGCAATATCTCCCGAATGTTATTGCAATCCTAGCAATATCTGCCAATCTGACCATCTCACTCAAATCTGGCTCAAAAATCCACTCATGGAAATCACCTTGACACTCGAACTTCGATCCCTGGAATCCATCCTCGTGTCCATCACATGTCACCTGCGCACCAAGAGCATCTGTCTGTCTTGAACCCTGTGTGGTAAGAGCAATGCCAACTCTAACTCACACACATCAGCCTCTGGCCTAAGCATATCCATGAATGACTAAATCACACTCAAGCCATACATATATGTCATCATATCCACGAATGACATGCCCTGCTGCATAACTGTCTGCACAATTGGCTCAACGTGCTCACAAATTGGAGCATCATGCAACCTATCCGCAACCTATCTGCAAACGAACATGTCTCATCTCTCTGCATGGCTGCGTACTCACGAAGACTGTGCCGTCTCGTACGTGATGTACTCGCATCGCATGAATCATGCCAACACTAGTACCTCTCGTTATGACTAACTGTCCACGATGCAATCTGAAATTGTGCTCATCCAGCACTACCTGGCATCCGTTGTCTCGTAACTGACTCACAGAGATCAAGCTCTGCGTCAAACCTGGCACATGGCATACATCTCGCAACACGTATGATGCACCACTTAGCAACAATAGTCTAACATCTCGTGCACCAACTATGTCATGCATTGAACTATCAGCTAGACACACACGTCAAAGCATTCCACTAGCGTATGTGCTAAACCACTCACGACTTGGCGTGACATGAAATCTAGCACTCACATCTAGTATACAATGCGAAGGTAATGTGTCGTCAAAAACCAACATAAGAAAGTCAAGAGTAAACATGGAAGCAAAGGCGACATCTTCATCATGTGTAGCCACATACGTTACATCTTCTCCAACGACATCCAAAGTGATAGCATCCCTCCTATGTTGTCTCCTGTGCTGTCTCATCCACCGAAAACAACGCTTACGTACATGCTCTATATGACCACAATGCCAACACACAACATCTCTATGTCTACAAGATCGTCCTTTGGGTTTTAGCCCCTGCAAACACAAGGTCTCCTCTTCTCCTCTCCTCTCCATCGCTGCACTCACTCATACACGCTCCCACTCGTGCACTTCACCCTACCCATGCAAGAGCATTATGGGTAGGGAAAACGTCCCTAGGCAAATTACAAGAGGTTGAGAGCGACTGCTGTGGCAGATTACGGTGATTGATATTGACCTTCCACGTTACGAGCGTTGATGTATGTGCCAATGATTGGCCTTTAAAAAAATATGTCCCATCTGCTGATGTGGCACTCATTGAGTGGCTTTAGGCAAGAATTTACGGTTTATAATCGCCTGCAGATGAACGGACACGATCCGTTGCCCCCCGACCTTGGACTGTGACGGTAAGTAAACGCATTGCTAGCTAGCCAAGCCATGACACTAAGTGACACATGATGCGATGTGGGGGCGGGTAAAGGGATCGACGGTGAAGGACGATGGCGGGGATCTCGAGGCGGACAAGTCCACCCAAAAAATAGCGGCACCGTTGGGAGGCGGGGTTTGAACCCAGGACGTCGCCTCTCAATGCTTTTTGAAGCATGGGCTAACCACTACGTCCGCCCGCTCACATTTGAAACCAAAGCCGTTTTAGACAATGATATAAACGATAAACCTGGACGGCTTAGAACTAAACCTGGACAGACCCTTCGCCGGGTTTAATTCTTGGCCGGATTTAGTTTTAATAAGCCATCTACGGCCCAGAACACCTGGACGGTCGCGCATGGAGTTCCCGTCCAATGATCCCCTCAACCCCCCCTCTTAAATGATCCGTGTCACTTAGTCCTGAGGCTAGCCAAGTCTGTTCGAGCTGAAATGGAATTGCATGGCGCAGTCATCTGTCGAACGGAGTACGTATACTCTAATAAAACCATTCCAAACTCCAGCGACGACAGTCGTGCATTTTGCAAACAAATAGGCTGCTGGTTTCACGCTTGCAATCCACGCAGATTTGCACATTCATGTTTGCAAAGAGCAGGCGCTTCTCAACTTCACAGAGATATAACAGCCTTTTGGAATGACTCTGAGGCTCTGCTATCTGTGCCATACAAAAATGCTGGGCGTTTTGGGCAAAGCAGAGGTGACCTACCCCTAGTTAGGTCCATTAATCAACAGTCAGAAGGTACATCATCACCTCTGAGTCAAGAATCTAGAGAGCAGAGAAATGGAGAAAATGGGACCATTTTATCAACATCATCATCGCCCTTTTCATCTCCAGCTTTTTTGGGCTCCGACACTTTCTCTGAGATTTCAGATGACAGTTTTAGTGAGACCAAGCGGCTTGTGGAGACCGCAATGCTTGCTGCTGCAGCGGGCCTTGCTTACTTTTTGAGCAACACATTTCGAGTCGAGGTTTGCTCAACACTTATCAATCCTCAATGTTTTTGCAAACTTTAACATCTATGCAAGTTTTGAGCTGTAGCACACATGAGGCCATATTTTTAGAACAAACGAGAAAAACAATCTAATATGGACGTTTTCTGATTGGGAACATACTGCACAAGTTAAAGTCGACTGTACCAGGGTATAGATTTGACAAAAAGAAGAACCTTGTGTAGTAGGCTGTAGTGTTGAATAGGAGTGGAACAAGTTTAAATTCTGATTCGCATTGAAAAATCCCTACACATGTACCATATGTAAGTTCCTAAACCCTCAAAAGGGTAAACAAAAACAAACATCTCTAGTAGCCATACCTTTTCTCATTTGGCCTTCAAGGTGCCCTTGGGTAGCCATCATGTGGAGGAAGTGTCCAAAGCGAGTTGGAGATTCTTCGACTTCTTCGGCAATGGTGGTGCAATCACCAGCCTTTGTTCATTTAAGATTCTACCCTCAGAGGACTCTCTAGGGACATTGGAGGTTGCGACGCTCTTGCAGTTAGAGATGGCCGTGATTGGATTTCGGATATGGTCGTGATTGGATTTTGGATAGTGGTGCCACACGGCATGACACCTTCGAAGGATCTTTTGTCCACCATGCGGCGACACTGTGGTACTATCTTTATCGGCGACAAATGTGAAATTTTTGTTCACAACGAGAGGAATTTTTGGAGTTGATTCCAAATGGCAGAGGGGGTATGTATACCTCTAGGGTTCTTTATGCTCTGAAGTTCATCTTATGTTTGTGCATGAGCTGTACAGCTAGGCATGGAGGTGATTTTTACAGAGGATGCAGTGTCTATTTGGGATTGTGACTCCGGCAAGGAGGTCAGAGAGGACTCAATGGAGGATGTCCTCTACAGGCTCCATGCTCTTTCTACCCTCTTTTCCTATTCCCGTTCCTCAAGCTATGGAGAAAGATGCACCGTTTTAGATGAGTGTTTCTCACCATAGTGCAAAGATAGAGCCAAATGTACTAGTAGCTCCTCTCCCGGGAGCAAGTCAGACAAGTTATCAAAGTGGCTGTTAGACCCCTTGTGAGATGCAGTAACTTTAGATTTTCCATCAAATTGGCGTGATGCCGGTACGACACTATGCTCTCAACGACTTCGGTTTGCTGAGGTAAATGGGACTTTATTACAGATGAACTATGCGTTGATGTCGACAGTCATCAAGGATAGAGATTTTCTGACAATTGAGGAGGCATTTTCACAATCAAAGTCAAAGTTGGCCGTGCAAAATGAACTTAGATCCTTTCATTAGTTAATAAAAACTGCCCATAGGGCTACAAACCACCTATACTAGAGAGGGCTATATCAAAAAGATGGAGATAGTCTCCAAGACTCCAGTGAGTAACAAAATATCTACAATGAGGCTAAATCACAAAATGGGAGGAGGAAAGAGCCACACAGGTGGCCGGTAGTGCCATCTGGGTGCACCATGGACCATGGTGAAGAAAGGCCTTGAGTGCTAGAGTCGCAGGAAAGCCTCTCTGCACTCCTGCATGCGGTCGGAGCTTCCCTGGAGTCTCTCAAACTGACCTCTGAGAGTATGAATCAACTCTAACTAAAAGTCACGAACAGTCTCCGCTGGTGGGAGAGTGCGAGTCTCTAAGATGCGGAAGCAATGAACCCGCCAAATAAACCAGAGTGTGAGGCCCCAGACGAGCTCCCAACACACCTCTCTCTCAATGCACCACTCTTGGGGGTAAGCTCTCTGGTAGGCTAAAGTGTATTTTGACCCCCCTGAATCACTATCATCCTGTTGGTGGAGGCTAGCTCAAAATGGAGAGCAGGGCCCGTGAGGATGGACCAGGCAACAACACCCCAAGTGTACTGTCGCGCTGTGGAAAGAGTTGGCATCAGTCTAAGAACGTGAAGCCAAACCTGTTGTGCCATGGGACAGTCCCACAGACAGTGACATTGACTCTCCAAAGGATGGTCACAAGCTGCACAGGGTGCCGGAAAGCCACTATGTACTAGCCAACTCCCCATTGTTGTAGCTTTGTGTGCAACTAGCCACTGGAACAAAGTGGCTCGCCTCGGCTGTCTGGAGTCCCACAACCGCTCTCAAAAGCCTAACAAGAACTTAGCTGTGATATCCTCCTCCTGCCAATGAAGTGCTGCAGCAGGATGAGCCTCTCCCCGTGCTGCTAGTATGTGTCACCCGAGTCGAACAGTGTACTGAAAAAAAGGGATTCCAGGGTGATCGGTTGAAGAGAGGGGGTCTCTCCAAAACCGCTCTCCAGGGTCCCATTGCACTCGTGCCAGAGGGCAGCTCTCCCAAGCCCAAAGCCGCTAGTGGCTTGTTTCAATCTGCTGGGTTAGGATCTGTGACACAAGTCCTCCGACAGATGCGCACTATTGGTATTCTCTAAAAACAGCACTTCGCAACCTGTGGAGCCTCTACTGAGACTCTGTGTAGGCGACCCTCGCCCTGGATCTCAAAGAACATGGGGGGTACGGACTCCGAGCAAGCATGAACTGCAATGAGGACCTCCAATTGCGTGAAGACCCCCATCCATCTGGGAGCTGCTGTCTTTAGAGGGGTGAGCCACTTAGCTGGTAAAGCCTCTGTAATGTCGTGGCATATGCTCTGCACCTCTTTCATGCCTTGTAGCTGGATGCTCTGGGCTTTCTAGGCAAACCTGAAAACTGAACCCAATCGCCGAGAGTGCGGGTTGGCCCTTTGCCATGGGACCCCAAGGCCTACTACAAACCAGGTGGCCCCTCTGAGTGCTAACCATGGGGTTCCAAACAAGGGGTTGTCTCAAGAGCTCCTCCGTGCAAGTGGACTGGTGCTGCTCTAGGCCACTCCGCATTTGCTCCCAAGATCAAAGCAGGCTCGTAGCAAATCGATCCTCCAACCTCTTGCTCAGACCAACTTTGCGCATCTGATCTGATGGAAGGGCTCCAAGCCTCAAGGGCCTCTTGCATGAGGGATGCGAGCTCGAAGCCGCTGAAGCAACAACTCCTTCTAGGGCTCCTCCCCTGGAAGTAGTCCTTTGACAACAAACTTTCCAAGAAGAGCTCTGCTCTGCTATGCTGTCTGTGATCCCTAGCCCCCCCTAAGAGCATGGTAAGGTGATGACCTGCCAGGCTACTCTGGCCTGGGCTAACTAAGTCACGCCCTGACCAAAGAAAGTTCACGATCAGCCTCTCTAGTTGGCTAATACAGGAGCTCGAGAAGATCCAGCAAGACGTGATGTACCACATAGTAGCCAACAACACTTGGTTGGCCACTACAACTCTGCCTACCAAAGAGAGCTGTGCCGAACTCCAATGCAGCAACTTTCCTAATGGACATGAGGAGGGGAGCAATCTGCTGCTCAGGGACAAGTCTAGGCCAACGTGACAACCCAAGTAACGAACTGCAGTCCCTGGGAGAATCCATCTAAAACCCTCACTTGGTGACCAATCAAGCGTAGGAGCATTGCCAACCAAGAAAGCCACTGTCTTCCTCTAGTTGATCTGTGCTCCTGATGCACAATAAAACACCTCAAGAGCGTTGTAAGGTGCAACGGAAGTGAATGTTGAACTTTGCTAAAGATGAGTGCTGTGCTCAAGGTTCCTTTTACTTAAGGAAGGGAGAGCCTTCCGTTCCTTTAGTGAGAGAGTGCAATGGACACAAATAAAGTGAATGCACACTGTGAATGGAAGGGCATGAGACTGAGAGATAGAGAGAGAAGAGAATACGACACCAAAATGTTGTCAAACCCTCCTCTGAAAGCCCCACTCTCTATGGCGAGAGCGGTCTACTTACGATTGCACAAAAATCTCTACAATGCTTTGGACTTGCCGACGATGTCGACGATGATGAGGATGACGACGAGACGGGCTGAAATCTGAAAACGCTAGGGGCTGAAATCTGCAAATCTTTATCTGCTGAATTCTGACTTTATGTCGGTGATGATGTCGATGACGATGGTACGACGACGACGCGCTGAAAACGCAGATGCTGAAATTTGCTTTTTTCGGGCTGAATCTGCAAACTTTGCGGGATCTGACCGCGCGGCGAGGATCTGCTGCGGAAAGGTGAGATCTGCGAGGTTTGGGGATTCTACTGCGGAGTCTGACTGCTGAAATCTGAAAACGCTGAGTCTAGGGCTGATTCCGTCACGAAGATCTGCAAAACGCTGAGGTTGATCTGCAAACTACAAACGCTAGGGCTGAAAATGGGTCCTGCTGCAAACACGTTGTGGATCTGCTGCTGCAAACCACTAACGCTAGTGTTGATCTGTCCTTTGCTGTCGCCAGGCCGATGCAGATGCAAAAATGCTGGCTGATCTGGGTTCTTGATCCAAAAACTCTAGCTAATCTGCTGTGATGCAAAAACGCTAGGGCATCTGAGGTTATGCTGAGAAGTTGCCTGTTGAGCGGGTGCTCCTGCTGCCTCTTCTGCCAGGAAGTGCTAGCGCTAGGTTTCTATTTATACAAACTTAGCAAAATTGCCTTACCTACTTTCCAACAAAAGTCACTTAAAAATAATAAGTGAAAAATGTCAAAAATAGGGAAAATAGGTCTATGCATTGTAAAAATGCTCTTGATGGGTTCTGATGGAAATCTGATGATCATGCTGTTTGCAACCAAAGGATATGCATCTAATCCAAGTGTCTGGAGATGCACGGTCAGCGAACAGACTCACAAAAGTGCCAGATCACTTTCTATTCTAGATTTGACTTGACTAAACTGAACCCTGGTCATGCTGTAGCTTGTCCACGGACACATAGGGTTGGATGTGTCACGTGACATCCCCTCCTTTTCAAAGTGAGGTACTGGTACCAAACTGTATGGCGTCGAGAGAGATCGCTAATATCATCCGGAATTCTGTGAAGGACTCTTCACTGGCCCACTCTGATGCGTGGGTCGTGCGGTAGTTGAACTTCATAAAGGTCTGCAAAGCTTGCTTCTTTGGGCCGCGCCGAAAGCGACACAAAGTCTTCTGTGGCTCCCTCAATGCTTCAACTTCGTCTATAGTCATGCGTCTACCTTCTTCAAGAATCTCCGAGGCTAAAAATTCCTGAAACCACTTCCAACACAAAAACATGAAGATACCTATTCCATGTAAAGTGACTGAAAAAAATCTTGTCGTCCTCAAAGACTGTGCATGCAATGTAGATGAACAAAGAGGCGGAGTGCCAAACTGTTCACCACACACACGCAAACAATGAAATCGAATCTTGTCTTGCTGATCTAAATCAATCAACTGTGGCAATTCACAACGGAAATGCCCATACTTAGTGCTGATACTTTCTTGTGCTCTTTCTACAATTGTGTCGTGCCAAGGAAGAGACATGGAATGTGACTTCCTTGAATGCATACTTTTCAGCTTTCCATGAACAATTCACATACATCCATGTTCATTCATGAGTGAAACGTGCGCAACGTACAATATGTTATGCCTAGGAAAAGGGATCACATAAAGACGCTGACTAAAATATAGGAAACGATCACGAATGAAACACTCGAACAATGCGTGCTGACTAATCATGCGAACACATAATACTTCCTCTGAGGGTTCTTTGGACCTAGGCTTGAGAGCCAAGATCAGTTCTTCGTGTTTGATCGAATCTTCCTATGGGGGTTCTGTAGACCTCGACTCGAGAGCCAAGATCGGTTCTTCGTGATTGATTGAATCTGTAATGAGGTTAGCTTCACTAGAGAAAGTATCAACTAACACATCATCCTTGTGAACAATCACATCTTGATCATCATGCAAATCATCATGCTTGTGAGAAATCACATCTTGATCATGCAAATCATCATGCTTATCATTATCATGCAATTCATTATGCTTATCATCATGCAAATCTTGTGTCATGCTTGGGAGAAGAAGAGACTAAGAGAGTCTCCTTTTCTTGATTCTGTTCAATCTTCGCCTGCACATTAGAAATGAGAGAGGAAGAATGAACAACGTTCTTGCGATCCAATTCTGTTTTTCTTTCTGCGTACTTGCAATCAAATTCTTTGGCCTCCAAGCGTAATTGCTCGCGCTCACCCTCCATGGCTGCCATTCTTGCTTCGTGCCACGTTGTCATTATGTCCATCATCGTCTTGCACCAAGCCTCCATAGGATCTGGTGCAATCCTTGGCGTAGATGGGGAAGGGGGAGGGTCAGAAAAACCTCATGGTGCGGAAAACTCTTCTTCGCTACTCTCATGCTCACCACCTTCATGCGAAGTATCCATTCCGCTTCGGGTGATGATCATCCACTGAAGTCTTGGGTTTTGAAGTTCACGAGGAACTTGGGTTCTTGGGGGTCTTGGGTCTTGGGGTTCTTGAGGTTCTTGAGGGTCTTGAGGTTCTTGAGTTCTTGAGTTCTTGAGGTTCTTCTTTTGCTTGCATCCTGTGTTAGAAAAGGATCTTCTCTTTACCCGAGTTCTGCTCTTTTCCGCGGGCCCACCCCTTGGCGGCCTTGCGCTCACACCAAGGTTGCTTTTTCCTACCTCACATCGATTGGCCGGCCGCTAAGTGCACGGTCCTCTCTCAATGAGTGAAAAGAGGCACAAGGGGAGGATGGACAAACCCTTCTTTCTTGGGTTTCTTGTCACACTTCAAAAACACGATCAGGAATCGACACGCCCAAGAGGACTTGGGTTACGTGCGACCGCAACAAGCAAAAAAAATTATGTGGTTCTTTTGTTGAGTGATATAGAACACTGCCAAAGCTCTGATGCCAATGTAAGATGCAGCAGGAGTGAATGTTGAACTTTGCTCAAGATGAGTGCTCCGAACTGTGTTCAAGGTTCCTTTTACTTACGGAAGGAAGAGCCTTCCGTTCCTTTAGTGAGAGAGTGCAATGGACACAAACAAAGTGAATGGACACTGTGAATGGAAGGGCATGAGACTGAGAGATAGAGAGAGAAGAGAATACGACACCGGAATGTTGTCAAACCCTCCTCCGAAGGCCCGACTCTCTATGGCGAGAACGGTCTACTTATGATTGCAATGATCTCTACAATGCTTTGGACTTGCCGATGATGTCGACGACGATGAGGACGACGAGACGTGCTGAAATCTGAAAACGCTAAGGGCTGAAGTCTGAAAATCTTTATTTACTGAATTCTGACTTTATGTTGGTGACGATGTTGATGACGACGGTCCGACGACGACGCGCTAAAAACGCAGGTGCTGAAATTTGTGTTTTTCGGGCTGAATCTGCAAACTTTGCGGGATCTGACCGTGCGGCGAGATTTGCTGCGGGAAGGTGAGATCTGCGAGGTTTGGGGGTTCTACTATGGAGTCTGACTGCTGAAATCTGAAAACGCTGAGTCTAGGGCTGATTCCGTCGCGAAGATCTGCAAAACGCTGAGGTTGATCTGCAAACCAAAAACGCTAGGGCTGAAAATGGGTCCTGTTGCAAACATGCTGTGGATCTGCTGCTGCAAACCACTAACGCTAGTGTTGATTTGTCCTTTGCTGTCGCCAGGCCGATGCAGATGCAAAAACGATGGCTGAACTGGGTTCTTGATCCAAAAACGCTAGCTAATCTGCTGTGATGCAAAAACGCTAGGGCATCTGGGGTTATGCTGAGAAGTTGCCTGTTGAGCGGGTGCTCCTGTTGCCTCTTCTGCCAGGAAGTGCTAGCGCTAGGTTTCTATTTATACAAACTTAGCAAAATTGCCTTACCTACTTTCCAACAAAAGTCACTTAAAAATAATAAGTGAAAAATGTCAAAAATAGGGAAAATAGGTCTATGCATTGTAAAAATGCTCCTGATGGGTTCTGATGGAAATCTGATGATCATGCTGTGTGCAACCAAAGGATATGCATTTAATCCAAGTGTCTGGAGATGCACGGTCAACGAACAGACTCACAAAAGTGCGAGATCACTTTCTATTCTAGATTTGACTTGACTAAACTGAACCCTGGTCATGCTGTAGCTTGTCCACGGACACATAGGGTTGGATGTGTCACGTGACAAGCGTGCTCACACCTGTGCAGATTGGCCTCTTGGCCCTCCAAGTACAAGGCTGAGTCGTCGGCAAACTCAGTGTCAAGAAGCTCATCTGCCCTAATAGGGAGCTCAAGACCACGCAAGCCAACCTACTGAGAAGTATAAAATCTGCTTATTGCCTTAGCATAGAACATAAAGAGGAAGGGGGCTAGAGGGCAGGCAACCTTGTCTGACCAAACGCATGAGCAAAAAGCATTCCCCTCTTCGCCCTACCAAGAGCACCTGACTGTGCGCATGCCTGTAGAGAGATGACACGCCTCTGATCCAAGCATCTGAGAAACCCATCCTGAGTAGAGTGCTCTCCAAGAAGTCCCAGTCAACTTTGCTGTAGGTCTTCTCAAAATCGAGGAGTATCACCAGATCCTCTCCTTGAAGACGCGCGATGGTCGACGCCTCCCAAAAAGTGAAGATGTTGTCAAGGATACTACGTTCCTTGAGTAGTGGCTGAATCCTCAAACTCAGAGCCTTTGCTAGAATTTTGTAGGATGAGTTGAGGATGGTAATGGATTGCATTGTCGAATCTCATCCAAGGAACCTCCCTCTTGGGGGATCAGGTAGATCATACCCTCACTCATGCTGTCAGGCATCTCGCCTGTGTGCAAAACGTGCTAGAATGCGTTGCAAAGATCTGAACCAAGCAAGTCCCAGTACTCTAAGAAAAAGCTGGGGGTCAAACCATCCTCCCCTGGACAACTACCTTGGGGGAGTGCTCTGAGGGCCTCATGGAGCTACTTTATCTGGAGGGGAAGCTCAAGTCTCTGTCACATCTCCTCAGTAACAAGGCAAGGCATCTGTGCCCAAACCTGCTCTTTGCATACATCCTGATGCGCTGACTGTGGCTCAACTGACAACAGATCATGGTAAAAGTCAGTAGCAACTGCACGCATATCCTCAGGTTTTGAAGCAACTGATCCGTCGGGTCTTCTCAACTGGCTAACACTAGTGTGCGCATGGCGAGGCCCCACCATCTCAAAAAACTCCCCACTAACGCTATCACCCACTTGAGTCCACTGAGATGCCTGCCGATGGAAGACAAACTCATGACGCCACTCCTCAATGCGAGCCGACTCCTGTCTAGCCTGCTGCATCTGCTCCTCCAACCAAGGACTGTCTGGATGCTGCTCCTCCATCCTCTGCAAGAAACCGATGCCTCGTCAGAGACGCTTGTCCTCCTCCCTCGCTGCAGCCAAGCGAGTTGCAGACTCCTGAAGGAAGAAGCGACTAAGCTCAGCTAGTCCAGAGGCCACTCTACCAGCAGGGGTGTCTTGCGTGTCCAAGCTTTGTTTAAAGTGCCTCCACTCGCTCTCTAAGACTTGGATCCAACAAGATCCTCTCAGGGATGCGTAGCATCGCACCCCCCCTGCTGTGTCTCTCTGTCACAGTGAGAATCAATGGCGCATGGTCGAAAAAAATAGTCCTTGCCAGGATGCAAACAAATCCCCCCCTTGTCACAGATGTGGTCACTGGCGTAGAAGCGATCTATCGGAGATAGATTCACTCCTACTCTGCAGGTCATAACGAGAAAAAGACAAGCTGTCTGGGGGCCTCACAAAGCCTGAGTGCTGTCAAACTTCAAAAACCCTCAAAGGCATACATAGACGCTCCCAAGTTGCCAACTCAGCCCTGTGCACAGTAGCATGGTGTCACGGGGACGGGCACCACGTGCCAATAGGAAAGGATAGATTGAACGGACTTTTCGCACTTCAATAACAACTAAACTGAAAGAGAGAGAGCACACGCGACATGGAGTGGCGGAATTCCACCTCAGAGAGTATTGGCCCCAAACCTTGGTGTCCCTTTCGATATTTCTTTATATTGCTTCAATTGAGTACAATGCCGGTACTCCAATCCTTGCACCTTCGCAGTGAAGCATGCTAGTGAATGAGCCCTTTGCACAAATTTAAAGGCCCTTGGCCTTGAAAAGCAGTTTACATGAAAAGCTATAAACTCAAAAGCAACTGCTCCAAAAGCTGGCCTTGAAAAGCTGTCAGCGCAATTTTCGGAAATCCGTACAGGTGCCACGTCAGCACAGCGAGCGCAAATTGTGGAAATCCTTATTGCTGCCACGTCATCATAGCGAGCGCAAATTGTGGAAATCTGTACAGATCTGCCACGTCAGCATCTTCTACTGCTTTGTGTGTGTGTGTGTGTGTTGGCCCCGCTTTAATTTTTTATGCCTTTAGGTCCCCTGGGCTCCATCAAACGGGGTCCCATAAGTTGGTGGGAACTTCTCTTTAAACATAGGCCACTCGACAAGGCTTTGCAAGTTGGTAAAACTTCTTCTGTTGCTTTTGCTACTTCTCTTAGGGTTTAGGCCCCTCGGCCGGGATATGTAGGTTAGCTCGGTTCCTCAGTGGCTTGACACGTCAGCAGTTTGTGACACACGGCCACCTCCAATCCTGTCAGAGGGGTCCTCCAACATGTTGAAGTCCCCCCCAACACACCATTGCTCTGCATGCGGCAAAGATCTACAATATGAGACCAAAACTCTACTCGTGCACTTGCCACATTGGGCGCATATATGTTCAGGAAACCCATGAGGCAACCCTGAACCTGCGTAGTAATCCATTGAGCTCTGCTAGGCACAATAATACCTCTGCTCACAATGGCCTGCTGCCATGAGTCCGCAATAGTCATATTGTCACAAAATGGTGATGTGGCATGACCACTTGCTGTCGTGGACAAACAATACGAACAGATGACGTGGCAATTGTACGGACGTCCGAAATTCGCATTGACATGCCACGTGGAACAAAAGTACGGATTTTCGCTTTTCGCGCTGACATGCTGATGTGGCATACTCTATGGAATTCCGAAAATCACGCTGGCTGCTTTTTGGCAGTTTTTGAGGACCGGTTGCTTTTGGGACAGTTTGCTTTTGAGTTTAATTGCTTTTGGGGCTTTGCTTTTGGCATCCCTTGTAAGAAGTTTTGAAGTTTTGAAGTATTTTAAGTGATTTTCTTGTGTGTCGTCGGATTCATGACTTGGGGTGCCCAAGTCCTGTGATAGTGGTATCAGTGCATTAGGCGTGTGCTTTTCTCAAATCATACCGGTCCTATCAAAGAGCAGACAAGGCACTTGGACACTTTGAAATTGTTACTGAAGAATCTTCGTGCCCCGACTCCGGACTTATTAGCCACCCCCACCCTTCATCGCGAATCGGGCACACTCCCGTCTTCATCGCTCTGTCTTACAAGGCATAAGCCATAAAGAATCCGAGATTACACATGGGTTCTCGTGGAGAATCTAACAGAGATAACATCTCTAGTGGGAAGGCAAAGAAAAGTTGAAATCCGGCACGGGAACTGAAGAAAAGAATGAAGATTTGGGCAAATTTTTCGACGGAGAAGTTTGCCAGAGCGAAGTACAAGTATCAATTGCAGGTTGACACGTGTGTGAAAAGGTTGACCAAGCACTCCAAAAACCTGAGATGTTATGAGCTTGTCTAGAGTTAGAAGAGAGAAAGAGGAGGCGCTCACACTGTACAAGAGCTTAAGACTAGATTATAAGCTTAATCTTGATTACAAGACTAAATACTTTATTAAGAGAACTTGATACAAGATTTTGATTACATGACTTGAGTACAAGATAAGGCTTGATTGCAAGGACAAAACTTGAACATAAGGCAAGAACTGGCTTTCCTCATAGGATCCCACAACTGGCGTTGGCGAGACTGAGGGGCTTGTGGCCCAAGACCCCTATTTATACTAGTGCTTGAGGAGGTTAGAACTTTCTAGGTTCTTCTTGAGGAGGTTAGAATCTTCTAGAATCTTCTAGAACCTTCTAGCTCTTCTAGAACCCTCTAGATCCTTTTTCAACTTTCTAGGACTTTCTAGATTCTTCTTTAAACTTCTAGAACCTTCTAGTGATGATGCAGGTGATGACATAAGCAATGATGTAGGCGATGACATAGGCGATGACACAGGCGATGATGTAGGTGATGATACAAGTGATGTCATAAGCAATGATGCCGTCTTCTAGAGTCTTCTAGAAATCTCTTCTAGGATCTTCCAAGACTTTCCAGAATCTCCTTAGTGCTTTCCTGTAGGAAACTCAAGAAGACCGACTCTCAAGCATCCATGACGTTACCCCCTCCTCTAGCGACGAAACCTACGAGGAGCAATGGTGTTCCTTGACTTGGGCTTCCATGGATGTTGTTGATGAAACTCTTGGACTTTGAGACGTGCATGCTAAAGATTGCGTGCTAGTTCCCATGTTCGTTCACTGACATCATATCCTTTCCATCTACCACGCGAAACTCGAGAATCTAGGACTTTCTCAACCTTATATTCGTCATGTTCTTGAATCTCAACCAGAGGAGGTGGTTGTAGGGCTCTTCATGGGATGTTAGATGTGTGACAAGGTTCTAGGATTGAGACATGAAAGACCGGATAGATTATCATGGATGAGGGCAACTGGAGTTGATGGGCAACTTGATTGACTTGACGGATAATATTAAATGGGCTTGGCCTTCGATAATCTAGTGACAGGGGCGCGATGAACGCAGATCACTCCAAAGAAGCCACACTTTATCCCCCTCTTTGTATTTTGGTTGCTGTATGCGATGTAGATCTGCACTTCCCATATACTTGGATTGAGCTTCTTTGATATGAATTGTAAGTTCTTTGTGAATTGCAGACAAATGTTGTGCAAGATTAACATCAGTTGGATTCTTGACTTGATGGTGCGCGTGTATGTCCTTTTTGGGACGTTGACCATAATTAGCAAAGAATGGAGTGTAACAGGTGGAGGCATGAAAACTGTTATTGTAGGAGAATTTTGCTAGCGATAGGAGCTCGACCCAATTATCTTGGTGATAATTGATTGTACAATGGAGATGCTGTTCCAAAACTTGATTCACTCTCTCTATTTGTCCATCACTTTGTGGGTGATTGGTTGAGGAGAGGTTGATTTGTACTATGAGTAGCTTGAATAAGCTTTTCTAGAAGCTAGAGATGAATTGTGGGCCTCGATTGGAAACTATGTCATCCGGTAACTCATGATAACGATAGATATGCTGTAGAAAGAGTTTGGCTGTACCTTCTTTGGTGATGGTTTTGGTGGTTGGAATGAAGTGTGTCATCTTTGTAAACCGATCCACCACCAGTAAAATGGAGTCAAATCCTTGTGACAAGGGTAGCTTTACAATGAAATCCATGGAGATGGATGACCATGGCTTGCTTGGAATGGGCAAGGGATAGAGTAACCCATGAGGACGATGACGAGGGGCCTTTGATCTATTGCAAGTGTCACAAGTGCTTACATACTCTTTGACAAGCTTCCACATTTGAGGCCACCAAAAATCACGGGATAGAAGCTCAATTGTCTTATTACCCCAAAATACCCTGTTGATGGAAGGTCATGCCTCTACTGAAGTACCTCCAAGCGTGTTGGTCTTGGTGGAATATAGAGAAGACCCTTATAGTAAATTAGTCCATCAATTTCTTGAAAGTCCTCATTAACACCTTGTCCTTGTAGTTGTTGTCTAATATTATGGGCAAGTGGGTCCTTGGCAATTTGCTTCTTCATCTTAGAAAGAAAAGTAGAATCTTCAGGAGCTTGACTTATGGTTGCGTTTAGCTTAAGTTGCTCAGGTTTCAAAATCACTGACTCTTGTTGATCAAATGCTGCGTCGCCTTCTTTAGGTGCAAGGTAGGAAAGTCCTCTTCTAGTTCTTGTCTTATGTTCAAGTTTTTTCCTTTCAATCGAGCCTTGTTTTGTACTCGAGTCATGTAATCAAAGTCTTGTATCAAGTTCTCTTAATAAAGTATTAAGTCTTGTAATTAAGATTAAGCTTATAATCAAGTCCCAAGTTCTTGTACATTGTGAGCTCCTCCTCTTGCTCTCTTCTAGCTCTAGACGCGCTCATAACAATTTGGCAAGACTAAGGGGCTTGTGGCCCAAGACCCCTATTTATACTAGTGCTTGAGGAGGTTAGAACTTTCTAGGTTCTTAAGGAGGTTACTTCAGGAGGTTAGAACTTTCTAGGTTCTTCTTGAGGAGGTTAGAATCTTCTAGAACCTTCTTGATCCTTCTAGTACTTCTAGAACCCTCTAGATTCTTGTAAGGTGAGCGGAAGTGAATGTTGATAGTGCTCAGGATGAGTGCTCTGAACTGTGCTCAAGGGTTCCTTTTACTTACGGAAGGGAGAGCCTTCCGTTCTTCTTAGAGAGAGAGAGAGAGAGTGTAAGTGCAATGATTACAAACAAAGTGAATGCTACTGTGAATGAAAGTGCACAGAGAGAGAGAGAGAGAGAGAGAGAGAGAGAGAGAGAGAGAGAGAGAGAGAGAGAGAGAAGAATACGACGCCAAACGGGGTTCTCAAACCCTCCTTCAAGGGCCCCACTCTCTATGGCGAGAGAGGTCTATGCTATAGATTGCACAAATCTGGTACAATGGTCTAGATGCTGTGAACTCGATGATGACAATGTCGACGACGACAATGGAGACTATGATGACGACAATGATGGTGTCGTCGTCAAGTTCGGGATCTGCGATGATGGCGACGAAGGTATCGTCCTCAAGATAGGGATCTACGATGATGATGACGAAGGTGTCGTCGTCAAGATAGGGATCTGCAATGACGATGACGAAGGCGGCGTCGTCAAGATAGGGACTGCGATGATGATGATGTCGACGACGATGGTGTCAAGGCTGACAATTGAAAATGCTAGATGCTTTGTTGGGGATTTGCTGCTGTGGCGGTACTGCGGCTTGAATCTACTGCTTCGTCGGACTAGGCTGAAATGCAAAAACACTGGCTGATCTGGCTGAAATCTGAAAACGCTAGGCTGATCTGGTACTAGATGGGGAATCTGGCGAGGATCTGCAACCAGAGGATGCGGGTTCTTGCGAGTCGAAGGCTTGAAACTGAAAACGCTGGTGGTAGTGGCTGAAAATGTTGATCTTCTTCTTCTTGAGAAAACGCTAGGGCTCCTGCTGAGGTGCTGCCTGACTGCCGGGTGCCTGCCTCCTTGTGTTCTTGCTTCTTCTGCTTCTACTGAGTGCCCAATAGTTTTCTTTTATAGTTCTTTAGCAAATTTCTCTACTTACTTTTCCAACAAAAGTAACTTTTTAATAAATAAGTGAAAAATGTGTATACTGGCAAAAAGGGTTCTATGCTCTAGAAAATGCTCATGATGGGTACAGAATGTCATGCTAATGATCTTGCTGTGTGCAATCAAAGGATATGCAACTATTCTAAGTGCTTGGACATGCACGACCTGCGCACAGGCTCACAAGGGTGCCAGAACACTTCCTAGGCTAAACCTGAACCCTAGACCTGAGATAGCTTGTCCACATGCACATAGGGTTAGATGTGCACGTGACATCCCCTCCTTTTTAAAGGGAGGTACTGGTACCGAGCTGCATGGCGTCGAGGGAGTGCGCCAACTACTCCTGGAATCCGCCGAAAAACTTTTTGCCGGCCCACTCTGATGCGTGGGTCGTGTGATACTTGAACTTCATGAAGTTCTGCAATGCTTGCTTCTTTGGGCTGTGCCGAAAGCGACAAACTGATCTGTTGCGGCTTCAATGCTCCAACTTCGGCTATGGTCGTGGTCCACCTTCTTCACGAATCTTCGAGGAGGAAAATTCCTGAAACCACTTCCAACATATCCATTTTGTCACAAATTGCTGACGTGCCAAGCCATTGAAGAACGGAGCCGACTTGCAGGTCCCGACCAAAGGGCCTAAACCCTAAGAAGAACAAGCAACAACAGAAGAAGTCCTACCAACTTATGTAGATGTATGGTACAGCGGAAGTGAATGTTGAACTTTGCTCAAGATGAGTGCTCCGAACTGTGCTCAAGGTTCCTTTTACTTACGGAAGGGAGAGCCTTTCGTTCCTTTAGTGAGAGAGTGCAATGGATCACAAACAAAGTGGATAAACACTGTGAATGAAGGTGCTGAGATTGAGAGATAGAGAGTGAAGAATACGACACCAGGAAGTTGTCAAACCCTCCTCCGAAGGCCCCACTCTCTATGGTGAGAGCAGTCTACTATTGATTGCACAAATCTCTACAATGCTTTGGACTTGCCGACGATGTCGACGACGATGAGGACGACGACGAGACGGGCTGAAATCTGAAAATGCTAAGGGGCTGAAATCTGCAAATATTTATCTGCTGAATTCTGACTCTATGTCGATGACGACGATGCGACGGCGACACGCTGAAAACGCAGATGCTGAAATCTGCGTTTTCTGGGCTGAATCTGCAAACTTCGCGGGATTCGACCGTGCGGCGAGGATCTGCTGCGGGAATCTGATTTCGTCGCGAAGATCTGCAAAAACGCTAAGGTTGATCTGCAAACCAAAAATGCTAGGGCTGATCTACTGTCGCCGGGGAATCTGCTATCGCTAAGGCTGATCTGTTGTGTCTTGTGGTCGCCGAGGCTGATCTGCCATGCAAAAACGCCAGGCTTCTGTCTTGCTGAAAAACGCTAGCTCTGCTTATGCAAAAACGCTAGGTCTTCTGTCTTGGGGGGTCTTGCTGAGAAGTTGCCTGATGAACACCGGGTTCCTACTGCCTCTTCCCAGAAAGTGCTAGCGCTAGGTTTCTATATATACAAACTTAGTAAATTTGCCCTACCTAGTTTCCAACAAAAGTCACTTGAAAATAATAAGTGAAAAACGTCAAAAATAGGTCTATGCACTGTAAAAATTCTCATGATGGGTTCTGATGGAAATCTGATGATCATGTTGTGTGCAACCAGAGGATATGCTTCTAATCTAAGTGCCTGGATATGCATGGTCTGTTGTCACAAGGCGGGCACCACGTGCCAATAGAAAAGAACAAACTGAGCAGACTTTTAGCACTTCAATAACAACAGAACTCTGAGAGAGAGAGAGAGAGAGAGAGAGAGAGAGAGACGACACGCGACACGGAGTGGCGGAATTCCACCCTAGAGAGTATTGGCCCCAAGCCTTGGCGCCCCTTTCGGTATTTCTTTATATTGCATCATCAAAGTACAAGCCGGTACTCTAGACTCTGCACCTTCTCCAGGAAGCATGCCAGAGAATGAGCCCTAGCCTCATATTTAAAGGCCCTTGGCTTGAAAAGCAGTTATAGTAAAAAGCCTTTAAAATTCAAAAGCTTCTGGTTCAAAAGCAAAGCCAAAAAGCTGCCAGCGCAATTTACGGAAATCTGTACAGCCTGCCACATCATCATGTCAGTGCAATTTTTGGAATTTGTCTGTTGCCTTAGGGTTAGGGTTAGGGTTTTTGGTAGAATTAGGGTTTGCAGGTTTTAGGGTTAGGGTTTTTGGCAGATATTAGGGTTTGCAGGTTTTAGGGTTAGGGTTTTCAGAATTAGGGTGTGCAGGTTTCAGGGTTAGGGTTTCCAGCATTAGGGTTTCAGCCGGTTTAGGGTTTTTGGCAGACATTAGGGTTTTGGCCCCTCGGCCACATCTGTACGTTGACTCCATTCTTTAGGCTTTGACATGTCAGCAGTTTGTTACATCTCCCCTTCTTGAATGAGAGTAATCGTCCGCGATTACAGCATACCTGCAAAACAACTCAAGTTAGCTCAAAAATTTTCGAGGGTCATTCCGAGGGACAATCAGTTTGCTCTTTTTATTAAGGAGTTAGCTTCTCCTTTCTGCTCTTTTGATCAAGGAGTTAGCTGCTCCTATCGACTGTTTTGATCAAGGAGTTAGCTTCTCCTTTCGTCCAGATCGGAACTCTTGATATTCCGACATAGTAAAATTAGCCATCACACCCAGACCGTACTGATCTTCCTCGGGTGTCTTGATGCACTAAAATTACATACCCAGGCAATCTCATCCAATTAGGAATATTCACTGGTTGGCACATCACAATGCAACACAAATGCTCACATATGCATGTTACAAGACATAGAAACATAAAGCCGCCGATGAACACTCCTCCCGCATAACCTAACAAGGTCCGGGCCGGGAGATATTCAACGACTCCCTCATCACTCCTCCCGCATAACCTAAAAAGGTCCGGGCCGGGAGATATAGAGGCCTTTTACAACCAAACGTCCCCCAGACCGCAGCCTGCGTCGTTTGGAGGTACTGAGAGTAACCACTGCTCAGACTTCTTAATACTCCTCCCGCATTACCATCCAGGTCCGGGCCGGGAGTCACAACAACAATTATTTTACAAGCATACAACCAAATGCTCCCCAGGCATCGGCCTGCGTTGTTCGAAGGTTTTCAAACATACAACGAAATGCTCCCCAAGCATCGGCTTGCGTCGTTCCGAGGTTCAAACAATACCGAAACAGTATTTCTCACTTCTCCACCACCCGAGAGTAAAATCACCAATCATTGAAACAAGTATCAAACCAGAGTCAAACAATTCAAATCGGCACCAAAACAGGTTCAAAACAGATACCATCCATTTCAAACAAATTCCAAACAGGATCACCAAACAAGCTCAAACAGAACTCAAACTTAAAAAGCAATCTTGACATCAGTCGAGCTCGAAAAGTCGACCGACTTTCCATCCTGAAACCTGCACCAAAAAATTAGGGTTAGGTTTCTTCCATAAGGTCGTAGCCGAGCACAGCATGGTCCATCAGCTCTTGGACAAACAGTGTTTCTTTGGCGGCGATGGTAGTCCCAAGATAGCAATCGCACTCGGTCTCCAAGCTCATCCGCTCGTGAAGAGACATCTACTGGGAGATGTCGAGAAACTTCAAGTTATAATCTACTAGGGTTTCCATGGCAAGCATTTCATGATACCCCGCTCTGCCAGAAGTTGAACAAGTACTTGGACTATGCTGCTTGGTAGCTATAGACATCAACATTTGCATAGCACTGCTTCTGAGAAAAACAGTGACTTGAAACAAATCTGGATCCTTCTCTTGCAAGTGATCTTAATTGGCTTATGCCCTGTAAGACACTGCGGTGAAGACGGGAGCGCGCCCGATGCGCGATGAAGTAAGGGTGGGAGTCGCTAATAAGTCCGGGTTGGAGGGCGAAGATACCTCGAATCAAATTCCAATAGCTCTGTCTGCTCTTTTGTAGGACCGGTATGCTTTTAGAAAAGCACACGCCTGATGCTCTGATACCACTGTCACAAGGCGGGCACCATGTGCCAATAGAAAAGAACAAACTGAGCAGACTTTTAGCACTTCAATAACAACAGAACTCTGAGAGAGAGAGAGAGAGACGACACGCGACACGGAGTGGCGGAATTCCACCCTAGAGAGTATTGGCCCCAAACCTTGGCGCCCCTTTCGTTATTTCTTTATATTGCATCATCAAAGTACAAGCCGGTACTCCAGACTCTGCACCTTCTCCAGGAAGCATGCCAGAGAATGAGCCCTAGCCTCATATTTAAAGGCCCTTGGCTTGAAAAGCAGTTATAGTAAAAAGCCTTTAAAACTCAAAAGCTTTTGGTTTAAAAGCAAAGCCAAAAAGCTGCCAGTGCAATTTACGGAAATCCGTACAGCCTGCCACGTCATCAGCCAGCGCAAAACGCGGAAATCCGTACAGCTTGCCACGTCATCATGTCAGCGCAATTTTCGGAATTTGTCTTTTGCCTTAGGGTTAGGGTAGGGTTTCTGGCAGAAATTAGGGTTTGCAGGTTTTAGGGTTAGGGTTTTCAGAATTAGGGTTTGCAAGTTTTAGGGTTAGGGTTTTCAAAATTAGGGTTTGCAGGTTTCAGGGTTAGGGTTTCCAGCATTAGGGTTTCAGCAGTTAGGGTTTCTGGCAGACATTAGGGTTTAGGCCCCTCGGCCACATCTGTACGTTGACTCCATTCTTTAGGCTTTGACACGTCAGCAGTTTGTTACATCTGCGAACAGACTCACAAAAGTGCCATATCACTTCCTATTCTAGACTAACTGAACTGAACCCATGTCATGAAGTAGCTTGTCCACGGACACACAGGGTTGGATGTGTCACGTGACGGTAGAAGTGAGACCCCCCTTGGGTTAATTTATTCTTATAATGGATGCCAAAAGTAGAGCCCCAAAAGCATGTAAACTCAAAAGCATCCTGATCCAAAAGCTGCCAATGATAGCCAGCAGCGCCATTCCGTACAGTTTCCGTACGGACCTTCCACGTCAGCAGTCAGCGCGTTTTGCGGCACTCATATAGCAGTCAGCGCAAATCGCGGCATAATGAAAATCTTAACGGAACAAGATTGTTGAGTTCTCACCCCTGGAAACAAACTCTACAATACAAGAAAATATGTGGATGAGTTCTTGTTAACCACATTGAAATTTGAGACATGAAAGGAGACATACAATAAAATGATACATCAGACTAGCATTTGTTGAACCCTATCCTATAGTGTTAGAAGACTCTTTATAATATGACAACTTAAAAATCAAAGATGAGACCTTGGCATAAGAATGAGTAACTCTCAGAAACTGATGATGTGGCATGATCACTTAATAAGTTGTTTCCAACTTATGGACAATTGGCCAAAGGGACACCCAGGCATTAAAATAAAGCGTGGAACCTGCTGATGTGGTTGTTGTACGGACGGGTTTGGAAGTTTTCGTATATAATCAGAAAATTACTCAAATTAATGCCATTTTTATAGTGCTAAACATTGTGTCAATACGACTCACTCTCACTCTTCAACCCTTCATAAGAGTTGATGAATAATTTTTTTTAATTTTCTGATTTGTCTCACTATCCATCCCATTCCTTCTGGATCCATTATGTGTTCCTTGTGTGGAAATAGTTTGACTGATAATATGTGAAGTGGTTTGTTTTGTATGGCAGATAACATGTGATGTCAAAGTTATAAATGTGGCTCTAATATGTTCTCGTTTCAAATGTACAGAATTACTTTGGGTGTTTCTTTCCATTGCCACTGGTTATTTCATCATTGAGGTGGGGCGTCAGTGCTGGCAGGAAGACCATGGTATTTTTGAATGTCGCATGAGACGATTTTCTTTCAAATTGCAAGCATTTTTGCTGCATGTCTACACATTCTGGTGGTACAGTATAGTTTAATTGCTGATGCTTAATTGTTGGAGTTCTTTGCAAGAGTGCTTAGGTTAAAACATTGTGAACCATGGTTTATAACTCCTTACATTTGACCAACTATTCATCTGGTCCCAAGTTTATGAGGGTAGTGCTATAGAAACTACTCTTGTACTTTGAACCGATGCCTCATTGAAAGGAACAGTATCCACATACTGATCTGCATGCAGTTATTTGTGGCCTTAGTGATGATCGACTCTAGAGAAGTTTTTCCTCTCACTGATATTTAAATGGCTCTGTTCTCATGATGAAGGTCCGGCGTTGTGATTGCTTTGCCAAAGTAAATGTTCTGTTTTGGAACCTTCACCACCACCACTGCTTCGATAGGAGTTTTGGAACGAGGTTGCCTGCTTAAGACATATTGTCCACAAGTTTCCTTGTATCTTTGATAAATATCTAAGGAATGATTACTGCCTTCGCTGCCGGATTCCCATATACTTTTAGAGGATTCTCTAATTTTCTTTGATTGTATTTGTACAAGATAAGTTTAAAATAATTCTGTGCTCAAGTGAGGGGATTGTGGTGCGCCAACAGAATTTACTTCGAGGGCAGGCATAGTTTGTCACGTGACACATCCCAACCTTATGTGTTCGTGGACAAGCTACACCATAGCAGGGTTCCCGTCAGTTCAGTCAGTTAGATTAGCAGTGATCTGGCACTTTTGTGAGTCTATTCGTAGACCGTGCATGCCCAGTCACTTAGCATAGATGCATATCCTCCGGTGGCACACAACATGATCATCGGAATTCCCATCAGAATCCATTAGCATCAGTTAGGGGAATTTTCCAGTGCATTTAGCCTATTTTCCTATTTATTGGTTATTTTCACTTATTATTTTTAAGTGACTTTCCCACAAAAGTAGGTAGGGCAATTTTGCTAAGTTAATATATAAGCAAACCCAAGTTAGCACTTTTTGGCAGAAGAGGCAGTAGGAGCTTCCCGCTCAACAGGCAACTTCTCAGCAGTACCCCCCCCTCATGACCCCCTAGCGCCATACTTCCCCATCCCTTGGCGTTTTCCAAGCATCAGCATTGCCATCGACTCCATCTCCTTGGTGTTTCCCCCCTACAGCCAGCCATCGCCCACAAACCTCCACTCCCAGCGGTTGTGTCTCCTTCAAGCAGTACTAATCACTAGCGTTTTTGACAATCAGCATCAGCCCCAAAACCCTAGCGTTTTGGCACCTCAGATCTTCAGCAAATCAGCGTTTTGCCTTCAGTTCAGGCCCTTGAAAAATGCAGCCTATTGTGGCGATTTTGCAGCAGGTTTGCAGCCATAAAACGCAGCCATAGCCAGCAGTTCTTCAACGTTTTTAGCAGTCACTTATAGCCCCAAAACGGCAGCCAAAGCCTGGTTGGACCAGCGTTTTTATTCAGCCCTAAGATTCCTCGCCAAACCGGGGATTTCCAGCCATAAGGACCACAGAAAAGCAACCAGTTTCAGCCCCGAAAACAGTCCACAAATTCAGCCAAAGAAGAACTCAGATTTCAGCCATCAAGTCGTCGTCGTCACCGGCATAGTCCAAGTTGCATCAGTCCATTGCATTCGCATTGTACACCTTTGTGCAATCAAAGTAGACCACTCTCGCCGAGGAGAGTGGGGCCTTAGGAGGAGGGTTTTACAACCTCTCGGGTGTCGTATCTCTTCTCTCTCCTTCTCTCAGTCTCATTCACTTGCACGCACAATATCCACTCACTTTGTTCGTGATCACAACACTCTACAAGACGGAAAGCTCTCTCTTCCCTAAGAACTAAAAGGAACCTTGAGCAATAAAGATCACTAATCTTGAGAAAATACAACATTCATTCCACTGCACCTAACATTGGTATCAGAGCTTTGGAAGTGTTCTGCATTACTCAAGGAAAGAACCACAAGATTTTTTTTTTGCTTGTTGCGATCGCACGAACCCAAGTTTACTTGGGCGTGGCGATTCCTAATCGTGTTTTGTTGAAGAGTGACAGGAATCCCAAGAAAGAAGGTCTTGTGTAGCCTCCCCTTGTGTCTCTTTTCACTCATTGAGAGCGGACCGTGCACTTAGCGGCCGGCCAATCGACGTGAAGTGGGGAAAAGGAACCTTGGTGTGAGCGCAAGGCCGCCAAGGGGTGCGCCCGGAGAAAGGAGTAGAACACGGGTGAAGAGAAGATCCTTCTCAAACGCGATTTGCAAGCGAAAGAAACCCTCTAGAACCCCAAGAACCCAAGACCCTCAAGACTCAAGAACCTCAAGAACCCCAAGAACCTCAAGAACCTCAAGAACCTCGAGACCCTCAAGAACCAAGTTCCTTGTGAACTTAAGAACCAAAGATCCTAGTGTATGGTCGTCATCCGAAGCGGCATGGATACTTCGCATTCAGGTGATGAGCATGAGAGAGGCGACGAAGGATTCTCCCCACCAGGAGATTTTTCCAACCCTCCTCCTTCGCCATCTACGCCACGAGTTGTCCTCACTCCTATGGAGATGATGGTCAAGTCGACGTTGGATATGATGGCACAACAACAAGAAACGAATCGAGTTGCATTGGCACAACTCGCAAGCAAAGCAGAAGAACAAGCAGCAAAGGACCGTGCACAAGAAGCCAAGGACCGCGAGCGCGATGAAAGAAACGCCGCACTTGCTGCAAAACAAGAAGAAAATCGACTTGCTCAGGAACGTGAGTGCATTGCTCTTGCCGCAAAACAAGAACATCGACTTGCTTTTGAACGTGAGCGTGATGAACGAGAGGCTCAAAGGGAGATTCGTCATCAAGAATTTATTCCCACATCCTAGCCTCGAAGACCGAACCACCCAAAGATCGTGGGAGTTCGTCAAGTGGCGCAAGCCA
Source organism: Adiantum capillus-veneris (assembly GCF_014529385.1). Taxonomy (NCBI): domain Eukaryota; kingdom Viridiplantae; phylum Streptophyta; class Polypodiopsida; order Polypodiales; family Pteridaceae; genus Adiantum; species Adiantum capillus-veneris. The sequence continues at coordinate 146,574,381 of NC_140931.1, read as the reverse complement.
CGATGCGGATTCCAACCATCCAGTCACAGAAAAGTTGACTTTCAGTAAGTATGACGTTAAGATGGATGCTACAGTTATTCATTCTTGGTTGCATCAATTTAATGCTTATTTTGCGACAACTAAGAAGACAGGAAATAGCAAAGTTGACAGCAGCTATGTACCTTGCCGGTGATGCCATCAATTGGTACCACGCATGGCAAGAGGCACAGCTAGCCGCGCACCTAGAGGAAGCCGACGATTTCACGCTCCTCTCTTTTAGTTGGGCTGATTTCCAAGATAAGCTCAAGGCGCGGTTTATGTCACCTCAGTACCTCGCACGATTGAAGGACGGTTGGCGCGCTCTTAAGCAAAATGGTATGCCGGTTATGTCTTTTTCTAATCGCGTTTTACAGCTAGGTACACAACTACGCATGTCGAATGATGAACGCAAAGAGGCTTTTCTCTTTGGATTGGACGAGTATAGCAAGTACGATGTCGAGGTATTCGATCCAATCGATCTCAACAAGGCGGTAGCGATTGCTCTCGCACAGGAGATGAAGCACAACAAGGGAAAGCCTAAGGAGAACAAGACTTCTACAAGTACCTCGCAGACTTCTCAGAACCCGCAGAACGGTAAGAATGATAACTCTTCTAACCAATCTTCCAACAGTATCTCATCAAAGAATTCTTCCAATGAATCGAAGAGTAAGGCTAACACAATTGCTAAACCTAAGCTTACTCCAGATGAAAAGGTAGCACAAGGAATTGTAGGAGGATACATCACGTCGGAAGAACAAAGCACTTATTCTAAGGAAGGTCGTTGTTTTCATTGTCACATTAAGGGTCACATAAAAGAACATGTCCTAAGCTTGAATCGAATGAATCTAAAGAACCCACAACACCCACTACATCTGTCAATGCAATGAATGATAACACGAGTGTGCCCCAAGTTTCTCAGGACCCTCCCATTGATGATTCTCTCATTAAATGTTATGGTCGTACGTCGGGGCACCGTCTTGTCATATTGTTTGACCCAGGTAGTATGCATGATGTGATCAGTCCCTCTCTTGTTGAGAGAGCTCGCTTCGAAGTTAGTCCGAGATCTCCTATCGAGGTCTCTGGCTTTCGTCCTGGTATGGACGCTCTCATCACAAAGTAGTGTCTTGATGTGTTGTTTGCAATTCAACAAACTGCCTTCACTAGAAGATTTGTTGTTTCTTCTCTCTCAGGATGTGATATTATTTTAGGCATGAAATGGTTTCGTGAACTAAACACTCTCGTTGATTGGGAGGCTAGCACTTTAACTCTCAATTCCAAAAGTGATTCTCCTACTGTCTTTCATGGAGTGGACACTGCTCCTTCTCCATCTCTCATTGCTAATATGCAGGACAAGGTTGAAAGGATTCGAGATAAGGAGACTCTCTCAGTCTCTTTTTCTCCACAGCATGACACACAGAACTTGCATGATTATGAGAAGCATGATGATTTGAATGATAATAATTTGTATGATGATTTGGATGAAAATGACAAGCATGATGAATTGCATGAAGATGATGTGATTGTTCACAAGCATGATGTGTTAGTTGATGCTTTTTCTAGCGAAGCTAACCTCGTTGTAGATTCGATCAATCACCAAGAATCGATCTTGGCTTTCGAGTCGAGGTCCACAGATCCCCCACAAGACGATTCGATAGATCTCGAAGAATCGATCTTGGCTCTCGAACCTTGGTCCAAAGAACCCTCACAGGAAGTATTATGTGTTCGCATGATTGATATGCACGCATTGTTCGAGTGTTTCATTCGTGAAGGTTTCCTGTATTTTAGTCAACATCATTATGTGATCCCTTTTCCTAGGCATGACATATTGTATGTTGAGCATGTTTCTCTCATGGATGAGCACGAATGTATGCGGATTTTTCGTGAAAAGCTGAAAAGTATGTATGTCAGGAAGTCACATTCCATGTCTCTTCCTTGGCATGACACAGTTTCCGAACGAGCACATGATAGTATGAGCACCAAGCAAGGGCATTTCCATTGTGATTTGCCACAGTTGATTGATTTCGATCAAACAGAAAAAATTCGACCTCATTGTTTGCATGTGTTTGATGAACGGGTTGTCACTCCGTCTCTATGTTCATCTACATGGCATACACAGTCTTTGGAGAAGACAAGATTTTTTTCCTTCACTTTACATGGAATGGGTATGTTCATGGTTTTGTGTTGGAGATGGTTTCATGAATTTTTAGCCATGCAGATTCTTGAAGACGAGAGAAGCAGGATACTCGACGAAGTTGAAGCATCAACGGAGCCACAGAAGACTTTGAGTCCCTTTCGGCACGGCCCAAAGAAGTAAGCATTGCAGACCTTTATGAAGTTCAAGTACCGCACGACCCACACATCAGAGTGGGCCGGCGAAGAGTCCCTTTGAGGATTCCGGATGCTGTTGGCGATCTCCCTCAACGCCATACAGTTCGGTACCAGTACCTCACCTTGAAAAGAAGGGGATGGCACGTGACACATCCCAACCCTATGTGTCCGTGGACAAGCTACACCATAGCAGGGTTCCCGTCAGTTCAGCCAGTTAGATTAGCAATGATCTGGCACTTTTGTGAGTCTATTCGTAGACCGTGCATGCCCAGTCACTTAGCATAGATGCATATCCTCCGGTTGCACACAACATGATCATCGAAATTCCCATCAGAATCCATTAGCATCAGCTAGGGGAATTTTCCAGTGCATTTAGCCTATTTTCCTATTTATTGGTTATTTTCACTTATTATTTTTAAGTGACTTTCCAACAAAAGTAGGTAGGGCAATTTTGCTAAGTTAATATATAAGCAAACCCAAGTTAGCACTTTCTGGCAGAAGAGGCAGCAGGAGCTTCCCGCTCAACAGGCAACTTCTCAGCAGTACCCCCCCCTCATGACCCCCTAGCGCCATACTTCTCCATCCCTTGGCGTTTTCCAAGCATCAACATCGCCATCGACTCCATCTCCTTGGTGTTTCCCCCTACAGCCAGCCATCGCCCACAAACCTCCACTCCCGGCCGTTGTGTCCCCTTCAAGCAGTACCAATCACTAGCGTTTTTGACAATCAGCATCAGCCCCAAAACCCTAGCGTTTTGGCATCTCAGATCTTCAGCAAATCAGCGTTTTGCCTTCAGTTTAGGCCCTTGAAAAACGCAGCCTATTGTGGCGATTTTGCAGCAGGTTTGCAGCCATAAAACGCAGCCATAGCCAACAGTTCTTCAGCGTTTTCAGCAGTCACTTACAGCCCCAAAAACGCAGCCAAAGCCTGGTTGGACCAGCGTTTTTATTCAGCCCTAGATTCCTCTCCAAACCGGGGATTTCCAGCCTTAAGGACCACAGAAAAGCAGCCAGTTTCAGCCCCAAAAACAGTCCACAAATTCAGCCAAAGAAGAACTCAGATTTCAGCCATCAAGTCGTCGTCGTCACCACCGTCGTCGTCATCGGCATAGTCCAGGTTGCATCAGTCCATTGCATTCGCATTGTACACCTTTGTGCAATCAAAGTAGATCACTCTCGCCGACAAGAGTGGGGCCTTTGGAGGAGGGTTTTACAACCTCTCGGGTGTCATATCTCTTTTCTCTCCTTCTCTCAGTCTCATTCATTTGCACGCACAATATCCACTCACTTTGTTCGTGATCACAGCACTCTACAAGACGGAAAGCTCTCTCTTTCCCTAAGAACTAAAAGGAACCTTGAGCAATAAAGATCACTAATCTTGAGAAAATACAACATTCATTCCGTTGCACCTAACATAGTCCTTAGGATAAAATTTACAGGAATTTCGATCACCACAAAATGTGATTCCAATATCTTTAAATGTACAATAAAAAATACCAAGACTAGTTGGTTCTCAATTTCTCAGGTCTCCTCAGTGTGTACGATAAGAACAATAAGAGGGATCTTATCTCTATATGAACTACATGGAAGGACAATAAGATGCTCAGAGCCTTGTTAGACTTGGTGGTATAGCTATTGAAGAGGAGGAAACAATTGGAGGTGGACCTTGAACAGTAGGATCTCCATGCCTGTAAACCCGAAGAATTGGAGGTTGTAGAGCTCATATGGGCCTTGTACTATACAATTACAGGATGAGTGCGTACATCCCAGGGGATGTCGGAGATTATTCACTCCACCATTAGGGTGAAACACGGTTGCCCACTATCCCCCACTCTTTTTGGCATGTATATGGATGAGGCTTCAGATTACATAGAAAGGGAGGGTGACAAAGGAGCACAATTGGCAGGGACATGGGCACCCCTATTGTTTGTATGCGGATGATTTTGTGCATATTTCAGGTTCACTTGAGGGGATGCAACACCATCTTAATGTTTTACACACATTTGTGCAGGATACTGGTATGTCTGCAAACCTTGACAAGACCAAGGTTATGAACTTCAATACTACAGTGCAATGGGTCAGGCAATCAACGCCCATTTTTACTTACAGACAGGACCAAGTGGAGTATATGGATATAAACACTTACCTTGGGGTGGTTTTTAATGGCTCGATTTTCTCCATGAGGAGAACAATAGAGACTAGACTGACTAGAGTATACGCAGTTTTGGGAGGTTTAGAGAGGATGTGTTCATAGGTTTAGTTCAAGGAGCCTCGCACCAAGCTATGCCTTTTTGATACTCTGGTTGCCTCAGCTATGCTATATGGAGTGCAGATACGGGGACCCTTAGTAGATCATAGTCTTCAACATCGACGTACAAATGGATGGCAAGACATGGAGAGCAGAGTTATCCGGAACGCGGAACAGGAACGGCGACCGGGCCTCCGTGCGGAACAAGGGAATGGCAAGGGGTCTGGAATGGGAACAGCGTGGAACAGGAGGCATAAAAAACACCCAAATAATGAAATTTTATCGTTGTGTGTTTGAATACAAGTAGTACTAGAGTCCTTTGACTCTAATACCCACCAAAAACACGATTTGAAGACCATTCAACCTTAATATGACTTGATTGTGATGTGCGGCGCCGCGGTCATAGTACATACACAACAAACACAATGCCCATACACAATGACACATGCAATTACAGATTAGAGCTCTTGATTAATTGCAAGAGTAGAATTTAAGAGATAAAGACTTGAAAGTTGAGCCATAACATTGAGCAAAACATACTTTTTGCTTAATTTTGGCTAACAAGGCCCGCCAAGGCACTACAAAAAAACCAAAGGTGACATATACCATAATGAGACTACAAGGGGGCAAACTACAATACCAAAAGACCAAAGGTGACAAATACCATAAAGATGCTACAAAGGGGGCAAGCCGCAATACAAAAATGTATGGATAATGGAATTTATAGAGTCTTAAGACTCAAGACTCAAGAGCCACTAGCTTGAGAAACCTCCCAATTAGTAGTAGCCTTCCGTATGTCATGCACATCCTCCCATTCCTCATCATCGAGCTCTAGGCCCGGCTCGACCTCAGTCATGGAGGAAGTACCTGGTGTCGGTGCCTGTGTATTTCCACCTGCCTAAAAAGCCTCTTGCTGCATCTCCCACTGTGTAAAAGGATTTGTCTGTTTACTTGTACTCTTGCAAAGCATTTTCAAATTTGCGCCGACAAAGACAAGATCATTTGCCTTCTCTACTCCAAGCTGATTCCTCTTCTTGGAAGCAATGTGGCTAAAGGTACTCCACAATTGCTCTAAGCATGAAATACTAATTGATTGATTGAGAATACGGATCGCCAATCTCTGAAGCTAAGGGTCATCATAGCCATAGTCCTCCCACCATAGCATTGAACCTATTTTCTTTCGATCAATATGAGCATCTGGACTGCCAAATGACCCCCGCATCTCTCTGTACTGTCTCAACTGATCTCTGACAATGCATCACTCGTCTCTATCTAGAATCATCTTGTTTAAGATCTCTGTAAATTGGTTCACAACTTCTTTATTTGTCTCTTGCCCTGCACCTTAGAACTCTGGTTCCACTCTCAGAGACCACTTATCTCCATGATCTCTAGGATGATCAAGGCTAAGGCCTTGGCTTCCCATATGATCATCTAAGCAAAGCTGGCTGCCCTGGTGGTGGAGGCTCTTGCGAGTTCAGTGTTCAGTGGCATTCATACATAGCTTATTGGAGCTCCCAAAGTCGTTATGCTTGGCTGGCTCTAGAGTCCTCACGACACTTTTCAGCAGAAGGCGATACATCATGTTGGTATGCACAGTTGGCAGCATGATTTGAGCTACACGGTTTTAATATTCTCTAGATGCGCCCTCTGAGAGAGAGAGAGAGAGAGAGAGAGAGAGAGAGAGAGAGAGAGAGAGAGACGGAGGGAGGTCACTAGAGTTATATGACAGGATTTGTTTTAGTTGGATACCCAAAGGACATGGATACAACCTATATAGGTGCTGGGCATGGAGATGACTACATACAAAGAGAATTTTCTCCAACTCAGAGAGGATAGGTTCTTATCTAGGCGTGCCTACATGGACACTCACTTGTTCCATGGCTTAGGATGTGCTATTGGATTCAGACATCATCACACCGGTTGGAGATTGAGACTAGCCGACTTGGAGGGCTTAGGCCAAGCTGTCCCAGCTGTGTTAGAGAGAGCTAGAGACAAAGTTCTACTATATATGCCATGGTGCAACATACTATGAGATATGTGGCCCCTTTCACTACCTTTTTAAAAAGGGTTTTGGGCCTCTATCTAGAGTTATGAGATACCAAGATCAGAGATGCCTTGGACTCTATCTACTAGAGATTCAATGACATTGTGCAGGGTTACTCTGAGAGAGAGAGAGAGAGAGAGAGAGAGAGAGAGAGAGAGAGAGAGATATTCATTATCGTCCACTGAGGTCACATATGACCCATGGGACCAAAGATCCATACAAAATCGTTTTCCTCTCTAGTAGAGGAGGGTGGAAAGTACGTCCTCTTCTCGTGAGAGAGGGCGGTGTTCACAACCTACAATGGAGAGGTCTTACCACTAGTCGTCTCCTAGACGGACTTAGTGGCAGTGTCTTTAACTCCATTTTACAAATAGAAGAGAAACTACTAGTTAAGTGGTATCCTTAGGGATTGTCTTGGTAGACCGAAAGTCCTCAATGATTGCACGTCCTCCACGGTAAACTGCCCATTTCCCAGCTGCTCTGGCTTCATGGACCTTGGTAAGCTCTTCTCTCTTACATCGAAGTTGTAAAGGAGTCAAATCCTCTGCAAACCAGAACTCGGTGTCTTTGAGATTTTTTGAGTGGTACAACATAGTATCACGGGCTACTTTGGACTTGAATGTTATGATTCCATGGGAGCCACCATTTTTGGTGACATGTGAGGCTATGGAATGAACCTGCGATGTGTCGAGCACCGTCTCTGCTAGGTGCAGCGGAATGATTGTTTGCGCTTTGCTCAAGATAAGTGCTCCGAACTGTGCTCAAGGTTCCTTTTGTTCTTATGGAAGGTAGAGCCTTCCGTTCTTAATGAGAGAATGCTATGATCACAAACAAAGTGAATGGACACTGTGCGTGAAAGTGTATGAGACTGAGAGATAGAGATACGACACCAAAGATGTTTGTAAAACCCTCCTCCGAAGGCCCCACTCTCGTCGGCGAGAGTGGTCTACTTTTGATTGCACAAGTGGTACAATGCGTATGCAAGGGACTGATGCAACTTGGGACTATGCGGATGACGACGACGGTGATGACAACGACAACTTTAGGGCTGAAATCTGTGGTCTTCTAACTGCTGAAAATCTGCAAATCTTTGGGCTGTTTTGGGTGGCTGAAAATGACTGTTTTGGCTGCATTTTTATGGCTGAAAATGGGGGTTCTTCTTCATCCAACTAGGGCTGAATTGTCTGCTTCTAATGCCTGCTGAAAACGCTGTACATCTGTTGTCGCTAACGCTGAAAAGCAAAAACGCCGAGGCTGATGTGTGGTTGCGGATGAAATCCAAAAACGCTAATGGCTGAAGTTGGAAATGCTGGCAAAATCTGGGACTTGCTGGCGATCATGGGGAATCTGCAAACGCTAGGGGGTAGGGGTCGTCTGCGGGTAGGAAATGCTGAAAACGCCAGGTTGTGGTGGAGGCTGGCGATGGCAAACCAAAACGCTGGGGCTGAAGTCTATGGCGAGGTTGGGGGAACCAAAAACGCCAAGGGTTCCTACTGGGGTTCTGCTGAGAAGGTGCCTGTTGAGCATGTGCTCCTACTGCCTCTTCTGCCAGAAAGTGCTAACTTGGGTTTGCTTATATATTAACTTAGCAAAATTGCCCTACCTACTTTGTTGGAAAGTCACTTAAAAATAATAAGTGAAAAATACAAAAAATAGGAAAAATAGGCTAAATGCACTGGAAAATTCCCTTGATTGAATCTGATGGATCTTGAAGGGAATACTGATGATCATGCTGTGTACAACCAGAGGATATGCATCTACACTAAGTGACTGGGCATGCACGGTCTACGAATAGACTCACAAAAGTGCCAGATCACTTCTAATCTAGATTGACTGGACTGACTGAACCCTGATCATGCTGTAGCTTGTCCACGGACACATAGGGTTGGATGTGTCACGTGACATCCCCTCCTTTTCAAAGTGAGGTACTGGTACCGAACTGTATGGCGTTGAGGGAGATCGCCAATAGGATCCGGAATCCTGGAAGGGACTCTTCGCCGGCCCACTCTGATGTGTGGGTCGTGTGGTACTTGAACTTCATAAAGGTCTGCAACGCTTGCTTCTTTAGGCCGCGCCGAAAGTGACACAAAGTCTTCTGTGGCTCCTTGCTTGCTTCAACTTCGTCTAGAGACCTGCTTCTTTTGTCTTCAAGAATCTCCATGGCTGAAAATTCCTGAAACGATTTCCAACACAAAACCATGAACATACCCATTCCATGTAAAGTGAAGGAAAAAAATATGGTCTTCTCTAAAGACTGTGTATGCAATGTAAATGAACATAGAGACGGAGTGACAACCCGTTCATCAAACACATGCAAACAATGAGATCGAATCTTTCGCTTATGATCTATAGCAATCAACTGTGGCAATTCACAACGGAAATGCCGATGCTTGGTGCTCATACTTTGATGTGCTCTTTCTACAACTGTGTCATGCCAAGGAAGAGACATGGAATGTGACTTCCTGACATACATACTTTTCAGCTTTTCACGAAAAATCCGCATACATTCGTGCTCATCCATGAGAGAAACACCTCATCCTGGTGAACAATCACATCTTCTTCATGCAAATCATCATGCTTATCTTTGTCATCCAAACCTTCATGTAAATCATTATCATTCAAATCGTCATGCTTCTCATAGTCATGCAAATTCTGTGGAGAAAAAGAGATTGAGAGAGTCTCCTTCTCCTGAATACTTTCAATCTTGTCCTGCATATCAGCAATGAGAGATGGAGAATGAGCAATGTCCTCTCCATGAATGACAATTGGAGAATCACTTGTGGCATTGAGAGTTATAGTGTTAGTCTTAAAATCCATGAGAGCGTCATTATCACGAAACCATCGAATGCCCAAAATCATATCACATCCTGAGAGAGGAGAAACAACAAATCTTCTAGTGAAGGCAGCTTGTTGAATTGCAAACAACACATCAAGGCACTCCTCCGTGATGAGAGCGTCCATACTGGGACGAAAGCCAGAGACCTCGATAGGAGATCTTGGACTAACTTCGAGGCGGGCTCTCTCAACAAGAGAGGAATTGATCAATCATGCATACTATCTGGGTCAAACAATATGACAAAACGGTGCCCCGACGTACGACCATAACATTTAATGAGAGAATCATCAATGGGAGGGTCCTGAGAAACTTGGGGCATACTCGTGTTATCATTCATTGCATTGACAGAGGAAGTGGGTGCTGTGGGTTCTTTAGATTCATTCTATTCAAGCTTAGGACATGTTCTTTTTATGTGACCCTTAATGTGACAATAAAAACAACGACCTTCCTTAGAATAAGTGCTTTGCTCTTCCGACGTGATGTATCCTCCTACAATTCCTTGTGCTACCTTTTCATCTGGAGTAAGCTTAGGTTTAGCAATAGTGTTAGCCTTACCCTTAGATTCATTGGAAGAATTCTTTTCTGAGAGACTGTTGGAAGATTGGTTAGAAGAGTTACCATTCTTACCGTTCTTACCGTTCTGAGGGTTCTGAGAAGTCTGCGAGGTACTTGTGGAAGTCTTGTTCTCCTTAGGCTTTCCCTTTTTGTGCTTCATCTCCTGTGCGAGAGCAATCGCGACCGCCTTGTTGAGATCGATTGGATCGAGTACCTCGACATCGTACTTGATATACTCGTCCAATCCAAAGAGAAAAGCCTCTTTGCGCTCATCATCCGACTTCCGTAATTGAGTATCGAGCTGCAAAACACGATTAGAAAAAGACATAACCGGCATACCATTTTGCTTAAGAGAGCACCAATCGTCCTTCAATCGTGCGAGGTACTGAGGTGGCATAAACCGCGCCTTGAGCTTGTCTTGGAAATCAGCCCAATTGAAGGAAAAGGACGTGAATCCGTCGGCTGCCTCTAGGTGCGCGGCTAGCTGTGCCTCTTGCCATGCGTGGTACCAATTGATGGCATCACCGGCAAGGTACATAGTTGCCGTCAAAACTTTGCTATTTCCTGTCTTCTTAGTTGTCGCAAAATAAGCATTAAATTGATGCAGCCAAGAATGAATAACTGTAGCATCCATCTTACCGTCGTAGTTACTGAAAGTCAACTTCTTTGTGACTGGATGGTTGGAATCCGCGTCGTGGCTTGTGCCACTTGATGAACTCCCACGATCTTTGGGTGGTTCGGTCTTCGAGGCAAGTACCTGTCGAACCAATTCTTGAGTTCGTAGTTCTCTTTGAGCCTCTCGGTGGATCTCCAAGGCCGCGTCGTGGCTTGTGCCACTTGATGAACTCCCACGATCTTTGGGTGGTTCGGTCTTCGAGGCAAGTACCTGTCGAACCAATTCTTGAGTTCGTAGTTCTCTTTGAGCCTCTCGTGCTGCCGCTTCCTCCTTTCTTAGTTCTTTTCTTTCTTTTCGTGCGTTGCGTTTGCGTTCTAAAGCAAGGCAAGTCTTTGTGTTGTGCGGCAAATCTTGCATTTCTTTCGTCGCGCTCGTGGTCCTTAGCTGCTTGCTCACGGTCCTTAGCTTCTTGTTCTGCGGCAAGTCTTGCAATTCTTTCGTCGCGCTCACGGTCTTTAGCTTCTTGTTGTTCTGCTTTGCTTGCGAGTTGTGCCAACGCAACTTGATTCGTTTCTTGTTGTTGTGCCATCATGTCCAACATCGACTTGACCATCATCTCCATAGGAGTTAGTACAACTCGTGGCGTAGATGGCGAAGGGAGAGGGTCGAAAAAGTCTCCTGGTGGGGAAAAATCTTCGCTGCCTCTCTCATGCTCATGACCTGTATGCGAAGTATCCATTCCGCTTCGGGTGACGACCATGCACTACGATATTTGGTTCTTAAGTTCACGAGGAACTTGGGTTCGTGAGGGTCTTGGTTCTTGGGATCTTGAGGTTCTGGAGGTTCTTGAGGTTTTCTTTCGCTTGCAAATCGCGTTTGAGAAGGATCTTCTCTTCACCTGAGTTCTACTCTTTTCCGCGGGCGCACCCCTTGGCGGCCTTGCGTACACACCAAGGTTGCTTTTTCCCACCTCACTTCGATTGGCCGGCCGCTAAGTGCACGGTCCGCTCTCAATGAGTGAAAAGAGACACAAGGGGAGGCTGGACAAGCCCTTCTTTCTTGGGATTCCTGTCACTCTTCAACAAAACACGATTAGGAATCGACACGCCCAAGCGAACTTGGGTTCGTGCGACCTCAACAAGCAAAAAATTTCTTGTGGTTCTTTCCTTGAGTGATACAGAACATTGCCAAAGCTCTGATACCAATGTTAGGTGCAGCGGAATGATTGTTTGCGCTTTGCTCAAGATGAGTGCTCCGAACTGTGCTCAAGGTTCCTTTTGTTCTTATGGAAGGTAGAGCCTTCCGTTCTTAATGAGAGAATGCTATGATCACAAACAAAGTGAATGGACACTGTGCGTGAAAGTGTATGAGACTGAGAGATAGAGAGAGAAGAGAGATACAACACCAAAGATGTTTGTAAAACCCTCCTCCGAAGGCCCCACTCTCGTCGGCGAGAGTGGTCTACTTTTGATTGCACAAGTGGTACAATGCGTATGCAATGGACTGATGCAACTTGGGACTATGCCGACGACGACGACGGTGATGACGACGACGACTTTAGGGCTGAAATCTGTGGTCTTCTAACTGCTGAAAATCTGCAAATCTTCGGGCTGTTTTGGGTGGCTGAAAATGACTGTTTTAGCTGCATTTTTATGGCTGAAAATGGGGGTTCTTCTGCATCCAACTAGGGCTGAATTGTCTGCTACTAATGCTTGCTGAAAACGCTGTACATCTGCTGTCGCTAAGGCTGAAAAGCAAAAACGCTGAGGCTGATGTGTGGTTGCGGATGAAATCCAAAAACGCTAATGGCTGAAGTTGGAAACGCTGGCAAAATCTGGGACTTGCTGGCGATCATGGGGAATCTGCAAACGCTAGGGGGTAGGGGTCGTCTGCAGGTAGGAAATGATGAAAACGCCAGGCTGTGGTGGAGGCTGGCGATGGCAAACCAAAACGCTAGGGCTGAAGTCTATGGCGAGGTTGGGGGAACCAAAAATGCCAAGGGTTCCTGCTGGGGTTCTGCTGAGAAGGTGCCTATTGAGCATGTGCTCCTGCTGCCTCTTCTGCTAGAAAGTGCCAACTTGGGTTTGCTTATATATTAACTTAGCAAAATTGCCCTACCTACTTTTGTTGGAAAGTCACTTAAAAATAATAAGTGAAAAATACAAAAAATAGGGAAAATAGGCTAAATGTACTGGAAAATTCCCCTGACTGAATCTAATGGATCTTGAAGGGAATACTGATGATCATGCTGTGTGCAACCAGAGGATATGCATCTACACTAAGTGACTGGGCATGCACGGTCTACGAATAGACTCACAAAAGTGCCAGATCACTTCTAATCTAGACTTACTTGACTGACTGAACCGTGATCATGCTGTAGCTTGTCTACAGACACATAGGGTTGGATGTTTCACGTGACAGTATCCCACTTGACTGTTGGCATTAAACTCGCAAGCTGACGTACTGAAGCGTGAAAATTACATGAGAGAGAGAGAGAGAGAGAGAGAGAGAGAGAGAGAGAGAGAGAGAGAGAGAGAGAGAGAGAGAGAGAGAGAGAGAACCTGTAGCCAGCCCTGCGCGAACCTGCAGCCAGTCGCGAGCAACCCTCCACGCGCACTTGCAGCCGCACCCTCTTGCGTGCATCCTGCTGCTTCCGCGTACCCCCATCCCTGCAGCCTGCAGTCACAGCGTCAACCTGCAGTCACGACGTCCCCTGCCTGCAGCCCGTCAACTCCTCGCGCTATGCTGCCTGCAGCCCCAACGCGTTCCTCCTCGCGCTCTGCTGCCTGCAAAACCCTAATTTCCTGCAACCCTAATTTCTTGGAAACCCTAATTCCTTGAAAAACCCTAATTCTCCGAAACCCTAACAGTCCGCCAACCCCACCTGTTTCAAACCTTCACCGTGTGCATCGTTCGGCTACCTGCAAGGGAAGGAGAGAAAGAGAGAGAGCGTGAAAGAGTTCAAGCTTCACTATTGGGTCTTGCTTTTCCCGTTTGCCAGTCTCGCCCATTCTTCATGGCGGCTTTGCCGGTCTTGAGTGCCACACACGGCGCTCCATCACCACTTGCCTGTCGCGTGAATTGTACTGGTGACCTGTTGACACGCATTGACTCCAAAATTCAACACTTGGCACAGCATGCCTTGGTTGGCGGGATGATTGGACAGTCTCCACCTCGCTCTTCTATACGTGATTGGTGTCAGACTGCACTGGGCACTACTCAGGGACGGGTCTCGGAACTTACATTGCTTGGCAGAGGCATATTCATGGTACGTCTTTCAGATCCCGCCACTGCCTCAACTCTCCTGGCTCGCTCTCCGATACTCTCTGATCGCAGAATGATATACTTGACGAGGTGGTATCCAGAGTTCACTACTGAGGAGTTTGACAGCCGGCATCTTATTCCCAGATTCCCTCTGACGCTTTCCTTCCCGGATATGCCTCTCCATTTTATTGATGAGCATCTCCTTCAGATGATTGCTGCTCATTTTGGCACAGTAGTTCCAGGATCTTGCATCTTCTCCTTTGGTCCACCTCGCATTCAGGTCCTGGTGTTTGGGGATACTTCATTACCAGATACAGTTACTATGGCTGTGCGTGATCGAGATTACTCTTGCCGAATGGTAGTCACTGGCCGCCTAGGATAGTGTTTACGTTGTCACGAGATGGGACACTTGGCGCGCGATTGCCCCACTCAGCCACGCCATCGGCGCCAACAATAGCCAACTCGAGGCACCCACACTCAGCCACGTGGTCATCATCCACAGCCGGTTCCTCCTACTACCACTCGAGCACCTGAGCAGCCAAAGGGTGCTCCCAAAGCTTCAACCCTCCATGTTCCTCCCTCTGCTTCAGTTCCTACTGAGACTGCATGGCAGACAGTAGGTCGTAACCATTCCTTCCGTCCTCGTCAGCAACCCACCCCGCAACCAACCCCCAGTGTTAACTCTCCTGCTCCCTCACAAGTTTCCGCCACTCCCTTACCCCCAACTTCTCCTCGCCATTCTTCTTCTTCAGCCCAGGATCACTTACCTCTGCTACCAGCTCCTCCATCACTTGCCATTCCCCTGCCTGCTCCTTCCCCTATTCCCGAGATCCCTATTCCCATGCAGATGGATCATTCACCGTTGCTTCCTCTCCCTTTTCCTCCCCTCCCTCTCGCCCTTACTCCCCCCCCTCCACCTTCTGGTCCACCCCCTCCCTCAGTCGCTCATACTTACGTCCCACGTAGTTTTCTCAGCTCTTGCCCTCTTTCATGGGGCACTCATCGAGCTGAAATGTGCGGTAACTCAGAAGGACCATTGCGAGTGCAGCTCTACCTTATGCACCACAAGCCAGGTTGTGTTCCCTCTTTAATAGGCAGTCGCTCTCAGCCTACCCATTCCTTTTTCCTTCCATTCCATGCAGCTCAGGAATGATCCGAGGATCAGGTTCTGCATTTTGTGCATGCACAAACTATGGCTCAGCTTAATTTATGGTTGTCTACTTCCGCTCCAGATGTATTGTCTCCACACTTCCCTTCCTGTATTGGTGCAATGGAATGGAGTGATGTTTATGCTTGCTATTCATTGCCTATGATCATTCATGTATCCTCAGATGTGGTGCTTCCTATGTCTATGCGCATTTGGGGTGTCAAAGCTGCAGCATCGGTCATGCAATGTAAACAAGCTGAGGTTCGCAGTTGGTGCAATGAGATGCCATATTTTAGAGAAGGGTTGCGGGTTGCTTTCCTCCCGCCAGAAACTCATCCCTTGGATGGCCCAGCTGCCTCCAAGAAGATGGGCAGTTAGTCAGATGCTTTACCAATTCTTCCATGCAGACTATGGATTTACATGTAGTTTCTTGGAATACTAATGGTTTACAGACTTCTCGGGTAAGAGGTTCACGTAAGCTTTTACTTCGCAGAGATTTACATGCTCATGTAGTAGGCACTGTGGATATATTACTAGTACAGGAGCATAAGATTGCCTCTCCCTTTGGTAATCTCATGCCCTTGGGGGCTCACACTTTTTGGGAGCCTGCTTTAGGCATTCATGGACAGAGTTGCGGTGTATGCATTTCAGTGGGGCCACGATACTTAGCATCAGTTCAGCAGCATGGCACCCTTGTCGCTGGCAGAGCAGTCTATGTTTCTATCCGGATTCGGGACTCTACCATTGGTTTTATGTCAGTATATGCACCCACTACTCCTCGGGAGAGAGCTACTTTTTGGTCCTCTTTGGTTGCTGCTCTACCTGCTGTGGACTCTTGGGTTGTTGGAGGCGACTTCAACAATGTAGAGAGCGACTCTTATTGGCGATCGCTCACTCCTCCAGTTCTATCATCCATTTCTCCAGATGAGCAGCCAGCTTGGGATCGATTTCTTCTAGCTATTCAAGGTGTTGACGCTTGGCACATACCCTCTTTTGGTCACCACCCTGCTACACTTCATTACTCGTGGGGGTTTCAAAGATAGCAGGGAAGACTATTAGAGCGACTTGATCGTTTTTACATTGGCCCTTGGGCAGCAGCTCTAGGTGGATTTACTACTATTTGGCGAGGGACAAGCCTCTCAGATCATTTTCCCATCTCATTGTTTCTCTCTTTCACTAGATCCGCTGCACAGAGACGAGGCTGCCGCATCCCTGACAGTGTTCTCACCACCGAAGTCTTGCAGCAGCAGATTCGTGACTTGTGGTCCACATGTGATTCTTATTGTGGTCCCCCAAGAGAGTTCCTTGCACATTGCATTACTCAGTCTAGTATTTATTGCCGTGATCAGACTGCTAGTATTCATCGTCAGTTGAGAGTACGCGAGTCTGACCTCCACATTCCTCTTGGTTCCACTCAGCGCTTGCTTGAGGAGTGGCCTCAGGATGCTTATCTCGCTGCTAGACAGACAGAGCTCACACAGGAAATTCGTCGCATACAGGAGGCTAGGTCTGAGTTCACTCATCATGCTTCAGTATCTCATTGGATAGCTAAAGCTGATCGAATGAATAAGGACTTCTTCACTGCGCATAAAGAGCGCCCTCCTGGCACCACCCTCAGGACTTTGTGCGATGTTCAAGGAACACTTCATATGCATCCTGATGTTATTCTTGATATGTCTCCAGATTATTTTGAGGCATTGTTCACTGCTGATGTATGCACTACTGAGGTTTTACTTGCCCGTGAGCAGATCTGGCATCACACCCAACGTCGTTGTACAGACACTATGGCAGAGATCTTGTTGGCCCCATTCACACTTGCAGAGCTTCATGCTGCTATCGAGAGTCTAGATCCATCTTCTTGTCCAGGCGAGGATGGCCTCACTAGAGCTTTCTTTTTGACCTATTGGGATGTATTGAGTACACCACTGCTTCGTGGTTGTCAGGATATCTTTGCATCAGGCTATATGCATCCGGATCTTTGTTCAGGTCTCATATCTCTTATTCCGAAAGGGGGTGACACCACTGAGCTTCGCCAGTGGAGACCTGTTACCCTACTCCCTTCGGTCTATAAGATATTAGCGTTACTGATCAGCCATCGCTTGCGACCGTTCTTACCAGATATTATTCACACTTCTCAGATAGGCTTTGTCATGGATAGATGCATATTGGATAATATCTTCACTTTTTATGAGGCAGTAGAGTGGGCCAGAACATCTTCTGAACCTCTCGCTTTTTTCATCCTTGACTTCGAGAAAGCATACGATCGTGTTGAGTGGGAGTTTCTAGAAGGATCATTAGCCAAGATGGGTTTCCCTTCGAGATGGATCTCAAGCATATCCGCTCTCTTCAGGACTGCCAGCAGTGCTATTGCTATTGGTGGTCGTGTCAGTCGCAGTTTTCAGCTCTCTCGATCTGTCCGTCAGGGATGCATATCTGTATTTGTTTGTGGGAGAGACTATGTCCGACTTTCTTCGTGCTCAGACTCATGCATTTCGTGGCTTGACCATGCCAGTACCTTCAGCTCCGGACCTTATCGATCAGGAGTTTGCTGATGACACTATGCTGATGTTGCGCTATTTGCTAGCAGCTCTTGATGCCATGCGGGGAGCCCTGGAGGTTTTTTGCATTGCCAGTGGTGCACGCATTAACTGGCATAAATCCTATGGGTTATTGGTTGGCAGTGATGACGTACCTACTTGGGGGGTAACTGATGGTTTCATATGGCTACAGCCAGGTCAGACATACAGATATCTGGGCTTCCAGGTTGGATTTGACGTTTCCTCACAGTAGCAGTTTGCACCCGTACTGCAGTCTATTCGCAGGAAGCTTTGTCATTGGTCTTCACGTCATCTGTCGTTGGCTGGCCGTGCATTGGTCGCCAACCAGGTCATTCTGGCTACAGTATGGTATATGGCCTCCTGTTGGATGCTACATTCTGGAGTGATAGCTTAGCTCCGTAGACTCGTGCGGAACTTTTTATGGAGTGGCACAGATGGGAGTACTGATACTCGTGCACGAGTTCGCTGGTCCACGATTATTCACCCTCGATCAGAGGGTGGCCTTGGCATTATTGATCCAGAATTACAGAGCCGCGCCCTTCTTACCAAGCTTATTGTTCGGGGTCTTTTTCCCGGGCAAGAACCTTGGAAGATGCTTCTTCAGGCCGCTCTTTCCACAGCAACTCCGCGCCGCGGCACTAGAGATGGCCATACTTGGCATACAGGGTATCGTTTTCTCTTTACGGATGCCCCCTTGTTCACCAGCACTCTCTCACCTGTCATCCGATCACTCCTTCAGATTTGGGTCTCCATGCGAAGGGCTATCATACGCTCACCTCCCTCATGTCGTGAGGAGATTGAGCGCCAACCTCTCATTTGGAATGATGCAGTTCTTGATTCTTCGGTTAATCCACCCCGTCAGCTTGGAGAGAGGACTCACATTGATTGGGCTGCCTGGGACCTTGGCCCTGCTGCCTCTATGTGGTTGTTTCATGAGACACGTATGCTGGATGCAGATTTTGTGGCAGAACATTATGACATTGGTCGCGGGGTGACAGACAGACTGCTTGAGATTGACTCCGCCGTTCCTTCACAGTGGGATGCAATCATGCGAGGCACGGTTCAGATGCCTCCCCATAGTGGCTGGGAAGGTCTCTTTGCTCAAAGCACTCTCTTATTAGTTCGTTTAGACACCATGCTGTTCACAGTTGATACAGACTACTCTCAGGGGATTCATGTTAGATTGACATATGCTACCACCTCTCCGCACCTTGTCTACCCCGGCGCTCGATGGGAGGCCATACAAGTAGTAGGCTCCCGTGGGAAGCGTCGTCGTGTTGACCCTCGTTTCGCTTCCGCTGATGCCGCCCTTTGGAGGCTTTGGGTGTGGGAGGGTCGTGCACTATCTCAGCTTTATTGGGACCCAGGAGAGTGGCATTGGCCTCACTCTAACCCCACCGGTGCACCTGTATCATTCTTTGAGTACACTGTCAGAATTGGAAGATTAGCATTGATGAGACAGCACCCAGAGCAGCCCACTCGTATGCGTTTCGGGTTACATTCAGGTCTCTCCCATGCCTATCTACAGCAGTTTTGGTCAACCATCTGGGATTTACATGCGGCTCGTCGTATTACTTTTTTCATGTGGATGATTGCACATGCAGGACTTCCAGTTGGGACTTGGCTAGCTACTATGGGTCATGATCCGTTATGTACTCCATGTCCTCTGCGACTACCCGAGTCCCCTGCACACTGTCTTTGGTCATGCTCCTCTTCCCATATCGTGTGGCTAGCAGTTTGCTTTTTACTTAGCAGAGCCAGTGTTCAGCATGGATTTCTCACTTGGGGATCTGTCTCATGGTTGATGCCGATGCCCGGGCCGCATCTTTTCTACGAGGGTTCAGACACAGATCCAGCTCTTATGCTTACCTCGACTGGTTATCGGCGAGGGACTTTGGCTATGTTACCACAGATCGCTTGGCAGGGGGATCCTCAGACCCGTGATGAAGTTTTTTAGTCATCACTAGCATTACACTATGGAATATTTGGAGAGCTCGTTGTCTTCACATTCTCAGTGCAACACCACAGCTCCTTCAGGATACCCTCACGGCCATTTGGCTGGACATCATTCACACCCTCATTTGGCAGTGGGATTCTTCCTCGGGTACCTCTAGAGCAGCCGAGGCTCGTCGATTTGCCTTCTTTCGGCGTTGGGCCAGATCACCACTCTTCTTCACACTTCCAGGTGGCCAGATTACATGGCATTATGCCCCCCCTCAGTGGTTTCTCCTTCACTCATCACACAGACCACCATGAGATTGTTCTAGTCGAGTTGTCACTATAGTGGCTCTCACCCTTCCATTCAGATTGTACACCCCATGTGATAGGCTATTTTGGCATCCGCTGGGGATTATATTGTACTCAGTAATATATAGCCATGATTTTTCCAAAAGAGAGAGAGAGAGAGAGAGAGAGAGAGAGAGAGAGAGAGAGAGAGAGAGAGAGAGAGAGAGAGAGAGAGAGAGAGAGAGAGAGAGAGAGAGAGAGAGAAAATGAAATTTAATGTTATATTAACGTCTTCAAAGGCCAAAATGACCTATGAGACCAATCTGTTACAAAATAGTGAATCCGATACCATGTATGAGTACAAAAGAACTAGAACAAAAATACTACTACTATTAGAATCCATCCTCATGTGCACAGAGAGAGAGAGAGAGAGAGAGAGAGAGAGAGAGAGAGAGAGAGAGAGAGAGAGAGAGAGAGAGAGAGAGAGAGAGAGAGAGAGAGAGAGAGAGAGCACTCTCTTATTAGTTTGTTTAGACACCATGCTGTTCACAGTTGATACAGACTACTCTCAGGGGATTCATGCTAGATTGACATATGCTTCCACCTCTCCGCACCTTGTCTACCCCGGCGCTCTATGGGAGGCCATACGAGTAGTTGGCTCCCGCGGGAAGCGTCGTTGTGTTGACCCCCGTTTTGCTTCCGCTGATGCCGCCCTTTGGAGGCTTTGGGTGTGGGAGGGTCGTGCACTATCTCAGCTTTATTGGGACCCAGGAGAGTGGCATTGGCCTCACTCTAACCCCACCGGTGCACCTGTATCATTCTTTGAGTACACTGTCAGAATTGGAAGATTAGTATTGATGAGACAGCACCCAGAGTAGCCCACTCGTATGCGTTTCTGGTTACATTCAGGACTTCCAGTTGGGACTTGGCTAGCTACTATGGGTCACGATCCGTTATGTACTCGATGTCCTCTGCGACTACCTGAGTCCCCTGCACACTGTCTTTGGTCATGCTCCTCTTCCCATATAGTGTGGCTAGCAGTTTGCTTTTTACTTAGCAGAGCTGGTGTTCAGCATGGATTTCTCACTTGGGGATCTGTCTCATGGTTGATGACGATGCCCGGGCTGCATCTTTTCTACGAGGGCTCAAACACAGATCCAGTTCTTATGCTTACCTAGACTGATTATCGGCGAGGGACTTCGGCTATGTTACCACAGATCGCTTGGCAGGGAGATCCTCAGACCCGTGATGAAGTTTTTTCAGTCATCACTAGCATTACACTATGGAATATTTGGAGAGCTCGTTGTCTTCACATTCTCAGTGCAGCACCACAGCTCCTTCAGGATACCCTCACGGCCATTTGCCTGGACATCATTCACACCCTCATTTGGCAGTGGGATTCTTCCTCAGGTACATCTAGAGCAGCCGAGGCTCGTCGATTTGCCTTCCTTTGGCGTTGGGCCCGATCACCACTCTTCTTCACACTTGCAGGTGGCCAGATTACATGGCATTATGCCCCCCCTCAGTGGTTTCTCCTCCACTCATCACACAGACCACCATGAGATTGTTCTAGTCGAGTTGTCACTATAGTGGCTCTCACCCTTACATTCAGATTGTACACCCCACGTGATAGGCTATTTTGGCATCCGCTGGGGATTATATTGTACTCAGTAATATACAGCCCTGATTTTTCCAAAAAAGAGAGAGAGAGAGAGAGAGAGAGAGAGAGAGAGAGAGAGGCTCACAGACGCGGAGAGGCACCGGGAGACAAATCACAACGTTCTTCCATGCAAAGATTGAGCAGACGCGAGAGCAGCCAGAGAGGAGCGATATAAGGCATATTACTAGCAAAGGTATACTGAGTGATCGAGCAGCAAAGCTTGGGACATCTTGTAGGCCCAAGATGAGGGGATGCTACGATTGCTAGAGGAGGTTGCAACAGAGGATCAAACCTATATTGGCGAGAGTCTAGACATGGGAGATGCTGTATGCAGACTCTCGCCATGGAGGACATCGACACAATCATGCACGGACTGATGCGAGCCATCTCCAGATTCTGATACACACATATCCACCATTTTGTATCTTTCTCTGAGATACATACTCACCTTTTGTATATGTACCCCTTAGGCTTTTTATACCTACCATTTACAGTCCTAGTAGTGTTTCTGTTTAGTAAGTTTCTTTCTTATTATCCAGACCTTTATCAGATTCACCACGATGTAACTCTTTGGTCTCATAGGTCATTTTGGGCTTTAGAGGACGTTAATATAACATTTCATTTCATTTGTGTGTGTACACCCACATGTGCATTCGCGTTGTTGGGAAACAAGAATAAGAGGCACCTCTATAGCAATGTCTCCCAATATCGATCAAGATACAAATTTAGCACCATAAACCGTATCAAAAGAACTCTTACAAAACGACAACTCAAAGACAAGTGATTCATTAGGAATTTACAAGCACACACCAACCCAAAAGACCACCATGGAAACGAGGAAGCACCTGCATTGGCATGGAATTACAGCATACGCCAACCTATGCACTTAAGGAAAAAATCTTCCCCTTCACCTTATCTTCTTTAAAACCATCAATTCGAAGTGTACCTATGCCACAAAACATGTAAGACCCCGGCGACTGCCATATCTTGTACCCTGCGAGGAACATACTGTATCTTTCAAACCACAACTTCAAAGGGATGCTTTGAAGCCTCAAAATTCTTTGCATTTTTTGCAAAAAAAGTTCAGAAGATTCCGATTTTCGAACCTATGCACCACTACGTGTAGGATTGGCACGAACATCATGTTGTCATGGCACGACTACATATTGAAAAGGCTAGTCGAGGGCAAAAAAACTGCACTCGAAAGCATGAAGGAGGCACGACGACTCAGAACTTGCAAATTTCTGGCAATAAGCTACCCCCGTGCTTGCTCACAACTCACATATGACTTATATACCAGTTTTAACTCGAAACAACTTTTGTATAAGCACATTCACCGACACGTGGCACTACATGGGTAACTTGCCTTGCATGTACATGTATCTAATACACCAAGCTAAAGAGATCACAAAACAAACTCATAAAGACTTGTCACGTCATGGCATCACCATATGTACAATATGTATAAAAAATGGGTTTCTCAAAATGCACACAGTATAGTTTCTCAAACCCTAAGCCTGCTAGAGCATCCATGCTCTTTAGTATCATAATATGTCCACCTGGATCAAAAGGCTATATAACATAAACTTTGACCATATGAAGAGAATATCACAATTTCCTTACATCCAAAACCATTATCATGCTCAATATTGAAAGCCATGACATATGTAGCATCCATTCTGCTTGTGAGCATAAAAAGTTATCTTCAAGGGCCATATATGGAGAGCCATTAAATGTAAGGTGCAGCGGAATGAATCTTGTGCTTTTCTCAAGATGAGTGCTCCGAACTGTGCTCAAGGTTCCTTTTGTTCTTATGGAAGGGAGAGCCTTTCGTTCTTAATGAGAGTGCAATGATCACTAACAAAGTGAATGGACACTGTGCATGAAAATGTGTGAGACTGAGAGATAGAGAGAGAAGAGAACACGACACCAGAGATGTTGTAAAACCCTCCTCCGAAGGCCCCACTCTCTATGGCGAGAGCGGTCTACTTATGATTGCACAAATCTCTACATGCTTGGACTTGCCGACGATGTCGACGACGACGAGACGGCTGAAATCTGAAAACGCTAATGACTAAAATCTGCAAATCTTCTATTTGCTGAATTTTGACTCTATGTCGGTGTCGATGTCGATGACGATGCGCTGAAAACGCAGATGCTGAAATCTGCGTTTTTCGGGCTGAATCTGCAAACTTCGCGGGATCTAACCGTGCGGCGAGGATCTGCTGCGGGAAGGTGAGATCTACGAGGTTCGGGACTTGTTCTGCAGTGTCTAAAGGCTGAAAACTGAAAACGCTGAGTCTAGGGCTGATTCCGTCGCGAAGATTTGCAAAAACGCTGAGGGTCAGGCTGATGCAAAAACGCTAGGGCTGATTTGTCTCGATCTGCAAAAACATTGCTGATCTGTTGGTGCAAATTGCTAACGCTAGGGCTGATCTGTCTTCTGTTGTCACCAGGCTGCTACAGATGCAAAACCGCTGGCTGATCTGGGGTGCAAAACGCTAGACCTTCTTGCAGATGCAAAAACGCTAGGCTTGCTGGGGTCCTGCTGAGAAGGTGTCTGCTGAACTGAGTTCCTGCTGCCTCTTCTGCCAGAAAGTGCTAGCGCTAGGTTTGCTTATATACAAACTTAGCAAAATTGCCCTACCTACTTTCCAACAAAAGTCACTTAAAAATAATAAGTGAAAAATGTCAAAAATAGGAAAAATAGGTCTATGCACTATAAAAATGCTCATGATGGAATCTGACTAGAATTTGATGGTCATGCTGTGTGCAACCAGAGGATATGCATCTAATCTTAGTGTCAGGACATGCACGGTCTGCGAACAGACTCACAAAAGTATCAGATCACTTCCTATTCTAGACTGACTTGACTGAATTGAACCCTGGTCGTGCTGTAGCTTGTCCACGGGCACATAGGGTTGGATGTGTCACGTGACAACGTGTTCTCCTTGTTCTTCTGCCCATTTGTGCTAGCCTAGGTTTGCTTATGTACAAACTTACTCAATTTGCCCTACTTTCCAACAAAAGTCACTTAAATTAATAAGTGAAAAATGTCAAAAATAGGAAAAATAGGTTAAATGCACTGAAAAATTCCCCTGAAGGATTCTGATAGGAATGCATATGATCATGCTGTGTGCAACCAGAGGATATGCATCTACACTAAGTGTCTGGGCATGCACGGTTTGCGAACAGACTCACAAAAGTGCCAGAACACTTGCTAATCTAGACTGACTGGACTGACGGAACCCTTGTTATGAAGTAGCTTGTCCACGGACAGATAGGGTTGGATGTGTCACGTGACATCTCCTCCTTTTCAAAGTGAGGTACTGGTACCGAACTGTATGGCGTTGAGGGAGATCGCCAATAGCATCCGGAATCCTGGAAGGGACTCTTCGCCGGCCGACTCTGATGTGTGGGTCGCGCGGTACTTGAACTTCATAAAGGTCTGCAATGCTTGGTTCTTTGGGCCGCGCTGAAAGCGACACAGAGTCTTCTGTGGCTCCTTCAATGCTTCAACTTCGTCTTTAGCATGCTTCTTTCTTCTTCAAGAATCTCCATGGCTGAAAATTCCTGAAACCACTTCCAACACAAAAACATGAACATACCCATTCCATGTAAAGTGAGTGGTGGAAAAATTATCGTCTTCCTCAAAGACGGTGCATGCAATGTAGATGAACAAATAGACGGAGTGCCAAACGGTTCACCACACACGTAAACAATAGGATCGAATCTTTCTCTTCTGATCTAAATCAATCAACTGTGGCAATTCAAAACGGAAATGCCCATGCTTGGTGCTCATACTTTCTTGTGCTCTTTCTACAATTGTGTCGTGCCAAGGTAGAGACATGTAATGTGACTTCCTTGAATGCATACTTTTCAGCTTTTCATGAACAATCCGCATACATTTGTGCTCATTCATGAGTCAGACGTGCTCAACGTACAATATGTCATGCCTAGGAAAGGGACCACATAAAGACATTGACTAAAATATAGGAAACGATCGAGAATGAAACACTCAAACGATGCGTGCTGACTAAAACGCTAGGGCTGATTTGTCTTGATCTGCAAAAACGTTGCTGATCTCCTGGTGGAAACTGCTAACGCTAGGGCTGATCTATCTTCTGCTGTCGCCAGGCTGCTGCAAATGCAAAAATGTTGGCTGATCTGGGTGCAAAATGCTAGACCTTCTTGCAAATGCAAAAACGCTAGGCTTGCTGGGGTCCTGCTGAGAAGGTGCCTGTTGAACTAAGTTCTTGCTGCCTCTTCTGCCAGAAAGTGCTAGCGCTAGGTTTGCTTATATTCAAATGTAGCAAAATTGCCCTACCTACTTTTCCAACAAAAGTCACTTGAAAATAATAAGCGAAAAATATCAAAAATAGGTCTATGCACTGTAAAAATGCTCGTGATGGAATCTAACTAGAATCTGATGGTCATGCTGTGTGCAACCATAGGATATGCATCTAATCTAAGTGTCTGGACATGCACAGTCTGCGAACAGACTCACAAAAGTGTCAGATCACTTTCTATTCTAAACTGACTTGACGGAACTGAACCCTGGTCATGCTGTAGCTTGTCCACGGACACATAGGGTTGGATGTGTCACGTGACATTAAACCTCATGTCATAGCTAAAGGCTTTAACATATCCTTCAAAATATCATATACTTCAAGATTAGTCATTTTGGTGACTTCACGCACATCCACCTCGTTACTCACAATCTACTTTGTGCAATCGTCAAGCTCAACCTTATTATCATTCTTATATGTTGAAGTGGTCCGGGGAAAGCAGCAAGGAAGTGGCCTCTAAGCACCACCTAGGCTCCCGTGTCGCTCAAAAAAAAAAAAATGGATGGCCAAAAGACCAAACCAAACCCACACAAAACCAAGACAAAGGGCACCACCTAACTAGAATGAGTTAGGACATATCAAAACATGAACATCACACTTGAGCTTACACACATCTTTGTACGATCATCCCCATCATACATCCTAACATACCAAATGGAGAGACTTACCTGCGACAATTCATGAAACAAACTCACAAAGGCACTAACACTTGAGCATAAATAGACGCACACACATACACAATCACAAGCCAATTGATGATTTTGTTACTCTAGTGAGGGATCTCCAATCCAACCTCAACCTAGACCAACAAAGTACCACCAATGCTCAACACCATCATCAACAAAAACTCTCAAAGGAAAATACACAAGTGTTACCACAAGTAGACGTTTCTAATTGTTGCGGCAAGCTAAAGAAGATTCCAAAATGAGCACCAATTTGTGAATTGTCAAGAGATTTAGGAGATAATGAGAATGTGTGCCCAAATCCAATTGTTATAGATAGATAAGTAGACCATACAAATGGAGAGCCTAGCTCTGGCGATTATCTCGACATAAGGACTTGACACGAGGGCTTCCTCACACACTTAAGTAGCTAAAGCTCTTCTTCTCTCAATTGATAAGCCCCCCCAAAGTGATGTAGAAGTGCTCTATTTATAGCATTTCCAAGTGGATTATCTCTAGGCATAAGTATGCTTATTTGTGTGGCTAATTAGGTTTATGGTTTTTTGAATTCTTTATATGGTGGGACTACTTTGTCTTCTCTATTTACATTGAGTGAGAATAGGGAGAAGAGAAATAACTTATAGGGTTGAATGGAGGTGTTTCTATCTACATAGGGTCTCCATTTTTTTAAGGCGAAATTGGATGGGCAAATTGCATACAAGTTAGTAGTTATAATATTTACAAGTGAAGCACAAACGTGCCAAATGGATAATTTACAAAGGGAATGCTCAAATGAGCATAACAGGAAAAGTGATTTTATGGAATGGTTATATACAAGGATGAGTTTGAAAAGATAAGAAACCTGTCACTGCTCGCAACGCCTTGTCGTTTGCCGCTCCAATGCTTGATCCGTGGCGAGGTCTTGTCGGCTTGCGTAATTAGGGTGCTTGCGGGAGATTAAGTTAATGAAGAAGATGCACACAATCAGCTTTTTGCTGATTTTTTGGAAGAAGAGATCAATCATTTCTCTTCATTGATAATTACTAAGTAAGTAGTTAGGGTAGATGAGTGTTTAAGCTTTCATGGAAGGTTTGTAAGAGTGGAGGTGATAAGGATTAGTTGTACTTAGAGGGGGGAGAGAGTGTTTGCAGGTTTGAATAGAATGGAGATGGAAATGAGAGTTTGTGTGGGTGAAGAGAGAGTGAGGGTGAAGCATTTTGGACCAAGACAGCAAAACTGGGGTCCACCAAAATGCCCATAAAAAATCGCTCATAGCTCCAAAAAATGCGAAATAAATTTTGCTAGAAACCTCATTTCATGAGCTACAACTTTGTAGTTTTGTGCAAAGTCTAACTCGGAGTGGAATCATGCATGAAAATTCGCCCAAAAACATGTGTCTTTTTCTCCCTCTCAAAGTCTTCCAAGTGGGGTCCTTGGTTGTTCAACTTGCATATATTTCAATCGGTGAGGCATGAGGGCTTCACATGGACCCTTAATAATGCTCCATTGAGTCCATGAAAAATTATTATTGAATTTGGTGATGATATGTATGATAACAAGTGTACAAGCTAAGGTGCATGATTATAGTAATAAATATAAATAATATGTATATAAAATATAAAAGTAAAATAAAATAAGGTAAGATAATATGCAAAAGAGGTATGCTAAAATATATATTGTTATATTTTCTTACAATAGGTGGAGTGAAAAAATAATATTTACAGTTTTACACAATGTGAAGGGAAAAAGTACACTGTAGTTAATTTGTGTGAAGAAAAAATTGAAATCTCATGGATAAGTAAAATATAAATATATAAATGAATAAATACACTCTCTTGAGATGTAAATAAATATAAAATTTACAAAAATCACTATACCGTAAAAAAACATGACACACACACCTAGTGAATTAGTAAGTGGGTAGGGAAAAAAATGCTCACACCTAGTTACATAAAAGGGGATGGGAAAAAATGTGTAAAAATAAATTTTTTGTTTTTATAAAATCACACTCCTAATATTTATGCCCTTTAAAACAAAAGAAAGAAATATTTACATAAATACTAAGGGCAGTAATAATTTTTTGGATCCAATCCTACTTACGTAATTAGTAAAGGTGGAGTTTTATAGTTAGGACACACTTTAGAGAAATATACATATTTATGAGCACACCATATCCACTATAGCGTAGTATCACACACATGAAGAAAAATAAGGTATGTACAATCTTTGAGTTAGCACGTGGGTAGAGTTAAAAGGTTAGTAGTGATGGAGTGAGGCTAAAAATGTGAAATTTTTAATAGCGAACAACAGCTATCAATGTAAGAAGGTTCGTAGGAAGAGGATCAACCAAAGTAGCATCAACCTTATCCCTATCCTATGAGGTATAACCAAAAGGTCTTCATGGATGCCCATATCTTCAAGAATGTCTTTTTTTTAATCATGAACCAAGGCATCACAAAAGATGTCACCATCCAAAATATCCGGGCAATTATCCATAGAAAACTCTTTATCCATAGGATCCAAAACAAGCTTATTGACATCATCTTTCTTTGGGCTTGATAAACCTCTTCATGAGCAACATTAGTATGCACATGGACATCTCCATCAATTTCATTTATCTCATCATTCACATTCACATTGGGAGAAACTTCGTCTTCGGCATGTGAAACACCATTAACTGGTATAAATAACAAGGATGGCATGATCTATACATTCTTCTTAGCATCCTTCTCCTCATTATATGCTTGATGCTCTTTATTAGAACCACCATGATATAATATTGCATTAGAGATGCCCTTTGTATCTACATCAATGCATAGAGAAACCTTCGGTTGCACATCACCCTTCAATCCAAGATCTCTCAATCTCTCTAGCTTCCATTCCTTATGCTTTGCAACCTTTACTGCAACATCAAAAGTCTTTGGCCTTTTAAGCTCAACTCTCAACCTCAAATCAGTCCTCAAACTTTTCATAAACATACACATCTTAAGCATAAGAGGAGGAACATCATTGTCCAAAGCAACACACCACCTTTTCCACAAATCGTGAAAATGTTTCCCAAAGGCATCTACACTCTGATTATCACCTTGTATAAGTCCTTTAATGGAGTGCCATACATCCTCTTGGCCTCAAATCTCTCGAGGAAATCCTTCTTTATTGAATCATAACTCATTAATTGTGGAGATTTACATAATCTTCATTGAGCTTTATATTCATTGTACCATGTCCTTGCATCCTCTTTCAAGCAAAAGAACAAAATCCTAATTATAAGCATTGGATCTACCTTATTGGCAATAAAATAAGAGTATTCAAATTTCTCAATGAACTCATTAGCGTCTTTATCTACATGATCATAAAAGTTTGGAAATCATAGCCGTCAAAGCTTTCAATGGAAGGTGACTGGAAGTAATTCCTCAGTGGTGGACTCCAAAACATTGCTGGGAAACAAGAACAAGTGGCACCTCTATAGCAATATCTCCCAATAGCGCTCAACACACAAAGTCAACACCACAAACCGTATCAAAAGAGCTCCCATAGAACCACAATCCAAAGACAAGTGATCCTTTGGGAATTTACAAGCACACGTTCGTCCAAAAGACCTCCATGGAAACTAGGAAGCACCTATCCTGGCATGGAATTACAGCACACGCCAATTAATGCACTTAAGGAAAAGAGCTTCTCCCTTCACCAGTATCAACCTCTAAACCACCATTTCAAAGTGTACATACGCCACAAAATATATAAGCCTTCACAACTTACCATGCACCAAATTGCCTGCAGGCTGCCATATCTTGTACTTGCAAGAAACATATTGTATCTTCCAAACCACAAATCCAAAAGGGATGCTTTCAAGCGTAAAAAATTCTTTGCATTTTCTACAACAAAAGTTTTGAAGATCCCGATTTTCGAATCTAGCCACCACTATGTGAAAAATTGGCACGAATAGCATGCTGCCATGGCATGACTACACGTAGAGAAGGCTAGTCGAGGGCAAAAAACTGCACCAGAAAGCATGGAGGAGGCACAACGACCCAAAACTTGCAAATTTCTGGTAATAAGCTACGTCCTTACTTGCTTACAACTCACATATCATTTATATACTAGTTTTAACTCAAACAACATCTGTACGGACACATACAGTGATTCGCCAACTAGCACTACATGGGTGACTTGCCTTGCATGTACATGTACCTTACACATTAAGCTAAAAAGGCCACAAAACAAACTCGTAAAAGACTCTCATGTCACAATACGTACTAAAAATGGGGTTCTCAAAATGCACGCAACACAGTCTTAACCGGTATCCATAGTTGCCAAGAAACACATTTCTTCACTCATGAAACGTACGAAACGTTTCAGAAACGTTTCTGTATGAGTTTGGACGTTTCAAAGGTAAAGTCAAGGCTCATGTTACATGTAAACCTTGAAGCCTCTTGTTCTTTGTTTCGGTCATGAAATCCTCAATGTCATAAATGTAGCTTCTGTCTTGCTTCTAATGATGAAAGTTAGTCCTATTCTCCCTCTTTTTCATGTCTAATTGTAAAACATAGATCTCAACTTATACCACTTAAACTTACGTACATTTCTTTAGTTTGCACGAAACTTCTGTTTTGGCGTTTCTTTCTCGGACGAAACTATTTCGAAACTTCCGAAACTCGTTTCAAACGAAACGTTTCGAAACTCCGTGTCAACTATGCCGGTATCAGAGCTTTGGTTTCTGGCTTGCACGTGGAGAGGTTTTTTTGTGGAGAGATTGAGCTTGCCCGGTTCCATTTCGGAGCTTATGGAGTTATTTTGGCTCAGTTAGAGAGATCTTGACACTGAGAAAGCACAGCGTTGGAAGAGCAGGTCGGCTCTCCGTTTTGCAGCACTGGAATTTTTGTGCAGGCCTTTTATGTGACAACATTAAAACAAAAGGCAGCATGAGAGTTGGAAGAAATCAACTGCAAGCGCTGAAGCTGCAGGTGATTTAAAGTGCTGCTTTGCAAGTGCTGGAGAGGAAGAGCAATAAAATCTATGCTGGCGATAGTAAAATCAAACACTGGCAGTTAAGTGGGCAGCAAACAAGCAGCGCTTCTTTTATTTGCACAGTGGCTAAACTAACGGCAAGGACTGGGAGAAAGGTCAGCATGGAGGGAGTTCAACCAAAAGCAGAGTGCTAAGACTTTGCAACGCCAGCAATGGGAACACGAAGGGCTTGACTTTTGTACAAAGGCAGCATATGCAGCTAATGATATCGCTGGTAAAGAAAGCAGATGCCTTGGGTTTCATGTATGTTGAGATGTGGCGATTATGAAAAGCTCTGTAAGTGCTTTTCAAGCTTCCTGATAGGGAAATAGTTCGTGGAGTGCAGTGAATGCACTTGTGCAGCCGTAGTTGGCTCGTGCATGCCTTTGATTGGTGTGCAATTCTGTTGAGTTGAAGGCCGATTGCCATCCGTCTATGCACGGCATATTTTGATGCGTTATCCGGCAAGATGATGGATATGTATGCCATGTGTGACGCTCTGTATGCCTTGATTGGCGTCTTGATGCTGTCTTTGAGCTCATGCCATTCTGTTGTGACGGAGAAGAAGTTATAGGAGTTTCTAGGAAGATGCCCAACCAGGTAGAAGAAATCAAAACTTGCAAATCTGGAACACACCCAGGAGTATGTCTTGTAACAACTAAGAGAGGATGTTTTGAGCACCATGCTTATAGAGTGGATTTCCAGCTTATTATGTTCGGAGCTCCATTTAATGGGATACCATTGTTGGAGTCTCTTATTCTTGATTCTTCCTTGCCCACTTCTTACGGCTGTTGGATGGTGGGGATGAGCCCATGCTGCAGTTGATGTCTTGGTGGATGTATCCCTGAGCCAAGTAGACAGGTAAGACGGTTTTAGATTTGTGGTGCGACAGTGACTCTTCCTCTGTACAAGGGTGGAGGTTCCTATGTTTTGGCCCCTGGATTGAACACGGGAGGCTGGTACATAAGCACACACCTATTTTCTTATCCATAGATTGCCATGCAGTTACTCGTAGGGGGTTTGAGGACCCACTTAAGATGCGCAGGTAGAGACTGTTGGGCGTGTTGTGGCAGTTATCTATTGTCTGGATATTCACTCTCCAGATGGGAATGTAAGGGCGTTGGAGGAAGATGTTGGATTTCAATTGTAGTGAGCTAAAGGAAGGGTTGTGTTAGTTCATAGCCTAACTAGTTTGGAAATTTGGATGGTTATGTAAAGTTTTATAAGCTAGACATGCTTCTCTGGACAGTAAAGTATTTTTCTTAAAATGTGCAGCATTTCACCTATGACCAATGTTTATTGAAGTGTTTTTAGTCATTAGCGTATCGGGCAATAATGTCTGCAGGTTGCCACTGGCATGCTACTTTTGGTGCTGTCTGGTCCTTTGAAGGCTGCCACTTACTTGGTAAGCGCTAAATCTTTTCATCATTGTTTCATTGTGAAATTCCTGAATGTTTTTTTGAAGAATTCGCACATTTTCTGGATTTTTCTGTATGTATACGAGTTTTTTCAAGGGGTTTGATGGTTTTTGTAGCTTATGCATGGCTTTCTGGGATTGACAATGGGTGCCTTGTGGAGGTATGATATGTCCAAACTTTAGCATCTACTGTCCTTAAAAGGAGCCTTTTTCTTGATCCTTTGTTTTTTGCTTGTAGATCAAAGATGAGTTGGGGTACCTCATTAATAATCTGTACACTGGTAAGCTATGTTGCATCATGCATGGCATGGAGCCAGTGATAAGAAGGGATTTAACAAAAAAAATTCGGCTTGAGAGATATTACTTAGGCTGCATGTAAATTGAAGGGTAAGCAAATGTTCACAAAGTTAAGAGAAAGAAGAGACAGTAATTGAAAAAACCAGATGACCAGTTTTTAACGGATAGAGTATGAAGCTTTTGCTGCAAGTAGGGTTGTGAGAACTGTAGCCTGCTACAGTGTCACTTTCACTTTGACACGACAGTAGTTTACAGTTGGGCTTTGGTCAGTTGGTCTTTGGTCTGGTCGGTTCACACTTGGGCAGAGACACGTGGCAGAGTGGTCTAGTGGACATCGTGGCCAGGTTACCACCGCCACCTAGTGGGGATAGACTTAGATGATGTTCTTTATGAGCCGTTGGTGGCTCTTGATGATTGTACATATGAGTAGTCGTTTTGGGCCAGTGGCATTATCTTTGTACGTAGTCGTCTAGAGTGGGTTTTTACACAGAGCACGTCTGCACCATCCCGGCACATCTATGCCTCGACATCCCCATTGTACCTGAGAGTCCTGGGCTGGACCTGAGTGTGCTGCCACGCCAGAGTTTGTATCAGTCTTTGAGATAGTCGAGTCATATGTCCTGGTCTGCTGTTGTGTCTTAGCAAGCTCTGTTGACGTCTACTGTTTCCTTTCTGTTCAGTCTGTTTGAGGGAGATTTAGTCTGTTTGAGTGAGATTGTCACGCACATTGCACTGAGGACCACCCACTGTAGAGAGCACGACACATTATCCGCGCTACAGGTGCTCTCATTTTGGCGATCACGGTGGGACCTCAAAGGAAGTCTCACTCTTGTGGGGATAAAATCGTGAAGCTAATCGGTTGTTACCTGGCTCTGCACACTTGCTTACACTGTGTAGGTAGTCTCCAAGTTTGGTCCTCTCTCGCCCTGGTCCAAGTCCTAGTCCTCGTCCGTGGTCCTTGGTCTTTGGTCCTGGTCTAGTCCTCGCCCTGGTCCAGCCCTCCTCGTCTTGCCAGCTAGGTGGTCTAGTCACTGGTCCTGGACCAGGTGGTCTAGTCACTATCCTCACTTGTTCTGTGTTAGACCTGTGCTGTTCACTGTTCACTGCATGACACATACAAGGCGGTCAGTTGAGCGTCAAAGCGCACTACTGAGCCCTCTGAAGCACTATAACAGAAGACGCCCGGTGGTATCTAGTAGAAGTCCATTAACCTCATCAACCTTACCTCCACATACGCCATCCCCCATTCCTTCATCTCCCATTCCTTCATCCGGTTCCACATCTTCCAGATCACCTTCTCCAGTAAAGCTCTCTCCTATTGTGCTACAACAAGGGGCCATGGAGGCATTGGCTAGCGTGTTGGCCAAGGTAAGCATCAAGTTCCCCACCTTCAAAGGACTCTCCTCGGAAGATGCGGACGACCATGCACGGAGGTTCGTATCTCTCTGTAGAGGACGTGGTCTTAACAGGGAAGATGCTTATCTGGTACTTTTTCCATCCACCTTGGACGGCTTAGCAGACAAATGGTACAGCCAATTTGCAGAGAATCATTTTGCAACTTGGGCAGACTTAAGACAACAGTTCTGTGCAGCTTTTAGGCCGGGCGACTACCAAGAGAAAGTGTTGGATGAGTTGGCCAACATGGTGCTCCAGCTAGAGGAAACTTTTGCGGAGCTTATGACCAAAACCAAGTCGCTGGTTGCCAAGCTTCCCCAGCAACCCAGTGAATTCATGGTTAAGAAGTGGGTGGAGAAGGTGCTTCCTAAAACCTCTCAGCAAAAACTCCGGGAGAGCCTCCGACCTGACGCCACTCTAGAGGAATTCATCGCAGCTGCTACTAGAATAGAGGGGGCCAGGAAGCTGTTCAACAACTCTCCTCACATAGATACTCCCTGTGTTCTCCGAAGGAAGTCGTGCTGATCCTTTGACTTCCTTGCGCAAGGAACTCGAAGCCCTCAAACTACAACGTGCCCTCCAAGAAGAGAAATCAATCTCTCTAAGACGAGAGAAACCATCGCACCTGGAGGCTTTCGATCAAATAAAGAGAGAACTAGAAGAGATTCGGTCTCAGCAGGAGACCAAAGCTATGGTATGGTGCAGCTCTTGTCGCTCTCCTGGACATCCTCCACAGGACTGTCCCCTTTGGGCTTATTGCCACTTCTGCAAAAAATCTGGGCACGAAGATAAGGATTGTTACTATATCAAAGGATTGCGGCAAATACAACAAAATCTAGGTCCTTCTCTCCAACAAGGGCTAGCACCTGCATCCAACGTGGTCTCACCCTACGGCCATCAAAACCCGTTGCCTCCTCTGCTGACAACACCCCCTATGCAGCAAGGTATGCACAACAACTTTGCACCCCACAGCTTTTATCATGCCAGTACTCCCTCAGTTCCCCAAAGTTTCTACACCTCAGCCTCCAGCACCATGCAACAACAAGAGCAGCGACCACCTCGTCCCCCGTTTTGTCCGTCTAATCGGCCAATCCTATGCTACAGATGCGGTGAATATGGGCATTACCAAAGTATGTGTCCTTTACCTGAAGGGTCTCCTCCTTCCAGACATTGTCCGGAGTCTAAGGACCACTACAGTAAAGATTGTCCCAAACAAAGGGCATCCTCATCTTCAGGCCCAAATCAAAATCAACAAGAGTTTACATTCCCGAAAATCAATTTGATCACAGTGAACACCACCCCTTAGCCAGCACGTGCTACACATACAGTTCAGCCACAACAAGCAGCAGAGCCTACTGGGGTGCTCACTCGAGCACAAAGAGCAGCCCTGGGTTTAAGTTTGCCAACGGGACCATCCGGTCCAACACTTGAGCAACCTGTTCAAAATGTTGCACCCGTAAGTGGTGCAAAGAATAGGCCAATCTCTATGCTTTCGGACATTGATGGAGCCTTCCTGGCAGCAATAGCTGACTTGCAATAGGTCAAAATTTCCGAGGAGGCCCAGATTGTAGAAGCTAGGCCCACAGTGGAAGCAATCTTGACGAACACCTTTCAGCAAGTGTCTCTTTATGAGATGCTCCGGCTAGATGCAACCCTGAGAAGTGACACCCTCTCAATAATTCAGTCTTTGTGCCCTGGTACAGGGCCTAGTGGCGGGCACCTACCTGTGCAGCCCCTGGAGTCCTACATGATTTCATATCCAGCTGCTCCCCTCACCGACTATAAAAGTCCACGTCTTATGTATCTATTCTTGGGCAGTCATTCTCAGGCGTCATAGTGGATGGTGGGTCTGGAATCAATCTAATGCCTGAATTTACCATGTCAGCCTTAGGTCTGCAGCCTACTCGCCCTGCTCCGTTCACTGTTACATTGGCAGACCAGAGGACAATCTATCCTGTGGGCATAGTAGAGAAGGTGCCTTTGAAGGTACAAGACTTCACATTTAGCTTGGATTTTGTGGTGGTCAGTCTTCCTCAGGTGGAGGGAGGATTTCCTTTGCTGATTGGTAGACCATGGTTGCGGCATACTAAGGCACTTCATGATTGGGGAAACGACGCCATGTGGATACACACTCCCGGCTCCCAAATGCAACCAATCCGGCTTGAAGGAGGGATGGATCCAGTGGCTCAGCACAACTCATTGTCAGTACAGTCCAACCCCGACTCTGAGCAGGCCATCCCACCTGACGGGCCTGACGAGGACCTGCTACAGTGGTTGGAAGCTACCACTTCGATGCCATGCTACATGGTCTCTACTCAAAACTTACCTGTGCCGCCAGTAACACTCTCTCTTCAAAATCCTCAGGAGGACACAGATGTCCAAAGTTCTACAGCAGACAGTACAACAGTCGAAGAAGTAAGTGTGTCAGCCCCAAATTCTCATGCTTCGAATGACCCGCTGATGGAAGCCCTCGGTCTTGGGGAACCTATAACACATCACCGAAGGGGGAAGAAATCTCCTCTGCATGCACTCGCCAACGATTTCCCCCTTCCTGGAGCATCTCCCAAGTCGGACCCCCTTCAAAAGCACTCTGTCATGTCGTTTGCATCTGAAGATTTACCCTTCAAGGAGCTCCCACAGGGATGGTTACAAGAAGAGTATGCAGAGTTTCCAATCGATCAAACACCTGCACATGATGTCTTGAAGCTCCAAGAGGCAGCCCACCTCTCATCTTCAGAAGCACCCTCTCCAGCTACACCCCCAGACCCGGTCAGAGAAGTCAACCTGGGAGATCCTGACAACCCTCAGCACGTACTGTTAGCAGCTTGGTTATGGGAGCATCCCGCATTACTCAATCAGGTAGTCTCTTTCATACACTCTTTTAAAGATGTTTTTGCTCGGTCCTACAAGGAATTAGAGGGGATTCCACCAGAATTGGGTGTCCACACTATACCTCTGGTTGAAGGGGCCTGTAAGAGGCGGAGCTTACAAGCTCAACCGGAAGTATGCTGAGGCGGTCAAGGCAGAGTTAGAAAAAATGCAAGAGGCAGGGATCATAGTACCTGTGGAGCACTCTGAGTGGTTATCACCCATGGTGATAGCGCCTAAGAAGCAATCCAACAAAATCCGTGTGTGCGTCGATTACCGTGCTTTGAATAAGGTAACTATCCCAGATGGTTTTCCAACACCTTTCACTGAGCGTGTGCTCGAAGATGTAGCAGGGCATGTATTTTACAGTTTCATGGATGGGTTTAGTGGATACAATCAATTGGGCATCCATCCAGGTGATCAGCTGAAAACAGCCTTTGTGACTCCCTGGGGTATTTTTATATACACTCGAATGTCTTTTGGGTTGAAAAATGCCCCACCTTCTTTCAGTAGGGCGGTATATCTCATCTTTTGTCCTCTGCTTACGGATCATCTTCGCATCTTCATGGACGATTTTTCGACCTTCTCAGGTGCTCAATGTTCAACCCCAGTGGAAAACCTAGAGGAACACCTCGCTCAGCTCTCTGCTGTCTTTCTCAGGTGCAAAGAGGCACGCCTAAAGCTAAATCCTAACAAATGTCATTTTTTGGTTACTGAAGGCACACTTCTAGGCCATGTGGTGTCTGCTGAAGGTTTAGCGCTTGACCCAGAGAAGATTGTGGCAATCTTAAAGTTACCACCTCCCATCAACCCAAAAGGGGTACAGAGCTTTGTAGGCCACACAGGGTATCATCACAGGTTTATACGCATGTATGCACAGGTGGCTCAACCCCTGACCCGCCTAACCAGTGCTGCTGTTCCCTTTCAATGGTCAAAGGCAGAGGCTGAAGCTTTTGCATACCTTAAAAAACGCCTCACTGAAGCGCCTATCTTAGTAGCTCCCGATTGGTGTCTCACCTTTCATGTGCATATAGATGCCAGTCAACTGGCTGTGGGTGTGGTGCTGACTCAACCTAGTAAGGAGTATAATCTGGATCGCCCTGTTCACTATGCAAGTCGCCTACTCACCAAGGCAGAGTGCAACTATAGCACCACAGAAAGGGAAGGTTTAGCTATTGTGTATGCTCTGCAAAAATTTCGGCACTACTTATTAGGGGTCCACTTCACAGTTATTACTGATCACCATGCCCTGCGATATCTGCTCAACAAGCCGCAGATTGCAGGTAGAGTATGGCGATGGCTACTCTTATTTCAAGAGTTCGATTTCGAAGTGGTACTCAGGCCCGTCAAACATCATGTCCTCGCCGACCACCTTTCTCGCGTTCACACTGGTGAAGAAGCAACAGGGGTTGTTGACGACTTTCTTGATAGCAGTCTCTTTAAGGTAGATACCACACCGGAATGGTACGGCGATGTTTTGCATCTGCTTTCTACTCGCCTCTACCCAGAGAATGCTTCTCCCCTGCAGAAGAGACGCCTGTTGCTGAAGTCTAGGCCTTTCACTCTCATTGGGGGCCAACTATACAAATCAGGGCAGGATGGTGTTCTCAGGCGGTGTCTCTCCCCTCATGAAGTCGAGTATATTTTAGAGGATGCCCATAATGGTCCCTCTGGTGGCCATTACCCTGGCCATATTACTGCACAAAAGATTCTCCAGTGTGGCTTATGGTGGCCCTATATTTTCCGCGATGCAATTGCCTATGTAAAGGTATGTGATGTATGTCAGCGCTGTGGCGCTAAACCAAGCAAACAGTCAAACCGTCCTCTGCAGGTCTCTATGGCATGGCAACCCTTTGAGAGATGGGGCATAGATTTTGTAGGCCCAATTACTCCCTCTGCCCAACCCGGCAATCGGAAGTATCTCTTGGTGGCTACCGACTACGCAACAAAGTGGGCAGAGGTACTTGCAACAACGGACTGCACTGGCACTACGGTAGCCAAGTTTCTCTACGAAAATATTTTGTGCATGTTTGGATGCCCCTTGGAAATCACCAATGGGGTAGTCACTTTGTGAATGAAACAATTTCTACCTTGCTGGCCAACTACAAGATTTTTCACAGAAAATCTTGTTCCTATTATCCTAGAGCAAATGGGCAGGCAGAGAGCACTAATAAGGTTCTGATAGCACTCCTGCGGAAAGCATGTCATCTTCATCCCTCGACTTGGGCTCAAGCTATCCACGGTACACTTTGGGCTTATCGAACTTCTTTCAAAGCCACACCCAATCACACCCCATTTCAATTGGCTTTCGGTTTGGAAGCGATAGCACCTTTCGAATTCAACTCAGGAT
The DNA here is from genome assembly GCF_014529385.1 of Adiantum capillus-veneris. NCBI lineage: Eukaryota > Viridiplantae > Streptophyta > Polypodiopsida > Polypodiales > Pteridaceae > Adiantum > Adiantum capillus-veneris. Next base: position 146,534,537 of record NC_140931.1, on the reverse strand, counting down.
CCCCACGAGTGGGGAGTCTCCGTGCCAATGGAAATTTGGGGTCGGCATCTGTCTCTCATCTTTTCCTTTTGGAGGAAAGCCGAGGTTTGGCTTCACTCGCTTTAGAAGCAGAGCAGCTTCGTCGTCGTAAAGCCTGGCATGATCGCCATCTCAGGAAGCCGCAAATAACGCAAGGAGCACTGGTGCTACTTTATCAGGCCAAGTTTCTGAAAAAAGCAAAGAAGTTGGTCCCAGCATAGCAAGGACCATATAAGGTCATGGAGATTCTACCCCACGGCGCTGTACAATTAGCCACTCTCGAAGGAGTTCCGTTGCCTTTAGTCAATGGATCTCGGATAAAATGCTATCATGCTTAAGCTGCCGCTCAAGGGTCTAACGGAGCTACATTCAAGTGTTGAGCTTCGCCGATTCCTAAACCTAAACCTGTAAATAACTTCGGAATCACTCATCGGCATCTTTCTCATACACCCTATGCTTACAATCTCTCATTAGACAGCTCCCCTTCTGCAGACTCTGTTAGGCTCAATGGGTTTGATTCTGGAATTGGATCAACTCTATCCGTCACTCTCTGTCTTCAATCTTTGTCTTTCTTGGACATAACCTAATCTCCTCAATCTGACTAAGTCCTTTTCTCAGCTTTTGCTCTCAAGTTCAACTCAGTTCTTGGAGATGCATAAATGCTTTGAGTGGGGTATTTATGTAGGATGATACTTCGCGTTTTATCTGGAATTGCTGATTCCTTCTGGTACCTCAGTTTTATCAATGCTTTCTATTATTTTGGTCTAGCTAAATCTTTAAGGTCTTTGGGATAGTTTCCGAAGCGTTAAAGCTACCTATTTTTTTCTACTCTCAACTTGTCTCTCCTCTCAACCCCCTCCCTTAGTCCTAACCCTACCCATTACCTTCCTCTCCCTAGCCCCTAGCCTCGCCCTAACCCTCCCCTTTCCCCTTTCCCTCGCCCTCGCCCTAACTTTCCCATCTCCTCGCCCCTCGCCCCTAACCCTAGCTTTCCCCTCCCCCAAACCCCCTTACCTATCCCCTCGCCAAATTCCCTCACCCTCTCGCCCTCGCCCTAACCCTCCCACCCCCTCGCCCTTTCCCCCTCGCCCTCGCCCCCCCTCACCCTCTCGCCCTCGCCCTAACCCTCCCACCCCCTCGTCCTCTCCCATCCCCTCGCCCCTCGCCCCCCCTCACCCTTTCGCCCTCACCTAAACCCTCCCACCCCCTCGCCCTTTCCCCCTCGCCCTCGCCCTCGCCCATCCCCTCGCCCTGGCCCTCTCCCATCCCCTCACCCCTCGCCCTTTCCCCCTCGCCCTTTCCTCCTCGCCCTCTCCCTCTCCCATCCCCTCGCCCCTCGCCTTTCCCTCTCGCCCTCGCCTAAACCCTCCCACCCCCTCGCCCTCGCCCTCTCCCATCCCCTCGCCCCTCGCCCCTTTCCCCCTCGCCCTCCCCTTTTCCCTCACCCATAGCCCCTTCCCATCCCCTAGTCACTGCTGACAGAGTCACCACTCTCCAGGTGCCTCGCCCGTCTGGTGCCCTCTCCAAGGTACCTTTAATAATGATATATCATCTACAGGCTCTGAATCCAGCACTCAAGGATGTGTTCTCTCAGCAGCAACTGATACACTTGGGTCTTCAAAATTTGGCTCAGACCGATTTGTCTGCCAATATCTCTACTGCCAAGCTATGTTCCCTCTTGCTAACTTTTCCAAAGCTGAATGATACTGCACTTACAGCGGAGGATATTGGACAGGCCATGAAAATATTGACTGTGCTGGCACCTCTGCCCGCAACAAAAACCTTCTCGAATCTCTCACCAGAAGAAACTGCAAATGCTTGTCAGGAACTTTTGCTGGACTCACATCCAGACTATCACAGGAGTCAGCAACTGTATTCAGTGTTACAGTATTATTTTTTACTGCGAGCACCTGAAAGAACAGGGGTTCCATTTTCTCCAGGTTCTCCAGCAATATGCGATGCTCTTTTTTGTCTCTACCACTGCCTGCCATACCCATTTCACAATTTGCTGTTTAAAGCGCTATAGGACAGGGCAAAGCATTTTCGGACTCAGCGTAAAGGCAAAGCGGAAAGGTTCAATTGCTATGCAACGCCTATTATGTATTGGGTAGTACAAAATATGCAGCAAAAGACAGATGCAAAAGCAGTTCTCACCCTTCAAGATGATCCAGAAGAGCAAGAACGTTCCAAAATGGCCAAAGGGAAAGGCATCTTGCGCAAGAGGGCAAAGGTACAAAAAGATTCATCTGAGCAGCTGACAACACTACCTTTCTCAGAATCACAGATCAAAATCTTTGAAGTCCATACTACAACACCAGCAGTGCGTATGTCTACTTCTGTGGCCACCTCCACTTTCACACCACCTCTTGTGAGTAGTGTTGCAGTCACTAAAACACAACCTCCAGTTGTGTCGCCAGCACCACGTACTACTCTTAATGCTGGGGCACCGAAGGATACTGCAGGGGCATCTAGCTCTGGGGCGCCTACATCTGACAAGCATGACATATATGATACTTTTGCGCCTCAGGCCGACAAACTTATAGAGGCAAACAAAAGAGCCATTTCGACGATTATCAATGCAGCCCTCTCATTGCAAGGTACCAACGGTATGCATCGCGCTTGCTATGACGGTATGACAAGGGAAGTGCAAACGCATCTTCAACGAGCGATGGATAGGGACAATTTCATTGCTACAGCTCAAGATCGCATAAGAATCTTAACTCAATAGGTAGTGGACCTCAAACATATTGTCCACACTCAGCTAAAACAGTTAAAAGAGGCAAATGATATGACTGCAGCAGTTCAGGACCTCTCTCTGGTGGTACATACACTATGTCCTTCTTGTGCAAAATACCAAGCTGTAGCCATTTCACAGGCAGTTCCAGCTACAGCTACAACTACAACCCCGGTTTCTCAGCAAGTTCCTGCTATGGCAACACAGGTACCGACACAGACGGATGTTTCCAAAGCACATTCAGGGGATTCTCAAACAGCAGAGAAAGCAAATCCTACCAATATGGAGTCTAAACCAACAGGATCGGTCTCATCACAATTTCAGGGTCCCTCTATGGCCTCCCCTCCCAGTCCCCATCCTTTCCTCAGCACTTCTACGGCTTCCCGGGATTCCAACAACCTGTTCCACCCTCGCAGCCTGCGCAGTCTTTTCTTGGGTTTCCACCAGCTCCACCTACTCACCCTCAACCGTCTCACATGACGCAGCCTGCTGCTCATGGGGTGGCTACTCCATACCCGATGTACCCTCCTCATGGCCACTACCCCTCACCATACACTTGGCCTCCATCTCCTTAGCCACCTTACTATCAGCCTCCTCCTCCTCCATCATCCGACCACCAACAGTAGATCGCCGATATTTCAGTTCTTCAGTTCCGCTCTCCGGGACGGGCAGCGGTCTTGTGGCGGGCAACCTGTAGCCTGCTACAGTGTCACTTTCACTTTCACACGACAGTAGTTTACAGTTGGCCTTTGGTCAGTTGGTCTTTGGTCTGGTCGGTTCACACTTGGGCAGAGACACGTGGCAGGGTGGTCTAGTGGACATCGTGGCCAGGTCACCACCGCTACCCAGTGGGGATAGACTTAGATGATGTTCTTTATGAGCCGTTGGTGGCTCTTGATGATTGTACATATGAGTAGTCGTTTTGGGCCAGTGGCATTATCTTTGTACGTAGTCATCTAGAGTGGGTTTTTACACAGAGCACGTCTGCACCATCCCGGCACATCTGAGCCTCGACACCCCCATTGTACCTGAGAGTCCTGGGCTGGAGTTGAGTGTGCTGCCACGCTAGAGTCTGTATCAGTCTTTGAGATAGTCGAGTCATATGTTCTGTGCTGCTGTTGTGTCTTAGCGAGCTTTGTTGACGTCTACTGTTTCCTTTTTGTTCAGTCTGTTTGAGGGAGATTCAGTCTGTTTGAGTGAGATTGTCACGCACATTGCACTGAGGACCACCCACTGTAGAGAGCACGACACGTTATCCGTGCTACAAGAACTTAAACAGTAAGAGGATGATTGTAGCAAGAATTGCAAACAAGTAAAAGGGCATATGTAAGACCAAATTTACTACTGTTTTTAGTAATGTTCTTTCAGTACATTGTAGCGTTGGTTTTGGAGATAGCAATGAGGGGTTGAGAGAAAGATGTCTTCCCTACATTGCTCGAGTCCTAGGAAGGGATGCGACAATACTTTAACAACGCTAGTCAGGCTTCATGTAGACTTATGGGAAAAGTAAATGTCCATACAAGCGATAAAAAGAGAGAGAGAGAACTGCTGAAAAAACCATTTGATCAGTATGTAAACGGGTAGTGGGAAGCTTTTCCTGCAAGAATTAAAATAAAATTGAGGTTGCAAACAGCCATAATGTCATATGTAAAAAGCAGAATTTGTATTGTTTTGAATATTTTCATTTGCGTACATTGTAACCTTGTTTTGGAAAATAGCAATGAGGGGCTTGAAAACACAGGTGTTCTCCACATTGTTTTTAAGTCCTGTTGGATTGAGAACTCTTAGAGCATTATTGTTCACCTTCCAGATCTGCTTACGGGCTGCTTACAGGCTTCGCATCACACATGCAATGACTCTTGGTTGTGGTTGGCCACCTGTACACCTATCGGATAGGGATTTCAGGCACACTCCGGGTTTGCACTGGCACTTTACCCATTTCAGGCCTTTTTTCGTCCTTGTTTCTAGGGGGCTCTCTATCCTTTGTCTTGTATCATTTGCCATATGGAGTTATTAGGATCGCAAGCCTTTTGTCCATCTCTCTCTCTCTCTCTCTCTCTCTCTCTCTCTCTCTCTCTCTCTCTATACGACGTTAAAATTCTCTTCTTCTCGGGTGTGTGTGGTGGGTGTGTGAGTGTGTTAATAAGAAGAGGAAAATGGTATAACCTTTCTATTACCCAAGTGTGGTAGATTGGTTATTCCATTTCCCTCTTGAATAACAGGTCTTGAGTTCAACTCTCGTCGGATAGATCTTTTGAGGTCTCTTGGGATAGCTTCCTACGACGTTAAAATTCTCTTCTTCTTCTGCTTTATGGGGTACAGGTGTGGGGACCATCTGTGGATCATGACAGGTGGAGGAACATGGAGAGGCCCTTGGTATCTATGATCTCTCGGATGATTAGAGCCAAGTCCTCCATACCACATGCGATTATTCGAGTGGAGCTAGCAGCCCCTCCTATAGAGATTGAGGCTATTACCAGATCAGTGTCCTTTTTGCACAGCCTATGGGATACACGTGGAGGCAGATACGCTAGATTGGCTCTTGAGTCTTCTAGACAGTTAGCGACGTAGGGAGACACATCATGTTGGTATGCGCAGATGACCTCTTGGTTTCAGAGGCATGGTTTCAGCCTAGATAGACTGCCTCCTTTTCAGTATTCCCTGGATGCACCTTCAGTACCAGTCACACGGACGGAGATCACTAGACTTATTCGTCAGGATCTTATACAGTTGGACACCAGGAGGACATGGGTAGAGCCAGTGCAGGAGTTGGGCACGAAGATGGCTTTCTACAAGGAGCATCTTCTCCAACTCTCGGGAGATGGGTTTGTGATTCGTCCGAGCTACATGGACACTCATCTGTTTCATAGTTTGCGATGCGCTATAGGACAGATCCGCACATCCTCGCACCATTTGGAGATTGAGACGGGCAGATCCAGAGGGATACCACCGGAGAGCAGGATATGTAAATTATGCGGTACAGAGCCAGAGACAGAGTTACATTACATATGCCACTGCACTGTGTATTATGAGATACGAGGGCGCTTCCATTGCTTATTCAGGGAGGGCTTTGGACCCCTAGATAGAGTCATGAAGTATGAGGATCAGAGATGCCTTGGCTTATATCTACTTGAGCTACAACGGCATAGGGATAGTCTGTTGAGGAAACATGGGACACGACAGTCACAGAGACCGATCACAGATTTCTTTGGATTGGGAAAGCCAGGAGAGCAGCCACCAGTGCAAAGTTGTGCCTGCGTGCATACCAGAGGCACCCTCATTGACAGGGCGATTGAGCTTGGGAGATTGAGGCGACCACGACCGAGACACAGGAGCACACTCCATCGACGGAGACTTCAGCAGAGGATCAGGGACATCCTAGCACGACATCCGGAGTGTCATTGAGAACTTACTCTACACTTCATTTTCATTGTCACTACTCACTTCTCTTTTTTTTTTTTTTTGCATTCAGTACCTTTGTACTTTTGTATTCAGACATTGTACTAGTTTCACCACTTTGTATCAACTGGTCTCATAGGTCATTTTGGCCTTTTGAAGACGTTAATATATCATATCATATCATCTCTCTCTCTCTCTCTCTCTCTCTCTATATATATATATATATATATATCATTTTTACCATGATTTTCTAAGAGCCTTGTAGTGAATACTGGAACAGTAGCTGTCCAAGTCAACAGTGCATCTGCTGAGTTGACAGGGCTTTTTAGATGTTTATTAATAGCAGAAAGTAACCTGGTGAGCCATGCGTGTGCACGGATGGTCTGAGTGCTCACAAGTAAATCTACGGAAAACAGCCCGAACTATCAAAGCAAGTGCAACCAAGCTGTGTACCTCCCGATGTGGACGACCTTAGCTGGAGATAGATGATCTCAGCCAACTTGCGTACCTCAGGATATGGACGGCCTTAGCCTGACATAGAGCCGGGTTCAAGGAACGCATCACCGCAGCGGATTGAGAGATGGTGTGGCTGAGGAAGCTCTTGGCGTGTTGATTGCAGGATATGCCATGCTCAAAGCAAACACAACCAAGCTTCGTACCTCCGGATATGCACGAACTTAGATGGAGATGGATGACCTCAGCCAACCTGCATACCTCAGGATATGGACGACCTCAGCTCGAGATAGAGCCATCTTCAAGGAATGTAGCCCTGCAGCGGATTGAGAGATGATGTGGTGGAGGAAGCTCTGGGCACGTCGATTGCAGGATATGCCCAACATGGGTGTGGAAAGGAAGCTCCAGCACCTCAGAAATTCAAAAGATGATGATGGAGATTGCAGTAGACATGATCGACATGATGATGGAGAGGGAAAGAGATGATCCCGGAGATCGCAGTAGACATGCTCGACATGATGATGGAGATTATGGTTGACATGAGAGAAGGTCACTTGAAATGTATTGATTGCAAGATATGCCCAACATGGCTATGGGAAGGAAGCTCCAGCATTGCAGCTGATTAAGAGATATTGATGGAGGTTGCAGTAGACATGATCAACATGATGGTGGAGATCGTAGTAGACATGCTTGCCACGATGATGGAGATCACGGTCGACATGAGAAAAAGCCACAGTGCATGAATTGATTATAGGATATGCCCAACATGGTTGGGAAAGGAAGCTCTTGGCTGTTTTAACCAGATGCGGAGTGAGGGTTTTTGCCAGATGCAGTCCTTGAGTGCTCATATGGGATGATGATTATCTGAAAAGTCAGTGACAAGACCAAATAAGCCGACGAAATCTAACCTGCAGCCAGCTACACAATTGTCAGAGTCTATGAAGCAAGCTGAGTCGTTGCTATCTACGCAATTGTCAGAGTCTAAACCCTTTACACTGCATTCAGATTCGTTGCTCTCCATGCCACAGTCAGAGTCTAAGCCCTCCATGCAGCAAGCTGACCAATCAAATGATGAGATCATACTAGACATGATCGGCATGATGATGGAGAGGAAAAGAGAGAATGATAGAAAACGCAGTAGACACTGGACATGATGATGGAGATCGCGGTCCGCATGAGAGAAGGTCACTCAGAACGTATTGATTGCAGGATATGCCCAACATGGCTGTGAAAAGGAAGCTCTTAACTGTTTTAACCAGATGCGAAATGATGGCTTCTTGCCAGATTGTGGTGAGGAAGGCCTTGGCTTATGAAGCTGACGCATGAGAATCAGGAATGGTCTTGGAAGCAGCCAAGACATAGCTACTGGACTGATGCATGAGGAAAAGTTCATGAAAATGTTGTTGCGGATACCATGCATCAGCAAAGCAGACAATTCAGTGACAAGTTACAAGGTTGAATGTAAATTGTTGCCACAAGGGTATTCCTTTGATTCAAAATTGTTTGTCAGCATGCGGTAGCCTCTTGAGCAACCGAGGCTCTGGCGGTATCTCCTCCTAGCAGGAAAACTGATCTGGAGAAAGAGGGAAACATGTCTCATGTAGAGAGCACGGAACACCTCCTCTTCGGTGCTTGCTCCTTGGCTGTGGTGCTTTGCATCTAGGTGATCACATCGTCCTCGTGTAGATGCTTTGAGAAGAAAAATGCAAGGGAGAATGTCCCTGCTGTTGCTAAATTGGCTTTATCTGACATAAAAATAATTCTAAATGAATTATTGGATTTATAAGTGAGAGGGTTTTCTCGCTTGGAACACCAGGAAAATTAATTCTAAATGAATTATTGGAATTTTAAGTGAGAGGGTTTTTCTCACTGGAGACATCCGAGTACAGAGTATTCCTAGTGTGTCATTGAAAGTAATGACGTGAGCACTGAGAACGGGAATATCTGTAAGGCCACCAAGAACGGGTACTTCTGATGCGTCACAACGGATGGGTGACAGGGAGCATCAGTAAAGAAGTATCCGACCATCCGGGAACGGACATCTCTGATGCGTCATAGGATGGGTGACATAGAGCATCGTGAAGGAGATTGTACCGTAAGTTCGGTAGGAAAGGACTAGGTGATGGGTATTCCTGATGCGTCACAAGGTGGGTGACGGTTGCATCGGAAAGGGGATATCCATGGTTGAGAGGAAATCCGAACTGGAAAAGAGGAATACGCGTAAAGACGCAAGCACAAGAAATAAAGATGGGTTTTGAGAAGCTTTTCTTAAAAAGAGGAATATTTTAACGAGTTTTCCGGGAAGAGTAGACGCTTTCCCGCGAGGAATCTATGTTTGCATTGCATTCGTGCATGTGGTTGCATCCAGGGACGCCTGGGAAGTGTTGTGAAAGGCATTGTTTTAAACTTATAAGGTTTTATTGAGTTTTTGGGCAGGTTCAGACCAATTTTAAAATATGCCGACCGTCCACTTAATAAGTGGGCAGCCACTAAGAAAATAAAGCAACAAAACCAGCCAGCGAATTCTCTCTCCCTATTTCGGGTAGAACAGGAAAAAAAAAAAGAAAAAAAAATGGAAAAAAAAAAACGGCCGCGATCTCTACGTGAGCAGCTATTTGTGCCGTGGTGAAAGAGCTATAAAAGCACCACATGCTCTCATTGAAAAGGAGTTACCAACGTCAGCAAGAGAAGACTCTGCCGCCAGATAACGCAAGAGATCGCGAGACTACGAAGCACTGAAGTCGCTTTTCCCGCGCAAGAGCGACAGGTATCTATTGTGGATTCGCCATACAAATTGTTGTCGTGTGTTTGCGTGTGTGTTTGCAGGTACTTCATCGCGAAGGAGAAGCGAGAAGGCTTCGGCCTACACTTGGGAATTCCGGAAACGGAATTCGGAAATTGTCTACGGAGTCTCAACTCCGAGTACAGCCGGAAAAAGGATTGAGAGCTTGTCTCTCGGATTTCCCTTACGAGAAGGAACGACCATGGAGTCAGAGATTTAGAATGGAGGGGTTTTCTCCGGTTCTTGTGCTTGTAAAAAGATTCTCCCTAATAAAGAATTCTCTTTAAGGGGGGGGGGGGGGGGGGACCAGCCCATCTTCTGGTCCAAGTAGTGTGTCGATCTTCTCACTCTCTCTCTCTCTCTATTTATTTCTCTCTATATCCTCTGGCTTCAATATTAAGTGATAAATTCTATTTATCCGAGTATATATTTTATATTGTTATGCGCTCCCATTTGTGACACATGCCGCCCATCAATTTTCTCTATGCTGCCCTATTGCTAGGAGGCAAAAACGTTGGGGTTGGAGAAAACGCTAGGGCTGATCTGTAGCAAAAATGCTTCTAGCTGCTTATCTCCTTGCCAATCATGCCCCCTAGGGCTGCCCGCTAGGGGGCCCCTACACTACTTCTCTCCCCTAGTGCCCTGCCCTCTCCATATATAGCCCCATAAGTCTAGGTCGGCCAGTTGTCCACTAGCAATGACTAGAGAAAAATAGGGGAAATGCAAGAAAAATGCACTAGTGGCCAGTAAGGCCATGGGGAAAATATAGCAAGGCTAGGAAAAATATTCCCAGCTGTAGGAGCCTAATGGCCATGGAACCAAGCCAAAACCCAAGACTAAACATGGCTAAACACAACCAGGGTATAGCCACAAAACAACCCTCACTCCCCAACGCCTGCCCCTGGGAGAAATTGGTACCGACTAAATGAATCCAGAGAGATCCCTAAACTCTAACACACCCCCTCTCAACTCTTGGAAAGGAAGACAGATCTGTAAGTTAGAGTGAGCAATTTGCAATTGTAAACGGAGAAACTGGGATCGAGTAAAAGAATCCAGAGAGATGCCTGAACTCGAACACCCCCTCTCAGCTCCTGGAAAGGAAGACGGACCAGGAAAGCTAGAGTGAGCAATTTGCAACTGTAAAGGGAAGGTTTCGTGGACAAGTATATCTGCTATAGAACTCTGAGGTCGAATAGTAGTAACTAGCCAATATACCATTGAACCACTACCCCCGAGAGACGTCCGAAGTAACGTGCTGTCCATTGAGGGTAAATCCAGCTCTATCAAGAATCTCCTCAACTCAACCAATTCACAAGTCGCACAAGCAGCATCTCCAGAAGGTGCTATGCTGACCGGTCCAAGAGAATGCATCAAAACTGAGGGTAAAGGTAGAAACTACTAGTATCTGGATCATTTCCCAACTCTAAAGTGCTCTAACCTCGAGGAAAGAGTTGGAAACCTGTACCTCCGGTCATATGCCACATGCTAGCTGCTCCGAGAAGCCCAGAGAATGGGACAACCAAAATTGTTGAGAAATCAACTATGCGATGACGAAGAACCAAAGAATTGCACCAACCACCATATAGAATGCTCTACTGCAAACTGTATCTAAAGGAACTTCATCGGAACTGAGAGGGAAAACTGCTACTAATCTTCATTTGTTTGGAACACATTTTGAGAGGATATCACCCCACTCTCAAAGTGAATCGAGAACAAACATCGAACAAAAAGGAACACACATCAATATTGAGACTGTAGCTAATATGACAAGGTCAAGAGATCTTGCATCCAAGCTTTGCAAGAGAAGAACAAGGTGCTCTATAAAGCCACCAAATAAACTATCAATCTTCCCCCCCCCGCTGCCCCAGTGCTGTCCCCCTCAGCCCCTGCCCGCTGCCCCCCCCTCTTTTCGCGCTGCCCCACAGGCCACCCACTGCCTCCTTTCGCGTTGCCATCCCCCCCCCCCCCAGCTCGCTGCCTTCCGCTTGTGCACCCGCACAATTCCGGGCTGTTCCCCCCCCCCCCTTCCTTTTCCTCGAAGCCTCCTGCAAATTGGCTTTTGCAGCATTGTCTTTTTGGGCAGTGCTCGACGCTCGTCTGCAGTTTCTCTTCACCGCCCGTTTTTTCGCCACAGCAGTAGACACTGATGGAGGCTCCAGCTCCGCCACAGAGGGACTCGTCCAAACCCCCCTCGCCCAACCCCGCTAAGCCCACCATTCGACTTGCTCTTTCACCGACAGAGCAAGCGAGCCTTGCCGCAGAGGTAGAGCGATTGCAGGCGACTTCTGTCATCTGCAAGATTCTCGGCACCCGACCTAGCAGAGGAGAGCTGCGTGACCTTCTCCAGGCCCGCCTTCTCGCAGAGGTGGGCAAGATCTTGGATGTACAGATACTCGGACGAGGTTACTATCAGATCGAGTTTGAGACCTCCGAGATGGCGTCCAAGGTCATCGCCATGAGTCCACTGACCATCCGAGCAACACGTGCCCACTTTCGACAGTGGAGACATGGTTTCGACCGTGCTTCGGATGTTTTAGTAGAGGAGGCAGACATCCCCATCTCTGTTTGCTTTCTGGGTTTGCGGAGGGAGTACTTACCACTTTTGTCGAGGATTGGCTCAGCCATTGGGCCTGTCCTGGAGACACCTCGCACGGCAACCTCAGTAGCTTCCAAGGCGGCTTGCATTCCCTCAATTCGCGTTTTGGTCAGAGACACTCACATGCTCCCGAAGGTTATTCTTCTACCTCGGGTGAGTGGGGGTTGGTTTCGACAGTGTGGAGTATTCGGGCCTCCCGAACCAGTGCTTCATTTGTCGACAGATTGGCCATTTAGCGAAGGCCTGTCCACGGAGGAGGCCTCGACCTACACCACAGCCTCAGCCCCAGCCTGCAAGGGCTGGCCAGCAGACACGACAGACACAGCACACACATGGAGAGCCACCCTCTGAGCATGGGGCTCCAACGGAGGAGGAATGGCAACAGGCCCGTGGTAGACGACGACAGGGGCCACAGCGCCAGCCTGGCACTCAAAGTGGTCCTCAGGCGCCTACTCTACAGCAGTGGGTTCCCACGGGGAACCGGTTTGGGTCTCTTGAGCAGGATGAGGTCCCTGCTCCAGCCCCCATCCCAGCTTCACCCTCGACAGTCCCTCTCCGCCCAGAGTTCCCTCCCTCTTTCTCATCCTCCCCCCCGCCTCCTGCTCCTGTTGCCTCTTCCCCCCGCCCCTCTACCTCTGCCGCTCCCTCCCGCCCCTCTTCTCCACCGCTCCCCCCAGCTCCTTCTCCCCCCCCTCCTGCTTCAGTTCCACAGTCGACCCAGGGGGCAGGGCCTTCTCCGGCGGCTAGGAGATCTCTTGGCAGCGCCCTTGCCACGTGTCGCTTAGCGAGAGAGGGACAGCCTTTCTTCGACCCCCTCTGCAGGTATAGACATCTTCCATTGCAGCTATCCCTCGTGGTCTGACGAGCATTGACATCCGGCGCCGATGGGACTTCTTCGACTACGGCTTCACTCGTTTTCTCGGCGACCCCTCAGCAGACCATGAGGCAGCCTGCTTCAGGGTCCATGTTCTGTTCCTTGCCGCTAGGGAGACAGAGGCCTTGGACTCAGCAGTTGGCTTCTCCTTCCCCCTTTGCGGCAGGGACCAGACAGAGTGGACTCTCGACTCAGTGTTGGGATGGTTGCACACACAGGTCCTAGAGTTCTCTCACCACATGGGAGAGCTAGGAGTTACAGACATGCTCCAAACTATGTGGCCATTGGCCAAGTTTGTGGTGACACCTCCAGACTCAGCAGGATGTAGACACATTGTGGTTTACTTCTTTGTCGATACACAGTGCTTGCCATGCTATGTATACATTCATGAGGACTCTTGGACAGAGGAGGTCGCTTTACGTACGGCTCGCTCTGCTTGGGCTTGGGCCAGACACTCGTTGCAGTCATGCCTATCTAGAGGACGCTCGGATGCGGATTACTCCCCATCCAAGCCAGCCTCGAAGATAGCCCTTCTAGCTGTTGTGGTAGCATCTGTTCTCTCTCGCTCCCCATGAGGGTCGTCATGGAACGTGGAGGGACTAGGTGAGCCCCAGTTCCAGCGTCAGCGGGGCCGACTGCGTCAGGAGCTTCAACGCTGCCTTGTGGGAGGAGAGATTGATCTCCTTATGATTCAGGAGCACCATCTATGTGAGAGCCACATTAGACGTTGTGGTCAGCTCTGTGGACGATATGATACTTTTTGGTCAGCTGCTTTTGGACCTGGAGGCATCCAGGGTGGGGTATGTATGACTATTGCGAACTCTTTGCAGCAAGCCATTGTGGACAGAGGGATTATTGTGCCAGGCAGGGCTCAATGGATTACTATGCAGGTTCAGGGTGGCCTAGTGGGTTTCTTGGATATCTATGCGCCCAATGTGGCGAGTGCTCGTGCAGAGTTTTGGTCACAGATAGTTGAGTCTCTTTCGCAGGCAGAACACTGGTGCATAGGAGGGGACTTCATGTTGGAGGACCCTTCTGACAGGATTGGTGGTAGCCATTCTACTGTGCATGGAGTTGAGCTGGCAGCTTGGGAGAGGTTTTGTACGACTCTTGAGGGTTTCGGATGTTTGACAGCACTCTGGTATTGTGAGGCCCCCAGACAGCCTTGCCTTCTCTCGATCAGACCGCAGAGTGGGAGGAGTGAATCTATCGCGGATAGATCGCTTCTACACTAGTGACCACTTCAGTGACTTGGGAGGGACAGTGGGCATTCTGGTAGGGACCTCCTTCTCGGACCATGCACAGTGATCCTCACAGTGGCAAACAGGCACAGGAGTGGCAGCACGATGCTTCGCATCCCAGAGAGGGTCTTGTTGGACTCAGCACTCAGAGAGCGGGTAGAGGCTCTCTGGACAGAGAGCTTGGATAGGCAGGATTCTCCTGCTGACAGAGTGGCCTCATGCCTAGCCTAGATTAGCCGCTTTTTTCTCCAGGAGTCTCTGGCTCGTCGAGGAGGAGCAGCGTCTCAGACGGGGCATTGCTTCGTTACAGAGGATGCAGGAGCAGCATCCAGACAGTCCTTGGTTGGAGGAGAAGTTACAGTAGGCTCGACAGGAGCTTGCTAGCACAGAGGAGAGGCGACATGAGTTTGCTTTTCACCGATAGGCATCTCAGTGGACCCAGGTGGGCGACAGAGTGACTGGTGCTTTCTTTGAGACAGTGGGACCTCGGCACTCGCATGCCAAGGTCAGTTAGTTGAGGAGGCCAGACGAGTCAGTTGCTTCTAAGCCCGAGGATATGCGTGCAGTTGCTATTGACTTTTACCGTGAGTTACTGTCTGCAGAGTCCCAGTCAGAGCGTCAGGATGCATGCAGGGAGCAGGTTTGGGCACAAATGCCTTGTCTTGTGACTGAGGAGATGCGTCAGAGGCTTGAGTTGCCACCTCAGCTTGAGGAGCTGCACACAGCTCTTAGGGCCCTCCCCCGTGGTAGCTGTCCAGGTGAGGATGGGTTGACTCCCAGCTTTTCTTGGAGTACTAGGACCTGGTTGGCCCAGATCTCTGTAGCGCTTTTCAATACATTTTGCACACAGGAGTGATGCTTGACAGCATGAGTGAGGCCTGATCTACCTCATTCCCAAGGAGGGTGGCTCCTTGGATGAGATTCGACAGTGGCGCCCCATCACCATCCTCAACTCAACCTACAAAATTCTTGCCAAGGCTTTGAGTTTGAGGAGTCAGCCACTTCTAGAGAGCCTTTATACATGGGACTCAGACAGGTTTTGTGAAGGAACGCAGTATCCTTGACAACATCTTTACTTTTTGGGATGCTTCTGCCCTGGCACGGCTCCATGGTGAGGACCTCGTGATTCTTCTTCTCGATTTTGAGAAGGCATACGACAGAGTTGACTGGGACTTTCTAGAGGGCACTCTACGCAGGATGGGCTTCTCAGATGCTTGGATCAGAGGGGTGTCAGCTCTGTACAGACAGGCTCATGGTCAGGTACTCTTGGCAGGAGGTAGAGGTGATCGCTTCATGCTTACACGCTTGGTTAGATAGGGCTGTCCTCTTGCTCCCTTCCTCTTTCTATTCTATGCGGAGGTGATGAGCAGGTTTTTGGTGTCGCAGCAGGTTGGTCTACAGGGCTTAGCACTCCCTATTCGGGGAGATGAGCTACTGGACACCGAGTTTGCCGACGACTCAGCCTTGTACTTAGATGGCTAGGAGGCCAACCTTCACAGATGTGAGCAGGCTCTGGAGACCTTCTGTTGTGCATCGGGCACACTGATCAACTGGAGAAAGACAGTGGCTTTCTTAGTTGGAAGGGCCCCTGTGCCCGATTGGATGCCAGGAGAGGGTTTTAGGTGGATTCGCCCAGGGACTACAGTTCAGTACTTGGGCTTGTCTCCCGAGCAGCAGATTGCTTCCCCTCTCCTGTCTATCAGGAGAAAGTTGTTACATTGGAGCTCAGCACGACTCTCTTTGGCTGGCAGAGTAGTAGTTGGTGTTGGCGACTATGTGGTACATCACTTCTTGCTGGATCTTCTCGAGTTCTTGCATCAGCCAGGTAGAGAGGCTGATCAGGAACTTCCTTTGGTTAGGACGTGACACTCAGATAGCCCGAGCTAAAGTGGCTTGGTAGGTCATCACTCTTCCTTGTTCAGAGGGAGGGCTCGGGATCATTGATCCAGCGTAGCAGAGCAGAGCCCTTCTTGGGAAGTTCATCGTCAAAGGACTTCTTCCAGGTGAGGAGCCCCTGGAAGGAGTTCTTGCTACAGCGGCTTCGTGCTAGGGTGCCTCAGGCAGGAGGCCCTTGGCAACATTCGACCTGATCGATCTTTACAGAGATGCACAGAGTTGGTTTGAGCAAGAGACTGGAGGACCGCTTCGCTGTGAGCTTGCTTCGATCTTTGGAGCTCTTGTGGCGTGGCCTGGAGCAGAGACAACCTACGTGCACTGAGGAGCGCCTACGACAGCCCCTCGTTTGGAACCCCATGGTTAGCACTCAGAGAGGCCACTTGGTTGGTAGTCGGCCTCATGTTTCTTGGGGTCCCATGGCAGCGGGTCAGAGGAGGTGCAGGGTCTCCAGCTACAGGGCATGAGAGGGGTGCAGAGCATGTGCCAAGACATCTCAGAGTCAGTTCCAGCTGAGTGGCTCACGTCTCTCGAGCCAGTAGCACCCCGGTGGATGGGAGCCTTCATACGACTGGAGGTTCTCATCTTAGTCAGGGCCTACTCAGAGACTGTTCCATCCCTTTTCTTCGAGCTCCAGGGTGGGGGACGCCTTCAACGAGTTGCAGTAGAGGCCGCGCAGGTGGCAGAGTGCTGTTTTCAGTGGATCCGAGTAGTGGGCATCTGTGGGAGGACTTGTGTCATAGATCCTGACCCAGCAGCTCTTGAGACTCGATACTGGAGGCTGTGGGCTTGGGAGTGTTGTCCAATGGCACGAGTACAGTGGGATCCTGGTGAGTGGCTATGGAGGGATCCCTTCTCTTCTGTAGAACATCGAGGAGTCCTGTTCTTTCAGTACACTGTTCGTCTGGGACGTCACATACTAGCAGCACAGAGAGAGGCCCGCCGCCTCGTTGCAGCACCTCATTGGCAGGAGGAGGGTCTCACAACTGAGTTCTTGACAGCATTTTGGGAGAGGTTGTGGGACTCTAGACAGCCGAGGCGAGTCACCTTGTTTCAGTGGCTGATCGCACATAGAGCTACAGCAATTGGGAGCTGGCTAGTGCATAGTGGTCTCTCGGCCGAATGCAGCTTGTGACCATCTTGTGGAGAGTCAACGTCACTGTCTTTGGGACTGTCCCTTGGCCCAGTAGGTGTGGCTTCGAGTTCTTCGGCTGATGCCTGCTCTCTCCACGGCTCGACAGTACACTTGGGGAGGAGCGGCTTGGTCCACCCTCACGGACCCGGCACTTCAGTTTGAGCTATCCTCCACCAGTAGGATGGTAGTGATGCAGGAGGGGCGACCTACACTTCAGCCTGCTACTACAGAGCTTACTCCACAGGAGTGGTGCAGTGAGAGAGAGGAGTATTGGGAGCTCATCAGTGGCCTGACACTCTGGTTCATCTGGCGGGCCCGTTGTTTCTGCATCTTTGAGGCTTGCCCTGTGCCACCAGCAGAGACTGTACGGGATTTTTGGCTAGAGCTGATCCACACTCTCAAAGGACACCTCGAGGGATTTCAGGGCGGCTCCCGCAGAGAGGCTTTCCTTCGACTCTGGCGTCCTGGGCCTTTCTACACCATGGTCCAGGGTGTACTCCGATGGCACTACGGACCACTTGTGTGGCTTTTCCCTCCCCCCATCTCTTGATTTAGCCCCATTGTACATATGATGGTTCTTTCATTGGGAGAGTCTCCCACCATGGTTGTTGTAGCCCTCTCTTGAAGAGGTGGTTGTAGCCCTATGGGCAGTTTCAGTAACTAATAGAAGGATCTTTTTTTTGGGAAAAAAAAAAAAAACTTATCAATCTTGTCTAGTGCACATGGAACCACAAGAATTGAAAGGAAGTAGTCCACGGAAATTGACTCCCAAGCTGGCTCCACATCCTCGGCGAACACCCCACCATGGATAAGTGTCATAACTCTCCAGTAGTCCCCACCTGTGTAACTGGATCACCCGAGGTAGGTGAATCCGAAAGAAAATATATATGTGGAACTTGAACCAAATCTGGAAGAACCGAGAAGACCGTCCCCCGCTTTAGAGAATGCCGACTAACTATAACTCGTTCCCAGTCCAAGAAGAACCATTATTCGCCTATACGAAACAACATGCCAGTTTAAGGATAAGGGAAGTAGGTGCGTCCTGAATGGTACAGTCTCAAGGATCAATCTGGAAGACAAGGCATAGGAATATACTGCTTGGGTGCACTAAGAAGAGCAACCGTCACACCACAAATCCGAAAGATGAAGCAACCACCATAGTGGCTAAAGGAAAAAAAAAAACATCCGCCACGGTACAAATCGCATTATGGGTTAAAGCACACTATTCAAAACCTCAAAAAATGGGCAAGGAAACCAAGGACTAGTAGACACCGTGTATGGTACTCCGTTGAATGGAGCACCGGTAGTTGATTGAAGATAATAACTTGGAAGCCCCCTTTGAAAGAGAAGTATCCTCAAAAGTACGCAGTGAGGTAACAATTGACTCAGCCCCACGTCGGAACAGAGCAAACATCACTGAAAGCTCCAGAGCTAAAGCCAAGAATTGCCCCCAAGATAGGAAGCCCTCTTCCCACTCAATCGTGGGAAAAGAAAATGAGTATCACTAGAAAGAAATCTGTAACAACCTAGAGTGAGAGTGCTTCCTCTGTAACTGAATAGCAAAACCTGAATTTGAAGGAACTCCAGACTCGAAGAGAATCACAGCATCGGTAAACTTGGACTGCCAAGAATAGGAAGACCTGAAAGGTTGTTACCTGCCAAAGAAGCCGTCGAGGTCCAAAGAAGAACGTACCTACTCTAAGCAAATTCCCTAATATCAAACCAAATGTCTACCACCTCTCTGCATTTGCTAAGACCAAACCTCTAGATACAATCCAATACAATATGCCAAACTGCATACAAACTCGGAAGAGCACATGTACTCCCACTAAGATACTCCCACTCGGAAGCCATCGAGGTCCAAAGAAGAACTTAGCTACTTTAAGCAAATTCTTTGAGATCAAACCAAATCTCTGCCACCTCTCTACATCTGCTAAGACCAAACCTGTAGAGACAATCCAATACAATATGCCAAACTGCATACAAACTTGGAAGAGCACATATACTCCCATTGTTGTAACTTGCTTCCTTAAAATCTATACCAAAACTGTCCTTTTTCGCTGTGATTTACCACATGCTCCACCTCTAAACCCAGTGAAGTTGGATGATCATATAAGAAGTGGTTCTGGAGATTGAAGAATCCCCCTCTGCCTGTCAAAGCCAACTCCAACATGTGCATTGGAACATGTACCTGATCTGCTGCTTACTAGATGAACAAGAGACTACTGAAGCCAGGACTGGAACTTCCATCCTCGGATGGAAAAGAAAGAGTCAAACAATATCCTCTACTTCAAGAAGTGAAGATATCCCCCTTTGTCATCCATAATCCACAATCTGGTACCAAAGTGCAATTGAATCATCAACCTACTACCCATTGGAGAGGAAGCTCTGTTGACAATTCAAAGAAAGATGCGCATTTGCAACAGGCATAGAAAATCTGCCAATCCATATTCTCAAAGAAAACACAGCCGTGGAAACCTGCTCCAGAATTGTTGAAGAAGATGCCACTGCTCTCCAAACACGTATCTGTGAAGAAGAAGGCTGAAATGAAGTGGTTCATGGATCCAAAAGCCGCATGCATGCTCCACTTGCTGGAAGGCACGACAACAAAACTCCATCTGGGAAAACCAAAGCAATCTATAACACTGCTACACATCCTGTAACCTCCATCAGGCTCCCCTCAATGAAGAGATGTCGGTAAACAAGGGTAAAGATGGAGAAGTCATAGACGAGGGTCCATAGCCTCCACATAACCAAATCAGTCCCAAACTTGGAGAGAAAACAGGAAAAAACAGCAAGCTTCTTCTCTCTCAATCAAGTCCAAAAGGGCACCGGATCAGCCAAATCCGAGCATCCAATGTGGTTGTGTCACCGAGGGCTTTGATACCATGTCAAAGGTGGCAACGGAAGATGCAATGAAGACAAGAACGGCTCGTGATCCGGTGGACACCTCGACTTGTATAGAACACCTGCAATGCCACATACATGAACAAGGCACCTGTGGAGAAGAGAGATCATTGAGGTAGAAAGAGACAAGACATCTGAGAGAGAGAGAGAGAGAGAGAGAGAGAGAGAGAGAGAGAGAGAGCTGCTCATACAAGTGACCAAGGGTGGTCCACTCTGACATGCCCAATGGATAGAACTAAGGTACACTCAACCGCGACTGCTACCGACACTGCCACCTGCTCTTGCACACGAGACCACTGACACATTCTCCACATGGGCTGCTGTAGCCTCCTGAGAAAGCGAGGCTCTGGCGGTATCTCCTCCTAGCAAGAGAATTGATATGGAGAAAGAGGGAAACATGCCAGAGCATGGAACATCTCCTGTCAGGTGCTTGCACCTTTGCTGTGGTGCTCCGCATCTAGGTGATCACATCGTCTCTTTGTAGATGCTCTGAGAAGAAAAATGCAAGGGAGAATGTCCTTACTGCCCATCAACTATCTCTATACTGCCCTACTGCTGGGAAGCAAAAATGCTGGGGCTGGAGAAAACGCTAGGGCTGATTTGTAGCAAAAGCGCTGCCTGGCTGCCCATCTCCCTGCCCATCGTGCCCCCTACGGCTGCCCACTAGGGCGCCTTGCACCCAAGGGCTCTGCACTACTCTCCCCTAGTGCCTTGCCCTCTCCATATATAGCCCCATAAGTCTAGGTTGGCCAGCTGTCCACTAGCAACGATTGGAGAAAAATAAGGGAAATGCAGGAAAAAAGCACCAGTGGCCAATAAGGCCATGGGACAAATATGGCAAGGCTAGGAAAAATATTCCCAGCCTACAGGAGCTTGCCGGCCATGGAACCAAGCCAAAACCCAAGACTAAACATGGCTAAACACAACCCAACATGAGAAAACAACCTCATACTGGCTGGGCACGGCCACAAAACAGCCCTCACTCCCTAACACCTGTCCTTGGGAGAAACTGGGACTGCCGGCTGGACGAATCCAGAGAGATGCTTGAACTCTAATAGGAAGGGCAGCAGGTCAAAGGATCATGCTTGCTATTTGGGCTGGAAATCTACTTTCAAGGAGGCTATCAGATCAAAGAAGCGTGTTCACTTTGAGGATGGTCCCAATTCTTCTTCATCCTATAACAGTTCCAACAGTTCTTCTTCCTCTACTTCCAACGAGGATGAGAAGAAGTGGAAGAAGCGAAGAAAGAACAAGCAAAGCAAGTCGAAGAAAGGATAATCAAAGAGAAGTTTAGAAAGCACAAAAAGCAACCTGCGCTGCCTTTTGCTAGCCCTTGCCGTTACCAACACCTCCTTTGGCTACCTTTGTACCTGCCTTGTTGCTGTGCTGGGCTGCTTGTGCTGCCCTTTGCCGCCACTATTGGCGCTTACCGTACCGCCATCTGCTGACGACAGTATTGCAATGGGTGCCATCCTTCAAGGTATTGTATTGTTCACCTTGGAGTTCACCCATTGCCTCGACCAAGAACCTCGCTAACCCCTTCTTTGCCTTGTTACCTGTTTGCATGTAACCGGGTTGAGGTCCTACCAACTCGATTGGTCCTCTGAGACCTGTGTCAATGGCCCCAACCGCTCCTTGCTCGGTAGCAGAAACCACTTGAAGGGCTCCCCAATCCTGCTTTAGCCGGACTACAGCGAACCTTGCAAGCAAAGGTGCCCTAAACAGAGTTTCTTTTGCTGGTCCTCATGCTACTGCAAAAGATACTTGACCTCATGAATATCCCGGTATTCGCTTTTAGTGTGGCCTGCTTTGCGCATGTTTGTCTTCTTGTTTTCGGCTTTTCCTGTTTCCTTGTTTCTCACCTGCAACTTCTTGCTCTAGTTTGTGTGTGTGTGTGTGTGTGTGTGTGTGCGCGCGCGCGTGCGTGTGTTCTGTTCCAGAGTGGAGTTTGGATTTTCTTGCTTTGCTTTCATCGCGCTGTTGAGATTGGCTTTCGGGTGGGTGTATGTGCACGCGTGCGTGTGGGTGGGTAGGTGCAGTCTGTTTTTAGAACATGTTTCTTTCGTTTTATTTCCCTGTTTTCCTTTGGTTTTCTATTTCTTTCATTGTCTTCCTTGTCTTCTTTTGAAGGTTCTTGTGTTGTTTGCCCTGGCTGTTGGTTTTGATGGCTTGTTGCTCTGCTCTCTACTTGCTCTACCATGTTTCTACGACAAGATTTCACATGGTCGTTGTCGTCAGAGCCTCCTTCATTGTCTTCTTGGAGTTCCCTCCCTAGCTCTGATATTCAGGATCCACCCGAGCGGGCCGTTTTGGGGGTGAGGGGGGGTGTGAGGGATTGTTTTGTGTTCTTAGCATCCCACGATGTACAATTTCTGTGTAAATGGCATCGGTGGTTGCTTTTTCATAGTAGAGGCTAGCCAGTCTAGCCAGCCTCGTGGAAGCAGAGAAACAAGATAAGTTTGTTCGTATTTTTCCCACTTGTAGAGAGACTGGTGTCTTTGAGTTTTACTGATTTATTCTTGCCACTGCAGGTTCGAAGCACAGGGGCCATGGGCTTTGTTTTTTTAACATCATGGCTGATTAGAGAAAACCTGCTCGTTTTGGTGAGATAAAATGGTTACAAATCATTTATTACTTGTACCATTAGAGCTAGAAAGAGCAAGGAATTTTCAGGAAGATTTCTGAACTGTTTGCAGATTACTATCAATGCTCATGCATCTATATCACTTTTGCTAGCAACAATGGGAATCAACTTTGTTCCTTCCATGGGAAGCATTTACTTTATATTTGGCACCCTGGTATGCTTTCTTTTAAAGGGGGCTTTTTGTTGTAATTCAGACTCGTTCTTGCGGTCACTGGATGCATAAGCCCCATTGGCCTCAAAATTGACTGCCTTATAAACATTGCTGTTTGCTTTTGTTTACGGATGTTGTAAGGCGTCTTTTGAAATTCTAACAATACATGTTTAACTGTATCTGTAGGTGCTATTGAATTGTGGCTCTTTTGTCTTGATTCTGCATCTTCTTTATGCCATATTCTTGAAGAGGCTGGAACTCAACTCACCACTGGTTTTCCCTGCTTGGCTCAAAGCCTTGTAAGAAACACATCCATATCACAACTTATTTTTTGTATTTTACTGCCATGAATGTTTCCACTTGCTTCAAATCCTGAATTCAAACTTCAGATAGTCCAGCTGCAGGATTATGACGGTACGGTAAGAGCTAAAACTTACTCTCTAGTTCTGTTCTGTCTTTGGTTAGGAGGATACGTGAAGAACCTTTTTCTAGAAGTTCCTGTGAGCAGGCGCCTACCAGCATTCTTCTTGTTTAGCTTCTAGGCTCTTCAATAGCACTCTAGCTAGTGGTGGTCGTCCTTACAAATGAGGCCTAGGATTTCCTTGTAGAGGTTACTTGTTTGCACTGACTTCTATGCAAACACTGGGCGCACCAAGGCCTGATAAAAATCCCCACGACTCAACAGAAAAATGCAATATATGGAATCATAAAGTGACGCTCGCTGATGCCCTCGCCCAACCCCCCCTGCGCACGCTCTGCCCCCCTCCCCCTCTCTCGCCATCGCTCTCCCCCCCCAGCCCCTCGCGCTGCCCTGCCCGCCCACTGCCTGCAATCAGCACCAGCGTGCAGTCAGCCCTCAGCGTGTCCGCCCCAGCCCGCCATGCCTCAGCCCCCTCCCGCTGCGCCTCAGCCCGCCCACCCGCCCAGCCTCGCACTCCTGTTCTTTCCGCATCGCAACCCCCACCCCCTCCTCCCTGGTCTTGCTCGGGTGAATTCGTCAGCACTGATGACGTGCTCGGCCAGCAGAGGGCCACCTCTCGTCATCGTCATTTTGCCCTTTCTCCGCGGCAGCAGACACTAATGGAGGCTCATGCTCCACCTCAGAGGGACTCTCAGGAAGCCCCCTCGCCTAACCCCGCAGAGCCTACCATCCAACTTGCTCTTTCGCCGACAGAGCAAGCGAGCCTTGCAACAAAGGTGAAACGCATGCAGGCGACTTCTGTCATCTGCAAGATTCTCGGCACTAGACCCAACAAAGGAGAGGTGCACGATCTTCTCCAGGCCCGCCTTCTCGCCGAGCTGGGCAAGATCTTGGATGTTCAGTTCCTCGGACGCGGCTACTATCAGATAGAGTTCGAGACCTCGGAGATGGCGTCCAAGGTCATTGCGACGAGTCCCTTGGCCATCAGAGTAGTTCGAGCCCACTTTCGACAGTGGAGGCATAGTTTCGATCCAGCTACAGATGTTCTGGTAGAGGAGGCAGACCTTCCCATCTCCGTCTGCTTTCCCGGTTTGAGGAGGGAGTACCTGCCACTCTTGTTCAGGATAGGCTCAGAGATTAGGACTGTCTTGGAGACACCTCGCACGGCAGCCTCTGTAGCTACCAAGGCGGCCGGCATCCCCATAGTACGTGTTTTGGTTCGGGACATCCATACTCTCCTGAAGGTCATCCTACTACCTAGGGTGAGTTGGGGTTGGTTCCGTCAGAGTGTGGAGTGTTCGGGCCTCCCGAATGAGTGTTTCATTTGTAGACAGATGGGCCATTTGGCAAAGGTCTGTCCTCGCAGGAGACCTCGACCCACAGCGCAGGCGCAGCCTCCCAAGGCTGAGCATGCCCCAGACACATAGGATGCACAGGCTGGTACCTCGACTGAGACGAGCGATCAGACATTTGACGGTTTGCAGCAGGTGGCTGGCCGCCGTTGCGACAGGGGAGGGCTCATTCCACTGCTCCCCCTAGTGGCCGACCTTCTGCAGCTTAGCAGCATTGGGTTCCGATTGGGAACCGTTTTGACCCCCTTCAGCAGGACCCGCTTGAGGAGGCCCCGTCCTCTTCAGTTCCTCCACCTCCACCTCCACCTCCACCTTCTCCTCCCTCAGACGCTGCCGCTCCGCCTCCCGTCCCCCTCCCCCACCTCCACCTCCGCCTCCCGTTCCCCCTTTCTCCTCGATGGGGCCCACAGCCTCATCTCCCACCCCTCCTTCACTCCTTAGACGCAGGGGACTGGACACGCGTTTGCCGCGAGGCGATCTCTTTGTAGTGCTTTTGCCACGAGCTACGTGGCTCGAGAGGGAATTCCCTACCAGAGGCCACCTTTTTTGGTACAAACTTCTCCTTTTGCAATAGTCCCTAGAGGTTTGACTTGCTTTGACATTCGCAGACGTTGTGACTTCTTCGACTACAGCTTCTCACGGTTCCTGGGTGACTCTTCTCCTGACTTGGAGGAGGCTTGCTTTCGAGTCCACGCCCTCTCTCTAGCAGCTAAAGGCATTGAGGCTTTGGACACAGCGGTGGGTTTCTCCTTTCCGCTGTGCGGCAGGGATTCCACAGAGTGGACCCAACACACTGTTCTTGACTGGCTCCAACTTCAAGCTACTGAGTTCTCACACCACACAGGGTGACTTAGGAGTGACAGATTTGGTGCAGACACTTTGGCCTCTTGCCAAGTTGAGCGGTGACGCCTCCGGATGCAGCAGGTTACAGACACTTTGTGGTGCATTTGTTTGCTGACACTCAAAACCCTCCTTGTTATGTATTTGTACATGAGGATTCTTGGACGGAGGATGTAGCCCTTCTTGGTGCACGCTCGGCTCGGGCCTAGGCGGGACAGTCCTCCTTTCACACTTGTCTAGAGGTTGTTCGGATGCGGATTACTCCCCATCCAAACCGGCCTCAAAGAAAGCGAGGTTGGTTGTTGTGGCAGCATCTGTTTGCTCTCATTGACTCCATGAGGATCATCTCATGGAATGTGCAACGATTAGGAGGGCCCCAATTTCAGCATCAAGAGGGGTCGGCTGCGCCAGGAGCTTCAGAGATGCCTTGTGGGTGGTGAAATTGACATTCTTATGCTACAGGAGCATCATCTTTGTGAGAGCCGCATTAGACGATGTGGTCAGATTTTGTGTGGTCGTTATGAGACTTTTTGGTCAGCTGCATTTGGACCTGGAGGCATCCAGGGAGGGGTATGTATGACTATTGCGGATTCTTTGCAGCAGGCCATTGTTGGCAGAGGGATTATTGTGCCAGGCAAGGCTCAGTGGATCACTATGCAGGTTTAGGGTTGCCTCGTGGGCTTCCTGAAAATCTATGCGCCCAATGTGGCGAGTGCACGTGCAGAGTTTTGGTCTCATATTGTTCAGTCTCTGCCGCAGGCAGAGCAATGGTGCACTGGGGGTGACTTCAACATGTTGGCGGACCCCTCTGACGGGATTGGAGGTAGCCATACTACTGTGCATGGAGTTGAGTTGGCAGCTTGGGAGAGGTTTTGTATGACTTTGCAGGTTGCAAGTATGTGGCAGCATTCTAGCTTTGTGAGGCCCCCAGACAACCTGGCCTTCTCTCATTCGGACCGTAGAGTGGGAGGAGTGAATTTGTCTCGGATAGATCGTTTCTACACTAGTGACCACTTATATGACTTGGGTGGGACAGTTTGCATTCTGACTGGGACTTCCTTTTCGGACCATGCACTAGTGAGGAGATAGATAGAGAAGGGGGCTTACGATGCTACGCATCCCTGAGAGGGTCTTGCTAGACTCTGCGCTCAGAGAGCGAGTGGTGGCTCTCTGGATAGAGAGCTTAGACATGCATGACTCTCCTGCTGACAGAGTGGCCTCTAGACTTGCTCAACTTAGTCGGCTCTTTCTTCAGGAGTCCTCGGCCCGCCTGGCTGCAGCGAGAGAGGAGGAGCAGCGTCTTTGATGGGGCGTTGCTTCCTTGCAGAGGATGCAGGAGCAGCATCCAGACAATCCTTGGTTGGAGGAGCAGTTGCAGCAGGCTCGCCAGGAGCTTGCTAGCACAGAGTGGCGCCCTGAGTTTGCTTTCCATCGACAGGCAGTGAGACCCCGGCATACGCATGCCAAGGTCAGCCAGTTGAGGAGGCCCGACGGGTCAGCTGATTTGGAGCCTGAGGACATGTGAGTAGTTGCTACTGACTTTTACCGTGACGTGCTTTCAACAGAGCCTCAGTCAAAGCGTCAGGATGCGTGCAGAGAGCAAGATTGGGCACAGATGCCTTGTCTTGTGACTGAGGAGATGCGCCAGAGGCTTGAGCTGCCTCTTTAGCTATAGGAGCTTCACGTGGCCCTCAGAGAACTTCCCCGTGGTAGCTGTCCAGGAGGGGATGGTTTGACTCAGTTTTTTCTTAGAGTACTGGGACCTGCTTGGCTCAGATCTCTGCAACGCTTTTCAGTACATCCTACACACAAGAGAGATGCCTGACAGCATGAGTGAGGGTCTGGTTTACCTCATTTCCAAGGAAGGTGGCTCCTTGGATGAGATTCGACAGTGGAGGCCCATCAGCATCCTCAACTCAGCCTACAAAATTCTTGCCAAGGCTCTGAGTTTGAGGATTCAGCCATTTCTAGAGAGCATTATACATGGGCACATACTGGTTTTGTCAAGGAGTGTAGTATCCTTGAAAACATCTTTACGTTTTGGGAGGCTTCTGCCCTCGCTCGCCTATGTGGTGAGGATCTGGTGATACTTCTTCTCGATTTTGAGAAGGCCTATGATAGAGTTGATTGGGACTTTTTGGGGGGCACTCTATGCAGGATGGGCTTCTCAGATGCTTGGATCAGAGGCGTGTTAGCTCTTTACAGACGGGCACACAATCAAGTGCTGTTGGCAGGTGGTAGAGGAGATCACTTCATGCTCACACGTTCGGTCAGACAGAGCTGCCCTCTTGCCCCCTTTCTCTTTCTGTTCTATGCTGAGGTGATGATGAGCAGATTTTTGGTTTCCCAGCAGGTTGGTCTACGTGGTTTAGCGCTCCCTATTCGGGGCGTGTAACAGACTTGGACACTCCAAGTCAAGAATCTATTGCGACATCACCAAATAACCACTTCAAAACAGTTCACAGTTCACAATTGATTTACACTGGCCCGGCGGAGTCCGTGCCTAGAGATATTGGCCCCAAAGACTGGCGCCGCTTTTGGTATTTCTTTTGTATTAATCTGAGTTCAAAGTACAAGAGTGGTTGGGTCTCACTCAGACTCTACGTCTAGATGCTCTGTAGAGTGGGAGCCCAAACCACTTATTTATTTACAAGGGATGCCAAAAGCAGAACCCCAAAAGCTTAGAATCAGAAGCCTAAAAATAACAGCAAAGGCTCTTTCTCTTACAAGCTCTCTTGAGCCAATTAAAAAGAAAGCAAAAGCTTCTTTCTCTCTCCCATCCATTGCGTAGATAAAAGCAATGTCAAAAAGTTGCCTCAATAGCCCGCAAATTCCGCCGCAAATTCCGGACGTTCGTATTGTTGCCACGTGTCATGATCAGAGTTAGGGTTTCGGCAGTGTAGGGTTTTTGGCAACAGAATGAGGGTTTGCAAGTTTTAGGGTTAGGGTTTCCAGAATTAGGGTTTGCAGGTTTTTAGGGTTAGGGTTTTTGCAGACAGGTAGCCACGTCATCACTTTGTGACATACCCCCCTCTTGAAAGCATTATAATCGCCCTCGATTACGTCTGCAAAACAGATAGAGGCCATAAACCGTCTTAGCAGACACTGACTGTTAGTACCTACGCACTAGGAACACACATCTAGCACATGTACCAATCGACAGTCACATCACACGACATCACAGGACATCACGAGACATCACATGACATTCAACATTCATCCAGATCTTAGATCATGATTTATCGGCAATGTAGCTAGCAATCGCATCTAGATCCAATCGGGACCTCATCGATGTCCGATTGACTAATCCCTATTGCAACCATGTCTATTCGAGATCAAGTAGACCAAAATGCTGCAATCATTTCGTCTATCAGTTCCAGCACTTAAAAACAAGTCAAGAACAAATTAGTTTCATATTCAGGAATTCCATTTCATAAAGTCATCAGCAGAATACTGTCAGCTCTCAGTATCCCTGAAGCTCAAAGAGACATCAGTTACTCTAGTATCAAAATCGAGGCATCTGTTGACAAAGGAGCGGAGTAATTCCCCTCTTGTGCATCCCACTACACCAGATCTCCGGCCAAGCTGAATTTTGGGTTCCATTTGGAGTAGACTATGCTAAACCAAAAGCTTTGAGGTAAAGTTTCACAATCTGAGGAATATCTGCTAGGTCCATCTCGCATCCAATGCAGGATAGTTCTTGAATTTAACCAAGAACCGCCTTCGGACTTTACCTTTATTCTTCGTATCCTTATGTGCCAAAATCTGTTCAGGAACAAGGATCTCCTCGTTTTCTTCCACTTTGGGTTGCTCATCAGGCTCCCCCTCATCAGGCACATCACCTTTAAAAGGTCTCAACAGACTCACATGGAATGCATTGTGAATCCTCCAAGTGTCAGGCAGTTTCAGTCGGAAGGAGACATCATTGATCTTTTCGGATATCTGGAAAGGTCTAAAGCTTTGGAAAAAGCCTCTCCTTTCTCTTTTTATTTCTCAGGCGTGCCTTCTCAAAACGTAAAAGCACCCAATCTCCTCCTTCAATTTCAAATCGCG
The DNA here is from genome assembly GCF_014529385.1 of Adiantum capillus-veneris. Taxonomy (NCBI): domain Eukaryota; kingdom Viridiplantae; phylum Streptophyta; class Polypodiopsida; order Polypodiales; family Pteridaceae; genus Adiantum; species Adiantum capillus-veneris. The sequence continues at coordinate 146,505,044 of NC_140931.1, read as the reverse complement.
ACGATGGCGATCTGCTGCCTTTTTTCTGTCGTTCTTGAGATTTTTGCAAAGCCTCGTGGACTTTGGCAAAAGCCGTATCTAGTCGCGTGTGTATTCATCCGCTCCAAAAATCTTATCTTTTGTGCTTAGGAAGGGTGGAACCTTCGCAGCACCTTCAACAATCTCAAATGGCGCCTTCCCCGTTGAAGAGTGTATCGTGTTATTGTAGGCAAATTCCACCAAAGGTAAATACTTTTCCCATTGAGTCTTCTGATCCGAGATATGAGACTTCAATAAATCTAAAACCACTGAATTGGCAATCTCAGATTTCCCATCAGTCTGCGGGTGGAACGATGACGAGAACTGCAACAACGTACCAATGTTCTCCCAAATTGCCTTCCAAAACAAACTCGTAAATCTGGGGTTCCTGTCAGAGACAATCGTCTCAAGCATGCCGTGTAATCTGAAAATCTGGGCCACAAACAGTCTCGCTAAGGGATCCGGCTTGACTAATTTCTTCACTGGAATGAAATGAGCCTGCTTGCTAAATCTGTCAATAACAGTCCAGATACCATCGTGACCACCCGGAATTCTCGGGAGATCAAAAATGAAATCCATTGCAATACTTTCCCACGGGCGGGTGGGTATGTGCAAAGGTTGTAACAATCCCTGTGCCTTATGCCTGTCAAACTTGACCTTCTGGCATACCAAGCAACTGCGCACAAACTCTTCCACATCCTTCTTGAGTCTCGGCCAAAAGAAGTATCTCTCTACCCTTTTCATGGTGGTAGCAATGCCGCGATGACCCGTAAAAGATGGACAGTGGCATTCAGTCATAACCTTTTACCTCAATGGCTGTGTAACGCACAACATGGTTTTCCTCATCAAGTAGCCATCCCGAATGGAATATCCCGCTACTATCTTCCCATCCTGTATCCGTGTGAAAACGTCTGCAAAATCTGTATACTGGTCGACCATAGATGTATCGCGGAAATAGCCAGAATCAACGGCTTCCGAGACAAAGCATCTGCCACCACATTCTTCTGTCCCTGAACGTGGACAATTTGGAAGTGAAACTGTGACAAGATGTTTGCCCACCGTATTTGCTTTTCCGATAGCTGCTTCTGTGACAAGAAGTAGCGCAAACTCTGATGGTCTGTAAAGATAGTAAAATCCGCTCCGATTAGGTAGTGCCGCCACTGAGTAAGAGCATGGATAACCGCCAAAAGCTCTTTCTCATAAATCTGTGCTGTCATTTCCGGCCTTGAGAACAATCGAGTCTCGTAAGCAATGACATGGCCTTCTTGCATTAAGACCGCACCAAGACTACGACCACAAGCATCACAATATACTTCAAAAGACTTCTCCAAGTCCGGCAGAGTCAAAACTGGTCCCGTAGTCAAGTTCTCTTTCAATGTCTGAAAGGCAGTCACCTCTGTGGGTCCCCACGAGAAAGGGACTCCTTTCTGTGTTAAGATATGCAAAGAGGAAGCAACCTCTGCAAACTTTCGAATGAACCACCTGTAGTACGAACACAGTCCCAAGAAGCTTCTAACTTCATGGACATTCTTCAAATCGGGCCAACCACGGATAGTCTCTATCTTGGCCAGATCCATTTGCACTCTTGCTGCTGACACAATGTGTCCCAAAAAGTGTATCTCTAGTAGGAAAAATTTACTTTTCTTTGCATTAATCACTAACTTGTGATCTCGTAATGCCCGAAAGACCTGAAGCAGATGATCTCTATGTTCTGCCTCATTCTTGGAGAAAACAATGATATTGTCAAAGAAAGTGCCAACGAATAGCCTGTACTCTCGAAAAATCCTGTCCATCATCCGATTAAATGTCACAAGAGCATTGGTTAAGCCAAAAGGCATTGCCAAAAACTCAAATAACCCAAAAGTCGTCCGAAAAGTTGTCTTGTAGACGTCTCTCGACGCGATTCTGATCTGATGATATCTACTGTTCAAATCAATCCTGCTAAAGCACGAGGATCCCTGTAATCTGTCGAGTATATCATCGATCCTATGAATCAGGAATCTGTTCTTGATGGTGATTTTGTTGAGAGCTCTTTAATCGATGCACATTCTCCAAGATCTGTCTTTCTTCAAAACCAACAACACCGCAGAGCAATATGGTGAAGTACTAGGCTAGACAAGACCCTTTTCCAAGAGGTCTTTGTCACAAGACGGGCACCACGTTCCAATAGAAAAGAAGAAACTGAACAAACTTTTAACACTTCAATAACAACTGAACCAAAGAGAGATACGACACACGACACGGAGTGGCGGAATTTCACACCAGAGAGTATTGGCCCCAAACCTTGGCGCCCCTTTCGGTATTTCTTTATATTGCATCAACACAGTACAAGTCGTTACTCCAGACTTTGCACCTTCTCTAGGAAGCCTATTAGAGAATGAGCCCTAGCCTCATATTTAAAGTCCCTTGGCCTAAAAAGCAGTTACAGTAAAAAGCCTTTAAAACTCAAAAGCTTTTGGTCCAAAAAGCAATGCCAAAAGCTGCCAGCATAATTTACGAAAGTCCGTACAGCTTGCCACATCATCAGCCAGCGCAAAACGTGGAAATCCGTACAGCCTGCCACGTTATCATGCCAACGCATTTTCGGAAATCTACCACGTCATCAGTTTTTGCGTGTGTGTTGGTCCTGCTTTATTTTAATCCTTCATGTCACTTGAGGCCCCATCGAACGGGGTCCCCATAAGTTGATAGGACTTCTTCTTTTGTTACTTGTTCTTCTTAGGGTTTAGGCCCCTTGGCCAACATCTGCAAGTCAAAGCTACAAGAAATCCTCCTCCCATGTGCTTTGTCCTTCTCAATGATTGCTCTAAGCATGCATATATGATCAAGTGTAGAGAATCCCCTCTTGAATCGAGCCTGTCTTGAAGCGCATACACCCTCTCTCTATGCCTATCTGCCCAATTGCTAAGTATAGATGCATATTTCTTGGCCAATGAGTGGCCAATCATGATAATGTGATAGTTAGTTGGCAAGGTCGGATCTCCAGACTTGGGTAGTGGTACAATCATAGACGTACTCCATGTGTCAGGAAACCCCTCACATGGCCCTACTGAACATGAAGGCCAACAAACCATCAATATGATCTCTAGCATGTATTTGCCACAATCCCATTATGATCCTGTGCCCTCCCTATGTGCAATTTGTCAATGGCTCGTCTCACCATCTCTGCTGTGAAGAAAGTAGAAGTGAGAGGACAGGGCTCCGGTGGGTCTAGCAATGGTGATTGATTTGCTACTATGTATAGACAGGATGCATATTTGTCCATATCTATGTAGAAATAATGACTGGAGAGGGTGAGTAGAGTCTTGGTTCAAGAGTATCTCTGATAAATATCTCTCTTAAGCTGAGCTAAGAAAGATCTCTTCTTTCACCGTACAAGTCGTCGGAAGAGTATACATCTGCCCATGTGTGATCTCTTCCAAAGCCACCTCTCTCTGTAGTATGCACTCGTCCTGTACAAGGCCATGATCCTCCGTATGAGCTCTACTGGCACCTTCAGCTCTTGCAATCTGTGCATTAATCTGCCCCTCGGAATTGTACCAAAAGCTTTGTGGAAATCCACAAAGTGACAATAAAGAAAGAAAGAAAGAAATTTTAACGTCTATAAAAAGGCCAAATCATTAAATCTGCCCTCCTCAATAATAGCTCGTAGTGTGAGAATGTGATCTAGGACTCTTGAAACGAGCTTGGCCTGAAGCTCGGATGCCCTCTCTTTTTGCCCATTTTCTCAGCTCATGCTGAATGATGGATATATATAATCTGGCTAGTGTGTGTTCAATCATGATAGTGTGGTAATTCCCAAGCAAAGTAGGGTCCCCAGATTTGAAAATAGGTGCAATCGTGGACACGCTCCTAAGTATTAGGGAAAACCCTGACACATAGCTCTATCAAACATCAATGCAAGAAGATCAGCCAAAAGATCCTTCGCATGTATAAAATCTACCAAGCAATCATGGTCATATGCTCTTCCAGTCCTCATCCTATCAATACCCTTCTTTACCAACTCTGCAGTAAAGAAAGTGGAAGTGTGGTGGGCATGTGATGGGTCTGGCAATAACTGCTAGGCCGGGGCCATGGAGAGAGATAGCATATTCACCCGATATGTCTGTAGATGTAATAGCTAGTGCAAGGGAGTGCTCGTGAAACAATCTCTAAACCTCACTTGAGTCTTGGCTCAAGGTAATTGATATAATTCTGAGTTAGGTAAGCTCTCTTCTTTCGTCACGCAAGGCGCTGGAAGGTAATCCGTGGCTGTCTGTGAGTAATGAGCACCTCCCTCTGTAGTCCTGACTCTCGTCTCTCTATACTCCTCATCATACCTATTGTTTATGGGTCATCTTCCCAGAACGAGGTCTCTCTGAATGGTGGCTATGTGGGAAGGCCTGTGCCGCCACATCATGTAGCGTGTCTGTCAGAACCTGTATGAGCTCATGAAGAGGGCGCCCTAGATCCTGCACGTAGAGGTGCATGTATATCTCATCAATATAGGCAGTCTGTCTCCCTCGTAAATGTATAGCGAGTGTGGGTGCCTGCAACGTGCATCTATACAGTGAGAGAATATAAGCGAAAAAGTCAGGACAGCGTGATCGACTACCACCCTAATTGGTCTAGGGCCCACCACAAAATCATCAATACATGGAATGAAATTGGGTGTAGTTGATCATAATCCAATGTACTAGCTCCATGACGATGAGGGAAACAAGTGAAATCACTCGACTCATGGAATCTCCCGATACCATTCTGGATGGCTAAACCATGTGCTCCCTAAGAAATCTGCCATACTCTGTCTGCTCTCTATCATGCGAGACCTCTGGCCACCTCACATCTCCGTAGGGGTGTCATAGAAGTCTGACTGGCACTGCGCTGACCTCGGGTTGAAATTTCCCAAAATCATGATATCACAATCTTTTAAAAATTCCCATATATTCTCATCCAAAATAGTAAATGGTGATTGCCCTCTGGGCGCCGCATAAGCTGACATACTAGGTGCAAAATAGCATATAACAATATATAGGTATCTGCCAATCTCTGGCCTCAGTCTCACCCACATTTATTTGTCATGATCATCTCTGTGAGCAATGTGTATCGTTGGCTGTAACTCCTCCCTGTAAAGTACAGCCACTCTGCCAGACTCTCGTCCTCTACTTGTCTCCTGTCTACTGGCCCACACCCATCTATAGCCACTAACATGTGGTAAACTATATCCAAGTGCATGATGTGTCTCCAAGTAAAATACAACACAAGAGAGGATGCATTGATGGGGTCTCAATCAAACCCTTTCAAGGGCCCCCTACACCTTCACATCTTGCTGGTGTGGTACTTGCTTTAGATTGCGAAAATAGAATTTACATAGATGCAATACTTTACTGCTAGACTCCACTCGACTCTACCCAAAGGAGGCGGTACCGCTGGTAACTCTTTCAAAGAAGTATCTCCAGGGGTAAATGGATGATGTTTTTTTATGCAGGTGAATTGCAACCACCATAGAACAACGTCACAGCCCTCTTGTGGCACGATAAGGCTGCAGAAGTAGAGGTTTGGAGCAACCAGCTTTCAGCCACGTAATCTAGGCGTTTGGCCTGCAACTAGGAGGAAGAAGGAAGTAGTCCCACGTCCTAGAGTTTTCAGGTCACCAGAGATTTTCTGCTAAGTAGTAGCCCAATCTAGCACTCCTACACCATCCCGAATCAGCCTTCGGAGGTGTGTTGCTGTAGGAGTTGCTTGGAGCCATCAGCTAGAGCAGTTTTGAGTCTCAGAGAGCAGACAGCTGGTGCCAAGTTATCATTTGGTTGGATCTACATCGATTGTTACCATTGCATGAACATGAAGGTATGATTCTTGTACACATCGTCTGTGCAATTCAGAAGCAAATACGACTCTGATAACCCTTGAGAGGGTTGGTGGGGACCCCATTGCGGTACACTATGTTTATAGGTAAATTTGGGTTTTATCTGTAGTGATCTAATTATTTGAGTATTGTTATGGCGTGAGGAGCAAGCATGTAAAACGCAATTTTGTTTGTCTTTATGAACATTAGGTTTGTAAACTGGAGTTCTGTAACTTACTCATGAGAGAGCTTATGTTCTGCATGTAGGTGATTCTCTTGTGTCCATTTAGGAGCTTGCAGTTAAAATTGCAGCAGATATAGCCAGCGCTGCTGCACAGGGCAATCATTGTTCAGCTTGCTAAAGTATTATTTGTGTTTTAACTACCTCAAACTTGAGGTGATATGGCTTGGCATTGCACTAGGCCACTTCGCGGGCGACCTTGTGCTTTCCCAAGAGCAAGTATCATGGCGTGGTTATGCTCAAGATTATGTGGAACCTTTAGAAAGAGGAATGGTCTATTGGCAACTCACTACTGGGTTCAAGCAAAAAGTAGCAGAACCCTTTCAAGAGAGATATTTAAAGTCGGAGTACAGAAGGCTGGTGTTTATGTCTGGAAATTTCCAGGCTTCAACTGTACGGTTGTTCCAGCTTTGCCTTTTAACTTCATGGACATAAAATCCATCAAGATCTTCATGTATTCAATGCTGGTTGACATTAAAATGTAGTGAGGGCTATCGTGTTGTAAAATATGTCATTAAATAAGCATCACGATCAAGAAAAGAGCTTTGTTTTAGGTGGCTTATTTCTTCAAAAGCGCTTTTTTCCTGTTGCTTAGGTTCTCATATACTCGCAATTTTTACTCAGCTAGAACTCCACAGAAATAAACAGCAAGGCAGTTCTTGAATTTTCGTGAGGTTTAAGGGCTAAGAGGAGATAGCAGAGGCCACTTTTTGTAATCGACGGGGGGAAAACTAGGTTTGCCTGGCCAGCGTCAAGCATGTAGGGAGATTCCTGATTAAGACCAGTCAGGGGAGTGTCTCTCTATCACAAAGGATGAGAGGTTCTCCTCCGCTTCAATTGGAGCAAGGTCGTCCAAGATCGGAGGGTGGAGACAATAGGGAGACTGAGTTTCAGCAAGAAGTTTTATGCCTCACATGTTTTCCATGGCATACATGTAATGCAGTGATTGTCAACCACAGAGTTCTTGGCAGAGTCATTGTCCCTACCTCCATTTCTTGCTTGCCTTGTCTTCTTGACATTCACTGGGTTTTAATTGAGTGCAATCACCAATGGTGCACTGGTAATTCGAATGGTAGGTCCTGATATTTTATATGATTTCACTTGTAGATTAAGGTTATGTTTCCAATGATCGGCAGTTTACTGACCTTGCCTATGTTGCATAGAAAGGAAGGCTATGTGGAGGGGGTGAATCTTTTCTAGCTAAAGACCAAAACGATGATGACTTCTTGATGTGAGTTCAGAATATAATGATTAGTTTGATGTCAATTAAATGTTTTCTTTGTTTCTCTTAAAGGAAGCATGATGGGATTTTTTAAGGATTCTTTCAAGCATTTAGGATGGAGTTCTCTCTTATATTCTATTTGAGAAGATACTAGGGTAAAACCGTTATTGGCCCGCTTACCCTCTGGATTTGGCTTTCCAAGATCGTGCTCTATGTCATTGCATAAATTTTTTGATTGATTGTTTCGTATTTGTGTGCATAAATGATTCGTTGGTAATCATTGTCAATCAATGATGTGGCGTAGTGACAAAGGGACTAGCCGAATGAGAGGCATATATGACATTTTAAATCAGATATAGTATTTGAGCTATGATAAATTATTTGGTCTTGCTCTTCACCGCCATGGTGCCATTCACCTTGGCATCTATTAGCCATATTTGCACGGGCAGAAATTTCCTTTTAGAAGTACTAGCTTTGCTTAGCCTTGCCAAATTCTGCAATGTAGCATGTGGGCCTCTTGATATTGGGATATCAAGTTCATTTTGTTCTTGTGTATGTTAACCATCGTTGGTGAAGGCTAGGGAATACAACCATCCTAGTCGACAATATTTATATTTTTTTGATGATGTCAAGCTGAAAAGGTGGTCTATGATAAATTGAGGCTAGGTAAGACTCCTCTCAGCCATGCATTGATTTTGTTGTGGCTCGTCTTCACTTTGATTCCTTGGCTACAAAATGCGTGATTTGTTAAGCTACTTGTAGGTTATGCTCGTGTGTGAGTACCTAGTCTCAGCTCAAAGATGATTTTGGATAACCATTTTTTTGGTACATATATGAGTTCAGTTTGTGGCAAACTACTTTCTGGATGAGCTTAGGTATAGTCAATGGGCATGCAAGTAGAAGGACAAGTGCACAGGCGCAGGAAAGCACATGGACTTAGTGACTTATGGATTTTTCATTCCCTAAGATTTCAAAGAATGTTAATTTGGAATGCATTATTTTTGCTTTTATTTTGGTACATGCAACTTATTAGCACTAAGTTGGTCCTCAAACATTTTTATATGATTAAACAAATTGTCTTATTATCATCCAATTTTGTATAATTGCTATAATAGATTTAAAATGGCATTTGAAAAGTTCAATATCCACATTACTGGCTTATAAGTTGAAAAGACCTCGACTCTTTATGGGTATGGATCCCACCATCGATCTTATGCATTGAAATTACTATCCAGCCTCAATTGTGTGAAAATTGAGTATTTTATCCCGTTTTCTCCAATTCATAATTTACGTTATAGTTGTATTGTGTGGTTAATAGTATTTACTTTTATGAGTTTTAGACATACTTTCATACTTTTAAGGGATAGACAATGTTTAGAATTGCACTTTCATCTTTTAACACATTGTACATATTTTAAAAGCACAATTTTTTTTCATGTTTACTGAGTATCACAACATCTATCTTTGTGGAGCCCCCGTAGTATCTTCTACAGCAAACACTATGGCACGAATTAACTTTTTGGTGTACCAAAATCAAGCTAAATTTGAAATGAGAGTGTATTCTCTTGAATATTAGCATTTTGACATGCAAAACATGCTAGAAATAGAAATTATATCAAAATGTTATGACTGGTTTCCATTTTGGCCTTAAATGAAAAAAATTTAAAAGTATTATAGAGGCTAAATTATGGATGCTAGTTATGCATATGCTCATTTTAAAGATTATGATGAATTCTATCATTAAAATATATCTCTTATGCCTACTTTGAGTGTAGCTATGAAAATATCAATATTATAGTGGCAAAGTCATAAGAACATTAATATCTTTGTGTATAGGTTTCACATACTTTTTCTAGGATCATGAGAAATATATTTTCATGAGCCTGCCATAAATTTAATGGAATAGTACTTAAGATGTTTTAAGAAAAAAAAAAACACCGGTGTTCCATGGCAAAGGTTTGATCTTGACAATTAAATAGTTTTGGCAAAGTGTAACATTGCATCCACTTTGGTAGGTAATTGTTAGCAAATCCTAACATGTTTTTGAATTAGTTTGGACTTTACCATATGAAAATCACTAAGAATAACCAACCTAGTGCTACTATCTAATTGTAAATTATTTGTTGCTAAATTTGTCGGCTCTCATCTAATTAAGTTGCACAAAACTTTTGAATGTGGGTTATCAACGATGAAAATTTTCTTCTCTTGTTTGAATGTATCTATCATGGATTCAAAACTTCTATTTTTTGAGGATGATGAGCTTATTTTGTAGAAGCCTAAGCACTAGCATGCCCCGTCATGTGTTGGTGATGAACATATGCAAGACGTCATCAATGATGATCACAAGTGTATTTACATGCATGAGTCTTAAGATATTTTAGATGTATGACCACAAACTTAAGAAAAACTCTACGCTTTCAATGCTGATCTTAGAAGCTTCATGTGACAACTCAAATACTCAATGGAAACATCTTAAATACTAGCAATGCAATTGAAACTCGTCTACAACTTAACTACAAGGTTTGCAATTGGTAGATGAGCCTTGAAAAGTGCTCTTGGCTCACAATGTAAATGAGTTTTATGTAGTATTTCAAAAGGAGTCTCTAACAATGAACAAGAAAGATCAAGATTTGAATTGCTTTGAATGGAAGTTATTTCCCATACCATGTTAAAGTGATGTTAGATTTTTCTCAATCTAAGATAGAGAGGGATAGGTTTTACCTCTGATGTGGACAAGGAATACAAGCCTAGGGATTAAACCTTGTGCCTTAAACCCTTGGAGAAAGTTTGATTTAGGGTCCAAAATTGTTCATGATCTAGAGAAGAAGAAGGGAAGCATTGTAGGTGAGTCTATTGTCAGTAAATTCCAAGTCTTCAAGGTTGGCAAGAGACATCACAAAGGAAGCAAAAGGGATCATGCATGACATTATTTAGTGAATACCTTTGAGGGAACAAAGTGAGATGATTTTTCTCTTTTTTAAAAGCCTAATTTACATCCAAAGGAAATTTTTTCCTTTGTTGAAAAAGAGCCAAAGAAGAATATAGGCAAGGAAAAATGTGCACATATTGTGCAAATTTTACTTTACCACTAAACATCTCTCTCTCCAATTCCATGTTAGCCACACCGGTCTTGCATCTTTAGTGCTAGCTTCTACTCTATAAAAGTTTACATTGAGGTTGGGAGCTTACTTGAGATTGATGAGTAGCTTTGGATATTTGCATCATTATTGTGTAACATATCCAAAATTTTATTCAATGAGCAAATAACTTAATATATATTAACTTTTAGAAAAAGTGTCTAGGTCAATTGACCTTAGTCTAAACTAGGCGGTTGTATGATTAGATAGAGGATTTAAGAGCATGTCAAAAGCATATACTAAGCCATTTGGGTTGAATACCATATGGAAATGTAAGTATAGTACACAAATTGAGACTTCTTATCTTACTAAGTTTCCATAGAGCGAAAATTAGGAAACGGCATGTGCCCATTCTGATCCAAAGCTATAAGGTATGAATTCCATTTTTTGTTATTGATGTGAATTGTCCCACATTCTTGGGAAAAGAAAATCCTTTTTGTTATTGTTCTTTCTCATTTGTTAAGAATATGCTGTTGTAACCCATCATCCATGGCCAAAAAACATGCATGAATATTTTATGGAAGTGATGATAGAGAAGTTAAAAATTATGGAACTCCTTGTGCAAACTGCAAACCATAGACCATTATTAAGCTTGTTTTATTGAGCTCTCAAGCTTAGATACTAATTTTAATAAGACTAGGTTTCAATAAGGTTGACATCTACATGTAGACATTGTTCGCCTTAGCTTAGATCGTGTTTACAAAGTATGTCTTTTTAGATCTATTTGGAAAATGTAGCCCTTTCTATGTCTCTTTGAATGTAGAAATTAAGAGTTTTCTCATCATGGGACATCTTTAATTAGCAAGTGTATCTTCTACTAATGCACATGTATCCCTCAATTAGTCAAGGTGGGCTTTAAACTATCGAAGACCAAAGAAAATCATTTCATTTCTCAAAGTTGCCTCATTTCTTTTTTCATCTTTAGACCTACTAGTGAGACTTTCACTGCCTCTGATGGCAAACACAAAATTTTTTCCCCCTTCAAAGTAATCTAGACAGTTTGCACCACGTTTTCTCTCTACATGTATGTGTGTATGTGTGTCTATGTGCTAAGATTTGATTAATAAAAATAGTTATGACTTGAATCATCTACAACTAGAAGAAGTGCTAGTCTAAGCAGCATCTTGTTATAGACAAAAAAATGTGATGGCGTTTGTAAAAACACATGGGTATGGAAGTGGTACTTTTCTACAATCACATCATGGGAAGGTTTTGGAGGGGAGAAGATGGCAAGATAGTACAAAAGGGATGCATATTACGAAGCCAACCTTTACTAATGCCTCTCTAAAATCCCATAGTTATGTCCCTAAGACTCACAAATACCACATGAAAACCATTGGGATGTGCTTAAATGCTCAAATCAAATCCTACAAAGCCCCACACCACCTAGAATAATGGACCTTTCTATATAAATCTAAGAAGTTTTCAGAGGGTGCCAACCTCCAAAAATGTGTGTGTATGGCGTTGGAGAGAGGGAATGGGGAACACGCCTAGCACACACACAACTACCTCTTTATACCTCATTGTATTCATAACACCACTATCCTCTCAAAAAACACCTTCAAACAACACACAATCGCATATCAAACACACACTTGCGCTCAACTCAATGCACATACGCTTGTGCGGACCACAACTCATCACACGCCCAGAAATACCACCATTTTTGGATTCTCACACACTCAAACACCTCTCTCTCTCTCTCTCTCTCTCTCTCTCTCTCTCTGCACACACAAACGTCGAGGGGGGCATACATGTGAACACAGTACATGAGAACAAAAGAGAAGGGGGGAAAGGGAATCGACACAACAAAAATGACACACTTCAAGGGGGACCTTTTAATTCACCAATCAACAACCGTGTACAACCATGGCCACTTCTCGGCTTACAACAAAGCACGGGCTCAACAGCCTCTCCCTATGGCTTCCTCACACATGGGCAAACACCTCCGCGGTGGCGACAAAAAATGCCTCCTCCTTGGCTCCTCGTTCAAAAGGAAAAGCCCCTCTTGCACTCCACCCTCGATCGAGAAGAAAAGAAGAAGAAGTCCCCAAAAGACGTTTTTTTCCTTCTCTTATAGAGAGCTCCCTCCATTTTGGAAGCTCGCATTTGATTGGTCCATCCAAGCACTCACACTTCAAAATTTTACAGGGGAGGCATCTCTCTCTCTCTCTCTCTCTCTCTCTCTCTCTCTCTCTCTCTCTCTCTCACACACACACACACACACACACACACACACACACACACACACACACACACACACACACACACACACACACACACACACACACACACACACACACACACACACACACACGAGCCTCACTTTAACTCATTTGGGGGGGGGGGGCTAAGCTCTCCGTATGAACGTGCCTTGTGGGCCGCACTACCATGCCATCACCCCGCTTGCACCCGGCCACCGCCCAAAATTGCCAGCCTCCTGTCCGCGTGCGCCTAGTGCTCCCAAGACCACCACCAATGCAACGCCCGCCGCCAAGAACGGCACGAGCTCTTCAAGCTCTTTTTCTCAACTCATACACCAAAAGGTTGGTGCACTCCAGAATATATATGGCCTCCAAGGCCCTTGTTTCACATATGGGACAATACATCGCCACATGGCAGCAACTGGCTCCCCCATGCTCACACTTCCAAAAAAGTCTCACAAAGCACAAAAAAATTTCCTTTTCGGCCCCCCCCCCTTTCTCAGCCATATTCTGCCTGAAGATCTAATCATCGACCCGTATATAGACTAGTTGAAATCCGCCATTGCTGACTTCAGTCCGTATGGATCTTGATGCATTTTGCAACTCCAAGGCCCACAACTCGAGTTGCCAAAATCGGCAAAAACCATCTGGTATCTTTCCCCGAGCAGATGCCCCAAGTTTTAACCTGACATAACTTGTTCTCTGGGATCCCGATTGAGGAGCCGTCAATTCTTGCCAACTCCCCATGATGCTTACTACCTTCTAGAACGTGGTCAAGGCTCAAAATACACTAGATGGCATGTCTACTAATGCAGTCAAGTTGGCCCGTAACTGGCCCTTGAAAAACTTTCCACTGCCCATAACTTACACTCTAGATATTGACGATCCGAACGAACTAGCATGATGCACAACTCAAGCACTTTGTATCTATGTACTCACACCCACTCTAACCACCTATCTCCACTTGCCCTATAGGTCGAGTATCTGCAAAGCATTCCAATTTTGGATAGCCATAACTTTCAACCTGTAGCTCTGTTTGAGGAGCCATCTAGACCAGCTTCTAGATCGGCTAAGCTCTCCGTGTGAACGCACCCTGTGGGCCGCACTACCATTTCATCACCCCGCTTCCAGCCACCGCCCAAAATTGATGGCCTCCTGTCCGCGTGCGCCTAGCGCTTCCAAGACCACCACCAATGCAATGCCCTCCAAGAACTGCATGAGCTCTTCAAGCTCTTTTTCTCAACTCATACACCAAAAGGGTGGTGCGCTCCAGAGTATATTTGATGGCCAATGGCAGCCCCACTGGCTCCCCCATGCTCGGACTTCCAAAAAAGTCCCACAAAGCACAAAAAAAATCCTTTTCAACCCCCCCCCCCCCCCCCCCCCCCCCCACTTTCTCAGCCATATTCTGCCTGAAGATCTAATCATCGACCCGTATATAGACTAGTTGAAATTTGCCATTACTGACTTCAGCCCGTATGGATCTTGATGCATTTTGCAACTCCAAGGCCTACAACTCGAGCTGTCAAAATCGGCAAAAACCATATGGTATCTTTCACTGAGCAGATACCCCAAATTTCAACCTGACATAACTTGCTGTCTAGGATCCCAATTGAGGAGCCGTCCATTCCTGCCAACTCCCCATGATGCTTACTACCTTCTAGAACGTGGTCAAGGCTCAAAATCCACTAGATGGCATGTCTACTAATGCAGTCAAGTTGGCTCGTAATTGGCCCTTCAAAAACATTCCACTGCCCATAACTTACAATGATGCACAACTCAAGAACTTTGTATCTATGTACTCACACCCGCGCTGACCACCTATCTCCACTTGCCCTATATGTCGGGTATCTGCAAAACATTCCAACTTTGGATAGCCATAACTTTCAACCTGTAGCTTTGTTTGAGGAGCCATCTAGACCAACTTCTAGAGCACTTTGAACACTACATTCTAGAGCATAATCCCACCACTTCAAACACCTAGGCCTACCATCCCAAATGACTCCTTTGGAGCCTTCTTGGCCTAAAAAACCGCATTAAACATACATTCTCGTTGTCACTAGCCTGCCCAGGGCTTTCACATCTGCTTTATCACTCCGGCTTGCACTCACATGCAATTATAGCACTACATAAGCCACTTCACAACATTAACCATCTTTGGGTGCACCATCATTGCCCAACCCTTTTGTTGAACATTCATGTTCAACCAAAAACAAGCTTATCACACTCCACATCTGCAAAATCTAGCAAACCCTTCAGCAAACCAAAACACTGTAACCTGTTGTACAAAAAATGGCTCTTGCTTCCTACCGCTTCTTTTCATGTGGGTTGCCCAACCCCCTGCATTACAATACGGATTCCACCTGGATCAGACACCTGGCATAATTGAGCACGCCCATCCACCTACAAAAGTTTATTGTAGGGCTTCACCCTATCCCATCATGCCAATCGTACATATAAGTTTCCCATGGCATACCTCCATCGTTCCAGACACCCATTGGCGTATTGCCCTCTTCAAAAAAAGCATCACTGAGCATATTACTATGCTCCCAATACATATTGTCTCTCTCATCAGACATATCCGATCCACCCTCCCAACCAAGTAAAGTAGATATTTCCTCCACGGACTCTTGTAATAACTGGCTGATGGCCCACTGCACCGCTGCATTCATAAGCATACCCTTCAACCATAAGGCACATACCTCCCTCCCTTGATGGCTTTGATGCACCCATAGCCTGCCCTTTCTCTCCATGCACAACCAAAAGCACATGTTCCTTGGACAAAGGCCCCTCTATCTACATCAACTCGTCCTTGTACTCCATATCTACAACAACGTCAAGATCATCCAAGCAACTAGAGCCACATGGCTCCACCAACACCTCTTGCAGACCCTTTTCTTCTACCTGTTCCTCTTCCACAACTTTAGCAGCTCTCTCCTCCTTGACCTACTATAGCACATTCCACAGTTACTATTGCACTACTATAGCACATTCCACAACTACTTTCATGAACAAAGTCAATGACATGGTGCCACATAGCACCTTCAACTGCATACCTTCCTTCATGGGCTTGGACATTTTGACCTGATCTTCATTCATAGTGGCAACCACCACATCTTCATGCACATAATAAGGTAAATCTACCTTCACCCACCCGAGTTCTTCAGAATCCGTCTCCCCACCATAGGACGTGGCTCACCCTCAAAGATTCCCTCTTTACTTGTTTCCCAAAATCCCAAGCTTGTACTCTTATCATCATCTTGGTGGACTTCACACCTGCATCCTTATCATCTAGCTGCTCCACAAAAACTTGACCATCACCTTGCTGCACACTTTCATTATCCAACTCCAAGCCTTTGGCACCTACAACTTGGCCACAATTTTCTACCTTTTCATACAAATACTTCACAAGAACATGCTTCACCTCTTCAAGCTGCACTAGGCACTTGGCATCTGTTAAGTCCTCTACATATAGGCTCTCTTTATCAAAGAGATAATCCTCATTGACGAGCTCCTTCAAAATTGGCATTGACATCCCACAAACAGGAAACCCCAAAGGAACATAATCAGTTATAGGCCTCGCCTCGACAGGCTCCACACTTTGCACATTTGGCACCATCATCATTTGGTCCATAGAACACCCTACCGCCGCAATAGGCATATACTCTGTAGGCTTGAGCAAGCCTAACTCTAGTTTTCTCTTCAGTTTCCTTCTCTTCACCCTGGCAACTTTGACATTGGCATAGCTTCTCTGCTCTTCATAGTCGACCTTCTCTCAAACACAAGGATGTGTGCAAGCTAGAACCTTCTCCAGCTTGAAACAATCCGCATTGACCACTAGGGTGATAGCCACCAAATCCCTCTAGCAAGCTTCAAACTTATCCAAAAAAGCATCAAAATTTTCACCTACATCTTGACGCAAGCTCTTAATCCTTGTATCCGCTTCAACAGCCGGCACCACCTTTCAAAACCTCTGAAGAAACTGCCCTAAAAAATCAACCCAATTAGGATTGTCTCTAGCTTCCAACCCATCAAACCAGGACTTTTCTTTTCCATGCAACACCAAGGGCAGGATCTGCACCTTTTCCTCATCACTTTGCATCCGCAATGAGAGCATAAACAACTCAAAATTTACCAACCACTCCTCCACATCTTCATCATAATTGAAAATTGGCCAACACTGCCACATTTTTGCTTACAAACATATCACTAGGGAGCAATCAATGTGCTCCTCCATGGGGGCACCAAAAGATGGAGAGGGGGAATGGGGAACACACCCAACACGTGCAAAAATACCTCTCTATAGCCCATGGTATCCACAACACCCTTGTCCTCTCAAAAAACACCTTCAAATGACACATAGCCGCATAGCAAATGCAAACTTGTGCTCAACTCAATGCATACATGCTTGTGTGGACCACGCCTTAACACACACCCACAAATGCCACCATTTCTTGAATTCCCACCCTCTCTCTCTCTCTCTCTCTCTCTCTCTCTCTCTCTCTCTCTCTCTCTCTCTCTCTCTCTCTCTGCACACACAACCGTCGGGGGGGCATAAACTCACACATCCAAGAACACATAGCAAGAGAAAAAAGATAAGGGGGGAAAGGGAATTGACACAACAAAAATGACGCACTTCAAGGGGGAACTCTTAATTGACCAATCAACAATTGTGTACAACCACGGCCGCTTCTTGGCTTACAACAAAGCACCGGCTCAATATCCTCTCCATGTGGCTTCGTCACACACAAGCACACACCTCCGTGGTGGCAACAAAAAAATTCCTCCTCCTTGCTACTTATTCAAAAGAAAAGTCCCCTCTCTGGCTCACTCCACCCTCAACATAGCAAAAAGAAGAAGAAGCCCCCAAAAAATCTTTTTTTTTCCTTCTCTGATAGAGAGATCACTCCATTTTGGAACCTCACATTTGATTCATCCATCCAAGCACTTACACTTAGATATTTTGCAGGGGTAGCATCTCTCTCTCTCTCTCTCTCTCTCTCTCTCTCTCTCTCTCTCTCTCTCTCTCTCTCTCTCTCTCTAGTACACATGAGCCTCACTTTGACTCATGGGGCAGCCAACGGTGGCACCTTCATTGCTCCTTTGCATATTTGCCTTCAAAAAAGCTGGGGGGGGGGGGGGGGGGGGGGGCATAAGCCCTCTGTGTGAACGCACCTTGTGGGCTGCACTGCCATGTCATCACCTTGATCTTACCCTGCCACCAGCAACGCAACGCCTGTCAAGAACGGCCATATCCATGAGCTCTTCAAGCTCTTTCTCTCAATTGATACACCAAATGGGTGGTGCGCTCTAGAATATATGTGATGGCCTCAAAGGCCCTTGTTTCACATGTGGGGCAATATGTGCCGCTATGTGGCAGCCACTAGCTTCCCCAAGCTCATGGACTTCCAAAAATTCCAACAAAGCGCAAGCAAATTCCCTTTTTCTCCCCCACATTCTCAATGCTACCATATTCTATCTGAAGATCCAATCATCAAGGCGTAAAGACTAGTTGAAAGCCGCCATTGCCGACTTTACTCCATATGTAGCTTGACGCATTTTGCAACTCCAAGGCCCACGACTCGAGCTGCCAAAATTGGCAAAAACCATTTGGTATCTTTCCTCGAGAAGATGCCTCAAATTTCAACCTGACATAACTTGTCGTCTGGGATCCCGATTGAGGAGCCGTCAATTCCTGCCAACTCCCCATGATGCCTACTACCTTCTAGAATTTGTTCAAGGCTCAAACCCCACCAGATGACATGTCTATCAATGTGATCAAGTTGGCTTGTAACTGCCCCCTGAAAACTTTCCATTGCCCATAATTTGCACTCTAGAGCTTCGATTGACGATCCGGATGGACCGGCATGCACCACAACTCAAGCATTTTTCATCTATCTACTATCCCCAATTGACCTATGCGTTGGAAATTTGCAAAGCATTCCAACTTGGGATAGCCATAAATTTCAACTTGTAGCGCGGTTGAGGAACCATTTGGACCAACTTCTAGAGCACTTTGAACACTACATTCCATATCAATTCCAACTTCAAATAGCCATAACTTTCAACTTGTAGCATTGTTTGAGGAGCCGTTTGGACCAACTTCTAGAGCACTTTGAACACTACATTCCAGATCATAATCTCACCATTTTGGACACCTAGACTACCATCCAAATTGGCCCCTTTTGGATCATTCTTGGCCTAAAAAACCTCATCAAACATACATCCCCATTGCCACTTGCCTGCCCAGGGCTTTCACATCTGCTTTAGCACTCCAGCTTGCACTCACATGCACTGATAGCACTGCATAGGCCACTTCACAACATTGACCAGCTTTGTCTGCACCAATGTGAATTCAAAATATACATTGTTTGATAAAATTATGAGAAATTCCCAAGATTGCATTCATAGAAGGGGTTTTGATTGCATTTTGGAGATGGAGAGAGAGAGAGAGAGAGAGAGAGAGAGAGAGAGAGAGAGAGAGAGAGAGAGAGAGAGAGAGAGAGAGAGAGAGAGAGAGAGAGAGAGAGAGAGAGAGAGATTGCCTTTGCTTACCCTCACATCATGGTAGTCTCTCTCCACAAAGTAACTATCACATGCACAATGCCCCAGTTCAGCATTTAGAGCGTATTTTGCCATAATCTCAGCTTTTTGCCCTTTTATGAGAGGCACCTTAAGCAGTTGGACTTTGGAACATAAAATACTACTTTGAAACATTGAAAGATTGTATGTTCCTAGTCACAATTATTCATGTTGGTACAATTCATGATGATTCTCTTTTTGAACAATCAGGACGTCCACACAAGACAAGAGGATGCCACATCAAGAGCGTTGGAAGAATATATCCATGTGGATATCTTGCAACCATCTTGAAATAGAAAACACAACTTATTAGTTGAAAGGAGCACACCAAACTAACCTTTTGGAAAGAGAATACCAATAGTCTAATTTGTAAGAACCCAAGGGACTAGCTTAGGAGATCCACCTCCCTACCACCCTATATATAGATTGTGTGGCTTAGAGCCCTAGTCTAATTGGATCCCCATTCCACATTCTAAGCCATCCACGCCCTTGGCCTAGATCCCTGGTCCCCTAGGTTTCCCTTGGCCTTACATTACTCCCCTATTGGAGAAGTGTTTTTGTCCTAAAAAACAAAAGTGGAAAACTTCTTCTTTAGAACACTAATATTTTTCCAAGTGGTATCTTCTTCAGGTCCGTCTTTCCATTTGACTAAAACTTGTTGACGTACATGATGGCAAGTCCATAAACCATGATAGTCTAAGATGCATTCAAGTTCATGTAGTTGGACTGGAGGCTCAATGAAATCAACCAAAATTTGTTGGTCAAGGACATTGTCGTCCCCATGCAAGTATTTGCATAAACGACTCACATGAAACACCGGATGAATACGAGAGTGCGCAGGTAATGAGAGTTTGTAGGCTCAATCACCAACTTGCTTGAGTATCTTGAAAGGCCCACAATATCTTGGAGATAATTTAGGTGTTGGCCCAGTCTCAAGACTTTTTGAATGCTCTAGAACATGCAAAAATACCTCTTTCCCTTCCGTGAAGATAACTTTTTGATGTTTCTCATCATCATACTTCTTATATCGATCATGTTCTTGTCGAACATTTTGACGAGCCAATATCATCATTTCCATATGGTTTTGGAATAAATCCATGACTTATTGGAGCGTTTTGGTTGCCAACCCCACCATAACTGGTGACCTAGGTTGAAAACCATACATGAGCATGAAAGGACTAAATTTTGTCACAACATGCTTAGCACTATTTTTATAAGCAAACTCAAGAACATGAATATGACCTTCCCAACCTGATTTATTCTTGCGAACATATGCTCGTATCCTCTAGCACTTGATTGACTCTTTCAGTTTGACCCGATCACTCACGATGCTACTTGGAAACCCACACAGCCTGTACAAGTTATCCACAAATAACTTAGTTAATTTTGGACTATTTATTATTGATTTGGATGGAATAAACTTGAAAAGTTTAGTAAACCAGTCTAGTCAACCGGTCTACAACTATCCATACTGATTCATGACGTCTAATACTGGTTGGTAAATCCACAATGAAATCCATAAAGATGCTTTTTCATTTTCCATTGGGAATCTCGAAAGGATGTAAGAGTCCTCCTGAGTTCAGGCACTCTGCTTTGTTAACTTGACATTTTTGGCAATGCAAGAAATAGTCTTGAACATAACCATATAAACCTGGCCAGTAAATCTATCATCTTATGAGAGTATAAGTTTTCTTAATGCCTAGGTGCCTTGCACTTGGACTGTCGTGATATTCATAAAGAATTTGGTGCCAAATGTCCACGTTTGTTGGTACACATACTCTCCCCTTGTGGAGTAGGTACCCATCATCAATGGCAAAATTCTTCCATCCTTGCAACACATCACTTGATAGAGGAGAACTAAGTGTGGAGGTTAAAGATGCACTATCAACATTGGAGTGCGAAGGATCTCTCATTTGTGCTTGGCTCCATACTTTGGAGTAAACCTCATCATGCTCACATTTGTCCTTAAGAGATTCCAAAAACTTGCTTAGTATCTTGATAAAGAGAAGGCAATTGATCTCAGGCATTCTAAGAGCATCCATTACCACATTATATCGTCCTTTATGATACTAGAGCTTAGCATCATACTCTTGAAGAATCTTAGCCCACCTTGCCTTCCAACTCTTCAAATCAAATTATTGTGTAAACCATTTTATGCTTTCATGGTCAAACACAATTTCAAAGTGTGCCCCGTACAAGTAATGCTTCCAAGTCTTCAAGGCTGACACTATTGCATAGAGTTCTCCTTCATAAGCATAATAATTTTGCTGGGCTGAATCAAGCTTATTTCTTTCAAATGCAATTGACCTTTCCTCCTATATAAGGACTAAGTTCCAATAGCACGATTACTGGCATCCACTTCTAAAGTGAATGTCTTCAAAAGATCCACAATAGCAAAAACAAGAACTGTATCCAGGGCATCCTTGAGAGACTTAAAACTTTGCTATTGAGATGGACCCCACTAAAAAGTTTTTCCCTTGGCCTTTAATTGGTTTGTCATCAAAAGTACATTATGAGCATAGTTTTTAATGAATCTTTGATAAAAATCTGCAAATCCCAAGAAAATCTGAAGCTCTTCCAGATTTTTATGAGAGGGCCACCTCCGAACGGCATCCACTTTGGATCGATCCATGTGTAACCCGTCAACCAAAATAACATGCCCTAAATAGTGAACGTCCTCCGTGAGAAAATCACACTTTGATTCTCTGGCATATAACTTATGTTATCGTAACAATTCAAACACCTACTTTAGATGTTGTAAATGCTCTTTTTCAAAATCACTATACACGAGAATTCCATCAAGAAAAACAATAACAAACTTGCCTAGATATGGTCTCAAGAAACTATCCATAAGTTTCATGAAAGTAGCGGTAATCCTAGTGGTAAATCATCTAAAAATACATCTTTATGTTCTGCCAATAACTTCTTGAGACTATTAGCAACATTTTCTTGTTCAAGAGAGAGAGAGAGAGAGAGAGAGAGAGAGAGAGAGAGAGAGAGAGAGAGAGAGAGAGAGAGAGAGAGAAGTACCCATAGATGGAATAGAAGAGAGAGAAGCATACGGCCTTGAGGCATTGTCCGATAAAACATGATCAATATTTGAAAGAAAATGACACATGGAGTAGCACATAAAAAATTCTTCTATTTGATTATAAGAAGTGAGATTCATAAGCTCTACTGTAAAAATGAGTGGTAAGAAACATCCTTCTCTCCCAACAAAAACATGTGTATGCCATTGAAATCAAACATAAAGTTGTTGTACTCATAGCTACGCTTAAGTGATGGTCCTAGACTATGTAACCACTATCTATCCAATACCACATCTGTCCGCTCCATATGCATAACCTGGAAGTTTAAGGTCGTGTGATACCCTTGAATTTCAAGGGGCACATCTTTCACTTGAGTGTCTCACACCTTGGCATCATGGCCATTCATCATTGCTACCTTCTAATGGTGGGGCTCAAAGTTTCAGGAAGCTTGAGCCGTTTTACTAGCTTGTAGTTAATGAAATTGTGCGAAGCACCATCGTACACCAAGATCCATACCTTGTGCCCTTGGATGGACCCATGCATATGCACCAGCTCATGTGGACTGAGCATCGACCGCCACATGGAATCCTTGATACAACACTCATGCACCACCTCGGTGTGTGTTACCTCCTCATTGGAGAAACGAGAGGAGGACTCAAGAGGCAACATCTGCACCATGTGCACTGCTCTCGTTTTTCCTTGAGCTGCAAATTTTCCCTTTGGGACAATCCTTTTTGCCATGCCCACTCTCTAAACATGTAAAATGGAATTTTTCTTTTTTAGCCTTCTCAAACTCTTTAGTGTGGAGAGAGGACCCCTAGGCCCCTTGGGTTTCTTAAAGGCCTCCGATGTAGCTACTATAAACTCTATTTTATTGTGTCCATGCTATATACATGTATTTGTATGTGTAGTGGTAGGCACGTGAATATTATGCAGTGGTCTCTCATCGGATCGTCGTGAATATGAGATTGCACTATAGCCTCCTCAAGCATCTTAGGATCCGGAAGTTTCTAAAGTAAAAAGCAAGGCCGTTTCCATGTTCCAATAGTTTGGACAGATGCTCGGTTTGGTTTAAATTTTTTGCTATTTTTAGCTTTTTCATGCTTTTAGGTGCTTTTTGCAAAAAGCAAGGTCGGATCCTTGATCTACATGTTCTGGGGAAGCTATGGTTCAATTTTGTACAAATCTGCTTTTTGAGTGCTTTTCATGCTATTTTTAGCTTTTCATGATTTTTAGTGCTTTTTAGTGAAAAGTGAGTCCGCTTTCTTATTCCAGTGGACAAGGGGAACCCGTGTAGTTGGACAAAATTCTTGAATGCGATTAGCTAATTCATGCAAGCATCTAGATTACATAGATGAAGAATTGCGTATGTAGTCAACACAAATGATTATGTGATCGAGTAGTGAGACCTTCATTACTTTACAATGTAGAGAAATTACTATAAAATAGGTATAATAATTGTTGATTCCCCATTGAGGATAGGTAAATAAGAGTATAGCAGTGTAGCAATTGGAAAGGATTTCAATTGAAGGATAATATGGCAGCAATTGGAAGGATTCCAATTGAATGAGCAAAGAGATTGATAATAACTTGATTAGATAATAGATTTACATTACCCAAATATGATTTGGAGTTATTGATCCCTCAAATATTTGATGTGGTAGTCACTAAGTTGTCTGCCACAGCAGCAGAGCTTCCTTCTCCCAAGTGTGTCTAAATGAGTGAGAAAAGGCTCCTTTTATAAAGTTTTGGAGTCCCAACCTTCCCAAGCTTGACCATACCTCCCAAGGGAGCCCCCTAATGCTATTGTAAGTTGTAGAGGTGTCCTAGGACTCATTACTTTCCAATGAAGGTGTCAAGTGACCATTTCCTAAGTCTTCTATACCAACTTTGGGTGCTACACCTCATGTGTCCATTCTTAGAGCCATTCTTACCAAAAGAGATGGGTCCTTAGAATTATAAATTAATTCTAGTAATATTAGGATAAGGAGTTAATTGTGCTAGGTGAGCATAGGTTATGAGAATTGAATTTTGAAAGTTTCTATTAGTTGATGAGATTATGGATGACAAGCAGATACACACTCTTACTAAATTTAGCAACATTTGAATTCAACACCTATTTTTATGGAAATTTGGGATGGAATAGATTAACATGAGACGGTTGTATTTGGATAGGTGAAAGCATCTCAAAACTTACTAGATGAAAATGATAAAAATTGAATATTTGTCATATTTGAAAGGCCTACATCCATCTTAACATCTGTCTGGAGTCCAATAGAGGTGTAAAAATTGCTAAAAATAGAAACTTTCTATGTATGGCCAAAAATATCCGTGTGATAATATTTACAAGAAGACCCCCTCCGCTAGGATGGTGGGATCTTACATCCTCCCCAATGTGAGAAATTGAGATGTCCTCATCTCAAAGATAAATCCGGATAGTCTTTGAGAGGTTTCATCTTCTTATGTTGAATCTTTTTAAAGGAGATCCTTCCATTTGACAAGGAGCTCAATGATGCTTCAATTCCTAAGCTTCCTTTCTCAAGTTTCAGGGATGCAAAGTTACTTTCTTATTAGCTAGATATCCTAATGTTGGCTCTTCCATGATAACGGTGTGAGCTTGAGCCACAACTCCTCTTCCACGGCCTCTTCTTGCATTCCTTCCTCCACGACAAACCGGTTGACCTCTACCAATTGGTGCTACAGGAATTGCATTTGCAGTAGTTGCAAAACTTCTTCTGGGATACCTATTCCTATAATGTCCTAGCTCATTACAATCATAACAACAACGAACATTAGGATGCTAAAGTTGAGTTGTTGTGGTTGCGGCCACTACAGGGCGAGGTTGATAAGCTTGATTAACATGTCTAGGGTTCCAATTGCTGGGCCTTTCCCTTTGATTTCTAAAGTCTTCTCGCCCCTGATTCTTGGTCATTCCTTTAGCCAGAGGTGTTGCCCTTAAGAAATCATCCTGGAGTGATATGGGTTTGATTGCTTCGAGATGGGTATCCAAGGGTTGATTTAATCCTTGAAAAAACCTAGCTAACTGTTGCTCAATGGACATCTTGGGGGCATACCTTTGTAGGGTCACATATTTTGAGTAGTACCTTCCCACAAATAAGGATAGTTGTTTTAAAGCAAAGAAATCATTCACCTTGATGGCTTGATGAGCTGATGGTAGATACCGCTCCATAAGTGCTCCTTTAATATCCTCCCAATATTGGGAAGATCTCGAGATACCCAAGTCCTTGCAATGTTGTTTCCACCATATCTTTGCATCACCAGCAAGACAGAACATTGTGAGCGTAGTTTGATTTTCAGGCTTGGTCCCCACAGCTTCAAAATAATCTTCCATAGACTCAATCCAAGCTTCTACATCACGCTCAATATGGGTTCCTTCCCCTTTGAAAGAACGAGGTTGCACTTGTTTTAGGAGGAAATTTTTCTCCTATCTGGCAGTGTACAAAGCAGTAGATGGTACCTATGCAATAATTCACTTAATGATGGTCCGATTTAAGACTCAATACAATATAAAGTAATTTTAACTTTAAAAATTCAAGACAAAACTCAAGACACAATTCATTTCACTTACGTCAAGTTCCATAACTTTATTTATCTCAAGATATATACAAAAGTTGGCGTTCACTAGGGATACTAGGTAAGCATCACTTTATTTATCCAGGATACTTATAGGGGTTGTATTTTTCTAGAAAGCTACATAATTCTAAGAGCCGGATTCCCAAGGACATAGTGATAAAAATGATAAGTGTTTGTACTTCAGTTATTACAATCCACTATTTCGCTTGAATAGTAGCTCTTATATACATCATCAAGAGGTTTGTAAAATACAAGGTCTTATTTTAGGGGAAAATTTCAAGGAGAGAAATGGGTTTGATCTTGTAACTAGGGATCACCTTCACCACTTGATTGAAGACCCAATCATTTAAGGTGATCTCAAGGCCATCGATTGAGAAAACAATGTAGTCATCTCTAATACTACCAAGGAAGTAGTAAAGTTGGATAGCTCGCAGCTCTTCTCTTGAATGAAGCTCCTTTAGATCAAAAGAGAGGCATCCAAGCCTCTTCAAATTGATGTAAAAAATTTCACCATCGCAATCCCATGCAAGTTCCCAGCCCCTCTCGATTCTTGTTGATGGAGAAGAAAAAGCCTTCATCAAAATCTTTATCCTGTTGCAGGAAAAACATAGGTTGGAGAGTGACAAGCCTCCAAATACATTATTTCAAAGGTCTTGAACTTGTGATACTTGATGATGGCATCTTCCTGAAAGATCAATGCTAGTACGTTCTTGGACTTAAAACTCCCCATTTTTGTATCTTTATTATTAAAACTTTTCAACCAGTATCGAAGTTCTAGTTTTCTAACATAGGCTCTGATACCACGTGTGAGATCCCCACCCCATCGCCATATCCAAATGGCAATTGAAGGATACCTGATAGGTTGCTTTGCCCTAACCAATCAAGAAAACATAGTCAAACAAAATTGAGTTCCAATGGACAACCTCTAGTCACAAGGTAGCTCAAGTTCAAACCATTAGAAAGGGTTCCTAGCCTTGTCTTGTAGAGGAAGTATGAACTAGTACGAGAGTTTTATGTTGATAATTCTGATCATCCAAAAGAGAGAGTCTCAAATGTCTTTTTCTCCATAACTTTCAGAGGTACGAAACATTTGAGAATTCCCGACTCTTGGTGCAATGAGAATCTAGGTTTGAGTTTTCTAAACGAAGAGGAGCGGAGAGTTACCCGACCAATCAGGTCCACCCATCCAATGACATGGCAACCCAAGCCAAACCCCACTTTCCACCCCCACACGCACACTTTTCATCTTGTTTTCTAATTACTACCACCTGGTTGTTCATAATCACAAAATTCCTTTTATAAGTTCTTGTCATAGATGCCTTGATGCAGTCCTTCAAGCATTATCAAAGCAACACCAAAACAATCTTTCCTAGAAGAAAAACAACATACAACTTTTCTTCATTAAAATATCCAAATCCCAAGAGTTCACTACTTTTTGCGAAAGTTTATTGCTCCCAATATCTTTAGTTGCCCATACAACTAAATTGTCTTGCAATCTGGGCACAAACCCGCAAGTACTATCTTGCATTCGGGGCACAAATCTGCAAGATGTGTGCACCCATATGAATTGCTTTAGCGTTCACTCCACTAAGACCTTCTCGGATATCAAAGGGAGTTTTGACTGTATCAATATAGGATTTTTAAATGAAGAAGGTTCAATAGTTTTCCTACTAGAAAAACATTTGTTTCCTATGAGCAAACATGCTACTTTCCAAACAATCTTTCACTACAAAGAAAATTATATAAAACATATACCATAATTTGTGATGGTTTTATGATCCGTTGACATTGCTTTTCCTTTTCCTACTCTATCATCTATGCAATGAATGCAAATATTGAACTAAATTAATTCTAAACTTGTCTTATTTAGGACTAGTTCTTGCTGAGTTTGGTGGCACATCCTCCAAGGAAATTCTCTTCCCTTATCAGCTTCCCGGCAGCCTCATCATTGTGAGTCTCGCTAACACAATGTCGAGAAGTTTGTAGTCTTGCTAGGAAAGCACTGGTCTTTTTGTTGTGAGAATTTGTGAGAGTGTAAAGGTATGGTTACTCACCTTGTTTATTAGCATAGCTCTCCAAGAAGGTTGATCATAGCTTTGGAGGAGTGTTATAGCTTGAATGCTGTTAGTAATTAGGACACAAGAGAGATGGAGATAGAGATAGAGATAGAAGTAGATGTAGAGATAGAGATAATGAAGGTGTATAATTAGAAGTGGATAATAGCTAGGTTAGGGAATAAATTTGGAAATAGAGATAAGAGGTAAGGGTTGGGCTAGAGATGAAAATCAAAACGTCAAGAAACCAATAAAATCACAAATAAAACACACACCTTGTTTGATAACCCTTCAAGATTTATTCACCAATTTCATGGAGAGATAAGGAGAGGAAAGACTCTAGCCTTGAATGATGCACCAAATTCAAGTCGTTCTTTGGTTAGAATTGATCTTACAAGAATTGATTACAAGATTGCCTAGTCTTCTTCAAGAAGCAATCGTGGGCTTAGGCTTATGTTTATGGCTAAGTACACTTAGGCATTAATTCTCTCAGTCCCTCATGAATGGTTTTCAAGGAAGACGAGGTCCCCTTTTATAGGTGAAGGGAGCCCCCAACGATTATACAAGAAAGAGAAGAGCGAGTGTGAACAGGAACTTGCAAAGTTTGAGATGGGTTGTCCTTGCATGATTTGGGCAGACTGTAGTCCACCATTTTGATCATATCTCCTCAACCACGGCTCCAAATAAAAAAGTAAGAATAGGGACAAAAAAATTCAACTCATAAGATACGACCCCATTTTATATACTTTTTTCAATTTGGATTGGAACCTTGTGTAAAAAAATCATCAAAATAGGGTTCCTTTTTGGCAACAAAAGTCTTCTTGTGGTCACTTTATCTTAGAATTTCATTTGATTCCAATGGACACCTCATGCAATATGAAAGCATGACATTGGTCCTTGACAAAGTTTTATAAGCATCCTTGCAACAATGCATTAAAATAGGTGTATCTTTGAAAATCATGCAAGCTAGTATCCCACCAGGATTTGATTCCTTCCTAGTAGCTATTAAAAAAAGTATATAAGAAAAATATAAAAAATACATGAATTACAGTAGGTGCAACAATAGCAAGTTTATGCTGTGTTTTTGGGCCGAAACGAAGGTTTTTGGCATATGTCTCACATCTAGACTCGGACACATGTGATTTAGGAGTCTACCTTGAGGCTTTGGCACGTTCCGGACGCACTGGTCATATTAGAATTTTGAAATTCTAAGTGCTGAATTTTTTGCAATAGCCTATTAACAATCTCGACATATCGAGGGTTTGCCGTTTGATTCCTACAGTGTAGAGAGTGATGCGGTTTGCATCTTTGGCTATGTTTGGCACACTGTTGTGCTATTTGAGAGAGAATTCACCTTGTTTTTGTGTATGCATTGATACTTTGGGATGTCACTTTCGGATCGTCACACGTCCGGATGTGGTTTCATGCACATTGTTTGACTGTGTGGGGCATTTCAAAGAGCTTTTTTAGAACGATTTTGTGCAGTTTCATGCTATGTATGCATTATGAGGATATAGTTTGAGCTATCCATAGCTCGTAGGTAGAAGGTTTACAGGTTTGCAGTGTTTTTGGACAGGTTTACGTCCATAGAGCTACTCGATCTGGAGTGAGCCAGTTTGCCAAGCTTTTGGCATTGCATGTAGACCATTTATGGGTTTTGTTACTGAGACAGTGCCTATTGTCATGCGTATTTGGTGAGATTTTTTGAGTTTTTAACATGAGGCAGTGTAGTCTCTGTGTATTTGCAGCCATTTTTGGAGCGAGAGACAAGACATGTCTCTTTTGCAAAGGTGTTGCATGAAGAGCAGGTTGTGCATTTATCTTGTGGTGACGTTCATGCAGACAGTGGTGTCTCTGGGGATGCACAACTTTGTCAGTCATCAGTTGAGATGACATCAATTGAGCTAGAGACCGATGCATTATTCTATGACGCGTCGATACGTTTGAAGGCGACAATGTTCTTTAGACAGTTGTGTGTGATTGTAGTGGTGATGCTTTTTGGTTTTGCAATCATTCTCAGCAGATATGCCTTTGACAGACAATGCTGACATGGTGATGCATAGTCATGTGGCTCCTGATGAGGATGCATATGGTACTGAGATTGTTGACAGGGATAGGTTGGCACACATAGTGCATGTTTCGTTGGCATTCTCGTCTCTCATGTATGACCTTTTGGTCTCGAGACCTGATCTTTCTTATGCGGTTACTGCATTTGTAGTAGGAGTTTTCAGTCGTGCGATGACTGACATTGGCATTGTGCATTGTGGAGCCATGTAGATCGTCACTCCGTACCTGCATCAAGAGTGTCATTGTAGCTATAGCCCTAGTGGTATGCATGTTGTATCTACACAAGAGCGATTACAAATTGAGCCAGTGGGCATGGGTTGAGAGTCGTCTCCTCTCATCTCTTGTATATATTAGTTGTAGGCTAGTCTTCTTGCCACTTATCTGCACACAGCCTTTAGTGAGAGAATGTTAGGTAAAGGCAGTGTGCCTCACCGTGCTTTGCCTGTGTATGTTGGCCAGTGTCCGGCCATCCATATTATCTCCTTATTCTTTATACATACAAAGAATAAGGATCTCTCACATTGTGCTCATACAATGAGATCTGTAGCTCCCTGTGTACTCTCTCTCTCTCTCTCTCTCTCTCTCTCTCTCTCTCTCTCTCTCTCTCCTCTTTCTCACTCTTCGCACACGCACCACATTTGCACACTCATAGGTCCTTGTATATTGATGCCGGTGCCCTTGTAAACAAGATGAGGTCCCTTGAGTTGAGCCAATTTTTCCTCCATGTGGGGTGGAGAACATCCGACCCCTCTTCTTGCATATCCTTGTGGAGTCTTTTTCTACTTGCAATAGCTCCGCCTTTATCAAAGTATAAGGCACTGAATTTTGATGCCATTGAGAATTGATTTGATTGGGAGTGAGCTGAGTTACAATCACAAAGTGAAGAACCCTACACTGCCAATCCATAGCCACTTTCCATTCAGTATCCACTTAGTGAACAATCTGCTCTTTAAGTGCATCTTCTTCAGCTTTAGAAAATTGGGCCATTGGCACTTGTTCCTTGTCTCAGATTGGTACCTAGAATTCAAAACTTCCTGTCTGCCCTTCAGTTGGTGGTGATTCCATTTCGGCAAAGGAGATTAATGGTATCTTTAGATTTGGATGTTTAGATGTACCTATCTCCTCCTGAGTGTCCACATTCCCTTCTCTCAGCAAATGATTGGATTTCTTTAATTCCTCTATCTCTTTAAGCAATTGCTCTTTTCTTTGCATGCGCAGTAGGGTGAGGTCCCTTCTTTGTTCTTGTTCCAGCTTCAGATCAAGTTCCAAGTCTTTGTTTCTCTTCTTTAAAGTCTTGTAAACTTCATCAGTCCCCTTGAGTGAAGCTACTGTTGGGTTTTGCCTTATTTTCTTTTGAAATACTGCCTGGTCATTGATTCTCTTCTCTGAGTATTGCAAAGATTCATTTGCTACATTCAATTGTACTTAAAGCTTTTGTACTAATTGAGTAGTGCTCATAAGTTCATTTGTTACTTCAGTCAACTATTGGTCCTTGCTTTTTCAGGCATCCAATAACTTTGTGAGGAGTTTCCCTAATTTTTGCATTTCCTTTTGTTGATTTTCCTTGATGCTTTGGTGTTGTTGTGATTTGTTCTTGAGCTCTTTAATTTGGCCTTGAATATTTTCAATGACATTCGTTCTGTCTTCAAGCTCGCCTTGGAGAGAATCAATCGCATGTTCAAGTTCTCGAGCTAGAGATGCTATTCACATTTTCTCTGTCTTTAGCTGCATCTACTTTGCATATTAATTAACTTGGATGATAACTTCATCTGTTGTTTCCCACTATTAGGATTTTGCTTGAGGCTCTTTAGAAGGTCCAGCCTCATCTTTGCTTGTTTCCTTGGGCTATGCTTCCTCCTCCTTTTTCTCATCTCCTTTTCTTTCCTTGCCTTCATCTAATTGGTGAGCTGATGAAGGGCTTGGACTACGAAAAGGTTGATCTTCTTGTGCAGTATTGGGTGAGGGTGGTCTTGGAGATATCTCGTTCTGTTCTTGTTGTGGTTCAGTTGGTTTCTCAAGTTTTGCTTGTTGTGTTTGTTGAGCAGTTGACTCTTCTCTGGCTTTTCTTTGAGCTTCTCAAGCCTCTTGTATCTTCAGGGTTTTGGCTTTCACATACATCCTTTCTAGCAGGTCCTTTGGATCTTCTTCTCAGGGTTTTTGGTTCTAGGACCCTTGAGTTCCCTTGGACTCCATAAATCTGGATTCTGTCCTGCAGCTTGTCGACTTCGTTCATAAGATTCTTTTTCTCTTTCAAACCTTGCCTTTTTTTGTTGAGGTTCTTCTTGGTGGGTGGCCACTATTTTTCTTTTCATCTCTTCTCTCCTTGCCCTTTTTTCCTCATTTTTCGAACTTTCTTCACTACTATGGGCTTCAAGTGAGCTTTTTGCTGACTCTTCATCTGATTTATAAATCCCTTTCTTCTTTGATCTAATGGCTTGTCAAGAGGGCTGAGCTGTGATTATCCATGTGTTCTGATCTCGGGCTAGCGGCAAGTTATCGGCCATCCCCATGGCATGGTATGCAATTTGGGTCAAAACTTCTATAGCTCCCAAGAATGTTACTTTTCCTTTCTTCTTTGTGCTTTTGAGTGTTGTAAGCACATATTGAGCATGATCTATTGATTGTCTTGTTGTTGACTTCAATACCTGCGTGAAGGTGGTTGCGACAACATGATTTGGGGTAGTGTAACTTGGTGGTTTCTTGGCAAAGAAGTGGAAGCGCTGGTGATATAGACGAGCGGGATCCTCTATTGGCTTTAGTATAAGGTCAAAGAAGGTGGCGGCAGCTATACTCTTTGTGAATGTTCCAATTGTTTTCCTATCTCTGGCTCTCATTGTCATACTTCAGTGGGCAGCTTTAATGCTTCAGCCACTATGTCTTTATTGATGACTACTTCAACTTTCTGTCTGTGATCTCGGCAGATCTATCCTCTTTAATCATGGGCAGTAGTAGTTTGTAAGCGCTTTGGAAGTATACTCCATATGGTTCTTGATCATAAAATTCTCGAAGTCCCAACCTCCTGTTGGCTTCTTTCGTAGAGCTGGATTGGCTGCTATATCATAGAGTTCTTTAGGTAGCATTTGCAACTTTTTTTTTGGGGTCTTTCTATTCTTTGATTTCTTAGCAGCTTGCATTGCACCTATTAGGAGAATACAGTTTCAAAATTAGAAAATTCCACAAATTTCGCTTTGACATGCCTTGTGTCTGAACTATTGGTAAATGAGCTTCAAACCAATTTTGGAGCATGAATAGATGCATAAAAACATGTAAAGATCAAAACCATTCAATCCAAGTAAAAAGTTGCAAGCAAATTAATAATCATGATTATTTACAGCATGGGAATTTTTCCATATTTTTGCATTTTTGACTTCCTAGGCTTGATGAACATGTGATTTAGATACTCTTGAGTGAAGTGTGAGCTCATTTGAGTGTACAGCGTGGAAACCGTGCTAGATTTAGTCTTCAGACTGTGAAACAATAGATATGAAGGGATTTTGGGTTTTTGAGATCCAAATTTGATCAAACTTGATTGGTGGGCTTGTAACATCATGTACTTTGGTCCCACAAGGTCAAGATGAAATTTGGGTTCATTCTGGCAAAAATGTAAATAATCGTGATTATTAACATTTTCATCAAATTGAATATTTTTTCTTGCAATTTGGTTCTAAACATGCTATAGACCCTCTGTGTGAGATATGGGAGGTTTTGGATCAAAAAATGTGACAAGTAACTCAAAATTTGGACTGAAGAGCTTTTAGTGCGTTTTTTGACAAAATCTAAGATTAACTGGACATTTTGGGCTCATATTTGAAATGTGACATGAGATGGATGTATACAAGTGATAGGTGAACCATGATAATAATTTTCAAGCCAATTTTGCACAAAATAAATAATCACAATTATTTACAGCAGTTGAATTTTATGCTTGAAAATACAATTTTATGACCTACACATCTTCATTACATCTAAAACAAGTCCTGAAATGAGTTTGGTAAGATTTGGTCATGTCGGCATCACTTTGTGCTCTTGTCGCCTCTGAAATCACCGTTTTTTATTACCACTTGGTGTGTAGAGTTGTTTGGTCACTTTTGAAGCCATGGACTTATCCGCTACATAGTCATGATGCTGCTCATCCAATTTGGGCTCATTCGGAGTCAGTTTAACTCCATATGTCAAAATTGACGCTTTGTAGTCTTTGAGATGTTTCCTGCTGTTAGAGAGCTTTCCTTGACTGTTTTCTTGAAACCATCTAGGTACATTGTGCATAGACCTTGTCTATACACTGCCCGTAGAGTCAAAATTCAATTTTGGTATGTGGTAAAAACTTAGATTATTTACTTGGGCCCCCCTCGACCCCTGCCAAATGGTCATCTAATGATATGGGAGTGTTCTAATATCTAAGGGCATGCTACAATTCAAGTCTTGTTGAATTCGGCTGAGCTGACAGGCCGTTATGGTCATTTTTGTGTTTTAAGAATCCGTACACAGTTGGGAGTCTAGGGTTTTTTTCTGGGCTTATACCTGCTACCTAACCACGTAGAAATTTTCTTTGATGACTTTAGAACTTACCCCTCATGTCTCGTGTGAAACGATGTTGAGAATGGGTGATTGTAGACTCCGAAAATCACGCTCGAAGAAGGTAGAGAGCTCTCTTCTCCAACAATGACTAGTGGAAATGAGGTGATTTTGGGCTACGTAAGATATCTATACTCAGACTTCCCAAATTACTTTACCCAAGATTTCCCTACTAGTCCTAATAGACCGTGAAATCTATGTTAGACTCGAAAATTTCTTCAATCAGACTCCGTTAGCTTATTATGCAAGAATTTGCAAAAATAGGCCCTAACGGCCTAATTTAGGCCTCTCGCTTTCATTTTCCGTTTTGATCAAAATAATTTGTGCATATTTGTCTTGTTGTCTTGATCATCAACGTATTTTCAATTCCTCTATCTGAGCTCATTTGCTATTTATTATTAATTTTTGACTTGTTTATCAAAAAAATTAGAGAAAATAATAAAATGCACTAAAAAAGAGAATTGAAAGATCAACCTTTAAGAAAATCCATTGGAAAACACTATTTTAATACTTTTTGGTGGAGTTCTCCATTTTTAAGCCCCAATATCAAGAAAAATTGATGAAAATAAACAAAAGGCATATTTTTGATGTAATTTCTGATTGTATATACAATATCCACACTCATCGAGGAATGTTATCAGCTGAAATTCCCCTTTTGAAGATTTTTAAGGGAATTATTAGGTACTTTGCAAAAATGGGACGACTGTGTGCATGGGTTGAACAATCGTGTCTATGCATAGCGGTGGTTGGCTCTATCATGCTTTGAAGGTCAATGCAATTCAAATTAGTATACGGTGCAAGAGTTGGGTCTTGAGTAGTTAATTCAAGGGTTTCTGTGGTCGAGGTTTCTTGTTGATGTTTTCTAAATAGAAAATTTTGTAATTTATGTACTCTTTGCCTGATTGTATCAATTGGATGCTTTGGCACACTAATTTCCTGTTTTGTAGGTAACAATGATGACGGTGGTTGAGATTTAACTCTCCATTAGTACTTTGGTTTCCGGTTTGATGAAATGTTGTGGTGGAGTTTTTTGAGATTTAACTTTCCACTGATTCATCAGCTTTACAGTTTGTGGAGAAGATAAATGTTCCTTTGGTTTCCCAACTCATCTCGTGCTAGTTTCTCTTTTGAACGATGTTTTTTTTAATTTTTTAGATGTGAAACTTTCTTTAATATGGTAGATGAGTTTTTGGGCACCCTAATTTGAAACGGATTGTCCTTGATTTGTGCTTTTGGTACCCAAATCTACCTAACTCCTTGCATGCTGCTTGTAGCATTTTCTTGTCTAGAGGTTGACATAGATTGATTGTTCCCTGGTTTCTTTTGTGGGCGACCTCTTTTCCATTCCTCTTTGCTCAGTGCAATTGGAACTAGGAGTTGTCCTCCTTTAAGTGATAGCTTGAATTGACTGGTGTCTCAATCTAGTACTTCCTTGTATGTGCGCATCCATGAGATTCCAAGAGTCATCGTTTCATTCATATGTTCATCTGGTATGCATATAAATTGATGAGGGCATGAAAATCCATTTTTTATCACATTCAAATTAACCACTCCTAATGCCGGTGTTGGGATTTTGTTGCATCCTTTGATAACAGATATTCTTGATGCTAAAGACTGATTCATAGCTTTCTTGTAGGTGGAATAACAGACTCCATTCGTTCGAGCACCGGTATGCATTTGTGCTATGATTTTTTAGCTGTACTGTGATGTGAAGGTCAATTCCATCCAACCATTTTGTGATTCCCATTTATTTGGTTCTCAAGTGTTGATGGGAATAGGTGTTTGTTGATTTCTGAAAGGAGCATTCCTTTGAGTACTCTAAGTTGAGCTTCCTCTTGAGCTTCATCAATAACCTATTGTCGTTTAATCTTTCTCTACTTTGCTGCATGTAGCTTTTCTAGCAAATCATTGGTTAGTGGCAAGTGGTACTTCTTTAACCGGCATCCACTAATCCAATTAGCCATTGGTTCACCATCTATAGTGGACAACTTAACTGCTCCACTTGGAGATACATCTTCAATGACAAATGGTCCATTTCCCTTTTTCTTGAATTTGGAAATGTGTTGCTTAAGGGGATAAACTAAAACTAGGTCCCCTTAATTTTTTGAAGATTTTTGTGACTAGATGTGAATCAAAAAATTATTTTTGCTTCTATTTTTGTGCATAGATGTGAGCTACTGATGTTAGCTTTTGTTCATCAAACTTTTCTAAATCTTCAAGCCTATCTGACAATTCATGTCCGGTCCACTCAAGATCTTTAGCTACCCTTAGTGTTGGCAATAGAACTTCTATCGGTAGTATGGCATCAAGACCATAAACAAGGTTAAAAGGTGTAGCATTTAAAGTTGTCTTGAACGAAACTCTATAAGCCCATAGAGAAACATGTAGATTCATTTCCCAATTTGTTCGTTTTGAACTAACCACTTTAGTCAATACCAACTAAGAATTGTTTTCGTGTGCTCAATTATTTGTGGATGATATGGAGCGGATTTGTTATGGATGACCATAAATTTATTCAAAAGATACTCAATCACTTCGTTGAGGAAATGAGTTTCTCTATCACTGGCAATCTCTATTGGAAGTCCATATCTTGTAAATACATTCTCATACAGCCTTGGTTCTAGCATCATTCTTCCTGGTTGCCTTAGCCTCTGGCCACTTGATCAAATAGTCCGTAGCTACAATGATATATTGAGCTCGAGTTCTATAAGTAGGTGGTTGTATTGGTCCGACAAAATCTATGCCTCATTTTGCAAAAGCTCTAGCCCCCATTATTGGTCTTAAAGACATGCTATCTACCCTTGTTAACATTTTTGCTTGCAACACATCTTCAAAAATGTTCTTTGGCATTTACAAAAAGTGTTGGCCACCATATGCCTACCATTAAAATTGGTATAGGGGTTGTTTCACTAGAAAAGTGACCTCCAGCTAATCCAGCATGTGCTTGTTCTAGAGTGAGTATATATTCATCTTCATTTGCAGAGAGACGTAAATATTGATCCTTTCCTCTCCGATACAATTGGTTTCCAATAAGAGCATAGTCTCTTGCTTCAGTTTCAATATCTCTTTGGTGGCATTTACTCATATCTTTCAAAAATGTTTTGCTTGATAAGTAAGTAACTATATAGTTACTCCACTTAGGAATGAGCGAGATTTGAAATAATGTCACATGAGGTATGGGTGTTTGTTTCTGGCATTGAAGACAATTTTTCACAAATGAATGAACATCACTCCTCATGGTTGGCCAAAATACTCCAAGTCATGATCCGTTGCATAGTTTGGTCTTCTGCAATCGTGTTGTCCTACTATGGTCCTGTGTGCTTGATTTAGATATTGGGTTTTCTCCTCAATATTAATACACAAAAGCAATATTCCATCTCAATTTCTTTTGTATAGCCTTCCAGCAAGTAATGGATACATAGCAGATTGTCCAATCAATCCTGGTGTAATAGTTAGTGATAGTTTGATTGTTGTTG
The DNA here is from genome assembly GCF_014529385.1 of Adiantum capillus-veneris. Classification (NCBI taxonomy): domain Eukaryota; kingdom Viridiplantae; phylum Streptophyta; class Polypodiopsida; order Polypodiales; family Pteridaceae; genus Adiantum; species Adiantum capillus-veneris. The sequence goes on along the minus strand of NC_140931.1, from coordinate 146,467,018 downwards.
GTCTAGGTAATTCAATAATAACATGAATTTTATCCATATCAATCTCTATGCGGTTTTAGACATTATATGTCCAAGAAGTTTTCCTTGTCTGCCCATAAATGTTCACTTTTCAAGATTTAAGAAAATCCTATAAAGTCTACATTTTTTGAATACCTTTTGAGATGTTCCAAATGATCAGCCCGGATTCATGAATGTACATATAAATTATCCATATATACTTCCAATAAATTCCTAAGATATTCTTTGAAAGCATGGCTCATCAATCTTTGAAAGGTGGTAGGAGCATTAGTTAGCCCAAAAGGAGGAATCCCAAATCCCGAGCGAGTTTTTCTGAGCAATTACTAAACCAAGCAAAAATTATTAATATAGGATTTCGAAAATCCCAAACTAATCAAGATACTTTTACTTTAGTTAACAATCATTCACACGTGTTTTTATTTAGTTTCTTACACTCCAATCAAGCTAAGATAGAGGTACTGGCTATTAGAGGACATTAAGTTGAGAATGGATGATGATAGCACATTGCAAAGGATAAATACTAGGCTCCACATTCCCTATCTACAACCTTCATGTATGCATTGTAGGGAACCATGATGCACATACTCTCTCTCTCTCTCTCTCTAAAACATAAACAAATATCTTTCTCTAATTATAGGGTTGAAATTCACAGAGCCATTTGCGGAGTTTCTTGTAACGCCACGTGTTGATACATGATGCTATCAGAAGATTCATACGAGCTAATTTAAGCACTTTATGGAGTTGCTTGTAGAATCACGTGTCGACACTGTAGCACCACATGTCAACACCTAGTGCTAAAGGAAGTTTCAAAGAGGCTAATTTAAGTGCTTTGTGGAGTTGCCTATAGCACCACATGGCGATTGGTGGTGCTAAAGGAAGTTTCAAAAAGGCTAATTTAATATCTTTGTGGAGCTGTCTATAGCACCACGTGTCCTACGTAGTGCTATATGAGTCTTTATAAGGGCTAATTTAAGCCCTTTATGGAGCTGCATGGAGCACCACGTGTCTATATGTAGTGCTATAAGAATCTTCAAAGAGGTTAACTTAAGAGCTTCGTGGAGACCCTTGTAACACCATGTGTTGATACATGGTTCTAACTAAAGTTTCAAAGAGGCTAATCTAAGCTCTTTGTGGAGTTGTATGTAGCACCACGTGTTGGCACATGCTGCTAATGGAAGTCTCAAAGAGGCTAGTTTAAGCGCTTTTGGAGCTTCTTGTAGCACCACGTGTCGGCACGTGGTGCTAAAGGAAGTTTCAAAGAGATTAATTTTAAGTGCTTTGTGGAGTTGCATATACCACCATGTGTCAACACGTGGTGCTAAAGAAAGTTTCAAAGAGGCTAATTTAAGCGCTTTGTAGAGTTGTTTGTAACACCACGTGACGACACGTGGTGCTAAAGGAATTTTCAAAGAGGCTAGTTTAAGCGCTTTGTGGAGCTGCTTGTAGCACCACGTGTTGATACGTGGTGCTACAGGAAGTTTCAAAGAGGATATTTTAAGCGCTTTGTGGAGTTGCCTGTAGCACCACTTGTCGGCACATAGTGCTAAAAAAAGGTTCAAAGAGGCTACTTTAATCCCTTTGTGGAGCTGCTTGTAGTACCACATGTTGACACTGGTGCTACAAGAAATTTTAAAGAGGCTAATTTAAGCGCTTTGTGGAGTTGCCTGTAGCACCAAGTGCGACACGTGGTGCTAAAGAAATTTCAAAGAGGTTAATTTATGCCATTTGCAGAGTTGCGTGTAGCACCACGTGTCGGCACGTGGTGCTAAAGAGAGTTTCAAACAGGCTAATTTAAGTGCTTTGTGGAGCTGATTGTAGCACCATGTGGCTACCTACAGGTGGTGCTAAAGGAAGTTTCAAAGAGGTTAGTTTAAGCGCTTTGTGGAGCTGCTTGTAGCAGCACATGTCAACACGTGGTGCTACAAGAAGTTTCAAAGAGGCTAATTTAAGAGCTTTGTGGAGCTTCTTGTAGCAGCACATGTCAACACGTGGTGCTACAAGAAGTTTCAAAGAGGCTAATTTAAGCGCTTTGTGGAGTTGCATGTAGCACCACTTGTTGCCACGAGGTGCTAAAGAAAGTTTCAAAGAGGCTAATTTAAGCGCTTTGTGGAGTTGCCTGTAGCACTACGTGTCGACACGTGGTGCTACAAGAAGTTTGAAAGAGGCTAATTTAAACTCTTTGTGGAGTTCCCTGTAGCACCATGTGTCGATACGTGGTGCTAAAGAAACTTTCAAAGAGGCTAATTTAAGCGCTTTGTGGAGTTATTTGTAGCACCACGTGTCGACACGTGGTGCTAAAGACAGTTTCAAAGAGGCTAATTTAAGCGTTTTGTGGAGTTGCTTGTAGCACCACATGTCGACATGTGGTACTAAAGGAAGTTTCAAAGAGACTAATTTAAGTGCTTTCTGGAGTTTCATGTAGCACCACGTGTCGACATGTGGTCTAAAGGAAGTTTTGAAGAGGCTTGTTTAAATACTTTGTGGAGCTGCATGTAGCACCACGTGTCCACATGTGGTGCTATAGGAATATCCAAAGTGGATTTAAGCCATTTGCAAAGTTGCTTGTGGCACTACGTGTCGGTACGTGGTGCTAAAGAAAGTTTCAAAGATGCCAATTTAAGTTCTTTGTGGAGTTGCTTGTAGCACCACGTGGCGACACGTGGTGCTCAAGGAATTTTCAAAGAGGCTAATTTAAGCGCTTTGTGGAGTTTCTTGTAGCACCACGTGGCGACACGTGGTGCTCAAGGAATTTTTTAAGAGGCTAGTTTTAGCGCTTTGTGGAGCTGCTTGTAGCACCACGTGTCAACACGTGGTGCTACAAGAAGTTTCAAAGAAGCTAATTTAAGCACTTTGTGGAGCTGCATGTAGCACCATGTATTGACAGATGGTGCTAAAGAAAGTTTCAAAAAAGAGGCTAATTTAAGTGCTTTGTGGAGCTGCTTATAATACCACGTTGTCGAGAAATTTGCGGTCTTGCTAGGAAAGCACCAGGCTTATGGCTGTGAGAGTTTGTGAGACAACTCCAAAACTCTATATGAAGGAGTTAAACCATAGATGCCATGAAGACTAGGGTTTGGAAGGAAGTGCAATCAAAGAAGTCTCACTTTTTCTCTCTTGCACTCACACACACAAAGAAAGAACACAAAAGAGAGTGTCAAAACAACACAAAGATGAAAACATCAAGGCTATGGTCATATTGTATCATGGGTAATATGAAAGGGTTAATAGATGAGTTAATGGCATTCAATCTTGGCTGACCAAATAGGCTACGAATTGTTCTTTGGAATTGTAGTTTTGTGCTTAACATAATATATATATTTTGTCTAGTGATTGGGATTAATTGTGTGTACATATCCTTTTGGTTCATAGCAAGATAACTATGCTTACGTCAAAAGAAAATTTATAGTCTATGAGAGGTAGTATAATGGGATCCGGTGATAGAAGTATTTCATAGAGCCTTTCTGGGCCAAAGAGAAACACTATACGTTGTTGAAAGTGTATTTTATGGCGAATCCATACATTAATTCTAATAGATCGTATAGAGTGAAAGCGATAGAAATTATCATCATGTGGATTATTCATTTAGGAGAACTCTAGTATGTGTAAAATGTAGATATGAGAGAAGAGAAGGGAAGAGAAGAGAAGAGAGTTTCCCTCTTAAGCCCTATTCTTGCCCGTAGGCAATAAGGATACTGCGGGGAGAGATGTACCTGTAGCAAGGAGAACCTAAAATTTGTAGAGAAGATGAATTACTAAGAGTGAGAGAGATAGGTTTGGTTAAGGAGATGAGATTAGATATATATATATGTTGGATTAGAGACGAAAAAGAAAACAACAAGAAATCAAGAAAACATCAATGTAGAACACATCTTACTTGACAAACCCTTTGACACCATTATGGATGGAGAGAGAAGAAGAGGAGAGAATTCAACGTTGATTGATACGCCAAGTCCAAAAACTTCTTTGATTAAATTTGATCTTCCAAGGATAGCATACAAGAATGGCTAGTCTTCCTCTAGGAGAAAGTGTAGGCTTGGGCTTATGTTAATGGCTAAGTACAATTAGGCATTACTACTCACTCCCTCAAAAATTCCTCTCATCAATGGCTTGAATGCTTGAGTTATTTTCAAGGAAGAAGAGGTCCCCTTTTATAGGTGAAGGAAACCCCCAAGGGTTTACACAAGAAGAGAAGAGCCAGTGTGAACAGAAACTGGAAAAGTTGGAAATGAGCTGTCCTTGCATGCTGTGGGCAGACTAGGGTCCAGTATTTTGATCATATCTCCTCAACCATGGCTCCAAATAAAAAAGTAAAAATATGGGCAAAAACTTCAGCTCATTACCTACGACTTCCTTTTTATATGCATTTTCCAATTCGGATTGGAACCTTGTGCAAAAATTTTATCAAAATAGGATCCATTTCTGGCAGCAAAAGTCTTCCTGTGGCCCCCTTAGCCTAGACTTTCATTTGATTCCAAAGGACACCTCATGCCATATGAAAGCATGACATTGCTCCTTGAAAAATCTTTGTAATCATGCTTGCAATAATACATTAAAATAAGTGTATCTTTGAAGTCATGCCACCTAGTGTCCCACTAGGATTTGATTCCCCACTAGTAGCTATTTGAAAAGAAATATAAGAAAAATACATAGAATATATATATATTGGAGTTTACCCTAGATATAGGATCTTGCTAGGGTGTGAGATGATAATGAGATAGTAGAAATAAAGAATCAATTCTTTTTGCCCCAAGTTAAAGAGGCGGAGCTATTGACGTTGTTCCCATAGTATTTTCTGATGGTAAAGTAAGAATAGGTTACCCTTGAGATAAATAATAGGATGAGATAGAAAGCATATTATTATACTGAAATATGCATATGTACATTATAGAAAATATAACTATGTATCTAAAAAGTTACAAGATAGATCTTGTAGCATGCATTCCCACTATGTACGTGTCACAGCACGACATCCACCCCCTCTAAACCTGCACATCCTCCGGTATGTGCCACAGTATTTCTTTGTAAGATCAGCCCTCTCGTACATCTTCCTTGCTTTCTTCTTCACTAGATGATTCCAAAGCTTCATCTTCACTTTTATCTTTACCTGTGGTTTGCTCTTCTTCCTCAGCAACATCTTCTGGATCATTGTGGGTGAAAGCATAAATAGGTGGAATGATATTTAAGCTATTAGATAGCATATCACAAAAACAATATTGTGGAAAAAAGAATACAAACTAAATAAAATTTATAAGTGATTTCACTTCTACATTTTATTCTTTAAGAGCTATCCATTAACATATATCATGATAGAAATTTTATGTGAATTCATGTCTAATTGTAGGCCAAAGTTTTTGATAGTAGGTGTCCATGGACACAGCTATTTGAGCCACCATTCCATGCTTTCACCCTTGTCTCCTCTTCTCTTAAACATTTTGATTCTTTTTCCTGCAATGGGAATCTTTACTTCTGTACCATCTAGTTCAGACAAGCTGTAAGTAGCATTTTCATACACATGCTTTACAACATACAGTCCAAACCATCTTTTTGAGAACTTATGCATGACTGTGTGATGGTTATTAAGGCTACTATCATACACTAAAACCTAAAACCCAGTCACCTTTGTCAATTGCTTTGCTTATGAGTCGATGTCGCTTATCAAAGTAGTCCTTGTTTTTCAACCTTGCATTTTTGAGTCGTTCTTTTGCAGCTTCAATGTCTCCAGGTCTTCTCTCTAGCTGCCTTATGTGCAATGCAAGGAGATCTTCCCTGCTAAGCCCCTCTTGCCAAGGTAGTACATTCCATGTGGGAATTGTATCTTCAATCGGCATCACTGGCTTTTGACCATACATTAGCTCTGCAAGCATGTAGCCAGTTATTGAGCTATGTGTTGTACGATCATCTCATAAAGCATATGGTAACAGTTTTGGCCACTCACCAACTCTTCCTTCACAAGCCTTGGCCAAAGCTTTGATGATAGGAGGATGCCCTCTTTCACTCTTTCCATTGCCTTCAGGGTTGTAAGTTGTGGTAAGAGAAAGCTTGATTCCTAATTTGGTAAAGAACTCCCTTGCTTCCTCAGCATCCAACTCACCTCTATCTGCAGTGATCTTTCCCACACAACCATAACGGCAAATCACCTCATCAAGAAGGAATTTGCACACAGCTTCTGTGTTTTAGCTCTTAATGCTCTTCCTTCAACCTGATTAGTTAGGTCCTCTCGTGCAAGAACCAACTATCTCATCTGCCAGAGTCCTAAAGGCATTGTGACTAGATCCACAACCCATTTATAGTGCATGGCTAGTGGATATGTAGGGTGAAATCCATCACGATATCGAATATTTGAATACATTTGACAAGTTACGCATGACTCTACAAATTGAGATACATCTTTATACATACCCTTCCACTAGTATTTTTCTTTCAACTTGGAGAAGGTTGCCCACACACCCTTGTGTCCAGCCCATAGACTCTCATGAAACTCTTGCATGAGCTTTACTTGAGTCTCTTTTTTACATATAACCCGTTTTGGTGTAGCACCCTTTTGTTTAGGATGCTTCCATAAGTAACCATCCCTCAAAAAGTACCCATATGCTTTCCTGCGTATCCTTCTGAATTCTTGTTCAAACCAATCATCCTGTTTTGCTAGAGTACTCGAATAGCTTCCAATAAGAAGCCAATCACCTTCATAAAGATCTTTCATGAACAATTCAAGTGTATTAGTCATGCAAACATAGTTACCTTTGACATTAGAGATGGAATAGAACTTTGTGCCCACATCATCTCCCTCGTCAATCATCTGTGACTCATCTTCATACCTTGCCCTTGATAGCATATCTGCCACTGTATTGTCTTTACGTGCAATGTGCTTGAACTCGGGATTTAAGGACTTAATGTAGGCAATCCACCACAACATAGCAATGTATGGTGTTGAGTAGCTTGTAATCATCCCAAGAAGTGGTAGACAATCTATTTCTACAACCACACATGCACCAATTAGGTACTCTTTCCCACTTTTCAAGGCTGTAACCATACCCCATAACTCTCTCTTTATCTTTGGATAGTTTCTTTGGCGAGCACTTAGTACCTTTGCTCCAAATCTTATCACATACCTATGTCCTTCTTTGTCATCTTGCCCTATTGCCCATCCAATCCCTGTAGGACTGGTGTCTACTGTCACAATTACTGGCCTTTGACACTCATAGTCTACCTTTCTCAAAGTTGTTGCTGATTGGAGCAACTCCTTTAGCTTTTTCATGGATTTTACATGTGCTTTTGTCCATTTAAACTTTTGATTCTTTCTAAGCAACTGATAAAGAAGATCAGCTACATACGCATAATGTGGAATCCAAATAACATAGAAGACACATGCTCCCAGAAACCTTGTAACCTCAGTGATGCTAGTGCATGTTTCTTTCATTCTTTGGATGGCATTTACCTTTGCTGGACAAGGTTTCCTACCATATGGCCCGCACATGTGCCCCACAATGAGCACTTCATTGACACCAAACATAGACTTTTTCACTGACAATGTAAGATTGACTTCTTCCAACCTAGATAGAATTTTATCACAATCATTTATGTGATCTACCACAAACCTGCGACATCCCTTGAGATCCAAAGCTTCATCTTTGTCACTTTCTTCACATCCTTTGATAGGCAAATCATCAATGAAAGGCATTGTGATTTGAGGAATAAAGTCACGTAAGACCTTATTCATCCCATTCATCATATGTGCAACCGAGTTGGTTGCTCCCTGTGGCAAGGTACACATCCTTACCAAACCCAAAGGTGTTCTCATGGTTGTCAAGTCTCTGCTTTTGATTGCAAGCTGAAATTGATCATACCCTGAGTAGAGATCCCCCATTGAGTAGATTGCCCTCCCTGCAAATGCCTCTGCAAACTCATCCACAATTGGACCTGTACCTACATTTCTAATTGTCACCTTGTTCAATGGTTGCATATCTTGGATGAAGGTAGAGAACCATTCTTCTTTGGAACTATGAACCACATGTTTGAGTATGGAGCACGAGAAGGCTCCAAGATTCCCATTTTGATTTTCTCATTCAGTAGCTCTACTAACTTTGGCAAATGAGCCTTTGGAACTGGAATAGGCCGCAGATTCCAAGGCACATGAGGTATTGTGAAAACTACCATAGGAGCTACAATAGAAGGATCAACACATCCTATCTCATGTGGCTCAAATGCAAAAGCCTTACCATGCTTTGAAAGCATTTCTTTGAAGCACTTTGTCTCCTCCTGTGTTAGAAACTCCTCGCAAACAATCTGCAACTCTTGAAAAGACTCCTTTGTGAAGGTATGCCCGATCTTTTTAGGATTCCTCAAACTTGGTTGTAAAGAAGCCTGCTCAATTTTTTCCCTGTTGTTGGGTGGTAAGGGTGAAGCTACTGATTTCACCTTCTTTGCTACACTCTTGTATTTAGTCTCAACATGGACTTCTGGGCCAACTGTTTGTCTTTCTTTAAAGGCTTCTATTACTTGATACATTTCCATAGAGAAAACTTCCACAAATTCATTTTCAAGATGCAAACTAGACCCCATTATAGCATCAAGCTCACCCATAGTATCTACAAAAGAAACTTGTTCGCACAAACCCAAAACATTTTCAGTAGGCTTTAGCAACCCACTCTTTTTCATGCCTATTTGTACATTATGCACATATTGCCTCTCACATCTCTTCAAATCTTCAAGTTTTGTAAAACATACTGATCCATTCCTTGTTACCAAGGAGCTCGTTGAGAAAGTTTCACCTATTTTTGGATCAGGCGAGGCCCTTTCTCTTTCTGTACCACTGCAATCCCGCTTTACAATGGTACTTGGCCAAAACCCATCATTTCTGTATGATCATGAAACTCTTTGCTCACCTTTGGTAGAGGATGTTCTCTGAGGTTGTCACGGTTTCTTTCATGGTTTACACAAACTGTGAGAAATTGGACAGCTCGTTTACCATCTTTGCTACGTATCCTAGCATATGCTGAACCATCATCCATTACCTTTGTTTCCATTCGAACTCCCACAATGTAGGGTTGTCCAAGGATGAGATGATATGAAGATGTATCCTGTACAAAGAAGTTTTGGTCAATCTTTACATCACCTATTGTCACCTTCACACCTCGACATGCTGCATACAATTCATCGGATGAATTGTTTGCCACTTTCACCATCCAACCATGATATGTGTCCATCGGCCATTTGCACTTGTTGTAGAGACTCCTTGACATTATGTTTATTTCTGAACCATGGTCAATCAAGGCAACAATTGGCTCTTCAAGATCACCTACCTTGACCAAAGTTTATGTAGTAGCCCTTGCCCAGCGACTTCGTGAATAGTAGCTCCTAGGAATATCTTCAACTTCTTCATCATCATTTGAGAAATGCACTTGCTTCACTCTGCCACTAGATTGGTAGCATCCTACCATAGTTCCATGATCCTCCTCCTTATTTTGCAGATGTATCCCTTGTGTCTTTGAGGTTTCCCCTTCAACCTATGGATGAGAAACTTCAGCAAGGGTTTGCCTCTTCCTCTTGATGATGTCAATGATCTCCTCATGGAATTCACGCTTTGCAATGCCAAGAACTTCTCCTAGAGTAAACTCAATCTTGCTATTTAAGATCCTTTCCTCCAAGACTTTCTTTAAATCTGTAGCAACCTCAATATCAGATTGTAGTTTATAAGTTGGGCCTTTTGTCTTACCTTTTGCTGGCTCTTTCTTCTTTCCTATTGTAGACTCCTCCATGAGTACTTCAGGTGGAGATGCTCCTTGTGTTGAGGGTGTTTGAGAAGGCATTGAGTCGCTTCTTCCCCCACTTCTAGAAGCTCTTTTTGATGGTCCTTCATCAACATTCTCACGCCTGCGCTTCTCTTCTACAATCGCCTCATTTTGTTGGCATTTTGTAATGTAGGCATGCACTGACAATGAGTCCACTGGATCATTCCATCTGTTGGGGTATAAAGCCCAATGTGGTCGCCCAGGTGAGTGGGCGAGCTGCCAGGTATGTACACATATTCTTTTGTAAAAACCTAATAAGAACTCACTATGCTCTGATACCACAGTAGAGTGAGTTCACCATATCATCGTGCTCTTCTTCTCGCACTCTCTTTCGCGTCGCACTTCCGTTCGTACTCCTTCATCTGGTATCAGAGCTCAGATCGAGGCTCGGGGCAGCACTGCAGGAGGCTAGAGTCACCTGCTCATATTGGAGTGAGATTCGACAGGCGAAGACACGGCCCCAAATCCTGTGTGCAAGCCCAAAGGGCTCGGTGTTCTCAGAATTTCATTCTGAGGTCATCTCGGCCACGGTTCGGCTTCGATAGAGTTCTGCGCAGGCCATTTTTGACTACGTGGTCTCGGCAGTTGCAGATCCGACTCTGCAAATTTGGGGTTTTGGCCTACGACTGCAAGTGCTGAGGATATCTGCACTTCCAGAGTGATGATTTGTGGCTGTCTACACAATGAAGGACGGCTCACAGTTCTTGGAGGCATGTCACATACGACACGGGCGCACCTACACACAGACTATAGGCGACATCCACTAGTTCATCAGGTAGCTTGTGTTTGCTGCTTGATATTCCAAATTTCATCCTGACATTGCAGGTACTTCCACATGGGATGTATTGTCAGAGATGATGTATGTCTGTTGAGGGTTTGCTGGCTGTGAGTCACGCAGCAAACAACCGCCGCAGCGGTTACAGCATATAGTGGGAAATTTGTGGATGTATGACTTTGTGGGAAGTCTATGTACTGTCAGATTTACTGCAGCCTTTGTTGAGGGTTGAGTGAGGTTTTATTGAGCTGGGGGATTCTCGAATGTTGAGATCCTTTCAGTGATACAGGTCTTGGAGCGATCCCTCGAGCACCCTTAGATAGGCAGCTAGGATGTATTGACTGTGAGTTAGACAGTTGGGATTGCATCTTTGCTTTACTGCCGTTGAGGCATTGTCATAGTCTATGCTTACAGGACAGTGATAGGACAGTGCAGCACAGTGAGAGACAGTACAGGTGCAGGACAGGTTTACCCACAGCTTACAGTGTTAGAGAGATAGTGGTTTTTGAGCTGTTTTTTGGTCTGTTTTTGAGTACACCAGAGCCATTTTACAAAGGAGACTCTGCCGAAATTTATGCAAAATCTGAAGCTTTCTTGGTTCATTTGACAGGTTGATATTGGTTCAGAGGTCAGTTTACAGGGGAAACTCTGCCGAATTTTTCCCAGGAAAGTAAACTACTGTGAAGCGTAGCTATGGCTAGATCACGGGACACTGCTCTTTACAATATCAAGAAGCTGGATGGAACCAATTTCCCATTGTGGAAGAAGCAGATTTGGCACGTATTGGTACAAAAGAAGCAGATAAAACTTATAAAGCTCAAGGGGATAAAACCAGAAGATATAGACGAAGATGAATCGAGCGAAATGGATGAATTGGCACTTTCTACCATTATGCTGACTTTGGCAGAAAGCGTTTACTTCAATGTAGCAGACGAGATGTCGGCTTATCAAGCATGGTTAAAGCTGAGTGATCTTTATGAGAAGCAGAGTGCAGCTTCACAGGTATACTAGCTTAAGAAGCTTTTTGACTTGATGATGAAAGAAGGGACACCTATGTCCAATCATCTGAATGAATTCAACACAATCTACAGTCAATTGTCAGCTCAAGGTGTCAAGTTTGATGAACCTGTTAGAGCTATGTTCCTGTTGATCACATTGCCAGAAAGTTGGGACACTTTTCGCACAGCTTTGAGTAATTCTGCACCTCCAGATGGTTTGAACATAGCAGGTGTAGAAGGAAGTCTGCTTACTGAAGAAACCAATAGAAAGACAATGGACAAAGGCAAAGAAATAGCCTTAGTTGTCAGGGGAAGGACCAAAGAAAAGTACAAAGGTGGAAAGAGGAATCAGTCTCGTAGCAAGTCCCGCAGTGCTAAAGGCAAGAGTGACACAGAATGCTACCATTGTGGCAAAAAGGGTCACATGAAAAGAGACTGTAGAGAAGGGAAAGCAGAAAAAAGCAAAGAGAAAGCTGAAGACCATGGTGAGAAGAACAAGTCCTCAGTGAAGATTCAAGTGACAAACACTGTTGCAGAGGATGACAGTCTAGTGTCAGGAGACATCTACTTTTTGAAGGATACAATGGACTCAGCTCTTCTTACAGCATCTGATGGAAATGCACTGAGTGACTGGATTATAGACTCAGGGGCATCACTTCATGTGTCTCCAAACAAGGAGTGGTTTACCTCTTATGTGACCACTAAAGATCATGTTCGGCTAGGCAATGGGCAGACATGTGAGATCTTAGGTTTTGGAGATGTTCAATTGAAGTTTCAGAATGGCTCTTCTTTCACGTTGAAGAATGTGAGACATGTTCCCGCAATTACAAAGAGCTTGATCAACACAGGTTTACTTGATGATGATGGCTACATCACCACTTTTGGACAAAACATGTGGAAGATATCCAAGGGTTTTATGACAGTAGCACATGGAGTAAAGTCTGGAGGACTTTACATGATTTATGTATCAAATGTCTCTAAAAATGTAATCAATGTAACCGAGCAGCCGGACATTTCTTTGTGGCATAGCCGGTTAGGACATATGTCCAAGAAGGGAATGGAAATCTTGTCTCGTTCTGGTTATATGCCTAGCTTTTCATTTAATGATTTTGAATTCTGTGAACATTGTTTGTATGGTAAGAAAACACAGCAGCCACACAAGCATAGAAGCAGTAGAAGAGATACACAGTTGGCACTTGTTCATAGTGATTTGTGTGGACATATGCCTAACCTATCTCTAGGGGGAGCTTCTTACTTTATGACATTTATAGATGATTACTCGAGGAAAGTATGGGTTTACTTTCTCAAGCACAAGGATGAAGAGTTTAGTGTTTTCAAAACGTTTGTGACACTTGTGGAGAATCACAGTGGCAAGAAGCTTAAATGGTTACGCACTGACAATGGTGGAGAGTATGTTTCAAAGGCCTTTCAGGACTTTTGTGAGTCAAAAGGTATAAAACGTGAACTTACTGCTCCTTACAATCCTCCTCAAAATGGTGTTGCTGAGAGGATGAATAGGACCATACAAGAGAACGTCAGAAGTATGTTGTCTAATGCACAGCTGCCAAATCGGTTTTGGGCTGAAGCTGTATCAACAGCTGTTCATCTTATAAATAGATCTCCTAGCAAGGTTTTGCAGAAGGATTTAGTGGCAGAGATGGTATGGTCAGGCAAGGTGCCCTCATACAAGCATCTCAGAGTCTTTGGCTGTGAGGCATATACTCACGTTGCAAAAGAATTTAGGAACAAACTTGAGCCAAAGAGTAGAAAGTGCATCTTTCTAGGCTATGGTAATTCTGGTGAGATGGGGTACAGACTTTGGGATCCCGAATCCAGAAAGGTTATCCGCAGCAATGATGTTCACTTTAATGAAGCCAAATATCATTCTAAACCAGAGAGGGTTGAGGAGATTAGAAGAGTTGTCTTCCAAGAAGATGGACCTGCACGTGCAAGACAAAATGTCAAGGCTCAAGAGGAGCAAGGACAGGATAGAGTGGAACCACAGGTTGTGGCTGAGCCTGAGCCACCTATTGTGCGTAGATCTAGACGTATCACGCGACCTCCTGATAGGTTTGTTCCATCTATGAACTATGTCATGTTGACTGATTGCAATGAGCCTTCATGTTACAAGGAAGCAGTGCAAATGAAGGACTCCGGGAATTGGCAATTGGCCATGCAGTCAGAGATGACAGCTCTGCATAAAAACCAGACATGGAAGCTAGTTAAATTACCACAGGGCAAAAAGGCTCTACCTTGTAAATGGGTTTACAGGTATAAGATCACCGCTCATGATAGTCAGCCAAAGTACAAAGCAAGGCTTGTTTCCAAGGGCTTTAAGCAAGAACAAGGCATTGACTTTGATGAAGTCTTCTCTCCGGTGGTCAAGATGACTACATTGAGATGCTTTCTTGCATTGGTTGCCATATTAGATTTGGTGTTGCACCAACTGGATGTCAAGACAACGTTCTTGCATGGTGATTTAGATGTGGAAATTTACATGCAACAGCCAGAAGGGTTTGTTGAGAAAGGCAAGGAAGATTGGGTATGCCAGTTGTTAAAGAGTCTTTATGGCTTAAAACAATCACCCAAGGCATGGTACCATAAATTCCACAAGTTTATGATTTCTCAAGGCTACAAACGTAGTGAGTTCGATCACTCTCTATATACAAAAAAGGCTAAGGATGGCAGTTGGCCGATCCTTATTTTGTATGTGGATTACATGTTGATTGCTGGCAAGCACTTGGAAGAAATTTCAACTTTGAAGTCAAAGATGGCAAAATCGTTTGACATGAAAGACATGGGTGAGGCAAGTCATATACTTGGTATGCGCATTGAGAGAGACAGATCAAAGAAGTTGATTTGGTTATCTCAAACAGAGTATATTGACAAGGTTTTGCAACGTTTCAATATGGAGAAGGGAAAGGCATTGAGTGTTCCATTGCCACCATATGTGAAACTTAGCAAACAAGATTGTCCTGTGTCTGAGGAAGAACAGGCTGAAATGGATAAGATTCCATATGCGTCTGCAGTGGGTAGTTTAATGTATGCAATGATTGCTACTCGCCCAGACATTGCATTTGCAGTGGGAGTAGTAAGTCGATACATGTCAAACCCAGGCAAGAAACATTGGGAGGCAGTGAAAGGAATATTGAGATACCTGAAAGCTACAAAGAGTATGCGTATATGCTATGGGAGTCAGGAGCTAAGTGTAAAGGGTTTTACAGACTCAGATTATGCAGGTGACTTAGACAACCGAAGGTCTACGTCAGGGTATGTCTTTACATTGGCTGGTGGAGCAGTATCATGGCGTTCTAGATTACAAGATTGTGTTACTCAATCTACTACAGAGGCTGAATATGTTGCAGCATCAGAGGCATGCAAAGAATCAATTTGGCTTAATTGACTAGTAAGAGATTTGGGAATCAAAGAAGAGATGCCTGTCTTATATTTTGATAGTCAAAGTGCTATACAATTGGCTCGCAATCCAGTTTATCACTCAAAGACAAAGCATGTGGATGTGAAGTATCATTTCATCAGGGAAATTCTCGAGGATAAGCAACTTCAGCTTGTCAAAGTTCACACCACAGAAAATCCTGTTGATCTACTTACAAAAGGACTTCCCTCAGAGAGATTTGGGCATTTTCGCAAGCAGTTAGGTGTAGGGTAGTACATCACTTCTCTACATCTCTTGTATATTAGCTTGTATAGTAGCTTCTCTCACACTTAAAGTACCACATTGGACTTTAAGTGGGAGGTTGTTGGGGTATAAAGCCCAATGTGGTCGCCCAGGTGAGTGGGCGGGCTGCCAGGTATGTACACATATTCTTTTGTAAAAACCTAATAAGAACTCACTATGCTCTACACATTACAGTAGAGCGAGTTCACCATATCGTCGTGCTCTTCTTCTCGCACTCTCTCTCACGTCGCACTTCCGCTCGTACTTCTTCACCATCTTGTTTCTAGACGTATGCAATCACCTGCTTCATGTAGAATCTCTTTTGTAAGCTTTCCGTTTTTAGCTAATTGCATGACATTTGGCCAAATTTGACCATGATGGTCACTTGCCTCTTCATCAGTAAGATGCTCAATTTTTACTCCATAAGTAGCTGCCTCAACTGAAGAGGTGGCATGGTTAGTTGCCATATCTTCAACTAAGTTTTGCATTCCCCCCTTCCCAAAGTTAGTTCTCAAGGGTAGACCTGTCTCTCTTAAGGTGATTTTACCATCCTTAAAAAAGACAACGTCTTTTGACAAAGCATCACGAAAATAATCACAATCCCTTCTTACATGGTCTGTACTATCACACCAAATACATCTATTAACAAACCCTTCCTTGGGCTGTTGTCTTTGCCTAAGAAGTGACCCTGATGGTGTGCCTTTTTCTTCAAGCTTTGCAAGTTTCACCTTCAAGTCACGCATTCCCTTCACAAGTTCATCTAGCATAGACTCATCAAACTTAGGAGCTATATAAGTAGGCTTTACCATTTTGTCAGAAGTTGAGGTGGAAGGACTTGTAGTGTTTACTACCATCTTGTCCCTTCTTCTTTGTCGTTTGGCAAGCAGTGAGACAGCACCTTCAACCTCATTCCAGTCGGTCTTTAGTCCTTGCTCAACATCTTTATCTTCAAGAAGAAGCTCCAAATTTTCTTGAAACTCTTTACCTGCAGCTTGTAAGAAAAGATCTGTCTTCTCTGCATCTAGTGTGGCATTTTCTGACCTTGTGAGTTATGCATAGCGCCGCTCAAATTCCCTAAGTAGCTCTGTGATTGATAGTTCTTGCTTTGGCTTGACTACCCATTCTAAGAATGTCCTTTTGGTCACTCTCTCAGAGTCCTCCATGAAATATTCCTCCTTTAAAGCTACTTTGAGTTCTTCCCAATTTCTCCCATGCCCATCTTTAATTGCCCTAACATGCTCCCTAATTTCTGGAGCAAAACTAGCTCAAAGCTTTGAATCATCTCACCTTCTGACACGCCATGCAGCTCCATATCCTTCACATACTCGCGTAAGTACTTGGTTACATTTTTTCCATTGAATTGATCCATTCTGTTGACGACCGCTTGTATGGCCTTCGTTTTTTGCTGAAATCTCCCTTCTTTCAGTGGAATGTTATTGTTGCATGAACATTGCAAATGCTTGAAACATTTGCATTGTTGTTGGGTCAAAATGCATACCCTGTTTCTCAACATGATCACCCATGGTTACCCACAAACTCTCACCCTGGCAGTTTCGCGTCGGGCTCACCAAAAATATGTCAAAAAATTTGCGGTCTTGCTAGGAAAGCACCGGGTTTATGGCTGTGAGAGTTTGTGAGAGAACTCCAAAAAACTATATGAAGGAGTTAAACCATAGATGCCATGAAGACTAGGGTTTGGAAGGAAGTGCAATCAAAGAAGTCTCACTTTTTCTCTCTTGCACTCACACACACAAAGAAAGAACACAAAAGAGAGTGTCAAAACAACACAAAGATGAAAACATCAAGGCTATGGTCATATCGTATCATGGGTAATATTAAAGGGTTAATAGATGAGTTAATGGCATTCAATCTTGGCTGACCAAATAGGCTACGAATTGTTCTTTGGAATTGTAGTTTTGTGCTTACCATAATATATATATTTTGTCTAGTGATTGGGATTAATTGTGTGTACAAATCCTCTTGGTTCATAGCAAGATAACTACGCTTACGTCAAAAGAAAAGTTATAGTCTATGAGAGGTAGTATAATGGGATCCAGTGATAGAATTATTTCATTGAGCCTTTCTGGGCCAAAGAGAAACACTATACATTGTTGAAAGTGTATTTTACGGCTAATCCATACGTTAATTCTAATAGATCGTACAGAGTTAAATCGATAGAAATTATCATCATGTAGATTATTCATCTAGGATAACTCTAGTATGTGTAAAATGTAGATATGAGAGAAGAGAAGGGAAGAGAAGAGAAGAGAGTTTCCCTCCCAAGCCCTATTCTTGCCCGTAGGCAATAAGGATACTGCGGGGAGAGATGTACCTGTAGCAAGGAGAACCTAAAATTTGTAGAGAGGATGAATTACTAAGAGTGAGAGAGATAGGTTTGGTTAAGGAGATGAGATTAGATATATATATATATATATATATATGTTGGATTAGAGACGAAAAAGAAAACAACAAGAAATCAAGAAAACATCAATGTAGAACACATCTTACTTGACAAACCTTTCAACACCATTATCGATGGAGAGAGAAGAAGAGGAGAGAATTCAACGTTGATTGATACGCCAAGTCCAACACCTTCTTTGATTAGAGTTGATCTTCCAAGGATAGCGTACAAGAATGGCTAGTCTTCCTCTAGGAGAAAGTGTAGGCTTGGGCTTATGTTAATGGCTAAGTACAATTAGGCATTACTACTCACTCCCTCAAGAATTCCTCTCATCAATGGCTTGAATTCTTGAGTTCTTTTCAAGGAAGAAGAGGTCCCCTTTTATAGGTGAAGGGAGCCCCCAAGGGTTTACACAAGAAGAGAAGAGCTAGTGTGAACAGAAATTGGAAAAGTTGGAAATGAGCTATCCCTGCATGATGTGGGCAGACTCGGGCCCAGTATTTTGATCATATCTCCTCAACCGTGGATCCAAATAAAAAAGTAAAAATATGGGCAAAAACTTCAGCTCATTAACTACGACTTCCTTTTTATATGCATTTTCCAATTCGGGTTGGAACCTTGTGCAAAAATTTTATCAAAATAGGATCCATTTCTTGCAGCAAAAGTCTTCCTGTGGCCCCCTTAGCCTAGACTTTCATTTGATTCCAAAGGACACCTCATGCCATATGAAAGCATGACATTTCTCCTTGACAAAGATTTGTAATCATGCTTGCAATAATGCATTAAAATAAGTGTATGTTTGAAATCATGCCACCTAGTGTCCCACTAGGATTTGATTCCCCCCTAGTAGCTATTTAAAACAATATATAAGAAAAATATGAAAAATACATAGAATATATATATATTGGAGTTTACCCTAGATATAGGATCTAGCTAGGGTGTGAGATGATAATGAGATAGTAGAAATAAAGAATCGATTCTTTTTGCCCCAAGTTAAAGAGGCGGAGCTATTGACACTTTCCCATAGTATTTTCTGATGGGGTAAAGTAAGAATAGGTTACCCTTGAGATAAATAATAGGATGCGATAGAAAGCATATTATTATACTTAAATATGCATATGTACATTATAGAAAATATAACTATGTATCTAAAAATTTACAAGATAGATCTTATAGCATGCGTTCCCACTACGTACGTGTCACAGCACGACAACGTGTCAACATGTGGTGCTACATGAAGTTTTACAGAGGCTAACTTAAGTGCTTTGTGGAGTTGTCTATAGCACCACGTGTCCACACGTGGTGCTAAAGAAAGTTTCAAAGAGGCTAATTGACGCGCTTTGTGGAGATTCTTGTAGCACCACGTGTCGACACGTGGTGCTAAAGGAAGTTTCAAAGAGGCTAATTTAAGTGGTTTGTGGAGTTTCATGTAGCACCACATGTCGACACGTGGTGCTAAAAGAATTTTCAAAGAGGCTAGTTTAAGTACTTTGTGGAGCTGCATGTAGCACCACATGTCGGCACATGCTGCTATAAGAATATCCAAAGGGGATTTAAGCCATTTGCAAAGTTGCTTGTAGAACCACATGTCGACACGTGGTGTTATTGGAAGCTTCATAAGTACTTTGTGGAGCTGCATGTAGCACCACATGTCGGCACATGCTGCTATAAGAATATCCAAAGGGGATTTAAGCCATTTGTAAAGTTTCTTGTAGAACCACATGTCGACACGTGGTGTTATTGGAAGCTTCATAAGGGCTAATATAAACACTTTATGAAGCTGCTTGTAGCACCACATGTTGGCACATGCTACTCTAGGAAGCTTCAAGAGGTTAATTTTAGTGCTTTGTGGAGCTTTCTGTAGCACCACGTGTCAAAACATGGTGCTAAAGGAAGTTTCAAAGAGGCTCATTTAAGCATTTTTGGAGATGCTTGTACCAGTAGGTGTTGGTATGTGGTGCTATAGGAATATTCAAAGAGACTTTAAGCCATCTGTAGAGTTTCTAATAGCACCATGTGTTGGCACATGGTGCTATTAGAAGCTTCATAAGGCCTAATTTAAGTAATTTATGGAGCTGCCGGTAGCACCATTTGTCAGCACGTGGTGCTATAAGAAGCTTCAAAGAGGCTAATTTGAGTGATTTGTGGAGCTGCTTGTAGCACCATGTGTCAACACGTGGTGCTAAAATAAGTTTCAAAGTAATTAATTTAAGCACTTTGTGAGATTTTCTATACCACCATGTGTTGACACGTGGTGCTATAGGAGTATTCAAAAGGAGATGCTTCTAGCACCATGTGTCGGCACATGATATTTTAGGAATCTTCAAAGGGTTTTAAGTCTTTTGTAAAGTTTCTTGTAGCACCATGTGTCAGCATGGGGTGCCATAGGAAGCTTCATAAGGTCTAATTTAATCATTTTATGGAGCTGCATGTAGCACCATGTGTCATCATGTGGTGCTATAGGAAGCTTCAAAGGGACTAATTTAAGCACTTTGTAGAGTTGCCTATAGCACCACGTGTTGGCACTTAGTGCTATAAGAAGCTTCAAAGGGGCTCATTTAAGAAATTTGTGGAGATTCTTGTAGCACCACATGTTTGCCCATGGTGCTATAGCACCACATGTTGTCACATGGTGATGTAGGAATCTTCAGAGGGACTAATTTGTGAGTGTGTGATGCTTGCATGCACGGTGCATAAAGGGGAAGAGGAGAGATGACATGGGGAGTGGATGGGCGACCTCTCAAAAGTGAAGTGAGAGTACTCCTTATTGCTTGTATATGTTCAATCAAAAGGTGAAACAATGGGCATCCAGATCTAGTGTTTGGCTCAGGGTAAGGCACTCACCTTTACCCTACCATATTAAAGCGCGTGCAAAGCTTCATATAGCACCATGTGCCGACACACGGTACTACAAGCATCTCTGAAAGGGTATAATTTTCTCTTCCAAGATATTTGGCCCTTTTGGACTAGAGAAGAATTGGGCAAAACAAACTCCTATGTAGTTCCATGTATCACCACGTGACAACACATGGTGGCAAGGGCTTAAATCTCCCTTTGCAAGGGCTTGATATTGGTTCTTAGACACTTAGGTCATTTTGGACAAGACAAGAATAAGGGAAAAAGAAATAAACATCACCCATCACAATATAGAGTGCAACACATATCACAAATTGGGTCCTAACCATTAGAAATTTGCTTGAGTTTTAGGCTGCTCAAAAAATCACGCTCGGGCTATGGTAAGACTAGCCCAAAAGGAATAACTCTATAGGAAAAAATACCCCATTTGATTGCAAATGCAGTTTTATGTTAATCTTTTGGATCAACCAAAAGTTGATTGTACCCCAAAAAGCCGTCTGAAAAGCTGTAAGCTTCTTTTCTTGCAACTTGTTCTAAAACATGCTCGGTGATTGAAAGAGGGTAGTTATCTCTAATGGTGGCTGCATTCACTTTTTTGAGATTGACACATACTCTTAATTTTCCATTTTTCTTGGGTACCACCACAATTGGAGACACCCAATCTGTGTGTTCAATTTCATAAATGAATTTGGCTTCCTTGAGCTTTTCTATCTCTTCTTTGATTTTTTGACAAATGTTTCATTATAAGTATATGGCCGTTGTCCACTTGGTTTTGCATCATCTCTCATAGGTATGGTATGTTAATAAATTTTTGGATCAACACCCTTGAGATCTTTATAAGACCAAGCAAAGATATCTCGGTATTCTTTTAGTAAGCTTTCTTTGCATTTTTAGGTCCTTCATATGACTCACCTTGCTTTCTTAGTTCCCTTACAAGTTGTTCCACTATGATCTTTTGGTCTTGGAGAGTATATTTCTTGTAATGGGATAGAACAGTCATTACATATTTACTCTCTTCCTTGGTTATTTCCATTTCAATGGTATACACCTCCTTTAGAGTTTTCTTCAACTCTTGATATTTTTTCTTTCGTTCAACCCATGTCATGGATAATTCATCATCCTGGTGCTTAGGTTTTAACTGCGTTTTCTTTCTCATTTTCCTTTATGGTTTTGATGTTCCTTGCTTATTGTCTGAAGGATATCTACCCGTGACTTTGTCTTTGGTACAATCATGTACATCTATCTGCATTAGAAATCGTGTTATGCTAGAAACTGATGGCATAGGTCTAAATTTCAAGTTTTTTGTTTCTCTTTTTCTTCTATACCATTTTTTTCTTCTTGTTTTTTGGTTTGGAAAGTCAAAAAAAATTTCCTCTCCTCTTTTAAGGAGTAGTTGTGCTCTCACATGTTCTTTTTATGATCCAAATCATCAGATGTAGCTGAATGTTCTTCAAACTTGTCAATAGCATCATAATAGAGGTCCGAAAAGACTTGTTGAGCTTTTAGTAAGTCCTTGGGTTCTTGAACTTAATTTGGCTTCCATCTTCGTTGTCTCCTAAGTAAGAGGGTAGTGTTTTTAAAGTCAATGGCTTAGACATTCTTGATGCTTCAGAACCACAATCCCTATACAAAGATTGTATATCAATGTCCATACCAGGAGGTATCTAACCAGAATTCTTCTATAGGAGCTGATTTCAAATTTGTGCTCCCATCATTAGTCTCTCTCACTTTTTTCCATAAATGTCTTGGCCAATATTTCTCCACAAAAGGAATTCCATCTAAAGCATCTTCATTGCAAGGCACTATGAGTTCTTGCTCTTTAGTTTCAAGGTGGGGTTCTACCACCACTTTGGATTTCTCTTTGTTGGTTTCTACCACAAGCTCCTCAAGTTTTGCTATACTCTCAAGCTTAGGTTTTTGTTTTTCCAACATTTCTTGAGTAATTCTTACCAAATTTTGACAAGCTTCAAGCTTAGTTGCTTCATATCTGGAGAAGGATAGTTTTTTCATTTGTTTTCTATATTTTGGCTTGCTTTAAGTCCCGCTTGGGAAGCTTCCAAGGCTGCATTGGCTCAAAAATTTTGTCTACCAAAATTGATCCTCCAGATTCTATTCTGGTTTCCGTGATTTCACTTCCCCTTTATTTCACTTTTTCTTGGAATAATTTTTTGGCTTTTTTCTCAATTTTCCCCTTTTGTTTCTGTTTTCTCTCTCATATCTTTGACGTCTTATTTTTTTTGGTCTTTTGTAAGGAATTTTTAGTATTCTCTGATTCATCAGAGGAGTTATATTTCTTTTTCTTATCTTGGGCTCTAGTGATTACCTTGATTGGAACAATAGGTTCACTTTCCAAAGAGCTACTAGGTATGACTTGGACTACATTTACCATTGCTTTTCCCTTGTGTAACGAATTTTTTGGATAGTCTTCAGGGAAATGTCCTCTCTTTTTGCAACATTGTGTACAAAAAGCTTCAAGTGGCTTGGTGTTCTTGTCAGGTTCTGAGCATTCATTTTTCCAATGATCATCTGTACCACAATTATGGCAGTTTCTAGTCTTTGGCTTAATCATGGGTCTTACCATTGGAGGTCTAACACCTTGATTAGCTACAAAGTACATCAGTGTAAGCTCCGGTGTAGCATAAGTCACAGGTTATTCCATTGAAGGTGGATGCAAATTAAACCACTCTCCTTCTACCATTACTGTAGATGGACTCGGATCAACATAAGGTGTAACATGCACTAGTGCTTGTTCATCTATGACTCCTTCGGAATGCATGTACTTTGTAGACATTGCATTATGTCCAAGAAATGGAGGTTGTTCACCCAACACTGGTTGTGGTCTTTCCATACCCATCGGTGGTCTTTGTGCTGGGGCCATATTAAAGTGGTATCTGTACATGGGTTGTCCTTGTGGTTTCATAGGCACATAATGAATATTTCCATCGTAGTTTGGTCGGTAATAGCACTCATTGGTCTCATGGATTGTCCATTTACCCCCAATAACACACTATTTTTGCGGCCTAATTGATTGTCCTTGTTGAGATATCCCTTGCTTAGGTCCTCTAATAGGAGCTCTTTGCATATTATTCATAATTTTGTTCATCCTTTTGAGTATGTCTTCTATGGATGTAAGTGGTGCTGCAACAGCTATTCCCACTTGTGTTGGTTTTGTGGATGCTATTTTCTCACTCTGAGTATCCTTAGGGACATCTACTTCATTGAAAATATCACAATTGTCTCCCAAGTCAATAATTGGTGCAGAATTAGCCTCTGCGCGTGAGACACAAAAATGCTCAAAACGGCGTTTCTTTTCTATGTATTGGCCCGTATTTATAGAAAAAAACAATTTTACAAAACTTTTATAGACTAAGACTTTTGGCCTCTCTCATGCAGAGGTGTGAAGTCTCTCACAAACTTTCCTTTTTACCACCACTGGCCACATGTCTTCCTCTCTCCAAGTTGCCTTGCATGTCCTAAGAGCCTTTTCACATGTACAAACCTTTTCTTCAAGCATGGAATCTCTATGCTTGGGCCTTCATAACCACATAAAAGATACATTTCTTGGATCTCCTTGCATATAATGGGCCTTCATATTTGCTTTATCAGCAATGCCTACAACTGTAAGCATACATATCATTACATGTACCCTCTACTATGGTCGACATATCTTGGCTGCACCAATGCAAGCACTTGATAGCTGAGCCCTTGATGTATCTCAAGATGTGCTTCACTGGATTTTCCATAAACCTGCTAACCACTCCACTGCATATGCAATGTCTCGCCGCGTGTGCTAACCATAGTGAACATGATACTCCATCTACCAAAGAATATGGCACCTTTGCCATATCTGCCTTTTCAACATCCAATTTGAGACAATCATGCTTGCTAAGTTTTTTGTATGCAACCATTGGGATACTCATTGCTTTCCCCCCTTGCATATTAAACCATTGCAAGACCTTCTGAATATATGCTTCCTGTGAAAGTTCAAGTATCCATGTTGAGATCTCTCTTGATACGCATCCCAAGAAAGTGATGTGCATCACCCAAATATTTCATAGCAAACTGCTTGCTTAAGGCATTCTTGAGAAGTGCAATCTCATCTTTGGACTTCCCGGCTATGAGCATATCATCCACATAAAAAATCAAAATGATGAGGGAACCATCGTTCAACCTTTTGTGTACAAGCAGTGATCCTCTTAGCTCCGTACATAACCCTGGGACTAAATGTACTTATCAAACTTGATGTACCATTGCCTTGAGCCTTTCTTTAATCCATACAAAGCCTTCTTGAGTCTACACACCAATTCTACCCATGTTGGCTTCTCAAGATTTATTGCAAAACCTTTTGGTTGTTTCATGTAGACATCCTATTCAAGATCCCCATGAAGAAACATTGACTTCACATCCATTTGGACCAATTCCATGTCCTCAATGGCTACTAAACCAAGCCAAAGATGCAATGTAGTCATTTTGACCACTGGAGAAAAGATTTCATCAAAATCCATGCCTTCCGTTTTCTTCACCCCTTTAGCAACCAATCTAGCCTTATACTTATGCTCGGATCATGTGTGATATACTTCTTCTTGTACACCCATTTGCATGGAAATGCATGTTTACCTGCAAGTAACTCTGTCAATTCCCGAGTTTCATTTGCTAAGATCAAGTTTTACTCATATTGCATAGCCTCTTCCCACTTCACACTATCGTCCATTTGAATGGCCTCTTTGTTGCAAGTGGGCTCACCGTAGTCATCATCACTGACTAGAAAATCGTATACTACCTGCTCAAAATTTTTAGGTGCATGATATGTACGCGTAGATCTCCAAAGTTCTTGGCTACTAGATTCCACTCTCTGTAGAGAAACATGTGTGTGTGTGTGTGTACTAGTGAAAGGTGCATCACTATCACATCCAAAATTCTACGTAACTAGTGATGAGGAAACATCCTCAAACCATACTCTATGATACTCAATGTCTTTCATTGGATCTCTATGCATGTTAGACTTGTTGAATATAACCTCTAATCTGCATATAACTTTCTTAGGTTCTGGGTGCTAGAGACAATTCCCATCTCTCCGTCTACACCATATCCAATGAAGATTCACTTGTGTGAATTGGGGTCCAGCTTTTCCAAATCTCTTTGGGCACATGTGAGAATCCCTTACACCCAAATACACGTAACATGTCATAATTGGGCTCTTTGTACATCCCACATCTCTTACAAAGCCTTGTACTTTAGTGGTGTACTAGGTGACCAATTGATCAATAAGCAGCCGTTATAATAGCTTCTCCCCAAAATTCTTGAGGTAAGTTGGCCATAGACAACATAGAAGTGACGTGTTCTTGAATGGTTCTATTCATTCTCTTAGCAACTTTATTTTAGGCGGGTATGTAAGGTGTGGTAAATTGTCTTCTAATGCCTTGTTTACTGCAAAAGTCCTTGAACTCGAAGGAGATGTACTTGCCTCCATTTTCACTTCTCAAAGCTTTAAGCTTTCTACCCGACTAGTTCTCTACCAATGCTAAAAAGTTTTGAAAGACATTAAAGACATCTCTCTTCTGCTTCAAGAGATAAACCCACACCTTTCTAGTAGAGTCATTTATGAATTTCAGGAAGTATAATGCTCCCCCTGGAGACTTGACTCGAATAGGTCCACACAAGTTGCTATGAATGAGATCTAGAGGACTCTCTAACTCCTTGTCCAAATGCGCTAATGTCAACCTAGTTTTTTTTCCATAGATACATTACTCACATAGAGAGAAGTTAGAGTAATCTAACATAGGGATATAACTAGAACGCTGCAAGACTTTCAATCCCTTTTGACTCATATGACCTAGCTGGATATGCCACAAATCTATAGACGGCAACTCGTCTACACAAATAGAATCCTCTTTTACTACGGAAGAGACATAAAGTGATTACAATGAGCCAGGATTCTAGCCTTTAAGCATGACTAGATTTCTCTTCTTGATAATCCAAGAACCATGAGAAAATATGATAGTGTAACGCAAATCATCCAGGTGTCCAGATATCAAACTCTTTGTCAATTTGGGTACATGTTTGACATTCTGCAGCATAAACTCAGTGCCATTATGCATAGAAAACTTGATGCTTCCCACACTGCATATATCAATCTCATAAGATTTGCCTAGATTTATCGTGCCATGTGTGGCAGTGTATGTCAAAAACCACTCCTTGTGAGAAGTCACGTGAAAGCTAACATCTTGATTCCACAATCCAATTCTACGTATAACACTCGTCAAGAGCCAACAATGCATCACAATTCAAATCCAATCTGAAAATCAACACAGCATTTGGCACATCAAAAACTGTTTCAATGGCTAGATACTCAACCACATTAATCTCTTCAATTTTCACATTGCTTTTAGGTTTTTCAAACTCTGATTTCTCTTTGCCTTTATCACACTGCATTGTGCGGAAGTCTTTCTTCAAGTGTCCCTTTTTATGGCAATAGTAACACTCAACATTTCTCATGTCTTTGTCGCAACTCTTGCTACAAACTTACCTACAATCCTGAGAGCGATCAGGGCTACGATCAAGCTGATTTTGCTTGTCATGGTTGCCACTAGACACATATGCATCACCATGCCACTCGCATTAAGAGATTGACGTCAAATCTCCTCAATGAGCAATGCACTAGCAACATCGCTGAAAACTAGCTTTCCATTAGGTGCAAAATGATTATGGCTGTGTTGAAGGTATCCCCTGATGCTCATGGCAAACATAGCAAGAAAATGTCTTGCATTTCATCATCGAAATTGAGACCTTTTGAAGTAATCTATGAAAATACGTTGTTGAACTCGTTCAAGTGAGAACTAACATTAGTGACCTCTTTCATATTCATGCACATAAGCTTCTTCATTAAGAAAACCTTGTTTGAGGCATTGTTTCCATCCCATGTTAGCATCCCATAAGCCTTTGGCATTGGTCTTATCCATTATAATACAGTAAATGGATTCACCAAGGTGTAGGTGAATGGTTTCCATAGCACACTCTTTCAAGTATTCCCACTATTCATCAGTGTAGGCATTCTCTCTTCTTTCATCGAGGGTGCTTTCAAGCCTTTGTTGATCTGCAAAACATCTTGCAGACGATGCCACCAAATATCAAATTGTGTGCCGCCAAACTTTTTGATGTAGTACTCTTCTCTTTTGGAAGAACTACTTGCAGCCATGACTCAAGAGAATAAGGCCTAAAAACTTATGGCAAATTTCTGAGATTATTTCGACAGAATTTCCTCTGTACGGGGAGCAAACTCTCAAACCCAATGGTACAAAAGTAAGCGCATAAACTGCTCAAAACAACCATTGGGCACAAACTGCTCAAAACAACTAATGAGTGACCGCCAACTTGGTGTCAAAGGCACAAAAAACTATTCAGATACATATCCTATGGTGAGGGTACCATAAGAGGGGGACTCTAGCTACCTGTATCAAGGAATGTATCTCAAACTTTGAGAATACCCTAGCTCAAATCAAACCTCACACAACAACCCTCCAAAGGCTAAAGCACACACAAAACGACTAGCCACAGTTTCATAAAGGGCTCTTTTGGTCTGATTCTTAGAAATGAAAGAGAAAACTGCTAAAATAGCTAAAAAATGGCTCCACACGAAGTACAATAGGCAATAACTACAACTCAATGTACACAAGGGACCGCACATGAACAGGCCCCAAGAACTACTGCGTGCAATAACAAGAATCCCCGCGGGGATATCTGCTCTCAAAGAGCTCAATAGCACTATCGTGTGCTCAAACAAACATGCATCTTTCCGCGGAGAAACTAATATGAAAATGAGTACCAAAATTTCTTGGAAGGTGATGTGCCTGTAAGTGTCTGGAAACCTAGAGAAATTGGTGTAGGTGGGCTCAAAAATCCCCTTGTGTACCAGAGTGTTGGTGTAGAATGGAAATTGTGGTGCCAATTTCTATGGTCATGCTAGTCAAATAGCTGCCAAAAAGACTTGAAGCTGAAAACTATGCCGTAGAGCAAAATCGGTGCGCTCGATGTCGATGACGGGATTTTCCATATTGTTTCCTTTCTGTGGTTAGGCCGTTCGTCTTGTGCCTTTTCAATATCCTTATGTGCAACTAGTCTCCTCTTTCAAATCCATCTGCCCCATTGTTGAAATTATTTTTTCCCTAGTAGTTGGGGTTGGAGTTGGGGTTGATACAATAGTAGCTGGACATGATCTAGAAAAATGCCCAAATTTGCTACATTTGAAACATGCTCCAAAGAAAGTGCCAAAGTTAAGAGGAATGACCTTGAGGCCATCTCCTACATTTACTACTAGATTCTTAGATTGAGATTTCCTGATATCCCACCAAATACACACCCTATACGCAATGCCCACTGCTCTAATAGCTGGAATAAAAAGAGGGGTACCCAGGGCGGCTGCTAAGTTGCTCCTTAGCCATATTGGAAGGCTGAAAAACACTACCCATACTAGAGATAAGCCTTGAAATGCATCAAGGATTCAAAGGAAGGGTCCCAAGGAATAACGCAAATTGGTGATCGATTAAGAAAGAATGGGCTTTTGGCCAAGAATTTTTCCACAACCACTTTTTCAGTGAACTGCAGAAAGAAGAATCCTTTTGCCAGATACTGGAAATTAACAACACATGCTCCTTGATTAATGACATTGGGGCTGTGAAGCCAATTGATGAGCTCAACCCTAGCAGGTACCCTGCCCATGAATCCGAAGCTTAGCATAGATTTGGTAACCTTGGCAAGCTGTTTTTTAGTCAAAGCAGGAGGGACAGCCACGTTGAGCACGTCGTGAACTTCCACACTTTACAAGAGCATTCTTTTTAAATCTTGATAGGCTTTATCCCCCTTAGTAGTATCATGAGACCCTGAAAGCGTCTCAGCTTCTTCTAGCGACCTTTTGTTCAAGGACGTGGTGTTCATAATCTCAGTCAGTTCCTTCTCAATCTGAGTCTTACTCCCTTTGAGTGCCTCTTCACTTAGCCCCGAGATACCTTCCCCTGTTACTTCTGGTTTGCCACCTCCTCCGCCATGGCTGCCTTCAGCTGTATTTGACTCTCTCTCCTTTCTGCCGAGTGAGGGGATCTTTGTCTCATCACTGCCCCCCTTCATTGCATGACATAAGAAGGCTCGTATGCAGTATCCATGGGCTTTGGCGTTATCAATTTTCACTTCTTTTCTTGATCTTCTACTTTTTAAAATTTAATTAATGTTTTAATCGTGGACCCACTTTTGCATGTGAGGAATAGAAATTTTCTTTCCTTTTTTTTCTCTTTTTTGTAAAACTCACAATTGTAAAACGCACAATTGTGAGTGATTGTATTATAATGTCACCAAGAAAAATACAAATCAGCCTCAAGCCCCTGCCGAGCCTTGAGGGAAAGACCTAGTGCTATTACCAAAATCCCAATTTTTCTTTACACAACAAGGCTAGACCGGATGGTGAGGGTCGCCCTAGGCCAATCATGTGAGTTGTGCATTTTACCTACCACATATATTATCTCCTTACTTTCTTGTATAATCTCTGAGAAGCTAGCCACAGAGAGGTCGCTATGAAAGACACGACAATTCCTAGTCTTCTAGATACTCCTGAAGAAACAATACCTGACAATTTGAGTATAGACTAGAAGTGCAAAACTTTGAAACTGTTTTCCACCAAGGCACGGATCCTTCTTGAAGAACCCTATCTTCCATGTTCTTTGTATCCATTTGCACACCTACTCTGTGAGGCCTTCAATTGCCAAGCATTCCATGTAAAGGTGAGCGAGGTCTTCAGTAGCCAATTTGCACCCTGAACATCTATCGAACTTGATACCACGTGCCTCAATCTTGCTGCCTCTCAGCAAAGCCCCCCACAATACCTTCCACAAAAATATCTTTATAAAGTGAGGCCATTGTGGATTCCAAATGTTCTTTGTGACCTCCACCCATCGAGCTCCTGACCATTGTTTCTTCCACTGCTTGTTCAAAGGGGCGAGCCAATCAGCCTCATACCAAAAAAAATCTTTTCTTCTCATAGTCATATTTTTCTTGAATGAAAAGTATTAGTGCAATTTAAGCTTAAATTTTAGTCCCACACTAGCTATGATTACAATTTGCAGAGTTTTTGTAGAGTTGGTAAGCTCAGCAAGCTGCTTCTTGACTAGAGCATGAGGGACAACCGTGAGAGCATCTTCAAAACTCTTTACAGAAGCGTTTTTTTGAGATCTTGGTAGTTCTTATCCCCCTTGGCAGCTTCAAGAGGGGGCCTGGTAGACGCCTCTACTTCCTCTAGTGATCTTTTGTTCAACAAGAGTGCACTTAGAATCTTAGCGAATTCTTTCTCTATCAACGCTTTATGCCCTCTTAGTTTGTCTTTATTCATCCCAAAAAAACCAATGCGATTGCTCCCATGGCCAATCGCTCCGCTTTGTTGTGCATTGTTAGTTTCAGGATCTTTTTCTACCTAGCCAGATGGGGTATTTAGATGGTCCTGTGGCTCCCAGAACCACCTCAGCATATGAAGGTTTGGGCCCTTTCTCCATTGCGAGATTAACATGTGTGACTTAGCCCTAAGCCACAAAAAAGGTTAATGATTATAATCGTTGCCAAGGAAGGTAATGATTGTGATGAGGTCTTTATGCCAAAACAAATAACCCTCGCTGAGTAGTTAGTGATCACGATTTTAGTTGCCCCACTCAAAACGTTCTGTGAAAAGCAAGAGAACAAAAACACCAAACACAAGCATGCACACCGTTGTTGTGTGGGAAGTGACCCACCCTCAGGGAAGAGCTAAGGTGCATGTCATGCAACCTTTCAAGGTAGACATACACACCAACAAACTCCCCACTGCACATTGGCCAACCCTCTTTGCTATCATGCTTGGAATTTGCTTGTTTTTGTAGTCGAGATTATGATAAAAGGATCACCAAACCACATTAAATTTTACTTAAAAAGATCAAATTAAAACACTAAAGTTTCAGCCATGAAACCTCAATTCTCATACAAGAACAAATCCCAATCAAATCCGAACCCTCTTTCATGGAAACATGTAGCCTTGCCCCCAATTACATAGTCGTAACATCAAACAGTTGAAAGGAATACACAAGCTTCCACCTTCACGGCGATCATTTTATGATTTTGCAAATATTTAAGAGATTCTAAATTGAAGCCCACACACCATTGTGATAAGGGGAAACCCTAATTCACTCCCTCACAAGATCAGATACAAGATTGCGAAGAGGTGGGAATACCCTACACATAGATTGAGCACCCATGAAAGCAATTGCACCCTAGTGAGAAATTGTAGGTTTTTCCACTAAAAAGAAGCCCTCTCTCTCTTTCCCATGGAATTTTCAGCTAACATGTCAATTTTTGGGTCATTTTTCCACTCTGGACGAAAACTAGGCCATTTTCAGCTCATTTTTTACCAAAAAAATACCATTTTTGATGTGAAAAATCCCAAACAAAAGTCAAAAAAATACCTAAATTTGTGGGATCACTTGCATAAGAATAAAAAACATAGATGTGCATGA
The DNA here is from genome assembly GCF_014529385.1 of Adiantum capillus-veneris. NCBI lineage: Eukaryota > Viridiplantae > Streptophyta > Polypodiopsida > Polypodiales > Pteridaceae > Adiantum > Adiantum capillus-veneris. The sequence continues at coordinate 146,434,984 of NC_140931.1, read as the reverse complement.
GTATTCATCAATATTCCATTTTGGGTCACTTTTCATGCAATTTTACGATGTCGCCCTTCAACTGCTATTTTTGGTAGTTTTTGCCCGCATCAATCTTTATAGGCGAGGTGAGTGTGCCGCCATGAAACACTTGGAATATGTACATCAAAAAACCAAAATAGGCATCTATCAATGGAAAAGGATGCAGATTTTTTGCATCCATGGCCCCGACTCCCCGGATAGGTATGTACATGATAGCGGCCGTGGTAGTCGCTTCAACATATATCACAATATGTACATGATTACTTTTATTTCCATGCATCAAAAGGTTTCAATATTAAGGTGAATGTTTCTATGTCACATTATGTACCTACCACGATACGACCTCCACCCCCCTAGAACCTGCATATCCTTCGTCATGTGCCAACATTTTGCTTATGTAGGTTTAATCTTCATTAAGATCTGCAAATATTTGGATGTCATTTTCATCTTCTGCAAACTCTGGGAGATCATCCTCTGCTTCTTCATCCTCATCCATGCCAATGTCATTAGATTTTTCATCTTCATTTGTTGTGAATCAAAAGGATCATTATCATGTCCTTTTGAACATCTTGATTCTTTTGCCTGCTATGGGAATTTTGAGCTATGTTCCATCAAGATCTCTCAATGTATATGTAGCATTTTCATGCACATGTTTGACAACATATGGCCCAAAACACCTTTTTGCAAACTTTCTTTGTGTGGTCTGCTGGGTCTCAAGTCTACTATTGTACATCAGGACCCAATCACCTTCTTCAATAGGCTATGGTTGAATCTAGTGTCTCTTTTCAAACCTATGTTTATTGTTTAGTCTTGCATCCTTTAGTCGAGATTAAGTGAAGAGATTATATATGCGATAGGTAAAAGTCACATCTCGGAGGATTGGCTCAGGACGATCAGGGCGAGCTTAGGACAACCCGTGCCATTTGGACGATTCTTTAACAGTGCTCTTGATAATAGTCTGCTAGCATGAATATGATGTAATCTCAGTACCTCAAGACTCGGCATGAGCTTAAGGTGGTTCTGTAATTTTCTCTATGACATTATAATACATTAACTCACAATCATGAGTTTTGCCAAAAAAAAAAGACGAAGAGCATTAGGCATCATAAATCTCTTTTCGAAGTTAGGCATGATTGTTTAGCGCCCATCTTGCTTTTTCTTTTTTCAAGGGAATGCCTCTTTCTTGCCCTTTGAAGCCGCAGATGTACTTTTTTTTTCATTTTTAATACAGTTGTTTTTTCCCAAGAAGAGATTCACACATGCATTCAATATTATATTACTTTTGCACTATCCTAACTTACTAGTTTTTCATGGAATGCACTGAAGTTTTCTTTTGTTTTTAGTTTGACAACAAACATTATTTGGGGATGTTATGGAGTGGCATATTTGTTTTTGGGCAAGTTTCAAGCTATGACCGAAGAACTCCCACTAGTCACGTATTCTGATTCTTGATCTAGATATGGTGAAGATTTGTACCCCGATCATTAAAGAAAATATGAACCCCAAAAGTTCCGTTTAGGGTCAAAGATACTTTTGGAATATACTCTCTACACCAATGAGAATGGGTTTGTGGCCATGGTCCCACTAGTTTTTGCATTTTTTGAGTGTCCATAACTTGAGCATTTTAACTTCAAATTTATCAGGGAGAATAGTGCATTTGGATCATATTGCTGAGCTCTTTCCATAGATACGTTACATGATATAGTTTTGAGGTATGCAGATATGGGCTATTCATGCCCCCCATTTTATGTCCTATTGTTGAATGCAATCTGATTAATTGCTCTTACGAGGCCCTTTTGGGGTTCATATTATTCCTAATAATGCATGTAAATCGAATATGTATTCTCCTCTGTGCCTTTGTGCAGACCTGGTTGTAATTTTTTGCTCCTTCTCATATACTCCAGAGCATTTTACAAGAAAAAACAAAAACAAAAACAAAAAAAAACAAACATATTTTGAGTTCCTTTTCATTTTATTATTTTAAAATGCCAACTTCAACCTTCACCCTCACCTTGCTATTATGTTTTAGAATGCCAGTCTTTTATCTTGTTAATTAAGATTTATTGTGAAAATTAAGTTTTGAGTTTGCGGTTGGGAGAGAGAGGGGGTCTTGGGCTCTACATCCTCAGCATTGTGTGTCCTGCATGGGTGGGGTCCCCTTTGGTGGCCGTTGCAAGGGAGGAGGTTCAAGATCTTATCATTGACGGTGATGGCCTTAGGTTCTGGCTTTGACCCCATAGCAGGGAGTGCTCTTGGGATGGACACTTTGGCTAGCGGCCTTGGTGCCAACTCTCCCCCTCTCATACCCCCATTCATTTTGGATCTACGAGCTTGGCGAAAGCCTGTCCCGACTTCTACAGGGACGAAAGCTTGCCCGAATCTGGAGGAGGTAGGGTTTTGTTGGAAGTTGGTGACTTAGTGGCATCGGATGGCAGGAGGAGGTCAAGTAGAAGACACCCACCTCTAGTGGCTCCATCGACGTGGCTTGGGTGGATAGTAAGCTCTTGTGGTTGGCACGTGGCTCGCAAAAAAAAAACAATGTTCCGCTTTGCTAAAGTGGTGTTTTTCCCTTATGGTGATGGAGGCTTGTGGGCTCTGCCCTTTTGCCGATTTATCTTCTTGGGTTCCTAGCTTTGGATGTTTCCATGGCATAGGGCAAGCTGGTGGCAGCAGATGGTCCTCTCTTGGCGGTTGAGGGATTTCAAACAAGTTCCCTTTAATGTTGTTTCTCTTTGGTCATGTCGGTGGGGTGGGTCCCCTGTTAGCCATGAACCTATGATTTCTTTTTAGATTGTTATGATATGTGGTCCGATTTTGTCAGCATCTTGAGGGCAACTCTAGGTTGGAGTGGCAGTCCGAGTTGAGCTAGTGGCATCCTCTTGATGGTTGATCTATTGTATGGCTCGTGGTGGTGATTCTCTTTATGGCTTGTGTCCTTGTCAATATTTTGTGGGATCCATGGATCGTTTTGAGCACATATATTTTTGTAAATTTTTTGGTTTTAATACATTCACCCACCTATTGTGGGTTTTGCAAAAAAAAAAAAAAGTTTCATTGTGACAATCAAATGGTTCTTTTGGAAGAGCAACACTAAAGCCGCGACCCCGTGCCAATGGGGAAAATGGGAATGGGTTGCGAGGCCAAAGAAACAAGGCGTCATTGGGATCCCATGATGCATGGAGAAGCATTGTGGTGCCCTGCTTTTGTTCTCTCCTTGACAGAGAAAAAGCAAGAATTGGCCATCATGGCCTGGGATATGATGAATAGAGAAGAACTTGCATCTAAAAGAGGAACATGGAAGGAGGCCCCAATGCACTGATAAGATTTTGGCACCTCTCTGGACATTTCTTAAGCTTGGCGGCATCACAAGAAAGCTAGCATGAAAGTGTAACACAATAGCCTTAGCTCTTGAATGGGGGGAGGAGTGGAGATACTTCAAGGGTTCGTCTCTCCATTGGCTCCCTGGCTCTCCAAACTTGGAAGGTGTTCCCTGAATCCCTTTTGGAGGGAGGTTGCACGTCAGGTAAGTAACAAAGGAATCTCTAAACTATTTCACATTTGGGATGGCATAAACATATGTTGGAAGGATGTGGAGCTTTTAGTGCTACAACATACTCTGGGTTTGTAAGAAAGCCTACTGCTCAACAGACTCCTAGAGAAGTGCTATCAACATCACCTTCACACTTCATCGGGTCTGACATAGGCTGGAAAGCTTGGAATTGGCCAAAAGATAGTGTTCTCTCTCTCCAAGACCCATGATATCTATAGTGAGCTAGTATACCAAGCCAACTGGTTTGTCCCACTCAGCAAAATATGGAAGAAAAATTGGTAAAAAATAACAGTGGCAAAGAAGCACTAAGGCCATATGGGAGAGCAGATAGCCTAAATACATGAAGTGTTTTATATGGAAGATGTTGTGATAACCATGCCAACTACGATTAAGGTTTGTGTTAGAGGAATCGGCACTGACACTTGCTATGGGTGTAGAGCGGCTTTTGAGAACCCCTTGCATCTGTTCAGCAAGTGATCGGCTTCACAGGGACTAGCCACCAAAGTTTGCAAATGGGTAAGGAAGACTTGGAAGATTATCTTCTTTACAAATGACTTGATCGTGGGAGGGTGTATCTTTCAAAACTAGGCCATTCTGGTGTGCACCCAAGTCACCAGATTTTGCTACCTCGATCAAGTCTTGAAGTCTAGGAACCTTCGGGTGTTTGAGGCCAAACTGGCTGTGGCTCAGTTTGATGATTTTGTGCGTCTCAGCACCGAGCTCATCCATGTAGAAGGAGCTAAGAGAGGGACAACATGCAGAGATATAGAGTGGCAACATGCATTGAGTTGCCTAGACCTTTCGTAGCACCCATGTTTTGATTAGACCAGTGGTTGGGCTCTTGGCTTGTATGGAATTATTGACACTTCAAGGCACTTGTTGTGCTTGAGGGAGATTGTATTCTTTTCGAGTTAATATAATTTGTCTCCACTCACAATTGTGAGTAAGAGAGAAGGGAGATTTATTCTCACAACCTAAATGTTTGCCCAAAAAAAAATTCTCAACCGCAAATTACAAGGTAGAAAAGCAGTTTACAAAAAAATCATTAGACAACAACATGTACCTAGTAGCATACTCAAGAAAGTTTTCAAGTCCCCTTCCCCTCTCCCTCTCTCTCTCTCTCTCTCTCTCTCTCTCACACACACACACACACCTTAGGTGCCCTCCACACGAGAGGGGATAAAAGGTAAGAAGAGAATGATGAGATGGAATGGGACTGTTTGATTAGACTTTAGCTCACGCACACGTGATATGGGGAGGGAGGACAACTTTTGAAAATCTAAATGCACCTCAAAGAGAAGTGAGATATACTTATCGTTCTAAATAGTAAGGGTATGGACCTTACACATGTCTTCAATGGCTCAAACAGAGGATGGTTCAATTGTGTAAAACGTGAATATTTATGCATGTTAGAGGAGTCAACAAGACCTCTCCTATCTATACAATCAAGCATTTCTTTTGAAGTCTATTTTTGGATTGTAGTGCTCACAAAGGTGGGTGAAAATTCGTTATTAGGACGGCATTGGATATGTGATGTCTTGTTATGACTCGAGTGATGAGAACTTTTAAGCTTTATCCCTTATCAAAGTTTGTAAATGGAGTTCGTGACATGTGTTTAAGTTGTACATGAAGCAACAAGCATAGCACTTCGAGAAACTATACTAAGTTGACCATCATGAGAACAACTCTTCGTTTGAGGTGTCCTTACCATATGTAAAGTTTTCTTGAAGAACTCATAACACTCCTATGCAACCAGACGTTGACAAACGATTGGAGCAAAAACATGAGACACAACCCAAAGGTGCTGGGTTCAATTCGTTGGATACCTCAAAACGGGTGAGACACGTAGCCAATCGTGCACACAGCGGTAGTAGGCGGAAGGGTAAAAGTCACAAAAGTGACTGCCTTTTCGCCGAAACGCACAACACTCTTTGGTCTAGAGCGATTGTTCTATTTCAAACACACTACACAAAAACATGAGACATTGACCACCATCAAGGTAACCTTTTTTGGAGGTGTCCATGAGGAAGCACTAGCTTTTTAAGATGGAATGTCCACTAGAACTAAAACAATTTTTCTTGGTGGGGACACAGTGGTATGACTGACACATGTTGCTTTTTATTTTTTCTTGTTTTCAAATTGGCTGTACTTTGTGTGTTGGGGATATAGTGATCGTGATAATGAGTGACATGACTCATACTTTAAAAGTGGCCAAGTGTAGCCATGTGGAGAGTCATTCAATTTGCATGCTAGAAAGTTTTACTGAAAGATTGTACACGTTGATTCTCTTTCTTAAAGCAGTACTTTGAAAAAGAGAGAGAGAGAGAGAGAGAGAGAGAGAGAGAGAGAGAGATTATCTTAATAACAACCCATACAAAAAAGTGCTTATATATCTCCTGGCTCAAAACAACATGATTTTTCACTTTTGTTGATTTCCACTAGCCAAGTGTATGTTCAATAAGCTTTGAATCGGTTTTTTATTTAGCTTGTGTGTCTGGCAGTTTTTAATGTGATTCAAGTGGTTGTCTATGTCAAAACTTTTCCACATCACTTGAAATTTCATACATACATTCTATTACTACCCTAGGTCCAATCCCCTTTGAAAATTTTCCAAAAAGGTTAATTTTTAGGAAAAAATGAAGGATTTTTTTCACTTTTTTGCACTCGATGTTCACTCTCTAAACAAGTCACTTGTCAAGTTTTATGAAGTTTCTAGGCCCAATTTTCTATCTGGTATTGGTCTTCAGTGAAATCTAGGCCTAATTGGCACTTCGCAACTTTAGTTGACTTCAAACTTGAAGCAAACTCTTAATACACTATGTTCAAACCTGTGGTATTTGCCAAAGTTGATGATCTTAATACACAAGAGAGAGATATTCTTGAACCAACCAACCTTTGCTGAATTGATATTGAGTGCAATGTGGTGCTTATACACTCACCTTAGCAAATTTCCCTACCCAAACTTTGACAAATAAGTAAAATAGATACCTAAAGCCAGAATAAATATTGTTATCACTTTGGGGTATCACATTGAGATGCTACCAACTTTAATGCCCTCTCTACAACTCATGGTGGACATATGTAGGAAGACCAAGTTGATGAATCAATGAAGAAGCTACCATGGACACCCTAGCAGTTGTACAATCCACTGGATACACTAGATGGTTATGCTTCCACCTAACTTTCTACCTGATAAGAATGCCATATTGAGCACCATTTTCCTCAGAGAAGATTGAACTATAGACCACACTACATCCAAGAATCCCAGTTTATGAACTATGAACACTATGTTTGACATTTGCTTTGGAGTTATTAGCCTTTGAGTAACGGATGTCGATTGATCCGGGCAAAGGGCAATCTTTTTTCTAGGTAAGTGCTTTCGGGGGGTTTCCCACAGCTCCCTCTGTGTTTCATCACACCGGTATGGACCCCGATGGGGTGATGACAAAAAATCAAGACAACGTTGAGGGGGGTCATTGTATATATCTAGGCGGGTCACAAACCTTGCTTTCACTCTAAAAGAGAGGAAGAGGGCTTTGGATTTTTATGTTAGCACTTCCAATCCAAAAAAGATATGTAAGACTTCTCACTTTGGCACTCAAACATTGGTAGAGGAAATCTTGCATAGGGCGATCAGACTAAGTCATAATAAAATTGAAGATGGGTATGTATTGTAGGCAGAGTTCAACAACCGACAAAGGTAGTGATTCAAAGCCTTCAAACTTGTTGTGGTCACTCAGTGGTGCTATACTTTATGGGCTGTCAAATGGAGGCTCAAGGCTTGTGGGAGTGGGCAACAATAGTGAAAAAAAAATAGAAATGAGATCTACTAGTTCACAACGGTAGGAAAAGTCTTCTATGTGGCAGGCTGCCCCTCTAAGCAAACTATTAAGGAGCTGGTTATGAGAGGAGGCATTTGGATAGCTTCTTACTTTAATTATGCTATGCCATGGATGCCTAAGTTCAATCCTAACAAAGAGTTTATGGACTTTTGTCCAATGTGGGCTACTTCCAAGGGGTTTTTTCCTATCTAGCTTCATGACTATGTAGACTCCATAATTGCTAAGTTGGGTTTGGTGCTTTTCATACCGAAAGTGCAACGGGTAAGATCGAGCTTGGACATAAAGGTGTATATCCAATGGAATATGAGTAAGCCAATTCCCAAGTATTTGGATTTGAGTATGAGAAGTTAATTTGGTGCTTTTCATAAACAGTTAATGTTTTCGTCATTTCCAAATGCCTACTACAAATGTCACAGAATTGTCCACTATGCTACAGACTATCCCGAGGTGGAAGTTTCTTGAAATCCGATGATTAGGACAACTTGGAGGCACGTTACCAGGAAGTCAGAACCACCATAGGTGACCCTAGGCTAGAAGATAAGGCCAAAGAACAAGCTCGGTCATATGAAGAGGTGGCTAAAGGGATATGTTTTACATCAGAGGAGATGCAAGAGGAACCAATCGTGCCGATCGAACCCTCTAGGGGAGAGACTAACAAAGAGTTTGTGAAATTGAGAGCAGAGATACAAGATAATCCAGAGATTCTCAAGGTGAAATCATGGTAGGGTGGTACAAATACTTGTGTCCATGAGCACCAACTATTGAGCTATTCCTCTCATATAGCTAGACTATGCAAGTGTCAAAAATTAAAGTACACTCACATGTAGCTGAAGCAAGAAAATGGGTTCATAGAGCATGCATGAATCCTCTCTCTCTCTCTCTCTCTCTCTCTCTCTCTCTCTCTCTCTCTCTCTCTCTCTCTCTCTCTCTCTCTCTCTCTCTCTCACACACACACACACACACACACACACACACACACACACACACACACACACAGAAATTTTGATATAATACGGCTAGTCACAATTGATGTTTTTTGATCATGTTCTTCTTCAATGGGAGAATTTTTGGAAGAAATATTCCTAGACCAAAACTCTCCCTTTGTAGATGGAAACATCAAGGATGTATCTGAAGAGGTATTAGTTGTGAAGCAACGTTTAGAGGGCTTGGCACCAGCTAGTCATATGTTTCCACTCCCATTCATGTGACGTCAATGGATGAAGGTTTCTTTCATCAACGTAAATGAAAGGATTTTCTTGATGAGCATGAAATCTGATCATTGAGGAAGTATAAATTTATAGTCAAATAAGAGTACTAAAGAAGATGTTGCACATAGGAAAAAGTGCATATTCTTCATCTTGAAAATGCACACCTTCAAGCAACCAAGAAGAAACTTGCTAATCAAATTGTTCAATACATTCTGAGAAGCTTAAGTGGTTATGACAAAGAGGATCAGATGGATATAATACAAGCAGTGCTAGGTGACTAGAGTATCGAGGAGTACACAAATAGGACACATGACCATTCTATCAGTCTTGCAAATGCTTTGCCCTCCAACTCCTAAAAAATCCCAAAAGCAATGATGAACTATTTTTTAGGTGAATCACTTTAACTATGCTTGTGAATGGTCTAAAGCATGTCAATGAAACAATTGACAAGGAAATAAGTCTTCTTCAAGTATCAAAGTTTCTTAACATTCATGCATGAAATATGTTTGTTGCTGCTATGGCTCAGGTTGAAGATGATGAAGAAGGATCTAGCATGTTTCCATTGTACTCATGTAAAAGAAAGGCTGCTTCTAGTAGGTTATCCTCCAAGGTGAAGGAGATTGCAATTCAATTCTGGATGGATCGTACCCAAGTCTCTTCAAACAATAATGACATTATCCAATGGAGGTTAGGCTATAGGCACTATATTGATCATCCAATGCATTTCCTTGATGATTCTCAAGTGTGATCTCTGGTTTTGTGTAGATTCTATCTTTCATTTATTAGACCATGCTTGTAATGCAAGGAGCAATGCTACATATAGTAGACTTTATTTTCATAATGAGTTGCTAGGCCTAGTTCTTTAACGCAATGAAAAGAGAGGCATATTGCTATCCACCTCCATATCCCAATTATTCCATCCTATCATAAAGTATCTACGTCCACACCCCAAATATTACATCCTATTATAGACCATAAGCTACATAGATTATTATGTGTGGACTATTACAATAATCTAGATGTATTGTTTGAACTCTCGTATGCTATATGGCACAAAGCATCATGTTTTGAAAAACCTTTGTGCTCCATACAAAGAATATTAAGGACAACAATGCTATTTCACATTGTGCACCATGTCGATAGAAAGTAGAAGCTATGAATCCAGTTCAAGATATGATAGCACTATTGTCCGCATTCAATAATTATTTTGTTGTGCAAGTACCATATAATGGAGTAGACAACATGGTAGGGTTCATGATACAGTGTATATGCTATTTGGCTTCACCATTGGTGCTATAAAATGAAGGTCTATGATATAATTAAATACTACGTTCTATGAGAGTGTTGGGTTCTATATATTACAATGTAGATGGCTCACAACGCATATGTGCTATATAGCTATGTGTTGTGAGAGATTGTGTGCTATGTGTGACAATCCATGGAGAGTATGTTTGCTACACAACAATAGAGTAAGTAGCATGAAAAGGTTGCATGGTTTTACTAAACTAGCTTACTAAGGACTATATAACATAAGGTGGGAGCTCAAGTTTTTTGGTGTCACGCATGAGTTTGTTTGCTTCCAATGTAGACATAGTACTTTACCAAGTTTAAGGAGGCCAACCTGCATATCCAGATAGGACATAGATATTTTGAAAATCTCAAACCATGGTTTGGACAAAATCTTAATGGTTGGAACACATGTTGCTGTATATATCATGTAGAATTGATATATTTAAAAGATGCAATTAATCATTTGTGATTGCATTCATTTGAGTTTCATGGAAAATCATGTGAATGCAACTATGTTGTATGCAAATCAAGTGGGATTGAGGACAAGTGTCGGGGCCAAAGGAGTTCCTTGTCTAGAATGACACAATTCTGGCAAAGTTGTGTATGTGCAAAGAAGGAGGACTCTCCTTTTCACCAGTATAATTGCCTTATGGGCGGCTACAAAAATTCCAGAGTTAAAAAGCTTGAGTTTTCTCCATGTGAAGTGATGGAGACAACAAGGACAGTTCTTGCTCAAATTTTTTAGGACATTCAGGTGCAAAATAGGGAGGGTGAGCATAAGCATTGAATGTTTTGTATAAGAAATTGTTAATCAACGATTTAGTGAAAAGGGTTAAAGTGTGCACGAAGACATTTATCAAGCAGAGTTTTACATACAAATGGTAGGTGGATCAGTACAAGGAATGTTTGAATACCTTTATCTTGATTATAGGTTTTGTCGGCAACAATTCAATCAAGGAGCAAAATGAAATACAATCTATGCACTAACATAATTTTTGAATGCAACATCTTGGTTTACATCACTTACAGGCATAGACCTAAAGACAATGGTATACTCAAGGAGATGCATTTCTACATTTCAAATGACAAGCAACACAATACTTTGTTTGTCCAACACTGCTTTTTACTTCATAATCAATGGCTAAAGAGCGAAGGTTTAAAATTTAAGAGACACTATGTTTGGTCTGATGGTGTAGCATTAGGGAAAATTTGGACTCACAAAGGGGCCTTATAAGGAGTTTGACTTCCTCTCTCATGTCCAAAACGGGCGTGCAGTAAAATTTTTGCAAATCAACTCTAAATTTTGTGGAGATTTGACAATTAGAATCTACTCTTCAAGCTCTTTCTATTGATATATAGCATGCCATGAGATTCCTCATATTTTAAAAGATTTTATTTTTTATTCTCTTGTGATATGAACTCTCCGTCTAGAATCTAGAGAGTTCACATCACAAGAGAATAAAAGATAGAATCTTTCAAAATATGAGGAATCTCATGGTGTGCTATATATCAATAGAAAGAGCTTGAAGAGTAGATTCTATCTGCCAAATCTCCGCCAAGTTTAGAGTTGATTTGCAAAAAATTTACTGCACACCCGTTTTGGACATGAGAGAGGAAGTCAAACTCCTTATAAGGCCCCTTTATGAGTCTAAATTTTCCCTAATGCTTCACAATTCAAAGCAGCAGGGCCTTTCTATTTTGTTGGGCTACTTGCTAACAAAGGTAAAAATGACATGGAACTTTCTTGGCTTTGGTCATGGCAAGGGAAAACATGATGGCATTGGAGACAATCTAAAGAGTTCACTAGCACATGAACAAATCAAGCCTAATAGTGCTACTTTGACGTGCGCTTCAGATGTAACAAAAGTTTTTGGCAAAAATAATGCCTTATCATCCTCCTAGTGCTTTAGGACATGCTGATAAGAGAATCCACGAGGTAATCATGAAATTTTGGGTGGTCAAGATAAGTGATGTGGATAAGTTTCATGCATGGGCTTGTGAAATAGTACAAGGATTTTGATAAATTCACAGCATCTGTGGGTATTGCAGACATGACCCGACCAAGGTGACAACCATATCTTTATCGTGCTTGTGTCATCAGACATTGGAGGTCCTGCTTGAACAAATCGTATGTGCAAAATTGGTCACACATAAAGCTAAAAAATGATTATCTATAAGAATCAGAGCGGGCAAATGATGTAAATAATAAAGAGTCCCATGACATCCCAATGTTTGAGGGATCTTTGTGTATGCTAGGTGACCTCCTTAACGTGGGAGATAATTATGTTGTAAATGCTAAAGATGACAATGTAGAAGGTGTAGAGTTTTATGCACTGAAGTGTTTAAATCCAAAGTGAAAGACAGACATAATGTTCAGGGATTCTTGGAAAAGTACATGTGCAGGAGGCACATATGTACTTATAAGCTATTACTACAAGCAGGAAAAGGACAATCCCCAACATTACAAAATACTTGAAAATATGGGTTTTAGCCACATGTACTATCATCTTGTTAGGGAAATCAAATTTGAGATGACCCTAATAGATGCTACAACAAAAACATACTACGTGTCCCCTATGTCGAGTGTGTTAATTTACAATTCCATGTAGCTTGAAATATTTCCTCCATCTCTTCCTTCCCTAATGTGTCCGTGACCTATGATGATTTATCCTTGCTCTTTTCAATTGGCAGCAAACTAAAGTTCTTTTTGAGACCTCACCTGTAGGACTTTAAGCATTCATTTTGTTTGGCTATGTGACCAATTATATTATTCTTGAGAATATATTTCTTTCAACCTCATTGGTGCATGCACAAGTCTTATCATATCTCACCTTAGCTCATGTTTTTATGTTATGACATATGTGTATATTTGTTTTATCAACCTAGATTATAGAGACAAGATATATAGTTATAAACTCGTGATGAAACCTTGTACAAGTGTCTACTGCTATATAGTTGAGTTGTCAAACCATTCTATTACATAAATGATGTAGCAATGTATTACAAAATGGTAATTTTCAAAATTTCATATGTTGCCTTTTATTTCGGCACACTTCCTAAGATCCATAATTGCCTAGAAAAATAATATGTATAGCATGAGTGACAAAACACCACCACCTTTCCTAGGTCTCATCACACAAGTTATCTAGCCAACATGATTTTTTTTTGCAGCATTGCATGATGCTCTAACACTCTAACTGAAAGCTTGTCCCTTAGGTTTGTAAGCATGTGCCCCTAGTATACCTTTTTCTTGCATCAACAGTCCTCCATGAGGTTAACCATGTGAATAAGACATCTGACAAATAAGTAGGATTCTAGCCATAATCATTTGGATCAAACAACTCAGGCAATATACAACAGTCCTTCGGGTTGAGCATGCTCTTGTAAAGGGTATCATCAACCAAAAGTGTTTTATGCTCATGTAAGAACCAAAACCCTGACCAAACAACGAGACACTTAACAAAAATACTCGATTTTGTGTCCCCCGAGCTGATGCACTAGGCAAATCCCTAAAAGTAAACTGTGCAATTTTTCAATTCTTTTCTCATAAATAACAGGAAGTTACATGTTGACACTAATGCAAAACATGCCTCCATAGTTAATCTCATGTTATCCTCCATCATGCTACTGCAAATGACCACATGGAAATGTTTGAGACACGTCAAAAGAATATTTTGTGCATCTTTCCTGACAACATATTGAAAAAATGGTCACAAACTCAATCCTTTTGCTCAATCAACAGATATCTATCTTCAAAACCTACTTTTGGTACATATCACTTACCTCTACCACCCTTAAAGAGCCTATTCCTTCTCAACAATAGGCCATTGACATCCAAAACCACACAATAGCTCTTCATCACAAGGGGTATATCCATAACTACCGTTGGTTTTGGCAAATCATAATGAGATTGCACTAAATCTTTGCGAGTAGCTGTGGGAGTATCAGTATGTGTCTGACCTTCTTTCCCACATGAAAAGTACACATCATGTTGACCATCACAAGGAATTGCCAAAGCACCCCATGATAATTGAGTTTCTTCCTCATTGTGTATTAACACATCATGCCAACCATCCTCTGCATGCTTTTCCACCACCTTTGTATGCTGACCCAAACCCTCCCTGTGCTTGTCCAACACCTTGCCCGCATGCTGACACATATCCTTTGCATGCTTGTTCATCACCCCTGCATGTTGTCCCAGACCCTCCACTTGCTTATCTCACATTGTGTCTGCATGCTTGTTCATCACCCCTGCATGTTGTCCCAAACCCTCCACTTGCTTATCTCACATTGTGTCTGCATGCTAACATAGGTCCTTTGTGGGCTTGACCTCAACATGCTGACCCAATCCCTCTGAATGTCGATCCAACCCCTCTCCATGTTCACATAAGCTCTTTCAATGCAACACAGACACCTCCGCATGGTGACCCAAGCCCTATTCATTTTGACACTCTACTGGTAAACTCCTTTTGCATGCTAATCCCTGGTGCGATATGTATCAGCCTTGGGATCATTATCATGCGAGCCTTTGCGCACTCCTCTTTAAAGGTAGATTTTACTCTTGTGACATCCTAAATGACCGAGTTCATACCATCCATTTTGCTTGAACGAGTAGTGCGTCCACTTTTGGACAGTGGGGGTTTTTTTATAAATAATACAATGAAGTATTATAAGAACCTACACCACGCATCAAGACTTTAAGCACCCAAAAGAAACAATTGAATTGACCTACACCATATTGACAAATAGATGCAAGCCAAGATGTGCGTCCACTTTTGGGCAATGGGCAATTTCCCATAAACAATACAATGAAATTTTATAAGAACCTGCACCACGTGGTAGGACTTTAAGCACCCAGAAGAAACAATTGAATTAACCTACACCATATTGACAGTTAAATGCAAGCCAAGATATGTAAGGAACTTAAAAACGCATGAAGACAAAAAACATGTTGACACCAGATGCATCAGAGTATGAAGAGGCAAACAGTGTAGTCTAGACAATTCTTGCAATCATACCATATCTATGAATAGATTGAACAAAGAAGGTGGGCTGCCTTGGCATGCCCCCTTGTGCAGAAAAGAGGCAGGTACATCCTAGAGATGTCTAATGGGCTACACATTCAATTTTGTGGCTGAAATTTTTTTATTTACACAACAAAAAGTTTCAAGTGGAAGATCATAGCCAAAGTCATCACTTTTTGATTGCCGTGGTCACTTTGATTTTGGTGTAGCCTTGTATGGAGATGGAGAGGTTTCTATTTGAGCAATGCTTTCCTTGAGCTCTGACAATGTCTTTGCCAACAACATGTTTGTGCCAAAATCTTCAATTTTTTTACGTCGAATTGGTAGCTTGGATCTAGTTGGAGTCTTCTCAGGACTTGTACTTCATTTTCTTGTCCTCATTAGGGAGGCTCCTATGGGCACAATTGACCCATCTCCACCTTTTGTGGACATTGCATGCATCTTTGGAGCAGGATAACTCCCTTGCCTCTCACTTTCATCCATTGGTGTTGTCGAGGATCACCTAGTATAGAATATTGGACTTCACTAGTCGTGTGCATCACAATGGCCAAGCCATCTTCCACATCCTCTACACCAATACTATTTTGTTTCCATTACAACACATTAGTTTATAAAATAATTTATAGTCACATGTAGGTGCAAGGATAAGAAGATGTACCACCCCCTACTAGAGTTGTGGGTGCACTTTTGGGAGTACGTCTGACATAGCATTCCATTTCCATACTGTGAGGATTTGCCTAATATAAAACAAAAAATTACACTTTAGTGACATGAAAATATTACTTAATCTGTATTGTTGCACAAACATGGAGTAGAGGACTTACCATAGCTAATCTCTTCTTTGCCATGATTGTTGAACAAAGGCCTAGCATATACATCACCCTCTCTAGTATAGGTTCATTGCACTCAAAAACCACACATGTTCCATGCTTTATGCACATGTATGTAAAGCACAACATGTGATAAACATGCCGATAAGGCAAAGAGAAAAAATCTAGTGTAGCTGCATCAAAAGTAGCATCATATACCATGCATGCACAAGAGTTCCAATACAGATTGCATGCGTCGATCCCTTGGGTACTTTGGGAGGGAGTTCCATAGAGGCATTGTGCCCCATTGGCTCAAACTCCTTTCTTAACCATGCACAAAATTGGGAGTGCCCATATTCCATCTCAAGCTCAATCTAGCACAAAGCTAAGGAACTCTGCACATTAACAATTCACATTAGTGTAACATTACACACTAAAACAACAAAAGAACTAGAAAAAAGTTCCATGAAGCATACATGATGGCCATTTAGTCTCAACTACACTATTTAGCCTTGAGGCTAGCTTTGCAACTTGATTATTAACTCTTCACTAACCTTCAAATGACCTTAATAATTCATAATAGATAGCATTAAATGACTAACATGCATGCAATAATGTGGTCAAATTATATAGCTAGAACAATATCTATACTTTTAGACCTAGCTAGTTGCATAGCTTGTGTAACATTTAATGGCCTAGTAGATTGTGTGTAGCGGAAAATAGAATAGACATAGTGAGAATTTCATTAGAACAGATTCCTAATGAGCATAGCAAGAGTGCTTGGGTGGAGGGAGCAACAAAAAGCATAACACCTAGTTAGATAGGCATGAACAATACTTCAAAAGAGAGAGACATTAAGATATTGACAACAGTTGAGGACCGGATTTATATGGAGCCGGTCCCCCCTCCAAAAGCCTTTGTATTATAGGTTTCCCCCATCAAGGGAGACATTTTACAATACAATTCTTTGTGTTCCTTCAATAACTAGCTAGTGCACTGAAGATAGAAGCCTCAAGCACTAGCAAACACTTTTAAACACAACACTAATTCCCTCACAATCTTAGACCCAAGACCTCACACACCTTCAAAGATGGTGAGAGCTAGCGGGGTAAGAGAGTAGATTTAGAGGAAGGAGTAGTCTTACGAGAAAGGTTTACATCTCCTCACATAATCACTCATATTAGAATATCATAGCTTAGTAATTAGCATGGTAGAGGAGATGAGCATGCATTGAATCTTGGCTCTTGGTTAGATTTGCATCACAAAGCCAAGAGTTGTTGGTGTAGGCCTCCCTTCTCACAAGCTTGGAGTAGGAGATAAGCTTTCCATTAAAGCTTGAGAAGGAGAGAGAGAGTCTTCTTGCTCCACACATCAGATTGTGTGTGTGTGTGTGTGTGTGTGTGTGTGTGTGTGTGTGTGTGTGTGTGTGATAAAAGACAGCCCCCTCTCTCTCTTGGTCGACCCCTCTTCCATTTTACTCATGCAGGCCCCCATTGGCCCATGCCAGGATGAGCCAATGAAATTTAAGCAGCGTAAGTGATAGCCTTATGACATGTGTCCCCCTTTCCCCTTTTGTGAGAGCTTTAGGTAATCAATTAATGCAACTAAACTCTCATTGGACCCCTTTGTCTCCTGGCCAATAGGAATCAGGCAGGACATTGGGTTGTTGAATCCTCATTGGACCCCTTGGGATACTGTCCACTAGTCTTCTAGAGATCTTAATATTTATTGGTTCTTTTATTAAGTGTTTTTAAATGAATTAAACTAGATTTACTCTAGTCTAATTCTCATTGGTCCACCTCCATGGCCATCCAATAAGATTTGAGTATACCTTCTGGGCATCTGGGCTAGAGAGCTGACATGTGTCCCTCTTTTCCTTTGTGTAAAGGAAGCTTGTGAGTGTGTGTGTTTCTCTCTCACCCCCCTACTTGCAAGGCTCGCCCCCTCCTTTGTAGGAGTTGTGAAGACTTTTTTGGTACACACACTAAGCATCCACTTTAACTAAGCTTTGACTATTGGACACAACCTTTGAATTTTGGAACCTTAGCATTTTGGAAGTCTTAATGGGCTGAACCTTAGGGTCTTTAAAGCCCATTGTTGCACATTACTCTTTTGAAGATGGCCCCCCCTTTGGATCCCTCTTTTCCCTCCTTTGGATCCCTACTGTGGCAGGTCTGCCAGCTTAACCAATATTCTAGCTTTTTCTCCCCTGGCACTTCCCCATATTAAATGATCAATTTAACATGAGAAAATCATTTAGGAAAATTAGATATTAGTTATTATGACATTACTCTCTCTTGAAATCATATTCGTCCTCAACTATGGTGTAGAGAAGATAAAGCCTATTCATTAGTCCTTTTTCTAGCGGGTAGAGGATCCCTATGTTACCCTACGACATCGTTCCAAAATGGATGACTAGTCCATTTGATGCTTGAGAGCATAAGCTGCCACCGCAAGCATGTCTGCACATTAGTCCTATCAATCTTCCATAGTAGAGTGACAAGCTCTACCTAGTGTTTGGGAGACGTCGTCTCCGCAAACTTGATCTAAGCATGCATACTACTTCATTTTTGTGCACAGTAAAGAAAAAGAGAGTCTTATAAGACAAAAACTTTTTTCATTTTAAACATTTGTACATTTGCTTACTCTAGGGAAGCATTGTAAGCATTGACAAGGTTTAGGTTATCCTTTAATTGTATGCCTTGCATCCATCTAGCATCTTCAAAAGGATAATTCTTAAACTTAATAAGATATCATCGGATAGTCTTACCGCCTCTTAATACCTTGTCTTTATGTCTGAGAATGGACTCAGGTTGCAACACCTCTTCTTGGTCCCCGATCTCCGGTGGGTCTTCAATAGTTGGTTCTTGAGATGGCTCTCCTTTGTAAGGCTTTAGTAGGCTCACATGGAAAGCATTGTGTATGAGCCAATGCCTGGGAAACTTGAGTTGATAGGACATCTCATTGATTGGCCTAAGAATCTGGAAGGGACCATAGTACCTTTTTGCTAACTTAGCATAGTACTTTGGTGTCCATTAGGATTCTTGCCCGTCGTGTGCCTTAATCGAGCCTTGGGAAATTTTAGTAAGACCCAATCATTTTCTTTAAAGGCTTGGCATCTTCTGTGCTTATCAGCAGCAACCTTTTACCTTTGTTTTTAGATAGAGATAGCATCCTTAATCTTTTGAAAAGATTCTTGTAGGTCTCGGCTATACTCATCTGCAATGAAGATCTTCCCGTGTACCTTAAGTAGCAGGGGACTTTTTGATCTTCCCTCAATTACCTCGAAAGGTGCTTTCCCATGGAAGTATGTACAATGTTATTGTAGGAATGCTCCACTAAGGGTAAGTACTTCTCCCATTGGGACCTTTGATCTACTTCCGTTACATAGGATTTTAGTAGATCAAGAATTGTTAGGTTAGCTATTTTACTTTGGCCATCCGTTTGCGGGTGATACGCCGAAGAGAAGTTTAGCCTTGTCTCTAAATTCTCAAAGAGACCCTTCTAAAAATTAATGGGCATTCTAGGATCTCTATCTGACACTATGGACATTGGCAAGCCATGGTACTTGAAGATTTGTGATATGAAGAGGGTTGCCATTTGATGGGCTTTAATAGTCTTTTTGACAGGTATAAAATGAGCTTGTTTGCTGAACTTGTCTACTATTGTCCATATTCCCGTATTCCCATGGATAGACTTAGGCAATCCAAAGATAAAGTCCATGGATATGCTCTCCCATGGTGAATTAGGGATTGGAAAAGGTTGAAGCAACCCAAGTTGCTTCCCTCTATCAAACTTTGTCTTTTGGCATACCACACATTTAGAAGCATACTCTTGTATGTTTCCATTCATGGTAGGCCAATAGAAATATGTTTCAATCCCTCTTAGGGTAGACTGAATCCCTCTATGCCTATCATAAGTAGGAGCATGAGATTCATACATTACTTCCTCACGTAGTGAGTTAGTAACACATAATCTATTGTCATACAGAAGATAACCATCTTGTAAAGTAAATTGTTCCTCTTTGTTCCCTAGTGCAAGGGCTGAAATCACATCTTTAAAATCGAGATCAATAGAATACTCATCTATCATAGAAGATATATCATTGTGAGTTGCTATGGAAACCGCATTCACTCCCGATTGTCTTGAGAGTGCATCGGCTACTTGATTATGCTTGCCAGCAATGTGAGCAATATGAAAATGAAATTGCGAAAGGAAATTTGTCCACCCACCTCATTTTTTTGTCGGAGAGCTTGGCCCGCATCATGAAGTACTTAAGACTTTAGTGATCCGTCCACATAATGAAAGGAGTCCCCAATAAATAATGCTTCCATGTTTCTAAGGCATGTATAACTACAAGGAGTTCCTTTTCATATATGCCTAGAGCTTGCTCAACAAGGTCGAGCCTTCGACTTTCATAGGCTATGGCGTGCCCTTCTTGGAGCAAAATAGCTCCAAGGCAGTGACCATAAGCGTCACATTGGACCTCAAATGGCTTTGCGAGAACCGACAGTGTAAGCACAGGTTGAGAGATAAGCTTTTCAAAAGCATTGTTCTCTTTGGCAGACCATGTATACCTAACATTTTTCTTTGTTAGGTCATGTAATGGTCCTGCAATTTGTGAGAACTTTTCTATGAAGCATCGATAGTACGCACACATACCTATAAAGCTTCTTTATTCATGAAGATTCCTTGGTTTAGGCCAACATTTTATTACCTCTAGTTTTGATGGATCCATTTGGATGCCATCTTCAGAGATAATGTGACCTAAATACTAAATCTCTTGTAAGAAAAACTCGCTTTTCTTTCGATTAACATAAAGTTTATTCTCTCTTAAGACTTGAAATATTACCTGGAGGTGTTGCTTGTGTTCTTCCAATGAATTAGAGTAGATGATAATATCATCAAAGAACACTCCAGTAAAGGTTCGGTGAGGCCTGAATAGCTTCTCCATCAAGCGGTTGAATGTGGCTGGTGCATTGGTCAAGCCAAAAGGCATGACAATGTATTCGTAAAGACCAAATGTAGTGCGAAATGTGGCCTTTACAATGTCTTGATCAACTATCTTTATTTGATGATAGCCACTTTTTAGGTCAATCCTATTGAAGTAGGTGGACCCTTGTAGCTTATCAAAAAGGTCTTCTACCCTTGGAACGGGAAACATATTTTTGATAGTGATTCTATTTAGTGCTCTATAGTCAACACACATACGATATGTGCCATCTTTCTTTTGCACTAATAACACAGGTGAGAAAAATGGAGATGAGCTAGGCCTAACCATGCCCTTTTCAACCAACTCATGCACTTGCCGCATAATCTCCTCTTGTCGAGCTTGAGAAACTTTATAAGGAGGTTTATTAGGCAAGAAACTTCTTGGAAGAAGTTCAATAGCATGGTCATCATTGCCTCGTTTAGGGGAAGTTCACAAGGGATGTCGTCAATAAAGACATCTTGAAACCCCTTGAGAAAATTGGATAACTCTAATTCTTTGTGATTGTTTATGTTTTCTTTTGTTAAAGCATTAAGTTCATTTTTGAGAATCTTTAACAAAAATCATGTACATGGAAATAGAGCTCTTTATTGACTTATTGAAAGCTTGCGTGTGTACAATGGGTATGGTGTTACCCAACTCCTTAGAATCTATGTACATATCTTTTTCCCTAAACCTAAAATAGATTTTTCTTTCAGGGAATTTAACATTGGCAACCATGCAATCAAACCATGGTGCCCCTAGGATTACATCCTCGTGCTTGAGAGGAGAGATAAAGAAGTCCTCTTTGTCCACATAGCATTGGACATGGAGCCTCAATTTCTTGATTAAGGGAGTGACTGAAGCTTCTTGCCCCTTGAAATCACCATCTGCGGGTAGGACATGAAGGAGTACGAGCGGAAGTGCGACGCGAGAGAGAGTGCGAGAAGAAGAGCACGACGATATGGTGAACTCGCTCTACTGTAATGTGTAGAGCATAGTGAGTTCTTATTAGGTTTTTACAAAAGAATATGTGTACATACCTAGCCGCCCGCCCACTTACCTGGGCGACCACATTGGGCTTTATACCCCAACAACCTCCCACTTAAAGTCCAATGTGGTACTTTAAGTGTGAGAGAAGCTACTATACAAGCTAATATACAAGAGATGTAGAGAAGTGATGTACTACCCTACACCTAACTGCTTGCGAAAATGCGCAAAGCTCTCCGAGGGAAGTCCTTTTGTAAGTAGATCAGCAGGATTTTCTGTGGTGTGAACTTTGACAAGCTGAAGTTGCTTATCCTCGAGCATTTCCCTGTTGAAATGATACTTCACATCCACATGCTTTGTCTTTGAGTGATAAATTGGATTGCGAGCCAATTGTATAGCACTTTGACTATCACAATATAACACAGGCATCTCTTCTTTGATTCCCAAATCTATTACTAGTCGATTAAGCCAAATTGATTCTTTGCATGCCTCTAATGCTGCAACATATTCAGCCTCTGTAGTAGACTGAGTAACACAATCTTGTAATCTAGAACGCCATGATACTGCTCCACCAGCCAATGTAAAGACATACCCTGACGTAGACCTTCGGTTGTCTAAGTCACCTGCATAATCTGAGTCTGTAAAACCCTTTACACTTAGCTCATGACTCCCATAGCATATACGCATACTCTTTGTAGCTTTCAGGTATCTCAATATTCCTTTCACTGCCTCCCAATGTTTCTTGCCTGGGTTTGACATGTATCGACTTACTACTCCCACTGCAAATGCAATGTCTGGGCGAGTAGCAATCATTGCATACATCAAACTACCCACTGCATACGCATATGGAATCTTATCCATTTCAGCCTTTTCTTTCTCAGACACAGGACAATCTTGTTTGCTAAGTTTCACATATGGTGGCAATGGAACACTCAGTTCCTTTCCCTTCTCCATATTGAAACGTTGCAAAACCTTGTCAATATACTCTGTTTGAGATAACCAAATCAAATTCTTTGATCTGTCTCTCTCAATGCGCATACCAAGTATATGACTTGCCTCACCCATGTCTTTCATGTCAAACGATTTTGCCATCTTTGACTTCAAAGCTGAAATTTCTTCCAAGTGCTTGCCAGCAATCAACATGTCATCCACATACAAAATAAGGATCAGCCAACTACCATCCTTAGCCTTCTTTGTATATAGACAGTGATCGAACTCACTACGTTTGTAGACTTGAGAAAGCATAAACTTGTGGAATTTATGGTACCATGCCCTCGGTGATTGTTTTAAGCCATAAAGACTCTTTAACAACTGGCATACCCAATCTTCCTTGCCTTTCTCAACAAACCCTTCTGGATGCTGCATGTAAATTTCCACATCTAAATCACCATGCAAGAACGCTGTCTTGACATCCATTTGGTGCAACACCAAATCTAATATGGAAACCAATGCAAGAAAGCATCTCAATGTAGTCATCTTGACCACCGGAGAGAAGACTTCATCAAAGTCAATGCCTTGTTCTTGCTTAAAGCCCTTGGCAACAAGCCTTGCTTTGTACTTTGGCAGACTATCATGAGCGGTGATCTTATACCTGTAAACCCATTTACAAGGTAGAGCCTTTTTGCCCTATGGTAATTTAACTAGCTTCCATGTCTTGTTTTTATGCAGAGCTGTCATCTCTGACTGCATGGCCAATTGCCAATTCCCGGAGTCCTTCATTTGCACTGCTTCCTTGTAACATGAAGGCTCATTGCAATCAGTCAACATGACATAGTTCATAGATGGAACAAACCTATTAGGAGGTCACGTGACACGTCCAGATCTATGCACAATAGGTGGCTCAGGCTCAGCCACAACCTGTGGTTCCACTCTATCCTGTCCTTGCTCCTCTTGAGCCCTGACATTTTGTCTTGCACGTGCAGGTCCATCTTCTTGGAAGACAACTCTTCTAATCTCCTCAACCCTCTCTGGTTTAGAATGATATTTGGATTCATTAAAGTGAACATCATTGCTGCGGACAACCTTTCTGGATTTGGGATCCCAAAGTCTGTACCCCATCTCACCAGAATTACCATAGCCTAGAAAGATGCACTTTCTACTCTTTGGCTCAAGTTTGTTCCTAAATTCCTTTGGAACGTGAGTATATGCCTCACAGCCAAAGACTCTGAGATGCTTGTATGAGGGCATTTTGCCTGACCATACCATCTCTGGCACTGAATCCTTCTGCAAAACCTTGCTAGGAGATCTATTTACAAGATGAACAGCTGTTGATACAGCTTCAGCCCAAAACCCATTTGGCAGTTGTGCATTAGACAACATACTTCTGACCTTCTCTTGTATGGTCCTATTCATCCTCTCAGCAACACCATTTTGAGGAGGATTGTAAGGAGCAGTAAGTTCATGTTTTATACCTTTTGACTCACAAAAGTCCTGAAAGGCCTTTGAAACATACTCTCCACCATTGTCAGTGCGTAACCATTTAAGCTTCTTGCCACTCTGATTCTCCACAAGTGTCACAAACGTTTTGAAAACACTAAACGGTTCATCCTTGTGCTTGAGAAAGTAAACCCATACTTTCCTCGAGTAATCATCTATAAATGTCATAAAGTAAGAAGCTCCCCCTAGAGATAGGTTAGGCATAGGTCCACACAAATCACTATGAACAAGTGCCAACTGTGTATCTCTTCTACTGCTTCTATGCTTATGCGGCTGCTGTGTTTGCTTACCATACAGACAATGTTCACAGAATTCAAAATCATTAAATGAAAAGCCAGGCAAATAACCAGAACGAGACAAGATTTCCATTCCCTTCTTGGACATATGTCCTAACTGGCTATGCCACAAAGAAACGTTCGGCTACTCGGTTACATTGATTACATTTTTAGAGACATTTGATACATAAATCATGTAAAGTCCTCCAGACTTTACTCCATGTGCTACTGTCATAGAACCCTTGGATATCTTCCACATGTTCTGTCCAAAAGTGGTGATGTAGCCAGCATCATCAAGTAAACGTGTGCTGATCAAGCTCTTTGTAATTGCGGGAACATGTCTCACATTCTTCAGCGTGAAAGAAGAGCCATTCTGAAACTTCAATTGAACATCTCCAACACCTAAGATCTCACATGTCTGCCCATTGCCTAGCCGAACATGATCTTTAGTGGTCACATAAGAGGTAAACCACTCCTTGTTTGGAGACACATGAAGTGATGCCCCTGAGTCTATAATCCAGTCACTCAGTGCATTTCCATCAGATGCTGTAAGAAGAGCTGAGTCCATTGTATGCTTCAAGAAGTAGATGTCTCCTGACATCCTCTGCAACAGTGTTTGTCACATTTATTTCTTGAATCTTCACTGAGGACTTGTTTTTCTCACCATGGTCTTCAGCTTTCTCTTTGCCTTTTTCTGCTTTCCATTCTCTGCAGTCTCTTTTCATGTGACCCTTCTTGCCACAATGGTAGCATTCTATGTCACTCTTGCCTTTAGCACTGCGGGACTTGCTACGAGACTGATTCCTCTTTCCACCTTTGTACTTTTCTTTGGTCCTTCCCCTGACAACTAAGGCTGTTCCTTTGCCTTTGTCCATTGTCTTTCTATTGGTTTCTTTAGTAAGCAGACTTCCTTCTACACCTGCTATGTTCAAACCATCTGGAGGTGCAGAATTACTCAAAGCTGTGCGAAAAGTGTCCCAACTTTTCGGCAATGTGATCAACAGGAACATAGCTCTAACAGGTTCATCAAACTTGACACCTTGAACTGACAACTGACTATAGATTGTGTTGGATTCATTCAGATGATTGGACATAGGTGTCCCTTCTTTCATCTTCAAGTCAACAAGCTTCTTAAGCCAGTATACCTGTGAAGCTGCACTCTGCTTCTCATAAAGATCACTCAGCTTTAACCATGCTTGATAAGCTGACATCTCGTCTACTACATTGAAGTAAACGCTTTTTGCCAAAGTCAGCATAATGGTAGAAAGTGCCAATTCATCCATTTCGCTCCATTCATCTTCGTCCATATCTTCTGGTTTTATCCCCTTGAGCTTTATAGGTTTTATCTGCTTCTTTTGTACCAACACGTGTCAAATCTGCTTCTTCCACAATGGGAAATTGGCTCCATCCAGCTTCTTGATATTGTAAAGAGCAGTGTCCTGTGATCCAGCCATAGCTACGCTTCACAGTGGTTTACTTTCCTGGGAAAAATTCGGCAGAGTTTCCCCTATAAACTGACCTCTGAACCAATATCAACCTGTCAAATGAACCAAGAAAGCTTTAGATTTTGCATAAATTTTGGCAGAGTCTCTTTTGTAAAATGGCTCTGGTGTACTCAAAAAACATACCAAAAAATAGCTCAAAAAACACTGTCTCTCTGACACTGTAAGCTGCGGGTAAACCTGTCCTGCACCTGTACTGTCTCTCACTGTCCTGTCACTGTCCTGTAAGCATAGACTGTGACAATGCTTCAACGGCAGTAAAGCAAAGATGCAATCCCAACTGTCTAACTCACAGTCAATACATCCTAGCTACCTATCTGAGGGTGCTCGAGGGATCGCTCCAAGACCTATATCACCGAAAGGATCTCAACATTCGAGAATCCCCCAGCTCAATAAAACCTCACTCGACCCTCAACAAAGGTTGCAGTAAATCTGACAGTACATAGACTTCCCACAAAGTCATACATCCACAAATTTCCCACTATATGCTATAACCGCTGCGGCGGTTGTTTGCTGCGTGACTCACAGCCAGCAAACCCTCAACAAACATACATCATCTCTGACAATACATCCCATGTGGAAGTACCTGCAATGTCAGGATGAAATCTGGAATATCAAGTAGCAAACACAAGCTACCTGATGAACTAGTGGATGTCGCCTACAGTCTGTGTGTAGATGCGCCCGTGTCGTATGTGACACGCCTCCAAGAACTGTGAGCCGTCCTTCGATGTGTAGACAACCACAAATCAACACTCTGGGAGTGTTGATATCCTCAGCACCTGCAGTCGTAGGCTGAAAACCCCAAATTTGCAGAGTTGGATCTGCACCCACTGAGACCACGTAGTCAAAAATGGCATGCGCAGACCTTTGTCTAAGCCGAACGGTGGCCGAGATGACCTCAGAATGAAATTCTGACAACACCAAGCCCTTTGGGCTTACCCACTGTTGAGCCAGCAGAGGATCACACCCGCATTTTTGCTCACACCCATCATTTTGTAACCATTGATTGTAATAAATGTCTTTCCGACATTAATTTTGATTTGAGCCATTCACTAAGTAACGGGACTCAATTGAGTTTCCAGTCTGTAATCCCGACGTAATTTCACCTGCTGATGTACATAATTAGAGATGTTCTCACCTCCAAGGCTGAGGTATATAAGCCAAAGTTTTGTAACCTAAGAGAGATTAAATTATTAATCAAGGTGAGTTTTGAGCGCTGTGACTGTGTCTGAGAGAGAGAGAGAGAGAGAGAGAGTCTTATCTTCTTGCTACGCGAGCTACGGGGCCGCCATTGGAGAAGCGACACCACCATTGTGTTAGCAACGGTGAGAGCTACGCACAGATACCAAGAGTGTGAGCTATCGACTTCTATGTGAGGTAAGTTCCTACGAGCTTCGGTGTGAGTTTTCTTCCAACTCGTGTGTCGGAATAGAGCGTGCAGCATATCTATAGAACCACAACGAGTAGAGCTACACATTCGTACCATCGGGGTCAAGTTTCGGTCACCTGTAATTTTCGGCCTGTCTTCATACGCGTTTACCGCACGGAGTGGTTATAGGTTGATTTTGCAGTTCAAGTCTTTAGGGTGTTGTTCTTACCTAGTGTATAGACTTCCCCTTGAGTTTGAGATCGATTCGATGATTCTAGATCCTGTTTCGTATAGCATTCGTTCGTAGTACGGATTTCAGTCACTTGCGTATTTTAGAACTTAGATTTGATTTCCTTGGTAGTGATTGTCATTAGAAGGTCGAGTAGGTGATTTGACACCCACCTAGTTGTTTCCATGCGCCTGCGGGTCAAGCTTCGTCCTCGTCTGACAAATTCTGTTGTTGGTTGAGTTCTCGCTATTTAGCTTCCGCTAGCGGCGTAACCGCCTTAACATTTGGCGCCGCTGCCGGGGACGAGAGCCCTAAGTAGGTGACCTTAGACTAATCCTACGAGGTGAGTCGTATAAACTACTTTGTATACTTTAGTTAGAAAAGATCTAGGAGTGGTGGACTCCGAAGATCTCGAGAGATACTAGGAAGTGGGGTATTCCTGGGTCTTCCGTGTTGACAGTATTTTTAGTTTAGCTTAGATTAGATTGTTTTTTGATGGTGTTTAAGTGGTTGTTGACATAAAAAGCATTTGCTACTCCTTGTGTGGTAGTAAATCTCTTTATATTTTCAATTGCAAAAAATCCATTTTATGATTAGAAGTAGCTTAGGTAGGGCCTGATTTGATCCTGATCTAGAGCTATCAATTGGTGTTCTATTTGCTTGATGTGTTTGATTGCATGTTAGATCACTGAAAAAGTCGCTTTGGTAGTGAAATATGCAATAAACAAAGTTCAGAAAAATTTTCTGTGTAACTGATTGTTGCTGAGCACTTAAAAGAGCTATTGGAAGAGTTCTGTGCTGAAAAACTGGAAATCTGCAACTTTAGACATCATACGCGTATGATGTCTTAGGACCTAAACAGAGACTAAAATTGAAAATTTGACATTGCCAGAGTGTTTAGAAGGGGGGTTTTACCCTAAGATCAACTTAAAACAAGAGCATTAACACTCAAAGAAACCCAAAAAGACAAGTCGGAGTCCAAGAAACGCAAAGAATAGGAAATTTTGGATTCAGATCTTGTTTTTACATTCAAACCTGACAAAAACACCTGAAACTCAATTATAAACATTGGAGAAGGCTTAAAACCAAAAATAGTCAAAATCTGGGAAAAAAGACATCATACGCGTATAATGTCTTTTTGCACTTCCATTGCTTATTTTTGAAATCTGACCTGACAAGATTGTTACAAACACTGTAGAAAGCATAAATATCAAGTTTGGACCCAAATTGATGAAAAAGACATCATACGCGTATGATGTCTTTGACCTAATTTTGGACATATTTTGATACTTTGCCAACACAGATCCATTGTAATAGCTGTCTAGAGGTTATATTTCAAGTTTCATCCCATTTGGATCACAATTGACCCAAAAAACAAGTCAAAAGCGGAAAATTGCCAAGAAAAGCCTGAACTAGCCATAACTTGCTCAAACAGAGTTCAAACTGAATTTTGTGAGTGAACAGAGCATAAAGGGGCCATTGAGAGTGAGCATAACCAAAATAGTCAAAATCTGTGAAAAAAGACATCATACGCGTATAATGTCTTTTTCAGCATAACTGCAACAAAATTCTCACTTGATGAAACAGAAGTTGTCCAACTGACAAAATTAAACAGTTGACCAAGTATCAGTCATTTGGATCAATTCTGACCACAAAAACTTGGGAAAACAAATTGCCGAGACGGAAAAGCTACAGTCCTTTAGGGGAATTGATGAATTTGAGATCGGGCAGGAATCTACGGAATAATCAACCAAAACAAGGGGAACCAGCAAGTGTCATATCAACCGAGGGAAGCGTAAACCAAAGTTGGGTGCAACCATTAGAGCCTATCCTTGAAGGAAGTGTTTCTGATACTTCTTCGGAGAGGTCTTACGAGATTTTCACCGAACACTCGAACAGGAACAACAGAGAAAATATGGCAGCAGGATCATCAAACCCTTCCGCCACCATGAAGCTATTGTTCATAAAATACCAGTACGACAATGAGCAAGGTGCCAAGATCTACAAAGATGGAATGGACCGCTATTGTGTAAAGATAGAAGATAGACCTAGTGAGTTCAAGGACTTAGTGCCTGTGAGCTATAGCGGAGATAGATATCTAGATGACGAGGGTACCATGTACTTGGTAGTCCTAAATCCTAACATTGTGGACAAGTGGGGATTGATGGGCACCAAAGCCAAAATAGATGAAGAACTCGAGGAGAAAGCACCAATAATGAACTTCCCTAATGCGAGGTTAAGAAGAGAGAATGAAACTACAAGGATCAACACTGATAACATCTATGTGGGGCTGTACAAATATAATAATGGGGAGCAAGATCTCTATTATAGATGTGAAGAACCCTACACCGGAGAGTTGACAGACAAAAAAAGACTCTATGTCTTTACCTACACAGAGGGATCGGAAGTGAAAATTGCCGCTTACGATAAGTATGGCAGGCAATACTCAACAATGGGCAAGAAAGAATTAGAAGGATATACATACTTTGGGGGACCTCTACATCAGTATTATGTTACTTCTAGCTCACATAGACCAGCACCAACAACTGGAGTGCAAAACTCAATGACAACAGGAGGACAAAGAACTCAGGTCGCTGACTCTTTCAGTCAACCTTGGGACTCGAAGCTCGGACCAATGGGATCATTACATTCCAGAGAGTCAATGGAGACGAATCGAGGTAGTGCAGTTCCAATCCCCACCTATACCACTCCAGGTCCAAGGTTTGAAGCGGAACCATCACATTTACCTCCCAGTAGTAGATTCAGGGCAGAGGAACCGACAAGGGTAACCCATGAAGTCCATGTGCTAGAGAAAGCTTTAGCCGAGACACAGGAGCAATGAGATTGGTAGCAGATCATAGACGTATGAGACCATCTCAAGTAGCCAAGTGTGTGCAAAAGAAGTATGGTGGTTCAGGAGATCCGTATGCACATGTGTCACTCTTTAAGCAAGTCTTAAGAGCTGAGCAGATAACGATTTCCATACACAATACGAGGGATTTGGTCTTACTCTAGAAGGTACTGCATTGACATGGTTTCAACCAATGAACAGGGGGATTCCATGACATTGACCATTTGCTAAGAGAGTTTGCTGAGGAATTCTCAAAACGAGGGATTAAGCACAATACGGTCTCACAAATATATGCTTTTAAACAGAGAGATCACGAAAAAGTGAAGGAAGCTTCACTTCGCTTCAAACAATACATTGAGAGATGTCCAGTACGTGAACGACCACAAGATGACAGACTATCTGTTCTCTTTATCGAGGGACTGAGGAACGACACTCTCAAGAAAGACTTGCACTTGAAAGCTTGTACAAGTTTCGAGCAAGTAACAAGAGAGGCATTGTACTTAGTGGATAACTGTACGGTTTATGGAGAGGTGTCAGCGGATACAGATTTTGCATCCAGTAGCTCCTCCTCCGTAGCGAGCGAGACTACCACTAAAAAGAATGTTCAAACAACAACCATGCCAAATGTAGAGCAAATGATAGAAGATGCTCTAAAAAGGATGGCACCATACCAAAAACCATTGCCAAAACCACTGAAATGGTGTGCTATTGAACAAAAATGGACAAATCATCCAACAGAGGAGTGCTATTACAACAAAGGGTATGTAAGGGAGCGTCAGTATGCACCTCCTGCTCAATTAGCACCACCTCAGATACATCCAGTACCTCGATACCCAACGGGAAATGTACCAGGACCTATGGGGATAGAAAGACCGCAACCGGTATTGGGACAACAACCACCTTTACCAGGAGCAAGACCAGTGGGCATTAGATATGCACCAACTTTAGAGAATCAGGAAGAACAAGCCTTAGTGCCTGTTCAAGCCTATTACGAAGAATCGGGTGCACACATGTCTCCGACAGTGTATTACCCACCAGAAGAACCAAAACAACCAGAACCATGGGGCATGATGGGGAATGTTGGAACACCAACAGTTACAAGTGCTTCTGATGAAGAGAGATACAATTTGGACGCAAGAACCTTGATGTTCATAGCTCATGGAGGGTTAACAGGACAAAGACCATCATATCCACAAAGGACGAATCAAGGGGACCAAGACCAGCACTAGGACCCTGTTACAAGTGTGGAGGTGACCATCTGATGAATGTTTGCCCACATACGGAAATCATTAGAATTAACGCTTATTGCACTGAGTGTGGGGTTACTCACTTCATTGAGGATTGTTCAAAGAATCCAAACAAAGTGCAAAAGACGACATTGAATATGTTAGAAACTATTCCTACCAGCAGTGGGTCTGAAAATGAAACTCTGATACCAACGCAAGTTGTTACTAGAGCTCAAGCTAAGAAAACCACTAGAGAACCTGAGAATGGAAAGTTAGCGACTGAAGTGGTTAGTCAAGGACCGCGGAGTCAGAAAAACACATGGAAAGCTAGAAAAGCACGCATGAAGTTGAGAAAAGAACGTGAAGACGCTATTCTAGCTGAGGAACTAAAGCAAACTAAAGCTAGATTAGAAAAACTTGAGAGTCAAAACGGGAAACGAGAGATGAGCCCGGAAAGAACGAAACAAAAGAGTATCAAAGAAACAACGAGCTTAAGCTCAGGGGGATCAGTGCTAGTCGACAAAGTACACGAACCATTGGACGCACTGATGAGAGCTTACGAAGCTAGGTTAAAGAACAACCAAACACAAGAACAGAGGTGGATGACATACCCAAACGCGGAATTGGAAAAGCAGAGACTTGAAATGTGCCAGAGAATGATCGAGACTGCACAAGCCTTATTAGAACCACCAAAAGAAACAATGAATTGTGGGAAGGAAAACCCAATTCAGCAAGAGACTATCGTTTCACGGGTAGCTGAAAAGACTCCCAGTGCACAAAAGCCTGAAAATACACAAAGGATGACCGCATAGTATTGAACACAACCGATCAGGAGATAGAGAGTTTTCATCCAGTCATACAGAGGTCTTACGGACAAGATGAGGATTACAATGAATTTTGGAAACAAGTGAGAGAGGCAAACTTTGCAAACGAGCTAAGTTGCCAAGCTAATCAGACAAATTGGGAAAAGGACATCAGGAATCCTCCCATAGTGGAATTTGAGGCAGGATCTCAAGTGGACTTGGATCTGCAATCTTACTGGGGAGATGGGGGCTCTGTTAGAACAATGGAGAGCAAACCTCATTCACTGAAAACCTTACCTTCATACTTAGGAGAGTATGAAGCAAAATCCGAGATTAGAGCACTTCCCTCACGAAAAATCTCATCAGAAAAAGTCATGGACTCGCAAGGATTGATAGAGATTTTGTCAACACCAGTGACATGCACTATCACTCTAGCTGAGCTTTTGAGGCTAAGACCACATATGTGGACCACTGTAGGAAAATGCTTGGAGAAATTCGGGATAAAAGATCCAACATCGAGATTGCAAGAGAGCATTGAGGAGCTGAGCAAGCCACAAAAGAACGCTAAGCCTGTACCCTTAAACAAGGTCGGAGAGTATTGCGAAGGTGAAGAGGGGAATACAACCTTACCAGTTGAATTCCAAGGAGTGAACACAATGGCAATACTAGACAGCGGAGCTGGGGTAGCCATAGCTACAAAAGAAATCTGGAAAAAATGGGGGAAACCAGCAATAAGGAAGACTAGGTTGAAACTCCAATTAGCAGATGGACACATGGAGAAACCTATGGGGTTATTAGAGAAAGTTGTAGTGACTTCTTGCGGCATTGAATACGAACATACTTTCGCTATTGTCGATTTTGGCAAGGAGAATAACTATGATATCATACTGGGAAGACCATTCATGAGACAGTTGAAAATGGTCCAGGATTGGGGCTACGATCACATATACCTGAGAAATATGGAAACCACTACACGTGTGAACCTGAAAGACCATAGCTACAAAGATGTGAACCGAACACCGGTAGAGGAGTTTGATTCAGCTACTTGGGCGGGATCCGAATTTCCAGCTTGGTTAGGTAAACCCAAGGAGTTATGGATGTGTGGAGCTTCGAAATGTGGAAGTCTGAAACGAGAAGAATGTGTTTTAGAAAGGGCTATCGAAGACGAAACTTATGTAAGAGAACCCTTTCCAGAGGACACGTTTGAACCATTAGAATGGACACACATTCTAGCAACCCTAGATGTTTGTGCAATTCCGGATGGTCCCACAACGAAATTTTGCGACAAGGACGGGTACGACGTGGTTCCGTATTTCATGTTGAGAACTGTACTCAAAAAGAAACTGAAAAAAACGATACACTGGAAAAGGAAGATGAAGAAGAGGTGTTTCACGACATTCCCAATCATCCAGAGTGGGAAATGAAGCAGACAACGAGTCAACGGACAATTCAAGCGGAAACGAAGAAACTATAACGGATGTCCGATTTTATGATTTTCCGAACCAAACTAAACAACGCCAGAAACACTATAGAGCAAAGAAAAAAACAAAAGGGGTTAGAACCAATCCGATGCCTAGAATAAGAGGAAAAAATCAATTCCTAATGCTAGTAAAGGCTGGAGATTGTGTTAAGGATAAGTTTCTGGAAGAATGAGAGGCAGTGATCAAAAGAGCTTACGAAAAGACAAAAGAGGCTCAAGAAATCAAGTTCAAAATAATGGAACGAAAACTGAAACAGAAAAATCAGAAAAGAACAAGCGCAACAGAGAATACACGGAGTCCAAGTTAGAACGTAGAAACAAGTACAGAGAGCTCAAGAAAACTCTGAAGGAAGTTTGGACAACAGAAATTGAGAGTGGAGAGGACGAAAACGTCAAAATCAAGGAAAACATGGATGTTCCCTCTCACTATAGGAAATTCACAATAGAGGATAGGAAGGTGATATTAACCCCACCTATTCGAGAGAGGAAGGAGAACGAATCTTATGACGGACCGGAGGATGCAAAAAAAGTTGATTTAGCAGCTCCAGGTGAGACGCCTAGACCGGTGTACATAGCCACAGATTTGTCTCCAGGCGAGGAAGAGAGACTTTTGAGTCTTCTCAGAGAGTATAGGGATGTGTTTGCATGGTCTTATAAGGACTTAAAGGGAGTTGACCCATCGATATGCCAACACTCAATCCCACTGAAACAAGACGCAAAGCCTAGCAGACAGAGACCATACACATATAATGATACTTTTGCTAAGCGAATCAAGGAGGAGATAGATAAGCTAATGGAAGCTGAATTCATATACGAGATTGAACACACTGATTGGGTATCTCCGATTGTGGTAGTACCTAAGAAGAACGGAAAACTCCGAGTGTGTGTCAACTTAAAGAAAGTGAATGCTGCAACAATCAGGGACAATTATCCCCTGCCGATAACTGATCATGTTCTAGAGCGTGTATCAGGGAAAACAGCATACTCCTTTCTTGATGGTTTTTCAGGATATAACCAGCTAGCCATAGCACTGGAAGATCAACATAAAACAGCTTTTGCAACGGAGTGGGGAATTTATGCTTATCGGGTTATGCCTTTTGGTCTAACCAATGCTCCCGCAACCTTCCAGAGGCTGATGACGCATGCTTTCAAAGAATACTTAAGGCTGTTTCTAGAAATATACATGGATGACTTATGTGTACATTCTCTTTGAGAGATGAGCATCTAGAACACCTAAGAAAAGTATTTGAGAAATGTAGGACATATCGCATTTGTCTCAATCCTGAGAAATGTGTGTTTATGGTCCGACAGGGCAGAATTCTGGGACATATTGTCTCACAAAACGGAATATCCACGGATTTAGAGAAGATAAAAGTTATAGTGGATATGCCTAGACCAACCAATGCGAAACAAGTACAGAGCTTTATGGGACATTGTGGATATTATAGACGATTCATTTACATGTACGCTATAATAGGCCAACCACTTTACAGGCTAATAGTGAACTTTGAATGGACAGAGGAGTGTGAGGAATCGTTCAAGAAATTGAAAGAGGCACTCATTACTGCTCCAGTCTTGAAATCACCAGATTGGGAGAAGATATTCCATGTGCATATAGATGCTTCTGCATATGCAATAGGATGCATTCTGGCTCAGCCAGAAGAAGGAAACATGGATTTTCCTATCTGTTACGCCAGTCGACAGCTCAACCATGCAGAGAAGAATTACACCACAACAGAGCGAGAAGGATTAGGAATGATATATGCTGTGAAGAAATTTCGGCATTATCTTCTAGCCAACAAGTTTGTGTTTTTTACGGATCACCAAGCCTTGCTCTACCTAGTGAATAAACCATGCAATACCGGGAGAATAGTGAGATGGTTCATTATCTTACTGGAATTCGACTTCACGGTAGTAGTAAAGAAAGGAAAAACACATCTTAGAGCTGATCATCTTTCGCGATTGACGAATGGAGAAGACCCTATAGGAGTAGATGACGACATGCCAGACGCGTACTTGTTCAACATAGAAATGATACCGAGGTGGTCTCAAAATGTCGTTAACCTATTAACCTATGGAGGAGAGTTCGATAGAAGAGAATACAACCTGAAACATATTGCTATTCAGCAATCCAAGAATCTTCAATTGATTGCAGGAAGGTTGTATCAATTGGGAAATGATCATGTTTTACGACTATGCATCAATCCTGAGGAATATAGTATATATCTGCGCGAAGCACATGTTCAGGAATGTGCATTTCATTGTTCAAGAAGGAACACATATAGGAATTTGTTACAATTGGGAGTCTATTGGCCAGGAATGAAAGAAAGCGTACATGAATATGTCACTGTATGTATTGTATGTTCATCAAAACCGCCAGCCGAGTATTCGACATTATATCAGATAATGATCGCTCCAGAATGGAGTCAGTATATTGTTGAATATCTCACAAATAGAACTTTCCCAGAAGGAACGTCAAAAGCTCGTCAGAAATCTGTAGAGACAGAAGCTAGAGATTACGCTTTAATAGGAGATCAACTCTATAAGAGAGGTAAAGACAACCAGCTTAGGATTTGCGCATCAGAGTCTGAGTATGTGATAATCCTGGAGCAAGCTCATGGAGGAGTAGGTGGAGGCCATTTCTCAGGTGATAAGACAGCAAAACTTGTCTTAGCCGCAGGAATATGGTGGCCAACATTACATATGGACGCTGAGGAATACGTTAAAAGGTGTGATGACTGTCAGCGGACCAAAGTACCACTTAAAAGAGATGATATGCCGCTTAGACCAATGATGGGGGCAAGAGCTTTTGCAAAATGGGGGATTGATTATGTCGGACCCATTTCACCTCCTGCATATAAGACTCATGCACAATACATCATTGTGGCTACAGACTATCTAACAAAGTGGGTCGAAGCAAAGGCAACTCAAAAAGCAGATGCCAGGACCACGGCACAATTTCTGTATGAATACGTCTTTGTACGATATGGATTGCCAATAGAAATTGTGAGTGATCGAGGCACACATTTCATAAATGAAGTGATAGAGATCCTTCTAGATGAATTCATGGTAATCCATAGGAAATCAGCCCCGTATCATCCACAAGCAAACGGACAAGCTGAAGCAACAAACAAAACCATATGCACGGTCCTCACGAAGATTGTATCTGAGTCGAGAACTGACTGGGACCAAAAGTTGCATTCAACATTATGGGCATATAGGGTAGCATATAAAACATCCATAGGAACGACCCCATATAACATGGTTTTTGGGCTAAATGCTATCTTGCCAATAGAATTCTTGATTTCAACCTTAAGGGTGGCTAAGGATCTAGAGTGGACAGGGCACGAGCTCTCTGATAGAATAGATGACCTGGAAAAGCTAGATGAGCTTCGCCTAAAAGCAGTAGCTTCCATCTACGCTCAAAAAAGGCGACAAAAGGAATTTTTTGATAAGCATGTGCGGACTAAAGAGTTTAAGGTTGGGGACTATGTCCTAGTTTACACTCTGAAACAGCATGCTAAAAGCTTAAAAAGCGAGGGATGGGACCTCTGGTGATTAAAGATCTATCACCAAGTGGAGCCGTCAAGCTTGCTACATTAGACGGAGAAGAAATGCCCAATTGGATTAGTGGATGCAGAGTGAAAAAGTATCTTTTGCCGCTAACCCAAGACATGCTTCTCAAAATACATCAAGAAAAGCTGCGTGTCCAGAAAAAGAAAAAGATTGAGGAGGAAGCGCAAGCCGAGGCGAAGGAAAGAATGGAGAAAAGAAGACTACTGCGTCAGAAACAGCGCAATGAAGGAGCAATACGAATAAACGCAGTTAGTATAACAGAAATGGGGAATGACAAAGAAGAACCCATCATTGAATGCAAAGTAGGAACCAACCAAATCAAAGCCAGAGCACTATTGGATTCAGGAGCTCAAGCTAACCTACTTTCACTCAGTTTGTATAGACAATTGACAAATGACACTAAACTACAAACTGCCAAGCAAGAGTTAAAAGTTACTCTGAGAATTCAATCAAAACTGTCGGATGCACAGTTTTACATATACAGATTAACCAATATGTGTATCCTCATATGTTTTACGTGGTTGAAGACCAAGCTACACAACATCCATTATTGCTAGGACAACCATGGCAGAAGCAATACAATGCAATGATTGACTGGAGTTCTAAATCAGTGCTTATCAAATACGAAGGTGAAAGTCAATCAGTTAAGTTCACCAAGGGAGCAGAGCCAACTCCAAAGGAAGAATCCACGGACAAGGGCAAACAACAAACAGAGAAAAAGAAGAAGCAATGGCAACCAAAAGTTTCTATACAACCGGATTACTCTTCGACGAGGAATTCTCAACAGTGGATAAGGAAGACAAGCAATATTATAACAGCTCAACCTTGGAAAAAAACGGAGTCAAAGTTGGTATGGAGACCAAAAAAGGTGGTGCCAGAAAACACAAACAGAGTCTTCAATACCAGACAACAGAGTGATCCCCGACAATCAAGGACAGTGAAACAGATCTGGATTCCAAAGAAGTTCATGACGGCACAAAGCTATAGCAAGCAAATTTGGATCCCAAAGATTTGTAAAAAGGAACTCCCTTCAATACAATCAACGGAAACTCCTAGGTATTTCAAGGCGAGGAAATCAACACACAGAACAAAGCAGGTTTGGGTCGCAAAGAGTTTGTGGCAAGCACAAGCAAAGCGGAAGCAGATTTGGATTGTGAAAAAGACAACAAGGTAACGAAGAATCCATCTACTGATTCTACTACCGAAGTGCCAAAACCAACCCAAAACCCGACCACCAATCCTTCAATCAAACAAAGAGCAGCTTTATTGGAAAGACTGTTGTATCATCGCTCTACAATTGCATTGGGAAATATGACCAAAACAACTACAATGCTTCACCCACAGACACTTCATAGTCGTCCGGGAGGACTCAACTAGGAGGGGGGGAGGTATACAGGAGCTACAAAGCAGCTACAAGCGGAAAAAACAAAGAAAAACAAAAATTATATTACAAGGGCAGTGTCTTACATGATTTTGCAATTTTTTATGTTTGATTGCGGATATTGATAATATTTATGCCCTTATATACCTTGTTTTGCAACAAGAAGAGATCAAATGATGAATTTGGGTCTCTAGATGTGTAAATATCACTAAATAAGAGTGTTTTTGGAGCTAAAAAGTGGAAAAAAGTGGTAATCCAAGTCCAAAAATCACAAAGAAGTGTATATTCATATACACAGGGTTACCAGCTATTTATCGTGTATGTTTGGAATTTTTTGGCTTCAATTTGCTATTTTCCTTTATTTTTTATGATTTTCTTAATAAAAATAAAAGAAAAATAAAAAAGCAGGTGAAATGAGATCGGAAAAAAGAAAAGAATAGACGGTGATGATCCTAATGACAAGGGCAACCCATGGTAAAAATGGGTACAATTCTGAAAAAGTTGCGGAAAGCCCGAAATGACAGAATTTTGGCAAAGTGGACAAATTTCTCAGAAACAGGTCAAACGGAGTCCAAATTGAGAAATTTCAAATCCTAAAGTGCATTTCACGACGAGATAGGAGCACATGTCAAATTTGGTAACAAGTGATCCGGGAAGCCCGAAGTTAAGTATTTTTCACTTCACTATCAAGCTCATTTCCACTATTACCTTCTTGGAGAGAGCAAAGAGCACACAGGAGCATCCGACCTTCTACCGCCTTCTACGACTGCTACGAGAGCTCAGAGGACACCAGACATGAGAGGTAGACTCGTTGCCATAAGCTTTTGATGCTTATCGTTAACTTTTGTCGCGAAAACTCACCAAAACCAAGAAACAAGAGCAGACGGGGAATGGGGAAGAACGCTAGGTAGGGGCACAACCGCCTAACCAAACCTTGCAAGAACTTAGAGGTGGGTTACCCTAGTATAGGAGATGAGTTTCTAGCACTCAAAGCTCGAGAAAGAACGACTGGAAAAACCCTAGGTCAACAGAGCCTGCAAGAGGCAAACAGAAAAAAGTTGTCGGAACGACACAAAACTTCTCAAGAAGCTTAACAACATCGAGGGCAATGCAACCATGGAGTATCTCCAGGTTTGGACCACCAAAAGTAGGTCGGAACAACCGATTCGGCTGCGGACACACAAAGCGTCATTTTGGCATAACGGCTAAAATTGACGACCAAATGACATGAAACTTCACAAGCAGCTTCAAATATACATGGATGACTTATGTTTGCAAGCAAAACCCAAAAGAAAGCTGATTCACTTACCGATGGTGAAAAAGACGCTTTCGGGCAACCAAATGGAGAAAGATGGAGAACGGGGAGCCAAAGTCAAGTTCAACCGAATAGGTGGCTTCACAACATATCCAATGAGCTGGAAATGCAACTCTCAAGAAGAAAAGTTGAAGAAATTCAACTCCAAGGCAAAAAGACGACTTCGGAGACTGAAATGCCTATAAGGGGGCTTTTTAGCTAAACTGATGACTTTTTAAGTTGAAAACTAGTTAGCAGGGCTTAGGGCACTAGCACAAAGCATTCTTTGCACAAAAAGACCAACATTTCAAGAAAAGACATCATACGCGTATGATGTCTCACAGCATGATTTTCACATCCATTTCAACATTTGAGTGCATAGCCTCATTCCACATGTTAATCACATCCTATGAACCAAGTATCATGAGAATTGGAGTTAGAAAACCCAAGGAAAACCAAAAAGACGCAAAGTAGGCCATAAAATTGATTTTTGGTCCTAATTTTGTCAAAATAACTCCAAACTCATTGAAACTTTGTAGGATTGTTGATTAACACATCTACAAGCTATCTGGAACCAAAAAGCACCATTTTGACACAAAAGACATCATACGCGTATAATGTCTATTTGCACTTACAGAGCCAAAAATGCTCATTTGACATCATACATCCATTATATATATCTAATACATGCTACATATGAAGTTTGGAACCATTTGGTCAAGTGGATCACCCCATTAGCCCAATTAAGAGAAAATCCTTCATACAAAGCCTATTTTTGTCCCAAATCCAACATATTCAAGTCCAAACCAAGATTTGAGTATAAACAGTCCTTCACTAGCACATGGAGAATCCACAGAACCAATCCCATGCAAAATTGATGAAAAAGACATCATACTATGATGTCTTTTGAGCCATTTTTAGCCCAAATTCTATCCAAACTTGATAAATCCACTGAATAAGCCTATCTAAAGCCAAAACCAAGCTTATAGAGAAATTGGTCCAAAAATGCACTAAAAGACATCATACGCGTATGATGTCTCACTATGTGATTTTGGCATCTAAGGGCTTCAACCACCAAACAGAAGTGTTCTACATGCCATTTGAAAGTAATCTACCAAGTTTTACCCAATTTGGATCATAAAATCCATTTCCCTTTCAAAATTTTGCCAAGAGCCTGAACTGGACTAAACTGGCCAAAACTTGACCAAATGGGATCCAAACTCAAATCCAAGCATATGACACTCATGAAAACACTATCAGCTACAAGCACAACCAATATGAAGTCATTCTGACACAAAAGACATCATACGCGTATGATGTCTCAAGCATGTTTTTGAGCCCAGTTTGCATATTTTTTCACCTACATTGCATCCTTAGGCCCTGAATAGCTCATGTTTCAATTTTCAAGTCATTTGAATAGTTAAAAGCTTCATTTCGGCTTTCAGTACTACTAAAAAGACGCTAACTTCTATGATTGGAGTTACAGGATCCATGGATTCCGCTAAGTCATCGGCAAATAAGAGAAAAAGACCAACCATCAAGGATGCTCTTGCAGACGCAGAACCTTTTGATATTCCAACGGAAACCCTCAAGCCAACCAAGACTTGGATGGAGGAAGCAGTACTAGAAAAAGAGGGTATAAAGATCTACCAAGGGACTTTCAGAGATCCTCAAGGGCAATCGATCGATGTACCTATGATCCCACGAGAATTAGTGGATTATAGCAGAACAGAGAACATAAGCAAATACCTGGAAAAGGCTGACTTACACAGGTTCTTCACCTCGAGACCATCAGGTGTAGACACAAGAAGAGTGTATGAGTTGGCAACATCCATTCAGAAGGATGGGAAAGCCACGTTGACAGCCATGGATGGAGAAACAGTTGAAGTACAGATCACTCCACAGCTCATTGCAGATGCATTGAAGCTGCACAACAAAGGGAGTTCTGTCAGAGAAAGAAGGGAAGCCATAGAGGTCTATGGATCAAAGAAACAAAATACAACCTACGGAGATATGGCAGATCAACGAGCGGCAACCCTTTGCCGATTATACAACCAATTTTTCCATGTGTGTAGTAAAAGACCGCAGAAGTATACTACACCACCCCATGCCATTGCGACAACCATCACATGGGCATTGAAAAGCAACATGCCAAAAGAGGTGAATTATGCTCAATACATCCACGAGCAAGTAATCGCCATGCACAACCAGAAGCCAAAGTACATAGGAGGAGGAGAAATCCTAACAAGAATAGCTTATGAAGCTATTGGAGCTAGGGATCAAGGGCCCCAGATTCCCTCCCAGAATGAGTGGCTTAGAGAAGCCGATAAAGAGGAAGAACAACAAGAAGTATCCAAGAGGGCATCCACAAGAGCACGCCGAAAACTAGAAATAGTTTCAGAACCTGAGGAGGCCGTGGACGAGCCGCTCAAGAAGAAAGTGAAGAAGAAGGCCGATCCCAAGCAAACCAAAAGTCAAAAAGCCGCAAGAATGGAAAGGCTGGTGGAGCAGTTTAGAGCGGAAAGAGCTCTAAAGGGGGACTTTGAAGAAATGTGGGTGCCAGACCCCAGTAAAGTCGGAACCAGCTCAGCCAGGCCACATGTTGATCAATACGATCAATATATTAGAGCTTATGAGGAGTCGGAGGCCATACTGGAGCAACAACCTGTCGAGCCTTATACTGAAGAGGAAGTACAGCTTTTAAAAGCTGAGCTGCAAAAGGACGACAAGGGGAAGAAGAAAGTAGATGAGTCTACTGAACCTCAAAAGAAAGACGGGCAAGCAAACAAAGGGAAAGCCAAGATGACTGAGGACAATCAGCCCTCTTTTACTGTTGTACCCAGCCCGAAAAAATGGAAATTATTGTGGAGGAAACCCCAATAGAAATAGAAACAGAAGTTATGGAAAAGCCGGAGGCCGGGACCAAGGAAAAGGAGATA
Organism: Adiantum capillus-veneris; assembly: GCF_014529385.1. Lineage (NCBI taxonomy): Eukaryota > Viridiplantae > Streptophyta > Polypodiopsida > Polypodiales > Pteridaceae > Adiantum > Adiantum capillus-veneris. Next base: position 146,391,920 of record NC_140931.1, on the reverse strand, counting down.
GATCCAGTTAAGCAAAAGAAAGATGATTATGAGGATCTGGTCGCTATCGGATACAGTGAAGAAGAGGCCCTGGAGGCAGTTTATGGGATATCCCTACGGAAGCAAGATGATCGGAAAGGGACGAAAGAAAAGACAAAGGGTACAATGGAGAGTGAAGAAAAAATGGACGAGCCGAAGCCATTGGAGGCGGTGGCAGAAAGAGCTGTCAAGTTGACAGATGATGATGAAAAAGACATGCACATGGTGCATGAACTGCTCAGCAAGATTAAAGAAAGATCCAGAGCAAAAGAAGTAGCACTTGAGACAGCAAAACAAAAGGAAGCAGATTTGCAGAAGCAGTTAGAGAATGCTATGACTGAATCTGAAAGTCATAAAGCATCACTCTACGACGCAGAAAATGAGAGAGACGGCTTGATACTCCAACTAGCCGAAGCTTCAAGAGAGGTAACAAGTTCACAGGAAGCAAAGGAGCGAATAGAAGATGAGCTGGAGGCAGCCAAGGATGAGCTCATTGAGCTAAGGGAAAGAGTCGAACTTCAAGAACGGACAATCATGAGACTCAGGACCACCCCTAGAGCTGGCAGAGCAGGAACAGAACAAGAGGGAGCCCTCGTACCAGCTCTGGAAGAGCAGGTCAGAAGTTTGCAAAGAGAGCTGAGGTTAGAGCAAGTACAAAGATTGCACATGGCGGAGGGATCATTGGCTGCAGAGGAGAGGCTCACATCAGAAAACCAAACACTAAGGACAGAAAATGAGGCCCTCCGCAAACAGCTCCAAGACCTCCAAGAGCAACAAAGAAGAGAAACAGAGACACCACAAGAAGAAGCAGGGAGAGCAGCCATAGAGCTACCAGAAACTGGAGAGGCAACCACAATTGAAGATCCAGCCCCAGTTCAAGAAGTGGCCTCAACTTCAGGAATCTCTGAAGAAGAAGAACAAAAGCTCCAGGACCAAATAGAAAAGTCAACAGAGGAAAGTGCCAAGGCGGAAATGGAATGGGAAAGGAGACTCCTCATCTCCATTAGACTTCAAGGTTTAGACACAAAAGTGCTCCATGAAGAGTGGATGCAACCAAGCCTGCCTTTCCCTCTGATGAAATTTGAAGTGATAAAGACGAAAAAGAGAATAGAGGAGGAGCAGTATGTCGCTCTTTACGAAGGCGACATCACAAAGGATGAACAATCAAAGAAGATTGTAGATTCTCAACCTAGATGGAGGAAAGGTTGGCTGAACAAATACCAAGCCTACCTCATCTACTTGGTAGAGGCTCCAAAGGAGATTCGGGAGGATGCAACCTTCTGCCCGGTGCCAAGAGTCAGAAGCTGGAAAGAGCATGGCAGGATTGCAGAAAAGAAGCCAAATTGGCTTAATTACCCAAGGATGCCAGGACCAAAGGAAGGAGAGAGAATAGGTAAAGCCTACATGGTGAAAACCCTAACGGGCACCATCAAACTCTTTACTGGCTCTCCTGACCTTTCGTGTCAGATGCTAAAGAAAATCTGCAAGACTCTCTTAGCATGCATTGAAGTGTTCGCGCCAGATAAAGCTACGACCTCAAGTCTACTATCGACGGCCGACACAGTGACGGATATGATGTATGATCTTTCATTGCAGCCCTCACCAAAGGTGTTACATCTCTTATACCAAAGAATTATGTTTTTGCCTAGCTTCCACATGCAAACATTCGAAGAAGCTTTCTACACCGGCTTTTTCACTCACGAAAGCAAAATATTCGGCCCAACCTTGACCATCGGCAACCTACGCTACGAATCACATTTGCAGATGCTCAAGACGACAGGACTCTATTGACCAAGCCAAAAGTCATGTCAGGGACGACATGAACGCGGAGGGGGGGAGTGTTGAGCCAGCAGAGGATCACACCCGCATTTTTGCTCACACCCATCATTTTGTAACCATTGATTGTAATAAATGTCTTTCCGACATTAATTTTGATTTGAGCCATTCACTAAGTAACGGGACTCAATTGAGTTTCCAGTCTGTAATCCCGACGTAATTTCACCTGCTGATGTACATAATTAGAGATGTTCTCACCTCCAAGGCTGAGGTATATAAGCCAAAGTTTTGTAACCTAAGAGAGATTAAATTATTAATCAAGGTGAGTTTTGAGCGCTGTGACTGTGTCTGAGAGAGAGAGAGAGAGAGAGAGAGTCTTATCTTCTTGCTACGCGAGCTACGGGGCCGCCATTGGAGAAGCGACACCACCATTGTGTTAGCAACGGTGAGAGCTACGCACAGATACCAAGAGTGTGAGCTATCGACTTCTATGTGAGGTAAGTTCCTACGAGCTTCGGTGTGAGTTTTCTTCCAACTCGTGTGTCGGAATAGAGCGTGCAGCATATCTATAGAACCACAACGAGTAGAGCTACACATTCGTACCATCGGGGTCAAGTTTCGGTCACCTGTAATTTTCGGCCTGTCTTCATACGCGTTTACCGCACGGAGTGGTTATAGGTTGATTTTGCAGTTCAAGTCTTTAGGGTGTTGTTCTTACCTAGTGTATAGACTTCCCCTTGAGTTTGAGATCGATTCGATGATTCTAGATCCTGTTTCGTATAGCATTCGTTCGTAGTACGGATTTCAGTCACTTGCGTATTTTAGAACTTAGATTTGATTTCCTTGGTAGTGATTGTCATTAGAAGGTCGAGTAGGTGATTTGACACCCACCTAGTTGTTTCCATGCGCCTGCGGGTCAAGCTTCGTCCTCGTCTGACAAATTCTGTTGTTGGTTGAGTTCTCGCTATTTAGCTTCCGCTAGCGGCGTAACCGCCTTAACACCCACAGGATTTGGGGCCGTGTCTTCGCCTGTCGAATTTCACTCCAATCTGAGCTGGTGACTCTAGCCTTCTGCAGTGCTGCCCCGAGCCTCGATCTGAGCTCTGATACCAGTTGAAGAAGTACGAGCGGAAGTGCGACGCGAGAGAGAGTGCGAGAAGAAGAGCACGACGATATGGTGAACTCACTCTACTGTAATGTGTAGAGCATAGTGAGTTCTTATTAGGTTTTTATAAAAGAATATGTGTACATACCTGGCCCGCCCACTTACCTGGGCGACCACATTGGGCTTTATACCCCAACAGGACATCTCCCATCTTGTAAGGTTGTATGCCTAGCTTGGTGACCAACTCTTTCCCCAAGCATGGCATAAAGAAGATCCTTTGTGGTGAGCTTTCTCTTCTTGGATTTGACCAAGGTAGCTCTAGGAGGCTCATGGTGGGTATTCTTTTGGGGACAAGCGCGCTTCGCATGCCCTTGCTTGCCGCACTTGAAACAATGGATTTCCTTGCGATAACACTCAAGCTCTTCAGAAGAGAGTTTGTTTTTGCCTTTATAAACTTCCTTCTCCTTAGCTTTGTGGTTAGTGGAATTGCCCTTAGGAGACTTTTGGACATTGTCCTTCCCCTTAGGCTCATTAGAACCCTTGTTTTCCGTGGGCTTAGGATTTCTCTTAGCCCGTGTTTGGAAATAGATTCATGAAGCCGCCATAGTATGGTGTATAACTACAGATATAGTGCACGGCCTTTGGGAGTTGACATACTCCACCATTTCTTCAATTAAGCCCGCACAAAATTATTGTTTTTTCTTCCAAAATCCATCTTTTTGAATACAGCAGCTTTGAGATGTAAGTCCCAAAAATTGTCTACATATTTGTATGGATTCGTAGGGAGAGAGCTTCAAGCTTCGCCATTTGGTGAGTACTTTGTCTTTGGCATCGGTGGACAAAAACTGCTTCATAATGGAATCTCTTAAAGCTTTCCATGTTCATGGAGCTTCACCATTGGCCTGTAGGCTAGACCACCATTTCCTGGCGGACTTTTGAAAGTGCATAGCTACATGGTGTAACTTAGAGGACTCCGTGAAGCCCTCATCTCCAAACGTCGCATCAAATTGTTGGATGAAAGCCAAGACTTTCTCTGTAGCACCAAAGGTGCCATCGTAGGTAAGGAAAGAGATGCTCTTTCCTCCCTCTTTGAACTTCTTGAGCTTGGAATATCTCTTCCATGCGGCATAGGATTTCCTATGGCCTCTTCTTTTTGATGGTTCAAAAGTTGCACCATCGCTTTCTTTAGAAGATGAAGAATTTGAGGAAGATGGAGAAGAGGGTGATCTCTTTTCTTCCTTTTTCTTGCCTTGGTTCTCTTTGTCCGCACCATCACTTTCTTCATAAAAGGAAGGATGAAGAAGATGAAGAAGAGGGTGACCTCTTTCTCGCCTTTTTCTTCTCTTGCTTTTTGTCATCCCTCTTTGAATTATGGTGCGGAGAAGTGTGCGATGGTCTTCTTTGTTTAGGAGGTGAAGGAGAGCGTTTTGCCTGCCCTCTTCGTGGAGCCATCTCTACCAAGGTGGCAAGAGAATCACTTCTTTCTCGTTCCTTTGGTGAGGGCTCTTGAGTTCTCCTTTGGGAAGGAGATACGTCATCAAGAAGAAAATTTTTGAGCCCTTCGTATATGGATCCTCTTCTTCTTCCCAAATCGGAGAGAGGTCTCTTTTGGAAGTTTCGCAAGGAGGCTTCCTAGGTGCTCTCTTGTCATGGTGGGGAGCTTGGAGAATCCCATGAGCATGAACCTTCCATTGCACTTCACTTTGGAGGGGCCCATGGATTGTTGAAGCCTAGAAACAAGGTAGTTAACAAGCATAGGGGCATCATTAGTAGCCTGCTCATTTAGCAAAATCAAAGTTATCAACATTAATTTCACTCTCTTTACTATTGTCAGCCATTCTAATAACTTTTAGGTGTAAACTTTATAGGTGCACTTTAACACTTCAAGCCCTAGTTGCTACTCCTCTTTACCCCTTTAGAAAAAGCGCTCAAGCTACTATCCCCGTGGCTTGAATACCATTAATGAGATGGTTCTTGAACGCCAAAACAGCACCAGCTCCTGTCAAGCTTCTAATAGCTCAATAGTGGTTAAACCGTAGGCAAGCCCCGTAGGACTCCACTATTAAGACCATAGCTCTCGACGGTGATGCCCCGTTATCTGCATGAAGGTAGGCGCACTGCAAGGCTGAAAAATCCCTATTCTACTTACTCATTTGCAATTAATAATAACAACCATTTATAGCTAGCTTGAGGACCTCCCTTCTTGAGCAAGAAAAGAGAAACCTTGTGCTCTGATACCAATGTAACATTTAATGGCCTAGTACCTTGTGTGTAGAGGAAAATAGCATAGACATAGTGAGCATTTCATTAGAATAGATTCCTAATGAGAATAGCAAGAGTGCTTGGGTGGAGAGAGCAACAAAAATCATAACACCTAGTTAGATAGGCATGAACAATACTTCAAAAGAGAGAGAATTAAGATATTGACAACAGTTGAGGACCGGATTTATATGGAGCCGATCCCCCCTCCAAAAGGATTTGTATTATAGGTTTCCCCCATCAAGGGAGACATTTTACAATACAATTGTTTGTGTTCCTTCAATAATTAGCTAGTGCACTGAAGGTGGAAGCTTCAAGCACTAGCAAACACTTTTAAACACAACATTGACTCCCTCACGGTCTCAGACCCAAGACCTCACACACCTTCAAAGATGGTGAGAGCTAGCGGGGTATGCGAGAAGATTGAGAGGAAGAAGGAGTGGTCTTACGAGAAAGATGTTCATCTCCTCACATAATCACTCGTATTAGCATAGCATAGCTTAGTAACTAGCATGGTAGAGGAGATGAGCATGCATTGAAGCTTGGCTCTTGGTTGGATTCGCATCACAAAGCCAAAAGTTCTTGGTGTAGGCCTCCCTTGTCACAAGCTTGGACTAGGAGATAAGCTTTCCATTAAAGCTTGAGAAGGAGAGAGAGAGTCTTCTTGCTCCACACATCAGATTGTGTGTGTGTGTGTGTGATAAAAGACTTGACAAATTCAGCCCCCTCTCTCTCTTGGTTGACCCCTCTTCCATTTTACTCATGCAAGCACCCCATTGGCCCATGCCAGGCTTAGCCAATGAAATTTAAGCAGCATAAGTGATAGCCTTATGACATGTGTCCCCCTTTCTGCTTTTGTAAGAGCTTTAGGTAATTAATTAATGCAACTAAACTCTCATTGGACCCCTTTGTCTCCTGGCCAATAGGGATCAGGCAAGCCATTCAGCTGGCTGAATGCTCATTGGACCCCTTGGGAGACTGTCCAATAGTCTTCTAGAGAGTTTAATTCTTATTGGTTCTTTTATTAAGTATTTTTTAATTAGTTAAACTATATTTATTCTAGTCTAATTCTCGTTGGTCCACCTCCATGGCCATCCAATAGGATTTGAGTACACCTTATGGGCATCTGGGCTAGGGAGCTGACATGTGTCCCTCTTTCCCTTTGTGTAAAGGAATCTTGTGAGTGTGTGTGTGTGTGTGTGTGTGTGTGTGTTTCTCTCTCATCCCCTACTTGCAAGGCTCGCCCCCTCCTTTGTAGTAGTTGTGAAGACTTTTTTGGTACACACACTAAGCATCCAATTTAACTAAGCTTTGACCATTGGACACAACCTTTGAATTTTGGAACCTTAGCATTTCAAAAGTCTTAATGGGTTGAACCTTAGGGTCTTTAAAGCCCATTGTTTCACATTGCTCTTTTGCAGATGCCCCCCCCCCCCCCCCCCCCCCCCCCCCCCCTTTTGGATCCCTATTTTCCCTCCTTTGGATCCCTACTGTGGTCGGTCTGCCAGCTTAACCAATATTATACCTTTTTCTCCCCTGGCACTTCCCCATATTAAATGATCAATTTAACATGAGAAAATCATTTAGGAGAATTAGATATTAGTTATTATGATAGCTTGAACAAAACTATGTATCTTGCAAAAGCTATATAGGTGTTGCATATAGTTGAATGAAACCTTGAATTCTTGGTATCGTTGCTACATACCTCATGAAAAAGATATTTAGATGTAGCTCAATCTATATAGCTTGTGCAACACATGCACATCTAGTTCTATTGTTGTTGAAATAGCTATATACGTAGACATACACCAACAATACCTAACTTAATGCAAGCATGATGAAAGTATAGCAACAATTTCAAATATCTAGTATAAGTTCTTGGCTATCCAACATAAATATTGTCAAGCAAAGTCACCAAGATAGTTAAAGTACTTTGGACACCACCTCTGCTATGTATCTTGCAAAAGCTATATAGATGTTGAATATAGTTGATTGAAACCCTACATTCCTAGTATAATTGCTATATACCTGGGGAAGAATCTATATAGATGTACCTCAAGCCATTCAGCTTGAGCAACACATGAACATCTAGTTCTATTGGTGGTGAAACAGCTATATACTTGGACATAGACCAAAAATAGCTAGCTTAATGCAAGCATGATGAAAGTATAGCAACAATGTCACACTACAAGAGGCTATTCATATTAGCGACGCTCACACAGCGACGCTAAAAAAAAAAAAATCCCGACGTCGCTATGAGCGTCGCAAATTTACAAGTAAATTTGCGACGCTCATAGCGACGTCGGCTGGGCTAAAAAAAATAACAGAGAGCACCTAAAAACTCAGATCTCAGATCTGAGTTTTTCGGCGCCCTCAAGCAAGGAGCAGGTAACGCTCTCCCTCTCTCTCTCTCTCTCTCTCTCTCTCTCTTTCTTCTCCACACACACACACACACACACACACACACACACACACACACACGAGGAGAGGAAGGAGAGCTAGGTATGCTCCTTCCCTCTCCTCACTCTCATGTTCCCTTCCCCTCTTTCTCTCTCCCTCTCTCTCTCTCTCTCACACACACACACACACATAGTGTTTTTGAGAGAGAGAGAGAGAGAGAGAGAGAGAGAGAAAGAGTACAAACATAAACAAAAACGCACACACACATACATAAACAAAGAATGCACACACACATTGAGAGAGGAAAAGAGAGAGAGAGCATGCATAAACAAAAAACGCACACATTGAGAGAGGAAAAGAGAGAGAGAACATGCATAAACAAAAAACGCACACATTGAGAGAGGAAAAGAGAGAGAAAACATGCATAAACAAAAAAACGCACACACATTGAGAGAGAAAGAGAGAGAAACTAATTTAACGTCGTAGGAAACTAATTAAAATTAAAAGACCTAAAGATCTAGCCGACGAGGAGTTGAACTCAAGACCTATTATTCAAGAGGGAAATGGCATAACCAATCTATCATACTTGGCATGGGTGATAGAAAGGTTATACCATTTATCTCTTTTTATTGGCACACACATCCACACACGCGCACACACACAAGAAGAAGAGAGTTATAACGTCGTAGGAAACTATCATAAAAGACATTAAAGATTAGGTTAGATGATTTACGTTAAATTAGATTTAGGTTTATTTTTAGTTAGATTTACGTTTATTTACGCTAGATTTAGATTTACGTTATATTAGATTAGATTTAGGTCTCCATAGACTGCGATGCCTGCATGAAGCGGGTGAAGAAAGCCCTCAATGGAATATAGGGTATTGCTGCCTTCACTCATGGTGGGCTCCGTCGATCCAAAAGTACTGGTGAAATGTCTTCAGAAGATAGGGAAGAAGGTGGATCTTCAGGGCGGCAAGAGTCACTACATCCCCGACAATGACCATCTAGACAACCTCTAGTCATTCAACAGCAACTTCAAAGTTAGTAACAAGAGCAAGAACGGTCCAAAGGGCCAATTGCTGTCGTCAGATGTGGATGGAGATGAGGCAGCGTCACCGCCCGAAGTTAACTCTCACATCTTTAGTGATGAGAATGCCAACTCTTGCCGAGTTATGTGAAAAATTATGTGTTACATCAGTTTTAAGGTTCTTATAATCCCTGCTAGTTTAGTTCTTTGTTTTTAATATAACATAATTTACGTTAGATTTAGATTTATGTTATATTAACTTAGACTTAGGTTTATTTAGGTTTACCCACACACACACACACACACACACACACACACACACACACACAAGAAGAAGAGAGTTTTAACGTTGTAGGAAACTATCCCAAAAGACGTTAAAGATTAGGTTAGATGTAGACTTACGTTAAATTAGATTTAGGTTTATTTTTAGTTAGATTTACGTTTATTTAGATTTACGCTTATTTACGTTAGATCGAGTCCACGCAAGAATTACTTACGATTTAGGGTTTAGAGTTAGACGAACAGTGAAAACATCTACTGTGAAAAGATGTTAAGATGCTGTGAAGTGCTACAGCTAGAGAAGAGGCAAAGGGGTTTTGTCCACTACATGCAGTATCATGTAGACGTGGGTCTGTAGATTTCTTGTACCCACAAATATAGGTATTGACCAATAAAGACGAGATTATAACCCGGTGGTTCTGATCTCCGTGCACCTCTAGATCGAGGTGTGCGGGGATTGGACATGACTAGAGAATGTGAGGTAGAGAGAGAGAGAGAGAGAGAGAGAGAGAGAGAGAGAGAGAGAGAGAGAGAGAGAGAGAGAGAGATAAGACGAAGAATGCCAATAGAATATTAAATTTGTTGTCCAGGTTATAAGATTTTTATCCTCATTATGAGTAGTGACGAGGATGTGGGACCGTCCAACCGAAACACCTATCTGTCAACGAGGGTCTTATGTCCTTGTAATCAATGCAAGCATGCTGTGCAACGGACAAGACGTGTTTCTTTGCAGCACGTTCGTGAATTTGGCGAGTTCGATCCATCTATTATAGATCGATTTGTTGCCAATTATAACTCGTCGGACTCTGACGCTGGCCAACAAGCAGCAATCTTGCAACCCAATAGACGTGTTCGCAGGCGCTTTGGTCAAGCAGCATATGTGAGGCCACAAGATGTAGCCTCTGACAGCTCGGGGGATGATCATGCAGAGCACATTCCCAACGAGGCAATGTTTGAGCCCGAGATTGATGAAATGATCGAGACGATCATGGATTCAGAAAGGCTTATCTATGATGATATGAAAAGTGAAGCCGATACAGCATTGTATAATGGAGCACGTATGTCTAGATTGAAAGCACTCTTGGTTCTTCTCAACAAGCAGGCAAAGTTTGGATGGAGTGACACTAGCGTCACAACGCTTTTTAGGTGATCTATTACAATTAGTTTACTTTAATAAAACTCTAAATGTATAATGATCTGATAGATTTTTACACGACTGTATCGTATTTTTATGTTGTGTAGATTGCTTAAAGAGCACATACTACCAGTTGACAATGTGATGCCAGATTCCCGAGATGAAGCAAGAAAGATTTTGTGAAACTTGGGGATGGATTACAATTCTATCCACGCTTGTCCTAATGACTGCATTCTTTTCAGAGGGGAATACATAGACATGGAGAAGTGTCCGAAATGTGATTCCGAAAGATATCGAGTAGATCTCCACGGGACAAAAATTCCACAAAAGGTTTTGCGACATTTTCCTTTGCTTCCTCGCATCGAGCATTTCTTCGAATGTAAGTCCATGGCCACCCTAACATCATGGCATGAGGAGAATAAATCTTCGGATGGTGTGCTAAGAATTCCTGCAGATTGCGCAGCCTGGAAACATATAGATGGAACATGGTTGGATTTTGCTAGGGAAGCTCGAAATTTGCGCTTAGGCCTGGCTATGGATGGTGTAAATCCATTTGGTCAAAGATCAACATCTTACAGTGTATGGCCCGTTGTCATCGTCAACTACAACATTCCCCCGTGGTTGACTACGAAGAAGGGGCACCTATGGCTAAGCTTGATTGTGCCAGGGCGATATAAAGTCAAGAATATGGATGTGTATCTTCGTCCACTATTGGAAGAGCTACAACAATTGTGGATTGGCATAGAGGTGGTGGATATGAGCCGACACACAGGACGACGGAATGCTTTGATCAGAGGCATTCTAATGTGGACCATGCATGACTATCCGGGGCTAACAGAATGCTCAGGTGATCTATTGACACTCCTCACTCAGACACTGTAAATCTTGTTTTTTCCCATAGTTGATCTATTATCATGTGTATACATGCAGGGCTTCAAGAACTCACTTACTTCGGCACGCTACAAGAGATTTTGAGGATCGATTACAGAGGATTTTTTGTCGACTTGTTCGACGTGCAATGGTTCAAGATAATCATGGAGGGTCGCAACGCTACTATGTGTAGAGGAGAGTCTAGTTTTCTTGAGGTGGATTCTACTAAGAAATGGACTGACCTAAGAGACACTTTCGTACTACCCGAGCATTGTGAACAAGTAAGTATGTAAATAGTTAACATCCCCCTTTTACAAGTTATGTGCTTGAAAGCTCTCATGTAAGTTATGTGGCTCTGGCAGGTAATATTTCATCCTACAAAGTCTACATCAAACTGGTGGTACGTCATAGAGGTAGCCCCTCGTAGTGCAAGGACGTATGAAGGCTACCATTTGCCAATCACAACGGCATCAATGGAGGAGATCAGAGAAGATGCTCAATCAGAAGCCGCTGCGGTGGTGCCAGAAGAGCATCAAGATGCTACTACTCTATATGGGGTGCATGCAGAGGGTCTACAAAATGAAACAGAGGATATGTGTTTAAACGGAGAGCTCTATATAGATATAGGAAGTTATGCTGAGTTATGCGAGGATGAGAGAGAGATCTCTTAAAGCCACAAATATTGTATTTGAACAATTTTGCTCTGTGTTGTAAAAGCTCTTGCTCTCTAAGTACCTTCCATGGTGTATAACGCTCTTTTCTACTCGCGCTCACATCTTTTGATTGAAAATTCTGAGTTTTCGACTTGCCTCTTCTATCACTCAATTCATTGCGTCATTGTATTTATATGCGTCATTAAGTCATTGTATTTAATGGTCTTTGCGTCATTGTCTACTCTATTCATTCAATATTAAGTTTAAATATTCGTGTGTTTAATGCAGGTATGGATGATGAGGAGTTTATTTCTTCTTTGTCACCGTAGCAGAGACAGTGGTACGTGGAGCGTCATCGCTCTGGCGCATCATCGCGCGTTCCTACTCCATCCGCATCTCCCTCTCTTTCGGAGCATTCGGTGCGCTCTGAAGCTTTGGTGTCGACGAGACGATCTTCACACTCGTCTAGACACCGGCGCTCTAGTGGTGGCGGTGGCGGTTGTTGTGGGGATTCCGCCGCCGATGCTCTTTACCCTCCCCTTCTTTGCCCGCCCCCACACCAGCCACAGCATCGCCATCTACGCCAGGTTTTGCGCGGCTGACTGTTCCTAGCAGCTACACACCTCTACCTACTCCGCCAGGAGCCACCCTACTCGACACTCCTCGCTTCGGGGCCCAGACGCCGGTGGAGACACCTGACGTCCGTACCCCCATCGACACGTAGCTAGAGACCCTTGCCGGGACACCCAGGTTCACGCGTCACCGGCCAGACGGCTTGCCTTACTCCATCGACTTCAGTGGCGGCATCATCATGGATGATGACGGCAAGAAGGTGATCTCGCGCATGCGTGGTCTTTGCTCTCAACTGTTTAGACACTACATACTAAACAAATGGAGTGAAGTACCAAGTGATTTAAAAGCCAGAGTCATCAGCATACTTCATGATGAGTTTCCCGTTCCAACACGGGATCAGCGCTTCAATGAAGACCTGATGAAGATTCGAATGCGCGAATACTGCAAACACAAGCGTTCCGAAGTGCAAAAAGCAATCAAGCATGGGTGGAACAAGCCAGATTGGCTGGCCAAAGAAGATTGGAAGAATGCGAAGAAAGCAGCGCGCGAGAATCCCGACAAGTGGAAGCAACAAAAAGATGCAGCCAGAGCGCGAGTAGAGGCAGGGAGCTCGCACCACTTGGGGAGCGGTGGATGGGCATCATTTGAGGCCGATTTTGTAAGTGTTTTCGCATTGCTCTTTATGTTCGATAGTTTAGGGTTTATGAGTTTTTTAATTCTAACATAATGAAATCTTTGTATGTTTTGACAGTGGTCGATGACAGGACGTGATCCCACACCGTACGAGCGCGAGTACGCAGGCAGGAAGAGCTTAAACGCACTGATGGACATTCTCAGTTCTCGCGGCGGCATGGTTAGTATTAGGGTTTACTCTTTTCTATTTTTTGTATTGTTTTATAAATGTCGTTATATGTTTATACTTACTGAAAGCTGTCTTATTGTCTTTTTTTGCAGAATCCGACAGATACGCCGCTTGGATGCGATGAGACGTCTGACTAGACGACGTCAGTTTAGTCGTAGCTAGATAGCATTAGTTTAGGGTTTCTTATAGCTTATGTATCATGAGACGGATTTTATACGTCTTTTTGAACCATGTATATTATTACATTTTTCACCGCAGTTCATTTTGCCAATCAATTCTTTATGCCTATGATGTTGTACAATTGTCATTATTACATTTGCCAATCAATTCATTTTGCCTATGATGTGTAGAATTGTCAATTTTACGCTTGTCAATTTTGCAAACAATGCGTCTTGTGGGTGACTATTTTGGGTCTATTATCTACCCTTGCACTTTTTTTTAAATGTGAATCAAGTACAATATGGTTGATGGGTGGCAGGGCATTCAATGCCCTGTCACCAAAAAAAATTTCTCTCGAGCGTCGCTATAGACTTCTGTGAGAGCGTCGCTATAACCGTCGCTATGACCGTCGCTATGAGCGTCTCTATATAGCAACGCTTATAGCGACGCATATAGCGACGGTTTTAGCGACGCCGGGGGTTATAAAAACCCAGTGTATTTCCGTCGCTAACAGCGTCACAAGAGCACACAACCTCTTGTAGTGTCAGTTATCTAATATAAGTTCTAGGCTATCCAGCATGTATCTAGATCACCTAGATAGTTAGACTAGACCCAAGATCATTGTATAGCAACATTGCTATGATAAAAAATCGGTACATAGAAACAAGGATCACTATACAACAGCATTGCTATGATCAAAAGTCAGTACATAGAAACAAACATCACTATATAATAGCATTGCTATGATCACTAGTCAGTATTAGAAATTGAGCGAGATAGTTAGACTTCAATCCCAAGATTAATATATAGCGGGCTTTCAATGACCAAACAAGCTTTCAACTAAATATTACTTGCCAATGAAAATTCACCACTGGCACATACCTTCACCCTTGTGACATCCTCAGCAAGCTTGTTGAGGTCCTTAGCAACATCTTGTTGCTGCAGCTCTTGGAGCAAACCTAACATGCGTTGGGCCAACATTATGTGGAAAAATAGGCTAGTATCAACAAAAAATATGAAAACGATATCACCCACTTCAACGGTCCTTGAGGTCATCTTTTCATTAAATGTGCGTGTCTTTTTCATGAGGTCAGAACTGCTCATTAAACATGGCTTTCATCATTAAGGAAATGAAAAAAATCACAAAGTTGTTAACTAGTGTAAGAATTTTGAAGATTTTGACACTGCCAATGCGTCTGAAATTCCCAAAAACATAAAAGTTGAATGTCTACTTGTCGTGTTCTAACATCCGGAGAGGGTGGAAATGCCAAAAAACCTCTACAAAGGGGTTTTTGCCCAACAATGTGCAAAGGCCATTGCACAAAACAATGGATTGCACCTCGTGTGTTGTTCGGCAAAAACCCCTTTTTAGGAAATTTTTGGCATTTTCTCTCCCTTTGGGTGTCAAAATAAAAAACGTAGACATTCGATTTTTAGGTTTTCAAGCAATCCAGATGCATTGGTGGTGTCAAAATCTTCAAATTTTGACACTAATTAATAGTTTTGTATTTTTCTTCATTTTAGTGATGACAAAGCCATATTGAATGAGCGGCGCCGATCTCATGAAAAAGACACTTGCAGTTAATGAAAAGGTGACCATTTTCAAGGAACACCGCAAAGTTAGGTGCACTTTTCACAGTATCAAGTTGTCTTTTAGATGTACTCAATAAGTGCAAAGGCATTTTAAGAAAGTTTTATAGAGAGACAAATAAAATTTCTTAGAAGGCCCTCCAAATGACCTCCAAAATCTTTTTATGATTGCAATTGACGGCCCGCTAGGAGAAGTATACTCAGTGCACAAGCATGCCCTCCATTGCAAACAACAAGCAAAGACAAAGCTTATATAGCACTTGCAAGTGGTGAAGATGCTAGTAGATGCACGCACAATGCCATGCACATGCCAGCCTTACTATGTTTAGTGTGCCACCATTTAGCCATCGCTGCAAATGGCTAGGGGAGGGGAGTCACTTTTCGATAAAAGCGATAGGAGAACGTTGAAGAAGCGTTATGGTACGATCCAAAAAAATGGTGGACACATGAGAATCTCCACAGACTGGGGTGTTACAGCTGGTGTATGTGTGCACCCTGAGAGAGAGAAAGGGCAAGAGAGAGAGAGAGGGAGAGAGAGAGAGAGACTTGCATATTCTCAAAGACACCCAAAATGATATTGTCTCCCACAACTTTGATGTCGTCATTGGCATGCATGTGCGCGCGCGCGAGAGAGAGAGAGAGAGAGAGAGAGAGAGAGAGAGAGAGAGAGAGAGAGAGAGAGAGAGCATCATGGTGGGGACGAATGGGACTCAGGAGCCAGTATGTGGCTCTACATCACTTCTACTTCACCAATCAATTACCATTCGACTTTCCCTTCTCTTTCATGTTCGGGGCGACTTTGGATGGATTTTGCATTTAAAAAGAATCGGGGTCGTACTATTTGTGAGGGTACTATTGATGAGAAACATTTTTTATCAAGTATGTGCCTATCAAATAGAATTGCATCGTTGAAACTTTGAACCAGCTATCTAAGGGATGGTGCACACTTGACACCTCTTGTTCTATGCTTTTTTGCTTGATAATTTGGCACCCACCTTAGCATCACCTAAAACCCTTCACATAGTCCACATGATCCCTTGAGTAGCTCGGTCAAGCAGGAATCAAAAAAGGGTTGTTTGGGCATGACTTAGCATGCTATGCATACATAGGATATCATAGAGCATGTTGCAGTGTGAACTACAAACCCTCAGGCATCCCATTTTTTTGGTCCATGTAAGCGAAACATGGGTTGTATGAACCCAACCTAAAACTAATTCAAGGGTGCCCTAGTGATTTTTTAAAGAATGAGGAATCTATGGAGATTGACTCTCTCTCTCTCTCTCTCTCTCTCTCTCTCTCTCTCTAGGCTAGTAAATGGTGTCAAAATTCTAGATCATCATTGCCAATTATTGCTTGGCAGCTTAGTAGCAGGAATGAGTAACACCATAATCATTTCTTTCCCATTCAACCACTACAGGGCACATCAGTGCATGGAATTACTTCCTCATTCAACCAATGCAAGGCAGGTCAGCACATGGAATTGCCAGGTCACCCTTGCCTACTCTTCTATTTTTGCCTTGTGAGAAGACACTACCTACAACGTCTATATTGCTTGGCCCCCTTCCAACGACCTTGATGGTCAGGAATAGTCATTTACTAACCATTCCCTTAATATTGACTCCCACCTTGACTCCCAGCCTCCGCTGGCCACCATGGGGTCGTCAATATTATGGAGAATGGTCAGTAAATGACCATCCCCTACCCCATCATTGTTCCACCTCTCTCTTTTGTCGTGACTGCTTTAGCTCTCCTGCTCATACATGAGGCCCTATTCCTTGGCTCAAGATAAATATCAAGCTAGTGCCTTGTCCTTTTGTTCACGTGGCACATTAGAGAGAGAAAAGGATGAGAGTGAGAATTACAAACAAAAAAAGAGACAAAATTCCATCATGACAGAAGTGCAATGAATAGCAAGTGCATTGCGCTGGGGGGGGGGGGGGGGGGGTTTTGGTAATATGCCATGTGGAGAAGAGGACAAGATCGAGCGTTGTTGCTGTTTATGTCAACCTCCATCTCTGTGCTACTTTTGGGTCAATGATGAGCTCTAATAAGGCCCTAGGCCTCCACTCTCTCCTATGTTGTGCACACTCCATCTCCATACACGCTACCAAAACCTTAGAAATCTTTGAGAGATAATTTTTCACATTCGTAAAACTCATATGAAGTTACACACCCTTTGAGAAAAGGGCTCTCCTTATCTCTCTTGTTCCCTCGAGACTAAGTAACAAAAAGTATTATATGAGGGGTTGTGAGGCCCGAAAGTCCATGATAGCATCTCAAGGCGAACTAAACTCGGGTAGCACAAAAATCAAGGCAAACTAAACCCCAGTAGCACAAAAATCAAGGTTGTACAAAGATTTTGCCAACCCTTCATGACCCAATTTTGAAACCCACAACCTCATGCCCTAAGTTTTGCATCACATAGGCTAACCACCTCACCCGTACGCACATCATGTACCCTTCCCCATTTTTATGATACTATATTGTGAGCCAACATGCGTTGCTCGGGTTTTTAAAGTTTAATTCACATCTAGGTTTAGTTTTAATTTGACACCTACGACTACAAATTTTCCCTGGTTTTTGTGCATGGACATCTGCATCATGGATCCTGTCACCAGCCCTCATTCAATGCTTTGTGTTATTTAGTTCTTAGGCCTCTCGTTCATGAGTCTCAATAACAAGATAATATTCGAGTACTTAGATTTTGATCATATAGGAGCCATGTCCCATAAGCTCTTCCTACACACATGCCTATCCCTATCCCAACCTTGATGTAGACGCTCAGTTTTACACAAGTCTTGAGCATTGAGAGGTAGTGTGAAGAAAGGTGTGCCTCAGCTTAGCCTTGAGAGGATTGAAAATTAAGATTTGTTGGAATTAGGGTTGTAGGAAAACACACACAGGTTGGAGAAGACAAAGGAATCTTAAAGCACACAACAAAGACTCGGGGGATTCACCATGGAAAACTTACCGCACCACGTAAGTGCAGGGTAGGGGGTTTTTTTACAAGTTACATAAGCGTATAAGTTAGGGGCAGGCCCCCAATAATTTATCTCCCAAGCTTAAAAATAAGGAAGGGGGGTATCAAATTTTTTTTCCCGAGCGGGGAAGGGGGGGGGGGGAGTGAGAAAAGGGGGAAATGAGAGGAAGTTTTTGTGTTTCAATATCATGGCTTCCCAAAAGAGTCTACCCTCGAATGTGTGAGTCAATAGCTACAAAGATACATGCAAGAACTAATAAATTGCTTTGGATCAATTGTTTGTTTTGTGATTATAGCTCATTTGTTGAGGGATGAAAGCTATAAAGAGTTTGTATAGATGCAAATTTACACGGAGAACCTAACACAACTTTATAACCATGTTTTATGAGTACTTTAGATGGGTCAAAATTGGAGAGTAGCTAGAGTGCAGATTGATGAGCACATAATTTGAAAGTCAAACTAAGACATATTGAGGGTACATCTAGTTATAAACATAAGTGGTTCCATAGTATATTGCCAGTCACTATGCTACACGCTCTTTGACTAGTTTTACTTAGTTAGATCATGTGAGACCTAGATTTTATATGTAAGATAGGGGAATGATAGTTTTATGCATTTATTATCGTATAAGCGTAGAAAGGGGGGTCATATTCCCTAATACAAGTCGTATATAGGGGTTTTATCAAAGTTTTTCGCTCGCAGATGGCATTCCGTTTTGTATATAGAGTGAATCCTCCGGGCACCCTGCAGGGCTGCATTCAATCCGTGCCAAGAAGGGGGCTGCAAGATCAATCTACATCAGATACATATTCGGATTCAGCACAACAAAGGTCTTACTCTATCTTGGGTTGCAAGGCTCAGCTACACTCTCACAATTTACGACAGCCATGAGGGCTATTATAGCTCTCCTAAGGACTCAACACATATCAATCGTGAGGGCTCTTTTAGGTGCCTTCGAGGAGGGATTTTGGAACGCGCCTTCTCACCTCTTCATTGCGTTGAGATTATTGCCTGCAGTGGGCTGTGGCGGGGTCTTTTGAGCTGTTTGTGGAGGCTACGAGCTCGAGGGATGTCATGCTCAGTCTTCTCATTAATCCTGATCTAGTGACCTCATGCCTTATGCAAATGACGAGGAGGTAGCTCACCAAGAGGCTTGGGAGCGAGTAGCTTGTGTGTACAGGGCATTGCACTTGGCAATAGAGCATGGGCATACTGATGCCCTGATGCGGTGCGGGTGGTCATGTCGGATTTGTTGAAGCAAGCAGCCTGGGCTGAGGACAAGATCTTGGATCCTACTAATCATGCTGCAAAAGAAGGCATTTATAGGGAGAAGTGGGCCGAGGACAAGTTGCTATTGGATTTTGATGCTCCTAAAAAGGAACGCATTTAGAGGGAGAAGTGGTATTTCCATGGAATTAGAGCCACAGATTCACCCCTTCACCTGGCTGTGAGAGATGGCCACTTGGTCGTGGTGGAAGAGATTGTGTGGGCTTGGTAGAATGGGCAAAGCGGTGAGGTTGTGACATGGTAAAGTAGTCTGAAGCCAATGCTATTCAGATGCCTACTTTGCATTTGACGGCCCATCTGGCATCCTGGGGGATTCACTCTATATATAAAACGGGACGCCACCTGGAGCGGACAAGTTTAATAAAACCCCTATATACGACTTGCATTAGGAAATATGACCCCCCTTTCTACGCTTATACGACAATTAATGAAGAAAACTATCATACCCCTATCTTACATATAAAATTTATCGTTCCTCATACACCACAACAAAATGGCCTTACTGAGAGAAAATGTGGTATTCTAATCCTTGCGGTTGTCATCAAGGGGAATATGCAAAAGCCAGAACCTTCAGGTTCAAGCTGCAACATAGTGCACAGAGAAGAGGCCTCGGCAACGTGTATTTGTGCACTGGGATACAGTTGGATTGTCTCTTATGTGGGTTTCATTGCATTGCACCCTACCGGGAACAAAGAGTGCATTATTCAGTGTGATGGAAAGATAAGATATCCCTAGAGTGATGGGTGTATATACAATGCATATGGGAAAAAACCTCCTAAAGAGGGAAAAAATGTCCCAGAGTTCCTAAGTGTGTTCACACATATCACTACCACATGTATATGGTAACAAATCCCTCCTGGACTGATGCTGTGAACGAGAGCTAGTACCTAGAGTATAGGTAAGTGCCATGTCCTAAGGACATGATCAATCCACAAAGGGGAGTAAGCCCAAAGCTTTGCAGAAAGCTTCAAACTTCTCACGAGACAATGCCTTTGTGAAAAGATTTGCAAGGTTGTCTTGTGTTGGTACATAATCCAAGATGATCTCTCTTGTTGAGAGCCTCTCCTTGACATAGTGGTAATGCACCTCCATGTGCTTTGTGCGATCATGAAAAAAAATGGGTTCCTTGCAACTGCCAATGTGCTCTGACTGTTAGTGTAGATAGTGTTGGCAATGTCCTGTCCAACACCCAAATCAGCCATAAGGCGTTTGAGCCATCCATACACAATCAACCATAGTTGTGAATATTGTCTTGTACTCAACCTCACAATTGGAAGTGGAGACAGTAGGTTTCTTCTTGCTCTACCATGATATGCATGAATTGTCGAGCATGAAACAAAAACCACCCGTGGACACTCGCATGTCAAAACAACTAGCCCAATCTAAGTGTGACAAAGCATGTAAATCTGGCGGCAATGATCCCCCTTTGGGATAAAACAAGCCAAGATATAAAGTGCTACTCAAGTAGTGATAAATTCTCTTAACAGCTTGCTAATGCTTAGACTCAAGGCTATGCATGAATCTGCTGATCTGTGAGTCTGCAAATTGAATATCCGGCCTGATGTTGCATACATAAATAAGATAGCCAACAGTAGTTTGGTAAAGAGTGACATCGGCAGGATCACCAACATCATGAAGACTCAATTTCAAACCTATTTCCATGGGAGTGGCAATATGTTTGCAATCCTCAAGTCCAAACTTTCGTAGAAATGTCTCTATGTAACTTGTATGACACAAGGCAATACCACCATCACACTGCTTAAACTATATACCCAAGTAATGATGCAACAGCCCTAGATCTTTCATCTTGAAAGTAGCATTCAAATCAATCTTAAATTTATCTATATATCTCTCATTTGGTCTAGTGACCAACAAATCATCCACATATAGAACAACAATGAGAAGTACATCACCCTCATGTTTTACATACAATGTGCTTTCTTTTGGACTGTTTCAAACACCCCATTTGACCAAATGAGTGTCAGCCTTCTCATACCAAGCACGAGGAGATTGCTTCAACCCATACAAAGCTTTCTTATATTTGCACACTTTATCCTCTTGTCCTTTCTTGACAAAACCGCGAGGCTATGTTACATAAACTTCCTCAAATATGTCACCATTCAAGAAAGCAATAACAATGTCTGACTGATGTACATCTCAACCAAAATGAGCTGCCAATGCACATAGAAAATGTGCAGTAGTCATATGACAAGTGGGAGAAAAAGTCTCTTCATAATCTATGTCTTTTTGCTATGCATAACCCTTTGCAACAAGTCAAGCCTTATAGCAATCATTCTCACCATCCGGCTTGCGTTTCAACTTGTAAACCCACTTCATACCAATGGCCTTTTGGCTAGGAAGAAAATCACATAAAGTCCATGTGTCATTTTCTATAAGTGCATCATATTCTGGTTTCATGGCAGCCATCCAATTGTTTGAATTATGGGCTTCATCAAAAGACAGAGGTTCCTCAACATCACATAAATTAGACACAGCCAAAGAATAACATTTTGATGCATAAGATGCATGGTGAGAACTTGAATGAGTATGACTAGACAAAGGTGCATCCAATTTACTATCACGCAAAGTATGCACCAGTCATTTATGCATACCTCTATCCTGCTCATTCTCAGCCCTTTCATCATCAAGTACATCATGTATATCTGCATCCGTAATAGGCTGATTTGTAACATTTTTAGAAACCCCCATAGGCTGTACATTTGCCTCATTGGAATTTACATTTAAACTTTCACCATTGAAAAGAGGCAACAAATTGTTATAAATGTCCAATGAGCTTACATTACTGTCTCTAGTACATGACAGCAAGGGATGAACAAAATCTTCCACAAACACAACATCCCGTGAAACCAAGATACGCTTTGTTTGCGGATGATACAACCTGTAAACTTTTCTTTTAGCACTATAACCAACAAAAATACATTTGACAGCCTTATCATCCAATTTTTTGTGTTGTGTTTGTGGCAGCAAAGTAAATGCCAAACCACCAAAAATACACATGTGCTCAATAGAAGGCTTTCTATCATGCCATGCTTCATATGGAGTCATAGACTGCAAAGCTTTCGTAGGACACATGCTAAGTACATAAGTGGCACACATAATGTGGTAAAGATTGACTTTTGACCATACATCTTGCCATTTTTTTAAGAGACTTGTTTTTCCTCTCAGCAACAACATTTTGCTGAGGTGTATACATTCACATCCAAGGGAATAGAAATTGGCTTACAATCAGCCATACCATACTTTGACAACATGTCCAAATCGTATTGTCTCTGTGACAGCCATACACCCTCTGGAGTCCTGATCACCTCAATGCCAAGAAAGTAGAACAACTCGCCCAAATCTTTCATTTCAAACTCCTGTTTGAGAAGACCCTTCACATGGTCAATCTCCATAGCATTGTCACCCACAATAATAAGGTCATCTACATATATGGTAATGACCACAATCCCCACATCACTCTCACGTACATAGAATGAATGATCAGCATGAGCTCTCCTAAAACCAATATTGACAAGATACGTGGAAATCCTGTCATACCATGCTCTAGAGCCCTGCTTCAAACCATACAAAGCTTTGAGAAGCATGCATACATAGTCTGGGTAACGTGGATCGACATAACCAGGTGGCTGATCTATATACACTTCCTCTTGCAACTCAACATTCAAGAAGGAATTCTTTACATCCATTTGATGCATAATCCATCCTCTAGATGCAGCCACTGCTATGACAGCTCTCACAGTTGTCATCTTTGCCATTGGAGCAAAGGTCTCCTCATAGTCTATGCCATACGTCTGTGCATATCCCTTTGCGACCAGCCTTGCCTTGTGACGCTCAATGTTACCATCAACCTTATGCTTGGTTTTATATACCCATTTACAGCCAATAGCTTTCTTGCCACTTGGCAATGGCACCAACTCCCATGTGTTGTTTTCTTCCAATGCAGCCATCTCTTCATTCATTGCATCATCCCAATGCACATTTCCAATTGCATCCTCAAAACATGTGGGCTCCACATCTTGTATCACCTTAGCCATGTAGGCTTGGTGATGCGCTAGATACCCATCATAAGTCAATTTCTGAACTGGATTTCTGACTCTGTTAGATCTGTGCGGTCCTGGATCACTCCTTTGCCCTCTAGCATCTTCTTGTACTTTCCTTACACCAGGTGTCCTGACAGTCGGAATTCCAAATTCTTCATCAAGACTTTGTTCAGAACCATCTGAATCCATGTCTACATGTGAAAAACCTGATGATGCATCAGCCATAAAGGGAGGTTCATCAACCTTTTCCTTTCCTTTTCGTGATACATTCCCTGTACCTGCTAGTGGAGTAACCTGCGTACGTAGTCTACCATTCCATGGCTTCTCAAGAGAGCCACGAGAAGAGGAATCTTGTGGTCCACTCAAAACCTGTGACTGTGGCCTCACATTTTGTACAACCACATCATCTTTTACATCAGCCCCAATAGTGCCATGTGCATTACTATATCAGCTGTTCATCTCATCAAAGACTACATCTCTGCTCACTCGTAATTCTCGTGTAGTAGGATTGTAGCACCTGTACCCCTTTTGTTCAAGGGAATATCCCACAAGAATACATTTCTCTGCTTTAGGATCCAATTTCCTACGCAACTCATTTGGTACATGCACATAAGCTATGTAGACAAACACTTTCAAGTGTGCCAAATCAAACTTTGTACCTGTAAACTTTTCCTCAGGCGTTACATCATGCACTGCAGCTGTAGGTGTCCTGTTCATAATGTACACAACGTTATTTACAGCTTCAGCCCAGAAATGATGAGGCATGTTCTTCTCATTCATCAATGCACGTGCAACCTCTGCAATGTGCCTATTTTTCCTTTCTGCGATCCCATTCTGTTGTGGAGTATATCTGCATGTAAACTGCCTGCGTATACCATGCATTTACAGAAAATCTGAAAAATCATTGGAGAAGTACTCTCCCCCTGCATCTGACCTCAATGTATTGATTTGCATATCTATCTCCTTCTCAATCATGACTTTGAAGTCCTGAAAGTGACCAAACACTTCACTTTTGTTACGCATGAAGTAGACCTATACTTTCCTTGTATGGTCATCAATGAAAGAGACATAATACCTGCAACCATGTATACTTGCAGTATTGGTTGGACCCCAAACATCTGTGTGCACCACCTCAAGTGGAATTTTACATACATTGCGCTCATGTGGAAATGAGCCCTTTGACTGTTTACCAAACTAGTAGATGCTTGCTTGATCCTGCATCACGACCTCTTTGACTCCCCCTGCCTTAAGACTGGTTTCCCCTGCCACCTGTATTGTTTTGATTTGATTGACCTTCTCGAAATTTCCCCCTGCAACCACTTGGGCCTCGACCACAACCTCTACCTCTGTTGGAGTTAGAATAGAAGGCCTGTTCAGACCTATTTCTTCCACGAGAAGAAGATGTGTCAAGACCAAGGTTCTTCTCCTCAAGAATAAGCATAGAAATCAAATCTTGGAACAAAGGGATGTCGTCTCTTGTATTCATGGAAGACCTGAAATGTACATACTCATCTCCTAAACCATCCAAGCATGCACGGACAATGTCATCGTCTTCCACTGAGACTTTAATAGATCCAAGAGCCTCAATGATACTCTTGATCTTCAAGGCATAATCATTGATGGAGAGGTTGTTTGTCTTAACCTGATTTAGCTCCGACTTTAGTTGAAGCTTCCTGGCCTTGGTGTTCACCTCGAACACTCTACCTAAGTTTTTCCATGCAATGGTGGGGGTTTCAGCATCCTGTAGATAGCCCATCATGCCATATGTGTAGCTTATAGAAAGCCAATACATCACTTTGCTCTAGCCTTGTTGCCAATCCCTCAAAGATTTTCTTTGTTCTGGTGTAGCATTTGCCTCGGGAATCTCTGGTTCCTTTTCATTGTTTCCTTCTACATAGTCCCAATAACCTTTTCCTTTTAGGAAATTTGTTATTCTAAACTTCCATGTAGGGTAGTTATTTTTCTCAAGCTTCTCAGTGACAATCTGACTGAAACCGTCAGACATCTTGAAGCACTAAGACAAAATAGCTGCAATCTGCACAAACCTGCAAATCTGTTGAACCTGCTATCATGGTACCTATAACGCTTTCTACACTCAACGAGTGTCCACAATCAAGCATACATACAACCACTGTACTTGTACAGTAAATCTCTGTGTACTGCACTTTGGAGACCTGTTCAGAAACTTGTACGAAAAACCCAAAAACTTGTACGAAGAACTTGTACTTGTTCAGAAACTTGTACGAAAAACTTGTACTACATCTGGTATGTGGATTGCGAACGGAGAGATTTTGATGCTCTTGCTGTCTTAGCCTCTCTTGCCTTCACTAGGCTTTGATACCATGAAAAGAATGAGGATGCAAAAGAGCTACACAAGACAAGCACAAAGCACACAGAGATGGAAAGCTTCTTCTTCTTCTACACTTAGAAAAGAGAGTACAAAATGACTAAGTGCTAAAGATGGAAAGTAGCACATATGTACATGCGGTCACTAAACTAACGCGCCAGTAAGTAAATGCCGTAAGCGGCCAAGACCTGTAGTGGATGCCAGCTCAAGATGTAGAGCTCGACATCTCAACACGACTATCCAAAAATGCATTAAATTCATGAGACATATACTCCCCCCCTCGATCGGAACGGAGCGTGCCCATAGTACATTTCGAGACATTAAATCAGCAATAGCCAGCAATTGCTTGAAGCACATAAATACTTCGGCCTTCTCTTTAAGTGGATACACCCATGCATGCCTAGAGTAATCATCAATGAAAGGGGCTTTGCATTTGGCATCCCTTGTACTCTTTAAATAAGTGGGTAGGCCACTCACAACTTAGAGACTCTGGACGCAGAGTCTGAGTGTGAGCGCCTGCCCGCACTCTTGTGCTTTGAACTCAGATAAATACAAAAAGAAATACCAAAAGGGGTGTGAGTCTTTGGGGCCAATATCTCTAGGCAGAGAACTCCGCTGGGCCAGTGTCCAATAATTTGTGAACTGTGAACTATTTTGAAGTGGTTATTTGGGTGCTGTCGTGGTAGATTCTTGACTTGGAGTGTCCAAGTCTGTAACAATGGTATGAGAGCACGATCAATTTCTCTTTTACGGGAAATCCGATCCCTAATTGTTTTTTCCGCAGCACCTATGGCTTCAGGCAAAGATCAGTCGACTCCCTCGACATCCGGAGATGCGAGAAGGGATCACAACGAACATTCCGGCAAGGAATATGTCTCGCCTCGGCCTACTCAGGTGGAGCATCGAGAGATGGAGCGTCAAAGATTGATCGGCGACGCAACAAAGATGATGCTTAATTTTGCCAAGGACCCAAAAATGACAAAATATATGAGCAAGACCCCTTTGGAGGAAGTGCATGCGTAGCGGTAGAAAACCACGACACCACCCCCAAAACCCGCTCTCAAGAAACCTGTTGCTCCCAAGAAGTATAGAGAGAAGGAATTAGAAGAGGTGGTTGATGCACGAATTGATTAGCTTTTTGACGCGCAAAACAAAGCTGAAAAGCACGACAAAAAGCAGAAGAAAGGCACTGACTTCCCGGGTTATCTGGGTCATCAGTCGACATTTGAAAAGGCAAAGAAACAGAAGAAGCGTGTTCGATTTGAAGGAGTGCCCAATTCTTCTTCTTCTTCTTCTGACAATTCTTCTAGCTCATTTGACTCGAGCAAAGAAGATCGAAAAGGCAAAAAGCGAAGCAAAATGCAACACTTCGGAAAGGGCAAGAAAAAGGCAAACAAGTCTAAATCTCGCCCCGTGAGTAATAGTTCTACAGAGGACTCGTCTATAGACAATTCAGACTCTAACGATAGCAACTTTTATGCAAAGAAGAAGAATTTTTATAAAGCCAACCATTATGGCTTTCATGAAGATAGAAGCAAGAAAAGAGTTTAAGGAAGGTGGACAGTCTATTAAATTTGACACTTTTTCTGGTTATAGAGATGCTTCGAAGGCTTTGTCTTTTGTACAACAGTTTAACATTGCTTTCGCCAGAGGCCGTTACTCAGAGCACTCTAAGATATAGAGAGTTGCCTCTTACTTTAAGGGGAATGATCGAACTTGGTGGTCCACGCTTCTATTAAGCAAGACTGCGCCAGTTAAATGGCTGAAATTCAAGAGGCTTTTTATTTCTTCTTAGCTAACTCGAGAGTATGAACGTGATATACGAATTGCTTCGAACCATCTTCGGATGACCAAGAAGGATACAGTGGACGCTTATTGCGAGAGATTCTAGAGCTCTTCTCTACCCACCTCTTCATTTAAGAAGATCTCGTTCAAGGAACAGATTGAGCGGTTTACCTTGGGTCTACCTACAGAGATCCGAGATCACTGCTTGGAACAGAAGTCAGCTTCCATTCAGGAGTTGATGAGTCATGCGAAACGGGGTTTTACCATTCACTCTGGCAGTCTGACCTACCCCACCGATGAGATCATGACACAAAGATCCAAACAAACTTCGACGAATGAAAGTAGAAAGAGAAAGAGCAATCCAAAAAAGAAATATGCACAACCCAAGCTTACTCCTCAAGAGAGAGCTCGCTTCATCAGGGAAGGGAATTGCTTTGGATGCGGGGAAACTGGACATATCTCCGCGAAGTGCCCTAAAAAGGCACAAAAAGAACAAAACAACAAGCACGACGACAGGCCTGAGAGTTCAAGAGCAGCTGAGGAACGTGGAAGACGAATTACTGCCAGAAGAATCATTAGGAACAGGTGATTTACCACTCGCAGAAGAACCATGAGAAGTGGCTACATTGCTGTTACCACCTTTCCTTTGAGCAGCAAATAAAGGCATGTTCAATTGCACGCTGTCTAGTCCTTTTTTTTTTGTTGAAAAGTGACTCTTGCAACAACAATGTGCATAATACATCAAACTTGTCAACTTATGGATTTCCTTGGGTCATAAGTCTGCAAGTACTAGCAAAGTCTGGTAAGAATCTGGCAAAGCATCAAGAAAATTTTGCAAAAGGGAACTATCATAAATGACTTCATTAGTAGAAATAAGTTGCTCATAGATATCCTTGACACCATCAAGGAAAGTGTTCATATCATCTTCTACATGCATAATCTTTGACTCCAGCTCTTTACGTAGCAATGCAATTTTTGCCTCATTGCGACTTGCGTAAAGACCACCCAGAGTATCCAAAGCCTGTTTTGCAAATTTTGTTGAGCGAATGTGAGTAATAGTGCGCTTCACATACAATGCAATCAATGCATGAGCCTACACATCTTTTACATCCCAAAGAGCTTGCTCAGTCGTAGGCAAAATAGCTATGGCACAATCAATCCTGCCACCAAAATCTCCAACATCCTCAACGTCGTCTACATCCTCAGAACTAGGATGTACATCAATGCCCTGCACAATATTCCAAGCACAATATTCCAAAAACCCTTTGAGACAAGGACATGTTGCATCATATAAGCCCACATAGGGTAATTGTCAATTTGTCCTCAACAGCAAACATCTTGAACACATCTGTGTTGTTGTCAGCCATGCCAAATGTTGCACTTGATATGGTAACTACCCAAAAAGAGGAGAAACAAAGTGGGAACAACATTCATTGTATGGCACAAACCATGGAAAACTGTAAGAGACATGTTATGCAAACAATGGCAAAAAACAATTTCTACACAAAATGACAAAATAGCCTACACAATACTGCTTGTAGTAGTAACTAAGGCCGAAATGAGCCCGAATCAAAAATATAAGCAGACTAAGCTGTACGAGATTACCTGAAGTATTTGTCAACCTGCAAACGCTCGCCAAAGCTCACAGAAATCGAAGAAAGTGAGTAGGCGTGTGCTGGAGCTACTTGCGACTAAGCCCGTGAGGATGCAACCAACTCTAATACCAATTGTTGGAATTACGGTTGCTGGAAAACACAGACAACTTCGAGAAGACAAAGGAAGCTCAAGGCACACAACAGAGAGCGTATTACTTGATGTGCATTGGAAATATAAGATAGCCCTAGAGTGATGGGCATATATACAATGCACGTGGAAAAAACCTCCTAAAGAGGAAAAAAATACCTCGACGGTCCTAAGTGTGTTCACACACATCACTACCACATGTATATAATAACAAGATTAGCCGGTTGCAAATGATGGTGAAGTTGAAGAAAGCCGATAGTATATACTAGAAAATAGTTGAAAAATCCTATGATTTGGAGTTTTCTACTTGTTTTTCCGGTTTGAATATGTGCACAATACAAGGAGGAAACCCGAATTATAATGGAAAAAGGACTTTCCCGAACATTGTGAGAGGTAACTTCTCCTCGGGACTATTTGACACCCCCCTTGTCACGTGGGATCAACGATCCACGATCCTTGGATGATCTGGACCGTCCGTTTATTCTTAAGAATAAAAAGATTCCGTGAGGTTGAGCCCCCACCACTTGAACCCACCACCTACCACATCAAAGACCAAGGCTCTTCCATTAAGCTATCGCGTGCTACTTCAAATGGAGGTGAGAACGTTTGGTCATATAACAAAAATGACGGGGTGACGATTACATGGTTTTCACTCTACTATCACTTTGAGATGCTCGAGGTCACACCATGATCACTTTGAAATAACTGGGTTCACATGGTGACCACATCCTAATTGGGATTCACACATGGATCGCTTGCAGTCACTGATGTTCACATCAAGTTTACGTGGAGTTCACTTTAATTGTGATCATAGATCACATAGTGATCACTTAAAGATTAATCCGCCAACGGACGGTGTAAATCTATCCCGCCGTGCCCAATCAATAGGGATCATAGATCCCACCCGACAGAGGGAGTGTCAATTAATCACAAGGGTAACTTGTCCCAAAGGTTTGACTTTTGTTGAAACACTCAAATGATACGTTTTTGTTGGGTTGGGGTGGATTCGCATAGGCGGAGTTCTACCCCAGTCAATCGAGAGCAAAATTGGACTACGTATTTAATTGTCAACAAAGTAGCTGCAAGTGAAAAGGTTGCATGTTCTCAGCGGGCGGGGGTAGAAGAAGCAATTTTCTAACTCTATCGAAATCGATAGAGTTGAGGATTGAGAGTTGTGTTCGCTGACATCCTCAGGCTGGGTTCAACCCCCTAATGATTATTTAACACCATCCTTGTCAGGTGGGATCAATGGTCCCTATAAATTGGGGGCGGCGGGATTGGTTTTGCACCGTCCGATGACGGTTTAATCCCCAAGTGATCACCATGTGATCACAATTAGAGTGAACCTCAAGTAAATTTGATGTGAACATCAAATGACCGCCAAGTGATCCCCGTGTGAATCCCAATCAACATGTGATCACCTTGTGAACCCACCCATTACAAATTGATTACTCTGTGACCCCGACCATCCCAAAGTGGTCTCTTAGTGAACACCTTGTGATCCCCACCCAGTCATTTTTGCTATATGATTATGTGTTCACACCTCTATTTCAAGTGGCGTGTGATAGCTTAATGGGAGAGTCATGGCCTCCAGTGGTGTAGGTAATGGGTTCAAGTTGCGGGGGATCAACTGTTTGGAATATTTACTTGGTGAGCCAAAGGTCCTCTTGCAGCACTTTGAGCCCACAAATGGCCGTGTGGCATCAATAAGTTTTTTGAAAGAAAACAAGGAGCAGTGCAATAATGAAAAGCAGCCTATTAACATTCTGCAACTGTGGCTTTATTACGCGGCACGCGCACAGAGAGAGAGAGAGAGAGAGAGAGAGAGAGAGAGAGAGAGAGAGAGAGAGAGAGAGGGAGAGAGAGAGAGAGAGAGAGAGAGAGAGAGAGAGAGAGAGAGAGAGAGAGAGAGATGGGAGGAGATAGAGAAGCTGCAGAAGGCATGGAGAAGATGTTGCTTTCCTTTTTATCACCAATCGCCGTTGCGTAAGAAGGGTCAATGAGCCTCGGCATCTACAAAGACAAGCACCAACGGGGGCGAGCAATTGGAGGAGAGAGAGCACGTTAAGAAAAGATTCAGACGACGGCACTTGGTTTGCAACAACGATGAGCAAGATCCATTGAGTAGCACACAAGAGAGAGCTGAATTGGACATGGGAAAGCGGCATCAACTAGAGGGATTTTGGTGAGTCTTCAACTATATAGAGGGATTTTGACCAGGCTGGTAGGGAGGCCATGAGTAGAGCACTGTGGGCAAAAGGTGACACTACATAGAGGAGCCAAGTAGAGGGCCACTGCGAGCTCTATAGGAGCAGCTTGGTGAGAGAGAAGGACAGCGCTAGCAAGCAAATAAATAAGGTAATAGCATCATATACAAGGGAATATCACAGAGGATTGACGGGCAACTAGAGGAGGAGAGAGGTGACAAGAAGCATCCGGACCCGGGGGATTACCATGGAAAAGTTACTGCACCACGTAAGTGCAAGGGAGGGGGTTTTTTTAAAAGTTACATAAGCGTATAAGTTAGGGGTAGGCCCCCAATAATTTATCTCCCAAACTTAAAAATAAGGGAGGGGGGTATCATATTTTGGGGGGGGCGGGGGGGGGGGGGGGGCACACATACTATTCCCTATAATTTTCTTTGTTTTATCATGTTCTAGATGCTTGAAGATCTAGCCTATATCTTTTATACTATCTTGAAGCGAAACTGAAGGCCACATGTCAGTGCTCGAAACAAACCTCGGTTTAGTGTATTCCCACCTACAAATTTTGAAATTTGCCTCTTGAAATTAATTATGTGGGTTTTGGCAACTTTTATAAAAAAAACCTATTAGGTTTTTTAAGTGTATGCAAAGGAAGAGGAGGTAAACTACGTTTTGAATATACAAGGATAAGATAAATGTAAGGGAAAATAAAAAAAAAGTTATATAGTTTTTTTAGAATTTTAAAGTGCATTATGTTCTTAAAGTGAGGAATAGGACTAAGGATAGTGGAAATGGGGAATCAGGATGCCTCAATCATGTTACTGTAAAGTTTAAAGACTTTGTTGTTGCTATTAGGCTTAGCTCATGTTCAAATCTAAATAAACATTATTTTTGGTTGGCAAGGCTCCCGCCCCTTTGTGTCATTCCGCCTCTTTACAATTTTCCTTGTGAGCTTGTGACTTGTGAGTGTTGTCTATGAGTCCCCTCTCACTCTCTCTTCCTCTCTCTCAACATTTGTGGCACATGTGACACAAGCTCTGTCAGATCTTCTCATCCCGCATCTTTAAAGATTTTCTTTGTGAGTCTGTGAGTGATGAGCAGTGAGAACCCTAAAGCATGTCACATTGTCTCTCTTGGCTGACTCTAACCAAGAATTAAAAGAAACACAACAAGAGGTAGCTTTGAGCTCAAGTGGTAGTGCTCACTACCACTACCGTTGCATATTGGGAGTCTGATCCTTGAAGAATTCTCAGAACGTTGAGAGGAGCTCGTCATTTGAGTGCTCCAAAATCTAGATAAGGACATCTAATGTCTCTCTCTCTCTCTCTCTATATATATATATATATATATATATGTATATATATATATATATATATGTGTGTGTGTGTGTGTGTGTGTGTCTATCTATGTCGCTATTCTAGAATCCAAAGATGAAGTTTGAACAAAGGCATCCTTAGGCTTGACCTTAGGCGTTTTGTTTTAATTAACAAAGGTAGCATAATGAATTTCAATTTTTAGGCAGTAAGCCTCTGAAGTTTGAAGTTTGAACTACGAGCAGGGTTGCAGGCATGCGTGCGCACGCACGCACACACACACACATAGAGGATGCATTCCCCTCCCTAGAAATTGAGCGTGCTCTATAGCACTGAAAGGAAAAGGAAAAATCGACATGCCTATTCTCAACCCAACCACTCCCTTTTATAGACTCCATAAGCGATCTTTAGGAAACCTCTATTCTTAGTGTGCCTAGATAACCGTGCCCCC
Source organism: Adiantum capillus-veneris (assembly GCF_014529385.1). Classification (NCBI taxonomy): domain Eukaryota; kingdom Viridiplantae; phylum Streptophyta; class Polypodiopsida; order Polypodiales; family Pteridaceae; genus Adiantum; species Adiantum capillus-veneris. The sequence continues at coordinate 146,359,041 of NC_140931.1, read as the reverse complement.
CCCTTGGTCCTACCCTTGTTGTCACATTGCCCTTGACACGAAATGATACCTCTCAACCAAAACTTTGCTCAAGATTGGAAGGGACATTTAAGTGTCCAATTGCTAGGGAGAGGGGAAAAATGGTGGGATGAGGGTTAGTGTCACATAATCTACCCTTTCCAAGGCAATTGCTTTACCATTTGGCATTGGTGTGCTCTTATGATTGGTAAAGGAAAGTTACACCATAAATTGGATGTTCTGCATGAACACTCAATTCATCCATGAAACACTTTCATAACGTTTGTTGAGTTCACCTTCACTTGACATGCAACTCACAATAGCCGCAACAATAGCCACGATAGTTCGCACACCCAATTTGACCACAGAGAATTACCTTATTGCACCTTGTAAAGTGGACCATTGATCCCTTATGGGTGGGATCGTATGGAACCCTTCCCATTGTCCAAATGTGCACACGTGCCATGTGTGAGTGCCGAGGTTAGCCATTGCCGCCAATGTAGCCCACTCTTAAACTCTCGCCTTTCTTTCAAAAGGTATCCATTCCTTGCTTTCTAATCTCTATGGGTTGCCCCTCTTGTGAGCTTCAGTATCCAACTTCTCTGTACACACCCATTCTGTGTCTTTTCCTTGACGGAGATAAACTCGCTCTCTCCCTCATAAAGGATTGATGCACTTGCATCCTTAGGGTTTCCCAAAAGCTTCACCCCAAGATGCATTCCCCCCCATCTCCACATACCTACAAAGATAACCTCTACATTTGGATAACTTTTACCTTTGGATTTTCACAGATTGTCTACGCTCTCGTTTATGAAGGAGTTGATGCACACATCACAAGAACTTTACGACACATTCCCAAATGGGAAAAGGGTCTTTTTTTTCATATAATTTACCACATTCAAGGGGGGGAAAAACCTCCAAATTTTATTTTCCATTTAGGAAAGCTACTAGTAAAATACACCCATGTTGGAAAATGTGATGGATTTTTTTCCCATGTAATTAAGTTATGAAAACATTTTTCTTTATGAAAAAACAATGGTTTTTTACTTGGAAATTATGTTGCCATGTGGTGAAATATTTTCTCAAACTAGAAAACTAGTTTTCCTAACTTGGATTTCTTACAGGGATGGGTTCTCTTTTTGGCTGGCTAAAAATAAGATAAATTGTTTTTGGGATTTTTGGCCTGCCCAAAGGGCTAAGGCCACAGTGATGAGTTTCTTTTTTGCTAATGAAAAAAGATAAGATATTTTTTTTAAATGCGATATTTTTTAATTGTTGGGGCAGATAGAACACTCATTAGACAAACAAAATTGAATCATGACAAGTAAACTTTTCATTGGTTGAATGAGGTAATAATCCCTAGATAGAAACATGTAAAGACAATGATAAAGATGTGATCGTGAATATGATGAAGATATTAAAATTTTTTGAGATTGAGGAGAACTATTTTGATCGACTTTCAGTACATGGAATCTAATGAGATGCCGAATTTTCACTCAATTTACTCATCTCTACCACCTCCCCCTTTTTCCGTGTGTCGGCAGTGCATCCTCCCCTTTTGGTCTGTGCTATGTACATCCTCCGCTAGAGAGAGAGAGAGAGAGAGAGAGAGAGAGAGCGAAAAAAGGAAGTCTGGGTTGCAGAGTCGAGGAGAATGAGCTGCCAAGGGCTTGCATAGAAGCACAGGGCACTACCAAGGAGAACCGGTAGAGAACGACTGAGAGAGCCTTTGGTTGAACCAAGCCGAGGTCAAAGGGTGAGTTGCTTGGTGGTGAAAACTTGGGGATCGCCATGGGGTTGGGAGCCAAACTGCCTCATTACAGGAGGTTGAGAGCTGCATGAAGATTGGGGTGGCCAGGGCTAGTAGCTGGCTGGTGACGAGTTGAAAGGAACTAGAAGGGAAGGAGACTCCTACAAGAAGGCGGAGGGATGATGCAGAGAGCATAAAGGAGAGAGTGGGATGGAGGAGGCTAGCTTCAAAAGGGAAGAGCACAATAGAGAGGGTTGATGATGGCATGCTGTACAGCTCGAGGATGGCGCAACAATTTTCTAGAGAGTTTTCTGGGCAGGCAAGAAATCACCATCAAGATCAGTCACTCTCCACAAGAGAGTCCTCAGAATGAAGTCCATGCTCGACAATATCCCACCCCTTGGGCCACCTGTTCCACGATTGCTGGCTTTGATGGACTACCTCTTTTGTAGCACCCCACTTGCTGCCTTGCCAACCTTGTCTCAGTTTGCAAACTGATATTGCTTGCTCTTTTTGCCAACCCTGCCTCAGTTTGCAAACTTGTATTGCTTGCTCTTCTTGCCATCCTTTGCATTCCCTATCATCTAGTTCTCACGGTCTCTCGCCTCATTCTCTCATGTAAGGCCCCTTCAACCCCTAGCGGCGCTTAGCTGTCTTGAAAGCGTCCTCCTCATTTTTGGCCTTCTCACCAAAGTTGCTTTGTGTAGTTTGCCCTCAGTTACTCAGTAGTGCCCTCTCTCAATGGCCTACCGCTCGAAGTATCATATGCCAACAGCTCGCAGAAGCTAGCACAGCAGCCCTCAGCGATTGGGTAGTCCCACGCTCGGAAGGGCACCAGGGTCAACAAGGCCCCACTCTCTATCTCTGTCTTGTTTTAATTATGTACATCTTCTAATGGTCATTTTGCAAGCCTCGTGATTTCATCACTTTTTTCTCCTTTTTTTTTTGGCCTGCCCAAAGGCAAAGGCTATAGAGATGGGTTTCCTTTTCGCTGTTAAAAATAACAAAAAAAAGTGGATTTCCGTTTTGTCACCATTATGTTACACAACAATAGGATTTGTTGGATTTGTAAATGCACAATTTTTTGATAAATGAATAAGATAGTGGGCACTCATTACTAAGTATATGGGATAGGATATTGTGCACGAATACAACTATCTTATAAATGCTTGCAGTCAATAAATCTAGAGAGAGAATCAGTGTTCTGGAAAAGTGTGTCGCAAGCCTTGAGCCGGTTGCACAATCAAAGTAGCTAGTTGATTTTATTGTTTCCAATTCTAGGTGGTAGTGGGCACCAGTGCTCAAAAAGTGATAAAATCACAAGGCTTGCCAAATTAAGGAAACTAATAAAGAACATGAATGTGAAACAAAAAACTACTAGGATGGTAATCATATTGATCCATAGAGAAGGTGATTTACAAATAACATCATAAATGTTGACTGCGATGAAGGATTGAAGAGTATCAAAGTGGTGTTTTGATAGGATAAACACAAACATAATGTATGGAATCATGCCAGGCCTGATAAAATTTTCTTTTTGAGATGCAAATTTTCAAGTACCTTTTCATATGCTTTGTGTAATGCAATCAATTTATATAATTTTCCATATATATTGTTAACTTAAAGATATAAACACAAAAAATGATAGGAAATTTTGATATTCTAGCATGTCAAATGACATGAGTTTTTTTTAAAAGACATGTTTTGATAGGCAAAATAGCCCTTGACAAAAAAAAGCGTCAATTTTAGGCCTTGATCTAAGGATAGATCCCACTTTAAAATCTCTACGACTCTAAGCTTTAAAAAAAAACATAAGCATAGTGAATTGAATTAAAACAGCACCCTTAAGCTCTATACCCTAAGCTTTAGATCCCTATGCTCTACACCCCACTTTAAAAATTCTACATTTTTAAGCTTTAGAGCGCCTTTTACAAATTAAAACTGTAGATCCCTAAGTTGTAAATCCCACTTTAAAAGCTTTAAAGTTCTAAGTTAGTAAGCCCTAAAACTCTAACGTCTCGGGGTGACCCTCCCCCTACCTATGGATCCATGTAATATTTTCACTTTCTTTAATTCAAATTTTTACATTCTAATTTAAAAAAAATTCTAGTTCCTCATTGGATTAGCTTTAAAATCTCAAAAAAAAAATCTTTAAAGATTAAAGCTCTAAAGGATAAATTCCTTCCATAAAGTTTTAACCAACAAAAATGACAACTTTAGTTATTACCTAATCCTTAAAAAAAAACGTTAATTTTAGGCCTTGACTTGAAGCTAGATCCCACTTTAAAATCTCTACATCTCTAAGCTTTAAAAAAAAAACATAAGCATACTGAATTGAATTAAAAAAGCACCCTTAAGCTCTACACCCTAAGTTTTAGATCCCTATTCTCTACACCCCACTTTAAAAATTCTACATTTTTAAGCTCTAGAGCGCTTTTTACAAATTAAAACTATAGATCCCTAAGTTATAAATCCCACTTTAAAAGCTTTAAAGTTCTAAGTTAGTAAGCCCTAAAACTCTAACGTCTCGGGATGACCCTCTCCCTACCTATGGATCCATGTAACATTTTCACTTTCTTTAATTCAAATTTTTACCTTCCAATAAAAAAAAACTCTAGTTCCTCATTGGATTAGCTTTAAAATCTCAAAAATAAAATCTTTAAAGATTAAATCTCTAAAGGATAAATTCCTTTCATAAAGTTTTAACCAACAAAAATGACAACTTTAGTTATTACCTAACCCTCAACAAAAAAAAGTGTCAATTTTAGGCCTTGATATGAGGCTAGATCCCACTTTAAAATCTCTACATCTCTAAGCTTTTAAAAAAAACATAAGCATAGTGAATTGAATTAAAAAAGCACCCTTAAGCTCTACACCCTAAACTTTAGATCCCTATGCTCTACACCCCACTTTAAAAATTCTACATTTTTAAAGCTCCAGAGCGTCTTTTACAAATTAAAACTGTAGATCGCTAAGTTGTAAATCCCACTTTAAAAGCTTTAAAGTTATAAGTTAGTAAGTCCTAAAACTCTAACGTTTCGGGGTGATCCTCCCCCTACCTGTGGATCCATGTAATATTTTCACTTTTTTTAATTCAAATTTTTACCTTCTAATAAAAAAAAAATTAGTTACTCATTGGATTAGGTTTAAAATCTCAAAAAAAAATCTTTAAAGATTAAGGCTCTAAAGTATAAATTCCTTCCATAAAGTTTTAAGCAACAAAAATGACAACTTTAGTTATTACCTCAAGTTTCAACCGTGAATGAAATTCTCAAAATGAAAAGATGGATAAAAGAACTTCTCAAATTTCAAAATGAAAAAGTAACTCTTGGGATTTGTGGAGCCTCTAAGCTTTATCATTTAACATATAAGGCTGTCAACGTTTCATGCTTTCTAAGGCATTGGGCAACACAAAATCTTTTCTTTGATATAGGCCTATGAGAGTTCATTTCATTTTTCAAAACTCAAGACATGTCTATCATCAGATTTACACACTCTTAGTTTCAATGAGTGCCCACTATCTTATTTCAACCAATCAACATTTTAAGTCTATCAAAAAATAATTCAAAATACAACTCAATTTTATTACTATTTTAGTCAGCATAAAGAGAAGTGATCTCTATAGCCTTTGCCCTTTGGGCAGGCCAAAAAGGGATGTAGTTTTAAAAAATGGACAATTTTTGGGTTGAGGTCTTACTCAATTTTATTTGATTTATGATAAAGAAAAGATTTAGTGGTGGCCCGGTCATCGGTGGGTGATACTTTCTAGGATGTCAAATGAAAAGTAGCTGGAGTGGAGGGTGATGAATCATGATGGTAGTCTTAATTTTGTGGTGGGAATTTGGAGCCTCCACGCAAGAGCCATGTCAGTGCATGCTGATTGCTCTGCACATTCATGCTCGTCGTCCTTCATGCTCGTCATCCTGCACCTCCTCGTCTCCCTTCTGACCCCAATTGTGCCCCACCCTCGTCTTCCCCTTCCTTCAGCCTGTGTGTGCAAGGTGGCCAACTAGCCTCACGAATTATTCATTCATGGGCACTGCCCTATGAGAAAACCATCCATAGACGCATATGAAGCTGACCGAGCTGCTTGCAAGGATGTGAGGGAGAGAGATCCGTTCCCTGGCCGCCATTACACACAGACACACAGGGCCAATTCTCGATCCAGCTTTGAGGTGGGGAGTACTTGCTGCATGGAGCAGCTCGGCCTTATCATGGGGGACTCTGCAGTGCTCGACTGAGAGTGTCAGGTCGCAAGTCGCATGAACCTGAGTACTCCTTGTTGCACAGCAGGATCACTACTATTGCTAAACTGCCCAGCGTGACAGAGAGTAGCTGCATGAGCCATGGAGGATCACACCTCAAGAGTCAGTATCATGTTGTACAGTCTTCAACCTTACTTACTACAGTAAAATCTTCTTCATCGAAGCTGGCATTGCGCTTCTGCAGGCCACACTGCTCTAGTTCTCTGCAACATTGCAACGACCAGGTGATAATTAATCATCATTTTTTGTAGCTGCACCTGCAAGTCCAGTTAAGCACATTAATTACCCTGGTATCTGACTAATCAACTCATTTAAAGACTGCATGCAGGTTTCCTCAGTACTGACTGCACTTCTGACACAGAACAATACACCGATCACTATGGAATCCACTAGATACCTGACACCAATCTTATCAATGAGGCCAGTAAGATCGAGCTGAGCAATCTGGCGCATCGTGTGCTGAAAACGATGCGTTTGTTCGATGAGGACGACGGTGGCAGTGGGTCGAGTAGCGCCATGAAGAAGTACTGCTATCGCTTGGGCACAGGCAATGTGCACGCAAGGACTTTCTTTCTGGTGAGAGTGGGGATGTGGGCGGGGATTGCGCCACCCCACATGCCCAAAGGCGTCGATAATCTGTTTCAATTCAAGCTCATAGTGGATGCGGACAAGTGGCACGCATTGATGTCTACTTGGCCCGCACCACCCCACATGCCCAAAGGCCCTGATAACCTGTTTCAGTTCAAGCTCATAGTGGATGCGGACAAGTGGCGTGCATTGACGTTTGCTTGGCCCGCAGCAGCTCTGATGGCGACGCGCCCTTCATCTATTTGCTGGAGCTTTGACCCCTACCCCCCTCTCTCGCCTCTATCTCCCTCATCAATGCCACCAATTGCTTTCTCATCCTTCATCGCCCCCACGCCTATGTCCCTGTGAAAGGACCTTTTTAGCCATTTTAGCCCTGTGCTTCCTGCCTCGACACCTTAAGCTACAGCTCCACCAGTGCTGCCTAGTCCACCACCCCGTCTGTCACTGCTCCACTGTCCAAACTTGCCTTTATAGCCAGCTTGCGGGAGGCTAGTTTTCAAAAAATCAAAGAAAAATCAAAGCATCTAGCTCTTTCGGATATGTTTGCTGGCAAGTATCTACATTTGTTTGCACCTTGACTTGGCTGAGAACGATTTTGAGCAGCTAGTGGTTTCTCTCTCAAGGAAGTTCTTTCTGTCACTTACACTCAAAAAATCCCTTTGTTATTATTGATTTAGTTGTCCTGATGAATGTCAAAATTTCATGTCTGCCCATTGCAGGCTTTTTGCACGCAAAACTGAGGTCAAATAAACCCCAATTTTCTCTGGAATCCTTGCATGCAGGCTTGAATATGGTTGTAATTGACATTGTAGATTTGTGCTCTAGGGGCAGAGGATACTGCATATCTTCCCGACAATGTTTTAACCATATAGATCTTGATATTGCAGGCATGCAAGGAGTCCATAACAAAATATTCAATCAAGTACCTCTGAAATGATGTAAAGCTCCTAAATTCAAGTCCGTCGAGGTTTTCTTATCTGTTTATCTTGCTCCTTGTCTGTTTTTGTTCTGCGCCACAGCTCCCATGGATGCTTGCATCAAAACTAGGCAAAACCTAACCATGAAACTCTAGTTTTCCATAGCTTTTGTTTCTCAAAATTGTACTCCCTACTGACCACACCCTTGTTACTATTAGAGGTTATTTTGCAGGCCTTGTGATTTTATCACTTGTTTTATAGGTGAGTGTTGCAATGAGTGCTCAAAAGAAAGTTATGACTAAGGGTAGTGTGTTTAATGATGTTGCCAGTATGGAGGCCGGAGGGAACCTGTGTTGGTGGGTGAAAACTTAAATGGCTCTCAAGGAGCAATTACAGTTACCAAAATGGCATCATTGTGGAGGTTCATTTTTTGAGGCTCTCACTTCCTCGTTAGATGAGGGTAGTGACTAGGCTAGTCCCCTAAAACCATAGGTCCCTTCCCTCACGTTCGATCTTTTTCTCACTCTCTTTCTTGCCCTACGCTTTTATGAACAATCATATACATATATATCGGGTTTTCAAGCCCTCGACCGCTCCACCTAGTGCTTGCACGAGGCTCTTTGCAGGTTGTGGCTCAGTTGTGCTCGGCTTCTTGGAGAGGAGCATCTCAAGCCGTTTTTCAATGCTTCCCCTCTCCTTTCTCCTCATGCGCTAAGAACCCCATGCTGGAAGCTCTCGTCCCTTCACACTGATCGTGCACGCTCTTTCTTTTCTTGTGGAGCTCTTTTCGACCCCTCGGAAGGCAATAATTTTGTCGCTTCGTCATATTTTCACTAGCGTGACTTTCACGTGTTGGATCTGTTATGTGGGCCTTGTTTGAAGGGCTTTGGTGTTTGTGTAGTATATTGTGTTTGAGGAGCTTTGGGGTTAGTGGAGCATCGACTTTGCAAGATGTGGAAAAATTAGCAATTGGCGGTGAAGTGATGGAAGTGATGAGCTTGAGGTTGCACAGGTTGTCACCCTTGATGGGCTTGAAACCCCGACTTCACGTTTCGGGAATGAATTCACCCAAGATCTCTAGTGGCACTAATGTCCTCCCATTGCATCTGCGAGCAGTGCATATTGAGAAATGTGTTGGTTGTATTTAAAAACATAACATTTTTAGAAATCCACAACCTGCACTTGTCAGCTCATTGTATTAAGTGTTTGTTTTCTTAACTTGGACTACTTGTTAAACTAAACAGGTTTGTATTAGCCCCCCTCACACAATGGCGTGCCTTGAATCATGCGACGCAAAGGTCGAAAGGAAATTGAAAGGTGCTTTGCTAATCATAGAGTTGGTGGGTGATTCTGTTGGATTTTACGTGCACATCTTTTTAAGTTTTTGATACTAAGTTGGAATTGCAAAGCGGGTTGCTACCCGTGCCTGAAAAAGAAACCTAACTTTTCTAAAATTTCCCCTAAGCCAATTCAAGGAAAAAAAAATTGTATGTTTGGAGAGATGATTTATTATGAACAATGCTCCTATGTGGGGTCTTCAATAAGGTTTTACTGAAGCTTCAAGTGCGGGTGTTAGAACCTTGTGTACATTTGATGCCTTTTTCGCTTTGCTATTATGGGAGCGCCTTCGATCAACTTTTGTGATGTATCAATTGGTCTTGGGTGTATTGCGTTATTGATTGAGAGGGTTTTAATCAGTGTAGTAAGTGTCAATAAGCACACAAGTTATTGTTGGTCTCTTATATTTAGTGCTCTCTATTTCTCTCTAGCTCATCCGTCATTCTACCTCGGGATCTCTCTTTGGGGCATCTCTCTCTCTCTCTCTCTCTCTCTCTCTCTCTCTCTCTCTCTCTCTCTCTCTCCATCCATGTGTGTGAGGCTGTCGTAGCCTTGCCAAAGCATAGAGAAGGCGTAGAGCTTCTTGCAATAGTCTCCTCCAATCAAGGTCCTTTGAGAGTCGACATTGCAAATAGAAAGCTCATGAATGACTTCTTATGCTTTTGTAAGGGCACCACATTTGTCTTACATATCAACCAAAGCATTTCCAAGCAGTGTTAAAAAAAACAGGGGTATCGTGTATTCTAATCGGCTAAAATCATAAAATCTTGGTTAGATTTTATATAATTTTCATGTAATAGCATGGTAGATTTTCTTTTCTACATGGTAAAATAGCTCTTTTCTATATGGTAAAGTAGTAGTTTGTACGTCTTTATTTCTCCAAGTACCATTGTTAGAAGTGGAGATACTTTTGGATCTACAATATTATGGCTATACTTTAATTAACATGATAGGCCTCGGGTCTAGCAAGCAATTGGGAGATCTTTAACGTGCGGGGCTCGCCTCTGAGCTAAGATTATTAAACAGCAAGACGACAATAAATTCTAATGCATAGAATTGGAGGAATTTAAATTGTGATGGATCTCATCATTTGGATCATAATTTTTGGATGGAGTTGGGGGAAGTGTGTACAGAAGTTGTTAAGTGACTTTTATAAGGGTTGATTGTTCAATGAGTTTCAAGTGAGTAAATTTTCACAACCTACTTTAGGCAAAGAATATATACATGGGAACCGAGCCATGACAGTACAAGATTGCTAGCTATGGTGTCTGTCAAAGCCCCCAAAGCTAAGAAGTCCTGTTTATTTCTCAGCGGATGCACAATTATTACATAGTGTTTGTATGTTATTTTTCTAAAAGTTTTATGTCAAATGTTTGTATGTTGCTTTTTGGAAGATAATGGTGGAATTCTTAGTCAAGCCTGTCAAGATTCAACATTTGCTTAGTACACTTTAGGTGTAATCATTTTCATTTTGTGTGATATGCGTATGATTCCTTGTAAGCAAAAGTCTTGGATTGTAAAGAAGAGGTTGTTTAGCTGGTATAGCAGGCTCTAAGACAATTGATCTGTAAACTCATGACATTGGCCATGGGTAAGTCTAAAGGAGGCCATTGCGAGTAGGATATGTGGACACTTGATTGTATCTATGAACCTTTATCATACGTGATGATGTAGAGAACATCTTGTATGTCCTCATGAGCTATCGTGTTAAATGCGTTCGGATAGAAATTAGCAACAAAAATTGTTCTTTTACACTTGGCCAATTTCTTATTTGTGGAAGCCTAGCAAGAAGCTGCATTATGTGCAACACTTTGAACCCAAGCCAATACACGGACACTTGGACAAGAACGAGACTTATCATGTTTATAGAAGAAAGACAAACTCTTGAAAGGTGTAGTACAAAGTCTTAATAAAATTTAAGAGCCATAGCCATGTGGAAAACTCCAAAAGAGGGAGGGGGTGGGTCTACATCAATTATCGATGCCCATCCCTTTCCCTACACGCTCTCTCTCTCTCTCTCTCTCTCTCTCTCTCTCTCTCTCTCTCTCTCTCTCTCTCTCTTTTGTATCCTTGCCTTTCTTTATCTCTTGTTAAATAATAACTGCTAGCAGTAAGAAGCATGAGCGCTTTAGTACTTGTAATTTTCAAGGCACACCAAAAGATTAAAATAAGGAAGAGAGTTGAGTCTCGGGGTGGGTTTAGACGAGCTCATTGGTGAAAGAGGTACAAAAACTTTTCTCCCACCTTATTGTTCATATAAGGCGATTACAACACATGTATGCAAACCTTACAAACAAGCTTTCAACTAATCAATGATAATGCAATGGTGAAGTGGATGGCATGATCAGGGCCTCTTACACCCAAGTTGCATGATGTTTCCATGCATGATGGCTTGCCACAATGTTAGATTACGTCAGCATAATGCCTTTGCTCTTGACCTGCCATTATTTGCTATATAGAGAACAATCCATTTTATGTGTTCTTTATATCCCATGTGGGAAGCCTACCGAGTAGGTAGCTAGCATCATTTGTTTTGAGATTAAGATCTGTATCAGTTTACAAAGGAAATGTTGCTCGTTTTTTGACAAATTACATTGAATCAATTGGTTTATTTTAATATAGTATTCATTTTATTTCTTACTTTTCATGGTGATTTGTTTTCTCAAATGAAAGCACACTACAATTTACACTTCTAATCAGTTACAATTCAACATGTATTTTCACAAAGCATGTGTCATGTTACTAGTATACATAAAATAGTGGGACATTACATTGTGTACAAAATCCTATGGAGAAATGGCTCATTACGAGAACATCCATATCTTGTCTCTATGTAGGGGAGTATGTTAGAATTTTAGATACTGTACATAAGGGGGCTTCTCTAATTTGGATGCACACATGTGACATCCTCTTATTACTAATAGTGAATCCCTCCAGGTTACTATACTATACACTCTTTAACTAGTTTTACTCAGTTAGATCATGCGAGGCATAAATTTTATATGTAAGAAAGGGGTATGATAGTTTTCTTCATTGATTGTTGTATAATCGTAAAAAGGGGGGTCATATTTCCTAGTATGAGTCGTATATAGGGGTTTTATCAAAGTTGTCTGCTCGCAGGTGGCATCCCGTTTTGTATATAGAGTGAATCCCCCAGGCATCCGGAGGTCACTAGCAGAAGAAGAGGGACGTTGATGAGAGCAGCTTCTGCAGAAGAAAACCAACAAATAGAAGTGGACGTACTGGCATGTTGAGAGCACAGAGACATATGCTATACAAAATCTAGCAGAAGGAGAACAAGCGGCCTTGGAAGGGAATTGACAAACAACATCAACTCAGAGCGACGACAACAACAAGTATAGTGGATGATAGAGCCCAATGCAATATGGTGCAAGGCAGTGGAGAGACAATTTGACAAAGTGTACACGTGCATGAACACAACTGATCAATTTGAAAAGTGAGCACATGAAATCTGATGACCTGACACAGTCCTAATAAAGCTACAAGGGACATAGAAAAATGTGCAGATCAAGATGGGGCAAGGAGCCAGTGAGCATAGCTCCCACCATCATCAACGCAGCCGTTCCCAAAGATTAACAATCAACAAAACATGGGACTCGAGAGTTTCTTTGCATCAATAACGTGGACTCTTTGTAATCACTAGGAGATGTGACCAGGGATTTTAATTACGCGATGACGCATTTTGTTAAATGTTAATTATTGTTGTTATTATCACTATTTCTTTCATGTTAATAACATATCTAATGTCATGACCTACAAAAACCGGTAGAAAACTTAGAACCGGCGGGAAAACCAACAATCCCGGAAGACCCGGCGGGTTTAACATGAAACCTGGCGGGCCCGGCGGGACAAACAAGAATCCCGTCGGGCCCGTCATGTACCCCCTCCATATTTGACGTCTCTATATAACCCTGTAGTAGACATCACATCACATCACCTCTTCCTCTAAATTTGGTCATCCTTTAAAATTTAGAAGAAAAACTAAAGGTCAAAAAATGAATAGTCTTTAAAAAAAATTAAAACTTAATGTAACTCTGATCATGGATCATTAGTTCTTTTTTGGACTGAACTGATTCTGGAAAGGAGGTAGAAAGGTGAATCTTTAGGTCGGTATCTCTACATTTGGGATGGACTGATCTCATGTTTGGTTCACCGTTATATTTGCTAAATTGATTGCTATATTGATTAGAACTTCTATCATGGGTCATTAGTTCTTTTTTGGACTGAACTGATTCTTGAAAAGAGATAGAAAGGTGAATCTTTGGGTCGATATCTCTACTTTTGGGATGGACTGATCACATGTTTGATTCATCGTTGTATTTGCTTGCTATTCCGATTAGAGCTCCAATCATGGGTCATTAGTTCTTTTTTGGACTGGACTGATTCATGAAAGGAGGTAGAAAGGTGAATCTTTGGGTCGATATCTCTACTTTTGGGATGGACTAATCACATGTTTGATTCACCGTTGTATTTGCTTGCTATTCCGATTAGAGCTCCAATCATGGGTCATTAGTTCTTTTTTGGACTGGACTGATTCATGAAAGGAGGTAGGAAGGTGAATCTTTGGGTCGATATCTCTACTTTTGGGATGGACTGATCACATGTTTGATTCACCGCTGTATTTTCTTGCTATTTCGATTAAAGCTCCAATCATGGGTCATTAGTTCTTTTTTGGATTGGACTGATTCATGAAAGGGGTAGGAAGGTGAATCTTTGGGTCGATATCTCTACTTTTGGGATGGACTGATCACATATTTGATTCACCGTTGTATTGCTTGCTCATGTTTGAGTAGATTGAGGTTTATTCCCTTCAGGCTTCACTACTACGCTTGTGTGTGATATTGATTATAACACTAATGTTTGGTTTGAATAATACTTGAAAGAAGAGATAGCATACTAAGCTATGTTTATTGGTATTGCAGGCATCCAATAAGTATATCTTCCACCGGGAATGTGAGCGGTGATGTTGGTGTCTCAAGCCTGGCTTCCTTGAGGAGACCTCCTACCTCGATGCCAGGTCCTGCTTCGCAGGGCACCACTTCGTAGGGCAAGTGAAAGGAAGGTGGAAAAAGTCCAGGACCCGAGTGGAATTTTGCCACAAATTTAAACAAGTATCAAGATTGGAAATGTAACTTTTGTGGCGAAGAGAAATCTGGAGGAGCACCAAGAATAAGGGATCATTTGCTAGGTGGCAATACCAGAATCTAAGGAGGAAAGTGCAAGGGCTTAGGTGCAGAAGAAGCAGCTATGCGCTTAAAAGCTTTAATTGGTAAGATAATTTCCACGAGCAAAAGATCAAACTCTCTACTTTCGACCATCACACCCCGGTATCGATAAGATTAAACCAGTACGAGGGATCATTCGGCGTAACGCCCACCAATGGAAGCACTCAAAGCAGGGGACCAACTTCTCATATCGATGGAACTACACCTCCAAACCATGGATCTCCTGACTTTCAAGTAGGATCGTCAAAAAGTAGACAGGTTAGCTTACAGACGAGCTTCAAAACGCTTGCCTTAGAAGAAGCACAACTTGCACTAGCTAAAGCCGTCTATTTCACTGGGGGATCATTGGCCATTGTCACCTGTGATGCATGGAAGTCAGCTTGGAAACTCATTGGGGAGTATGGTGCTGGATTTACCCCTCCAACATATCACCATATGAGAAACCAACTGTTGGATAAATGTTACACAAGCACACAACAGGATATTCAAAGGGTAATATTAAATGCAACAGAACAATCTGGATACACCATAGTTAGTGATGGTTGGTCCAATGTTCAAAGGCAGCCATTGATCAACATCATGCTTGTATGTCCTCGTGGTGAATGTTTTATCAAAGCTGTGGATAGCTCTGGTCAAATAAAGTCTGGCAGTTTTATAGCTGACATCATTGGCGACGCAGTTGAGGGACTTGGAAAAGAAAATGTTGTCCAAGTAATCATGGACAATGCCAAAAATTGCAGGGCTACAACAGCAGGTAGGATACTTGAAAGTCGCTTCTCTCACCTATATAGTGCTGGTTGCAGTACACACAGCTTGAACTTGGTATTGCAAGATTGGTACAAGAGGGAGGACACAGAGTGGTTCAAATGGATAGTAGACAATGCTTGCTTAATAGTCAAGTTTGTTTTGAAGCATCAGAGGGTTCTTGACATGTACCGTCACAGGATGTCTACTATGTTAAAACTGTCGTGCGAAACTAGATTTTGCACCAACTACTATACGGTAGAATCACTAATAGAAAATAAGAATGCTGTGATGGAGACATTTGTTTGTGCCACTTTTTCAGAATGGGATGCCAGTCAAAGGGAGAAGATAAAAGGCAAAATAGGGGTGATTAGAGATCTACTAGCTGATCGCCACTTCTGGGATGATGTGGTGGATGTGCACAATGTCATGATGCCAATTATGCTCGCATTACGCCAACTGGATTCTGCCTTGCCTAACATAGGTAAGGTGTGGATGGCTTAGTGGACTATTCAAGAAAGCCTTGCAAATCCAGAGGAGCCTCAGGAGCCAATTGTGAAGCCTTGGAAGACACCATTCACTCAAAAGAGGAGAGAAATTTTGAGAAAGTATGTGCATGGTCGATGGGTTGGAGCACATAGTCCACTACACAGCGTAGCTTTCTTATTGGATCCAGAGTAATGGGCAATGGAAATAGACAAACTGGATGAGGAGGTGCTGGAAGACTTTTATGATGTGATAGGCAGGTTTTATGATGATCCTGATGAGCATGCATCAGTTGTTACTGATCTTACAAAGTTTAAACTCAAAGAGGGTAAGTTTGGTACAGAATTTGTGCAGAAACTTGCCACGGAGCAACAAGCGTGGAAGTGGTGGATGATGAATGGTGGTAGTGCACCCACCCTTCAATGCCTAGTTGTTAGAATCGTAGCCGAATGTGCATCCAATTCAAGTTCTGAGAGAAACTAGAGTACATTTAAATATGTACATTCCACCATCAGAAACCGCCTTCTAAATTCAAGAGCTGAAAAATTGGTGTATATGTACTGTAACCATCGGCTATTGGCAAGAGTGCAAGCTGAGAACTACAAAGAGGAGATGCCGCACTGGACTTATGATGTAACCAATGATGAGGTGGACGAAGACAGTGAGGTGCAAGGGGAATCTCATGAAGTAGAAACTACATGTACTTTAGAAGAGATTGAAGAGAATTTGGAAATTGAACCAACTTTGACCCGTCGCAGCAAGCGATGGTGGTTTAATTAATAGATTATCGAAT
This sequence comes from Adiantum capillus-veneris, assembly GCF_014529385.1. Classification (NCBI taxonomy): domain Eukaryota; kingdom Viridiplantae; phylum Streptophyta; class Polypodiopsida; order Polypodiales; family Pteridaceae; genus Adiantum; species Adiantum capillus-veneris. The sequence continues at coordinate 146,342,917 of NC_140931.1, read as the reverse complement.
CCATTGAGTGACTTCTGTTTAAGTTCAGAAACTGTTTATCTTATAAGCTTTTTTTTATATTTAGTTTAAGGTTTAGACATTTTCTTAATAATAAACGAAGCCCTTAAAAACCTTTACAAGGCCACAAATCACTATTAACACTAGAATGGTAACAGGACACTTTTATGTCCTTGGACACTTTTGTGTCCTGTTAAGTGACCATTTTGCTTGAATTATTTGAAGAGTATGAAAATGAATTTCTAGGTGCTATATATCCACAAATTTGCCTTATGAGCTGAAAAAAACTTAGCATTTTTTTTTTAGTATTGATCTCACCATTATTCTTACTCTTGCACAACATTTTTGAACCTAAACTGTGTGAAAAAACGGGTCCTATTTTCGGCTTTTTTCAATTTTTGGCAACTGTACCACTCTAAACTTCATGTTTGTGAGGTTTAGATGGCTAGAGGTTAGGCCTTCATAGTTCTCAACATTTTTTGATGCTTGTAGGGAGAGCTAAGTGTTAAAATTGAAAGTTATGACCAATTTACAAGAATTGCATAATCCTGTTTTTTTGCCCAAAATTAGTACTTTTATGATTTTTTTGGTGGCTTTCTTGATATCCAAATTCAATTTTTATTGTGCAAGTGTAATGTATAACATAAAGCTAATCTTCCTTGAGTTTTGGGAGACCTAATATGCTATATAGCATAGTATATGATGATGGTTGAGTTTTTTGATTGCTGAAGCATACGATACATTTTAGAGTAGCAAGTATAACTTTCTCAATATTGCTAGTTTCTTAGGCCAATTGTGTGTATTTTGTGGGTAGTAACCATATCTAATCATAGACTACAAACTTGGCTAGATATTGAGTAGTTTCTATGGGTTTCTAGAGGTCATAATGCTAAACCCAGTTTTTTCATGTTTGCTGTATTTAACACTTTATCATTGCCCCCAAGGTTTCAATTGTAAGAGATCCATTATCTTTTTGACATGCTCCATGGCTCCTTTTGAATCCAGAGGCCCGAAGGGAACTAAGAAAACATGTATATAGTATCTGTATTGAGCGTGACTATAGAAACTTTGATGATAGGTCCGTAGAATGGCAAAAATGCAACTTTTTTGTACCTATTTTTTTGCCCAAAAAAAAATTAGTGAGGTAAAAGCAACCATATGTTCTGGTCACCAACCCATTCAAGTTAACGAGGCATTTTATCTCATGTCCTACAAAAATCTCCACTCTTATTTATATGCAAGCAATCGTAAGAAATTGCTGTTTTGGGCAAAATGCACTGGTCCATCAACTTTGGAGGCTTGTAGTGACCAAGGGATGAGAAAAATTACAAGTTTCTCAATTTTTCCATGTGTAGTAGTTATTGAACTATAAGCTCATGAAAGGATTTTTCAAAATGAGTGGATCTACTATGGTTTTGGAATTTTTCCCCAAAACCCTGAAAGGACACTTTTATGTCCTGTTAGGTTACCATTCTAGTTTAAAGCTTCATAATATACAAAGCCCTAACAAATCTTCGCATTATCACATATCATAATTGAAGCTGAAGTGAAGACAATTCACAATTCACTAATAAAATTTCGCAAGACAACGAGTAAATGTTTTCAAATGTTACAAAAGCTATCCAAGTGATAGTGAAATATTTGTGAGAATATCTTCATTCTCCTATTCACGCTGACCTTTAAGCTTATTATAGTCTTCAGACATTTTGAACATTGCATATAGCTTTTTGGATATCTCATACTTTGCATCAAGCATGAAGCATGATATATGGTACATATGTCCGCATGGCAAGCTGAAGTGACCACACCACTCATGAAAGAATGATCTACACATGGGGCAAGGACCACCGTGCTCACCAGAAGCTGGAGGGGCCTCAATAGATGTTGGGTGCTCAATCAATGTGGCAGCATTTTGTTTTTTTTATAGTCGCCTCTAACTCTTTACGTGGCGAGATAGCACCTTCACCTCCATTTGCAAGTCTCTATTTAGGGTTGCTTTTGCATGAGAGCCTTGTGTAGCTTGTGATGCTTGCCTGAGTTGAGTTTGAAGATCCTCTTTAACTTGTTGCACTTCCATTGATGCACCTTCTAGTGCCAATGACATCTCTTGCCGTGTGAAGGTGATTGCACTACTGCGAATGTCCTCAACCGTCATATGAGGTGTCCTTGAGCTGAAGTCCACTGCTTCACCCAAGACATAATGCATGTATAACATCTTGGCAAACCACAATGGACGATCCATATGATGCATAGGATAACCCATAACATCGAGATATATGTTCTCTCCATTGTCTCGTATGTATGCATTAATGCATTGTGATAGCTTGAGTCGGCCTTTCTTGATGTTGTCATCTGCAACGCCTGGCCATATGGATTTGACCATTTCTCGGTCAATCCTAGTGTTCACCTCTTTCCATTGTGTACCCACTGGGAGCAACGAGCTGCAATTCGAGCGGTGTCGTTCACTCCACCGCCTTGACACATGGATCTGAGATGCTCAAAAGCGCGCTTAGCCCTTTGATTATCATTATCCATATCCTGATTAAACACTATACTTCAGTTACGGCATACAAACTTAATGATAATCAATTGCTATAAGAGTAACCACCATTTTACGACAATCAATTGCTATAATTTTAACCACCATTTTATGACAATCAATTGATATTAGAATAACCACCATCTTACGACAATCAATTGCAATAAGAGTAACCACCATTTTTTAAATCAATGAATAACTACCATCTTACGACAATCAATTGATATAAGAGTAACCACCATTTTTTAAATCAATGAATGATAATCATTGATTCCACGTGGCTTGTTGCTTGAAACTTAAGAGAAAAAACAAAACTCATAGAAAATTTGTTGTCTATTGAGATATAACAAAGTGTTTTTATTACTCATACATTATCCATGGCGCATAAAACACAATTTTTAAAAGTGCTTTTATAAGTCAAAAGTCTCAAAAAACCCTGCTTCATAAAGTACATCATATATCCATTAAAAAAAGGCTACACTCATTTCAGAGGGAGGGCGTAAGCATCGTTCTGGTTGGGCTTCAAATCTTTCTAATTCTTGGTCCAAAAGTGCCAAGGTCTTTCTGTCTGTGGATTTCTTCCTCACCCAACCTTCCACAACAATCCTAGATACGGCTTGTACCTCCACTGAAACCTTATGTTTCAACTAATCTGTGCTGTAGTAGTCAGAGAACTCTCCACAAAACTTACAAAATTTCCATATCACCCATCCTATGGCGTACACATCTGTGGCCTTGGTGCATGGGCACTGGTGATTGCCATCTAGTAACTCAGGAGCTCACCAAGGATGGAGCTTTTGCCAGCTTTCATCGGTATTGTTAGTCTTTTGTGTCTCTAAGCCAACGCGCAGAGCCAATCCCCAATCAATTATTCCAATACTGGGAGTGAGATCCTTGGTAAAGTCCAACATGATGTTCCATGGATGGAGATCATTGTGGATCACTCCCTCGTCATGTGCGAATCGCAATGCCTTCACCAAGGCATGGATCAACGAGGGAGCCTGATTGCAGAGGCTCTTGATACGTGTTTTCTGGTCTTCAGAGGGCTGCTCCCATTTAAAGTCTTCAGGGATCTTTCCTTTCCCCTCTTGATGCGCTACAAGCGTCGTGAAAGAGCCATGTGGAAGGGGCACTGCCTCCATAAGATCACCTAAAGTTCCCCCATTGAAGTAGGGGAATATCAAAAACCATGGCAACATTACAGAGTGGGCAATACTCCTCACAATCCCTCTATGGTTGAGATCTACCCCACTTTCTGATGCAAAGATTTTCCACTGATGCTTGGCCTGTCCTTTGAACTCCTTGGCACAATAAGTATTCGTTGCAGGAAGGAAACTGATCCCTTTGATTTGAACTTGCCACCATGTGCCATAAGCCCCTGACCCAAGTTTCTTGATCTTCTTAATGGACTTATTTGGAATGCCCAGAGTCATACTACATTCAGAATTGTATATACTGCTCTCCAGGTGACTGGCAGAAGCAGTAGAACCCGATGTTCCCTCAATGGCAGCCTCCTCAATAAACGATTCTCCAACTTGGCTGCTCCCCATAACTCTGGTGATAGCCATTCACATTTTCTTGCTTAGGCCAAACTGTGTGTCTATGTGGGATACTCGCCTTGACCTCTCCTTTTCAGCTCTCCATCTAGTGTTCCAATGCTCTAGCTTACCCTTGTCTACTTCTTGAGGGCATTCTTCTTTCAAATCAGAGGCCACCTTGGGCAAATTGCCCACCCAACTGCTCAGTAATGAGATTATTGATTCGGTTGTTTTGTCTGGATATAACAACAACATTTTGCGGGCAATCTCACTGTATAATGATCGCAATCTAGACTCATCTGCAACAATTTGTGCTATATCGTCGGGATCTAGTGCATTGACGATCGTAATCAATAATTTTCTAATTTTCTTTTTGAACTCTATCATTGAAGTAGCAGAAGGATCCATTTTGCCTGCAATGGTATTATTGCAAACAACACATTGTGAAATATAACTATGTGCCACCGCATTTGGATCTTTTCTACGTGAAAGAAAAAGTGCAGTATAGAGCATAGATCTCATACGCTTTTGCAGTGACACACCTAATCGCAATTGCAACCATGTGCCAATGCCTCACCGTATGAAAACTTACAAACAGATGCTCCTGTCATTCTAGCAGCAACACACCTAGTCGCAATTGCAACCATGTGCCGAGGCATGAATGACTGGGAGCAGCATAAAACAGAGTCACCCTACGCTTTTGCAATGACACACCTACACTACAAGAGGTTGTGTGCTCTTGTGACGCTGTTAGCGACGAAAATACACTGGGTTTTTATAACCCCCGGCGTCGCTAAAACCGTCGCTACGAGCGTCGCTATAAGCGTCCCTATAAGCGACGCTCATAGCGACGCTTATAGCGACGCTTATAGCGACGTATACACTGCAGACTATAGCAACGCTCATAGCGACGCTACAGAGCCATAAATAGCGACGGTTATAGCGACGCCCGAGAGATTTTTTTTTTGGTGGCAGGGCATTGAATGCCCTGCCACCCATCAACCATATTGTACTTGATTCACTTTTTAAAAAAAGTGCAAGGGTAGATAATAGACCCAAAATAGTCACCCACAAGACGCATTGTTTGCAAAATTGACAATTGTACACATCATAGGCAAAATGAATTGATTGGCAAATGTAATAATGACAATTGTACAACATCATAGGCATAAAGAATTGATTGGCAAAAGGAACTGCGGTGACAAATGTAATAATATACATGGTTCAAAAAGACGTATAAAATCCGTCTCATGATACATAAGCTATGAGAAACCCTAAACTAATGCTATCTAGCTACGGCTAAACTGACGTCGTCTAGTCAGACGTCTCATCGCGTCCAAGCGGCGTATCTGTCGGATTCTGCAAAAAAAGACAATAAGACAGCTTTCAGTAAGTATAAACATATAACGACATTTATAAAACAATACAAAAAATAAAAAAGAGTAAACCCTAATACTAACCATGCCGCCGTGAGAACTGAGAATGTCCATCAGAGCGTTTAAGCCCTTCCTGCCTGCGTACTCGCGCTCGTATGGTGTGGGATCACGTCCTGTCATCGACCACTGTCAAAACATACAAAGATTTCATTATGTTAGAATTAAAAAACTCATAAACCCTAAACTATCGAACATAAAGAGCAATGTGAAAACACTTACAAAATCGGCCTCAAATGATGCCCATCCACCGCTCCCCAAGTGGTGCGAGCTCCCTGCCTCTACTCGCGCTCTGGCTGCATCCTTTTGTTGCTTTCACTTGTCGGGATTCTCGCGCGCTGCTTTCTTCGCATTCTTCCAATCTTCTTTGGCCAGCCAATCTGGCCTGTTCCACCCATTCTTGATTGCATTTTGCACTTCGGAACGCTTGTGTTTGCAGTATTCGCGCATTCGAATCTTCATCAGGTCTTCATTGAAGCGCTGATCCCGTGTTGGAACGGGAAACCCATCATGAAGTATGCTGATGACTCTGTTTTTTAAATCTCTTGGTACTTCACTCCATTTGTTTAGTATGTAGTGTCTAAACAGCTGAGAGCAAAGACCACGCATGCGCGAGATCACCTTCTTGCCGTCATCATCCATGATGATGCCGCCGCTGAAGTCGATGGAGTAAGATAAGCCCTCTGGCCGGTGACGCGTGAACCTGGGTGTCCCGGCAGGGGTCTCTAGCGGCGTGTCGATGGGGGTACGGACGTCAGGTGTCTCCACAAGCGTCTGGGCCCCGAAGCGAGGAGTGTCGAGTGGGGTGGCTCCTGGCGGAGTAGGTAGAGGTGTGTAGCTTCTAGGAACAGTCAGCCGTGCAAAACCTGGCGTAGATGGCGATGCTGTGGCTGGTGTGGGGGTGGGCAAAGAAGGGGAGGGTAAAGAGCCTCGTCGAACACGAGGCGGTGTGGAGGCATCGGTGGCGGAATCCCCACAACAACCGCCACCGCCACCACTAGAGCGCCGGTGTCTAGACAAGTGTGAAGCTCGTCTCGTCGACGCCGAAGCTTCGGAGCGCGCCGAATGCTCCGAAAGAGAGGGAGATGCGGATGGAGTAGGAACGCGCGATGATGCGCCAGAGCAATGACGCTCCACGTACCACTGTCTCTGCTGCGGTGACAAAGAAGAAAGAAACTCCTCATCATCCATACCTGCATTAAACACACGAATATTTAAACTTAATATTGAATGAATAGAGTAGACAATGACGCAAAGACCATTAAATACAATGACGTAATGACGCATATAAATACAATGACGCAATGAATTGAGTGATAGCAGAGGCAAGTCGAAAACTCAGAATTTTCAATCAAAAGATGTGAGCGCGAGTAGAAAAGAGCGTTATACACCATGGAAGGTACTTAGAGAGCCAGAGCTTTTACAACACGGAGCAAAATTGTTCAAATACAATATTTGTGGCTTTAAGAGATCTCTCTCTCATCCTCGCATAACTCAGCATAACTTCCTATATCTATATAGAGCTCTCCGTTTAAACACATATCCTCTGTTTCATTTTGTAGCTCCTCTGCATGCACCCCATATAGAGTAGTAGCATCTTGATGCTCGTCTGGCACCACCGCAGCGGCTTCTGATTGAGCATCTTCTCTGATCTCCTTCATTGATGCCGTTGTGATTGGCACATGGTAGCCTTCATACGTCCTTGCACTACGAGGGGCTACCTCTATGACGTACCACCAGTTTGATGTAGACTTTGTAGGATGAAATATTACCTGCCAGAGCCACATAACTTACATGAGAGCTTTCAAGCACATAACTTGTAAAAGGGGGATGTTAACTATTTACATACTTACTTGTTCACAATGCTCGGGTAGTACGAAAGTGTCTCTTAGGTCAGTCCATTTCTTAGTAGAATCCACCTCAAGAAAACCAGACTCTCCTCTACGCACAGTAGCGTTGCGACCCTCCATGATTATCTTGAACCATTGCACGTCAAACAAGTCGACAAAAAATCCTCTGTAATCGATCCTCAAAATCTCTTGCAGCGTGCCGAAGTAAGTGAGTTCCGCCACCACAGGATCTGCATCAGAGGAACGTCGTCGACTAGACTGTTCAAATTTTGCCATGATTCCACAATCTTGAGTAAAACGCTTTTTGTCGATTCGTTCCACCCTAAAATGTCGACCTTTACACCATGCTGCTATGTATGACTTATACTACAACGAACAAAGATTATGAGTGGCGGTTCAAACGTTTATAAATAAAGTCACTTGCTAGTCGTACATTGCAAACTTACCTTGGTCGCGCAACCCCGAGAGTACTCCCACTCTTCCTCAGTCACTTCGTCACCGCATTGTTGTGCGCTTTTCAATTGGTTGTGCAACCATCTTAAGCTCATGAAGGTTGGTAGGCTCTCCAGAACCGTTGGATAGTGCATCGGTGGTCGTCTTCCCCATCTCCACTCGATTCGTGCCCTTTGTCGCTCTTGCTTTGCATCCTCATATTGTGAAATCCACTTTTGCATCACTAGATTGTGAAGCATGCAAAATCGGTTGATTTTAGCCTCTAGATCTTCCGTCATCTTTTTCTCAACACCGAGATTGCACATGACAATCCCAGATATGCGCTCATCATCTATGGTTCGCCATAGCGTGTCCCGGGCTTTATCAAATCCGTCTAGCCACTCTCCAATGTACACTAGGGACTCTGATACCAACCAACCTTCTGCCATGCTACCCTCCGGACGTGCCTTTTGACGCACATATCCCTTAAGCGTTTTCATGAAACGTTCTAAGAAGAACATCCATCTGGAATGAACTGTGCCAGCTATTTCCACCTCATCAACTATGTGAACGAGAAGATGCACCTGAATGGTTAGCATTGTAGTAGGAAAATGTTTCTCAAACATGCACACAAGCTCCGCAGCATTTAGTTTGGCGAATGGTATGGAGGCTACGTTGATCTCCTTTTGTGAGATCCATTGCACCAGCTTTGCAAGTTTGTAGATTGTGTTACGGATGTCGAGAGACAAACATCCCTCAATGGCAACCGGTAAAATAAACTGTAAAGTATGTGCAGCAATGATATTAAAGTGCACATTTTATGCAATGATATTAAAGTCCACTATGAACGTACCTGACACATTTTATGCCAATCGTGTGACTTCAAACCGGTAAGCTTTCCTTCTTTAGTAAAACACGTTCGGAGCGAGTGCATTACGCCAGTGGGGGTCCGCAAAGATCGAATGGTCTCTTTTACTTTGCGTTCTTGGGCTCCTGTGAAAATCCATGGTGCTTTAGGGAGTTTTATCAATCCATCAGATGCTGTTTGCGGCCAATATTGCTCCATACGATCCACATTTCTAAGGTCAACTCTGTCTCCCAAAGTATCTTTCTTGCCGGTCAGATGGTCCCATAGTAGATTACCCACATTCTTGAATATGTGCATTGGATCGAGCAAGTGATTGATCATGAGTCGGGGCCAGTATGGTAACTCGTACCATAGAGATAGTCTCTTCATCCCTGGAGGCAATCCGTCATCGCACATCTCCTTCTGCTCTAACCATGCTTGTGCAGACATCCTTGGTGGCTCTCTTCCCAAAAAGCCGTCACGTAACATTGTAAGATGTTGATCTTTGACCAAATGGATTTACGCCATCCATAGCCAGGCCTAAGCGCAAATTTCGAGCTTCCCTGGCAAAATCCGACCATGTTCCATCTATATGTTTCCAGGCTACGCAATCTGCAGGAATTCGTAGCACACCATCCGAAGATTTATTCTCCTCATGCCATGATGCTAGGGCGGCCATGAACTTACATTCGAAGAAATGCTTGATGCGAGGAAGCAGAGGGAAATGTCGCAAAACCTTTTGTGGAATTTTTTTCCCGTGGAGATCTACTCGATATCTTTCGGAATCACATTTCGGACACTTCTCCATGTCTATGTATTCCCCTCTGAAAAGAATGCAGTCATTAGGACAAGCGTGGATAGAATTGTAATCCATCCCCAAGTTTCGCAAAATCTTTCTTGCTTCATCTCGGGAATCTGGCATCACATTGTCAGCTGGTAGTATGTGCTCTTTCAGCAATCTACACAACATAAAAATATGATACAGTCGTGTAAAAATCTATCAGATCATTATACATTTAGAGTTTTATTAAAGTAAACTAATTGTAATAGATCACCTGAAGAGCGTTGTGACGCTAGTGTCACTCCATCCAAACTTTGCCTGCATGTTGAGAAGAACCAGGAGTGCTTTCAATCTAGACATACGTGCTCCATTATACAATGGCGTATCGGCTTCACTTTTCATATCATCATAGATAAGCCTTTCTGAATCCATGATCGTCTCGATCATTTCATCAATCTCGGGCTCAAACATTGCCTCGTTGGGAATGTGCTCTGCATGATCATCCCCCGAGCTGTCAGAGGCTACATCTTGTGGCCTCACATATGCTGCTTGACCAAAGCGCCTGCGAACACGTCTATTGGGTTGCAAGATTGCTGCTTGTTGGCCAGCGTCAGAGTCCGACGAGTTATAATTGGCAACAACTCGATCTATAATAGATGGATCGAACTCGCCAAATTCGCGAACGTGCTGCAAAGAAACACGTCTTGTCCGTCGCACAGCATGCTTGCATTGATTACAAGGAAATAAGACCCTCGTTGAGAGATAGGTGTTTCGGTTGGACGGTCCCACATCCTCGTCACTACTCATAATGAGGATAAAAAACTTATAACCTGGACAACAAATTTAATATTCTATTGGCATTCTTCGTCTTATCTCTCTCTCTCTCTCTCTGTCTCTCTCTCTCTCTCTCTCTCTCTCTCTCTCTCTCTCTCTCTCTCTCTCTTTACCTCACATTCTCTAGTCATGTCCAATCCCCGCACACCTCGGTCTAGAGGTGCACGGAGATCAGAACCACCGAGTTATAATCTCGTCTTTATTGGTCAATACCTATATTTGTGGGTACAAGAAATCTACACACCCACGTCTACATGATATTGCATGTAGTGGACAAAACCCCTTTGCCTCTTCTCTAGCTATAGCACTTCACAGCATCTTAACATCTTTTCACAGTAGATCTTTTCACTGTTCGTCTAACTCTAAACCCTAAACCGTAAGTAATTCTTGCGTGGACTCGATCTAACGTAAATAAGCGTAAATCTAAATAAACGTAAATCTAACTAAAAATAAACCTAAATCTAATTTAACGTAAGTCTACATCTAACCTAATCTTTAACGTCTTTTGGGATAGTTTCCTACGACATTAAAACTCTCTTCTTCTTGTGTGTGTGTGTGTGTGTGTGTGTGTGTGTGTGTGTGTGTGTGTGTGTGTGTGTAAACCTAAATAAACCTAAGTCTAATCTAATATAACATAAATCTAAATCTAACGTAAATTATGTTATATTAAAAACAAAGAACTAAACTAACAGGGATTATAAGAACCTTAAAACTGATTTAACACATAATTTTTCACATAACTCGGCAAGAGTTGGCATTCTCATCACTAAAGATGTGAGAGTTAACTTCCGGCGGTGACGCTGCCTCATCTCTATCCACATCTGACGACAGCAATTGGCCCTTTAGACCGTTCTTGCTCTTGTTACTGACTTTGAAGTTGCTGTTGAATGACTAGAGGTTGTCTAGATGGTCATTGTGTCGGGGATGTAGTGACTCTTGCCACCCTAAAGATCCACCTTCTTCCCTATCTTCTGAAGACATTTCACCAGTACTTTTGGATCAACGGAGCCCACCATGAGTGAAGGCAGCAATACCCTATATTCCATTGAGGGCTTTCTTCATCCGCTTCATGCAGGCATCGCAGTCTATGGAGACCTAAATCTAATCTAATATAACGTAAATCTAAATCTAGCGTAAATAAACGTAAATCTAGTTAAAAATAAACCTAAATCTAATTTAATGTAAGTTTACATATAACCTAATCTTTAACGTCTTTTAAGATAGTTTCCAACGACGTTATAACTCTCTTCTTCTTGTGTGTGTGTGCGTGTGTGGATGTGTGTGCCAATAAAAAGAGATAAATGGTAAACCTTTCTATCACCCATGCCAAGTATGATAGATTGATTATGCCATTTCCCTCTTGAATAATAGGTCTTGAGTTCAACTCCTCGTCGGCTAGATCTTTAGGTCTTTTAATTTTAATTAGTTTCCTACGACGTTAAATTAGTTTCTCTCTCTTTCTCTCTCAATGTGTGTGCGTTTTTTTGGATCGTATGCATGTTTTCTCTCTCTTTTCCTCTCTCAATGTGTGCGTTTTTTGTTTATGCATGTTCTCTCTCTCTTTTCCTCTCTCAATGCGTGCGTTTTTTGTTTATGCATGCTCTCTCTCTCTTCCTCTCTCAATGTGTGTGTGCATCTTTGTTTATGTATGTGTGTGTGCGTTTTTGTTTTTGTTTGTACTCTCTCTCTCTCTCTCTCTCTCTCTCTCTCTCAAAAACACTATGTGTGTGTGTGTATGTGTGTGTGTGTGAGAGAGAGAGAGGGAGAGAGAAAGAGGGGAAGGGAACATGAGAATGAGGAGAGGGAAGGAGCATACCTGGCTCTCCTTCCTCTCCTCGTGTGTGTGTGTGTGTGGAGAAGAAAAAGAGAGAGAGAGAGAGAGAGAGAGAGAGAGAGAGAGAGAGAGAGGGAGAGCGTTACGTGCTCCTTGCTTGAGGGCGCCGAAAAACTCAGATCTGAGATCTGAGTTTTTGGGCGCGCTCGGTTATTTTTTTAGCCCAGCCGGCGTCGCTATGAGCGTCGCAAATTTCTTTGTAAATTTGCGACGCTCATAGCGACGCTTATAACGAGGCTCATAGCGACGCCGGGAATTTTTTTTTTGAGCGTCGCTAATATGAATAGCCTCTTGTAGTGCTAGCTGCAATTGCAACCATGTGCTAGTGCATTCACGCACGGTGACTTCTTTCAAACAGATGCTTCTGTCATTCTAGCAGCAACACACCTAGTCGCAATTACAACCATGTGCGAAGTATGAATGACTGAGAGCAACATAAAACATAGTCACCCTACGCTTTTGCAATACACACCTAGCCGCAATTGCAACCATGTGCCAGTGCATCCACGCACGGTGACTTCTTTCAAACAGATGCTTCTGTCATTCTAGCAGCAACACACCTAATCGCAATTGCAACCATGTGCCAAAGCATGAATGACTGGGAGCAACATAAAACATAGTCATCCTACGCTTTTGCAATGACACACCTAGTCACAATTGCAACCATGTGCCAGTGCATCCACACACGATGTCTTCTTTCAAGATTCAAGCATATGAAGAATTATGAAATTATTTGAGCACACATTCATGCATTAGATGCTACCGTCAATCTAGCAGCAACACACCTAGTTGCAATTGCAACCATGTGCCGAAGCATGAATGACGGGAAGCAACATAAAACATAGTCATCTTGCGTTTTTGCAATGACACACCTAGCCGCAATTGCAACCACGTGCCAATGCATCCATGCACGGTGACTTCTTTTAAACAGATGCTCCTGTCATTCTAGCAGCAACACACCTAGTCGCAATTGCAACCATGTGCCGAAGCATGAATGACTGGGAGCAACATGAAACATAATCACCCTACACTTTTGCAATGACACACCTAGCCGCAATTGCAACCATGTGCAAGTGCATTCACGCACGGTTACTTCTTTCAAACAAATGCTCCTGTCATTCTAGCAGCAACACACCTAGTCGCAATTGCAACCCTGTGTCGAAGCATGAATGACTGGGAGCAATATAAAACATAATCATCGTACGCTTTTGCAATGACACACCTAGCCGCAATTGCAACTATGTGCTAGTGCATCCACGTACGATGATTTGATAAAAGAAATTTTATACCTTTAAGTTTTAACGCAAAAAACTCAAAAAAACATCAATAAAATAAGGAAGGGTTAAAAAAATTACTGCTACACTACTTTGAGAATGTGGAAAGCTGCCAGAAAGTTAGGTGAAGACTTTTCAAAGTACCTCTTTTGTGAAAAAGACAAGCACCGACGTCCGCTTTATATAGCCACGGCGGGCCCGGCGGGAAAGTAGCTTTACCCAGTGGGCCCAGCGGGCCAACTAATTAGCCCGGCGGGCTACGAGCCGGTCTCCAGGTCTCCCTGGAGGTCAAAAAAGATGAATGTCAATTAACATAATATTTGTTATTTTGCATTTCTATTGTTATTAACCTGAAATTATAGTGTGATCACGTCATTTTGAAATCTCTGGATGTGACTCACAAAGAAGAGAATGAGATAGTCCAACTTGTGCACTTCATTGTTTTGAACGCAAAGCATTTAGATAAGTGCAGGGGCATACTAATAATTATCGATCATCTTTCAGTGCATATGTGCACCACAAGAGAGGCGAAGATGACGGCATGCGGGCATCTCTTGTATTGGTTGTGTTTGTGAATGTAGCTAGCTGAGGATCAGGTCATGGTGGACTACCCAATATGCTGCCAATCGGTGCACTTGCTTCCCCTCATCTCGGTGGCTGCTCGAGCACTCGCATGAGTGGCGGTGAAACTCAAAGCAGCAGTAGCGCTTTCAAAGCCAAACTTCTTGTGTCAACGTTGTAGCAAGCCACAAGCGTCAAATCCCGTCATCCTCGCTGCATGCAACCATGTCTACTGCTAGCCCCGTCTCTATCTGCTCCTCTCCACAATCGACTATTCTTTGTCCAAGTGTTGCATCCCCTTTTGTCACAACTCTGCTTGCAAGGCAACTCCCATCTTCCATCCAAGAGAAGGCATTGTTGTTGCTACTAGAGATGGCGATGATGATGATCAAGATGAGGATGCAGATATTGAACCTCCACTTAGATTACCCTCTCACACCCTCCTCTTCAACTCGCTTCTCCCCAAGCCCTCCCCCCTAATTTGCAACATAGAACATAAAGTTAGCTATGCTTCTCTTTAAGCTTAAACAATATCCTGCATCTTAACTTTTGTATTTGTTATGGCTCCTCTTTTGTGTCTGATAAGGAGGACATATATTCACAATAGTAGACTTTTCGATAGCACAAGCACGACCTCAGCTCGACTACATTGCAAGGTTCGTTATCTTCATCCAACTCCCCATGACTATGCGTTTGCTTGGCGCAACACATAAACGCTACGGGGCAGGGCACGGCTTCTGTTTCTTATAATTTTTGGAGAGACCACAATGCCAACTCTCCACCATACTTTTGTATGGCACTTTTGCATGACATGCACTAAATATTTTGCAATTTTGATATGTGACGTTTCATTACATGACATAATGTTTAACTATTCACATTCCTTTCTTGTAGCTTGACTCAAATATCGACTTGTAGAGTGGACAATTGAAAAGCGCCTGTACAACTTCGCAGGTTAGTAAAGCACTTCATTTCATGTTGCAGTTCATTAATGGTTTATCCATTTGCTGTTTTAGAATTAAAAGTTGTTGTTCTCTCTATTAACACAACATCCTCTTCCATTCTTTTCTCAACTATTGTGCCCATAATCCATTTTCAAATTTCACATCGAGTAGATTGGTTCATTGTTTAAATACTTGCGATTTTATTTAAACCAACAACATACTGATTTCTATTATCAATCTCTATTATTTGATGCAGATAATATCAATCATCCCTATAATATCTATTGATTGAAGCACTTAACTTTGCCTCCTCCCAAGAACATAATAGCATTTTTCAAATGTATATCCCTTTCACACAGTGCCGTCGTTGCCAAATTACTCGTGCTCCTGTTTCCTCTGGTGCGCGATACTAAATGTCAATTTGCATATGTCCTCCTATATAATATATTCTATAGATGTTATATATCGAGGCCCACCAAGTAGTCTTGAGAATAAACGGACAGTTCACATCGTTCGACGGCTTTTGGAGAGGCTGCAAGAAAGAGCGGCAGGGGGAGGAAGAGAAGCGGCGGGCATGTCATGAAGGAGGGTTTGGCGAGGAGGATAATTAAAATCTATGGTTTCACATGCGATCCAGCTCAGGAGCGACGTCGCAAGTGCGCGCATGGAGCTTGAATCCCCCAGGAATTAGCTCAATAATACGAGCAAGCTACCAAGTCCGATGTAGATTTTCCTGAGGATCAGTTGCTCGGTGAGTCTTGTAGAGCCCTTATCAAATTTAATGTGTACAATATTATTGTGGGTGAATGCGATAGACAATAAGAAGAGAAGAGGAGTGAAGTAGTACAGAGGATAAGAAGAAGATGGGCGCAAATAAGAACATTTTACATCGATCTTGTGGGTCTTGAGCTCAAGATTTTGAGATAGAGAGAGAGAGAGAGAGAGAGAGAGAGAGAGAGAGAGAGAATAATTGCAGGTGAGGAAGCAATGAAAGCACGATATGGACTTCATTAGGTGTGGTGGTCGACGCCGTTGAGAGTACTCTTGTGGACACGAGTCATGAGACAGTACCAGAGACAAGCAACAATGTAACAAGATCATCTCACACATAATGGCCATGTATCACTGGATGCTTACTCAATTAAAGAAATGCAAGTTATACTCATGTGTACAAAAATGGAGGCGGATCCCTTCCCCAATTCCTGGGTAGGTAATGCTCAAGCTTACAAGGCCGGAGGTCTAGAGTGAGCTCCCAACCTTATCGCAATATTGCTCACCATTGCACAAGAGCAGCACAAATGCCAAGCATCAAGCACCGCCGGAAGATGTATCTTGCAGGCTACTTTATATTCAAGCAAACAAAAATGGAACTATATTTGGGCAGATTCTTCATTCAAGCTATATATTGTGCAGTGCTCCCATATTGGGCTCTTCATCTATTTACATTCTGTATATGATTTGTCTCGGCATGTACAATGTACAACGCTGGGTCCTATTGAATCTGTCCACTTACGGTTCGCAGTGTAGCTAGCTTTGAGCAAGTGTAGAGATCCTCCTCTAGTTGACGGAAAATGTTGGAATGAGCTTCTCTTTGATGAAGTAGCAGATGGCAGTACAATCATCGGTTCTCCAAGTACCGTGCTTTATCTTCCAAGCCCGGACTGCGGTATCTACCAATGCCTTTGCTGCCGTTTCCTTGGGAAATGCAGATGCCACTATTCTTGCCACATCCTCATTGCTAAGCACATCCCAAATCTGTCATGAAGTGAAGGGTATATGTATGATTATTGGACTTAAAAGTGGTTATTCTAGTGACATTATGGTGAAAATGTATGTGTTTGTGCAAAGAGTCATGTAGATTACCCCATCACTCGCAAGAACAATGAATTCGTCTTCTTCCGTGAGCCTTCTACAGAAAATCTGTGGAGTTGCACTAAGCCCATATTCCTTCAAGCAAAAGTCGCCCAACGCCCTGGCCATTGCTAAGCCAGGCATGTCCGAATGTGGCGACCACACTCTGGCCACATTGGGCTCGTCCTCGAGTGCAAACACACGTCCCTTGCACCTCTTTATCCTTTCCAACTCCACTGCAAAAGAGATAAAAAGTCAGCCCACAAAAGTTAATTGTAAAGTGGGAAGTGCTTAAACTGTTACTTAAATCAATTAGAGTGTCATCTGTACCATAACTAGCTTTTAAAACCACCATTCATTTTGCTTACATTTTTCTGGCAAATAAATGTAGCCTCTAACTATGGCTACAGCTGGACTATGAAAATACACTTGTATACTGGCAGGCAAATATTGCGAAAATTGATGCCATACAAGGCCTTTCATTTTCCACATAATTGTCTGGTATCTAATATTAGCTCCATATTTGATTGGAGTTAAGTTAAATCTTAGTGCTAATTCAGTCTTAACATATTAGTGCTAAGATTCTGTGATGCTTAAAGTTGAGTTAGAATTTGTTCAAGTGAGCATTGCAACTTGAAACACTTAATCATGAGGCGAGAAACCGATTCTTACTTGGCAGGTTCGGCTTCAGATCGGTGGTAAGCTGGTGCGCAACCAGAGAGCCATTCTCTTGTGATCTTCTTGCAAGAATGGCTCTGGAGTCCCCAACATTCCCTATAATCAGATCTTTACCCTGCCCATTCATGAGATGAAAGATGTTATACACTTTATAAGATCAAAAGCTGATCTTTATCACACAAAATATGCTGTATTTTCTACAGTAAGGAATGCCTCAGAAGTAGTACTAGCTATCTTGTTACTAGATAGTACATATTAAAGTCTCTTTTTAGGGATTGTGTTAGTTTTCATAAAAACAAGCAGAAATCCATAAAAGCTCCAGACACACTTTAGAATCAGAATTATTTAATGAAGAGATTAAAGGGTTGATCATCACCTGCAAAACCATGGTCACCGCCGTGGTGCCACTCTCGAAGCAATGAAGTTTCGGGTGTGATTTAAGGTTCCTATCCATGAGCTTGTATGCTGCAACAAACTTATCTCTCCAGGTCTGGTCACAACAAGCCTTTGTTGCAGGCTGGTTATCGCTGGAGGGATCGACATTCGCTTTGTTGGTTGCTGCTATCTGTTCATGGATTTTCAGAACTACATCTTCTTCTTGTTGGCACTCCTCATGTATATATACATCCTCGTCCGGATCAAGGTTGTCAACTTCATTCGCCAGTAGACTGTGAGGCAAGGCCAGCAAAACTGGGAGAGTGTCCCTCACCTTTCTTGCAACCAAGTGCCCATTTGGTCCATGCCCATCGAAGACGCCACAGAACACCAGATCTGCCTGGGCTGCAAATTCCTGAATCATAAATCAAGCGATGCGGATTGGAAAGAGAGCTAATTAGAGATGGACTGAGTCATGAAGCTCAAAAATGCACATGCCTCATAATTACTGCCTACATGTAATTATTGCATGTTATCTGAAAGCCTTCATTAATGATCATAGAAACCTGATTGCCATTTTAACTCCCTTTCTTTGCTCTCAGAATCTTAATGAAACCTGGGGTGCATGTTGATAATTGGCTAATTAAGCTGCTTGGTATATAATTCAACAGCTATTGAGAGCATCACTGCCATGCTGACTTAGATTAGCATTGCCCGCCCCGTGCATGCACCCAAAGATAAAAGAGAATATATAATCAAGAAAGGGGCTCATTAAATTACCTCCCACACAAGCATGCAATCCTGATTGATGCCCTTGCGGCCTTGTTTGCTGAATGCGCATGCGGAGAAGGTAGATCCATCGGTGCAAATGCGGCTGGGCATCCTCGACAGGATTTCGGTGACCTTGGCCTCTGCGTTCAGCATCTCGATGACTATCTTCTTCTTGCCTCTCAAGGGCCTTGTATGTAGGCTCTGCTCATCTATAGACATGCATACACCCATCTCAAAGCCTGGGTAATTAGGTTAGGGTTGCTTCACAAGCTTGTTGAGTGGTATTATTGATGTGCCAGAATCTGTTGGAATTGCTCAAACAGTTATGAGGTGAGGGAGCTAAGTTTAATATCATCCAAAGAGGGGCATCAAGGTTAAGCATATGCAGGAAATTGTGGGTAGCTAGCTGCTAACAAGAAGGCCATTGATTCTCTTCTTAATTAGACACAGAGAAATGATTGCTTTACAAATTAATTCCAAGGGTTTGTGATGGTTTTATATAAGCAGGAATGAAGGGTTGGGCTAATTGCAAGCACTGAAAGTTCTTGAGGGGAGCTCAGGGTTTGC
Organism: Adiantum capillus-veneris; assembly: GCF_014529385.1. Taxonomy (NCBI): domain Eukaryota; kingdom Viridiplantae; phylum Streptophyta; class Polypodiopsida; order Polypodiales; family Pteridaceae; genus Adiantum; species Adiantum capillus-veneris. The sequence goes on along the minus strand of NC_140931.1, from coordinate 146,323,811 downwards.
TTGACCAATTAAACTTCCAAAGAGGAAGTGATTCCTTTATATCAACAATATTAGACCATAGATTATATACAATACTAGAAAGCTGTAGAAGGCCAGTGATGTGACATGCAATGGTAATTCTACTATACTGACTAGCAACTGGTGATTAGGATGGCCCACTAACACTCACCTGTCTAATCAAAATTTGGCCTTAATAATTAGCAAGCAATTAGAGTGATTAGGATAGGCCACTAACAATATGCACTCCCCTGTCTAATCAAAATTTGGCCTTAATTAACTCATTTTGAATAGCATCTCCCATGCTAGAAAGGTGGCTAATTGTGATTAGTCCTGTTTAATGCTTATAATTGTCTCGTGCTAATCAGCTCACTTCATTCATGGGTAGATTTACCAAGCTATAGTAGGTGGATTATCCCCAAAAGAAAAAAAAAAGTACGAGAAACAGGTGGATCAGAAATTAAACTAGCACATTTTTAATATGGAAAAAGTCTCCTATAGGGCACATGCTCAAGTGGTAATCTAATTAATCTCAAAAAAGCATAATTTGCAAATTTTAAGCCTTGTTTTAGGCTATTTTTTGTACTCATAGGAGAAAAAAGAGTGATCCTCTTCTTCATTTGTCGTTTTGTGCCAAAATAAAACTCAAGAGAATGACAGGCAGTAGTTGCCAACAATGTTGTTTTTTTTTTTTCCCAATAACAATCGTAGAACACAGTAGACAGTTTCCTCTGTTTTCTTTTTTCAAGATTTCCGGCTCACCTTGGAAAATATCCCCAAACCCATGTGGGACGGCGCCACGTGGAAGGCAATGATTCCCTCTTTACCCCATGGCCTTTCTTGAGTCCCTTGAAGTTGTTGTTTTGGAATCTTTAGCTCTTATTTTATTGGCCCAGAGCCCCTCATCTGTTGTAAGTTGTGGCCTGTATTTATCCCCGCTTTCTTAATCGCCACCTCGTCTCTCCCTCTCTCGGTGGTGTTTCCTTTTGACCCACCCACCGTTTCATATACTTCCCTCGTGCAGGCCCCCCATGTTTCACAGGGCCAAACCATTTTCCTAAACCAACGGATTTTCCTAAACCCTCACTAAACCCACTGGGCCTGGGCCTATGTTATAATAACACACCAAAAGTTGAACGTCTTTTCAAAGTTCAAGTACCCCAATTCATTTCAACTTGGAAAAATTCATCAAAAGTCAAACAAATGGAACGGTGAAAGAGAAGGGAAAGTTAAATGGACGAGATGTGGAGCCACATCCCCACCCCCCCTTTCCAAAATGTCACTCCTTTTGGGAGGTGGGATCAACGCCTCACGATTGCTAGTTTATCCCACGAAGAAAATGCAAAAGGAGTGACTGTTGGATTGCCTAGAGAATGCAAAAGATTCCCACCTTTTCAGATCTGGTGCTTCAACTTGTTCCCCCTCTCCCACTTGGGATCGGCTCTAACCACTAAGCTATCGCGTGCCCGTTGATATGTGTGTGTGTGTGTGTGTGTTAAGTACATAGATCACATCGTCCCGGATAAGTTCACACCTAGTGCATACTTTGTTCACACCAAATTTGATGTGGTGTGCATACCCTCTTAAGCTTACACTTAGTTCACATTGAGTTCACACCTGATATGGTGTGGTGCAAATACCTCCTGAGTTCACACCTAATTCAAAAAGCAATCGGACGGCCAAGGGCAGGTAGAGCTGCAGGTGTTTTCTCTGTGCGAGCTAGGTTGGCAAGCCCAAGGAGGACCAGATTGACCTACACATATGGAGGAGGATGTATGGGCGTGGGGTTACTCGCCAAGGTGCAGAGGAATATGCGCAGAGGCGGGGATGGATGCCCATAGCAATCACCTGTGTGTTTTTCTTCAATTTAAAAGATACCTTTTGGAATAGAATCTTGCACATTAATGGGTTTACACAAAGTGGACCCAGTAGATAGTTGGATTTGTTTTTCCCAAACTCACAATAGTGAGTGTATAATTATATTGAGAAACCAAAAAAGTTACATCGAAAGCCATGTTCTAACTGAGCCATGGCATCATCCGCCCAGTAGGTCTTACACATTTTGAAAAGGAAATAAGGAGGGGAATATTGAAAGATCCGGGCCCTCATTGCATAACAAATAAATGAATTTAAAGATCACCAAACTGATTGAAGATCAGTGTTGGATTGCAGTTTGCATGATGTGGTGCATAAGGAGGTCAGGTCTTGCAGAATGTTCCTTACGATCTGCAGACTCTCTCCCTCTATCGAGAAGCAGGGCTCTCTCTCTCTCTCTCTCTCTCTCTCTCTCTCTCTCTTTAAAACTCTATTCTTCTTCTTCTTCTCCTCCTCCTCTGTGTGCAACGCAGACATCTTCAGGGCTCGTCACAACGGTTTCCCTCTCTCTCTCTCTCTCTCTCTCTCTCTCTCTCTCTCTCTCTCTCTCTCTCTCTCTCTCTCGAACTTCAATCTTATGATTTTTTTGTGTGTGTAAAATGGCCTCGACAGTTGTTTTTCTGACAGAGGACGATGCCTCGGAATTCAGGAGGAGAAGGGAGTAGCAAGGTTGTGTGAGCATTGAGCGATGTGAGAGGCAAGGTTGGCTTCAGGGTCGACAGGAGGGGGCGAGGCTCTGATGAACGAATCTTTTAACTAATAGATTTTTTTAAAAGTAGAGCCAGTAGGTAGGGGGTGCCAACTTAGATAAATTCAAAAAATGGTGTAGTAGTGTGGAAAGGAAAGGGGAAGGGCTTACAGGCAAAAGAAAAGGGAAGGGACGCGTGTAGGAAAAGGAGGGGGTAGGCCACGTGGAGGCCATGTGCCTCTCTTTCTGTTTTCATCTCTCTCTCTCTCTCTCTCTCTCTCTCTCTGAGGTTGCTCACCTCTCGCTCTCGTCTCTCTCAGCTTGATATCACAAAGGCTTCTCGCACGCGACCTCTGCAAGAGAGAATTCTCTCTCTCTCTCTCTCTCTCTCTCTCTCTCTCTCTCTCTCTCAACTCTGTGCTGATAGAGTTCATGATCGAATGTTGCAGGTGGGGAGTTAACGCAAGAGAAGGCAACTCAAGGAGACGAGTTGGTGAAGGGTGGGGAGTTGAGTCACTGACATATGATGGGGAGCAAATTAGGGGCTATTGAGAGAGAGAGAAGGGCCCCGACTACATGGCGGGAGTAGGGGAGACGGGAGGTGTTGCAGGCAGATGGGCTAAGCGAAGGGGAGGGTAGGGGGTGTTTGTTTGTTTTTAATGCTTAAATAGTGTGAATCTTTAGAGTAACTAAAGATTTTATTTTAAGTCTCCTTAGGGAGCCAAAACGACTTTTTCAGAAGTCATTAATTAATTACTTTGGGTGGGGGGGCGGGGGGGAGGGAAGAAAAGGAAAAGAGAAGGGTAGGGGAAAAAAAGTGAAAGGAAAAGGAAAGGGGGGGGGGGGGGGGGGGGGGGGGGGTTGTATCCTCTTTTTTTTTTTTTTAATGGCTCAAAGGAATTCAAGGACGAGCACATGCATATAGCCTAGTGGTTTAGGTTGAGTTTCATAGTATGTACATGATGAGTTCAAATGCTACTCATTAACATTGGTTTGTTCAAATGCTACTCATTAACATTGGTTTTAAATGGTGACGTGCATGGACATGCTAATTAGAGATGCTAAAGGATCTTGGAGAGATTCTATGTAATGAAAACCAAAAGTAGTAGAGCCAGTAGTAGGAGTTATTTACCCGTATGAGCTATTTAAATAGGTGACCAAAACCTTTTTTTTGGGGTGAGGAATCTAAGAAAGATCCTTTAGTATTGTGAAAGAGGAAAAAGGGGGGAAGCAAACGACACTTTGGTAGAAAAGTTCATAACTATTTTACTTATTCTTAGGTGGGTCTGATTAGTTATTTAGTATCTGTGGAGGTGCTTTGTTGTCACGACACGGATGAGAGAGAGAGAGAAAATATTTTTTTTTTGATGTCGACGCCGACTTGATAGTCATCTAGTCTCGAGTGTGAGCGCACACCATCTTGTGCTATCGATCTCGCACCGATGTCGAGGCGAGGTTTGGTGTAGTGCAATGCGGTTCCCTTCTCTATCCATCTCTTTTCTCTGCAGAGGAGCCAAGAGTGGAGCTACACCATGTCTGGAGGTAGCTAGGGAGAGGAGAGGTATTGTGTGTCCATGACCTCAAACCTCAGATGCGGCATCAAAGTCTCTCTCTCTCTCTCTCTCTCTCTCTCTCTATATATATATATCTATATCTATCTATCTATCTATCTACTAGTCTCGTAGTAGGGGGTACCCAATCATATTAAATCAAAAAATAGACTCATTAACTTTAGAAGGCAAACGAAAGGGTGATAGTACGAGAATGAAGAAGAATCTAGATCTCTCTCTCTCTCTCTCTCTCTCTCTCTCTCTCTCTCTCTCTCTCTCTCACTTGCATGCTCTCGAATCTTCACTTCTTCTTCTTCTCTCTGTCTTGCATGAACACGAGAGACAGTGGAGCAAGGAGACGAGACGTAGCAATCGCACCCATGCTTGTTTTCCGTTCTACGCATGCTGCACTGCAGCGCTGGGCCACCTCGCCCCTTGGGTTGCTTAGCGTGTCGGCACCACCGCAACTCAAAATCTAATATGCCCGTTATCTTCACGCTTCTCAAGCCCACTGCCGCAACAACAACTCTGCCTTGCTGGCTCTCTTAAGGTCCACCCGCCTTGACCACCTTCTCTCTCTCTCTCTCTCTCTCTCTCTCTCTCTCTCTCTCTCTCTCTCTCTCTCTCTCTCTTTGCCTCTGCAATGGCAGGATTCTTGAGAGGATTGCATAGCATGGGGGGGCTTTGGGAGAGGATGACAGGCAGTGTGGAGGGGCAGGGAAGGAGATGCGACGAGGGAAGAGGAGAGCTATTCCAACTTGGAGATGAGAGGGAAATGATAAAAGAATCAAAGAATCTCAACGATATTAAGATCTTTTATTTACGTGAGAGCCAATAACAAGGGCCAAGTACATCGGATGATATAGGGAGCCACCCTAAAACAGTTTGACAACCAAGGACATAGGCTAACCCTGTTAATCAAGCTAACCCTGTTGCTTGTAGGACCCAAAACATTTATCACATGACCAATGAGATCTACCTTCTGGATATGCACTTTATATACATCAGGGTTAGGCTAGAAGGATTGAGTGGGAGCCAATGTCTCCGTGGTTGAACCGCCAAGCGACTCTAGTTTGTCATGAACCTCAATGAGGGGGCTTTCAGACTTATCCTGCGGCTCCTATGAGGCGTTTTCAAATTCTTTGCTTATATAATCCTGTTTCATATCAGTATCCCTCGACTCCTTCGCAGGCTTGTTGGAGAAGCTTTTTAAAATTGTTTGAGGAAAACTTTCAGAGAAGGCCCAAATTTTGTAAATAGTCGTGATTACCCATCCTCCTTGACATTGAAGGCATTTCTGTTGACAAAAAGAGTTTCATTAGAAGTGTTTCCACGTTTAGGAAAAGGGCAAAGGGGGTGGGGGGGGGGGGGGGGGGGGGGGGGGGGGGGGGGGTGTTGGTGGTGGTTGTTCTTCAAATTGGTCCATGAGTGGGCTACTTCTTGCAATCAACATGACGTTGGGGCCCTCTCTCACATAGAACAGTGAAACCTTTTCTTCATATTGACAAGTGAGCCAAATTAATCCTGCTTTCATTTTGGTAGATACAAAATGTGGATATTTTTACAAGGGGCAGAGAGCTAACTTTTGCGAGGCCACAAATCTTTTAGAGGAGGATGGATCGTCCTTTAGAGGATTATATTTTGCACTAAAATAAATAAGAATTTCATCCAAAGACCCTTGGATTCACTCTAATTTTGTCAAGGCTATACACAGCTTGAAACAGTGCAATATACAAGAAACGAATCACATTTTTATGAGTTGTCAGCATAATGCTAGGATTCTTGTGATCTTGGAGACCTCTTGTAAAAGAAAATCATCCTCAACTGTTTACTATCAAAGAAATTATGCGTGGCAGTGTTGGCGAGATGCCATGCTTTCATTTTACTCCCCTGATAGACTTAGGATGATCTACTCTTGTTTGGCTTTGTAAATTGTTGGGACGCCTCCCTTCCCTCCTGTGAGGCACTGTTGTAATATTCGACCCTTTTAATATCAATTCATGTTTTCTCGAAAAAAAAATAAAAATTTTGCGTGGAGAGTGCTTAAGGTTGGACATACATATGGTCTTGCCTCAAGGAAATGAAGCCATTTTTCGACTCAATTTTGGAGACAACACAATTTCATTTATCCTTGATCTTAGAAACCTCTATACCCTTAGCCTAAGTCACATGAGAGATGTATCTCCTATGCCTCTTTCTGCTATCCAAAAATTTCGTAGATGGCAAAGCTGGAAGGATATCATGTTGAAATTATATTTCAAGGAGAGACTATACATGGTCTTCTCCTGCATGAGTTTGTATTGCTTCCTCTTGCATGGCTCTGTCTTTTTTTACTCTTATGGGATGCCTCTCTTCCTACCTGTGAGGCACAATTGTAACTCCCCTCTTTTTTAATACAAATTCTTGTTCAGGTCAAGAAAAAATGAGGCATATACTACTATAATTCATTCTATACAAGTTTTTCCTTCAATACAAACCAATCATGCATCCTCAATCCATATCCATTCATGCTCTCTCTCTCTCTCTCTCTCTCTCATATGGATGCTCCCATCTTCTTCATTTGGTGAACTATTGGTCTTTGTGGTCTATTTGGAGTTGTAGGAATGATCTTTGTTTCCTTTAACCTCCTATAGATCCTTTCACTTCCTTCAAATGTCGCTTTGACAGTTAGTATACTCCTCGTTCACCATTCAAGACATCTCTCAACAGACCCTAGAGTTTTTTTTTGTACTGATTTTAGATATATGCTGCCTACTCTCTTCATCATGGTATGAGTATTATCTTATTTGTGTGTTCTCCCTAATCCCACTAATAATATCAATACTACCCCAAAAGAGAGAGAGAGAGAGAGTATGTGTGTGTGTGTGTGTGTAAGATATACCTTCATTTTCTACAATTTTTAACAAATTGATATTTTTAAAATTCTCAAAATGGTTATGATCCAAGCAAGAGAAGAGGATAAACAAAGATTCTTGAACTCATGCAACCAAGAAGGACAAAAAGATCCTCTACAACAAATCTTTTTCATTCTGCATGGAAAGCAACAATGTTGGATTTTATAGTGCAAGTAGGTAAGAAGACTCTAAAAGAGGTTCTAACTCAACACATTTTCACAATGTGATGTGTTCTCTCATGGTGGTAATGTATCAATGATACATCATCTCTACGATGCAATTGTAAGTGGATCCTGTTGCAATGGCTCCTTTGATATTTAACTCTTACATTTATAGATGTTTATCATTCTTTTGTTCTCTTGCATCTAGCTCTAACAATTTACAGAGAAAAATAGGAAAAATGTTTTTCTCTAGTCCCCCAACCCCCACAAAACACACACATACATGACTCTCTCTCTCTCTCTCTCTCTCTCTCTCTCTCTCTCTCTCTCTCTCTCTCTCTCTCTCTCTCTATATGACGACAAATTTGTTGCCATAGCTGGAGGTAATAGGCGTAGAGGAGATGCGTGGGGAAGAGATATAGAAGGTGAACGAAGTGGGGAGGAGATGGAGAAACTGGGCGAGGTTTGGGTTTGGTATTGTATTTTTGTAAAAGAGGTCCAATAGGAAGAACTTAGGAAGTACTTCCTAGAAGAGGTTTGGGTTTGGTATTGTATTTTTTTAAAAGTGGATCCAGTAGGAAGTACTTGCTAAAAGAGGTTTGGATTTGGTATTGTATTTTTTTAAAAGAGGATTCATAGGAAGTACTTGCTAAAATTACTTCAAAAAACATAAATAAATCTCAAATGTTATTGAGTGTGAAAGGTTCAGAAGGGGCAAGGCAAGAGAAAGGCGGGGATCCAGTGGACTTAAAGGCCATGCCTTTTAATTCCGAGTTTGGCATTTGTGTGTGTGTGTGTGTGTGTGCGCTGCACATGGAGAAACCTCTCTCTGTCTCTCTTGCATCCAAGTCTAACAATAGGTGAGCGCACTCCACATCGATTGGAGAGGGCTCCGGGGTTTCCTCTCGCATCCAGGGATAGCAGTAGGAGGGTGCACTCAAGACATTAACTCCAGAGGGCTATAGAGGTTTGTTGTTGGTGAGACGGAAGCAATCTGTTGTACGGAGGGTTCCTACAGGGATTTTGAGGTCTACAAAGGAGAAGACGAGAGTTTTCACATGTCTCTACACTAAGGGAGGAGAGGTGGGCCGATGGAGGAGTGACTGGGGGGCCCGGGGGGGGGAACACTGTAAGCATTTACAAATGGTTTTCCTTCTTTGTATGAGGAATGGGAGCGCATTATAGTCCTCATCTCTGTATACATGCTCTTCATGCACCCAAAAGTATCACATGTGTGGAAAATGGTCGTCTATATTGAACCTCATATCTATCCAAGTGGTGTTGCACATGGCCTAGTATACCTTTTCTAACTATAGATTTTCACATAAGAATTTGGAACTTAGAGTGGAAGGTAAGAGTGCATGTGACTACGCAATCTGTCCAAGTGGAGGCATTTAACTATTGTGCTATTAGCTCAGTCTTGTTTTCAATCTATCTAGTTTCTATGATCTCATCAACAATAAAATTTTAGAAAGATATAGGGAATTCCCCATTTGTCCACCATTTTTATTATGTCTTTTAGGTTCTTATGGTGCCATGCATATGAGCATGGCATGGTAGAATGGGTGCGATATCAAAGCACATGCCTCATAGTGTCCTCCTCATTAGTTTGTATTTGATTTGAACTATTGTAATTGTCAATGCCCATCTACAAGCTCGCGTGTGTATTGTTTGCTAACATGAATAATTGCCTTAACCAATACATGATGAGCAAGTACGATTTGTACAAAGTGTACACAAAGAGTAAAATGATGCACATAACTTTAAATATGTATTGAAATTAATGTGTCCATCATATTGGCCTTTCTCAAAAGGGAATATGAATGGGAAGGTCATTGTCTCTATTGTGATGTCCTTTGTGGAGCTTCATGAGGTAGGCATGCCACTGGGCTTGAAAGTAGTTGTTCTCTCAAGCATCCGTTGATGAATACCACAAAGATGCAAAGAATCAAAACATCAAAATTGTATTGATTTGTGCCATTAGTGCAAATGATGCATTCTCCCTTTGATGTTTAATGATTTTTCCACTCTATCGTGACTTAGTATGCAAAGCTCAAGCTTCTTATTCATCCATTCAGCTATTAACATGTACTTTTGCAACAACGAGTTTAATTTGTTCTGAAGATTTATGTGAGCTAGTTGTGATGCTACTAGTTTTTTCTCTGTGAGTTTTGTCCTATGCTCTTTGATCCATGAAAGAAAATGGATATACAAGATTGATCACATGTCTAGTGTACCCCATGCAATTGATGCGATTGTTGAGATGGCATTGACATATATGCTGATGATGCTCAATAGATGTACGTGAAGCTGGGCTCATTCGATATTTTTTGGTGTATTCTAGAAGTAAAGGGAAGCAATATCTTTGATGTATATTCACGCACCCAGTGAGCTTGTATATTTATGCCCTCCAAACTAGATAGCGATACACTGCTAGCAAACATTGTAATCGATGTCTCTTTTGGAGCTTGAGCACAAGAATTTTTGCATGAGATGCCAACTAGCTTCTAAATTGGTTTATATCCACAAAGCTAGCTTATGACTTGAAAAAATCTTGGATTTTTTTTAAAACTAGTGATTTTATCTTTAGAGTTTTGTTTGAATAGCATTTTTTAACACTAGTTTGGTACCAAAATAGGACACTTAAGTGTCTTTTTTCCAAATTTAAATTAAATGCTACTTGCATTAGACGGTGTATTTAAGAAAAACCTCTTGATATGCTTAAATATGTTAGCTAGAGGGTCTTTTAAAAATATAACCTTGCATTTTAGAAGCTACCATGATCAAGAACTGTACTCATTAAGTTGGCCCTCATAAGACTACGATTGATGCTTTGAAGAAATCAAATTTATAAGCTCAAGAAAAAATAAAGCAACCTTATAGAAAATTTTACATGACTTCTCCACAATGGTGCTATAGATAATTGAAAGTTTCATGTGCAAAAAATATCACTTTAGAGTATATATTATATTGGAAAGCTCTACGTGATTGATATGACCATTTCAAGCATATCATTGTATACAAAGAAGAACACCTTTTTTGATGTATTTGTGAGTTTTAGAAAGTGATAGAAAGTGTTATATTTCTTGTCCTTTCCATTGAGGACTTAAGATGGCAAGTAGAAGGGCTTTGGTATACAACAATTATTGGATCGTTTTAAATATTCAAAATTGTGTAAGAGAAAACATTGATATTTTCATTCTTGGGACATAAGCATTCAAAACCTCAAATAATATCAAACTTTTTGTGTAGATATACTAAATGTATCAAAGTACGTGGTATAGACACAACTGGGGCGTCTAAAATATTGGTTTCAATGTTATTATGGAGGACTCAAGATTTTCAAAAGTTTTTGCACAATAATTTTTTTTGAGATAGAGTTCTACAAACAAGATCTAACTGAGTTATGGGGTCGAAAAAATATGTAATTTCTTGGTTTCAACATATAAAAATATGCTTCATCACTAGAGAAATTTTTATATTGTGTAAAATGGGGTTCACCTAGCAAATATGTAGTTTCTGGTCAATTTGAGCACTCCTTTGGCTTTGAAAGCTCCTCATGACCATAGAATCAAGAGTTATTTTTGCCACATAAAGTGTGGTCTTAGCTTTGAGTTGATGTAAGGACTTCTTAAAATACATACATATGATAGTAGTAAGACCATATTAGGTAAAGTGGGAAAATCCCAATTCCCAGGTTGGACAACTTTTAATATATCATGTACAAAATATAGAGATTTTTTCAAAAATTTGAGTTTTCTTAAGGTCTCATTCCACTTTATGCACATACAATACACAATGAAAACAACTAAAATACCATGGTTTCAATCAATTGGATTATTAGGAGACGAGTATATTGCATCCATTATCGTTGTCTATGTTCTACTGTCCTACCTACAACTTATCTCAACATGGAGAGCTTGGTTTCTAGGTCCACCACTTGTCCAAGTTAATGTAAAAGTGACTCAAGGTTCACAACTTGTGAAAGCAAGGATCCATTGAGGAATACAATCCACTTGGCTATTTTTCCTTAATTTATTGCATGTGACATTCAAGCAAGGTCCACTTCTAATCTATAACTTCTTAATTTGAGGCATGGGGCATACATAAAATATGTAGCATATGCTCTATTGCCTCATAGGAAGGTTGGTTTCAAGGTGCACTTATCCATGCTAGCCTATCTTGGAGAAATGATGGAGCTTGCTTCTCTCCTTGTTTCAATGGAGACTAGCTTGGACAAGTGGTGGACCTTTGCTTCTCTCTATGTTTCAATAGAGTTAGCTTGGACAAGTGGTGATCTTGGAACAAAACCCCCATGTAAAACATATCATGGGTATTCCAAGTGATTAGAAAGATTACCATTTAAGATATAACCTTATAGGTTGGACAAATGGAGCTTGGCTTGGAGAAATGGTGGACCTTTGATTCTCTCCATGTTTCAATGGAGCCTATCTTGGAGAAATGGTGGAGCTTGCTTCTGTCCATGTTTCAATGGAGCCTAGCTTGAACAGTTGGTGGACCTTTGCTTCTCTCTATGTTTCAATAGAGTTAGCTTAGACACGTGGTGGATCTTCAAACTAAGCCAACTACTATCAATGTTTCCTAGCTTGGACAAGTGGTGGAGTGTTTCTCTACTCCATGTTTCAATGGATCTTAGCTTGGACAAGTGTTGGACCTTAAAACAAAAACCCCATGTACAACATAGAATGGATTTTCTAGATTTCAATGGAGTCTAGATTTAACAAATGGTGGAGCTTGTCTTCATCCATGTTTCAATGAAACTAGCTTGGACAAGTGGTGGACCTTGTAACAAACCCCCCCATGTACAACATATCATTGGTTTTCTAAGTGATGGGAAGGAATACCATTCAAGATATAAACTTATAGCTTGGATAAGTAGTTGACTTTAAAACCAAATTCATCATAATACAATGAAATACAGGTTAGCCAATTCCTAAATCTTGAGACCAAACCTCCCATGCTATTAGAGATAATATATTGGATAAGTGGTGGACCTTCTATTATTTTCCCATGCCTAGTTTAGACAACCGGTACACTTTGCAGCTATAAAGGTTGGACGAGTTGTGGAGCCTTGTTTCTATCCATGTTTTAATGGATCCTAGCTTGGACAAGTGGTGGACCTTGGAAAAAAGCTTCCATGTACAACATATATGAGGTTTTCCATGTTTTAATGGAACCTATCTTGGACAAATGGTGAAGCTTGCTTCTCTCCATGTTGATTTTGGAACTACCTTAGACAAGTGGTGGAGCTTTGCTTTTCTACTCTTCATAATACAATGAAGTATAGTTGGTTACATGGTGAATCTTAAGGCCAAACCTCCCATTTTACTAGAGATGATAGGTTGGACAAGTGGATCAACCTTCTATCATTTCTCCATGACTATATTGGACAATTAGTAGACCTAACATCTCTCTATGTTGTCTAGAGATAAGCTTGGACAAGTGATGGACCCTGCTTCTCTCTTCCCTTGGTTTACTAGTTTGAAGACTCAGTATATATACTTTCTTAGATCTAGCTTGAACAAGTGGTGGACCTTGTATCCACAATCTTAATTCATTACAAAAAAGTATATGAAAAAATAACATAGGAATCTTGGTTTGAAGGTCAAGCAATTAGGTTCCAAATGCACATAATAATATATTTTCCACCCATAATAAAAGAAAGTTAAATATGTTATTACCAAATTGACAAAGGTAACGTCCAAGAATTCTAGCTTTGCATCTTGTCAGATCTAAATCTTCATCAAGGCGACATGCATGTATACATCAACTTTCAAGCCATTCAAGAATACATGCACTTAGATTCCATAGTTTTGTTTTCAAAGTCTTTTAGGTTCTAAAACTCTTTCACATAAAGTATGTAATGACAAAATTCTTGAAGCAAACATTTGTGCCCAAGAAAAAGATCCCTCTCACATATTTAAAGTCCATGAATTCTCTGATCCATACTTACAAGTTTTATTCTGACATCAAACATCAATTCTCTCATAGTTACAAATAAATGCAACCTCGATATGAATTGACAAAAAATGAATTTCTTTTACTATATGACCCAACATAGGCCCCAATCAAATAAAAAATGAGTCCCCAAAAATTTGGGTGCACTCTAGCAATACATCAGAGTCCCCTTACAATAGGATGCACTCCAATAGTACATTGAAGTCCCCTTAGAGTAGGGTGCACTCCATTCAAGTGTTCATAAAATTGACACACCTTTGTTTTTTTATAAAAAAAACTATATCAAATTATACAAATGTTGAAAGATACACACTAGAATAAAAAAAGCATCTTATGGCCATATTTATTCAATGCTTTTGTGTTGACAAGTACACACCAAGGACATAATTTGTCTCAGAATCACTATATTGATTTACAATTGTGTTGTATGTATAGACTCTCTTATCTCTTGCATACAACCATCCTACCAACCATGGAATTATGGTTCTCTGCAAGAAGTTTTGAAGTTGCTCGGAAGTTTGCCTCCACATCTTTGGAAATATAAGATATGTCCCTGGCATGTTCCACATCACCCTATATGGAGTGTCATCAAAAAATAAGGTATTGTTTGCATCCAAATCCTCAAATATCTTCCAAATATCACTCAAATTTTTGTGATAAACCCTTGTAAATCCTAACATGATATTTGGATTTTGGCAATTTTTGTTACTCATAAACACCTTGAACTTGGTATACTGCTCAGGAAAACATTTTGTGTGATGCGTTGCACCCTTGTTAAGTTATAGCAACTCCATATCCATAGCTCAAAGTATTCAGCACAAAAATCCAAAAAACTTTGTGCGTCTGGTCGCACCACATGATAAACTTCATCTTTATCCTCCACAAGTCGCATGTGTTGAGCCCAAGATGGCATAGAATCTCCATGTTTCATTTCAATTGTCTTGAGAAGTAACCCCTCTAGATCCAAGATAAGTACTCTTTTGATGTCCTTGAAAGCAAGTGGTAGGTGATAAGGAGGTGATTCATTCCTTGGACAAGGTCTTGGAGGAGGTTGGATGGGTAATTCAATAGTTTTCTTCAATTTATGCCAGCATATAGCCAATCCATTTTTCTGTAATGGTTCTGAAATTAAAGAACAAGAACACTTAATGCAAACACAACAATAGACATGAGTTTTACATTGTCTACCCTAAGGTTTTATTAGATACCAAAATCCATCTATGATCTACTCATTAATAGAAAGAAAGTCAAATTAAAATCCTGACTCTTTTTTATGCTACACTCTCTCTTAGTCTCAATACCATGGAGTTCAACTAGACTTAAGTCAACTAATAACTACTACTTGTTGTTAAAGGTATGCTTGAAGTGCATAAGGCTTAACCAATGCTCTAGTGTAGAATGGGTATTTAGGTCTCAAGGTCTACCACTTATCCAAGCAAAGATCCATTTAGATATGGAAACCCAATTTTTCTTAATATAATGATATAGAGTGGACAAGTGGTGAATCCTGAGACCAAACCACTCATGCTACTAGGGATAATAGGTTGGACAAGTGGTGGACCTTGAATGTAAACCCCCATGTACAAAGTATCAGGGTTTTGGGTATTTCAATCGACTCTAGCATCTTGAGACATGGTGGAGCTTACTTCTCTCCATGTTTCAATGGAGTCTATCTTGGATAAATGGTGGAGCATCATTCTCTCCATGTTTCAATGGAGCCTAGCTTGGACAAGTGGTGGACGTTTGTTTCTCTCTATGTTTGAACAGATTTAGCTTGGACAAGTGGTGGACCTTGGAACAAAATCCCCATGTAAAACATATCATGGACATTACAAGTGGTGAGAAAAAATACCATTCAATATATAACCTTATAGGTTGGAAAAGTGGTGGACCTTAACACCCAATTATTATTAATATAATGACATAGAGTGGACAAGTGGTGAATCTTGCGACCAAACCTACTAGGAAAAGTAGGTTGGACAAGTGGTGGACCTTGAATGCAAACCCCCCATGTACAAAATATCACTCATGCTACTAGGAATAATTTGGTATTAAGGTCCATGTTTCAATGGAGCCTAGCTTGGAAAAGTGGTGGACCTTTGTTTCTCTCTATGTTTCAATAGAATTAGCTTGGACAAGTGGTGAACCTTGGAACAAAACCCCCATGTAAAGCATGTCATGGGCATTACAAGTGGTGAGAAAAAATACCATTCAAGGTATAACCTTATAGGCTGGACAAGTGGTGGACCTTAGCACCCAATTCCTCTTATTATAATGACATAGAGTGGAAAAGTGGTGAATTGTGAGACCAAACCTACTAGGGATAATAGGGTGGACAAATGGTTGACCTTGAATGTAAATCACCCATGTACAAAATATCATGGGTTTTGCGTATTTCAATGGAGCCTAGCATCTAGGAGACATGGTGGAACTTACTTATGTCCATGTTTTAATGGAGCCTATCTAGGAGAAATGGTGGAGGTTCCTTCTCTCCATGTTTCAATGGAGCCTAGCTTGGACAAGTCGTGGACCTTTGTTTCTCTCTATGTTTAAATATGGTTAGCTTGGACAAGTGGTGGATCTTGGAATGAAACTCCCATGTAAAACATATCATGGGCATTTCAAGTGGCGAGAAAGGATACCATTTAAGATATAACCTTATAGGTTGGACAAGTGGTGGACCTTAACACAATATAATGACATAGAGTGTACAAGTGGTGAATCTTGAAACCAAACCACTCATGCTACTAGGGATAATAGGTTAAACAAGTGGTGGGCCTTGAAATAAAACCCCCTAGAGTGTTTCAATGGAGCCTAGCTTGGAAACATGGTAAAGCTTGCTTCTCTCCATGTTTCAATGCAGCCTATCTTGGATAAATGGTGGAGCATCATTCTCCTCCATGTTTCAATGGAGCCTAGCTTGGACAAGTGGTGGACCTTTATTTCTCTCTATGTTTGAATAGAGTTATCTTGGAAAAGTGGTGGACCTTGGAACAAAACCCCCATGTAAAACATATCATGGGCATTACAAGTGGTGAGAAAAAATACCATTCAATATATAACCTTATAGGTTGGACAAGTGGTGGACCTTAACACCCAATTATTCTTAATATAATGACATAGAGTGGATAAGTGGTGAACTTGGGACCAAACCTACTAGGGAAATAGGTTCGACACAAGTGGTGGACCTTGAATGTAAACCCCCATGTACAAAATATCACTCATGCTACTAGAAATAATTTGGTATTAAGGTCCATGTTTCAATGCAGCCTAGCTTGGAAAAGTGGTGGACCTTTGTTTCTCTCTATGTTTCAATAGATTTAGCTTGGACAAGTGGTGGACCTTGGAACAAAACCCCATGTAAATCATGTCATGGGCATTACAAGTGGTGAGAAAAAATACCATTCAAGCTATAACATTATAGGTTGGACAAGTGGTGGACCTTAACACCCAATTCCTCTTAATATAATGACATAGAGTGGACAAGTGGTGAATCATGAGACCAAACCTACTAGGGATAATAGGTTGGACAAGTGGTGAACCTTGAATGTAAACCCCCCATGTACAAAATATTATGGGTATTGGGTATTTCAATGGAGCCTAGCAACTTGGAGACATGGTGGAGCTTATTTCTCTCCATGTTTCAATGGAGCCTATCTAGGAGAAACAGTGGAGGTTCCTTCTCTCCATGTTTCAATGAGCCTAGCTTGGACAAGTGGTGGACCTTTCTTTCTCTATATGTTTTAATAGAGTTAGCTTGGACAAGTGGTGGACCTTGGAATGAAACCCCCATGTAAAACATATCATGGGCATTTCAAGTGGTGAGAAAGGATACCATTTAAAATATAACCTTATAGGTTGGACAAGTGGTGGACCTTAACACATAGTTCTTCTTAATATAATGACATAGAGTGTACAAGTGGTGAATCTTGAGACCAAACCACTCGTGCTACTAGGGATAATAGGTTGGACAAGTGGTGGACCTTGAATGTAAACCCCTCATGTACAAAATTATGGGTTTAGGGTATTTCAATGGAGCCTAGCTTGGAGACATGGTGGAGATTGCTTCTCTCAATGTTTCAATGGAACCTATCTTGGAGAAATGGTGGATCATCCTTCTCTCCATGTTTCAATGGAGCCTACCTTGGACAAGTGGTGGACCTTTGCTTCTCTCTATGTTTCAATAGAGTTAGCTTGACAAGTGGTGGGTCTTGGAACAAAACCCCTTTGTAAAACATAGCATGGACATTACAAGTGATAAGGAAAAATATCATTCAAGATATAACCTTACAGGTTGGAAAAGTGGTGATGGACCTTGACAAGTGGTGAAGGATACCATTTAAGATATACCCTTATAGGTTGGACAAGTGGTGGACCTTAACACCCAGTTATTCTTAATATAATGACATAGAGTGGATAAGTGGTGAATCTTAAGACCAAACCACTCATGCTACTAGGTATAATACGTTAGAGAAGTGGTAGACCTTGAATGTAAACACCCCATGTACAAAATATCATGGTTTTAGGGTGTTTCAATGGAGCCTAGAATCTTGGAGACATGGTAGATCTTGATTCTTTCCATGTTTGAATGGCACCTATCTTGGAAAAATGATGGAGGTTACTTCTCTCCATGCTTCAATGGAGCCTAGCTTTGACAAGTGGTGAACCTTTGCTTCTCTCTATGTTTGAATAGAGTTAGCTTGGACAAGTGGTGGACCTTTGCTTCTCTCTATGTTTGAATAGAGTTAGCTTGGACAAGTGGTGGACCTTGGAATGAAACCCCCATGTAAAACATATCATGGGCATTTCAAGTGGTGAGAAAGGATACCATTTAAGATATAACCTTATAGGTTGGACAAGTGGTGGACCTTAATACATAGTTCTTCCTAATATAATGACATAGAGTGTACAAGTGGTGTATCTTGAGACCAAACCACTCGTGCTACTAGGGATAATAGGTTAGACAAGTGGTGGCCTTGAAATAAAACCCCCCATGTACAAAATAAAATGGGTTTAGGCATTTAAATGGATCCTAGCTTGGAGACATGGTGGAGCTTTCTTCTCTCCATGTTTCAATGAAGCCTATCTTGGAGAAATGTGGAGCATCCTTCTCTCCATGTTTCAATATAGCTTAGCTTGGACAAGTGGTGGATATGTTTCAATAGAGTTAGCTTGGACAAGTGGTGGACATTGAAACAAAACTCCCATGTAAAACATATCATGGGTAGTTCAAGTTGTGAGAAAAAAAACCATTTAAAATATAACCTTATAGGTTGGACAAGTGGTGGACCTTAACACCCAATCCTTTTTAATACAATGACATAGTGGACAAGTGGTGAATCTTGAGACCAAAGCTATCAAGCTACTAGGGATACTAGGTTGGACAAGTGGTGGATCTTGAATGTACATCCCCTATGTACAAATATCATGGGTTTAGGGTGTTTCAATGGAGTCTAGCATATTGGAGACATGGTGGAGCTTGCTTCGCTCCATGTTTCAAGTGGTGGACCTTCAATATATTTTCCCATACCTAGTTTAGACAACCCATACACTTTGCAACTCTAAAGGTTGGACGAGTGGTGGAGCTTTGTTTATTTCCATGTTTTAATGGATCCTAGCTTGGACAAGTGGTGGACATTGGAAAAAAGTCCCCCCTGTACAACATAGCTGAGTTTTTTCATGTTTTAATGGAAGAGAGATTTGACAAATGGTGGAGCTTGCTTATCTCCATGTGGATTTTAGAACTAGCTTGGACAAGTGGTGGAGCTTTGCTTTTCTACTCTTCATAATACAATGATGTATAGGTTGGTTACATGGTGAATCTTAAGGCCAAACCTCCCATCTTACTAGAGATGATAGGTTGGACAAGTGTTCAACCTTCTATCATTTCTCCATGCCTATAATTAGACAATTAGTAGAACTAGCATCTTTCTATGTTGTCTAGAGCTGAGCTTGGACAAGTAGTGGACCTTGCTACTCTCTTCCCTTGGTTTATTAGTTTGAAGACTCATTATATATACTTGCTTAGATCTATATAATTACTCATTAGTTAGGTTACAAGTAGGTATGTAATTTGTTAGCCTCAAGGGACTTTGAATATTGAATAGTAAGAAAGTCAAGTGCTGGTTTGAAGATCTTTTGCTTATCTAAACTAGACTCTAACTCAATAATAAGTCTCTTAAGTTCCACGAATTGTCCTATCTAGGCTCCAAAAGAGTCTTAATTGGTTTGTGCTAGATTCTAACTTCCTTGATGGGGTAGAATCCTAGAAAAATGAGGCACTATAAGTTTTACCTTAGCTCAAATGGATTTTCACTTAAACTAGACTGCAATTTGGCACTCTAGTATCTTTGTCTTGATGGAGTTTAACACTAGATACATAGTAGTGATATTTAAGCTTCATGTCTCTTCACTTGATCGAGATATGAGACCATACTTTCAAGGTCACCACTTGTCTTACCTAAAGACCAATGTGAGACATGGGAGCAAGAAAGCCATCCGATATTGTTTTAAGGACTATTACATAGACAATCAATAACTTAAGTAAAGCAAAAAGACTTGGATCTTTCACAATTAATAACTTAAGTAAAGCCAAAAAGACTTGGATCTTTGACAGTTTTTTCAAACTAAAAAAGCACAATCTCATGCTAACAAAACTATAAATCACAATTGAAAGGTTTGAACAAGAAAAAGATCAGCAATCTTATAAGAAGGATACTTTTCATTTCATTTGATGATTACAAACTAAAAGAAAGTCTCTCAAGAAATTGATAAACAAAAAATGTAGGTGACTGCTTCATTATTTTGAGCAAAATATCAAAATCTCTATTGATTGAGCTCCATCTAGTAGTATCCTTTGTAAGATCCTGCAGGAAGGAATAAAAAGAAAGATTTGTTAGATACCATGCACATGAGTGTTCAAGTATGTGTATCAAGAATATATGACATGTCACTAGTACCTTAGGGTTGCTTTCTATCCAGCCTTAGAAGATTGTTCTCAGCTTTCACCTTATTTATATAAGCCTTTGCTGTGGTTGCCTTCAAAACTCCTTTTGTGTTACAACCCAATTGCCTAGCTAAAGTGGTCAATTGTGACGCCTTCATGCTTTCAATGGGTGTACGCTCCTTTGCTAAGATCTCTTGTATTTGGGCTCTTCTCATTTCATTGCGGTGGCTTGTGTCACTTGCATTTTCAATGATAGTTTCATCCCTGTCACCTTTTGCAGGTGGTATTCTTCTTGTAAAGAACACCTTAGCTGACCAAACATCATTTTTCTGCTTCCAATACTCCATGATTTGTTTGTATTCACTATCATTTGTCACTATAGGTTGTCCATAACGATTAGAAGCAATTAAATCACGCACATCCCTTCTCTCATCAAGCTGAATCAAGTATGGCAGTAGCTCCTCCAAGAGCATATTGTCAACCATCTTCTCAGCATCAAATTGTGGTGGAAAAATGCAATTGTTTGCTGGTGAAATACATCCCTTGTAAGGAGAGTCATCAATAAGCACTGTTCTTTGTGGATCACATTCAAACCCCATGGCAATTTTGGCTAGAGGCTTGAACATTGCCTCAACGTTTGGATTGTCGGGTCTAAACAATTTTTGAGTTTGAGCGGTGTAGCAAACATCTTGCGACCAAATTGCAAAGAAAGGCAATGTATCCTCAGCTAAGTTGTTTAGTGCTGCAAGGATTTGATACACATTATTCCTAGTAGCTGTCGACCAAATTGCAACATTAAACCTCTGTAAAATAGTCTTCAAGAATTGGATGCAACCTGGCCTGAGTATAATATATCTTTTTGAATCCATTTGCACTGAGTTGTGGTGTGAGGATGGTTGAGGGGAACGTTTCAACAATAGACCATTTAAATCCAATATAATTGTAAGCATGGATTTCTCAACATCTACGCTACATGACGTAGTACCAATTGGCAATAGCTCGTGAGTGGACTTTTCAGTCTCTTTTGATGTATGTTGCATTTTTGAAGCATCGATTTCTTGGTTCTCATTATTGGAAGCTTGCTCAAGTTGCACAACACTAGACTCTAGTATAGAAATATCATCCATCTTGGGCACTTTAGAAACCATAGAATCTATGGATTCTATAGTTGTTGACTGAACCATAGGAGCATTATCCATCCCAGTTTGTGAATCTAAGAAAACACACACACAAATGGTATCTCAAAACCACTAGAATTTTATTCACCATATTTATATGTAGAACTCCTAGTAAGAAATTTATTTAAGGTAAAGTCGTTGTTAGAATCCTTGCAACCATTTTCAGCATTCGTACACCAAACACCACTTGTCTAAAATACAATCTACTAACTCAACATTTTCCATCCTACACTTTATTAAAGATGAGTACTTAAAGTGAAAACTAAAAGCCACCCTTGTTGAGGAAACATGGATACAAGGTCCACCAAATGTCCAACCTAGACTACAAGAAAACAATTAGAGATTTGGCTTAGATTTGGATTCAAAGGCCACCACTTATTCAAGTAAGATAACTCCACTTGTTTAAGACAGTAATGTTTGAAGCCCCACCACTTGTCCAACCTAGACATTGATTAAATTTTGGTAAGATTTATCACAAATCTAGAGTAGAATCAAGATTCTATGGCCAAGGTAGTCAAATAAGTTAGACAACACACAAAGCATAAGAGCACTTAGATTCTCGTTGAGCATAAACTAAACAATAATCAAATGTTATATTCACTTGAGATTTCATCCATGAAAAATGAAAATGATGCATGTACTTGAGATTTCCATCCATGTACAATACTTTACAATGTCAAGTAAAGTTATAGTCAGCAAACAACTCTTCTCCTGCTTCAACTTGACAAATAGTCTCAATGCATACATGGCCATATTCTTCTGACTTGATGTGTGAAGAGGTGCATTTTGCCAAGGTGGCAAATTTGGATCAAATGTATAGCGTACGTTGGGACAGAAATTTGTACTGTGAGAACTATTTATATAGCCCGACACGTTTCCTTCTTCTACACAACCAATAATGTATGATTGATCTTCCTCTTCTTCTATGTTTGGATCCTCTAGAAGAGAATATTTATAAGCTCTTGGAAAAATTTTGCATATCTTTTTCCAGTCTTGAAATCTATACTTATGCCCTCCATAGTTTAGAATAGTCAAACCACTTTCCAGGGTAGTATGCACAAATAGCCCATAACCAGCTCCTTCAATACATGAAAGTCGCACTTCAAAATCCACACCGTTAATATGGAAAATTACATCTTTGGGAATAGGAAAAGTTGGTGTCCCAAAAGGATCTTCATGCCAATCATAGTGTGAAATACATCTAGTTTTTATATCACTTAACTCCTTTGTGTCTGCAAAAAGAAGAAAATATTATGCATAAAATAATGACAATATCAAAGAAAGATATCATTATTTTATAGTCCAATAGGTCCATTGTATGGAAGACTTAGAGTGCCTCTTACATGGTGCCTCCAAGGTTTCCAAAAAATAAAATCATTGGAAAAAAAAGGCCACTGTGTCTCCAATCTATTGCCCATTTGAAGCATAGAGAGAACCAAGTCCACCACTTGTCCAAGCTAGACATGGAGCATTGACACAAGATCCAACACTTATCCAAGAACCCTATAGTATATGTGGTAACATGGGATGCATTGATGCAACAAAAGTAGTCTAGCCTCCTCATCCATCTCTTTTTTCTTGTAGCCTAGAGGGATTAGTTTCAAGGTCTATCACTAGTCAAAAACTACACATAGAACATTGATACAAGGTTCCACCACATGTGAAACCTATCATCTCTAGTAGCATGGATGGTTTGATATCAAGGTTCACTGCGTGTCCTACCTATACTCTATTGTAGCATAGAGATTCTGGTTTGGTGGTACTACACTTGTCCAAACTTGGCTTGTTGTTGATATCTGGAGGTAATCAAGGGTCCTCCACTTGTCCAATTATTGGCATCCACCATGTGTAAACAATTTGCAGCATGCATGTCCATCATGTATAAAACAATTGCAAGGTCCACCATGTGACAACATATGATTGATATAGCATGCATGGTCTTATTTCATGGGCAACCATCTTCTCTCCAACATGTGTCCAACCTCGGCTCCATTGAAGAATGGAGAGAAGCAAGGTCCACCACTTATCAAAGCTATTATTTTCTCCAGTGCTTTCAAAACCCATAATACGTTGTACATGGGGGGGGGGGGGGGGATTCTTGTTTCAAGGTCCACCACTTGGCTAAGATTGGATCCATTGAAACATAAGAGAAGCAAGCTCTACCATTTTTCCAAGCTAGGTGCCATTGAAACATGAAAACCCCATTATATGTTGTATACGGGGGTTTTTTTCACGGTTCTACACTTGTCTAAGCTATGGTCCATTGGAACATGGAGAGAATCAAAGCTCCACCACTTTTCTAAGCTAGGATCCATTGAAAACATGGAGAGAGCAAGCTCCATTGTTTGTCTAAGCTAGGCTCCATTGGAACATGGAGAAACAAGCTCCACCACTTGCCTATTATTGCATAGAGATTCTGGTTTGAAGGTCCACCACTTGTCCAACCTTGCCTTCATGTATGGAGATAATAAAGAGTGCAATGCTTCTCTAAGCTAGGGACATAAAAGAGTTTCAAGGTCCACTACATATACGATCTATGAGGTTGTAGCATGGGAGGTTTCATTTTAAGGTTGACCACTTCTCCAGCTCGCTTGTCCAACCTCAGATCCATTGAAGAATGGGAATAAAGGTGTACCAACTCTCCAAAATAGGCAAGAAATCTCTATAAACCCATGAATTGTTTAATATATGTATGCTTTGCTGTGTTTTTGTTTGAAGGTCCACTCCTTATCCAAGCTACAATCCATTGAAGCATGGAAATAAGTAAGATATATCTATAGTCCAAGATTGGGATCCATTGAAACATAGAGAGAATCAAGGTCCACCACTTGTCCAAAGCTATGCATGGGTAATTGATATAAGGACCACTACGTTTTCACCTATACTATGCTCTATCATGGATGGTTTCATATACCACAAATTTTCCAACCTATTTAGTAGGTTGTATTATGGGGGTTTGGTTTCAAGTACTTCACTTGTCTAGGGGGGTTCCATTGAACCATGGAGAGAAACAATGTCTACCACTTGTCCGAAATATGCTCCTTTAAACATAAAAGCAAGGTCCACCACTTGTCCAAGCTAATGTTTCTCTCCATTGAAGCTTGGAGAGAAACAAGGTCTACCACCTGTCCAAAATATGCTCCATTGAAACATAAAAGCAAGGTCCACCACTTGTCCAAGCTATATAATCAAATGGGTGTTGGTTACAAGGTGTACCAACACTTGTCTAAACTAGTCTCCATGCAAGGTCCACCACATGTCCAAGCTATATGATCTGGTTTGAAAGGTCTACCACACCTCTTGAAATTAGGATCCATGTAAGGTCCACCTTTTGTCAAGCTATGCCTTTAGTGAGTACTAAAACTAAGTAAATTGCAGTACTTAAATACCTTTCAAGCTCATTAAGATTTTGGTCTCTAAGGCCACCACCACATGTCTAATCTATGCTCTAATTGATTACTTATGCTAGTTCTCAAAGTCCATACATAAGCTCCCTTCTAGCAAGGTTAGTTTAAATTTAGGCTCCAAACCTGTCTAAGCTAGGTTCAATTTATGAAGCATCACCATTTAACCATGCTACGATCTAATGTATCATATCAAGGGGGTATTGATAAAAGGTCCAAAACTTATTGAGTTCAAGCTCTTAAGTAATTAAGTCTTGTGAGTATTTAAATGTTATAGTTTTAGTCTAAAGATCCACATTCAAAGTCAGTAAATGTTATAGTTTTAGTTAAGATCCACCATTCAAAACTCAAGTAATTTATTATTTACATTCAAACCTTGAATGCTTGAGATAAAAAATACAAACTCAATCAATACTATATAAAGCAAAATCTAACATTAAGAGTATCAAATCAGTAACAAGAAACACTAACATGCACAAGAAACTCAAAACATACGTGTCTCCATTTCCAAAAAGTCCTCCATTGACAGAGGATGGTGTTGTTGTTGTTCTTCTTCTCTTTGTGGAGAGCACTCCTCTGTAACAGGCACAATGTCGCCTGATTGCGAAGTGGATTGTTGAAGTCCAGCCCATTTTTCTATATCTTCATGAGACTTAACAAAGTCTAGCAGCATGGTCTCCACGCTTTTTGCCTCCTCCACACTATCAATTAAGCATATAACTTCTTTTTTTCTGTTGTATTCTTCTTGTGCAACCAAGGAGCCATCACCAAAAACATCAACAAGCTTGCGGTCTTCAAAACAATATGTACGAATGTAGTGCTTGACCAAAGCTCTTTTTTGGCCTCCAAATATTGCAAATCTGACATATCGTTATCTGCTACTTGAAGAAGAGAACAATCAATTGGCATGGGATGTTCCTCTGATCTTCTTCTCAGGTCTTCAAATGCATTGCCTTGTCCCAAGAAGGCAATAACTGTTAGGAATTGAATTGCTCCTTTGCAAGGAGCTGATGGAAAGTGATGCAATGCACCACAACAATGGTAGCTCAGATTATCTCCCATGGCGTGAAAGGCACATTGCAATTTTGTGAAGTTAGTGAAATCCACAAATGCAAGAAAGACAAATCCAGGATCTGTTGACCCTCCAGCAATAGCCAAGATCCCATCCAAAGCATTGTTAAATGTCTCCTCACTCCACTTCAAATTGCCTCCAACGTTTTTTGTCATATCTAAAACACATAAGCCAATAGGCACTTTATTATTGAAGTGGCGCATCAAGTAGAGATTGCCTTCCATTTGTAGGCTCACCACATAGATTGACCATGGCAAATCTCTAGGCTCAGTTTTCTCCTTTTGAAGGTGAATTGCCCATTGCATGTATTTTATTGCTCCATCTGGAAAAGCCATTTTCTTTGTTCCACGCGTCAAACTAGATTTGATCCATTCCTCGCATAGCATTAAATTGTTTTATAAACAACATCATTGATGTTATACATTTTGACCACCTCCTCCCAGTCTTTACATGGTGAAGACTCATTCAAATTGTTGAAGCCTTCAAGAAGTGCATCTTGAATCAATTTGTCTTGCTTCAACTGCTTGATTCGATCATACATGTCAGTTGCATCACCATCCTTTGCACTCTTTGACAGTAAAATCTTCTCATCTCTAATCTCTTCTTGAATAGTCTTTACCTCTGATTCCTCAAGGCCACAAAGGTATCTAAATACAGTTGTTGGGGGTTTCTTATTCTCCTCTTCTAGCTTTTCAATGATTTCTATCCAGCAATCATAAACTAAATCAGAGTACGTGACCATGTGTGCCTGTTTAGCAATCCAACTTGCTGCTGCACTCATTCTTGCCAATCGAAGAAAGCCTAAAAAGAAATAGAGAAATAATTAAACTATTGAGCAAGATTTGTTAATTAAACACTATAAAAAGACAAAGAAAATAACTTACATCCCATCCGGCACGAGATGCATGTCCCTCTGCAATTCCACTTGCTGCCTTTGGTGGTCGTCCTGAGAAGATCCATTGACTCCGTAAATGTCTCAATATTTGGCTGTAAGGTTGCTTGACATACAATGCCTGAGCCTCCTCATTTGCAATGGCAGATATAGCAGTTGCAACAAATGGAGGAGCATTCACAACAATGCGAGCCTTTCTAAATTTATACACGCTAATCAGTCTTTCAAATACCTCTTTGTTGTTTTGTTCATTGTGAAGCAAAATTTTTGCAGCATAGATTGAATGCTGCCCATCAATAATCCAATAATGATAATCTTTAATTTTTTGCTCCTCTACCTCTTCTACTGCCAAAGGAGTCCCCTTCTTTGATTTTGCATTTCGAACAGGCATCAAATATGCACATGCTGCAGGCTTGGTGGTACTCCGTGAAAATCCAAATAACACACTTTCAGCGTGTTTTTTATCCATAATACGTGCATTATAGTGATCAGGAGCAAGCCAACAATTTTGAATAGGGATATCAAATTCCCTATATTGGAAAGGAAAATAATTTATGTACTTATTCATTCCACCTGTATCTTTTTCTTGTCCTTTCATGGCCTTAGCTTCTAAAACATCTGGATCCACAATTCTCATCTTTGACATTGAACCCTCTGTTGATGAGGATGCCAAAGATGCCTTGTCTACATCCAAAATGGAACTAGTTCGCTTAGCTGCTACTTTTTTCACTTTTGCTTGCTTCTTTGTGGATGGTGGTCGTGAAGCTTTCACCTTTTTTCGTTGTAGTGTGGCAATGACGGAGCTTTGAAGTTGATCTGCTGTGATGTTTGGATTTGATTTTGCAAACTTCCATTCTCGAGAAAACATTGTCTCTTCTTTGTTTCTAGACATGCGCTCCAATGCATATGCTCCTGGAGATAGTTGAAATTCTAGATTCATTGGAACTAGAATGTCAATGCATTCCACCTCAGGATGACTATCAACTACAGAGACAGATGCTTCCACAACTTGTCCAACATCTTCAAACAAGCTGTCATTCTCCTTTTTGGCAATAAATAGATGCACCTTATGAAATTGTGCACCCTTTATACGATGTATGTCCAAATACCATTTCCTAACATCATTGCAAGTATAGTCAACTGAGACAGCAACCCTTGCAACCTGTTTTTTTGGAGCCATCTTTCCTGAAACAAAAAAAACCAAATGTTATTTTAGCATATACTTTTTTGTAATGAATTAAGTTTGTGTGAATACAAGGTCGACCACTTGTTCAAGTTAGATCTAAGCAAGTATACATAGTAATCTTTTAAGCTAGTAAACTAAGGGAAGGGAGAAGTAAGGTCCACCACTTGTCCAAGCTCAGCTCTAAACAACATGGAGAGATTCGAGGTCTACTAATTGTCTAATATAGGCTAACTATATTGAAACATAGAGAGAAGCAAAGGTCCACCACTTATCCAATCTAGGGTCCATTGAAACATGGAGAGAAGGATGCTCCACCATTTGTCCAAAATAGGCTCCATTGAAACATGAAGAGAAGCAATATGCACCATGTCTTCGAGATGCTAGGCTCCATTGAAATACCTTAAACCCACGATATTTTGTATATGTGGGGTTTAAATTCAAGGTCCACCACTTGTCCAACCTATTCTCCCTAGTAGCATGAGTGGTTTGGTCTCAAGATTCCCCACTTTTCCACTCTATGTCATTATATTAAGAAAATCTGGGTGTTAAGGTCCACCACTTGTCCAACCTATAAGGCTATATCTAAAATGGTATTATTTACCACCACTTGGAATGCACATGATAGCTTTTACATAGGGGTCTGGTTCCAAGGTCCACCACTTGTCCAAGCTAACTCTATTGAAACATAGAGAGAATCAAAGGTCCACCACTTGTCCAAGCTAGGGTCCATTGAAACATGGAGAGAAGGATGCTCCACCATTTGTCCAAGCCAGGTTCGATTGAAACATGAAGAGAAGCAAGCTGCACCATGTCTCCAAAATGCTAAGCTCCATTGAAATATCTTAAACCCATGATATTTCGTACATGGGGAGTTTACATTCAAGGTCCACCACTTGTCCAACCTATTATCACTAGTAGCATGAGTGGTTTGGTCTCAAGATTCACCACTTTTCCACTCTATGTCATTATATTAAGAAGATCTGGGTGTTAAGGTCCACCACTTGTCCAACCTATAAGGCTATATCTTAAAGGGTATTCTTTCTGACCACTTGGAATGACCATGATAGGTTTTACATGGGGGTTTGGTTCCAAGGTCCACCACTTGTCCAAGATAACTCTATTGAAACATAGAGAGAAGCAAAGGTCCACCACTTGTCCAAGCTAGGGTCCATTGAAACATGGAGAGAAGGATGCTCCACCATTTGTCCAAGATAGGCTCCATTGAAACATGAAGAGAAGCAAGCTGCACCATGTCTCCAAGATGCTAAGATCCATTCAAATACCTTACACCCACGATATTTTGTACATGGGGAGTTTACATTCAAGGTCCACAACTTGTCCAACCTATTATCTCTAGAAGCATGAGTGGTTTGGTCTCAAGATTCACCACTTTTCCACTCTATGTCATTACGTTAAGAAGATCTGTGTGTTAAGGTCGACCACTTGTCCAACCTATAAGGGTATATCTTAAAGGGTATTATTTCTCACCACTTGAAATGTCCATGATATGTTTTACATGGGGGTTTGGTTCCAAGGTCCACCACTTGTCCAAGCTAACTCTATTGAAACATAGAGAGAAACAAAGGTCCACCACTTGTCCAAGCTAGGCTCCATTGAAACATGGAGAGAAGGATGCTCTATCATTTGTCGAAGCTAACTTTATTAAAACATGGGGGGTTTACATTCAAGTTCCACCACTTGTCCAACCTATTAACGCTAGTAGCATGAGTGGTTTGGTCTCAAGATTCACCACTTTTTCACTCTATGTCATTATATTAAGAATATCTGGGTGTTAAGGTCCACCACTTGTCCAACCTATAAGGCTATATCTTAAGGGTTATTCTTTCTCACCACTTGGAGTGACAATGATAGGTTTTACATGGGGGTTTGGTTCCAAGGTCCACCATTTGTCCAAGCTCACTCTATTGAAACATAGAGAGAAGCAAAGGTCCACCACTTGTCCAAGCTAGGGTCCATTGAAACATGGAGACAAGGATGCTTCACCATTTGTCCAAGATACGCTCCATTGAAACATGAAGAGAAGCAAGCTACACCATGTCTCCAAGATGCTAATCTCCATTGAAATACCTTAAACCCATGATATTTCGTACATGGGGGGTTTACATTCAAGGTCCACCACTTGTCCAACCTATTATCTCTAGTAGCATGAGTGGTTTGGTCTCAAGATTCACCACTTTTCCACTCTATGTCATTATATTAAGAATATGTGGGTGCTAAGGTCCACCACTTGTCCAACCTATAAGGCTATATCTTAAACTTTATTCTTTCTCACCACTTGGAGTTACCATGATAGGTTTTACATGGGAGTTTGGTTACAAGGCCCACCACTTGTCCAAGCTAAATCTATTGAAACATAGAGAGAAGCAAAGGTCCACCACTTGTCCAAGCTAGGCTCCATTGAAACATGGAGAGAAGAATGCTCCACCATTTGTCCAAGATAGGCTCCATTGAAACATGACGAGAAGCAAGCTGCACCATGTCTCCAAGATGCTAGGCTCCAGCGAAAAACATTAAACCCACGATATGCCGTAGATGAGGGGTTTACATTCAAGGTCCAACACTTGTCCAAGCTATTATTGGTAGTATCCTGAGTGGTTTGGTCTCAAGATTCACCACTTTTCCACTCTATGTCATTATATTAAGAAGATCTATGTTTTAAGGTCGACCACTTGTCCAACTTATAAGGCTAGATCTTAAAGGGTATTATTTCTCACCACTTGGAATGACCATGATATGTTTTACATGGGGGTTTGGTTCCAAGGTCCAGCACTTGTCCAAGCTAACTCTATGGAAACATAGAGAGAAGCAAAGGTCCACCACTTGTCCAAGCTAGGCTCCATTGAGACATTTAAAGAAGGATGATCCCCTATTGATGGAAGATAGGCTCCATCGAAACATGAAGAGAAGCAAGCTGCACCATGTCTCCAAGATTCTAGGCTTCATCGAAATACCTTAAACCCAGGATATTTTGTATATGGAGGGTTTACATTCAAGGGCCACCACTTGTCCAAGCTATTATCGCTAGTAGAATGAGTGGTTTTGTCTCAAGATTCACCACTTTTCCACTCTATGTCATTATATTAAGAATATGTGGGTGTTAAGGTCCACCACTTGTCCAACCTATAAGTCTATATCTTAAAGGTTATTCTTTCTTACCACTTTGAGTGACCATGATAGGTTTTATATGGGGGTTTGGTTCCAAGCTCCACCACTTGTCCAAGCTAACTCTATTGAAACAGAGAGAGAAGCAAAGGTCCACCACTTGTCCAAGCTAGGATCCATTGAAACATGGAGAGAAGGATGCTCCACCATTTGTCCAAGATAGGTTCCATTGAAACATGACGAGAAGCAAGCTGCACCATGTCTCCAAGATGCTAGGCTCCAGCGAAAAACATTAAACCCACGATTGTTCGTAGATGAGGGGTTTACATTCAAGGTCCAACACTTGTCCAAGCTATTATTGGTAGTATCCTGAGTGGTTTGGTCTCAAGATTCACCACTTTTCCACTCTATGTCATTATATTAAGAATATGTGGGTGTTAAGGTCCACCACTTGTCCAACCTATAAGGCTATATCTTAAAGGTTATTCTTTCGTACCACTTGGAGTGACCATGATAGGTTTTACATGGGGGTTTGGTTCCAAGGTCCACCACTTGTCCAAGCTAACTCTATTGAAACAGAGAGAGAAGCAAAGGTCCACCACTTGTCCAAGCTAGGCTCCATTGAAACATGGAGAGAAGGATGCTCCACCATTTGTCCAAGATAGGCTCCATTGAAACATGACGAGAAGCAAGCTGCACCATGTCTCCAAGATGCTAGGCTCCATCGAAAAACATTAAACCCATGATATGTCGTAGATGAGGGGTTTACATTCAAGGTCCAACACTTGTCCAAGCTATTATTGGTAGTAGCTTGAGTGGTTTGGTCTCAAGATTCACCACTTTTCCACTCTATGTCATTATATTAAGAATATGTGGGTGTTAAGGTCCAACACTTGTACAACCTATAAGGCTATATCTTAAAGGTTATTCTTTCTTACCACTTGGAGTGACCATGATAGGTTTTACATGGGGGTTTGGTTTCAAGTTCCACCACTTGTCCAAGCTAACTCTATTGAATTATAGAGAGAAGCAAAGGTCTACCACTTGTCTAAGCTAGGCTCCATTGAAACATGGAGAGAAGGATGCTCCATCATTTCTCGAAGCTAACTCTATTGAAACATGGGGGGTTTACGTTCAAGGTCCACCACTTGTCCAAGCTATTACGGCTAGTAGCATGAGTGGTTTTATCTCAAAATTCACCACTTTATCACTCTATGTAATTATATTAATGATATCTGGGTGTTAAGGTCCACCACTTGTCCAACCTATAAGGCTATATCTTAAAGGTAATTCTTTCTCACGACTTGGAGTGACCATGATAGGTTTTACATTGGGGTTTGGTTCCAAGGTCCACCACTTGTCCAAGCTAACTCTATTGAAACATAGAGAGAAGAAAAGGTCCACCACTTGTGCAAGCTAGGGTCCATTGAAACATGGAGAGAAGGATGCTCCAACATTTGTCCAAGATAGGCTCCATTGAAACATGAAGAGAAGCAAGGTGCACCATGTCTCCAAGATGCTAGGCTCCATCTAAATACCTTAAACCCACGATATTTCGTAGATGGGGGGTTTACATTCAAGGTCCACCACTTGTCCAACCTATTATCGCTAGTAGCATGAGTAGTTTGCTCTCAAGATTCATTACTTTTGCACTCTATGCCATTATATTAAGAATATCTGGGTGTTAAGGTCCACCACTTGTCCAACCTATAAGGATATATCATTAAGGTTATTCTTTCTCACCACTTGGAGTGAACATGATAGGTTCTACATGGGGGTTTGGTTCCAAGGTCCACCACTTGTCCAAGCTAACTCTATTGAAACCTAGAGAGAAACAAAGGTCCACTACTTGTCCAAGCTAGGCTCCATTGAAAGATGGAGAGAACGATGCTCCACCATTTGTCGAAGCTAAGTCTATTGAAACATGGGGGGTTTACGTTCAAGTTCCACCACTTGTCCAAGCTATTATCGCTAGTAGCATGAGTGGTTTTGTCTCAAGATTCACCACTTTTCCACTCTATGTCATTATATTAAGAATATTTGGGTGTTAAGGTCCACCACTTGTCCAACCTATAAGGCTATATTTTAAAGGTTATTCTTTCTCACCACTTGGAGTGACCATGATAGGTTTTACATGGGGGTTTAAGTTCCTAGGTCCACCACTTGTCCAAGCAAACTCTATTGAATCATAGAGAGAAGCAAAGGTCTACCACTTGTCCAAGCTAGGGTCCATTGAAACATGGAGAGAAGGATGCTCCACCATTTGTCCAAGATAGGCTCCATCAAAAAATGAAGAGAAGCAAGCTGCACCATGTCTCCAAGATGCTAGGCTTCATCAAAATATCTTAAACCCAGGATATTTTGTACATGGGGGGTTTACATTCAAGGGCCGATACTTGTCCAAGCTATTATCGCTAGTAGCATGAGTGGCTTTGTCTCAAGATTCACCACTTTTCCACTCTATGTCATTATATTAAGAATATGTGGGTGTTAAGGTCCACCACTTGTTCAACCTATAAGTCTATATCTTAAAGGTTATTCTTTCTTACCACTTGGAGTAACCATGATAGCTTTTACATGGGGGTTTGGTTCCAAGCTCCACCACTTGTTCAAGCTAACTCTATTGAAACAGAGAGAGAAGCAAAGGTCCACCACTTGTCAGAGCTAAGCTCCATTGAAACATGGAGAGAAGGATGCTCCACCATTTGTCCAAGATAGGCTCCATTGAAACATGACGAGAAGCAAGCTGCACCATGTCTCCAAGATGCTAGGCTCCATAGAAAAACATTAAACTCACGATATGTCGTAGATGAGGGGTTTACATTCAAGGTCCAACACTTGTCCAAGCTATTATTGGTAGTTGCCTGAGTGGTTTGGTCTCAAGATTCACCACTTTTCCACTCTATGTCATTATATTAAGAATATGTGGGTGTTAAGGTCCACCACTTGTCCAACCTATAAGGTTACATCTTAAAGGTTATTCTTTCGTACCACTTGGAGTGACCATGATAGGTTTTACATGGGGGTTTGGTTCCAAGGTCCACCACTTGTCCAAGCTAACTCTATTGAAACATAGAGAGAAACAAAGGTCCACCACTTGTCCAAGCTAGGCTCCATTGAAACATGGAGAGAAGGATGGTCCACCATTTGTTAAAGATAGGCTCCTTTGGAACATGATGAGAAGCAAGCTTCACCATGTCTTCAAGATGGTAGGCTCCATTGACATACATTAAACCCACGATATTTCGTAGATGAGGGGTTTACATTCAAGGTCCACCACTTGTCCAAGCTATTACTGCTAGTAGCCTGAGTGGTTTGGTCTCAAGATTCACCACTTTTATTAAGAATATGTGGGTGCTAAGGTCCACCACTTGTCCAACCTATAAGGCTACATCTTAAAGGTTATTCTTTCTTACCACTTGGAGTGACCATGATAGGTTTTACATGGGGGTTTGGTTCCAAGGTCCACAGCTTGTCCAAGCTAACTCTATTGAAACATAGAGAGAAACAAAGGTCCACCACTTGTCCAAGCTAGGGTCCATTGAAACATGGAGAGAAGGATGCTCCACCATTTGTCCAAGATAGGCTCCATTGAAACATGACGAGAAGCAAGCTGCACCATGTCTCCAAGATGCTACGCTCCATCGAAATACATTAAACCCACGATATTTCGTAGATGAGGGGTTTACATTCAAGGTCCACCACTTGTCTAAGCTATTATTGCTAGTAGCCTGAGTGGTTTGGTCTCAAGATTCACCACTTTAATTAAGAATATGTGGGTGTTAAGGGCCACCACTTGTCCAACCTATAAGGCTACAGCTTAAAGGTTATTCTTTCTTCCCACTTGGAGTGACCATGATAGGTTTTACATGGGGGTTTGGTTCCAAGTTCCACCACTTGTCCAAGCTAACTCTATTGAAACATAGAGAGAAACAAAGGTCCACCACTTGTCCAAGTTAAGCTCCATTGAAACATGGAGAGAACGATGCTCCACCATTTGTCGAAGCTAAGTCTATTGAAACATGGGGGGCTTACGTTCAAGGTCCACCACTTGTCCAAGCTATTATCGCTAGTAGCATGAGTGGTTTTATCTCAAGATTCACCACTTTTTCACTCTATGTCATTATATTAAGAATATTTGGGTATTAAGGTCCACCACTTGTCCAGCCTATAAGGCTATATCTTAAAGGTTATTCTTTCTCACCACTTGGAGTGACCATGATAGGTTTTACATGGGGGTTTGGTTCCAAGGTCCACCACTTGTCCAAGCTAACTCTATTGAATCATAGAGATCAGCAAAGGTCCACCACTTGTCCAAGCTAGTGTCCATTGAAACATGGAGAGAAGGATGCTCCACTATTTTTCCAAGATGGACTCCATTGAAACATGAAGAGAAGCAAGCTGCACCATGTCTCCAAGATGCTAGGTTTCATCGAAATACCTTAAACCCAGGATATTTTGTACATGGGGGGTTTACATTCAAGTACCACCACTTGTCCAAGCTATTATTGCTAGTAGCATGAGTGGTTTTGTCTCAAGATTCACCACTTTTCCACTCTATGTCATTATATTAAGAATATGTGGGTGTTAAGGTCCACCACTTGTCCAACGTATAAGTCTATATCTTAAAGGTTATTCTCTCTTACCACTTGGAGTGACCATGATAGGTTTTACATGGGGATTTGGTTCCAAGGTCCACCACTTGTCCAAGCTAACTCTATTGAAACAGAGAGAGAAGCAAAGGTCCACCACTTGTCCAAGCTAGGCTCCATTGAAACATGGAGAGAAGGATGCTCCACCATTTGTCCAAGATAGGCTCCATTGAAACATGACGAGAAGCAAGCTGCACCATGTCTCCAAGATGCTAGGCTCCATCGAAAAACATTAAACGCACGATATGTCGTAGATGAGGGGTTTACATTCAAGGTCCAACACTTGTCCAAGCTATTATTGGTAGTAGCCTGAGTGGTTTGGTCTCAAGATTCACCACTTTTCCACTCTATGTCATTATATTAAGAATATCTGGGTGTTAAGGTCCACCACTTGTCCAACCTATAAGGATATATCATTAAGGTTATTCTTTCTCACCACTTGGAGTGACCATGATAGGTTTTACATGGGTGTTTGGTTTCAAGGTCCACCACTTGTCCAAGCTAACTCTATTGAAACATAGAGAGAAACAAACGTCCACCGCTTGTCCAAGCTAGGCTCCATTGAAACATGGAGAGAACGATGCTCCACCATTTGTCGAAGCTAAGTCTATTGAAACATGGGGGGTTTACGTTCAAGGTCCACCACTTGTCCAAGCTATTATCGCTAGTAGCATGAGTGGTTTTGTGTCAAGATTCACCACTTTTTCACTCTATGTCATTATATTAAGAATATTTGGGTGTTAAGATCCACCACTTGTCCAACCTATAAGGCTATATCTTAAAGGTTATTCTTTCTCACCACTTGGAGTGACCATGATAGGTTTTACATGGGGGTTTTGGTTCCAAGGTCCACCACTTGAATCATAGAGAGAAGCAAAGGTCCACCACTTGTCCAAGCTAGGCTCCATTGAAACATGGAGAGAAGGATGCTCCACCATTTGTCCAAGATAGGCTCCATTGAAACATGAAGAGAAGCAAGCTGCACCATGTCTCCAAGATGCTAGGCTCCATCAAAATACTTTAAACCCACGATATTTCGTAGATGGGGGGATTAGTTTCAAGGTCCACCACTTGTCCAAGCTATTATCGCTAGTAGCATGGTTTGGTCTCAAGATTCACCAGTTTTCCACTCTATGTCATTACATTAAGAATATGTTGGTGTTAAGGTCCACCACTTGTCCAACCTATAAGGCTATATCTTAAATGATATTTTTTCTCACCACTTGGAATGTGCATGATATGTTTTACATGGGGTTTTGCTCGAAGGTCCACCACTTGTCCAAGCTAGATCTATTACATATATATTATACATACATTATTCAACTAGATTCCCTACCTATCATGTCTAGTAGCATGGATGCTGTAGCTTTAAGGTCCACCACTTGTCCAACCTATACTCTCTTATGTAAGAGAGATCTCGCTATAAATTCAAAACCTTCCCGCCTAAATTTAAAATTCAAAATCTGATTGCCTAAATTTAAAATATCCCTCCCAAATTTTAAATATCCCGCCTAAATTTTAAAATATCCCGCCCAAATTTTAAAATTCAAACTTTTTTATAAAAATTTAAATTTTATCACTTAAATTTAAAATATTCCACGCGAAATTGATTTTAAATTCAAGTTTACCACAAAAAGATATCATTATACCACCTAAATTCAAATATGCAGACCTCAAATCATTATATTGTACATAAATTCAAACAAATTCAAATTAACAAGCCTAAACTGATATTAGTTTGCATAGATATGAATTTATCACACCTAAATTATGTCACCATGTTAGAGAGAGTGGTTAGAGAATTTGAACAAGGTCCACCACTTGTCCAACCTAGATACCAAGAAGGATTGAGTGTACAAGGTATTGTTTGGAGGTCCTTATAGTCCACTGGTCTCAAGGTCCACCACTTGTGGTAAGGGTCACCAAAAAGTGTATATATTCATCCAAAGAAATACACGTATTTTTGGTCTACATGTCCTAGTTTCAACCATTTATGTCCATTAGGTGTATCACTAAACAACACTACTATTTTTGAGAACTAGAAGTTACAATCATATCTACAAATGGATTAGAGGAAAATCAGCTCAGCATACATCCAGAACTCGCTACAAGAATCAACTTTAACAGATCACGCAAGTAAGTCTTCCATTCAAGTTTACTAGTATTACAATGTGTTAGTTATTTGTGATATTTATATATGTATATATACTATGTGTACATATCGTAATTAAGTGTAATTGTGTATCTGCATTATGTATGAGTATTACAATGAAATAACACAAATATACATACATACACATAGATAACACAGACGCACACATACATGAGCATGTATTTTCAAGAGAGAGATAGCAAGATACAGAGATAGATAGATAGATAGAGAGAGAGAGAGAGAGAAATACCTGTTTTCTAGAGAGAGGAGAGAGAGAGAGAAAGATAACAGATTTCATTGTGTTTATGTATGTGGAAGAGAGGAAGACGATGTATGGAAATATGTGCACGTATTTTCAAGAGAGAGACAACAAGATAACAGATTTCACTGTGGTTATGTATGTGGAAGTGAGGAAGACGATGTGTGGGAATATGTGCCTGTATTTTCAAGAGAGAGACAACAAGATAACAGATTTCACTGTGGTTATGTATGTGGAAGAGAGGAAGACGGTGTGTAGGAATATGTGTATGTGTGCGGGGATATTTTTAAACTACGTATCTCTGTCTTTTGACGAGAGAGTGTGTGTGCAAGAAGAGTTATAGAGAACCATCTTCTCTATATGGAGAAAGACAGAGAGTGAGAGAGAGAGAAATACCTGTTTTTTCTCTATTCGTGAGGTGTGCAATGTCTCCTGAGAAGAAGCTATGCCCGATCCTGCCCTTCTGGAAAGCGTTGTGTACGCTGCTGTTTCTTTATCTTGTGCGCGAACTTTCAATCCTGTGCGCTCCACCTGTGTGTTGTGTACGATGCCGGGCTTGCTCCTCTACATGCACGTATACTCCAACTGTGTGCGATCCGTGTGCGCTTTCTGTGTGTTTGCTGCTCGCCTGCTTTCTCTGTGTGCGTTGCTCGTGCGCTCTCTCTGTGCCTAATCTTGATAGGGTTTATTAGAATGCCACGTATGCTACAAGTCCATGTTTTATCATAGGATTAAAAAAAACAAAAGCAATATAAAACATTAACCAATTCACACAGTCAAAATTAAAGAAATCATGGTTGAAAATATGCAAAACATGCGTAACTCTATACTATGAATTCACTTTAAAAAAAATAAATCTTTGGGCGCTGCCCCGGAGCCCGCCTGGGGCGCTTCCCCAGGACCCTGCCCGGAACAATATCCCAAAATCAGCCTCCCAAGCCTCTCCATCGAGAGCGCTATATTCCACATCTCCATCAAGAGCGCTACCCCCAAACCTCACGTGGAAGCGCTGCCTTGTCACCCCATTGTGGCATTGCCCTAAGACCCCGCATCTGGAGTGCTAAATGGGAACATTCTTCATTAGTGAAATTTTGAACATAAATTATATTTAGCATATACTTAAATATAATACAAATATTAACATATTAACTATACTACTAATTTACTATAGCAGTTCTAGATTATGTCCCATACTATATTTAAGGTGCCAAAGGTTTGGCCTTATGGTCCTAGATTTAGCCAAGTGGTCAACACATATAGGACCAAGTGCACACTGTGCCACAAAACTTGGCCACCACTTCACTTGCCAAAGTTTAGGCCACATGGTCAATCCTAAGTTTCCAATGTTCTTATTATGTCACCTTTTGCCTCGTGGAAAACCTAGGCTTGTTTTCACATACTCAGGCACTTCAAGCCATAATAAATTTTCATTACTCTTCGGCAACCCTTTTGTTCAAGTCTTTGAAAAAACGTTGCTTAAGGCCACCCTAAACCATTTTCATTTAGGGGTGTCTAAAACTAGCTTTTTGGCAATTCGAGAAGAAAATGGTCAAAGTTTTATACTTAGTTTTAACCACTTGACCAATTCAAATATTGGAAAGCAAGGTCTTGTAATACTTTTCTTTGGACATCACACATTAAAACTAGGTCCCTCACTTGTCCAAGCTATGCTCTAATACAATAAAGGGCTTTTGGTTTCAAGATGCACCACTTTCCCAACCTTGATTCCATTAAAGAAGCTAGCTCTACTTAGACATTTAATAGCAAGGTCCTGTAGCAGTTCACATTGAACATTTTCCATGGCAGCTAGGTCCACCACTTATCTAAGCTATGTTCTAATACAGTAAGGGGGTTTTGGTTTCAAGATCCACCACTTGTCCAAACTTGATTTGGGAAGCAAGGCCCTATAATAGTTTGCTTTGGACATTCACCATTACAACTAAGTCCACGACTTCTCCAAGCTATGTTCTAATACACTAAGGACGTTTTGGTTTGAAGGAGAACCACTTGTACGACTTTGTTTTCGGAAGTAAGGT
The DNA here is from genome assembly GCF_014529385.1 of Adiantum capillus-veneris. Classification (NCBI taxonomy): domain Eukaryota; kingdom Viridiplantae; phylum Streptophyta; class Polypodiopsida; order Polypodiales; family Pteridaceae; genus Adiantum; species Adiantum capillus-veneris. The sequence continues at coordinate 146,283,767 of NC_140931.1, read as the reverse complement.
CTTTACATAGTTCACCTTGTACCTTGGACATTGGATACTACAACTAAGCCCACCACTTGTCCAAGCTATCCTCTATATATAGCCAAAGGGTTTGGGTTTCAAGATTCACCACTTTTCCAACCTTTCTTCCATTAAAGAAAGGAGGGGAATTATAACTAGGTCCACCAATTGTCCAAGATATGCTCTGATATAGAAAGGGGATTTTGGTTTCAATAATCCACCACGTGTTCAACCTTGCAAGACTCAAGGGATACTTGGACATTGGAAAGCATAGTCCTATAGTAGTTGATAGGTGGCAGTGGGTATAACAACTAGGTCCAACCTATGCTCTCATATAGCAAAGAGGCTTTGGTTTCAAGGTCCACCACTTGTCCAAACTTGCTTCCATTAAAGAAATGAGGGGCTACGTAAACATTGGCAAGCAAGGTAGAAAGGTCCTAAGGTATTTCACCTTGGATATTGGGCATTATAACTAGGTCCACCACTTGTCCAAGCTATGCTGTGATATAGAAAGGGGATTTTCGTTTCAGGGTCCACCACGTGTTCAACCTTGCAAGACTCAAGGGATACTTGGACATTGGAAAGCATAGTCCTATAGTAGTTGATAGGTGGCAGTGGGTATTACAACTAGGTCCAACCTATGCTCTCATATAGCAAAGAGGCTTTAGTTTCAAGGTCCACCACTTGTCCAACCTTGCTTCCATTAAAGAAATGAGGGGCTATGTAAACATTGGCAAGCAAGGTAGCAAGGTCCTAAGGTGTTTCACCTTGGATATTGGGCATTATAACTAGGTCCACCACTTGTCCAAGCTATGGTCTGATATAGAAAGGGGATTTTCGTTTCAAGGTCCACCACGTGTTCAACCTTGAAAGACTCAAGGGATACTTGGACATTGGAAAGCATAGTCCTATAGTAGTTGATAGGTGGCAGTGGGTATTACAACTAGGTCCAACCTATGCTCTCATATAGCAAAGAGGCTTTGGTTTCAAGGTCCACCACTTGTCCAACCTTACTTCCATTAAATAAATGAGGGGCTACGTAAACATTGGCAAGCAATGTAGCAAGGTCCTAAGGTATTTCACCTTGGATATTGGGCATTATAACTAGGTCCACCACTTGTCCAAGTTATGGTCTGATATAGAAAGGAGATTTTCGTTTCAAGGTCCACCACGTGTTCAACCTTGAAAGCCTCAAGGGATACTTGGACATTGGAAAGCATAGTCCTATAGTAGTTGATAGGTGGCAGTGGGTATTACAACTAGGTCCACCACTTGTCCAACCTATGCTCTAATATAGCAAGGATGCTTTGGTTTCAAGATCCACCATAATTTCCAACCTTGCTTCCATTAATATAGCAAGGAGGATTTGGTCTCAAGGTTCACCACTTGTCCAACCTATGCAAACCTTTTCCATGTTGTAGCATGATTTTTTGTTTGAATAGTATTTTTCTATAACTATGGATTTAACAATGTAATCTTTTTCACTTACAGGATGGACTTTGAATCTAGGGAGAAAGTACATATGATACTTGACAATGAAATTGTTGGTGTTGGCTGTGTGTGTAGAACATATCCAGATTCCACTTGTGGTGGTACAAAGATAGGGCATGGAAATGTCTCCATACTAGTGGAGGAATGCTTGAAGGATGTGGTCCTACCTTTTCCTACAATGGATACTTCATCTCTCCAAGGCTCATTATGGAGTGCTGTTCGATGGTCAAAGCTTCTTTTGCAATCTTTTGTATTAAATGGGAACTTAATTGATCCACAGGAAAGCTACAATGGTGATGAAGAACATGATCATTCTGATCCTCTAGTTACAGATGCAATACCTATGACAAGCCCAGAATTTGAAGCAATGATTCGAGAGTCTTGGAGAAATCAGAGGGTCCTTTTAAAAGATGACACAATGATGCAAACCATGAATGAAGGGACCATCTTATATGTATTTCCACATGATTATGTCAACTTTCAGGAACTTGGTCCTGATTGTGTGGGTGTGGGTATTGAAAGAGAAAATGCAAGCATTGATGATGTGGTTGAAGTGGGTAGCATCACTTTGCTAAAGTGGCCCATCAAGCAGACAACAATGTTGAATGGGAGCCCATAACAACGATTTGTTCCTGTTGATGGCATGCATGCTACATATGAGGATGTATCCAACGATGACAATGTTGGAAAAAAACTTGATGGGAGTAATGTTGTCCAGTTGTCAAGGAAGAGACGATACACTTTCATGAATAGGACTCAAAAATCAAAAGCAGCACCAGCTTCGACTTTTTACCTTTCAAACAAATCAATTCAAAGGGTATCATGCATTGATTGTTGTGCACAAAAATGTTGCTAGTTTGCAGATCGTGATATGGTGACAAGGTTACGACAACAGTTTTGGGGAGAGTCTCAAAAATCACGCACTAATTATGTTTATGATGTTCTTTCTATATGTTATCAGAAAGATGAGAAGTCACGATACCAATTTAGGCTAAATGGCTCTATTGTTTGTTGTAGAGCATGGTATGAGCTACATGGAATACCAAAGACATCATTTTATCGATACAAGGAGAACTTTGAAAATGGTGTGCGCCAATATGTACATGGGAACACATGTACATTGAGAAGGGGACTTCAACATACTAGTTTAGCAAGAGCACTACTAAATGAGTTTGTGGAAAACAACTCTGAGAAGATGCCACATAGAAGTAGAACACTGCTAGATGGCTCAAGAGAGACTCAATTGGTGATTCCATGAACATACAAACAAGTGGATATTTTATGTGAAATCAACACGACACTTGACCAAATGGGCTATGAGAAGAAGCTATCCCAATCTTCTTTTGGTAGAATTTGGAACAAAGAGTACCCACATGTCACTTTAACAAAGATGAGTGAGTTCTCTAAGTGCAATATTTGTAGCTCAATCAAGGCAAGGTTAGAAGCTAAACCTTCTCTTGAAGAGAGAGCTCTTCTCTTGAGGGAGAGAGAAGTTCACATGGCACAACAAAAGAGTTGCAGAAGCCTATATTATGCATGGCGCATGTATTCAGAAACTCAACCACAAAAATATGTATGCATAATCCATGATAAGATGGATCAAAAGAAAACTGCCATTCCTAGATTACGCATTGTTCCCAAGGGTGTGGATTCAGGATATAATCTGCAGGTGGCATTGATTGGCATGATCACTCATGGACATGGAGAAGGTCATTACGGACACTTTGTCTTGAATGGTTTGTGGCCAGCTGATCCAAATCTTACAATTGGCTCAATTGCTAATTGTTTACATAACCTAGAGAGGATAGATAAGCATCCTCTTGGTGATCTAGTAACAAATGGACTTCCAAGGAGCAATATTTCACTACTACATGCTTTGAACTCAAGGGATGCTTTGGACTACCATAACTTGAGTGATGGAAAAGAGCCCATTGTGCAGTCGTCAGAAATTGCAGAAGAGGAATTGGGGTCAACATTTCGCAGATTGCCAGAGAACTTGTTGCTACAATTGGATAATTGTGCAAGGGAAAACAAAAATCGATACTTATTTGCCTATTTGTCAATGCTTGTTGCAAGGGGTGTTTTCAAAACCATCCAGCTGGGATTTTTAATGGTTGGGCATACACATGAGGACATAGAAGCCATGTTTAGTAGGTTTTCAGAGAAGCCGAGAGTTACACAAACCTATACTTTGCCACATTTGATGGATACATTACGAAACAGCTCATCTTCATCTCCAGCTCCATTTTTTCTCACAAAGATCCCCGATTTCAAGCAATATTGTGATGGCTATCTTTGTGATGGACAAGACATACTTGTTGGACATTCCAAACCGCTTTAGTTCAGGTTCTTTATGCAGGATGAGACACCAATGATGCAATATAAGGCACATGTAGGTGTATCAAGTTGGAGTGGAAGTATTCGCCTTTGGAAAACAGACACAGAAGGCAAGCCAATGTTACCACATGGAGATCCACCTCTAGTACAAATGGCGGAGTATGTCAAGGCCCACGAAGAAGTCATTTTGGGGCTAAAGAACTATATAAAATTTTGGAAAAATTTAGGGAATGGTTCAAGTATTCCGCGATATTATAGACCGGTGATAGATTATTGGTGTAAGGTAATTGAAGATATTGGAAAAGCAATCATATCAGATGGAGTCTTGTATGAAATGTTTTGGCCAAAAACTCAAGAATATTCTCACCTACAAAGCACTACAATGAATTTGCAACAAGGAGCAGAAAGATTCCTAGGCCTTGAAGAGTTGAACGATCATTTTTGTGGGCCTCAACGAGATAGGCCAAGGGAAAAGTTTGACCCTATGTCTGATGTGCACCAAGGTGACTTTCTTATGCTTGTTTCGAGTGACACAGAAATCTATCCAGTGTGGCTTGCAATGTTTTTATCTGACATTGATAATGAGCCTACATCACCAAACTACAGAAAACTCTTGATTCAATATTGGGCACCTTGCGCGAGAAAAAGTGGGATGAAAGATACTCAAGCTTACAGTAATTGTTGGAAGGGTTATTGGGCTGTCAACTATAAGGACCCACAAGTGTGGGAAACTGTAGATGCAATTGTTTGGTCCTGGAGACCCAACAAAGAAGGACCATTTTCTAGAATAAAGATTCCAGAAAGGCATGCTCTAAAAGCCAAAGAAGGCCTCACTCGTGCACATCAACCACACTTGGATCAAAGTTCAGATATGGTATCAAATGTGGAGTAGAATTATGTGGAGCTTCTATTGTGACTATACTAGTCAGTTTGTAAACAAAATCTTTTTTGTATCTTCCTTTGTTTTATGTAATTTATAGTTATTATTCAAATCCATGTGTTGTGCATCCTCTTGACTTTTGGTGTTTATCAACACCACAATCCTATGAGATTTTCACTTTATTTACTAACCACACACCTCAATTTTTCCCACTTTAAGTGGAAAATTCCCAAATTACATGAATTTAGTCGATTTGGAGATTCCCATAATGTGAGATTTTTACCAAAATACCTAATATGGTCTTTAGTGTTGAATTTGTTCCAAAACCCTGAAAGGACACTTTTATGTCCGGTTAGATTACCAAAATAGTGGAAAAAATATATATGTTTTATCACCAATTTTAGACTCTCACACACTAAGAAACATCAACATAGCTTGTCTCTCGTTGAAACCATGAACATCTAAAGGTAGCTTGATCTTAGATGTTTTAACCGCCGACAACATTTTACTTTGCTTGATCTTTTTTGCTTTTTCCTCAAGCTTAATATTCTCCTCAATCTTGGCCACTTCATTGTCGTTCTTGTCCTCTTCCTCTGATGGTAGCTCCTCTTCCTCCAAAAGTTCCTCAAGCTTCTTCACAAGATTATCAAATAGGTAATTAAGGTACATAAGAAAGTCGCGGGAGTACTACAGTAGCTTGCAATCTCTTTGGTGGGTGGAGCACTAGAGGGGTCTCAAGGAAGGATGAGCATTCTCTACGATCACAAACTTTTATATGGAGCACAACCACGTCATATAAAATGACCTGCCACTTTTGTGCCTCCAACTCAAACCTCTCTCTTTCAGGTTTCATGAGGTCTCTGTGCTTAGTTAGAAGATCATTAAGACTGAAGTGCACACTAAAAATAGCACCTTGTGAAGTTTATCAATAGCTATCAAAGAAACTACAAATTCACAGAGTCTTTTGGCAATGACTGCATACTTTTCTACAGTAATTTCCTCTTTTTTCCTATACTTTTACCATACTTTTGTTTGTTGGACCTCTTCTTATACTAGAGTTTAATAAATGAGCCAAATCTCACACCCTCTAACTCTTTGAAATCTAAGAAATCTTTGTCTTCTCTCTCTCTCTCTCTCTCTCTCTCTCTCTCTCATATCATAAACTACAATGATTTACTTGGCCTTTCGCATCATGCATGGCCCACTATAAAATTAAAACATTACACAGTTATTCTTACTCATGAAAAATAGTGGCCATTAAGTACATCGTAGGTGTCCCTTTCTTTAAATCAAATCACCTTACCACATTTGATAGGCATGGTGAAAAACTTGTGGGAGAATTATAACTATGCTCTAGATCCCTTTGGTAACCTAGTCTAGAGAGAGAGAGAGAGAGAGAGAGAGAGAGAGAGAGAGAGAGAGAGAGAGAGAGAGAGAGAGAGAGAGAGAGTTTCCTCCCTTTTTGCTAACAAATCTTCCATCACAATAATGAAGCAACTATACCTTGAGTTGGACAAGACTCAAGGTAGCATGTACACTTCAAGTACTAAATTTCATATAAAATATAGAGAACTAGAATCACCACCAATCTCACTTTCATGAAGGAAACTACGAAGCCATATTGCTACTTGAAGTGCAAGACACATGATAGATCCCCTATAAACCACATATTTGATCAAATTAGCACACAATACATCTTGTCGAACCTAATAACAACAGAAAACCAATGAGAGATATTTTCAAAGGTTCTGCTTCATTTGACACTATTAAAGACAATCCTCGAATATACAAGATGCAAATAACTTGCATTTTGGTGAATGCCATGTGAGTCAAAATTCTTTTCCCATGCAGGAACAATGAAAGATTTCAAGAAGCTCTACACCCTTCATCACAAGAGAATAACTTCTCATCATACACAACAGATAGCATTTTATTTCTTCTACAAGCTCCACAAGACAACATCTACTCTTCTTTATGAAATGAAAGTGTTTGAAATTTAAAAATCAATACAATTTTGTGTATATAGCCAAGAAAATTGTGTTGTTATCTAGGGCCATTACCACCCTACAAAATCCAATGTCAACCTAATTTACAAACCTTTTTCCTAAATCCAAGTGTCCTTTGATGAGAATAACACTTTGTTAATAGATGACACACCCCATAAGGGTTTGCTTATACCACTTGGCATAAGTCTATCCTCACCCTCATTTGAAGGGCATCTTGATGAATTTTACCTAGAGCACATTTTAATCCCATATTTGAAGCTAATGTATTTAATCCCATTGTGTACCTCTAAACTTATACTTGCAAATACGATTCGTAATGATAACTCTATACTTTAAAATGATTCTTTAAAACTCTCAAGTGGGTTCCAGTGTTGTGTTAGAGAGAGAGAGAGAGAGAGAGAGAGAGAGAGAGAGAGAGAGAGAGAGTTGGATTCATATCTCTTTTAATACATAATTGAAATAAAGATTTGTATCGATACAAAAACACATTTTTTGTGGGATTCAAACGAGATGCATTACATTGGCATGATTTGAAATTGGCCAATCTCTGCAAAAAACTTACTCCTCCCTTTGTTGCATTATTTTGTCTCCGTCCAAGAAATAAAAATTTGAGGGGTCATTTTCCACAGTCTCCTTCACTATGCCATATCCTTCACTATGTCATAATATCGGAGTTGGGGCAGGTTACAATGCTCTTTTATTGTTATCATTGTCACAAGGTTGAGGTCTTTATTAATCACTTCCAAATTTATGACAATGTTTTTCTCCAAAGCTATTGACTCTTGATCAATAGGCACGTAGAAACTTTTGATGAAGTAAGAACGCTTGTACCAAAAGGAAATGATAAGTGACTCAGTGGCAATCATATACTTGAAAACTAGAGTGAAGAGCAATCTTGCACCATATGCCACCCACCTGTTTCGCATAGCCTCTACGAAGAAGCTTATCACAGAAGGACAGATCAAGCAATTTTCATACTAACATACTCTTAACAACATGTACATGGCTGGAATGAAAAAGCTTAACAATTATATTAATAGGACATCAATTTTCAAGCTTGAGAGGGTGCAGAGTTTTGGAGAGACCTTTGTAATTTTCTATAGAGATTACTCCACAATGCCTCACTCAATGTTGTGTTGGGAGCTTGCCAGACCACATAGTTCTAGTTGATTGGTAGCAGAACCATTAACAATATTCCTTTTTTATTCCTTTTGTTGAGTGTGTTGAGATTTCAAGCTCAAAATGTACGACTCTTGGATGATTATCACAAATAGTCATCATCACTAGCACGCCTTGGCGGATATGCATATCTTCATCAGTGATACTATAGATGTACTACACCAAGTTGGTCTACCTATCGGAGTGATGGCACACTTATCAATTCATCTCATTCACTAGAGATTCACATTAGACCTTGGTATCCATCTTTGAGAGGAAATTCCCTCATTCACAAATTTTGTGTCCTTATTGATTGTGGAAGAGAAGGAACATGACGAAGACTCCCCTACGTAGGGTAGAAACAATTTTGAGCAGGTTATTTCAACAATAGAGGAAGAGGAAGAGGACATGATACAGATCATGGAGGAGGTCGACGACGAGGCACCCACCTAGCACAACAACATAATAAAAATTAGATACAACATAGAGGTGGTTAAGGAAACCTTCAAAGTAGGGGATTCCGAGAGGTCATGGAAATGTGTAGCGTAATAATACAAGTCAACACATAAATGTAATATGTTGGGGTTGTGGAAGACATGGTCACTTTGAATGTGACTGCCTAGATAGGAGGTAGAAAAGTAATTATACAAACAATAACATGAATGTAGATGAGCGTGAGAGGCTATTTGTGGTGCAACACATGCTAAAAACTATGTTTGAAAATGGGAAATAAAATAGTGATAATGTCTGGTATGTGGATTTTGGTGCATCAAATCACATGACCAGTAATGGTGAGTGGTTTAAGGAAATGCACACTTTGCAAATTCCTATTTATGTATAGATTGTGGATGATACTACACATCACATTATGCATACAAGAAATGTACCATTGTCTATGATTGATGGTAAAGTAAAGTACCTAGGATCATGATGTATTTCATGTACCCGATATCACAAAGAACTTGGTTTCTATTAGGCAAATAGTTGAGCTATGCTTGTAGGTCAGGTTTAACTCTGATAGTGTGTTTGTCGAAGAGCATAAGCCTGAATGGAGGGCTGATTGTAGGAAAGAAAATGGGCAGAATGTTTACTTTGAATGTAAATGTGCCCGAGCTGATTGCTACCATGTTTGCACAAGGTGCAGGAGTTGTTTCAGATATTGAGATTTGACACAAACTTATCCGGTCATGTAATTTTGCAGAGGCTAAAGATGATGCAAACTAAAGAGATGGTTGCCAAAAATTTAAAGTTGTTGAAATGCAAAAAGTTTGAGAAGCTGGTCAATTTGGAAAGCAGGCAAAAGCATCCTTTCCTCATGATAAGCATGTAATCATGAATGTATTGGATTTAGTGCACACAAACCTATGGGGCTCGGCAAAGACTACATCTATGGGTGGATGCAGATATTATGTGAATCTCATTCATGACCATAAAAGGAAGGGATGATCTATTTCATATGGTTGAAAAGTGATGTGCTTATGCACTTTCAAAATTTCAAAGTTATGGTTGAAACATATACTAGGAAACATGTAAAGTCCTTGAGGTCAAATAGAGGGGGAAAATATTTCTCTAATGAATCCAATGGCTTTCTTAAAAGCATGGAATTCAAAGGTAGTTTTCATGCAGATATTCTTCGTGTAGCAAAATGGTGTTGCTAAGTGAAAGAATAGGCACATTGTAGAAGTTATTGAAGCGTTGATGAATAGAAGAACATGACTCATGGTTATTGGGTTGAGGCTGTTGCTACAAGTGTTTACATTATGAAGAAGACCCTACTATTACAATACATGATATGACATCAGAAGAGAAGTTTTGTGGTGAAACACCGGATGTATCAAATTTTGAAGTGTTTGGATGCATTTCTTATGTGCATGTTTTGGATGAACTAAGAAGTAAGCTTGATCCAAAAGCAAAAAATTGTGCGTTCATTGGTTATTCCCTTGAGTAAAAAGGGTAAAAATGCTACAATTCCATCATGAGTAAAGTGATGGTGAGCAAAGCTGTTATTTTTTATGAAATAGAAAGTTGGTATAATGATGTGAAAGATGATTTAGGGGTTGATGCAAGAGAGAATGTGGTTGTAGAAAATATAGGTGCACAGCCAAAGGTTTGGCTGTAAGGGTCACCTAGTGCATGTCATGGTGAGAATCCATCGAGTAGCAGATTGCATGAAAAAGTGAGTCCTACAAACTCTTCAAATGTATCAAGGGAAGGGAAGGAAAAGGTTGATGATTCCCCTAAGCTATCAAATTTGAATGCTAGTTATGATGATGTTGACTTCAATGGTGTTGAGCAGAGTTTAGATGAGGACTCTAGCATACCCTCTGTGAAAACTCCAAGTGCAAGAAGGAGGCAAGCAGGGATCAAGGCACCCAAAAAGTGATCCTGGACATGATGCACATTTGAAAGAGTAAGAAATGTTGTGCAGAGATTGACTTATGATAGTTATATGGCTCGTCATTGTGCATATATGACAAAGATTACAAAGGAGGTAGAACCCATGTGCTTTGAGGATATTGTTAAATGGTGGTAGGCTATGGATGAAGAGATGGTTGCCCTTGATTCAAATGGGACATGTAAGATAATGAAATTACCAAAGGGAAAGAAGGAAATTGGATGTCAGTGGATCTACAAAATAAAGCATAATATTGATGGCAGTGTGATCAAGTACAACACCAAGCTTGTTACCAAAGGTTTAAATAGACTTGTGGGATTGATTATGAGGATACATTCAACCTCGTAAATCCAAGATGTCTACCATTTGTGTGTTTACTGCAATCATGGTTGCAGCTTTAAAATGGGCGTTGAAATGAATTTATATAGAGAATTCTTTTTGAATGGAGATTTGAAGGATGTTGTGTATATGGAGCTACCACAGAATTATGCAAATATGAGGCTATGTGACCTTGTATGTAGGATAAAGAAAGCATTGTATGGACTGAAGTAAGCCCTAGATCTTGATATGAGCAGATTGTGGCATTCCTCATTTCATTGGGCTTTGAGATTTTTGATGCAAATCATTCATTGTATGTGCACAAGAATTGAGGCAATAATTGTGGTGATATGCATCTATGTGTATAACTTGATTGTTGGATATGATAATGTGGTTGAAGTATAGACTGTACAGGCTCTCCTTATGCAAGATTTTGAGATGAAGGGAGACTTGTGGTATTTCTTGGGCATTGAAATTATTCACACAGAAGAAGATGTATGGATGTCACAAAGACTCATGCCTTGGACATGTTGAAAAAGTATGGCATGATTGATTGGAAGCCAATTACGATGCCCTTAAATCAGAATTTGAATTTGGGTACTAATGTACGTCAAGTACTTGAAAATTCTACCATGTGCAAGAAGATTGTGGGTAGCTTGAATTGCTTGACTATCTCACATCCCGTCTTGAATTGGTGAGTCAGCTTATGCAATTTCCTAGGAAACCACACTTGGATGGTTTAAGGGGCACGTTGCACTATGCGAGTGCTAATTTGTGATTATACACTCTTTTAGTTGCATCTCTATGGTTAGCAGGGATGCGAATTAGGCTGGTAGCACATAGGATTGCTGGACTACCAACAGATTCATGTTTTCACTTCGGAGTGCTGCTATCACATGCAGTAGCAAGAAGGAACCCATAATTTATCTTTTGAGTATAGAGGTAGAATACAGGGGTGCTGTAGTGGAAACATGTGAGGTAGCGTGGCCGACATTGCTACTTCAAGACTTTGGAGTACATGTAAAAAGGTCAGGTTTCATCTATTGTGACAACCTCAACAACATATAGTTGGCACAAAATGCAGTGTTTCAAATGTATAGAGTTATGCATGATGGTTTTACTCCTTTTTTTCCTATCCATACTCACAAACATGAGTGGTATAGATAAATTAGCATAATAGAAAAAATAATTATAGAACCTCCATGCTCAAAACTAGCCATGGATTGTAAAATATAATAGAAAATACATAGAGTCACTTTTATAAGTCCATATATTGGAGCTTTTTATATGGATGCCCATAACCACATAGACATTAACTCCAAACATCATATATACCAAACCATCTTGGTTAGAAAATAAACAATGTGAGCCACATCCTCAGGGGGTCTCCCACCCCACCTTGAGACACACATGATATGAGGATTGACCATCAAATAACATAACAAAGATAAGAAACAATAACCAAAAGCCGATACCTCCATAAGAAGTTGGGCTATTAGAGGTGAGCCAAACACCTTTTGAAGCAAAAAATATTGGGGCCCAAGCTACCAGAAGGTGAAACAGAGCCGCCACAAATTTTTAACCCCTACCTCAGCACCTTCATATCCACAAATCCACATACAACTTAGCATCACTATCACCGATGATCCACTCCTTCTTTGTTGCAGTTACTCCCAACATACTATGATTGAAACAAGTAAACACACCATTGCTATACCAACCGACCTTCATTGACCCCCTAAGGAGAGATGGGTGGGAAGGTCTCCCCCAACTCCTAAAAAGAAGGGAGATTGCAGGCTATAAGAGCACTGCAAAGGGAGGATAGATTGGTGCCCTCCTTGTAAGGTATTCCCCTACCCTCTAGGCTACATCACCACCACACAAGCTCAAAACTAGCACAACACCTAGGCCTGTAGCTTCCCACAGTTGCCATCTCCCATGAGCACCCCCTAGCTTTGAGACCCCCATAGGCAAAGCACACTAGACCTTGTGTGGTTGAAAACCCTATTGATTACCAAAACTACAGTAGGATGGTTTTACTCCCAAATCTTACCGTGGATAACCAGAGAACAATTTGCAAGTAATAGTAGACATTGGACCTTGAATGTTGAAGGTCCAAGCAAGCATTTTCATATGTGAGTTACAGGGACTTCCTAGAGTACTTTTGAACTTAAATCCTTTTTAGGGACCTTATAGCAGGAGCTATTGTATGAGCTATATTTGAGACTTGAGTTGCAATGAGCATTTGGGTATGCTAATGAAACGTACATCTTTATAGTGATCATGCTAAAATTTGCACTTTTTTTAAGATCATTCTTTAAAAGCAATGGATTTGGACACTTTAATAGGAACTACCATCTAAATCACCAAATTTTGGTGGCTAATGTTATAAAAAAAGGTTCCATCTACCCCTCCCTAGAGCAAGCAATAGAGAGGCAATAGCCGACATGAATATCAATGAGACTATGAAATAAGGTGGAGGTGTACTTAATTAGGATAAAGCAATGCTACTACTAGCAAGATGGACCATTCAAGAGTACTTAGAAATAACATAAGGAGTAACTGATCAAAGAAAAAATGGCCACTCCCAATTTCCACTTCTCCTTTCTCTCGCTTAGGAAAACACCAACCCAACCTCTATAGAAAATTGTCCTCCTCCTTTTCTTTGAGAGTTGAGGACGTTGGTTGGTGGCAAGTCTTTATGATCATATTTAAGCACTTTAAATCCTTGGCACAAAGTAATGATGACCATAAAGAGAACCCACATGATAGTACAAAAGATTTCATTGACTTAGAAACTTTTTTGAGGTGCTTCAAGCCAACAATTCATTGGACCTAGATGGCTATTTATGAGTCAACCATTGCTATAGTTGGCTACAAAGATGATCTCATCAAAATGAAATAGAGGAAGAAAACAAAGGAAGGAAATGGAGGAAGTTTCTCTAGAAGTGTAGGATTTTGTCCCACTACTCTCTCACACTGACGAAGGAGTTTCATATTTAGCACTAGAATGGTAACCTAACAGGACATAAAAGTGTCCTTTCAGGGTTTTGGAAAAAAATTCCAAAACCATAGTAGATCCACTCATTTTGAAAAATCCTTTCATGCGTTTATAGTTCAAGAACTACTACATATGGAAAAAATGAGAAACTTGTAAGTTTTCTCATCCCTTGGTCACTACAAGCCTCCAAAGTTGATGGACCAGTGCATTTGCCCCAAAACATCAATTTCTTATGGTTGATTGCATATAAATAAGAGTGGGGATTTTTGTAGGACATGAGATAAAATGCCCCGTTAACTTCAATGGGTTGGTGATCAAAACATATGGTTGCTTTTACCTCACTAATTTCTTTTTGGGAATAAAAGTAGGTACAAAAAAGTTGCATTTTCGCCATTCTGCGAACCTATCATCAAAGTTTCTATAGTCACGCTCAATACAGATACTATATACATGTTTTCTTAGTTCCCTTTGGGACTTTGGATTCAAAAGGAGCCATGGAGCATGTCAAAAGGATAATGGAACTCTTACTAAGTGGAACGTTGGGGGGCAATGATAAAGTGCTAAATATAGCAAACATGAAAAAAATGGGTTTAGCATTATGACCTCTAGAAACCCATAGAAACTACTCAATATCTAGCCAAGTTTGTAGTCTATGATTAGATATGGTTACTACCTACAAAATACACACAATTGGCCTAAGAAACTAGCAATATTGAGAAAGTCATACTTGCTACTCTAAAATGTATCGTATTCTTCAGCAATCAAAAAACTCAACCATCATCATATACTATGCTATATAGCATATTAGGTCCCCCAAAACTCAATGAAGATTAGATTTATGTTATACATTACACTTACACAATCAAACTTGAATTTGGATATCAAGAAAGCCACCCAAAAAATCATAAAAGTGCTAATTTTGGCCAAAAAACAGGAGTATGCAATTCTTGTAAGTTGGTCATAACTTTCAATTTTAACACTTAGCTCTCCCTACAATCATCAAAACATGTTGAGAACTATGAAGGCTTAACCTCTAGCCATCTAAACCTCACAAACATGAAGTTTAGAGTGGTATAGTTGCCAAAAATTGAAAAAAAGCCAAAAACAGGACCCGTTTTTTCACACAGTTTAGGTTCAAAAATGTTGTGCAAGAGGAAGGTTAATGGTGAGATAGATACTCCAAAAAAAATGTCAAGTTTTTTTCAGCTCATAAGGCAACTTTGTGGATATATATCACCTAGAAATTCATTTTCGTACTCTTCAAATAATTCAAGAAAAATGGTCACTTAATAGGACACAAAAGTGTCCAAGGACATAAAAGTGTCTTGTTACCATTCTAGTGTTAGTCTTGAAATGTGAAGGACGTCAAGTCGGCAAAGAAGCGCACTCTTTTTTGGGATGAGGTAAAAGAAAGTCAAATTCTAACTAATGGGTGATCCAATAATGCCACTTAGACACTTTAATTTGCTAAAAACAAGTAATAGGGGGAAAACTAGTGCTCTCTATGGGGAGGACCCGCTTTGTTGTAGTGGGGTTCTGACCATTGTAGATAGACATGTAGAATCACAAATGTTGATGAATCATGCTTCATGGAGAGTCTTGGATATTAGAATTCAATGAGCATATCAATTCTTATCATGTTTAACACGTACAACCTACGTGATGCCAATCGAAGAGACAAACTATGGACGGATCTAAGGGATATTCATGTGGGAGGAGAGTGGTGCATCATGAGAGATTTTATTATGGTGGAGGCTAGAAAGGACAATGTAGGCCATTATAGCCTATCAATAGGAATCTCAAGGATTTAATATTTATGTAATTACCACAAATTTTGTGTGATCACAAGGTCTTATTGACACATTTACATAATCACACTTAACATGATCACAAAGAAGCTGGTTAAGAGCAACTTGGAAACCCACAAAAAGCCTGCCGGGATTTTCAGTTTTCCCTATGGGCCCGCCAGGATATTAATTTGTCCCTACAGGTCCGCTGAGAAAACCAAGAAGCACGACAGGGCTGCAAAATAATATATATAGGGCCCCGATCGGGCCGGTCGGTTGTTATTCCTTGAGCCATCTTTAGAGAGAGAGAGAGAGAGAGAGAGAGAGAGAGAGAGAGAGAGAGAGAGAGAGAGAGAGAGAGAGAGACAATAGCGGAGTACCTGACCACACGACCCGGGTATGTGTTGTGTGTGTATGCATTGTGTGATAGCATGCCATTTGTTGTTTTGCAAGGTACCTTACCACACAATGGGAGTGTGTGCGTAAGCTGTTCTACGGAATGGTGCTTACCACGGGGGCATCACCTCGGTGACGGGGGGAATATGATGTCCTTGTGGTAAGTATTGGCTCATTGTCTGGGTACTCTATCGTTAACGCGACAATTCTAGTATCCTTATGGTGAGTCAGCTTCCCTTCCCCTTTCCAAAAAAACATATTGGAATCGATCGGTAATGTGGCTATATGATGCTCACATGCAAACCATTATTTCTTCTTAGATTCGGGTGGCACTCGATCGTTGATGTGGCTAATTGAGTGTCGTTTGTTAGAAGCATCTGTTTTTACATAAATGTGGCGTTAAGATCGTTAACCCATCCGTACAAATGCCATATAACTTGTATGTGCATGTGCAGTTCATTTTTTAAAGTATTAAGTATATGAAATACTTGGTCCATAACGTGGCCGTGAAGAGTATTTCATATAAAAATGTTTGAATTGTTCGATATTGTTGTTATAAGATGTTCTTATGAAAATATATACTAGCTAAGCATATTCAAAGATTTATTCATCAATCATCATTGCTATTTTAATTGCTGCATTTACATAAATTCTATGTAAAAAGGTATATGCACACAATTTTCATGTTAAATACAGAATTTTATCTTTTTAAAGAGCAAGACCTTTTTTGCAATTTCCTAGCTAAGTTTGTATACTCTCAATGTTTTAAATGACCTAAAATAAAATTGGCAATATGTCCATCACGATGCATGTATCTTCTAAGAGGCATTATTTTTGAAGTGAATCGTGAGAACGTGCAAAATATAAACTCAGGTATTTTGTTCTATCGGAAAATTTTAAATTGTTTTGGGTTTTTAAAATGTTATGTTAGATCTGGACAATTTTATTGCATTTTTATACGAGTAAACATACCATTTTAAATTTAAAATGATTATAAACCTGAATAAATGTAATCTTGCACAACTTTTTGAAGTCTTAAAGTTAGTGTATGCTTTGTTTGAATTAGTGTGAGAGTGCATAGTGAAAAATATAAGTTATAAATTCACAATATTCTGAAATGTTTCAGATTTTTAACATATATTGTTTGATCTGGGTGAAGTTCTTAAAAACTACTTATTTTCTCTGCATTTTACACGAGTAAACATTGCATTTTAAAGTGAAAGTTGTTTCCAATGTTTATCAATATATTCGTGCACATTTCTTAAAGTCTTCAAGTCATGGTTATGGTTTGTCTGAACTAGTGTGAGAGTGTTAGTGCACTATACAACCATAAATTTGTATGTTGTTTTTGATTGTCCAGTGCTAAAATGATGCCAGATCAAAAGAAAATTATAATGCATGCCATTTGAATAGAATGTATTCTAGCAATATCATCATGTGCAGATGGTCACATACAACATTAAAGACCTCACTAGTTATATATGGGAGAACATAGAGCATAGGTTCCGAGGTGAAGGCCAATATGAGTTGCTGATTCCAACATGGATTTGAGAATTTGACCCCCACCACAAGGTTAGGACAGTGTTGGGCAATATGAAAGTCTATTGCAGAGACTTAAAGGAAGATGTCCCTCGTGCTTGCGATATGACAAGATTAGAGCTCTGGGACAAATTACGGGAGGAACAGAAGGTCAAGGTGAAGTGGGTGAAAGCTCATGACCAAGCTTCCTTACCCAAGAGATTGAAGATGGCCCAAGATGCGCAAGCAGCTGTGGGTGGCCGATCAGATGTCAGCGGCACCGTCACAATCATGTGCATGGCATTGAATGCCAAGTGTGCTCATCTAATTTCATTCCCCACGAGGCCTTGGTAGAAGGTACAAGGGTTGGAGTAGGCTCTTTTGGTGTGTGCATATTATACACCATCAAAGGCATCTCTTTATTTTTAGAGCACATTACATATATGGGAAAATTCTACAAGGGAGGAGTGAGCCAAAATTTGATAGCTTTTAGACAGAGCAAGGAATGCAAATATTTCACCCCGCCATTGTAATATGCATTAGCTTTACCACCGAAGCTCCCTGGATCACAATATTTCCATACTACAATGGGGGCACCTAGGGGGACATGATGTACTACTTGCCATTCGCCCATGGAGCGTTCAGACGCTACATGCACATGCTACAACATGGCTGGAGATCATTGCCACCAGCAAATCAGTGCTTACAGGAGATAGAGACAATATGGATCAAAGCAGTGATTGAGCAAATACCAATAATCTATGATGCCTTAATTGATGGTGTTGTGGCTGCTCATTTGACTCGTATAGTGCACATGGACCTACACCCTTTCAACATAATGTTGGACTTTACTTGTGCAAATAAACCCCGCATTGGCATCATTGATTGGGGAATGATGCTTATAATGCGATCTAAGTGTGTTTCAAATAATTATTTGCATCCAAGCGAACAGTCGGACCCTGCAGTTTTGGTGGCACAGAAAGCAGGGGAAGGAGAGATTGCAAAATGACCGTGGATTGCTCCAAAACTATACGATCCATGGTGCACATATGCGAACACAAAATCGAAAAACATTTATGCATTAGGCTATCTATTTGACATGCTGATAGATTTTTGGAGTGTAGCCAGGAAAGTTTATCTCCCAGAAGAATTATTTTACCACCCCGATCAAGATGTTATGAGGGCCATTCAGATAAAAGTACATTGTTGGATGAAGTGAAGAGAGCGAAAAAGAACATATAAAGACAGACCCTAATTCTTTCCAATGATCGCTTTTTGTTAAACCTGCGCCGTCTTTTTACCCGGCCTAAACATTTTTTTGATATATATTTGTCTTGTTGTCCGAGGTATTTCATTTGTATTGAAGTGTATTATTTGGTTTAAGGTGGTTCACCTCATTGATTCATGTCTTGTATTTCAATCGGATCAATTGTCTTGTATTTTAATCGCATCAATTATCTTTAATCATTTCAAACTTGTCTTGTTGTCCGAGGTATTTCAAATTTGTCTTGTTGTTCAATTGGTTCTATCAGTTGTGATTTTGTTTAGTTGCATCAATTGTGATTTGATTTAGTCGGCCTACGACGTCTTATATAGTGGACGAGACGGATCTACTTTGTGTATCTGTGAGACTGTTGAATCGTGAGAATATATTTTTGTCAATGATAATGAATATTTGTCTATTTGCCCATTGCAGCTCTAAGGTAAAATGGTTGATGAAGAACAAGTTTGTGGTACCCAATCAGTGCCTGATGATCAATTACAAGCAGCTATTAATGCATTTCAATGCATGAAATCTCTAGCGCACGGTATGTCGGCACAACAAGCGACGTGCACTGCTTGACGACTTTCAAAAGGGGAAAATTCAAACCACATGCAATGGAAAGAGATCAATAAAGAATTGACCAAGGGCATGATCAAAACAATATGGCCATGTGAGGACGTGGAGATAAAGAAAGGACGGTGGAAGGTATCAAAGTGCCTTCACAAAGCGATCAAAGAAAATACTGAGAGGATCTACTTGGAAGTTTATGGCCATCCACTGCACAATGCAAATTGTGTTGTATATTTTGCAAAAATGTTATATGTTCATTTTTGCAATAGTGACCAGTAGACTTTTCAACCAGTAGTCTACTTCAGATGCATCTTCATCTTCGCAATGTCCAGTTTGCTACAAGAATTTTAATGGATGGAGTGGATACTATACATTGATATGTGGTCATTATTATCAGTTCGTCTTTCTTCCTCCTTTAATGCAAAATAGTAGCCGACGCACAATCTGTTCACAATATAGTCCACAAGGAATATATGTTATGTTTGGCATGGCAAATGAATATAAATTCAAGCAAGCCTGTCAAAATACCCGCTAGTACAATTAGTAATCTGTTTGGTGACTAAGATGCTGGTTCTGAGCATAACAATTGAGATCGACAAACTATGTATGCAAATATGAAGCATTGTATATGATCAAAACACATTGAATACAACCTCTTTAATAATGGTTTTTGACACAATCTTCATTCTACTCTCAAGCTATATTGAATATGTGAAGTTGTTATCTAGTTCTAAGTCTGAGTGTTGTGGGTTTCTTTGTAATTCTACTTCCACATCTATTATCAGATTCTCTTCTATTTCGTCTATAATGCATTGAGATACACCGACGTTCAACTCTTCTTTATTTTCATGTTGACAATCATACAACCAGGTTGGCATTTCCTCCTCGTAGCTAGCACTTTCGATGTGATGCAATAGCTTTTCGTTGCAAAACATATACACTATTTTTTCCACTCTGTCTGCTAATAGTCTGTTGCGAATAGTGCTATGAACATACTTGTACATACTCCAATTTCTCTCTGAACTTGAGTTTGTTGCACACTGTACCAATACTTTCATTGCAAGGGGACGTAAGGTCGAGTAATGCTCTCCACCATTCATCATCCACCACTTCTATGTAGGTTTCTCTTTTGCCATCGAATGTACCAAATCATTTGCAAAAGGACCTTCTTTTAATCTAAATGCACTCATTTCTTTGATACAATCAATTTGGTCCTTAACGTTGGTGATCACCTCTGTATTTGACATCAGATCTAAATTCCAATACTCTGGATCGAGTATGTAAGCTACACTATGGAGTGGACTATGAGTGCTCTTCCATCTTGCATGAGAATACTTGGCCAAAATTATTTGTTGGTTGCTAGAGAATGGTAGTCGCCACTCCTGCTAGAGGCTCTTTCAACTCCTCAAAATTTTCAAGACTCTGTTTGACTGACCACCATGTCATCCACACTTTGCCCATATTTGGCACCTTTTGATCAAGGTTGCAAATCATGAACATAACGGCATCATTACATGGTGTGCATCCATTACAATCCTCCAGCCAAGCAGCCTTGTTTATGTTGCCACGTAGACATGTAATTTTCTCTTTCACTTTTTCTTTCTGCTCGAGTTGCCATTCATCAAAGGCCGTGTAATTGAAAGTGTCAATCACATCGCACTTATTAGGAGAAGTGATTCCAATGTATAAAAATACGTACAAAATAGAGTCTCAGTAGGAAGTTTCAACATAACTGACATGTGTGTTCTGTGAAAAATGAACACTCTTTGTCGTTTCAAGATAAATTTCACAATTTGACGCGTTGTGTCAATTATTTTGGCGAACCATGTGATCTCTTCACTAATGTACCAATCCTTCAACACCAATTTAAGATGTGTGTATTATAACCATTGGCAAAAATGTGTGGAAAGCACTTCTTTATTGATTTACTAGCATTTTTACAATTCTTTGCGTTGTCCATGACTACTTGAGCACCAATTTGTTTAATTATATTAGTCAAGACCTCAAAAATGTATTTACCACTTTTAATTGCACCAGAACTGCCAATCGCCCTTATGAACGTTTCTCCCTTTGGACAAACTAGCATTACATTGATCAATGGTCTTCTTTGAACATTTGACCAACCATCACTCAGAATTGTGCATCTTGAAAGCAAAATATTCCCAATTATTATTTTGGCAACACTCTCTTTGACTTCGATGTAACATTTGTCCAAGAGAACATTTTGTATCATGTGATAAGAAGGAGATGAAAATCCTGGGTCAAACTCACCAATTTCTTCCAAGCGGCCTTTCAATGATTGTTGTCTACCATCACTGTAGCACTTCCAGTGAAGAAAATTGCTTTGGTGAGTGCAGTTTGTGCTTGTTCTAGAGAATGCATCCAAAATATTTGATGCAATTTTTTTTGACGCATTTGTTGTGATACTTAAAAGGAACGCCGCTTGGAATTTCCTCTCCCTGCACAGATTGTTCTCCAAGGTTAGTTGGTGTCACCACAAGATCAACAGAGTTAATATTTGGCTCTGACTGCTCTTGACTTGCCCCCATAATAGAGCTATATATCTATTGTCTCTTGCCACCTTTTTGGCAATCTCATCTCTCAAACGCTTTGCAATTGCAGATGCCTGAGGATGTTCACATTTCTTACAACTCTTTTTAATGCTACCCCATAAAATGGTCCCTAATACGTGTGCACCACCTAATTTTGTTGTGAAGCAAAATTTACATCGCCACTTCATATATTGACCGCATATGTTGTGATCATAATCCTACTCTTTGCCAGGAGCTTTTTTATTCTTTGGCTTCTTCGTACCACTTGTGCTGACATTTTGCTCCATTGCTTTTAATTTAAAATTGAAGACAAAAGAACTAGATGTTCAGTTTTTAAAATACTTTTCTTTTTTTTCAATATATATTAAAAAACAATAACTAAGAAAGTAATCAAATCTACACAATATGAGATCATAATGCACGCCTGTCAATCCCCATATCAATCACCTATGTTATGAGCAAACATACACATTGCAATGCACTCTCTACGCGGCATAATAAATACAACAATGCTATGAATTTTTCAATGCAATTATTATTATGATGATTATTTATACGTCCTCTTTGATTTTCAAACAATAAGACACATCTAATTTCAAATGCTACAAAGGATAATCAATTTCTACAATGAACGATGTCAATTATTTGCAAAAAAAACACACGAAAGAAATAATATTTATGATTGATCATGTCATGCACTAATAATATTTCATAATACATGCACTCTATGTATAAAACAATGCATGAAATAATGCAAAGAAATCTTCAATATAATCGTACCAGTCAAGGATTGTAGCCCCCTTATGCAACCAATTCAATATATAAAAGCTATTCTCACCCAATTAAAGATTATAGATCTTATATTGTGTAGTAACAATGTATATCAACTCACATCTATGATGGTGAAAAATGCAAGACTTTAAGGATCTTTTTATGCCCAGTACACTAGTACAAGACATTAAACCCTTGACTATCAACGCATTGTTTGCATATGCTCATCTTCTAAAACCAATTACAGTCCTCATTTGGACCAATGGCTTCATCGCAACAATGAGCATGACTCTCCAAATTACAATTGTTTTGGTTTCGTACCTTTATGTTCGGTAAAGGATTTAAATATTTTTAGAAGTGGTTACCGAATTAAGAAACATGTCCGACCCAAAAAAACGACATGTGACTCGGTAACCTTAGGTCCATTCACAAGGAGATGATTGTACCCAGCACTCAGATACACTCACCAGGGATTTTCCTAGTCAAAGCACCACAATAAGCACGAGGTTTACTTTATATGATTATGTCCATCGGAGTTTTTTATTCTCTCGACGGGCCCGCCGGGCAATGCCTTTTACCTGGCGACCCCGTCGAGAAAATAAAGAACCCGAGCGGGACCCTCAAGGAATATGCTCTTACCCGACGGGCTAACCGGCTCTATGGGTTTTTGTAGGTCATCATCAAAGTCACGTTAACAATTAACGTGATCACATGTTTTTCTTGTATAATTACTAGATTTATTAATAACACACGATCATGAATGATTCTCATGAGAAATGGACATTAACATACTTATCGTCTATTGGTCCATGGAGTATCCCTCTTAGCTTAACATACACTAGCCTCTAGTATGCCAAAATAGCCTCTCATCTAGATGCCAACTAAGCTCACCTCTTTAGAGTGTTGGAAAGGGGGAATGCAAACACACCCAAAAACACTCATAATTTGCCTTTCTATAGCTCACAATGATCACAACACCCCATTCCTCTGGAAAGGACACATGAGACAACAAAACTTCAATACGAACACTTTCCTAAGCCCATAACCACAAAAACATAGCTTATTGCATCTCAACCATCACCATCTGTCATTAAATATCTAATATCTAACCAACCCAAATGATTTTCTCATATTAAACTGATCATTTAATATGGGATAATAAACGGGAACAAGGGTTAGAATATAGACATGTGCTTACGGATCTATCTCAACACGGGGCCAATGGTAAAGGGGCCCAAATGAGAGATGGTCTGTCAAAGAGCAAGGTTAACTAATGAAGCTTAAAATACCTTAGGGTTAGCTTCATTAAAGACCTCCAATGGTTAGTGTTAAAAGTCCTTTTGACCTTAAGCAAGCTAGGGTTGTGCTTGAGGTGGGAACCTTAAGCAAGCTAGGGCTGTGCTTGAGGTGGGAACCCGACCTAAACTTAGGCAAGCTAGGGCTGTGCTTGAGGTGGGAACCTTAAGCAAGCTAGGGTTGTGCTTAAGGTGGGAACCCGACCTAAACTTAGGCAAGCTAGGGTTGTGCTTGAGGTGGGAACTTGACCTAAACTTAGGCAAGCTAGGGCTGTGCTTCAGGTGGGAACTCCACCTAAGGTGCTTGTCATGCTTGATGACTAAGGTACTTGAGGTACTTGACACATTCAATGAGGAAGTTGCTTGAGAAGCTTCCTATGCATGGGGGGTAAGATGCTTGAGTCAAAAAGAGAACCTACTCACTTAATGAGGAAGTTGCTTGAGAAATTTCCTATGCATAAAAATCTCAAAGTTAGGGGAATTCTAAAAGAGCACATGGGACACATGTCAGACTCTCACTAAGCTTAACCACATGGGTGCTTGAATGCTATTGGTTGGAGTAAAGAGGGTTCCAATGAGCTTTTACTTCCACCTAACAAATATCTAGATATTTTCAAGCTCTCTCTCTCTAAGGGGTAAGGAGGACACTTGTCAAAAGGCTACCCATATGCTTGACTGCATGCTGGATGTGATTGGCTAAGGAGAGAGGGGTCCAATGAGCTTGTAGCAAGAGAATTTTCGCCCAAAGCAAGGAGGGGGGGTGCTAGGGGGATATACACCATCACACACACTCATTGGAGACACCATTCTCACTTGGTGAAAGTTGAGGAACACCACCTCCTTCTCCAAGCTTGTGAGAGTGAAAGCCTACATCAACACTCTTGGCTATGGAATGCAAATCCAACCAAGAGTCATGCTTCAATGCTTAATCTTGCCATCTTCTCCATCTCCATTACTGCGCTATTATGTATGCTAGCAAGAAGAGTAATGATAAGTGAGGAACTACTTCTTTCTTCTGTGGAATGTTTCTTCTTCCTCTTCCCTATCCTCATTCCCCTCTAGCTCTCTCCCCCTTCGAAGGTGTTTGAGGCCTTGGGGCTGAGGCTTGGGATAGTTAATGCTTTCTTCAAGTTTATGTTATGTTATGTTTGTGATGCATGAAGCTTTCCATCTTCATTGCATCACCAAGGTCACAAGGAACACAAAAATTGTATTGAAGCAAGTCTCTCTTGATGGGAGAAACTATAATACAAATGTCTATTGGAGGGGGGACCGGCTCGATATGAATCCGGTCCTCAACTATTGTCATGTTCTCTAAACTCTCTCTCTTGCAAAAGTATTGTTCATGCCAAGTTAACTAAGTACCATGTTTATGTTGCTACCATCAATTAAGTTCACCCGCTATGCTCACAAGTAATCTCTTAAAAGTGCTTCACCTACTTTCCTAATTCCGCTACTCTCAAAGTTCATAGGCCATTTTCATTACACCATCGCTTCTCGATTCACAACCACACTCACAAAACCTCTCTTGATAGCTCTCTCTTTGCGAGTTGGTTTGGGGTATCACACACTACCAACACACATTGACACCTTTGGACAAGAGAAGAGAAGAGAAGAAGGGATGGGGGAGACAACACCAGAGATGCTGCAATCAAAGCTTGATGCTTTTCCAAGTGATTGGTTATGGTGGATTATACACAAGAAGGCTCTCTCAAAGCTCCGTGTCTTTCTCTGTCTTGTCCACAACGTGAAAAAGTAGCAATTTACAGCAACTAAAATATCTTCCAAACGGTGTCAAATTAGCTACGTGCGTGAGATGCAAAAACGTCAGAAACGAGTTTTGTAAAATTTTACAGAATAGAACGTTTCGACTATCCTTATGCAAGAA
Organism: Adiantum capillus-veneris; assembly: GCF_014529385.1. Classification (NCBI taxonomy): domain Eukaryota; kingdom Viridiplantae; phylum Streptophyta; class Polypodiopsida; order Polypodiales; family Pteridaceae; genus Adiantum; species Adiantum capillus-veneris. The sequence continues at coordinate 146,258,140 of NC_140931.1, read as the reverse complement.
AGTTGATCCACACATCCACTTTCCTTTTTTTATCACTAACCAGATGTCCTTCACTTCCCCACTTGCTTTGCATGTCCTAAGAGGCTTTGCACATGATACCTTGGTCCACATAGCCGTATAAGTCATACACATCTTGAACTTCTTTGTTTGCACCCTGTTTGCAATGGATCTTCACACATCCTTTGACACTTGCACACACATTTGTAAGCACCATTGACACTACTTTCCACGCTTTCTAGCATCGACCTTTTTTGGATGCACCAACGTCAAAGGTCAAGAGAAGAAGGGAAAAATTAGAAGAAATCGCCATAGACAAGACAAAGATTATCATGCAAGACCAGAATGCTATGGACACTTGACCACTTTAGCCAAATTATAGGTCAACCAAAAGTCCAGTTGCAAGTGGTTGAGGATGCAAGAATACTACTTCTTAGAAATGTAAAGAGCAATGTGTTTCCTTGAGAAGCAGAAACATTAAAAAGGCCCATATGTGATGATGAATTTTGGGTTTCCTTGAAGGCAATGGGGAAGGAAAAGTCCCCTAGGCGGGATAGGTTGCATCAAATTTTTTGAAAGAGTTTTGAGAGGATCTAAAAATCCCATTAACTAAGGTGGAAAAAAAAAAAGGCTTTGTTAGGGGGTCAAATGGATGCTACCATGAAGAAGGGGCGAATCAAGATGATTCCCAAATTAGTTTGCTACTTTGTCTTAAAATAATGGAGGCCTATCTATATGACGATTGTAGCTTACAAGATTATTGTCAAGGTTGTATCACTTAGGCTGAATCAAATCCTAGATAAAATGGTCTCTACCATCAATATGGTTGCATCAAAGAAAAATCAATTTATGACAAAATTCTTGTACCAATGATATGCAGAGACTATGCACACTTCACAACAACAAGCAAGAATGCATCCTCCTTCCACTCAACCTAGACATATTGTATGAAAAAATCTTGTGGTCATTCATCGAATATGTCATGAAGACATTAGGTTATGTACCCAGAATATGCACAAATACTCAAAAACTACTCTTGAATAATAGGGTGGTGGGTTTGTTTGAAGTGAAAAGATCAAGCAAACAAGGCTACTCACTTGCCCCACTTGTTGCACTACTCTTTGCTATCGGCTCACATCCACTTATGACGTCGCTCAAGGATAGCCCTACAAAAGGGGAGATGCAAGGATTATCACTACCTAGGGGCAAACAATTGCTGGAAAAATTGCTTGATGATGATTCTTTGCTCTTCACAAAAGCCAACTTCTAGATGCTAAGAACAACATTTGAGATTGTTAACACTAGTCAAAAATCCAATAGGACATAAAAGTGTCCTTTCACGGTTTTGGAAACACTTGTCCAAAACCATAGTAGATCCACTCATTTTGAAAAATCCTTTCATGAGCTTATAGTTCAAAGACTGCTACATTTGTAAAACTTCTCATGTCTTTATCACAACAAGCCTCCAAAGTTGATGGACCAGTGCATTTTGCCCAAAACAACCATTTCTTACGGTTGATTGCATATACATAAGAGTGGGGATTTTTGTAGGACATGAGATTAAATTCTCCGTTAACTTCAATTGTTGGGGATCAAAATCTATGGCTACTTTTGCCTCACTATTTATTTTTGGGGTTAAAAAATAGGCACAAAAAAACTACAATTTTGCCATTCTGCGGACCTGTCATCAAAATTTCTATAGTCACGTTCAATATAGATACTATATACATGTTTTCTTAGTTTCTTTGGGCCTTTGGATCCAAAAGGATCCATGGAGCATGTCAAAAGAATAATGGATCTCTTATTAAGTGGAACGTTGGGGACAATGATGAAGTGTTAAATACAGTAAACATGACAAAATTGGGTTTAGCATTATGACCTCTAGAATCCCATAGAAGCTACTCAAGATCTAGCCAAATTTATAGTTTATGATTAGATATGGTTACTACCTAAAAAATACACACAATTTTCCTAAGAAACTAGTAATATTGAGAAACCACACTTGCTACACTAAAATGTCTCGTATTCTTCAGCAATAAAAAAACTCAACCATCATTATATACTATGCTATATAACATATTAGGCCCCCCAAAACTCAAGGAAAATTAGCTTTACGTTATACATCACACTTACACAATTGAAATTGCATTTTTGGATATCAAGAAAGCCACCAAAAGAATTATAAAAGTGTTAATTTTGGCCAAAAAATAGGATTAGGCAATTCTTGGAATTTGGTAATAACTTTCAATTTTAATACTTAGTTCTCCCTAGAAGTGTCAAAACATGTTGACAACTATGAAGGCTTTTACTCTAGAAATCTAAACCTCACAAACATGAAGTTTAGAGTGGTATAGTTGCAAAAATTTGAAAAACATTCAAAAACAGGACCCGTTTTTTCACACAGTTTAGGTTCAAAAATGTTGTGCAAGAGTAAGGTTAATGGTGAGATCGATATTACAAAAAAACAAGTCAAGTTTTTTCCAACTCATAAGGCGACTTTGTGGATATAAAGCACCTAGAAATTAATTTTCATACTCTTCAAATAATTCAAGCAAAATGGTCACTTAACATGACACAAAAGTGTCCAAGTACATAAAAGTGTCATGTTACGAGTGTTAAGCTATTTGCAATTTCATTTGGCTCTAAGGCAAACATCAAAATATGAAGATTTATTTTTCTCCCTAAAAACAACTCGCTTGATCCTAACAAATGTTGTGACAAGATTCTCTTCGAAGGAGTAGTGAGATTTTGCTACTTTAAACATGTATGGAAAGCAAGAAACTGCCGCATCTTTGAGAACACCATTATAACAGCTAAATTCGCAGAGATAATCCAAGAAATCAGGGGGGCGATCATCACAATCAAGAAGCAAACAAGTTCTAATGAATGGAAGAAGACTTTGACTAACATGCTTGGGTGAAGAGGAAAACTCCTTCCTTTCCTTGGGGTGGCTCTCCTATCAACCAATGTAACTATGTCCCAGTATAGTTGTCATAGCTCGTCTTGAGCATGGCAGGAAGTTAATATAATCCACTCACAATTGTGAGTTTTGCACCCAAAAAAAAAAAAACTTCAAAGGAGGATTCTTTAGACACATTTGGGCACCATTGGGGGTGGACATTTCACAAAAAAAAAATTATTAATAGCAAGATGAGAAGGTGGGAATAATCACTCCTACCCTTCCACAACAAATGGAATTTGAAAAGGACATTTGAACCCCGATAAACAATTCATATGGAAAAGTAATAGAAAATAAATGACTCCATGTTAATGTGGGAAATGGGAATGGATGGTGAGACCCAAGGACCAAGTTTCCATCTAGAGGGTTTCATTAGGATCCTCCCTAACAATACACACATAAGCCATGAGTGCAAAACTAGCCATCTCCTTAACAAATCAAAGGTAGGATTGGGTGATCATGGCATGGGATATGATAGAAAAAGTAGAGCTTCTTTTTGAGAGGAGGCTAAAGGGCATGCCAAAATTCTTGCTCCAAGCTTACCTTTTCTAAAACTTGGGGGTTGTGGAAATACTAAGAAAATGCAACAAAGAGGCATCATCATTGGAGTGTAGGGAGACCTTTAGATACTTCAAGTGCTCCATCTTGCATTCCCTTGGTTTTCCAAGCTAAGTGTAGGCACCTTGAAAACCTTTTGGAGGAAAGCTGCTAGAAAGGTGAATAACAAAGGGATATACAAGTTAGCACATTTATGGGATGGCGTCAACCCTTGGTGAAAGGAGGTGAATAGTTGGCGGTGCAACATAGTTTGAATATAATGAAAGGCTATTGATCAGTAGATTCTTAGAAGTTTTGTGCAATAATCAAACGCCTACCATTGAGAGTGAGATCGATTGAAAAACTTGGTCTTGGCCCGAGACCATAAATTTTTATATTCCAAAAATATCGGAAATGTATAACAAGCTGACGTATAAAGCGGATTGGTTCACTCCTTTCATCAAATTATGGAGGTGAATTGGTCACATGAGAAGTAGCCGAAGTGCACAATCAACATTTGGGAAACTAAATGGCCAAGTTCAATGAGGGTTTTCACTTGGAAGGTATTGTGGGGAGCTATCCCAACTTGGAATACAATTCTTGGTAGAGGGCTTGGCATAGACACTTTCTCTAGGTGCAAAGCCACTTCAGAAGATCCCTTGCCTCTATTTAAAGACTATCCTTTCTCATGGGATCTTACCGTGACTAGAATTTGCAAACGGTGCAAAAGACGTGGAAGATGCTCTTCTTTAAGAATGACTTAATTCTATGACGGAGAAAATTTCAAAACCAAGTAACTCTTGTGTGCACCCAAGCAACCAGATACTAATTTGGAAATCCAAAACTTCTGGGTCTTTGAGAGGTCAGTATGTGGTAGCTCAGTTGAATGATATCATGTAGGAAAACAATAGCCTTATTTATTTAATAAGGATGGGTCTATTGTGCAAACCAAAGAATCTAATTATGCAATGAGCTATATTGGCTACTCGATTTTCACCCTCTAGGGATGAATAGACCACTGATCTACGACAAGTGCTGCTAAGTTGAGGAGAAATCGAGGCTTATGCATTGTACAACCTCTTTTTGGAAATGTTGTCTCCTCAAGGCACATGTGGTGCTTGAGGTTCATTGTGCATTCTTTTGTGAGTTGAAATAACATCTCCACTCACAATAGAGAATATGGAAAATAAAAATAAAAAAATACATCTTTTATGATGTTAACATGGGAATTGGTCAGTAGTGCGTATAAAGTATGTTACATTTCTCTTTCATAGGGAGAGCATGATTAGGGTTTTTTTAACCGGATGATAAGTTACTTAGGGTGACATGTGTTCAAGGGGCTTCATGAATCATCCACATCTAATTATTATGAGTTTGAAGATGCCCATCCAAGCTCTTTAATTAAAGACCAACTATAATGACTACTCCGGCTAGCTATTATTTATATATATATATATATATATATATATATATATATATATATATATATATATATATATGTGTGTGTGTGTGTGTGTGTGTGTGTGTGTGTGTATGTATGTATATGGAGAGAGAGAGAGAGAAAGAGATCTTGCCAATACGTTACATGTTTCTTTATATTGAGAGATTACAATAATATCCCCTCTTTTTTGGGGGGGATTCCTAAAACATGCTTCAAATTTCAAAATTCCCAAAACACCCCTCATTTTGCAAAACATTACCAAAATTCCCTTAACTTTTTGCAAAACGCCCAACATACCCTAGTTAAGCTTGCAAACATCTTGAAGATTTTTTATTTTATTTGTTCAATTTGTAGAGCGAGCTCACCCCTTTCTTCAACCCTTCCCCTTTTCTAGCTCCAACTAATGAGCTATTTTTTTATTTTCTAGGATTGGGTACCCCATACTTGTGATTTATAGCGAAGATTGTTGTTCAAGACACTATTTTTTTGTCTAAAAGATATAACTATGCAAGCAATCCCATATTGGTTCAAGGTATTTTTTTCAAAAATTTAAAAATTTAAAGGTTACTTTGTGGATTTCCACAAGCGTCATGGAATTTTTAATAACTGTTCCTTTTCTCATAGTAAAGTGCACTTGCTTTACATAAGTCATCCAAAGTCCTCAATGTCTTCATTGACATTTGAATAAACTTGGTAGGTGTGGGATGAATTGTGGATGGCAGAGGCTCTTGAGGTGATGGAGCTTAAAAGCTCTCCCCTGATACGGCTTTAAGCTAACTATTGTGGGCCGTTGGCCTTCAATTGCCTCTCCCTCTTTTTGCTTGCTATCTCGTTGAGTGCACAGGGCACACCATAGGGAGTTGTCGAATGAAGGAGGAGTCGATGCGAGGCAGGGAGGGGGAGATGGACTCGTTTCTCTAAACAAAAATTTTTTAAACAAGCTCAAGGTTCACAACTTGCCACTTTTATATCCTTTGTTTTCTCTCATCCATGGCAACACGTCCTTTAAGCGAAAAACAAAGAGAGAAAGAAAGAGAAAACTTTGAATCTTCTTCTTTTATAGCCAACAAACACCATGCATATATAATGGAGGGAGGGTATCTTTGTCTGAAATGTTTTGTCTTCTAGCTGAAATATCAACTTTAGGGTTTTTATTGTTTACTCTTGAAATAATTAAAAAAGTGCATGTACATTGCTTAAGTAACATAGATCTATAATGACAATTGGGTGGTCCTCAACCACCAATTTCATGATTTACAAAAAATCATATATTATTTAAATCATATATTAAAGTTATAGAAAACTAGTCCAGTATACCCACAATTAAATAGGACACATTCAAGCTAATGCACCATTTCAAAAACCTTTGCCGATCTCCTATTATAGTTATCAACTAGTCACCAAAGTCCATGTGCCAAAACCTGGGATATTTTGATATATTGTCGCAAGCATGTTTGTTGTCCTTCTCTCAGAGTTGGTATCTATGCCTATGCCAACTATTCATGTTTCAAATCGCTGATTTTTTTGTTGATTTCTCTCAAATGATATAATTAAGGTGGAAGTTTACCCTGAGCGATTAAAATAAGTATTATGATAAATTTATATTCAAGGTGAGCATATATGCATGTGATTAGACCTAGTATGTCTATCTAATGGAGCATTGTAATTGATTGGTATAGTATACTTAAGGAATTAGAGTATAAATTTTGAGACATTAGTCTAGCCGAGGCCTTGCCATAGAAAGCTGTAAAAGTTAATCCGAAAACAACAGCATGTACATTGTTAAGTAACATAGACCTAGTAAGTAAGCCAATTGGGTGATCCTCACCCACAAAACAGACAATCGAATTCATGTTTACAAAAATCATATTATAAGGTGCTATATTATAACTTGTGCCATATTTAATCTTGTGTCAACAAATTATTCCACATCAACATGTACATTGCTTAAATTAATTAGACAATTGGGTGATCCTCAACCACCAAATAGATAATCGCATGTATGATTTACAAAAATCATCTATCAAAGTTGTAGAAAACTACTATAGTATACCCACAGTTAAATAGGACACATTCAAGCTTATGCACAATTTAAAAAACCTTTGCCACTCTCCTAATATAGTTATCTAGTAGTCACCTAGGATAGTTTGATATATTGTTGCAAGCATCTTTGTTGTCCTCATCTCACAATTGGTCTCTATCCCAACTATTCATGTTTCAAATCTCTGATTTTTATTTATTTATTTCAAATAATATATAATTAAGGTGCAAGGTTATGTTGAGCGATTAAAATAAGTATTGGGATAAATTTATATCCAAGGTGAGCATATATGCATGTGAGTAGACCTAGTAGCTGGCGTGCCCAATTTTGAAGCAGCTCTCATTAAAAGGAATCAAGGAAGATTCGTGGATTCTGGAGTGAGGTGAGAGAAAAGGCAAGCAAAGGGTGACGTGAGGGTGGCCAGGTGTGCGAATCGCGCAGAGGGAGATTTGATATTTAGTTCAACCGTGCGCGTTGAGCCTAATGGCTACGTCTGCCTGTCTGATAGCGCAAGGCATGGTGTGCGCGTTGAGTTTGTCTATCTCATAGCGCAAGGGATAGCTGCAAATCCGGAGCACTGTGCTCTTGAGTGCAGCAGAGCCATCCTTATCCCGTGTCGTTTCTTGCATAGCTGGGCGCATCGCCAAGGAGGGTTTCGGTCGGACCTGCAGGGCAGAGGTTTCCATCGGAGTTGGAGGGCAGAGGTCGACGCACGCAGGAGAGAGGAGAGAGAGGGGCCATTTTGCGCCTTTCGGCCCATCTTTCTCACTTGCAGGATAGATTGTTTCCACATTAACTTTTACACCTTCCTATGGCAAGGTTTCGACTTGCCTAATATCTCAAAATTTGTACCGTAATTCTTAAGTATATAATACGAATCAAGTACAATGCTCCATTAGATAGACATACTAGCTCTACTCACATGCATATATGCTCACCTTGGATATAAATTTATCCCAATACTTAGTTTAGTCGCTCAGCGTAACCTTGGACCTTGATTATATATTATACTATTTGAAAGAAATCAACAAAAAAACCAGAGATTTGAAACATGAATAGTTGGGATAGAGACCAATTGTGAGATAAGGACAACAGAGATGCTTGCAACAATATATCAAAGTATCCCAGGTGACTACTAGATAACTATATTAGGAGAGCGGCAAAGGTTTTTAAATTGTGCATTAGCTTGAATGTGTCCTATTTAACTGTGGGTATACTGTAGTAGTTTTCTACAACTTTGATACATGATTTTTTGTAAATCATAAATGCGATTATCTATTTGGCGCTTGAGGATCACCCAATTGTCTATGTTACTAAAGCAATGTACATGTTGATGTGGAATAATTTGTTGACACAAGATTAAATATGGCACCTTCTAATATGAATTTTGTAAACTATGAATTCGATTGTCTATTTTGTGGTTGAGGATCACCCAATTGGCTTACCTACTAGGTCTATGTTACTTAACCAATGTACTTGCTGTTGTTTCACATTAACTTTTAAAGCTTTCTATGGCAAGGCCTTGACTAGCCTAATATCTCAAAATTTGTACTGTAATTCCTTAAGTATATTATACCAATCAATCACAATGCTCCATTAGATAGACATACTAGGTCTACTCACATGCATACATGCTCACCTTGGATATAAATTTATCATAATACTTATTTTAGTCGCTCAGGGTAACCTTCCACCTTAATTATATCATTTGTTGAAAGAAATCAACAAAAAAATCAACGATTTTAAAGGTGCCAAAAGCAGAAGCCTACAAGGATGTCGACCCTTCTAGAAGCACAAAGGAGAATAGTTGTGGGCTCCTTTCTTTCTTTATTTTCTTTGTTTTTTTTTTCCCTCTTAAAGGACGTGTTCCCATGGATGAGAGAAAACAAAGCATAAAAAACAGACAAGTTGTGAACTTTGAGCTTGTTTGAAAATATTTTGTTTAGAGAGACGTGTATCTTTGTCTGAAATGTTTTGTCTTTTAGCTTTAGGGTTTTTATCTAGTCAATTACAAGTTTATTATCTCTCAAATGAAGTGTTTGAGAAAGTCTTTTTTCCTACGCGGCTAAATTTCCTCCTTGGAAAGATGCAAACCAAAGATGCTAGTAGAGATGTTTTGTATACTTTATCTGGTTTTTTTTCCCCTTTACCATCGTTTGCAACCGGCTAAGCTTGACTTTCGATCGGCTCAAGGCTAAGCTGAGGCACACCTCTTTGGAACACTGGCTCAATGTCATAGTTGTGCCATATTTAATCTTGGTGCATCCATAGATTTGTCAACAAATTATTCCACATTAACAGGTACATTGCTTAAGTAACATAGATCTATAATGACAATTGGGTGGTCCTCAACCACCAAATAGACAATCACATTCATGATTTACAAGAATCATATATTTAAGTTGTAGAAAACTACTACAGTATACCACATCTAAATAGGACACATCAAGCTAATGGACAATTTAAAAGACCTTTGCCGCTCTCCTATTATAGTCATCCGGTAGTCACCAACAAAGTCCATGTGCCAAAACTTGGTCCAAAATGTGGAGCATGATCAAATGGAGCCAGGTACTAGAAAACATGTAGCACTCTAAATGCGAAGATGATCATAAGGTTTTCTTGTAGAGAATTCTGCTTGATTTTGTGCTAATTGAGGACAAGGCTAGAGTGTGAGGTCTTGACGATGGCACCTGCATCAAATGTAACCAAAAAGTTGAGACCATATAACCTCATTTGGGGATGTCCAACGATCAAGAGCTTCACTAGAAGAATTTGTAGATGTGTCTTTATTCAAGCAGGCACCCCCTTCTTTAGAAGAGACCTGGCTCTAGGATCCAAACACTTGGTTGATGAAGATTTGATGAAAAGATTTTGTATTATTAGAGTTGTTGTTTAAAGGGGATTTTGTGGATTTCCACAAGTGTCATGGACTTTTTAATAGTTGTTCCTTTTCTTATAGTAAAGTGCACTTTATTTACATAATGGAAAAGTGCAATTCATCATCATCTAAAGTCCTCACTATCTTTGGCCAAAAGTAGACCAAGGGAAGATTGGATGAAATTGGCATTCATTGACATCTGAATGAACTTGGCAAGTGTTGGACGAACTGTGGATGGCAGAGTCTCTTGAGGTGATGGAGCTTAAAGGATCTCCCCTTATACGGCTTTAATCTAAGTATATGTTGATTTCTTTTGGCAGAGTGGCTCTCTCATTAGCCTCTTGGTTTATATGATTGTATGCCATGTTGAATAAGATGGGATTGCTCCCGTGTTAGCCTGGCTTAAGTGGTGTTTGGGTTGAGCATTTGTAATTCTTTTTGTGACTCTTACATGATATTTTTCAGGAGTTTGTAGTGTTTGTTGTCTTTCCTTTCTTTCTCTCTTTGTTTTTTTGCTTAAAGGATGTGTTTCTTAATGACAATTGGGTGATCCTCAACCACCAAATAGATAATCCCGCTCATGATTCACAAGAATCATATATTAAAATTGTAGAAAACTACTATACCCACATCTAAATATTCAAGCTAATGCACAATCTTAATACCTTATCAAGTCGTCACCAAAGTCCATGTGCCAAAACTTGGGATATTTTGATATATTGTCGGAAGCATGTTTGTTGTCCTTAGCTCACAATTGGTCTCTATCCCAGCTATTCATGGTTCAAAATTCTAATTTTTCTATTGATTTCTCTCAAATAACTTTATGGCTAAGGTGGAAGGTCTCCTGAGTGACTAAAATTAGTATTAGCTTAAATATATATATACCTAGCATGTCTATCTAATGGAGCATTGTACTTGACTGGTATTACATACTTAAGGAATTATGGTATAAATTTTGAGATATTTGGCAAGATTATACGTTGCCATAGAAAGCTGTAAAAGCTCATGTGGAAACAATCTATCTCCATTATGTGCCATTGAGAAAGATGAGACGATGCATTTTGTACTTTATTTGTCCTACTACATTTTGCAACATTTTGGCAGTTGACATTGCATACAATTTATGTCTAGTAAAATAAAGATTAAATTCTCTAAATAGCTAAGGGGGTATTTGTAGTTATATGAGAAAGTTGGGAATACAAAAAATATTGTTTCCGTAAACTCTATTGGTGCATAGGATCCCTCTCCTCTAACTAATCATTAACGGGAATCATTTAATGTCTAAAAATCACCCCCAATCTGGTAAAAATACCAATACTAGGGCACTTAGCTTCGTCTGTTGATTGCATGTAGCCTAAAGGAGAAGACATGGAGGATGTCAACCACTGAACAAGCAACAAGTAGAATAGTTGTGGGCTCCACAATCAATCCAATAACATGCTAGCAAGAAAACCCCCACTTCCTCTGTTTCAGAAATGGGTGTTTATTACCTTGTGGGGCCTCCCTATTACAAGTTCTTATTTTCAAAAGTAACATATCACTTGCTTTTGTATCAATAAGTATGCACTCACCAAACCATGTCTCTCTCTCTCTCTCTCTCTCTCTCTCTCTCTCTCTCTCTCTCTCACACACACACACACACACACACACACAAGAAGTTTTGAACAAATTCTCACAATAATTTTCACATTGTGATTTACCTCAACATCATGAGCTTCTGTGAGGAAGGCACCGCATACCTAGCTAGGTATGAGGTGCCTCTTGAGAAGAAACTCATGATGTTATTCATTGTATGAAAAACACTGGAAAAGACTCCGTTTTTCTACATGAGAATTTTTTTTGGGAGGTGCACTATGTAATCATGTTAATGTATAACGTGAGTTCCAAAAGAGGGGTTTCAAAAATACAAAAATTTTAAACAATTTAACAGAGATACATTAAAATAAAAGGTTTTTATATTTAATTTTGAAAAAAAAATCTCAATATTAAGAGATCGTTTTATTCATTCAAACACGTTTAAAAAAGAGTTTTTTTTAATACTCCGTGAACGCACGTTATATAAAGGGGTACTGAACGATGAACCCTCCGATGAAAATTTCTAACTCTTCTTGTGTGTGAGAGATCACACACACATGCACACACACTTGAGGCAAAAGGCTCAAACCCATTTAGGAAGATGTTGTAAACTTCATGTTGTTTACACCAAAAACATAATTGTCACTTGCTTCTCTTGTTTATCAGCCGAAACTTTAGTGTTGGTACAATCCACTACACCATTAAAAATTAAAGATATATCTTGAACACATTGTGCCGTTCTACCTCTTCAATAATCATAGTTAGTCAAGGCATGACAATAGAGCCGCACATGCAATGGAAATGGATTTTTGAATAATGTTTGAATGATGGTTTATTGTTTATATGGAATTGATTTATTTATGATTCGTTGACACTTGATAAGTATATTATGATCACTTGGTATGGAGAAATTATTATCAGAGCTATCATATATATATATATATATGTGTGTGTGTGTGTGTGTGTGTTTTTTTTATAAGTAAAGTATTAGGTCAATTTTTATTTTTACTCAAATTGGATTGTATCTATTTTGACTTAGACTTTCCATCTATAAAAGAAATATGAAAGGAAGACACTCACTTCTATATAGGGGGACATTACCCTCTGCTCTTTGTCGCTCACTTCTACACATGGGGAGATTATACCTTGTGCTCTATGTCGCTCATCTCTGTTCTTTCTCATGTGGGGATGCACTCAAGGACTTGTCAAGGCCCTCCCCATTGAGGACTTACACAACAATAGGTTAGGTGCACAATTAAGGAATGTTGTACCCTAAAAGCCAAACTCAATTTATTGAAAGTTACCAAAATCATGCTTGATATATTTGAGAAGAAAGTCAACTTTAGAAGGCTATTGGCTTCTAACCCAAACATAATTCTAAGGAACCAAACGTTAATAGATTAAAATAACATATTCGTTATTAGAATACTCCTCAGGGAATCCCGACGACTTTGGATTCGTTATGATTTCAGGAAGAATGGCCAAAGTTAATGCCATATATGGGCCTTCTAAGACCCGTATCACACTGGGACGAGCGCCCATGGGGATTTTGCAGACAGTGGCAGCCTTTTCATGTCACACTGGGTCAATACTAAAATGTTGGCTATAGAATTCAGCGAACAGGCATCGACCAAGTGGTTTGACGAGCGCGTTTTATGCTGCAAGACAAGGCTCAAGGCCTCTCTCGTGCGCTCCCGCCCTCACTTTTTCAGTTGGCCACCCTTTTGAGGAGATGGCCGAGAAAGCGAGGTCGCCCCTCTGACAATACCTCACGGTCAGCCTCGCTTTTTTTCACCAGCGAATAATGGCGCGCCATCTCAGCTTGGACCGCATTTGCCTGCCCCAGTGTGACACGGGCCTAATGGTTTCATTTCGTGAGTGTTGAGTGTTAGTGGGCAATTATGTCTAAAAATAATGAAGCAATTCATCTCCAAAGCCTACATAACCGATTCAAATTCTAGTTTTAGCATCTTGTATTGATAGATTATTATTAGTCTTCTTATGAAAAGCTACAACTTTTTTTTAAACTTTAGAGAAATTTAATCTCGCTAGCGGGTGCATTTTTTGGGAATTTTGGAAAAATTGAAGGCCATTTTAAGAATTTATAACAAAAATATTGGGGGTGTTTAGGGAATTCTTGGAATTTGAGGGGTATTTTGGGAATTTCCACGAATTAGAGGGGTGTTTTGGTAATTTTTCTTTAAAATAGTGTTATTGTAAACTATACTAGTCCTTAGAGCACAGGATAATGTCTAAAAGCAACCCGCAATAGGGTAAAGGTGCCAATTACAGGGCACTTAGGGTGTGTTCAGACTAGGTGGTGAAAGAAAAAAGCAAAGGAGTGTTCTTCCTCCATGGAAAAATTTAATTGGTTGGAGTTGAGACACTCTTTCGTCGGGCCCTTCATTTTTCTTTCGACCCCTCCCCCCCCCCTCGGAAGAGTTGATGGCCTCTCTCAACCCCCTTCACTTTTTCACTTTCCTCCTCCACACTGTTCACACTAAGCTGCGGCATATTTAGGAAACCTTGTTTCTTCCGCCGGTTCAGTATGAACCCAGCCTTAGCTTCGTATGCAGATTGCATGTAGCCTAAAGGAGAAACCATGCCCCCTCAAGAAGCAACAAGGAGAATAGTTGTGGGCTCCTTTCTTTCTTTAATTGCTTTGTTTTTTTTTTCTTCCTAGTGAAGGACGTGTTCCCATGGATGAGAGAAAACAAAGCATAAAAAACAGACAAGTTGTGACCCTTGAGCTTGTCTAAAAGCATTTTGTCTAGTATCTTTGTCTAAAATGTTTTGTCTTTTAGCTTTAGGGTTTTTATATAGTCAATTACAGTTTATTGTTTCTCAAATGAAGTGTTTGAGAAGTTCTTTTTTTCCTAAGTAGAGATTTCTAAATTTGCAAATTTCTTGTATATTTTATCGGTTTCTTTTTCCTTTACCATCGTTTGTAACCGGCTATCTTGACTTTCGACTAGCTCAACGCTAAGCCGAGGCAGACCTTTCCCGAACATTGGCTCAATGTCACAGTTGTGCCATATTTAATCTTGGTGCATCCATAGATTTGTCAACAAATTACTCCACATCAACAAGTACATTGCTTAAGTAACATAGATCATAATGCACAATTTTAAAAACCTTTCTATTATAGTTATCCGGTAGTCACCAAAGTCCATGTGCCAAAACTTGGGATATTTTGATATATTGTTGCAAGCATGTTTGTTGTCTTATCTAACAATTGATCGTCTCTATCCCAACTATTCATGGAGTTTTGTGATCGTCTCTATCCCAACTATTCATGGTTCAAAACTCTGATTTTTTCTGCTGATTTCTCTCAATTAATATAATTGAGGTGGAAGGTTTCCTTGAGTGACTAAAATTAGTATTAGCTTGAATACATATCCAAGGTGAGCATATATGCGTATGAGTAGACCTAGCATGTCTATTTTATTTTTGCAATTCTGCATAGGAAAAGTAGTTCTCTTTTAATAGAAGATGAAAGAACTAGGTATAATGGGCCTGAGCTCATTATTTGTAGACCAATATGCCTCTTTTTGTCCATAGGAACTCCTTGATGGGCTTAAGGAATGCCTTCCAGTTCTTTTGAGAAAGATGTAGGAAAGGAGAGACAGAGGTGATGTTTGGTATCAAGAAGGTGCTGATTATCCTTGCCCTGCAATGGAATGGTAACAAACTGTGGCAATGGGGTAGGTGGGATGCCGTGGCCAAGCCTAAGAGTCAAGGAGGTTTGGACATCTTGGACCCTCTCATCCACAACAAGGCCCTGTGTGCGAAATTGTTTATGACATTAATAGAATTTGAGTGACAAGGGTTGGGCCTATATGGCTAGGACAATGGTGCTAAATGCTAATATGAACTCTAAAGGGGCAAGTGGTTGAATCATAGCTTAAAAAACAAAGGTTCTCCCCCCAAAGGAGTGCATTTTGAGATAGCTGGAGGCTTCACTGGTAAATTCATAGGCAAATGTTGCAAAGCCACCTCCACTCTCTTCTAGAATGAAGAGACTAGATACTAGCGAAACACAACTTTACCATTAGGAAATTTCAGAGGTCATTTGGAGGGCCATATGAAGAGAGAGAATAATAGAGCGCGTCCAATGAGCACGAAGGCTACGTTACGTAGGAAAGTACGTGGAAAGACTCAAAAAATAGGAAAATAGCATAAAACTTTCACGAATCTAGGATTGTAGCATCGTAGTTTCCTTCCTTTTACCGCGCTTTTAGGTGCTTGCATGTGGTCCCACTTCTGATATTCTCTTATGGTCATTAACGTACTGGAGGGTGATCATTAAGCCCGCACAAGATATTGGAATTCTAAAACACTTTCCCTCCATTAGAATGCTTTCAAAGTGAATCTCCCTCTACTAAAGCTTTTCTCTGAGAGCTATGGCTTCCACGTCTTCTCGCCCAAGAGGCTCCAGGTGTTTACTGTCTCTCACACCAACAACCAACAACTGCACTTTGCCTAGAAGGCCAAGTAGTAGCATATCCTCAATTACAATATCAGCTTCAATAAGTGCAGAGAACCAATGGGTTGGACAAAGGATAAACAAAGGTTCATGGGTCCTCATGCAACCAAGAAGACCCAAGAGGTCTAGTGGTATCAACGTTTACCGCTCAGCATGGAAGGCCAGAGTGTTGGATTTCAAAGTTGAAATCGGCAAAAGATCTGTAAAGGAAGTTCTTGTTCAGCATGTGTTTACCCATCCAGAGGTGATAGCAAACGGTGGAAATGTATCAGATATACATCAACCACGTTGCAATTGTAAGTACTCTTGACATGTGAACTTACTGATACTCTCATTATAACTTTTCTTATATATTTTGCAATGTTTCTCCCGCTTGTTATGAGCAATGTCTCCATTCTTCACAGCTCAATTACATTAGATTTGTCATTTGTACTTATTGATACTCTTAGTTTAACTCTTCTTATATATATTGCAGATGTTTATCCCTCTTCTTATGAGCAATGGGAGCCTGTGGAGTGCATAATAGGCCTCTTCCATGTTGTTCATGCCCACATTGGTTCTCTACATTATTCAGGGAGGAGCAGCAAAAGACTTGCTGATGAGGGAATATTTTTTTATGAACACTTCTACCAACTCAGCTCAGGGAGTAAGAATGGCATGTTGGTGAAAGTGCCTCTACCAACCGATTGGAACACTGTGGACTGGCCAGTTCCCGAGGAAACAATGGTGGAGGCAATGCGAAGTAAGCTCTACAAGGATATACAAAGGTCTCTACGTAGCTCTATTCCCACCAAACTGGTTAGAATTGCAAACTTTTGTCCTGTTGCACTCTTCATAGAGCTGTTTCATAGCTACAACATCCGTGTTACGAAAACTATGTTCATGTGCAAGTCATTTCAGCAGTCATCCTGTGACAAACTTCTTGACAGAGGATGGTATGCAAAGGAAGAGATTGGTTTACGGTGCGAGGTCGCGCTTGATACTCTAGTTGTCAAGTACATGATTGCAAGCCAATCACTGTTACTCTCGTTTTGGTATATGCGATCACAAATGCTCAACGGTAAGTACATTCCTATGGACCAGGTTTCTGCAGGTTTGGAAGATAATCCTGCTGTGGATGTGGAAGTGATTGATAAAGAGCATGGCCTACTGTTGGTGGTTACAATAAGGGAGCTATGCAGTCTTCAGCATTTGCGGCATGAGGTAATTGAAGAGTCAATGGACAAGGACCTATCAGATTTTTCCTTTTTCCTAGCTGGCCGTAAGGTGATGCGGCGAAGGGAAAAAGATATTTTGTGCAAAGAGTTGGATGGTCGGGTTGAAGTAGTGTCAATGTAACAGATATTCTTGTGAACCCAAGTGTATACAAATGACTTTCAAGACATGAAGTTTATTGAGCTCATTTTTCAATTGTGCCCTGTGAAAAAGTGTGCTTGAAATACATTTCTTTACCATGTCAAATCTCTCTCTCTCTCTCTCTCTCTCTCTCTCTCTCTCTCTCTCTCTCTCAATGTTAGACAAGACAAAGACATGATAGAAGAGTCATCTTAATTCATTAGAAAGTACAAACTCGTCCGTGAACAATGGACTGAGATACAATTTCTGTAAGTATGGAATCAGAATGTCTTCAAGGTAAAAATCGAAGGAATGCCCCTCGAAAGAAGGTGGTGAGATAGTTGTTCCCGGCGGATTTAGTTCTCCCTTTTCAGGAGTATCATCAATCAGTAGTGTATTAGTTGCATCAAAGGGTACACCGATTTGGCTAAACGGTTTGTACAAAAGAGGTAAGTGTGGTTTTTTAGGGTGGTAGTGGCCCTCAACGGTAACGCGTTTTCTTTGATCATACAAAAAGGCAAAATCTGACGTGTGAGCGTGGCATACACTGCAAACTATTGTAACTAGTGGCGACAAGTTTTGCCTTTGCATTGAAGACCATATGGCAACTCTGAAGCGCGGAAGAAGAAACTGAATAAATTCCTTGGTTCCTGGACGAACCACGACTCGACAAGTTCCCATCCGAAACATTTGCAAATCCTCAAAGGGTTCTTTGTCACCCAGAGGCACCCGCATCAGCAGCAATCCATTGACGTCCAAGATAATCAACCTCTGTAAAAGTTGACAAGTACATATAAGTAGTTAGAAGTTGAACATATTTTGCCATACTTGAATAGACATTACCGGAACAACCGTATCTACAGGTAGCAAGGGTCCATACTGGGTCTCTGTAGTGTTCATGTCGTTGTTGCTCTCCTCTGCTTTATCTTCATAGTCATCATTCACATCTTCATCAGGGGTCTCCCCCATGGCTCTTTCTGCCTCATTCAAGGTTTCCTCCAAGGTCTTTTCCTCTCCCTCGGTTGATCGGCTTGCCTCATACATCCTTGCCTGATCCATATCAGTTTGCTCATCCCTAGGCCTGCTTTCCTCATCCATATCCTTTTGCTCATCTATAGGCCTGCTTTCCTCATCTTGGGTTTCAGCCATAGGCTCTTTTGGCTCCTCCACTGGCTGACTTGGCTCTTTCATTGTCTCCTCTGGTTGTACACTAGCACCTTTCATATGCTCATTTGACCTTTCCTCATCCTCGGCTCTTTCATCTTCTGCTGATATGACCCCCTCGGCCCGTTGTGATTCCATTGTATCGGATGCAGGGGTTTGTCGTGGTGGCACGTCATGTTTTGTTAGATCAATAGTGCGGTCATTCAAGCCGCTATCTTCAAGCTCTCTGGGGCTAGACATAGTAAGCAGGTGTTGTATTAAACTTACCCGGTATCTTTGCAAATAATCATATGTGTAGTTTTTTAAAGCACTCTACAAAATTGAAAGACCACATCGTGAGAATTATTTTATAGACTAAACCAAAACTAACTGAATGCATTGCCAAATGGGTACCTTAGTCATGAAAGGTTTTAATACAAAGTAGCTTTGCAGGACATATTCTGCATGGAGAAGACATCTCCAGCCGCAAGAATTTCCATCGGTTTGATTTGGGACAGGTACATCTTTGATTGGGGCCTTGTATAATTCATACCTTCCACATAGCTTGCCATAGGCAAGCAACAACCTCTTTATACAACTGCACAAAGCAATGTCAAGATGTTAGCATGAGGCTTCAAATTTACATGGATATCTATAAGAAACACTTTCTGATACAAAACACTTACAGCCTAATTTCAGGGTGGGTTCCTTTTATTGAATTGAACACCCACACTGCTGGTTGGTCAACATCAAGGCATATGAGACTCCAGTGATGGTTGTTCTCAGATGGAAAGATGATGACAGTAACTTCCAGCATAGCACAGTGGAGAAACCAACTCTCAAAGGTCCCAGATGGATTGTTCTTTTGTCTAATAATCACTGACATTTGTGGATCAAGAAGAAACACCTCTGTGTGGGTGTGCAATGGGAGTTGACTTTTGATCAGGCTGCAGAGACTCTACCTGAGTTAGCAAACCTATTATCTGAGTTTTCAAAGCTAGCAAGATAGTAACACTTACTTAAGACAAGCATAGATAATTGTGTCTGAAATCTGAGCATCTGGATTCTGCAATAAATTAATGTCCACTTTTTCCAGAGCTAGCTTTCTGGCTCCATCTACAAATGGTATCTCTGCAAGCAAACCATCCTTCATTAAAAGTAGAGTTTCTTGATTGCTTGCCTCTATGGACAGGGTCACATTGCATTCTGTTTGCCTCTGGGACTCCACTGCTACTTTTTCTTTCTCCTTAAGCTCTGCTTCCCTCATGTCCTCTGTTTGGCGAGCAATAGTCTCTGCCCTTGCCCTTGTATTCACATCATGTGTGACATCTACAACTGTGAGTTGTGGCACTAGCTCCGGGGGGTATAACAAAATTTCCTCATTTTCTTATCCTTGCAGACATTGGGGACCAGTAGTTTGTCATACCTCCACCTTATTCTTTTCAGTGTCTTGTCCATTATAGTAACCCTGTGGGCATGGGCTGCAACAATGGTCATGTCACTAAAGTACTCCAATAGGAAGTCCTCTGCTGCTTCTTGTAGAGCCATTAATGCCACCACCTTCCACCTTTTGGTGCCCCAGGTAGCTTCTTCACATATGGACCTCACCATCCTCTGGAAGGGCAGCTTTGGTATGCATAAATCTACACATTTCTGTGCCTTTCTGATTTCTCTGAAAAGTCCCATGCAGGTTTGTAACTTCTTCACCCTTGGCCCTTTGAGAATTTTATTGGGTTTTCCAGGTCTTTTCTTTGGGGTTGCAGATCTGCTACTTGCTTTAGATGTTAATCCTGGTCCCTTGCCTGCCTTCCTTGCAGTGGCTTTTGTTCTAGCCATTTCACTATACACAAAACGAAGAGTCTCTCTCTCTTTCTCTCTCTCTCTCTCTCTCTCTCTCTCTCTCTCTCTCTCTCTCCTTTCTATAACTTAGCATATTTAAATAGAGAGAGAGAGTGAGAGAGCCCATTACTAAAGGCGCTCGTGGAGCACGTTTTGACCTCAACAAACACCTCCGCGCGCCGTTAGTATAAGGTAAAAGAAATACTCAATCTCTCTCTCTCTCTCTCTCTCTCTCTCTCTCTTCTCCCCGCCTTACATCCTCTCTCTATAACACTCAGACATACACTGGTCAATGCACAGTACTAACGGCGCGCATAGAGACATGCACACCGGTTATGCCTCTACGCTCGCCTTTGGTATAGAGAGAGAGAGAGAGAGAGAGAGAGAGAGAGAGAGAGAGAGAGAGAGAGAGAGAGAGAGAGAGAGAGAGGTTATGTGTGTGTGTGTAAGTTATATTTGTGTGTGTGTGTGTTTGTGTTTGTGATTTGTGTGTGTGTGTGTGTCTCTCTCTATGTGTGTGTGTGTGTATGTTATATTTGTGTCTCTGTGTGTGTGTGTGTGTATGTTTCATATGTGTGTCTGTGTGTTTGTGAGTGTGTGTGTGTGTGTGTGTGTATGTGTGTGTGTGTGTGTGTTGTGTTTGTGACTGTTTGTGTGTGTTGTTTGTTAAGACTGAGCTTGGTACTGTGACAGAAACAGAGATAGAGAGATAGAGGCAAAGGCAGAGGGAGAGGCAGACCTTTGTTATGTCGATGGGTCGGCTTGCTGTCGGAGACGCAGACGACGGCTCTTGCACTCTCTCTCTCTCTCTCTCTCTCTCTCTCTCTCTCTCTCTCTCTCTCTCTCTCTTTCACTCACTCTCTTTCACGAGGTGTGGTTTTTATCTCTCTTGACCTCTATATATGACGTACAAAAGTATACGGTCTCAATAATGACCGCACGTGTGACAACATGCAATTATACTCTAATTTATAGTAACACGTGGGCCGCCGCCGTGTGTATCCGTTATAAGTGTGATTTTGAGAGAGAGAAAGAGAGAGAACAATAGAGAGAGAGAGAGAGTGAGAGTGAGAGAGCGAGAGAGAGAGAGAGAGAGAGAGAGAGAGAGAGAGAGAGAGAGAGAGAGAGAGCCATAGAAAGAGAGAGAGTGATAAAGAGAGAGAGAGAGAGAGAGTGATAGAGAGACAGAGAGAGAGAAAGAGAGAACAGATTGTGAGAGAGATAGAGAGAGAGAGAGAGACACAGATTGAGAGAGAGATAGAGAGAGGAACTCCTTACTCTCAGAGAGAGAGAGAGGGAGGGAGAGAGACAGAGTCAGTTTGACACACAAAAAGCAATGGAGGAGACACCTCCCTTGGAGTTCCTGCAAACCCCACCAACAAAAGGTGATCTCTCACTCTTTCTGTCTGTATTTCCAAAAGTTGGTACAAATTGTGTGTGTGTGTGTGTGTGTGTGTGTGTGTGTGTGTGTGTGTGTGTGTGTGTGTGTGTGTGTGTGTAAACAAAGAAAAACCCAGACTGTTGTTCAACACACACACACACACACACACCTCAACACATACTTCCATAGATAGAGACACACACACACACATACACACAGACACACAGAGATATACACATTCTCTCTCTCCCTCCCCTCTCTGTCCCCGTTACTAACGGCGCGCAGAGCCAACCAAACACTGGCTACAGCTCTCTCCGCGCGCCTATAGTATAGTTATGACTCTCTCAAAAAGCACGTTTACATCCTTACGCGCCTTTCCCTCAATTGTACTTAAGGTGCGCGTAGAGAGTTGCAAAAAGCACGTTTTCGTCCTTGCGCGCCTTTAGTACAAATAGACACATACAAAGAGAGAGAGAGAGAGAGAGAGAGAGAGAGAGAGTCTATGTGTATTTTTTTAGTGTTCTTTGGAGAGAGAGAGAGAGAGAGAGAGAGAGAGAGAGAGAGAGAGAGAGAGAGAGAGACTATGTGTGTTTTTGTTTGTGCTTTGGTGAGAGACAGATATATATATATATATATATATATATATCTGGAGAGAGAGAGAGAGAGAGAGAGAGAGAGAGAGAGAGAGAGAGAGAGAGAGAGAGAGACTTGTCATGTTTCCTGATGAATAGGATTAAGGTCCAGTAGGCAGAAGAGGCTGAAACCAGACCCAGAGCTTGTGCCAGGATTTCAACCTTTGCAGGCTCAGTTGCTTAATGTTTCTGCCAAAAGAACTGTTGACTTTTGTCAGGACATATCTGAAGAAAAGTCAATTGGTGAAGATCAATCAGAGAGGTCACCAGGGCAAGAGGATCCCTCACCCTACAAGGCTGTGGTGCCCTGTATAGTACTTCTGAAGAAAAATACAAGAAAGAGGAATATAGACTTCTCAAATGATGCAGATGTGCTAGAAAGTAGTCCCTGTGCAACTAAATGTAAAGCCAAAGAGGATGTGTCTTCTCTGGAAGACCCAGCTGCAACTGATGAGAGGCTGTTTGATTTTGCAGCATCTTGTGGTGCTGGGGACAAGTTTGATCTAGTTCATTCTATGTTTAATCCAAAGTTTGACATTGAAGACCTGTTAGCTCAGCACATTAATTTCTTGCAGTCCTACAGAGATAAGTTTGAAGTGATGGTGCAGGTAGGGAGGGTTGTTCTGCCTGCTATGACTCTTGTGCATTTAAATGACTGTGGTGGAAAGGGACAGGGACTGAATAAGTATAGGGAATTACCACCTTCTTGCCGACTCATTCAAGAAGCCTTTGGCTTTATTATTTACCTGAACAGCCTGTTTGGATTCCTCATGCAGAATCCTGATGAGGTGTTAGAGGAGCAGGATGTAGCACCAGATGAAGAATGTGAGGAGACAACTCATATACAAGAAGTCGAGGAGGTTGAAGACACAATCGACCTTGAGGTTGAGGAAATTGAAGTACAAAGAAGTAAGATGCTCTCTGTGAAAACCACAGAAATCAAACTTCCATTGGATGTCAGTAACTTCACTGAGAAGCATGCTCAGATGATGTTGCCTGCTGTGCCTGACTTCAGGATTGGAGACAGGACCTATATCTTCTTACATGATGTGCAAAGTGTCTTTTATTTAAGGGAGGATTTCTCCCTGGCTATTATTTCCAGAGTCCAAGAGGAGAGGAGTGGATTTGTTTCAGAGGATAGTAGTGATGATGAGGCAATGGAAACATCCAGCAATCCAATGGAATGCCTTCGAAGATGCTTTGAGAAAGCTGAAAAATACAAGGAGACACTACCTGATGAAGCCACCTTCCAAGCAATAAGACAAAGCCTAAGACCATCAACAAGTAACAAAGAAGTGGAGGATTGGTTTAACCATTCAGGTCAGGGGTCAACTACATCTGTAGACCTGTGGCAAGAAAACCTCTTTCTGCAGGATGAGAGCTTCATGGTAACTCTCTCTCTCTCTCTCTCTCTCTCTCTCTCTCTCTCTCTCTCTCTCTCTCTCTCTCTCTCTCTCTCTCTTTCTCTTTGTGTCACTTCTGACATGATATGTGCAGTCTTGGATTGCTGACAAGGATGACTTCCTTCGGCGCCGGACTCAAGAGTATCGAGGAAGGGATGAGACCCTAGCGCAGTACCTTTCAAAGCTTTGCGAGTCGCCGATAGTAGTTTTTCACAATTCCATGTCACAAGAGGGTTCAATAGCAACTTACACATTCAAGACACTATCACACTTCTTGGGTGGACCGGTGCTGCCCAAAAGTGCAGATAAAGTCATTCTTGTGGACAAAGTGTTTTCTAGAGATTGTTTTGGTTACTGCCCGGGCTATACAGGTGGTCGGGCAGCGTATTACTACACCTACATAGCAATGGCACTAGCTCTTGGTAGACAAAACCCAGATGAACTTTTAGAGTATGGCAAACATCTCATGATTCGTTACAAGGGTGACGTGCCAAAAAACAAAATTAAACCTTCAAAATCTTGATACACTTCAAGTAGCAATTGTATAAGATCATGTATTACATAAATTTTGTACAATGTCATCCACTCAGAGTATCTTTCTCCACTTGTGATTCACATACACCATTGTCTCTCTCCACCTTCGTTGACTTTCACGAGCTCCGGAGTTGTTGTATGCCATTGATCTTTTAACTTTTTGTTGTTGTAAATGTCTGATGGCTTGTGCTGTTGCTGAATTTGCCAAGACTTCTTTTGCCTGCATTCGATGAATGATTCTACGATAGAACCATTCAAATAGTTCTCTCAAACTGTTAGCCTTGATTCGAGAGCCACCATGTCGTGTGTGCCTGAAATAAGCATTTCTCGCCATGTAATGAGACTTTTCCATCCCTTGGGTATTCCATATTGCCGGGTTCCCATACTTTTGTATAAAATATGGTAAATGATTGAAGATGATGTGCTGGATATGAAAACAGATTAGTTAGAATGTTTTACAGTCACATATTTTCACATAAGAGAGAAAGAAATACACGATAATACCATGTAGTGAGTAATCTGGGTGTCTGTCCATGCTGTCTTGAATGATTTTTTCAGAAGGTTGAGATTTTCCTTGAACTTGTTCATATCACCTTGTGACCAGTCATCTTTGTCGCACATCAAAAATAGGATGTCTATTGATCGCCAAACCTCAGCCTTCGCGTTACGAGTAGTTGATTCTTGGTCTTTGACTGCAATATGTAGCTTTTTCCAGCTCTGATACTCTACCTTGCTAACATAAGATGTGTTATATATTTTTCCATGTTTTGTTAGCTTCGGATCTCTTGTACCTTGGGGCTTAGATAAAAACCTCCGTGCCTTCACCCCACCGATGGATGGTTTGCATGGGACATCCTTCTCAGCAGTTGATCTCTTTTCATCCCGCTGGATTTTCACATTGCCACCATGAAGCCCCATATCCGACAGTACCATTTCTAAGCACTGCAGGGCTACTTGTCGTTCTGCGGAGTTCTTAATCTTCCAAGCAAACCCGATGTATAAGTAGACCAATTTCTCCACAATTCTACAAAGGGCATGCATTGTACAAATGTGGACATTCACAAGTGGTATTTTCACAACCGGTCGAAAAGCAGGATCCTCAATGTGACGTGTTGGAGCTTTTCTCCACCACTTTGGGTCCATGACCTTTGCAGGCTCCATGCAGAACAAACACGGCGACTTTGCCATTGCACCCATTCCACAATTATACATGCACTTTAATGTTTTGAGGTCACCTGCAAGATGCCACTGAACTTGAAAGTCTCCCCTTCCATCTAGACGTAGTACCTCTCCCTGGTTAGTCTGTCGATCAATCACCTCCGGAATATTAGTTCGATGGAACACCCAATATAGAATCTCATGATCTTCTTTCTTTACCTGCAACACAAAATAAATGAGACTTAAGTAGATGTGAACATTTGAGCTTACCTGAGAATCTCGCTTACCTCAAACGCACCAAGCCACCATATGTTAGATTCTGATTGAACACTAAAATATAAAGGATTATCACTGGGACACTTTGAGAGGGCTCTATTCATTAAAGTAATAGTAACACGCTCTAGCTTTTTCTCTTTAACAAGCTCACACTCATCCAGTTTTAACACAAAATGTAATACCCCTCGTGACTCTTCAAATATGATGTTGTAAAACTCCACCATTCTCTTCTGTAATATCCGCAGGTCCATAAAATATTGTTGAACTCATCATATGCCATGTTTGCTCCATGGCCACTGTAAGTTGCTTTAATATGAAAGGGCTGTCCAAGATAGTCTCCCTGTGCCTCGTTAAGCTGAAACCTCTCTTTCCAAACACTTGAGGCTGATGGTAGAAGTTTGGATTTTATACCCTTCCTAACAAAGATGGATGAGACAGACTTTTGGATAGCCGAATATCCTCTTTTGCTTACACCAAGTGAATCAAGTGTGCCTTGTATCTCTTTTGCAGGCACTGAGTTCTCTGAAATAAAGCGGTCCACTACATTTCGTTGTAGGACCTTAAACTTCTTGTCATGTACTATATCTGCTGCCAGGCTTCTACTTATAAGTGGCTTCAATCTCTTTCCTATATTGGCTTTGGGGTCAATGTTTTCCTTGTCAGGATAGATTGAATCTCTACATGAAGACAATGCATAAGTAAATAACAGAAAATTTGCTTCACTAATACTATTTAGGCACATGAAAACAATGCATAATAAGAAAAAACAAAAAGATTACTTAACTAAGACAATGTAGCCAACCAAGAAGCATCACCTTAATGCTCGGATTCTTTTCTTGAGACCTCCTGATGCAATCTGCAATGTTTCAAGATTGCGCAATTTCTTCTTTCAGATACGACCACCCAAGATGGTGTCCTTCATTTGACAACTTCGCACCTTTCCTTTCAGTTCTTGTACCTCTGTTTTATGTTGCAAAATGGTAACCTGATCTGTAGAATGTAAATGTGAAAGGCAAACAATCTCACATTGTTGAGCTTGGAGAATGCTCTTGTAAGTTTCAGCTTCTCTTGTAAGAGATTTACAATAACCCAGAAGGCCCTTTTCTCCATCACCAGCAAAGGTCAATAAGCTTGTAGGATTGACAAACGGTGGAGACGCATTAGTCATTGGATTCTTAGGGTAGAGAGAGCCTCTCGTCTAGATATCTATGTGTTTAGCTCCCTGAGCTCTGAGCGTGTCTATGGAAGCGGGAGGTATATGTGTGTTTGTTTTACTGCGCTTAATCAATGGTTGGTACTCATTGTCCAAATCAATGTGAAGGTGATATTTGGCTCGTTTTTGGGTAACATTTGTGCCATTTGAGGAGTGCGCCATTAGCCAAATGTACAGGTTTAATGGAAAGTGAATAGCGGCTGCGTCTTCGTCCCTCCATGTTAGCCTCATTCCCTCCATATTGACGAGGTTCATTCAATGCAACTGAAAAGAGGATTATCCCTCAATCACTATGAATGAATGTTCAGAAGAGTAAGGAATCTACTTAAAGTACACTTTTTGAACTTTTACCATGAAAGACCCAGCTCTTTTATTTGCCATTTTTTCTAAAGAGAGAGTGCAAAAATACATTTTCTTAGAAGGCCCTCCAAATGACCTCCGAAATTCCCTAATGACTAGTCTCCTTGGGGACCCACTGTTCAAGGGTTAGATCTTGTTATCCACTCGATCAAGATTGCAAGATGCCTAAACAACAAAGGATTTGATACGCTGGCCTTTTTATGGAACCATTGTGAAGGAGGATGAAAGTCTCTATAATGATTAAAAGGGATCGGTAACTTTTTCCTTCAGGAAGATTTCCTTATGGGTAGACTCTTGGTTTCATTCTTGCATGTTTTCCTCCCATTGTGTTGTACCACAGTTGAGTGGAAAGCATGGAAGTGGTCGAGGGGAAGGCCATTTTCTTCTCCCTCGACAAAGAGCATTTACGAGAAGCTGGCTTTCTCTGAGCAGTGAGCTGGACATCTCAACAAAACTTGGTCCAAAATGTGGAGCAGGATCAAATGGAGCCAGGTACTAGAAAACATCTAGCACTCTAAATGCGAAGATGATAAGAAGGTTTTCTTGTAGAGAATGTTGTTTAACTTTGTGCTGACTGAGGACAAGGCTAGAGTGATAGTTCTTGGCGATGGCACCTACATCAAATGTAACCAGAAAGTTGAGACCATATAACCTCAATGTCCAACGATCAAGAGCTTCAATAGAAGAATTTGTAGATGGGTCTTCATTCAAGTAGGCACCCCCTTCTTTAGAATGGGGTGCCTACTTAAGTAGAAGAATTTGTAGATGGCTCTTCATTCAAGCTGGCACCCCCTTCTTTAGAAGAGACCTGGCTCTAGGATCCAGACACTTGGTTGATGAAGATTTGATGACAAGAATTTGTATTATTAGAGCTGTTGTTTAAAGGGGATGTTGTGGATTTCCACAAGTGTCATGGACTTTTTTATAGTCTTCATTTACTATAGTAAATTGCACTTTATTTACATAATGGAAAAAGTGCATTTCATCATCATCTAAAGTCCTCACTATCTTTGGCCAACGGTAGGATTGGATGATTGGCATTCATTGACATCTGAATGAACTTGGCAAGTGTGGGACGAACTGTGGATGGCAGAGGCTCTTGAGGTGATGGAGCTTAAAGTATCTCCCCTTATATGGTTTTAATCTAGTATATGTTGATTTCTTTTGGCAGAGTGGCTCTCTCATTAGCCTCTTGGTTTATATGATTGTATGCCATGCTGAATAAGATGGGATGGTTCGTGTGTTAGTCTGACATAAGAGGTGGTTGGGTTGAGCACTTGTAATTCTTTTTGTGACTCATACATGATATTTCAGAGGAGTTTGTAGTGTTTGTTGTCTTTCCTTTCTTTCTCTCTTTGTTTTTCGCTTAAAGGACGTGTTCCCATGGATGAGAGAAAACAAAGCATGAAAAAGGACAAGTTGTGAACCTTGAGCTTGCTTAAAATCGTTTTATTTAGAGAGACGTGTATCTTTTTTTGTAGTGTTTTGTCTTCTATCTGAAATACTCTTGAGGGTTTTTATCTAGTCAATTACAAGTTTATTGTTTCTCACCTTGTTTACTCTTGAAAGAATTGAAGGAGTGTGGCTCAATGTCATAGTTGTGCCATATTTAATATTGGTGCATCCATAGATTTGTCAACAAATTATTCCACATCAACAGGTACATTTGCTTAAGTGACAGATCTATAATGACAATTGGGTGATACTCAAGCACAAAATAGACAATCGAATTCATAATTTACAAAAATCAGATTATAAGGTGCCGTATTTAATCTAGCGTCAACAAATTATTCCACATCAACTGGTTCATTGATTAAGTAACATAGATCTATAATGACAATTCTACGATCCTCAACCACCAAATAGATTATCCCGCTCATGATTTGCAAGAACCATATATTAAAGTTGTAGGAAACTACTACAATTTACCCACATCTAAATATTCAAGCTAATGCACAATCTTAAAGACTTATCAAGTAGTCACCAAAGTCCATGTGCCAAAACTTGGGATATTTTGATATATTGTCGGAAGCATGTTTGTTGTCCTTAGCTCACAATTGGTCTCTATCCCAACTATTCATGTTTTAAAACTCTAATTTTTCTGTTGATTTCTCTCAAATAATATGGCTAAGGTGGAAGGTCTCCTGAGTGACTAAAATAAGTATTAGCTTAAATATATATCCAATGTGAGCATATATGCATGTGATAGACCTAGCATGTCTATCTAATGGAGCACTGTACTTGACTCTTTTCCATAGAAAGCTATAAAAGTTCATGTGGAAACAATCCATCCCTATTACAGTGCCATTGAGAAAGATGAGCCAATGCATTTTGTACCTATGTGTCCTACTACACTTTGCAACATTTTGGCAGTTGACATTGCATACAATTTATGTCTAGTAATAAAGGTTAAATTCTCTTCATAGCTAAGGGGGTTATTTGTAGTTATATGAGAAAGTTGGGAATATAAAAGTTATTGTTTCTGTAAACTAATGAATAACGGGAATCATTTAATGTCTAAAAACCAACCCCAATATGGTAAAGATGCCAATTCTAGGGCACTTAGCTTTGTCTTCTGATTATACCGTGTGCTCTTTGTCGCTCACTTCTACACTTGGGGAGATTATACCTTGTGCTCTATGTCACTCATCTCCTATCTCCCTCAAGTCCATGTGAAAGGAAGACATTGACCTCTACACTCGGGGAGAGTGCTCTATGGCACTCATCTCCTATCTCCCTCAAAGTCCATTTGCAATACTCTAGTTGCAGAGGTGCACATGCTACATTCTTTATCATGTGGGGATGCACTCAAGGAGTTATCAAGGCCCTACCCATTGAGGGCTAATTACACAACAATAGCTGAGGTGCACAATTAAGTAATGTTGTACCCTAAAAGCCAAACTCAAGTTATTAAAAGTTACCAAAATTATGGCTGATATATTTGGGAAGAAAGTCAATGTTAGAACGCTATTGGATTCTAACCCAACATCTTTAAATGGCATGTTTGAGAAGAAGGTAAGTCAAAGGGTGAAGTGCATGTAGTGAGGAGAGAGGGGAGAGCACTTA
Source organism: Adiantum capillus-veneris (assembly GCF_014529385.1). Classification (NCBI taxonomy): domain Eukaryota; kingdom Viridiplantae; phylum Streptophyta; class Polypodiopsida; order Polypodiales; family Pteridaceae; genus Adiantum; species Adiantum capillus-veneris. The sequence continues at coordinate 146,227,886 of NC_140931.1, read as the reverse complement.
TTTGGGATGGACTAGAATGAGGGGTATTTTAGAAGTACTAGTACAGCCGGCGGCTTCGCCCTCTCTCTCTCTCTCTCTCTCTCTCTCCCTCTCTCTCTCTCTCTCTCTCTCTCTCTCTCTCTCTCTCTCTTTGCGTCACTCTGCTCCCAGACGCTGCAGGCCACACCCGCCAGTTGAAGCATCTTCTGACGCGTGGCAAGGGGGGGAGCCGGAATTCCCTCCCCCTTTATCTATTAGTATAGATGAAGACAATGTAGAACCAAACACCCGGTGGTAATTAGCAAAAATACAACTTTAGTGATTCCCTAAGGGTCTACCTTCCAATGATCACCTACAGCACGTGCATTCAAGAAAAATTCCTACAATTTCTCAAAACACACACACACGCACACACACACACACTTTACGTTATCGTGAAATCAATGGTCCCCTATAACTTTTTATCATTTTGTAATGCCTCTTGTAGATGTAATTTTATAACTCTCTGAAACTAAAAGAGCCCCTCACAAATTTTAGTTGGTGAAATCGAGAGGAAAAAGTAACACTCTATTCTTCACACAATTTAGGTTGGAAGATATTTTCAAAGCATAGGGTTGAGGTGGAATTCATAGCCCAACAAAATTCCAATCGCTTATAAGCCACCTCTGTGGATATCAAGCTTCTAGCTACTTAGCTAGTAAGGATACCATTTTTTATCATTTTAGCCAAATCTCTTGTACTATGCTTTGCTTCCTTAATGAAAATCTCATCAAGTCCATTATTTTTGTACCAAAATAATTCATTTAAATGTGTAGAACTGGTAAATGGAGCCAAGAGATTCCAACTTGTAGTTACATTTTCATCACATATAGCTATTTGCTCCAATGTACCTAGATTTTGGGCCTGGAGATGTCATATTACACTTTTTGGGGCTACTCAACCCATGACAATTGTGAGCTACATAGATAGCTACATATAGGTGACTAGTAGTTACGAGTCCCATGATGCAAGCTATGATTGTTTGATTTTAATCTTGAGAGTTCTTGTGTTTTTCAATAGAGATTATCACTTCCCTTTCATCTTGAATGATTTCTTTGAATCTGGCCATGAAAAATCCTTATTTCTAAACATTGGCTAAGGTATAAACGCCAATTTTGTAAACATTGGCTTAAGTAATGAAAGTGAGCATATGACTATTTTGTCTACAAAGTTGTCCCTCTTATTTCTCTTGCTTGTATTTTTCTCGTGCAGAGTTGCATTTCAATTAAAAGATGTGATGCACATACATAGGTAAAAGCTCTTGTGTATAATGTACTTTTTTGTGATAATTCTATGGTTATAAAGTGTTCCTATCTACAAGCTATGTATGCTCATACTGCACAAAAAACATGCACAAATTAACTTTTGAGCTCAGTAGTGGATAAAGCATGCTTAGAGGAAGCTATCAAGAGCTTGTACTATCCACGTCAACCTACCAAAAATAGGTTCCTGGTATTAAGAGCAATTTTCCCCAAGTGTTAAAATGGATAGTTGACATCTTGAGGATATTTATGGCATGGCCTATTCATGTAGTAAGTACGAGTGCATTCTAAGTCATGTAACTATTCTAAAGTATTACTTGATGCTTGTGGTGAAGTAAACTAGCTTTTAGTGTCTAACACATACTTGAGATTTTCTCTTAAGATTGGCAAGGTAGATTGCGGTTTTTTGAGAGAATAGAAACCTCTTTTAGCCTCCATGTACTAGTCGGGTCAGCTACGTCCGATGGATTGTCATATTTGTGTATATGGTTCTCCCTTTGCTACCATTGATATGATGAGGTTTGCTGACATATCGATATGGAGAAATGATGTTTTGGGCATCCTATCATAGTCCACAATCCACCAACATAATAACCATTTGGAGTTTCAAAACTTGGCTAGGTCATGAAGGTGTGGAATTAAAAGTATACGAGAGGAGGGATCTCAAGATAGGGCGAGTACACTAATGAAGAAGATATCACAAGAGAGAATCTCTACACACGCATAAGCTAACCTACCACTCACTCAATCTTACAACTCAAAAGCCACACAAGAGCAATTCTAGAATCAAGAGAGTGATCAATCACTAATCAAAGAATACTAAAACACTAATCAAAGCACCATCAAAGGACACACAAGAGAAATTCTACAAACAAGAGAGTGATCGATCACTAATTAAAGAATACTAACACACTAATCAAAGCACCATTAGGACATTATCCAAGAGAGAGAAGAGGGAAGCGACCTAGATTTCTTCTAGAGATCCATTGTTAGTCGGCATGGCCACCTCCTTCAAAAGCTCTACTCTACTTTGAAGAATCTTATCTCATAATGACCTAATTTTCACCTTTATACCTCCGGTTACATAGGATTTGTCCACCTACTGAGGACATAAAATGAACACATGGATACAATATGCGGATGCATATTTAATATGAAAAATGTGCACATGAGTAAATAGGAAATGATTGCAATTCCTAGAGACCTCTTAACACATAAGGATGAAGAGATGCATAAATACACACACACACACACACACACACACACACACACATCAATACCTCCCTATATCCCTTAAGTCAAACACATGTGCATATAGTAAGGCACAACTAGTACGAGACACTTTCTCTAGTGTATGGTAGTGATGGGACCTCAATAAAGTCTTGGGGGGGGGGGGGGGGGGGGGGGGCACCTCTTAGACATGTAAGTTACCACATGAGTTCCAAATGAATGAGCTTTAGTTCCAAAAATTCTAAGATTTTAACAAAATTCTATTAATAGAATGGATTTTCAAAATTGATTTTAGAAAAAAATCCGTAAGGTTTTTAAGAAAAAGAGGTCATTTTATTACCTTAAGCATATAAGTAGAGGTTTTTTCAATATCCTTTGAACGTACGTTATATGAATAGTTTCTTAAAGGTCCACCCCCGAGCACCATATTATATGAATAGTTTCTTAAAGGTCCACCCCCGAGCACCAAATATGGGGATGTAGGGAGATAGACCCTATTGAAAGCTTGGTTGTTCTTTTAGATATGGAATTTTCCATATGCAAAATTTAGCTCCTCGACAAGCATCAACTTCCTTTTTTTTGTTGCATTTCTTCAGGAATGGACATGATGCATGCCAACTAGGACATGTGTCATGGTGTGGTTGAGGTTTCCTTGGGCTGTGTGTCACCTTCAATCCATCGATATTAATGCAATCATTAGCGTGGTTGAAATGACATAATGAAATTCTTGGAACGACTCTAAATATGAGATTTTTTCCCCCCTCTTTGTACTCCCTAGTGTTAGCCAGAGCTTTTTTACTCTTGCCCTTACCTTTGAATATTTTTGTGCCTCCTTCCACAAATGGATCCATTCTAGATTGAGATACATGGAGTTGGATTGCTCTAAGGAGGCACCTAAGGACAAGCTCTTTTACTTTCTCTACCAAATTGGCCTTCAACAGTGGGAGCAAGAGATCAAGCCAATTTTTAATTGTGGCTTCCCACTGCTGCAAGAGTGGTTGACTTTTGCAAGACATTTCATTGTAGAGTTTTATTAGACATACCAGCAATAGATGATCAATGACACGTTTGAGTTCACAAATTTTTGAGCGGTCAATCACATGGCCATTTAACCTAACATGTTAGCCATATGGTGTCTGGTTGTCTGTTGGGGCTCTTTTGTGATCGTGGCTCGGATTGAGCAAGGGGTTTGTATTTTATTTTTTGGTGATTAATACTATAACAACTCCCACGATGTGAGTTTTGCCAAAAAAAAAAAAAAAGGAAAGCATACAAGTGTCTAGTCGGGTATAGTCGGGTATGAACGACTGATATATCCAAGTGACTTTTGACTTACATTTGTGGCCACCATAATGAAGGAAAAGGTTTCTTGAATACCAATCTCAAAGGCAACACTAATTGAGATGGCCATGCTATGTCACCTTGAGATAGCATAGGGAATAGAAAGTTGTTTATCAAGAAGATAAAAATACAAAAGATATTTATTTAGTTTTTTAATGTGCTCGATAGATCTTGAATTTCTTAAAACTCAAGAGATTACAAAGATCCCTAGCATATCCTCTGCACATGGTTAATCAAGAAAGAATACATCAAAGTGGTGATGTGACTAGCCTTACAACTATAGCTTGCAATTTTTATTACGATGTATTCGCCACCAGCACGTTGGAATGGGCGAAATGAGAAAACCATCAGCACACAATCTGAATGCTTCTCTATAGCCTAGTGATTTGACAGCACCCTTATCCCCTATTTAACAGACATCGAGATACCCACTCTGCAAACAATCAATGTCCAAGCCCGAACCCGACCAACCCTACCTGTATACACCCGATTGTAAAGCATGCAATCAATTATCCCAATCTATGACCCTTGATAGCATCATACACTCACATATAAGTAGTCCCGACACTCACAGACACCCCAAAAGTGTGCATATACCCAATAACCCAGTATGCAATCATAACATCAAGCCTCAACCCTTCAGAGAGTCCATAGTTAGATACATGTAATCCAACGTTGAGTGGCGCACTCAAAACTTGGAGACCCTTATGGACACACAAATGAGATAGAAAACGATGATGTTCACCCGAACCACAAGAGTAAGAAGACAAGAACTGGTTTTCGTAGCATAAACTAAAGCTTTACTTTGATGAATCCTGCTAAAATTAAAAGCACTTTTGGTGGATTATGACCGAGAGGGTATGTCCGATTCCTTATTGCTCATGGTTCCACAACTTTGACTCAGCTCTGTGTAGCTTGCGACCCTTCAACCCATTGCACTCTGATGCTTTTTTTTCCTTTGACTCTCACCCCCATGCAACTCTCCTGCAGCTTGAAGAGCGTGACCTCCCTCTGAAATCCTCGAAGGCCCCTGTGCTTCAATTCTTTATGCAACCTAAACGAGTCTGCAACCGATGCCCTTATTCTTCTTTTCTTGGTGTCTAATACCCTGCGATAGGTGGCAATGTTCTCCTCTGGTCGCACCAACCCTTTGGCTTATGTAGCACAACCTTTTCTCTCTGTCACCACTTCTGCCTAGCGACCAACCCACCTGCTGATCCTTGGAAGCTTCCAACCAACTGCACCGAGCGGCCCTCTTTAATTAATGACCCTCGGCCTTTCACCTCTTTGCAGTGCTCCCCTATTAGTGCCTGATCCTCATCTTCATGGCCTCGCGGCTCTGCACCACAATCCACATGTAGCTCTGAGTCCTCCTCTCCACCTTGGCGGCTTCCCACTTGTAGAGCCCTCCTCCTGCACGCCTCGGCCTACTCGGTACTACTGGCTTTTCTCCACTATTGACGACCCTCAGCCCATGTGGGAGTTCCCCTCTGTAGATGGCGGCCTCCCCTTACCTTCTCTTGCACTGGCCGGGCTTCCCATGCAACTCATAACCCTGCACACTAGCCCCTGACCCTTCCAACTCTACTACAAACCATCAACCTGCAGATCCCCTTGTAGTCCTCAGCTCCTGGAGGTTGCGGCCCCTCAAAATAGTGCTATTGGCCACCCCGCATGCAGAAACGGCCCGGCTTGTATCCAGATGGCGCCACCTCCTGTGCATGTAATTCCAGGCCTCCAAAAAACACCTGCAGTGCCGCCCCATCTTCCTATCCAACTGGCCGTTCTGCAGTGCAATTTGCGCCACCTTGTTGAAATGCAACCCTGCTCGTTAGTTTTTTCTTATACTAACTCCAGCTTTAACATTAAAAAAATCATTTGCTTAGTCTCCTTTCACACCATAGACATGCTGTCCTAGAGCGCTTGTCGAGAGCATTTCAATTGTCATAAATTTTGAGTCGTACCCGCTTGCAATAGCCTCAGATGGACAAGATGCAGCCTACTCGACTTCAAGCACATAAAAACCTTTGAACTCTCTGAGCTTGAGCAACCATTCTGCACACATGGCATCACCTGATGGAAAAACCCACCGATCTTTAGAATCCTTAAGCACTTTGATCATTAAAGCTTGTGAACCATATTCGACCTGTTAAATGCCTAATTTGGCATACATATCCCAAGGGGCTGCCTCGTCCCTCCTGCATCTAGGAGAGGCTCAAGCATACCGCCGTCATCCTGCTTAGTTCCATATACCTGCTTCTGGCTTCTCAATGGGTAGACAAGATTTCGTTGCACCAACGTTTCTAGAACAACATTTGACTCTAGGGGCTCATCCTTTCCTTGAAAAAGTAGCACATTCCTCGAAAACCAAATGACCCTTAAGACCGTGGCTCTTACTATTATGTGGATGTCCGTCATAAGATCCAAATCATCAATGGTGTTGGAGCCCATAGCAAGGTCGTGCCTAAAGAAGGGAATTCCCAGATGTGTGTGCACACTCTTGCAGATCGCGCTCATGAAATCTCTGATTTTTAGACATCCCCAGAGCAGGTGTGGAAGAAATTCATTTGGGTGCTTGCATCTGATGCAGGTACCATCGGAAAGGCCCTTAGCCTTGGCTTTGTCATCGCTTAGAAAGAAGCCAACAAAGATCTCCAGAGAAATACATTATCTCTTTTTCACATTTGGCCCTCCAGATGTTCCCAAAAACTTGACCTCGTTTTCTTTCAGCCCGCTTTTTTATCCAACTCCTGTTGAGGTGATCAGTCCACTCCTACGCAAAGCATAGCTTTGTGTAGATAATTTTAGTCTTGGATGAGTTAAATAATCTGTCTCCAGGCCACTTCCAAGATTTCCAATCAATCGATGTGGAACAAAAAGAAGGGTAAGGATTGATACATTTTCTAATAGTCTCCCAACGAGGACTTCCTCTTGGAGCAAGAGGTTACAACAAGCCTTCAGGTGAGACAAGTTTTGCCAATCCCCTTCTTTATCATTCCACATAGCATCCAGGGTGTCAAGGCTCTTATTATTTAGGGTCTTGACAACTTCAAGCCACTGGTTATCAAGGCATGTACCTTTTACAATGGGGCCCCATGGAGACCAATACCTAGCCGTCCCTTTCCAGTACCTAATCTCTTCTTTCCACTTGACTGCCATGACTAATTTAAAACATTTTTCAATAAACTTTCCAATAAAGCCACCTACTTGAGCCTTCACGCCGGAGGGGGGGAGAAGTCTATTTTGTAGGTTGAAAATTGGACCATAAACCACCTTTAAATTTCATGCGGGCTTCCATTACCATTTCCCTTGCCATGACTGCCCAACTCTCATGAGAGTTGGCCAGGGTGCAGAAAAATGTAGCACATAAATGCTAGGTTGTGAGTAACAGGGTCAAGAATACCCAGTCCACCTTGAGGCTTCGGTTTGGCTATCGCCGCCCATTTACGCCATTGCCAAGGTCTACCAGTAGTCAACTTATTTTTCCATAAGAATTCCTTAATTGGATTCGCAAAGGAACTCCATTTTTTGTGGAATAACTACAGGGGTGGCGATGTGAAGGTTAAATATGCAATGAAAAAGGTATTGATTATTGTAGCTCTGCAGTGGAAGGGGATGAGGTTGAATTCCTGGTGCTTTATTTTATTTTTTATTTTCTCATGAAGCCAATCAAAGGCAGTCTTGTGAGTAAGTCCTTTCCCCACGGGCAGCACAACCTCATTTTATTTTTTATTTTCTCATGAAGCCAATCAAAGGCAGTCTTGTGAGTAAGTCCTTTCCCCCCGGGCAGCACAACCTCTCCAACCCAACCTACAACATCAAAGTTGTTACCTTTCATCAATGACCTAAGCCTTGATTTTTCTATGCTGCATTGAGAACCTGATGTTGTAGCAAATACCTATGACATATTTAGGAATTTTGGGAAAATTGTATAATTTTGGGACAATTCTTTGTGACGACGCTCTTGAGTTCTTGTTATTCTGCTAGTGCTTGAGTTGTGCTTGCATTGGGCAACACTAAGTCGCATACAAAGCTTGGTGTATCTAAGACAATACATCCAAGTAAACTTGAGAAAAATTGGAGAGGATTTTGAGATAGTTAAATGCACATCTTTCATGTTCGATGTTCTCTCATATATAACAAGATAGTTCCATCCTAAAGCTACAACAGTCGAATATGAAATTTTCATGGCATAAGAGGATGTTCTTGCAACAAGCAAGTGACTAGATAGTTTTCAAGACCCCAGCTTGAAGTACATGCAAAGCCAACAATGTGTTGCCTAGGACATTGAAACTTGAGACAATGTTGACATGGATACACATATATCTTGCATCTTAGAAGCTCTTTACTCCTAAACAAGAAGTAATCCTTTTGTTTTTAGCAAAACTCATAGGTGTGAGTGAGATAATATTAAGTATCAAAAAATATACATCACATACCTTGCTCACACCCGAGCCAGGGCAACCCAAATTCCACGGACAATCAACCAGATGAACATGGATACAACTCAAATCAAAACACCAACTGTCCAAACAAGAGGTGCCACGAAAATCACAGAAGTTTCCACCCAACTATGACATCCCCTCCATAGGATCGAATAACACTGGCTAGACAGGGAGCCATTCTCAGACTAAGATGAAGATGAGAATAAGAGAACTATCACCGCAACAGGGGGAGCCCAGACGCTCCATCACCTTGAGACACAAGGAGAATTGCAACAAGAAGTCCACTTGAACCATGAATCAATCACAAACTAGGCCTTTGAGGGGGGCCAAGCACCTTCTAAGAGCAAGAGATGAAGATGAGAATAGGAGGAACTATCGCCGCAACAGGGGGAGCCCAGATGCTCCATCACCTTGAGACACAAGGAGAATTGCAACAAGATGTCCACTTGAACCATGAATCAATCACGGACTAGGCCTTTGAGGGGGGCCGAGCACCTTCTAAGAGCAAGGGAGAAAGCCCGAGACTGCCATGGTCAGGAAGGGGCTACCACCATCCGGCACAATCTCCTCAGGACGTCACAACTTGATGGAAAAGAATTCAATGGAAAACCCAACGTGGGGAAAAGAAAGAGAAGTAGTCCAACTTGGACTGTGAATAACAAAGCTAATAGCTAGAAGGAGATTTGAGCTAAGGAGTCTGCTTACACTTAAGTTATTCAAGCATGTACTTATGTTTGCAATCTAGCATGTAAGGCACACTTGGGTCCAATCTTAATAACCTATAAAATAGAGTGAGAACATTTATTTGGTGGAATTCTTAGTTGCGCTTTAGCTAGGTAGGAGAGAAGTTGAGAACTAGATGGTTCAAATTTAAGGTTGAGATCCGAATCCAAGAAGACATGCTTAGGAGAATTTTTGTGAACTAAGGTGGCTCAAACTTGAGGTTGAGCTCCAAAGCCAAGAAGAAATGCCAAACAAAAAGTGGAAGACCAAATTTACGAAAAAGAGTAAAGCCAAGGTGGCCTCAGGTATATGAAGGTATTTCTGTGGAAAGTGATGTGGGGTGCTCTGCCGACGGGCGTAAAGATACAAGAAAGAGGAAACAGGTCCAATCGCTGCTCGGGGTGCTGAATAGCTAGTGAAGACCTAGCCCACCTTTTCATGGGATGGCAGGCTATCAATGGCATGGCTGGGAAAATATGCAAGTGGATTCAAAGGACATGGCAAATTAAGTTCTTCAAGACTGATCTGCTCTTTGGTAGTAACAGGATGGGAAGTCTTGCTCTTCTTGTTTGCACTCAAATAATCAGGTACTACTTCTTTCACCATAATTGGCAAGCAAGGAACCGGCGTGTTTGAGGGGGATCTGGCTGTGGCAAGCTTTTGTGAAATCATACAAGAGAGCAGAGTGACGATCCATGATCGGAGGCAAACAAGCCTCAGAGGACTGGTCTAGAATCATACACATCATGGTAATAAGTAAAGCCTAGGAGTAGCTATGGTGTCTATGTCAAGCAGAAAACTTGTAATCTTTTGACCCTCAAGGCTCGGTCTGAGCTTGAGGTTGGTGTGTATTTCTGATGTTGTTAATACTATCCACTCACCATTGTAAGTTTTGCAAAAAAAGAAAAAAGGAAAAAGAGTAAAGCCCATGTTTTAAACTTTTGAGACCCTAGAAGAAGAAGAGAGTTTTAACGTCGTAGGGAACTATCCTGAGAGAGAGAGAGAGAGAGAGAGAGAGAGAGAGAGAGAGAGAGAGAGAGAGAGAGATCATAAATGCAATCATCATTTAGACCATACCACTTCTCCTGTCATCCATCTCCATCAAATGTTTTACTGCTTGTGCATGGAAGCTAAAGACTTTGAGAGCTGCATACAATGTCATCCATGCACAAGAAGTTTTGGACATATTCTCACAATAATTCCCACGTTATGACTTACCTCAACATCACGAGCTTCTGTGAGGGAGGCACAACATACCTAGCTAGGTATGCGGTGCCTCCCGAGCGGAAGCTCATGATGTTATGCATTGTATGAAAAACATTGAAAAAGGCTCCATTTTCCTACGTGAGAAAATTTCTAAACCTTCTTGTGTTCTATCCTCCTCAAAGCCTTTTGATTAAGAGCCACAAACACTTGAGCATGGACACACACACACACACACACACACACACACACGAGTGGAGCCGCCCACAAACCAGGTGGTGTTTGGCTTCTTTCACAAGCAACTACTTTTGTATGGAGAAGGCACCCAGATGATACATAGCCCAATTGCAACATCCATTTGTAGAATGCATGAAAACTCAAAGAAGGGAAGCTCTATTACTTGCACGTAAGTGAGAGTAGGGTCATGCTACAATTGATCTTCTTAATCAGCTACTAGCAAAGGTGGAAACGTAAATGAGAGTGGAGCCAGTTGTATAACTACTCGGCCTGTCTTGCATGGTGTTGTCTCCATGTTGGTTGTGACATACCTAATCTCTATTGGAGCTTTTGTGTGTGTATTGCAGCTATGACAGTTTTGCATGTGTGTGTGTGCACGTGTGTCTCACAAAAAAGCCTTTGTGAGGGGGGCTTCATAACGCCATGAGGCTCTCGCGCCCTTTGTACTACGTTGGAAATAACACGGGGCTCAAATTTCAGTTGGATTCGGTTATTGGTGTGATACCACAAGGATCACATGCCGGCTCGAACTTAAGTTTGATCCTCCATCCACCTTGGATTAAAGATGGGAAACAACATGGGGCTCTAGATTAAGTTCAAGCACGTGTCATGAATGCCTATTATTGGTGGGAAACATCTTGAGGCTTGAACTTAAATTCGAGCCTCCATCCACCTTGGGTTATACATCGGAATCACCATGGGGCTCAAACTTTAGTTCGAGCCTCTTATTGGTGTGAAATACCATGAGACTGAGACATCTATTACCTGTGGAAAGACCTTAAGGCTCAAACTTAATTTCGAACTTCCATCCCACTAAGGTGGAAATGTAGAAAAACATTTAGGTTCAAACTGAATGTGGAGCTTCCTTGCCACCTCACCTAGGGTATAGTTTTGGAGCCTATTTTGATAAAAGAATTGAGTGTTTTTTAGGAAGGTCATTGTGAAATCTAAAACAAAACTTTAAGTTTTCATCTTAGTCTTCTCCAAGTTCCTTTTTTTTCCCCAAAACTCACAATTGTGACTGGATTATGTATATTTTTTAATGTTCTTTTTGCAAAACTCACAATTGTGAGTGGATTATATTAACATAACCAAGAAAGTTACAATTTCTTGCCATGCTCAAATGAGCCATGACAACTATACAGATGAGCCATGACAACTATACCGGGACATAGCTACATGGATTGACAGAGGAGCCACCCAAAGGAAAGGAAGGAATTCGTCTCTTCACCCAAGCATGTTAGTCAAGGTTTTCTTCCCTATCAGAATTCGTTTCCTTCTCAATTGCGATGATCGCTCCCCCTTCTTTCTTGGATTATCTCTGCAAATTTAGTTGTTAATGGTGTTCTCAAAAATGCGGCAGATTCTTGCTTTTCATACATGTTTAAAGTAGCAAAATCTCACTACTTGTGTTATGATAAGAAGCGCTTCACTTTTATATACATTCCCTATGAAGAAGAGATCATTCTTGTAGAAACTAGTTTTTCAGGTTTTTTAAACCCATTTGTAGATTTTTCCTGCGAGGCCACTATTTGTTGGGCATTCCTTGAAAACATGAGCAAGGTCTTCCCTAGCTGATCTGCATTGTGGGCAACATTCCAAACCAATTCCCCTCGTGATAACCTTCACGCCAGTCGGTAGGGTTCCCTACAACGCCTTCCAAACAAATACCTTCATCATATGCGGCCAATGCAGGTGCCATATGTTCTTCAATACTGTTTCCGATGAGTGGATTATATTACCAGATCCAAAAATTACAAATTCTTGTCATGCTCATGACAAGCCATGGCCACTTCAATGGTTTCTAGATACATCGGTTGATGGGGGAGACACCCCTTGACTATGGATGATCCCACACATTCACATTTGCACATCCATTACAACGGCTCAAAGGTCCAGCTCCATTCTTTGGAGTTCTTTTGCTTTCCAATGGCGATGATCATTACCCTGCTTTCTTGGACTATCTCCACAGACTTAGCTACCTCTAGAGAGTTCTCAAAAATTCGATCGTTCCTTGCCTTCCAAATGTGTTTAAAGTAGCAACACCTCATGATTTTCGTAGCAATGAGCAGTGTATGACTCTTGAACATCTTTCCTCCCAAGAAGAGATGGTTCTTGAATAATTCTATTTTCCAGGTTTTTTGGACCCATTTGCAAATCTTGCCTGCAAGTCCACAAATTGTCGGACACTCCTTGAACAGGTGGGAAAGATCTTCACAAGCCGTTCTACATTGCGAGCATCTATCTCACCAATTTCCCTAGCAAGGAACTTCACTCCAGTTGGCATGGCTCCCCATAGCACCTTCCATAAGAAAACCTTCATCCTATCGGGTCATTGAGGGCACCAAATGTTCTCAACGATTGTTTCCCACCTTGATTCTGGCCAATTCTTTCCTTACTGTTTATTGAGCAGGGAGAACCAATCTTGTGATTTCATAAGTCTTCTCCAAGTTCTTATTCATGCTGACAAAAAGGCACAATTGGATCCCACAAGGTTGATAGCATGTTTAGGTGGTACCAAAAAGGAGTGTCTTGGACACTCCAAATGGGTGGTGGATTATTCATTTTTCATTTCATATAAAAGAAAGATAAAATCTTTTTGGCTGAGAGGTTAGAATTTAGGCAGGCTGGAAATCCCATTTCCCTTGAATACTAAATCTTAAAGTAGCAAACTGCCTGGGCATTTTAATTCCCTCTCGTGCCACTGCTCTGGGCTCTCTGCCAGCGCTGCATCAATGGGTCCCTCCGCCTCTCGTGCTCTCTCTCTCTCTCTCTCTCTCTCTCTCTCTCTCTCTCTCTTAGTCCTCCATAGCCAATGCAGGTGCTTGCGAGTGTAGCACAAATCCATATCAACCAGCTCCTCATTGCCAGCCATATTCAGCTTCAACAATCTGTGTGTGTGTGTGTGTGTGTGTGTGTGTGTGTGTGTAATATGACAATGTTTTGACCGCCTTCATTGTCGTGTCAATAGCATCCTTGCACGTTCCACATGGAATCACATAATGCTCATAATGGCAGTGCAAATCCCCTTTACCTTCCCCCATTGTCTGCTACACAGCATATCCCAAGGGATCTTCTATCGAGTCTACGAAACTACTAGGCTGCAAAGAAGAGGGAACAAAGAAACATGCAAAAAAGGATGGCACAAGCACGAGGGGGATGGTGACATTAATGAGAAGGAGGCAAAGAAAATATGTAGGGCAGCTGCTAAGTGTTGGCATAATCAAACAAACGGGCTTTCTGAGGGTCTTCAATGGAGCATTCTACAGCAACTTCTCAGTCATCCAACGTTCTCAGTGTTGCAATCCACATTGGAGACAGTTGGGAGGCTGATTTTCTCTAATATTTGTCATACATTGTGTGAGGTGAACACTCCTCGTTCAAACAATGAGATATTTTTGAAACGGGCTATTGTCATGGCATGCCTCAATGGAGTCAATGGGACTGACAATGTAATGAGCAGTAATGATGTTGCGAAGGCATTAGGACTTCATCGAAGAAATGTCACGGGAGCCAGTTTTTGACTGCAAACTGATATGGAAGAGGGGTCACTTTCCTTAGACACGTGTCAACGTCAACAACATAGGACCAGTACCTTAACAATCGAAATCAAAGAAATCTTGTTTCAATTTTGGCCAATGGAAACCCGTATGTCCCAAAACAAGAAAGATGTCGTTCGAAAGAGAATCTACAGGAGGGCACATGTGGTGCATCCGGTGCATCTCCTTGATTTACCTCATCTATACTATCTATGAAGCACCTTAAAATTTTCAACGAAGGAGAGACCTTCCATGTGTCACATTCTGCTTCATTTCAAAGAAAACCTTGCAAAACAAAAGTGAAGGGTTAGATTTAAAATCCAAAAGTAAAGGGTAACATTGTAAGAAGTGACAGGCTTGTCATTTTCAGAATGTAAAGGCAATAGACTTTCTACTTTGCATAGAATAAATGTTGAAGTTTAAATATAAATAACAAAAAATTGGATAATTTTAGTGAAGATTTTATTATTGAATAAGAATTTAATTTTGAAGTATATATATATGGCTTTATCTTTTTAAGGAATTTTTTTCAAGACCAATATTAATAGTTTTTAGAGGTTTCTAAAAGTTTTTTTTTTTTAAAAGAGATCGAGAAAAAAAAAAGCTCGCCCCATGTCGACTTGGTGATGTTTTGCTATGCATGCAAATAAAGAGATCGATCCACGTTATTGGCTATGAGAGAGAGAGAGAGAGAGAGAGAGGAGAGATTTTATCGTTGAGCTCATAAGCACTATATCTCACGAAGGGTATCCTTCAAGCCCTTCCAATTTCCAAGATATTATGGTTTTCTTCGCATTATAGTATAATTTTAAAAATATAGCTAACTTTTTTCACCGATAGAAAATGGATGAAATGCCCGATTAAAACCAACCCTCACATTGGCACCCCAAATGAGGAGAGAGATTGCCCAACTGACGGACTTTTTACCAGTTCTTGGATATTTTTTTCTTTTTATTTCTAAGAGTTAAAATGTGGGCCATGCTTAGAAACCTATAAATTCTCTAAATTTTGACACGCAAGGGGGCCCCAGAGAGAGAGAGAGAGAGAGAGAGAGAGAGAGAGAGAGAGAGAGAGAGGATAATTTTTGCGCGCCCGATGAATGATGTGGCAAGGAGAAGTAAGGAGAGAGAAAGACATAGCAAAATGTTCAAGGGTGTAGGAACAATTTAAAAAGACACTAAAAGTTGCACGAGTCTTCAACAAAAGTGAATATCTATAGAGAGAGAGAGAGAGAGAGAGAGAGAGAGAGAGAGAGAGGGAGAGACCGACCAACCGTAGTCCATGCAAACTACTATCCACCCAACATGTGTGTGTGTGTGTGTGTGTGTGTGTGTGTGTGTGTGTGTGTGTGTGTGTGTGTGTGTGTGTGTGTGTGAGAGAGAGAGAGAGAGAGAGAGAGAGAGAGAGAGGTTTTGCTGGGGGGGCGGGGGGGGGAGAGGGGGAGCATAGAAATTTTGAATTTCATAATTACTGTACTAGAACAATAGCAGGACGCCTCAAGACCTATGTGGCAAATCTTTGATTCAAGCATTATACACACACACATATATATACATACATTTATTTATTCATCCATTCATTTGTTTATTTATACAGATAGATACATACATTCATACGTACACACAGATATATACATATGCATGTGTGTGTGTGTGTATACTTATTTATTTATTTATATATACATACACAGAGACACACACACACACACACACACACACACACACACACACACACATATATATATATATATATATATAGAAAAAACTACCAAAATACCCTTTAATTTGTGGAATTTCCAAAATATCCCTTAATTTTTAAAAAGCCCAAAAATACCCCAAATGTTTTATCATAAATTCTCAAAATTCCCTTCAAATTTTTCAAAATTCCCAAAATACCTTGGTTGTTACATTAAATTTCTCCAACGATAAAAATCTTTGTAGCTTTTCATAAGAAGACTGATTATCTTGAATACAAGAAGCTAAAACTAGAATTTGAGTTGGTTATGTAGACTTTGGAGATGAATTGCTTCATTATTTTTAGACCTAATATGTATATGTATACATATATACATGTATACATACGTACGTATGTATGTATGTACACACACACACACACATATACAGAGTTGAACACTAAAGTAGGGTATGGTATTCATACTCTCAAATTTTCAAAGGATATAATGTGCATACAAAAAGACTCTCTCCTACATTGCCTCAATGTTCGGTCTCACATATAAGGGAGCAAGAGCTAAGGAGCTAAGCCAACTGATTGATATGATATAGATTGTGCATAGGGAATAGTCTCAAGCATGTAAATGGTTGAATACAATGTGCACTCACAAAGAGGAACATGCTTTTGTAATTCAAGGAGAGAGAGGGAGAGACCAAATCAATGGCATGCTTGATTTCAGGTCATCGACTTCATTTTGCACCACATCCTTCAGTTTAACATAATGGCCAAAACTCTTACAAAAATAAACAACTAAGCAACCTTATTTTACTTTCACTTCTATCACATTTAAAGATGCAAATGATGTGATAGTGTAAATGAACAAATAGTGTGAACCTTATTGTATTAAGTTGCTTATGCAGTATTGTGATTAGGCGATGATTTAAACCATTACTATGCTTGTGCAAAAAAATAGATAGAGATGCAAGCGGGTCATCTAGAGAGAAACATAGATGGAAGGGTTGATCACAATCTTAATATTTATACAAAGCCAACTCATCTCTTTAAAACTTGACACTTTCGTGGTACCTTGGAAACTATAAGCCCTATTCTTTTCTTACACAATGTAGCAGCCATTGGTCCTCATCTTTAATAGCTTGTTAGCTTACCTAGTTTGTACTTCTTGCCTTGGTAGCACTTTTGTCAACCCTAGGTAGACCAAGGAAAAGAAATCCTTCTTATTATATAGGCAGTTATGATGTGCACTACTACCATGTCTTGCTCATAAGAACGATGCAAGGATAGAAGCAAGTAAGAGAGTGGAGTAGAGACATTGAATCCAATTGTGTTCCTATCATTGAAACCAATTCTAGAACCCACTCCGTTTTCAAGAAAAATTATTCGTATTGACTTCTCTTAGCATTCATCTCTACACACCATGCTAACTTACCTAATCTCTATAATCAAGTTTGGTAGCATTGCTAGATCAAAATAGAACAAAAGGAGGACTCTCTCTCTCTCTACACCCACCCCAATAGAAGGAGAGCACTACTAATTTTGTTGTAAAAAATAATGTTTATGAGAAGCTCCCAAGCTTGGTTTTAAAGTATGCTTTGCATCATCTTACATATAGACCAAAGGAGGAATCTTTCTATCACCCAAGTGTGGTAGATTGGTTATGCCATTTCCCTCTTGAATAACATGTCTTGAGTTCAACTCCTCGTCGGCTATACCTTTAAGGTCTCTTGGGATAGTTTCCTACACCGTTAAAACTCTCTTCTCCTTCTTCTTCTTCTTCTTCTTCTTCTTCTTCTTCTTCTCTCTCTCTCTCTCTCTCTCTCTCTCTCTCTCTCTCTCTCTCTCTCTACCCACCCCAATAGAAGGAGAGCACTCCTAAGTTTGTTGAACAAAGGCTAGCACCTCATGAAAGATAATGTTTATGAGAAGCTCTTAAGCTTGGTTTCAAAGAATTCTTTGAGCATCTTACATATATTCATGTTTGTTAAAATCTATCAAGAGGTTGTGTCATGCATCATTTTTAGAAATACAATAGACTATACATGTAGAAAGAGAGTATTGATAGTGTTCTAATTGGAACATAGATAGCCCTATGAGAATACATGTCATGTTTCCTTGACCGCACCGCAGCAACGTGCGGGTCACATACTAGTGTATATTAGCCATAACATCTTGAAAGTGCGTCAGAATGCTTTACTTAGTAATTTAGGGTGCTAGAAAAAGCTTTAAAATTCTTTATAAGTGTCTCAAAGTGCTTCATGGTGCTTGAAAGTGCCACAAAGTACTTAAGAGTGCTTCAAAGTGCTTTCTAAACTCTAAAGTGCTTTAGAGGGCAGCAGAGTGCCATAAAGTGCCTCAGAATGCTCTTAAATAGCACTAAAGTGCTCTCAAAGAGCCCTTAAAGTGCACGTCAGAAGTGCTTTCAGGTGCCCAAAAGTGCTTTAAAGTGTTGCATAGTGTTTCAAAGTGATTTAAAGTACTTTAGAGTGATTTAGAGTGCTTGAAAGCATCAAAAAGTTATTTACAGTGCTTCAACGTACTTCAAAGTGCCACACAGTTTTATTTAGTGCACTAAAGTATCCCAAAGTGCTTCACAATGCTTTAAAAGTGCTTCATAGTGCTTGAAAGTGCCACAGAGTGCCACAGAGTGCTTTGAAATGCCACAAAGTACTTGAAAGTGCTTTTAAAGTGCCACCAAGTAGTTTAGAGTGCTTCCAAAGTGCACCAATGTAGTTCAAAGTGTACAAAAGTGCTGGTAAAGTGCTCCAGAGTGCTATCAAGTGCCACAAAGTGCCACAAAGTGCACTAAAGTGCTTCAGAGTGCTTTCAAGTGACTGAAAGTGCTTTATAGTGATGCAGAGTGCTTCAAAGGGCACCAAAGTGCATGACAGGTTTCTTGAAAGTGCCACAAAGTGCTTCGCAGTACTTTCAAGTGCTCCAAAGTGCTGCTAAGTGCTTAAAAGTGCCCCAAAGTGCTTCAGAGTGTTCTCCAAATGCACTGAAGTGCTTCACTAGTGGACACCAACTCCCACTGCTCAACCAACCCCACCTCACTTTGGTTGACAAGGTGGAGAAATGACATACCTACTATTTTTGTGGACAAAAGGTGAAGTCATACCTACTTTTGTAAAAATACACCCCGAGGTGGTAGTATGTAAGTGTTGCAAGTAGATTTTAGTACTTTATAGTATTTTTTAATGTCTATTGTGCGACAGAGGGATTTGTATATGCGGTTCGAGGAGGCTAATCCTAACATTAGGATGTTCCTTAGATGCTTTGAGGGTCTAAAGCCATACTTCATACGCAAGTTCAAGGACCACAACACCTACTGTTGTGAATACCATGTTCAGCTTGTTCACTTGAAGGAAGTATTAAATTAGATGCGTCATGGAAGATACGGGCTACATGGAATGTCATGCTTTTGCACGTGTCTTGTGTGCAATCCAAGTGGTGGAATAGCTCAATGCACAACATCAAAAATTACTTTTTCATCCTTAACAAAACTATGGGAGTCTGTATTGTGTGTCAAGCTTGGTGACCTCGTTAGAGGGATTGCAAGCGCATGACAGGGTCTCGATCCTAGCACTGTGTCAATGGCTACAGTCAGAAAAATATGCATGGACTAATACACAGACTGCTCACTTGATTTTGCGGTGCGTGCATCAAAGGTTAGTAGAGGATATGTGCCAACAAAGATCATGTGCCGGGGTGGGTATACTTACAAATACAACCCCACAATTACGGATGAAAGCGATGGAGAAGCATCGAGCGAGGATCAGGATGAATATGCCCCCATGTATGCTGGCCACCATGATGACCTGAGCAATGCCTTGATGGTTGGCCAAAAATTTTCAATGAGTGTAGAGGAGGAAGGTGCAGACTTCTACGTCCTGAAATGCACCAACACAAAGCGCCTATCCAAAATAGAGGAAAAGGATGAATGGCACAACATCATTAAGAAAAATTTGTATGTGGTTGAGGGCCTATTCTAGGACAAGGTAAATGGCCGAGATGATACTTATTTCCTTTTGAACAACAAGCCCACTGCTCTAATCTACTCCCATGTGGTGCGATGCATTAGGTTTTCCATGTCCCCGAGGGAAGGTGAGCATAATATATATGATATGTCAAATTGTTGGAGGTCAAGCCTAATGCCCTAGCCTAGGAGTACCTTAGTCCTAGTTTAAATCTTCATTTTCAGCTTTCAATAAGGCTAAAGGGTTTTTTCCTCTATAGGGCCTTTTTACCTTTAGCACCCTCAATTCTTTCCCTAAATCACTCTAAGATTATCCGTAGTCTTCCAGCCTCTCTCTCTCTCTCTCTCTCTCTCTCTCTCTCTCTCTCTCTCTCTCTCTCTCTCTCTCTCTCTCTCTCTCTCTTTGGACCCTTTTTTATATCTCTACAATCACTCCCTAGATATAGGATTTAGCCCTCCTTTTGAGCTCCCTATATATAGGGACATCACTTTTTGTATCTGTGAGTTCTTTTATCAATTACAACACTTGCAAAGTAGTTCTTATGCTTTAATTCAGTCTCTATCGATTCTATTAATCTAATATGGTATCAGAGCTAGGTTAATTCAACAAAAGATTGATAGAATGTCTGTGAGCTTTCATCATGGTAACCTTTCAAGCCTTGCAAAGAAGAGCTGAAAAATTGCTCTGCAAATCCTTCAAATTATAGAACCACAAGGCGTTTTTAAGAATGTGGTAATCACGCATAGCCTAAGAGAAGTTCAACTTCAAGCCTCAAGTGAAGGCGGTCAGCTTCAAAGTCTTCAATTGCTCGACACTGTCGTCAATGGCAATTTTCTACAGTAATACAGATATCTAAAGCAGTTGTATGGGATGGACAATCAGCATCCATGCGAGCTTTAAACTAGCTTCCCTTCTCCAAAACGGTGCTTCAAACTCCCAGAAGGAATGGATGGTAGCGCGGGCTCACCTCCGCATCTCAGCATCAGAACTTCCCTCACCATGGCTCACCATAGTGATGTTCAATCAAGCCCATGGTGGTCTCCAACACACAAGCTGGATGCGCAAGGCTTCAACACAGTCACCTAGGCTAACCAACGGCAGCTAGCCGCTCTCATGGAAACTCACCTTGCATAGTCAATATGAAAAATTGCACCGTACGGATTGGTAACCCACTTCATGGTGCTCCACTACACACTCTCCATTAGGCAATCACCTGCTCGTAGCTCCTGCATACAGTGAGCGGCCCTCATCAACCCCTGCAATCACGCTTACAGACGTTTCAATTGTCTTATTTATGCTTTTTTTTGCAAAGCCTCTATAAGGCGAGTCCCATAAGCCTCTAAAGCCCGAAGGCTTCTCTCGACCTTTTCGAGGAAGATGCTAACCGGCTGTCTTTCACTAAGTACAAAGGCCTTGCCTCACAAGACTTAGGTTTTATTGACCCATAACCTAAGGTTGTAAAAGCTCATGTTTTTTTAGGAATTACTCAACTCCGACAAAAGGAGGAAATCCCCTTGTAAAAGAGAATAGACACTACCATTAAATAAATTCAAGAGGTAAGACCTTCTCTGGCAGTGAGTAAAAAATCATCTACAATTAGCACAATCACAAACGCACCTAAAACACCAAAAGCCGTGACGAAGAAGAAGTAACTTCCAAAGCTACATGCATACGTGGTCCTAGAATTTACAGGACAGCTAGAAAGAAATTTTGCCCATACTGCAAAACTTGGTATGTTGAACCACAACAACCCAAACAAATCTCTCTTCAAGAATCATTTGCCAATTAAAATAAATCATTCTTTTCCTACGGAGTTTTAGACACTAGTAGAGTAGTACTCTACTAAGACCACTCCTAGTATGGAAATCAGTGATAAATTCAACGGCACAAACTTCTTCATATGGCAATCAGACTTATGAAAAAGGGATCATGCGATATTGTAGTAAGAGAACTTGCAGGGACTTCAACTAGAGAAAATTCCTCAACATTTGAGCAAAGAAATCTGAAAGCTCTAGGTATTATAGGGGAAGACTTACAAGGTGTCTTTATACATCACATTGGTTCTTGCACCATTGCACGAGAAGCTTGGGTCTTACTTGAAAAAGTATTTGGTACTACTTCCAATACATCTAAAATCATGCTCTTCATAGAGTTTTTTTCACTAACAAAACCTTCCGACACTACTATGTCAGCACACTTAAGTAAATTCAAGAGTTTACAGTCAACAAAGACGTGGAAGAAGATATCAAAATAGTTGTTCTCATCAAAAGTATTTCAACTCTTGATGAGTATTCTAGCCTTGTTACCACCCTAACAAATCTCCCTACACCTATCTTAGCTGAGGTGGAGGCATCTCTCTTAGAAGAAGAAAGAAGAATCCATAAGAAACATGAACATTTTGAAATACAAGGAGCATACCTTACTCAAAGTAAGGAAGGCAACAAAAGTCAACGACCATTCTACAAAGGAAACAACTCAAGGGAACCTCAAAGGAACACATCATTCAAAGACTCCAAAAAAGGCACTGTATGCACATTTTGTGGAAAAGGCAATCACACAGAGGAATCATGTTTCCTTAAACAACGAATAAAAGCAATGTATATTGGAGAGTTAGATTCAAAAGATGCAGATGAAGAAAAGACTTCCTCAGATGAGGCCAACCTTGTGCATATAGACAAATAATGGGCCTTCTAAAGGTGTATACAAGCTAGGCAGAAGTCTCTTTGTATCTCAAAACACCTTCTTTTAGTCTACCTAGTATCTTCCTAAGCTGGATGAACTCTCTTGTTGTATCGACCTAAGAGAACCACACAATTATAAGTGTGTTGTATCCTTAGAGTGAACCTTGAGTAGGTGTATCACAAGGATTTTTTTGTTGTGCTAGGTCATCAACTTGAAGCAGGGTTTGTTGGAGATCAAGCTTAATGCCCTAGGTATACCTTAGTCCTAGTTTAAATCTTCATTTTAAGCTTTCAATAAGGCTAAAGGGTTTTTTGCTCTCTGGGGCCTTTTTACCTATAGCACTCTCAATTCTCTCCCTAAATCTCTCTAAGATTATCCGTAGTCTTCCAGCCTCTCTCTCTCTCTTATTGGACCCTTTTTTATATCTCTACAATCACTTCCTAGATATAGGATTTAGCCCTCCTTTTGAGCTCCTTATATATAGGGACATCACATTTTGTATCTGTGAGTTCTTTTATCAGTTACAACACTTGTAAAGTAGTTCTTATGCTTTAATTCAGTCTCTATCGATTCTATTAATCTAATACAAATGACATATTTGAGAAAATCTATACTAGCATGTCCCCAGAGAAGAACTTCCAAGATTTATCTATGTAAATTTTACTTTGGCCATCACTTTTAACAGTAGCAGCACTTTTTTAATAAAAATAAATAAAAAGAAGGCAGTGAATTGTATTGAAGAGAGTAAGGAAGGATTACATCAAAGCTAAGGGGGGAGGGGGGGATCAAGTCCTTTAAAGTTACAGCTAATCACCGCTGCTAAAAAGCTAGCACTTTTCATAGTAGAGTGATAAAAGTCGTCTTTTAAAACACTTGAAAGCACTTCTGAGCACTTGGCCAGTAGACCAGCACTTTAACAGCCCCGCTGAACCATTTTACCAGCCCCCAAAAACACTTAAAAGCACTTCTGAGCACTTTACTAGCCCCCTGTACCACTTGATGAGCTCTTTGGACCACTTAGGACCGCTTGACCATCACTTTATACTACTTGACAAGCATTATGAACCACTTGACCACACCCTAAACCATTTGGCCAGCACTTTATACCACTTGACAAGCACTATGAACCACTTGACCAGCACTTTGAACCACTTGACCAACCCCCTGAACCACTTGGACAGCACTTTGTTCCACTTAACCACTGTTTACAAGCCCCTTGAAAAACTTGACCAGCTCTTTGGACCACTTAGGACCTCCTGAGTAGCACTTTTGAGTTATACCACTTGACAAGCCCTTGAACCACTTAACCACCCCACTGAACCAGTTGGCCAACACTTTATAACTTGACAAGCACTCTGAACCACTTGATAAGCACTCTAAACCACTTGATGAGCACTTTGAACCACTTGACCAACCCCCTGAACCACTTGGACAGCACTTTGTACTACTTGACCGCCACTTAACAACCACCTGAACCACTTGACCAGATCTTTGGACCACTTTGGAACACCTGATTAGCACTTTATACTACTTGACAAGCACTACGAACCACTTGACCAGCTCTTTGGACCACTTAGGATGTTACGAGACTGGGCACCCTCCTGTTGTAGTGGTTAGCTGCAATTGGGATAGTTGGGCGTAATGGTTAATTATGTGCTGTCCATTTTACTAATTGAGTTGATGATGATTTTGTAGAGTGGAATGCGGGGAGTTGATGAAGAGGCGACGGCAATTACTCTTGGCCATTTTATATTTACACAGTATCTTAAAACATCATTTCAATAAGCCACTATGGCTCTGTAAATAGTTGTGGTGGGAACTCCCCTTATGGGTCATGCAAGAACTAATGAGCTTCACTCATTTGCAAAAGTAAAGTGGTTGTAAAAGAGGGGCCTCAATTTTTGGCACCTTAAACTCAAAGTAATATATTAAATACCAACTCCACAAGAGAGGCTATTGGGAGAAGAGGGGGAGATCGACCGCTTAAAATATTCAACATAAGCTTCCAAGCAATCACCATAAACCTGTCCACCTCTTCTTCCAATTTCCAAGCACACACACTCACCTAGACTATGACACACACACAGTAAACATAGAATTGACATAGACATGCTTGTAAGAGAGTGTAAGAGATGTGTAAAAGATGGAGACTAGATTAGAGAGTACATAGCAAATAACCATAGCTTAAGAGAGTAGAGAAGAGAATCTGCAAGAGAAAGGCCTAAATCTAGCCCCAAACTCCACGGCACCTCTCTTGTGGAGTTGGTATTTAATATATTACTTTGAGTTTAAGGTGCCAAAAATTGAGGCCCCTCTTTTACAACCACTTTACTTTTGCAAATGAGTGAAGCTCATTAGTTCTTGCATGACCCATAAGGGGAGTTCCCACTACAACTATTTACAGAGCCATAGTGGCTTATTGAAATGATGTTCTAAGATACTGTGCAAATATAAAATGGCCAAGAGTAATTGCCGTCGCCTCTTCACCAACTACCCGCATTCCACTGTACAAAATCATCATCAACTCAATTAGTAAAATAGACAGCACATAATTAACCATTACGCCCAGCTATCCCAATTGCAGCTAACCACTACAACAGGAGGGTGCCCAGTCTCGTAACATCCCTCCCACCAGGGATAGCAACTGTCCTCAGTTGCTCAATAGAGAAATCAACTGGACCGTGAGTGATGGAAAGTGTGGAGAAGGTCGGGAAAGTTGCGAAAAAACTTTTCAGGCATCCATTTGGCATCCTCTCTAGGGTGGCCTTTGAAAGTCAAAAGGTAACGGTTATAAACCATTTCAGTGCATGTAGTGGTGGTCTCATGATCAACTATTTTATCAGGGATGAGTTGCTCTTCTTGGTCTACAAGTGAAGGTGGGTCTTCATAAATGTGGTGTGTAGGTAGGGGTCCTCGGAATGGGCGTAAAAGACTAATGTGAAATGCATTGTGAATGTGCCTGTGTGAAGGTAATTAACTAGTAAAATACATTACAAGGTTAGGCTTCTTGTTTAAATAAAGACCATGACCGAAAATATAGTGAGTATTCAAGCATGAGCTAAGGACATGGAGAATGCACAAGATCTTAAGAGTCCTCATGCCTAGCATATCCTTCATTACAACCATACAACCATAGAAGGTGGCACAGAAGGTGGCCACAAGTGTGATTATCTGAAAAGAAAACTTTACCAAGAATTTAGTACCTGCTAGGGCCAATAAGCCCAAAGCTACAAGATATGCAATACCATAGTAACTTGTAAACTTCACTTTTCTATCAAATAAGTAAATGCTATTATGAAGAAATTGGCGTATTTGTTATACAGACATGTTTCTATCTTCAAATGATGTTAGCACATAAGTAGTAAATAATTCAGTGATGTAAATTTGTCACACGTCAATAACTTGTCATTTGGGTTTTTGATTGCAAAGCAGACAATTATCTTGAGTTTATTTGTTTGGAAGTTTAGAATGCTTGACTCGTCTGCACTGGAGAGAGAGTGCTTTTGGGGTCTGTCAACATTAAAACTAAAAGTGGCTTTTTTGCCTTCATCAGTAACGTGGAATCATCAATGCTTAGCTACAAAAAAGTGAACAATCATATTCAGAAACACAAACTCGGCATGTCATATGACCAAAACAAATCCAATCTGGCGACTTATAGAGTGGATAGTTTCCAAGGGTGTAGGGAGAGAAATGGTACGGACAATGGTAAGAAGATGCTTAGATTTTTGACGTAAAAACTATAAATTGATAACCCTTGAAAAATTCAAAGTAGGTCTTTGAAAAAAAAATCAAAGTTAGAATAGATACTTATCAATTTATTTGATATGTAGACTTGTATTGAGGTGATCATTGGCCCGACATGACTATGACATCGTCGTTTGACTCTAAGTTCCATTCGCAAACCAATTTCCTACTGACTTGTCAACTTGGTGGCCATGTTCAAATAAGACTCAAGATACAAAAAATATATCAAAACAAGCACTTTTTGCTCTAATTAAAACTTAGTAAGTCGCTATTGAAAAGTCTTCGCAATAAATATGAAAAAAAAGTAATGGTCATTATAATAATGATATAAATTCAAAAGTAAAGGAAGAAATGCTTATCAGAGAGAACTTATTGGTGTGGGTTGTCTCGCCATTACATGGAAAGAGAGATACCATCTCATTGAGTTGTGGTCGCGGCCGGCTCGCCATGTTTCTTTGTAAAAGAGCGGATGCTTACTTCTTCCTTCAGTTGGAAGGTCTTCGATGCATAGAGATACTCTTCCTCAAAACATCAAAAGTAAGTCGTGTTGTCAAGTGATGGGAGAGGCTTTGTTGTGGCATGGTATGTTTGCCTAAATAGTTTCTTTTTTTAAAAAAAAACATGGAATTTGAGGTTTTGTCGAGCTTGAGAAGTTTTTGGTGGGACTTCTCAAAATCACCGACCAAGAGAAGTTTCCCTTGTATGTGGGAAAAGGGTTTAAATTCCATGGCTTATAGCCTTAAGGGAAAAAGCAAAGGTCTTTGTGAACTTATTAGTTATTCCACAAGGCTTTAAATTGAAAGGGTTTGATAGAGCTTTGAGATTGTAAGTTATACCATAGCTTTAAATTAAAAAGCTGCGGCCAATGTTCAAACTTCAATCACTTTATGACCATTGCTTTTTTTTTGGAAGCACTTTTCATTGACACCTTTCCCTTTCAATGCACGAAAATAACTTGCATGAAAGTTGATAACGAGCATAGAAAGGAGTACCCGCTTGTAGAAGAGGAAAAAGAAGGTTGTAAGGCTTGGGCGACATGACTGCCATACTGAATTTGATGTAGCTCATCCACCAGAACCTGTCGGATACAAGGGTCAGTTTCTGTGAAAGCTTATCGACAAGCCGGGAGAAGCAAATATCGCCAACGACCAATTCCTTCTAATGGATGAGGGTTTTGAGAATTGTTGGGGTAAATCCTTGAGGCCCTTCAAACTCGAGTTTTAAGCTTGTCCATACATGCAAATGAAGTGGACTTGGACTTGCTTCCTTTCAATTCCAAATGAGAACTTTTCTCTCTTCCTAAACCAATGTCGGCCTTCCCGAGCTTCTTCAAATTCAGTTTCCTCTTGTTTTTTTTTTCTCTATCTATGCCGAACTCAACTGTTCAAAATTCTCCTTCAAAGAACTCTGATGCCGAATTTCTTATGCACGCTTCATCAATATCTTCAAAATCTCTTGCTTCTTCGATTCTCGCTCTTTTGCCTTCACAATCCACAAGATTTAGCCGTTAATTTAAATTTAGAGTTTGACATACCAAATTTTGATGATCGATAAGCGTGATTTAATTGGTCGATTTGCCAATTAATCATCACTTAAGCCTCGATTTGCAAGCCCGATGCTGCAAGCTTGAAAATCCCTCTTTAAAATTTGACAATCAAGTTGTCGGTTGCCATGAACCTTCGCTCTGATACCACTGTTGGGAGAAGAGGGGGAGATCGACCGCTTAAAATATTCAACACAAGCTTCCAAGCAATCACCATAAACCTGTCCACCTCTTCTTCCAATTTCCAAGCACACACACTCACCTAGACTATGACACACACACACACAGTAAACATAGAATTGACATAGACATGCTTGTAAGAGAGTGTAAGAGATGTGTAAGAGATGGAGACTAGATTAGAGAGTACATAGCAAATAACCATAGCTTAAGAGAGTAGAGAAGAGAATCTGCAAGAGAAAGGACTAAATCTAGCCCCAAACTCCACCGCACCTCTCTTGTGGAGTTGGTATTTAATATATTACTTTGAGTTTAAGGTGCCAAAAATTGAGGCCCCTCTTTTACAACCACTTTACTTTTGCAAATGAGTGAAGCTCATTAGTTCTTGCATGACCTATAAGGGGAGTTCCCACTACAACTATTTACAGAGCCATAGTGGCTTATTGAAATGATGTTCTAAGATACTGTGCAAATATAAAATGGCCAAGAGTAATTGCCGTCGCCTCTTCATCAACTCCCTGCATTCCACTCTACAAAATCATCATCAACTCAATTAGTAAAATAGACAGCACATAATTAACCATTACGCCCAGCTATCCCAATTGCAGCTAACCACTACAACAGGAGGGTGCCCAGTCTCGTAACATAGGACCACGTGACCAGCACTTTCAAGCACTTTATACTACTTGACAAGCAATATTGACCACTTGACCAACACCCACTTTGAACCACTTGACCGGGTGGGGGGGAGATCAAGTCCTCTAAAATTACAGCTAATCACCCCTGCTAAAAAGCTAGCAGTTTCCACACTAGAGTGATAAAAGACGTCTTTTAAAACACTTGAAAGCACTTTAGAGCACTTGGCCAGTTGACGAGCACTTTACCAACCCCCTTGAACCACTTTACTCGCCCCAGAAACACTTAAAAGCACTTCTGAGAACTTTAACAGCCCCCTGTACCACTTGACGAGCTCTTTGGACCACTTAGGACCACCTGACCAGCACTTTATACTACTTGACAAGCACTATGAACCACTTCACCACACCCTTAACCATTTGGCCAGCACTTTATACCACTTGACAAGCACTCTGAACCACTTGACTAGCACTTTGAACCACTTGACCAACCCCCCGAACCACTTGGACAGCACTTTGTTCCACTTAACCACCATTTACCATCCCCTTGAAAAACTTGACCAGCTCTTTGGACCACTTAGGACCTCCTGACCAACAGCTTTAAGCACTTTATACCACTTGACAAGCTCTTGAACCGCTTAACCACCCCCTGAACCACTTGGCCAACACTTTATACCACTTGACAAGCACTTTGAACCACTTGACCAACCCCCTAAACCACTTTGACAACACTTTGTACTACTTGACCACCACTTAACAACCACCTGAACCACTTGACTAGCACTTTGGACCACCTGACGAGCACTTTATACTACTTGACAAGCACTATGAACCACTTGACCAGCTCTTTGGACCACTTAGGACCACCTGACCAGCACTTTGAAGCACTTTATACTACTTGACAAGCACTATTGACCACTTGACCACCACCCACTTTGAACCACTTGACCACCACCCACTTTGAACCACTTGACAACACCAACACTTAACACCCATCTAGTTGACAGCAGCAGTGACAATTGACTTCTTCATAGTATAATCAGGTTTAGATACAAGAACAGTTTGCTTTACAATGAGTTAGCTTTTTCAAGGAGTAAAGTCAGTTGCTAGACCTAGCATTTTCGGTGAAAGAATTTTCTTTTGTGTTCGTACTTTTCCATGTGCAAGATTCCAGTCCAATTGTGAAGTTCATCCGTCCTATTACAAATGGACATTCCCTAACAGTCTTGGCTCTGTCAGGAGTCTCAACCCACCATATTCTAAATGAGGCAACCTCTTCTTTGAGGAAATTTTCCCATTGCCTCTCATTTTGCTTTTCTTATCCTAGGCAGAATGACAAAGTTACTAGGATCATTGAAGTACATCTTATGAAGAGAATCATCTAGCAGTAAAGTGTTAGACTTATTGAACTTAGGAAAGAGGTGCCAAAAGGTCTCTAGTTTTTTGAAAAACATTTGCTTTGGGGGGTTTCCATATTCCCAACTGCTAACATGGCAACGGTTCTGTGCCAGCCACCCACTCAGACAACGCTTGGCCTGAGATAGGCACTTGCCCATACCCTTCTCAAGATTGTGGCAGGCACGCGACGACCACAAAAAAGTCTCTACTATTTGACTGAGTCGAAGCAAGAATAATTCTACATCTTTCTGGCATCATCCCCCTTTACTTTGTCAAAGTACAACGTATTTAAATCTGGGGGTTCCAATCCTTTGCGCTTATCATGCACACAAGCAAGCACATTGTTGAAGTCTACAATTACTGCCAAATCTCTATGTGCTGGGAAGCGAGACATTGGTTCCTAACAAGGAAGCTGGCAATCAATGTTCTCTACCTCATCAGTGGCAATGGGGATTTTGAGCCAACCACAAAAAATTTAACTACATAGCACAAATGAAGAGAAACTAAGAGAGAATATTTAAATTTATATAGCTGGGAAAAAAAGATACAAAGCTTCAAGAAGCTAAAGCTTCTTGCATGCTTTGGTTTTTGGGGGGAGTATGCCAATACTCTTTTTGGGGTCCTGGGATAGCTTGTCCTCCATCTGCTTCTTTCTCTTCTTCCGCATCTCCACCACTACAAATTGCATGGTTGCTTCAATTTTAGGATCCTTTGCCTCAGCTACATTGTCCTCCTTATAGGCATCAATACCTAGGCAGCATATTGTGACCACAATGAACACAGGGACCATGATTCAGACATGGGAGGAGACAGATGTGCAAAACTGACATTACCTTGGTTGTTGCGGATAGAGTTGTCTCCTTTACAATGTCTTGGTCACCACCCTCAACAGTTTTCCCACCTTCAAAGTTATTGTACTTCAGCAACATGGCATCAAGGTCAAAGACCTCGTCCACATTGTGCATGGATGATGTGGAAGCTTCTTTCTCAGCCACTAGCTTAGCTGAACCAACACACACAATTAGTCTCCACAACAGATTAGCATAAGTTCTATTGTATAAAATGACGAACCTACCTTCAAGCTCCTCATAAGAATTCCCAAGTGCCCAACATCTTGCTATATAGGGTATTTCCCAGTTAAAGTCTGATACAACACACTTGGGATCGGTCGTGCTGACCACTGAAAAGGAGAATGGATGGTATCTGTGGGCACACGACAACTGAAAAACACTGGCTGCATATTTTCTTGACAGTTCTTGACCAGAGGCCACACAATTTCCATACAATAAAATGATATATACACTAAATTTATACTTGGAAGGTGGAGTGGGCACTAGAAGTGCCCTACCCTCTCTTTTCATGAACTTGATGGACCCCTTCATGAAGGAGGCCTGCCTTCTGAACTCACAAAGCTCCCTGTCCATTTCCTAAACTATTTTCTGTACAAAATTAAAAACAAAGGAAGATTATTGCACAAACAACCCTAATGGGGGACATGCAAGCCCTAGAAACAGTCTCTTGCAAGCACCTTGGAGCACTTGCTGGAACATTTAAGTACTTGTAGACCCTCTCAAGTGCCTGCAAGTGCTCTATGTACTCAAGTTGTTGAAGTCTGTTTATTGCACCATACTTGGAAGGCCAAGAACAGCCAAAGTGTTTGCCCAAGATCTCTTAAAAATGTATATAAAATGGGATTCGTATATTATGAGATGATTTTTTTTTCTTCCATCTTTCCTTTTTTATTTGGAGCCACGATTGAGGAGATATGATCAAAATAGCGGAACCCAGTCTGCCCACATCATGCAAGGACAACCCATTTCAAACTTTGCCAATTCTTGTTCACATTGGTTCTTCTCTTTCTTGTGTAACCCTTGGGAGTTCCCTTCATCAATAAAAGGGGACCACTTCTTCCTTGAAAAGCATTCATGAGGGAGTGAGAGGATTAATGCCTAATTGTGCTTAGCCCCATAATCATAAGCCTCAATCTACACTTGCTCCTTGAGGAGGGTTAGCCAATCTTGTAAACAGTCCTTGTATGATCGATTCTAACCAAAGAGGGACTTGGATTCTGTGTGTCATTCAAGGTTGTAAATCTTACTGCTCCTTCTCTCTCCATCAAATTGGCGAATAAATCTTGAAAGGCTATCAAACAAGGTGTGTTTTTTATTTGTTATTTTGTTGGTTTCTTGATGTTTTTCTTTTCATGTCTAGCACAACCCTTATCTCCATCTATATTTCCAAATCAATTCCCTAACCTAGCTATTATCCACTTCTAATTATACACCTATCCTTATCTCTATCTCTGTCCCCATCTCTCTAGTGTCCTAATTACTAAAGGCATTCAAGCTACAACACTCCGCCAAAGTTATGATTCTTGGAGAGATATGCTAAATACACATGGTGGATAACCATATTGTTACACTCTCACAAATCTCTCTCACTCTTATAGGCTTATTCTCTCTACAAACTCTAGGTTCTCTTTGCTATAGGTACATCTGTCCGTGCAATATCCTTATTGCCTACGGACAATAATAGGGTTTGGGAGGGGAACTTCTCTTCTCTTCACTTCTCTCATATCTACATTTTGCACATACTAGAGTTATCGTAGATAAATAATCCACATGATGGGAATTTCTATCGCTTTCACTATCTGCGATCTATTACAATTAATGTATGGATTAGTCGTAAAATACACTTCCAACAATGTATAGTGTTTCTCTTTGGCCCTGAAAGGCTCAATGAAATAGTCCTTTCACCGGATCCCATCATACTATAGCTATGAACAAAGAGGAGATTTACACACAATTGACCCCAATCACTAACATTTATATCATAGTAAGCACTAAACTACAGCTCTAAAGAACATTCATAGCTTGTTTGGTTGGCAGAGGTTGAATATCATTAAATCATCTACTAACCCTTTCATCGTACCCATGATAAGATACGACTAAAGCCTTGAAGTTTTCATCTTTGTGTTGTTTTGATTCTCTCTTTTGTGTGTGTGAGTGTAAGAGAGAGAGAATGGTGATTCTTTGATAGCACTCTCTACCAAACTCTATACTTCATGGCACCTATGGCATAAATCCTTCATATAGTTTTGGAGTTAGCTCACAAATTCTCAAAGCAAGAAGCCCGGTGCTTTCTTGGCAAGACTGCAAACTTCTCGACAACGTTGTGCATGCTTTCAAATGTAGGTCCCTTTTTAGAGTCTTGTTCTTTAATCCATAAATAAAGAGATCTCAGAGCCTCTCATCTTGCGGTAGCTCTCTCACAGGACATCTTTATATGTATTGTTTGAAGCAAAGGAAAGCTTCCTTCACTTGAAGAGAAGCAAAGCTTCCTTCACTCTCTTGATCTTTTTATGTTTGAAAAGCGTAGATCTGTGACACCATGTTGTGCTTGATTCACCTTTTTGAGAACTCCTTTGTAAATTCATGCAAAAGTTGTGTTATTTTCGAAAATCAACTATGTTAAATGGTTGGAACCACGTCAAGACTTTTCCTTCCAGTGTGAACCCAAATCCCTCATACTGTGTATGGAAATCCGCAATTTGTTCAACTATCAAAATTGGTTTAAAGAGTGATACATGAGTATATGGGGCCCTTGATCCATTGTACTTTGTCTTGACACATTGGGCCACTTGATATGGTCTTAGTAGTCATTGTGATCTAGTCACCAATCTAACCAGTTCGCGGTCTCTCGCAAGGACGTCTCTCACTCTTTCTTCTCGTCTTGGAGAAAATCCTAGTAGAATCCTCTCGAATATATTTTTTGGTACTTTTATTTACTGAAAGATAGTAGATATTGAAGTACCCTTGTATGTGTATCATTCTAGGTAAATTGGATTGATAAGTTTGTACTCTCATCCATACTTATCTAAAATCAAAACTTGCACTCTGTGAGAATTGGTATACGTGAATGCATAGAGATTGTTATGCTCTATCAACTCTCTCACATTGGGTTCTACACACTTATAAGAGGTATATGGCTCTCCATTTGTGAGTCTATACAATCCCTCATGAGTGTAATCCATAATCTCATGGATTCATTGGTTTTGATGAATCTCACGTTTGGTTTCTTGATTAGCAGATGCCTCTCCTCTAGGTAATCTCCCAATCCCATAGTCAAAGGCATTGCAACAATTTTTGCTTTTCTCATGTCTCTGAGTCGAGTAGAAAACCCTAGTGGTGGATGATTTGTCATGTTTGAGACTCACCCAATAATCTCAAGACAATCTCTAAGAAGTCCTCTTTGGCTTAGTGCAATTAATCCCTTTTTGCCTGTGATGAGGTCTCTCAAAAGTTAGGTCTTTGTGGTCCTTTGGTCTTTGAAAACTTTTTTGAGTACCCTAAAAGTTAGGGAAATTTGGAGTTGTCTATCAAAAGTTAGAGCAATTTTGATGAACTTCACTTGAAACCGCACTCAAAATAACTTCAGGACCAGGACATAGAAACTTTGGCTTGTATCTTGGTCTCTAGAAGGTATTTTGAGCTCAAACTTGAGATTTGAGATGTACTCAAGTATGTCTATAAGCTCATCAATTGAGACACCCCCACTATAAAGAGGTACATGGATCACAATCCATGACTCCCTCTCATTTTATTTTTCAAATTTTGAGAATATGTAGACAAGGTTATGCACAAGCTCAATACCAATTTTCATCAAATTTTGAGGTTGGGAAACATGGATTGCGATCCATGTTCCACCACATCTGGACTTGATCTCTTAGAAGTTCATTCATGATAATGTCCACAAGGTAAATCTCAACTCTTTTTTGAATTTGGACTTGTTTTGATATGTCAAATGCTCAACACTAGGTCTACACTACGGTTTTCAGTTTGTCACTTGTTTTGCTCCCTTTTGACTCAAATTTGTCAATTTTTTTCTAGTTTGGACTTGGGAATATTTTTCCTTGTATTTGCGCTACTTGTTAGCAAGCTAGCTCGGATACCATTTTTCGGAGCTCTCATTGTAAAAAAATTAATTATTTTGATGAATCGAGAATATTGTAACTCCTATTTTCCGGATAAACTTTGTAATTGATGAGCCGGGGCTACAAGCTTCTAGATTGTATCAACCTGTCTTTACCTATCTTTAGTTGGAGCTCACTTAGAAATCAATGTGTGCATTGTAATTTTTCAATTGTGATGATTGATATGTGTAATGATTTGTGAAGTCACACTGCAAATCCGACAAATTTAACCCTTTTGTGTGCGCACCTAAGGATTGGTAAAAACTGCCAATTTTTTTGTGTGTGTGTGTGCCTAAAAAAGTGTGTAATTTGTATGGTTAATTCAATCTTTTGATTGCATAAATGATGTGTGTAATGATGAAGTGCTACGTTTTTGTGCTCAAAACAAGGATTTACACACTCTAATTGCGTCAATTTTTTAACATTTTTGTCGGTAACTTTGCCGGTTTAATTGCCTATTCTTGATTTATTCGATAAAATTGTTGGCAATTGAATTGATGTGATTTTGGCAATTTTATTTGGCTGCACCATTCCCCAATGTGTGGAGAATTTGTAGGAATTTTTTGGGTATTTTTCAAATAATTTTTACAAATTTTTGGCAGTTTTTTGCTAATTTCTGCATTAATTTTTGGATAATTCCATTAAAAAATTGATTTTGCAATCTTTACGAGCTATTTTGTGTGTACGAATTTACGGCATCATTTTATTCGCATTTGTGCCCTCCGTGGTCGAGTTTTGATCGTTTTACTATTTTCGAGGACTGGGTGGACAATTTTGTCGAAATTGGTGTTTACGATAAAATCTACTATTTTCGGTGTGCTTTTGCGTGTCGGAAATGCTCGATTGTGAATTGCGATGATTTTCTAAGATTCCGAGAATTTTTTGGACTTTTCTGACAAATTTTGGGATTTTCTGGCCATGTTTTGGAGTTTCAGCTAATTTTCGTCCATTTTTGGCATTTCTTAGAAATTTGAAAATAAAAACTAAAAAATAAATAAAAGAAAGCGGACTTCGGGCTTCAAATCCGTGCCTTGTGGCGCAAAAAATTGGTCGTCGATGGAGATCTTTACGAACTTTTTTTTGCGATAGTTTCCTTCGACTGTAAAACTCTCTTCTTCTTCTTTTTCTCCCGCACGTGAATGCCACATACTCACCCATCTCACACACACACACACACACACACACTGCTCACCCACTCACTCTCCTCTCTCTCCTCTTAACTTTTCCTCTCCCTCTTTGTCTTTTACTCTCTCTCTCTCTCTTTCTCTATCTTCACCTACTCTCTCTTTCTCTCTCCCCCTCTTAATTCTCTCCACTCTCCCTAACTCTCTTCTCTCTCTCTCTCACTAACTATCTCTGTAACCCATTCTCTCTCCTCTCTAAAACCTCTCTCTCTCTCTCTCTCTCTCTCTCTCTCTCCCTCCCTCTCTCTGAGACCCCCCCCCCCCCCCCCCCCCCCCCCCCCCCCCCCCCCCCCGCTCTCTCTCTCTCTTGAGTCTTGCCAAAAGCATATTGCACTGACCAGTGCGCCAGCTGCCCCGCTGCCTGCGGCCCTGCATGCGCCAGTACTCAGGTGCTGGTAGCCCACTCTAGGCCACCCCGTTCGCGCTCTGCCTAGTTGCAGCCCACGTCAAACAGGCGCTCCAGGTGAACGTGCATTAAGTGAAGGTGAGTAATTTTTTTATTTTTTTATTTGATTTTTTATTTATTTTTATTGTTATTTCTGTCAATTCCAATCAACAACAAAAAAAGAGGATAAAAATTTATAAAAAAAAAAGAAAAAAAGAATATAAAAATAAACCATAAAAATTATATATATATAAAAAACATATATTTATAAAAAAAATCCCAATAAAAATCACAAAAACCAAATAAAAAACTCACCAGAAAAAAAAGTAAAAGGCTCACAAAAATCCAATTAAAAATATAAAAAAGGGTCTTTTTTTAAAATTAAATTTTCTTTAAAAAATCAAAGCTTAAAAAACCCTCATAAAAAATAAAAATTTTATTTTTTAAAAAAAATCAAAACTTTACAGAATTTAAAAAAAATGGAAACAAACATAGAAAATCCACAAAAAATAAAAAACGCATAGAAAAATTCACAAAAAAATTAAAAACTCTAAGAAAATTTGTAAAAATTTCAAAAATTCCACAGAAAACTCAAAAACACTGAAAAAAAACACATAAAACTCTAAAAAATTAAAAAAATACACAGATAACTCACAAAAAATCATTAAAAATTCATAAATTGATTGAAAAACAAAATAAATAACAAAAAGAAAAAAAAGGATATAAAAATAAAACATAAAAACTATATATATATAAAAAACATAAATTAAAAAAAAATCCCAATAAAAATCACAAAAACCAAATAAAAAACTCACCAAAAAAAAAGGTTGAAAAAAATCCAATTAAAAATATAAAAATGCCTTTTTTTTATTAAAAAAAAATGTATAAGTTCACAAAAAATTAAAAACCCTCATAAAATCATAGAAAATAAAAAAATTAATTTTTTTAAAAAATCAAAACTTTACAGAATAAAATTTTTTTAAAAATAGAAACAAACATAGAAAATCCATAGAAAATAAAAAACGCATGGTAAAATTCACAAAAAAATAAAAAACTCTTAGAAAATTTAGAAAATTTTCAAAAATTCCACAGAAAACTCACAAACACTGAAAAAATTTCATAAGAAACACATAAAACTCTGAAAAAATAAAAAAATACACAGATAACTCACCAAAAATCATTAAAAATTCATAAATTGACTGAAAAACAAAATAAATCACAAAAATTCCTAAAACCTTCAAAAAAATCCCAGAAAATTAGAAAAAAATCTCAGAGAATTTATAAAAAATCAAATCTTTCTCAAAAATGCGTAAAAATCATAAAAAGACCAAAAATTTTATAAAATTCAAAATTTCACAAATAATTACTAAAAATAAAAAAGAACTCACCGGAAGTGCCTGAAAAAGACAAAAAAGCCAGAACGAGCTAGCAAAAGCTAGAAAGAGTCAGAAAAAGCCGGAAAAACCCACAAAAGCAAAAAAATATCACACGTCGGGCAAACCTCACAAAAGTGAACAAGTCAAAAAGGCAAAGCCGGAAAGAATACCGCACACCATGCAAAGCTGATCAGATCAGTAAAAAAAGCAAGCAAAATGAGCAATTCGAAGCAATAGAGCGTCAACTAAATCTCAAAAATTCTGCATGTGAGAACCGAGCAGGTGCAAGTGTAGCAGTGTAAATTAGCTTCCAATCGAACGAACAGGGACACAACTCACATGTGATTGCATATTAGGCTGTTCAAGGCCCAAGTTTTTTATCGTTTCAAAAGGTTGCAACTAATTTTGACAAGTCGAGCTAGAGTTAATCAACTCGTGTGAGTCTGAAGAGCAGCCAACTGCAAAAGTGCTTTGACACAAGCAGTTTTATCAAGCCAGGCAGAAGAAATTCTGCTAAGCAACATCAAAATCTGCCAATAAACAGTTTTTACAGAACAAGCCAACATGGACTCATCTCGAGCTGAGAGTTCAAGTACAACAGGACAAGCTAGTAGCAGTGGCAACACATGCACAACTGCAACCGACCAGATTTTACAGCTTTATGGCTACAATGGAGACAAAGTCTTTTATGCAGATTTAGAAGGCCATAGATACTTGATGAGCATCAAAAGCAACACAGGAGCCAAAATCCTGTTGATCAGAGTGAAGCCAGATTTAGAGAACTCCCAGATGTTCACAGACTTCAGTGGAGCCAGGTATTGCAAGCTCAAAGATGAAGTGCAGATAGAAGTGCAAAAATTCAACCCAAGTGTAAATCCAAAAATCTGCACAAGTCTGCAAAGCATCCATTTAGTGCATATGCAATCAGGGTCATTGTACATGGATTATAGTGATCATATCTATAGTCGAGAGCCAAAATTGCAAGATCCAACAGATCAACCAATAGAAGCAAATCTAATTGGAGAACCAAGCCAAAGACGGTACAAAGGTCAAGATGAAGCAATCTACAGCTTGATGCTCAGTGTTTTGAAACAAGATGCCGACAATTTGGCAAGCACAAAAACAGAAGCTCCTCAGCAAGAGCTTGACGTAACAGAGCCAACTGAAATACCACCTGTCATGGCGTATTGCTCATATTGTGGATGAAAAAGTGTCCATTTTTTTAAAGATTGTCCAAGAAATCTAGACAACAGGGATACATCAACTGCCAAGCAAGGTACAAAGAAATGCAAATCTCGATGTAAGTGCATTTAACTCATCACTTTTAATGCAATCGGATGATTTTGCATTACCATTAGAAGCACCATTAAAAACACTGCAAATTCAAAATGAGCATAAAGATGCACAGGCACCTGAAAAGCTTAAAAAATTGATTCTTTGAACAACAAATTCTTGCATGAATTTAGTAAAGGTGTTGAGATATCACCAAAGGATGAAAAGACTGTTAAATTTGCAAATGATTTTGCATCCACTGACACAAGTGTGTAATCATTTACGAGTCTAAGGGACACTTCAAACAGAATGATGTTAGCTTTGTATGGTACACATACTTCATATGCACACTATGTAGACCAAAAAGGAAAACTGTACAAAAAGGATCAACCTGTGTTTGAATGGCCCACACACCAGCCCATAGAAGTGCGTCCAGTGATAGATCAGAAAGGATGGTTCATTTCAGACGAAAGAATCTATTATAGCCCATCCTCTCTAGAGCTGAAGGATATTATCCGAGTGAACCCATAAATTTGTTCAGAGCCAAACTCTCCTCCATCGGAAATCAAGCTTCAATGTTGTGACCAAACGAACGTATACTTTGACCAAAACAGTCGTAGATATAGACGAGAGTCTAGCATCTATGATGCATTGGGTCCTGAAACCACAGAAGCTCAAATCATAGGAGACCCATGGGATAGACAATATCAGGGCAAAGATAATGCTATTTATAGCTTGACTTGGGGAATAATTTTTCATGTTTGTCGAACATACATAAGAAACTATGTAGAAGGGTTACAGATGCCAAATGCCAATGATGCTACCCAGAGTGTACCTTCACAGTCCCAAAAGGTGAGACTAAATCAAAGGAAAATAGTTTTGAACTCTTACAATGAAGCAGACTATAGTGATCACCCTAGGAAGGGGGGAGTTGTAAATCCATCAAGTTCAGCTCTTATACCAAGAAATTCTCACCAATTAGAAGCCCTAGAGCTTCTAACCAACAGACCTCTTGAAAGCAAAAAACATTGAAAGATCATATGGTTGTTGGAAGTTTCCAATTGATCCAGATTCCATCAGAATCTGCAAACAAATGCTTCTATGAAGATCATCAAGGACAAAAGTTTTGGCTGATCTCCACAAGTCAGAGTCAAAAGTCGACAAATCCCATAGTGTTTGAACAGTTACATGTGACCAAGCTCACAAATGCATATCAAGATGCACATGGTAATGAATATCAGCAAGGTCATGATCTTGTACAAACCCACACGGATGGCCCGACTGAAGTCAAAGACTATCTAAAGATGATGCAAAGCCTCAAGCTGCCAGAACAGGTGACAGAAAAGTCAAAGTCAATGGGAGCTAAAGTCTAGAAAGCTACACAAAGGTCACCACCAAAATCTCCTCCAAAGAGATAGATTCTTCCAGAAAGTACAGTGGATCTATTAAGGTCAAAGGTTACTCACATGCAGGTAGACAATGCTCAACGATTGCAAAAAAGTGCAATGTTACAGCCAATGGAGTCAACATCAATTGAAGCAGGTGGTCAAACCAAAGAAAATGCAGATGAAGTTCAACCAAAGGATACGTCCACAGCAAAAGAAGTCAATTCAGACACAAATCCTAAGAAGATCAAGTCCAAAATCATTGGTGAACACAAAGAAAAGCTGTTAAGCGAAGTAAAGCTAGATTCTCAGTTAGACAAGAACCTCATGTCTTTTCGCACTTGGAAAAGATGTGGCCAACCACAACTGGAAGATGCTCCTGAATTTGTGAGCATATCAGGAGACAAACAAGCAGAATACTGGGGAATCATCTCCACCACCATTGAAGTAAGTTCACAGATCATAATAGCTCAATTTCATGTGATCACAGCAAAGAAGATGCCAGACAACATCATAATGGGAATGCCAATGGCCGAGAAGATGTTAGAGATACATAATGCAAACATGACGAAGTCATCACAGAAAACAAATAATGAAGACCAAGATTGGTCACCCATGGATGACAGCACAAAGTCCTCAAGCACAATTAAAATGGAAACCGATGCCAAAGCAAAGCTTATTGAAGATGATACATCTCCATCGAATAGAACTTCAAAAGATCTTAAAGAAAATCAGACAATAGAAAGTGCAGATCAAACAAAGCAAAAAGCAACCACCAAAAGCTATTGAGCAGTGAATGCCATCAAAGACAAGAATTAAGAACGGGGTTGCAGACAACCAAGAAGAAATAGGAAGCCCAAAGATCAATCAGGCAGTGCCAGTCGAATCAGCAGACGAAGGTAAAGCTAAAGTGGACCTTCCACTGACTACCAAAGAAATTGTGACAGCATATGCCTCTACATCAAAGGACCCTTATGGATTAGCCTCTTCAAGCAAGAAAGGGTTTCAAAATTTCAAGTCAAGTGCCGACCCATCTGAAACCTTTAAGGAGTCACCCAGAAAATCAAAGATATTTCAATTAAAGTACTCAAGAAAGCAAAGGAAAGCCAAACAAGTGTTTGTTCCGAGCAGTTTAGTCAAAGTCAATGGTCCTGTTTGGATTAAAGATAGGAAATCAACGCAGAAAGACAAACACATGGGATGGATAGCATCACAATGGAGCTTAAAAGAACAGGAGTACTATGGAGGTAACACACAGATATGGGTGCCAAAACCGCAGGTTAGAGAATATGAAGTAACTTCAAGTCCCTCCCAAGAAAGAAGGCCCACAAGGTATCAACCTCGACAATATCCTAGGATACCTAAGAAGCAGGTCTACAATAGAACAACATTGAAAGATGTTGAAGTCTACCACAACCCGCAAGAGGATACAGAACAAAGACGGATCTCAAAGAATGTTCCTCTTGGAAAAGGATTTTACACTGGGTATACAAAGATTTGGCTACCAGTCAACCACAAGCCAACTGCAGCTACACCAGACCTGCATGAGATCTCAAGAATTCAACAAGACCTAGAACGAAGCAAAGTCAACAAGGGAGATACAAAGGTCATCAAGAGATTTGGATTCCTAAGTCTTCCAATGCTCCTAATCAAAAGCTAGATGCTGACAGTCAACAAAGGCCTACAACAACATCAAAGACTCCTATCAGCAGGCCTAATTGGAGAATCAAACAGATAATGGACTCATCACAGTCAAAGAAGGACAACCCAACCAACACGAATACAGACTCAAAGATGATAAGACAGGTATGGCAAAAGAAACCTTCAATGCAACTTGGTCCTTCACTAATCCTCTTTTTGAGAATTCAAGCTTACTTTTTCCTGAAGAAATGTCTGTAGTAAGCACAAGAATGTGAAAATTCAAGTCGCCAAGGTGCCAAAAACACTCTTTGGCATAGTCAGAGTCGGGTTGCTGAGCCATAAAATGAGCAAAGCATTAGTCCCAAAGCTTCAAATCATATTAAACTCTGTGCTGCGAGTTGTAGTTATTAGACTTACGCTCAAGTTGGAAGAGTTGAGCATATCTAAAGTCATGTTGCTCATGCTAGATGAGATGAGCATAAGAGTCGAAGTCTATTAACTTACAATTGGTGGAGTGTCGTAGAGTCCAACACTCACGCACATTGCACAGTAAGATGAGAGCACATATCCTTGTCAACAAAAACCATTCTTAAAGAGGTGCCAGTTTGTAAAGCTATAACATATGCTTTTATAGCTACACCATCTTTTTGAATAACCCCTCAAAATCTTTCTTGCATAGCATATTGTTTTCCATGAAATTCTGTGTATGCATAAATAGGATGTCCCATCATCGGACATATGCATTAGACTCTCTTTTTTGCTTCCACCTATGCACCTTGAGTGGACTTCAATAGGCAAACCAATGTTCCATCATGCTACCCTCTCATATTTGCTGCCTTTTTATTTTCATATCTATCAGCAAACAACCCCTTGAGTACTTTATTAATATTTCCCATGCCAATAAGTACTCCAATAATGCGCTTATCCCAAAGGCACTTTTTTTCCACTGGGTTTTTTCCCTTTGGTCATCCACGTATTAGACCATAAATTAGAACCTCATCATTCTACTTCCCTTGTACATACTTTTCATAAATAAACATCAGTCTCCTCGTTATTCTATTACAACGGACAAATGCAACATCATCTCACAACAGAAATATTTGGACCAATGAAGATGTTGCAGAAAATTGAATCTCATCAACAAATTCAACGATAAATAAAACCGATCAGCCCATCCACAGCCTCCACGGACACTTTTCAACAGTGCCCGAGGACGGGCACTAAAATAGGAAGGGGGGAATGTTAAATGAGTCAACGTCAGTTAACAGAAGCTGGTAAAGGCCGAAGACGTACGAATGCACATCGAGGATGAATACGAAGAAGCAGTAAAGATTGGAGTTACACATTTTCCCAAAATGGTCACGTATTGTAAATTCCCAAATTATTTCAAGCCATTGTAATATTTTAATGTGTTACGGGCTCAATGGGAGTTCCAAGTTGTAAAGAACAGGTCACTTACTGTGCCCAGGTTGCAGATTCAGTAAGTGGTGAGCCCTAAAGGACTTGGGCGCCCGAACATTGCATATTCTTAACCTAGGTATATAAGGCAGTGTGTAAAAGAAATTAGCGTTCTCAAGTCATTTGTTGAGAGTACTCTTTGGTGAGAGCTCTTGAGGTGTGTGGCTATGGAGTCCTTGAGCTTCTCATTTCTCATGAGACTTGATTAACACTAATCAATGATTCATTCTCTCTCACTATGCCTCTCTCTTACTTCTTATGATTGCCTATGATGCTTAGATTAACTAGATCTACACTAATTAGTGGTTAATCCCTCTCTAATCTTGTGTAATTGCCCCCTTTTTCTTGTGTGTGCATGTAGGTTTGATTGGAGTGTGGTGCTCGATAGATCTATGTGTGTGTGCTTGCGATTAGTGTGTTGCATGATAGGATTAATGTTGTGTGCATCTTGTAATCGTAGTGTGTGTGATTGGGTTGATTAGAGGTGAAGAGAAGTGGATATGGAGATTGCCCTTCATTGCGGCTTTGCTCCTCCATAGGCCGAGAAGATCAGCTCGTAGAGTTAACCATTTGTGTTGCCACAATTAGCTCACTAACCGTGTGAGTGTTTCCATACCCTAGCTGTGTAACTCATCCCTCCGGATTGATAATTTTGTTGTTCATTGGAGCTATTGCAACGATGGGACTCCTAGCATTCTTACAAAAGAAAGGGATTCAATTCTACAAGAAGAAATTCTATCTACTTATAGTATTTTTCCTAATCGAAGTAATTTAATAAATAAGGGTACAAATAAAACTCTTTCCAATATTTAGGTTAAAATATGAAGCATTGACGACATTTACACTAAAACTTATAAAATTTATCGATTATCTTCAAGGAAAGCTTTGAATATAGCCTAGGTTTTATAACTTTAGCCATTGAATTAAGAATATATTAAACTCCATTATTTTTTTGCAAACTTAGGTCTCCAATAGACCCAGGCATGAGAGGCACTAAAAGGCTAGATGCTCAGTGCATCCATGGTCACTGTCTCACCATCTCAAGCACAAGCTATGCGCAAAGAGGAGAGGTAAACTTTTCAAAAATCTGTT
The DNA here is from genome assembly GCF_014529385.1 of Adiantum capillus-veneris. Taxonomy (NCBI): domain Eukaryota; kingdom Viridiplantae; phylum Streptophyta; class Polypodiopsida; order Polypodiales; family Pteridaceae; genus Adiantum; species Adiantum capillus-veneris. The sequence goes on along the minus strand of NC_140931.1, from coordinate 146,183,278 downwards.
ACACCCTCGTGTGGGATAGCAACACACGAGAGAGAGAGAGAGAGAGAGAGAGAGAGAGAGAGAGAGAGAGAGAGAGAGAGAGAGAGAGAGAGAGAGAGAGAGAGATTCGTTGGTAACCTGGCAACCTTCCAAAAGCAGCTAAATACCATTGCAAGGAAAAAGGGAGTTAGGCATTCTATAATGAGAAATGCTTTATCTAACTAGCACTCGGTGCTTTGGCTTTCAAAACTTGCACAAAGTAAAAGATTTCCAATGTAACCTTGCAAGGGAAAGATTATAGAAAGCCAATGATGAAGATTATAGAAGGCACAAAATCTTTATTAGCGCTCAAGGACCAAAGGTTGTGAACACCAAATCAGGTTGAAACAATTGTGGTGGATTGACATGGTTACACTATTGGCTATTAAGGTCATATTTCTAAGTCTTGAAATAAAGCACACGGTGGTTAATTTGAGGGAAATAAGAAGTTTCATTTAAGAATATGGATTTGGACTCATGAGCTTAGGTGGTATATGCAGAATTATACTACCAATGGAATTTGGATATTCAAATAATGATTTCAATAAGTTTTTCCGGGCAAAGGCTCTTGCATGTGTGCTACACAAGACATTGCTTTCTGACATGGAACTCTTGAATCTTTCTTCCATATAGAGGCAATGATTACCTGAAAGATTGTTTATCTTGAAAATTTATTCCACAAAGAGATCAAGGCCATGTAGCTGACCATATCGGGGTTGAATGCTAGTATCATATGTATGTGTGTGTGTGTGTGTGTGTGTGTGTGTGTGTGAGAGAGAGAGAGAGAGAGAGAGAGGAAATAGTTGTAGCTCTTTACAGGCTTGAATTCTCCCATAAGGAGAGAAATATTGATGGAGGGAGATAGCAAGGGTAATTGACTTGTTGTACACCAATACGTGTGTGTGTGTGTGTGCGCTCCTTGCCGCACTGTCGAAGCAAGGGACTTGCCAATACACCGTCTGCGAGCCACAAACGGCTCCAAGCACACAACAAGCCTAAACTAGCAAGCTCAAGAAAACAAAGGGTGTGTCACTCACCGCTCTACGCTCACCTTCGTGGTGGATTCCTCGCCGCGATGAAGAAGAAGCTGCAGTCGTGCCGCGCTCAACCGCTTCGCCGCCGTCGTGCCTTCGTAATGCTCGATCGCACACACACTCTCCCTCTCTCTCTCTCTCTCTCTCTCTCTCACACACACACACAAGGAGGTGAAGAAGAAGAAGATGGAGATGGAGCAAGAGCACTCTTCTATTGCACAAATGAGAGAATGAGTAAAAATTAGGTTTAGTTGGCTTTTATAGGAGCTCACCCCATTCACACTTGGGCGCCCATGCTTAGCCAACTAACCCTAGCATGTTCGTGTTAGAGTGCGCCTCTCATCGACGATCACTCTACCTTTCCCTATTGGTCCGACAAGCCCGGTACCTGACTCTACCAAATACATAATACACGTCCGTCGTAGGTGATAGGGTGTCCGTGTGCCGTGAGGGTTAACATGCCCCCCTTCCTGATGTAGATTCCGTCCTCGGAAGCTATTAAGTTGAAGCTGGGTCGTCGAGGTGGAAGAGCATTTGAGATGAATGTTCTTAGCCTTCTTCAGTCACTGCAAAATCAAACAACATTGGCACAGTAATTGCATTCTCTTAAAAAGCATATGCAGTTTTAGGTAGACAAATTGATTGGTAAAAGAATTTCAAACAATTTGGTAGCAATGAATATTAAATTGCAATGTAATCAAATGCATAAACAGATGTAAAGGTAGAAAATTAAACAAGTCTGGGGTCGCTAATTTGACGGTCGAAAAGCACTAGAGATCGAATATTAATACCATGGGTAAGCTTCTTAATTTTCTGTGGTCAATTAAGTTGTTTAATCGCGAGAGCCAAGTATTCATGTTCGAGGGCTGACTAAAGGCTATATCTAGAAAACCTTGTAGTTAAGCTACCATAAAAGGAATTTCTCATGAAATCATCGCCTGACTGATTACTTTTTCTTTGACCCCCCAAAGTCTTTTCACATTGATTCAATTATGATGTGTGTGCTTATTTTGTATGCCTTGGGTTTTTTGCTTTTCAAGGAAAAGCGCCCACGCTGGGAACCTCTAGGGCTCTAGTACCATAGGCAATACATGTGAGTGAAGTACCAAATCAAGCCGAGATTTCTCTTCCAGCTTAAGATTTTACAGTGTGGCACTTTGATTTTTTGTTTGTTCATTTTCAACATTTTAATTTTGTAACTTTGGGGGGTCATATAACACTGTTACCCTCCCCAGGCTCATCACATTAGTAAACTCCCTTTATAATACTTAAGCTAAAGGTCAATAGGGTTAAGCCCACTAGAAAGCCCTAGTACATTTCATACAATGCTGCCTAAATCGGATTAAGAACCTAAGTAACCATTGTTTATTAGGAAGGCATTCCCCATGGTATTAAGAGAAGATTTCTAATACCTAGCTTGGTCAAACTAGCTTAGTCGGACTGCTTGATTTTTAAACCTAGACAAGTGATTATGACAAAACATTACATTGAATTAAATGTTTGATACTAAGCCAATGCGCTGAATATTATGCTACCAATCACAATCAAAGCAGACAATCATGGATGCAAAAAAGATAAGGGCAATGCTAATGGACAAGAAACACCTGTTTGTGTCGATGGTCGCGCTTGATTTGAAGTGTGAACGAGAGAAAGGTTCCATGAAGGTCCAAATCCTATCAATAGCAACACGCTCCTGTACACACTAGGAAACAAAAGGAATACCTCCAGGAGGCACATCAGTGGGAAAAATTAAAACTCCTAAAAAACAAACTCAAAACACAATCTATACCCCTAACCTACCTATCTGTCACCCCTTTTAGAATCAAGGAAAGAGGATATTATATAAACCGGGTGGCCACCCTAAGGCTAGGCCTCTATCCTCATCATCTAGATAAATAAAATCGTTGTCCGTGAGGCCATAGTCTTCCTCGGTCTCTATTAGTTCCTCTTCATCATCCTCATGTGCAAGCATGCTAATCAAGAACCTCGTGATGCGTGGATACTCATCTTGTGCAAAAGAATAAGCATGTGCCATTGGAGACACATTCGCTACTGGGTAGGGATCACTAGTTAGCCATAGACGTATCAGCCATTCTAACTCCTCAAAATTTCTCTCACATGCAAGGCTCTCTATCAAATCCCATTCGTAAGAAAGTATAGGGTAGCATACGTAGAACACTTGTTGAAAAGACAAAGGGTACCTTTCATAAAAAATAGAAGTGCATGCCTCTGGTGAAGTAGCCATTTCTGACAAGACAGATAGATTTGGTTAGGCCTTTAAAACATAAGAGTTGTTTTTGTGTGTTGCTTGAATTGACACGGTGAATTTGGACTTATATGTAAGATCTGATAGGGTGCTCTCTCATTGCTAGGCGCTCTTGCTCTTTACTATTTTTGTTTTTTTGTGAGTATAAGGCTATATATATACATTCCCTAAGATCGGAGATTGAGAGGTCAGGGAAAAAGGTTGAGAGGGAAACAAATGAATGATGGATGTCCACAAACACTCCCCCCTTCCTTGGGTAGATCATACCGTTTGAAATGAGCTTGTCACCCTTTGAAACCAATTGTTCCAGTTGGTAATAGGTGAGGATTTTTGCCAGTAGTTTTCTATTACCCTAGGTGCCTCGTCAAGTTGCAACGGTGGTAAGGTACTCTCCCAGGATCGAACTTGAAGTGGTTCATCAGGTGATTCTTGAACACTGGGAGGTGTGGATTCTTTTGTAGCTTCATGGAGGTCCACTACTATAGATGGAGGCTGTGTAGAAGCTTTTACCTCTATGGATGTATTACATGAGGAGCTAGAAGCTTCATGGGACTCCCCCCTTCCTAAGCTAGGTGGAACAAATCGTTCTTTCTTTGGTACCCAAACTAGCTCTGGACTAGGTGTGTAGCATTCTGTGATTTTTTCCTTTCCACGATCATTGATTCGTTTTGGAGCTACGGGATTGGGCTCACTTGGGTCAGGTGATAGGTAAGAGCACAATCTACGTTTTGGCACCCAGATTTGATCATTTCCTTGATAGTAGCCTTGGGCTTCCAATAGTCGTTTAGGGATCCATCGCAACATTTTCTTACTTTTCTTGGAGCGAGTGGTACGGTTCTTACAAGGCTTCTGTTTTTTAGCACTAGCTATGGTCACTAAAGAAGCTTTAGGGACCCACTTGTATGTTTTCTTCGTTACATTAGGATGAGTTTTGTCAGAAGCGATATGCATTGCTTGTAGCATATTTAAGGGTATAGGCATTTCATCCCCCTCAGGTGTTACCCAGGTCGTCCCCCTATTTCCCCAAGTGTATATGGTTGATGCTAGGTGGACCCAATCCACATTGTCCGATTCCGTCATACCCGGTAACACATCCATGTAAGGAGAATCTTGGCCAATGTCTGTATCCTTCTTACAAGTGTAACAATATTGTAGTGGGGCCGAGTGAACTGTGGTGTCAGAGCGATGATCAATAATGGTTTTACTATCTAAGGGGTGTACCTTACCAGTCACCAAATCCACTCTAAGGACAGAGTCTTGGAATTGCAAATAGACATGATTTTTAGACCAATCGTGAACCATTTGTGCTTCCCTCATGAATGGTCGTCCTAAAATCATTTCATATGACATAAGGTGTTTAGAGAAATCCATTACAATGAACGTATGTCGTACCTTGTGTCCTAGAACTTTGATCTTAAGATCCTTGAGCATCCCCATAGGTTTGGCTATGGTACCATTTGCCATCTTTACCACAATGTTAGTAACACTGAGGCGGGGTTTTCCCATGGATTCCCAACAATCTTTTGTAACGATGCTAACTCCCGCACCACCATCAAGAATTCCCTTTATAGTTAATCCCTTGGTAGTGATGGGTAGGGTCGCATTAGACTCGTCGCCTTCAAAATACTGCCCTAATTCGTTAATGGGTACCTCAATCACAGACTCGTTTCCATCTAAGTCAAGTGATTGCACATGATTTTCCTAATCAATCATAATTGAGTCAGGCCTATTTGGTTGCGCAAACTGCGGTAATCCCGTTCGTAGCTCTCCGTTAAGGAATGCTCGAAGTGCAAGGAATAACTCAGGATCTCCATACAGCTTTGCTATGATCGTGGTTCGGACCTCAGAAGACATGAAGTCCACTAGTTTGGCAACATTCATTGGCGTTTTGCAGGGTGTAGGTCCTTGACTAGGAACTGGTGAGGATGGAATCTCATATTCCTCAATGGGATCAGGTATTCCTTCGTTAAACATCCTTTCCAACAAGAAGGGTGTATGCTCACTTTCTGATGTCCTGTCCTCACTCCCTTCTTGGATGATACTAGATATGGCTAACGGTCTATGGTTCATGTGGGGTGGATGAACTTGTGTGGGAAACACTGTGTCATGAATTTTGACCTGCATGGGTTCTGGTTCTAGTTTCCTTTGAGTCTCCTCCACTAAACCTCTTAGATGTTTCACCTGCTTAATCTCGTCTACTGGGTGTGGGTACGTCCCAATCTTCTTTTTACGATTCTTCCCTTTTTGCCCCTGCGGTTTATCTTGGGGGTCTTGGATTGGATTTGGAAACACTTGTGGTGTTTTCAGAGGCTCCTTATGGTTTTCTCTTATTCGGTTTTCATTTGGTTCCATGTTACGGTTTTCTTTGTCGGTCTTTCCCTTTGTGGTATTGGTTCTAGGCTCCATTGTCTCGACTGAATCTGAATCATCCTCGAGGTCATTCATATACACGGGGTCATCTCCTGTTCCTATGTTTGTTTTGGAACTTGGCTTTGAATTTTCCGTATTCTGTGACTTCTTCCTTCGTGTCTTCTTTTTCTTTGCTTGGATAACTGACGCGGTATCTCTCTCTTCGAGGATATGGCCTGGCCCTTGAAGCATGGACCGTGTAATCGCATAAGCGGGTGCGACGGGTGGTATTGGCGATGTCACACTAGCAATTTCGACCAAATTCAAGGGTGTGATTTTAGGCGCATTTGGGTTATAGGGGCATTGGGCAATCAAGTGATCTATGCCACAACGATTACACGTGAGTATTGGCATTGCAAACGTGCTCCCTTGATTCACTTGCATCTGTGCAGCATTCTTTTGCAGCCTAATAGGGCACTCCGCTACTCGATGTGGTCCACCACACTCGTAGCATTGAAGAGGTGGCCTCCTAGCCTGGGTGTTGATATTTTGACCTCTGGATGCGAGAGCAGCAGCTTGATAAACCGGCTTGACTTGCCCCCAACAATCTTCCATGTAGTATATAGGACACTCTTCCAATGTATCAAGTCCGTAGGCAATACTAGTGTCTATTTCCTCCTCACAACCATCTGCATAAGCATTAGATGGCTCGCAACCCACTTGGTTCATAGGGGCGACTCTTGGATGCGGGGGCTGCGGTCCTAGCACAGGAGGTGGTAGCGGTGTAGCTTGTACAACATTTTGAGATCTAGGGACCATGTGTTGCGGTAGTTGCTGAACAGGTGGAGCAGGCATCAATACAGGAGCTCGAGGTGCATCCGTCCAGGCTACAGGTGGTCTATTTGCCATCATATGTTTGATCATTAAACAATCCTTAGCTTGGTGACCATACCTACCACATGCGTTGCAAGTTCCATTAAATTTTACTCTAAACGTAGGGCACTCACTAGTGCTATGTGGACCTAAGCAAATGGAACACCATTGTTGCTCCCTTCTTGGATACATGTGACTATTTTGAGGGGGTCGATTATCCTTAAGAGACTCTTGGATTGCCTTGGTGAGGTCTGTCAAGAATGTCTCAAATACCTTTGGCTCATTGGCAATGGGCTTTGCAGTCATGGGTTCATACTCAATGGCTTGTGAGCTAGTGGATCTCGTGTCAGTAGACACCCTCATGCCTGCTATCATCAAGTTGTCCTCTAATTGGATTGCATTGGCAGTGACATCTTCCCAGGTTGTGATACCTCTAATCACTAGTCCATTATAGATTCCTTCATTCCTCAACCCTCGAATGAATCGATCAAGCAGTTGGTTATTGTTGAAGCGCTCATTTACAGGGCAGCGAGAGTTTAAGTGCTTTAGACGACTAATGAAGTCCCTTACTGACTCTCCTTCCTTACGTTCGGCCTTCTGTAGCTGAGATGCTACACCCCAAAGCACACCTTCTCGTATGTACTCCTTTAGAAACAACCTTCGAAGGGTAGGGTAGATTGTTTTCTCGTCCACCCTTAGGGTCCTATACCAATCTCCAGCCTTCCCACTTAATGTCAAGCTTAAGGCATTGCACTTATGTAGTTCGTTGCGTTCCCCTAAGGAATCACATACTTGTTCAAACACTTCAATGTGTTTTCTAGCATCTTCGTCCCCATTAAATTTTTGCGTGAGTTTGGCAATTTTTACTGCCTTACTTCTAGGCTCTCTATCAGATGCATGACGCATATTTTCCGCGATAGATCGACCTATGGTTTGAGCAAACGCTGCCAAGTCACCTATGTGAGGAGGCAGGGCCGGTGGAGGTACTCTTGGAATCATATGTGGGAGAGGGACGGGTGCCGGTCTTGGCATATGTGTGGATGATGCAGGATATGGAACATAACCGGGCATAGGTCCACTCGGATAAGGGCTAGGGAGCGGCACTCGAGGAGCGTAAGCAAGTGGTACAATTGGAGGTGTGGGGGCCATGTGTGCATAAGGGGCTAGAGGCACATATGGTCGAGGCCCCATATTAGGTACTACGACACTAGGTAGTGGCACTGCGCTAACCGTAGATGTCATCGGTACATTCTCTGTCAGGCTTATCCCTGGAGTGAGCACTGTGTTTTCCTTGATAGAGGGTTGAGCCAAGTTAGGGAAGCTAAAGTTTTCGCTCGGAGGCTTAGATTGCATAGAGACCCCAGGTGAAATGACGTAAGATGGGTCCATGGGACTCATTAGAGGAGTCTCCATTTGTGATAGAGTAGGCTGTTGAGCCTTGCTCGTATCCAGAAATCTCATGGGGCCAGTTGAGAGTATATTTACCCCTCGGTTTTGCCTTTCTGATTGAATAATGCCATGGATAACATTACAGATCATTTTTTGTTGATCTTCGATGCTCGTGGCACTAGAGGTGGATTGTACAATCTCTATCCATCCTACATGGTAGGCGTGGCCAGAGTGTAGATCCGTCAACACCTCAGTGTGGAGGTCGTATGTCCAATGATCATTAATGAACAATCCTTCTAGAGTCGACGTGTTAACGGTTTCTTGTGAGGTAGAAGCAATGTTGCTCCCCGTGGTTTTACTTGTCACCAACGGTACTCTAGAGGGAACTTCTGAAGGAGGCATCTCAACAGGGCCTTCTTGGTAAGAAGTTGGCAGGATATCCACATGGACACTCTTTGGGGGTGTGGGGTCCACGTGCGATGTGAAAGGAGAGTCCACTTCCCCACCCCCTTCGTGTGCTTCATTTGCATCCGAGCGAGTAGCTCTACCTAATGTTTCCATGAAACGGCTAAACATACTAGTACTAGGCTGTGGAGCTTCGGGAGGTGCATGGACTTCTCTCTCAGTGTTTTGGGTAGGGTATGCTTCCATGATTTCTGAGTCGGAGGAGGAATCACTAGCGGCTATTTTAGGGTCTTGGGTGGTGCTACCTTGTGTCCCCGCTGAGGGTCTAGAGCTTATCGTGGATGGGTAATGGGTGTCCGTATGAACAGAGGCACCCTCAATATGCTCGTGTTCTAGCACCCGCCCAGAGCGTAAGTGCATGTGCTTTTGATACCTTAAGGTGTCAAAAAGCTGCTCTAGGAGGCCTTGTGACTAGTTTTTAGCGTGTTTTTTGTTTGTTTTTTTGCTAGATTTTTTAGAGCGTGTCGTGGAATGGGTCGTGTGATAGCTCGAAACGAGCGTATCGGTCAGAGGGTCGTGCCGTGCTTTACAGCCCTCCGTTTGGTCACTCTATGCCCTCGGAATCCCTAAAACTGTCAATTTCCAGTAGGGAACTAGGCCCAAACTAGAAAGTCTAAGGGTGCAAGTGGGAAGAGAAAGGAGGAGAGTGGAGGACTTGTCCCACATGCTCTTATTCTCTCTTGAGGGAGTAGGGTATATATATAAGAGTGAGTCTAGTATATATCATATGATTGCGGACTGAGGCCTGGGCCTGGGCTTGGGCTTGGGAAAATGATCCCGATCTATCTTTTATACAAACCAACCCGTCCGTTTTAAGAGTCACGATTTTTATTTTCGAAAAATTTAGCCGCCCGCTCGCTCGCGTTTTTTTTTTTCCGATTTTTATTTTTTAAAATATTTTTTTAAGAATTTTTTTTTTCGAAAAAAACTTTTTGTTTTTTTTTAAATGCAGAAAATACAGAAATGCAGAAAAATGCAGAAATTGAAAACGCCGAACTTGAAAATGCAGAAATTGCAAAAATTGAAAACGCCGAACTTGAAAATGCAGAAACTGCAGAAATTGAAAAAACGCAGACAATAGCAGAAATTGAAACTTGACAACAAATGCAGAAAACGCAAAAAACAGAAATCTCCACACACTCCTTCCCTGCCTTTCCTATGATAGAAATTGCACCACAAGGAAGCGTAAAGTGCTAACCGAGCTTAGTGTAGGGCATATCCCCGGCAACGGCGCCAAAAATGTGCGCTCCTTGCCGCACTGTCGAAGCAAGGGACTTGCCAATACACCGTGTGCGAGTCACAAACGGCTCCAAGCACACAACAAGCCTAAACTAGCAAGCTCAAGAAAACAAAGGGTGTGTCACTCACCGCTCTACGCTCGCCTTCGTGGTGGATTCCTCGCCGCGATGAAGAAGAAGCTGCAGTCGTGCCGCGCTCAACCGCTTCGCCGCCGTCGTGCCTTCGTAATGCTCGATCGCACACACACTCTCCCTCTCTCTCTCTCTCTCTCTCTCACACACACACACAAGGAGGTGAAGAAGAAGAAGATGGAGATGGAGCAAGAGCACTCTTCTATTGCACAAATGAGAGAATGAGTAAAAATTAGGTTTAGTTGGCTTTTATAGGAGCTCACCCCATTCACACTTGGGCGCCCATGCTTAGCCAACTAACCCTAGCATGTTCGTGTTAGAGTGCGCCTCTCATCGACGATCACTCTACCTTTCCCTATTGGTCCGACAAGCCCGGTACCTGACTCTACCAAATACATAATACACGTCCGTCGTAGGTGATAGGGTGTCCGTGTGCCGTGAGGGTTAACAGTGTGTGTGTGTGTGTTAGATAGAGAGAGAGAGAGAGAGGAGGTTGCCAAGGAACCTTGGTTCCAAAAAAAAAGTGACCTATATATTGAAAAAAGTCTTGGTTCTAAAAACATTCTTGGTTCTAAATTTTTTGAAAACATTATATATTCTTGGTTCCCTTTTCCTTTTTCTTTCACTTTTGCCTTCATCCACTAAGCTTGCAAAATATTTTTTGTAGAGTCTGGCTCAAATGAAACGGGACTATTTTGATTCCTCAACCAGCTCAAGGCTAATCTGAGGCACACTTTTTTGAACACTTTCTAACTATCATTAAAGAATGTTCCCCCTCTCATGTTGAGCCATAGTAGCTTAGAATGTAAAATTCACCTTGCATGGCCAAGCTAGAAGCGAGCTCAAGACGATGCCCTCCTCACGCAGTGAATTCTGCCATAGGCTATCACATTGCCTATGGTGGCCTAGCACAACTATGCCGATACGAATATAAAGAAAAGGACCTTCGTCTCCTCTTGCCACACCCATCAAATGCTTTGGCATGTGGCACCCTTCCATGCTAGAGACCCCGACAACGGTTTTTTGCACCTCCCCTTGCTCTTTGTCAACTCGCCTCACACCCATCACATGCACTGCCTTGTGTTTCCTACTTTTATCTCCCCAACCATACTTTTCTATAGAAGTGAGATAGAATTAAAGGAGATTCTACTTAATGAAACACTTTGGGCCACTCTACTTCACTTGCATTAAGTAGAATCTCCACAGATTCTATCACCTGCCTCCCACATATCTCCCTACAGAATGCTCTTATTAAAATTCCAATGGGGGGATTTGACCCTTTGCACATCAACTATCATGGATATGAACATTAAGCTAAGCAACCATGCTAAGAGCGATTGTTGCCTCCCCAGCCCTCGTGAAGCTCATGCACCCCTGCATGGCTACCACGTCTCTCATGTTTGTGCGCAAGTTTGACCTCTTCATTTGTCCTGACCTTGCCTCATGCGCCCTCGGACCTCCCATTCTATTGCGTCTATGCAACTATCACTTGCCATGTGCCCTTCTTTCACCCTTTCTTATTCACTTACTAAACATGCATCTCCTGGGATTCACATAAAAAACAATGAATACCAACCTACTCAATTTTTGTATCTACTACAAAAAGTGAATAGACCTTTCTTTGAGTAAAAAGAAAAGAGAGAGTTTTTTTTTAATAAAAAACCTCCCTCAAAAGATCTACTCTGATGCATATCCTTTGAATGAGGTTCTCTCTCTCTCTCTCTCTCTCTCTCTCTCTCTCTCTCTCTCTCACACACACACACACACACACACACGCGCGTGTGTGCGCGCACACACACACAATACCAAAATTTTGGCATTTTAGAAAAAAAATCTATAAAAGAAAAATTATAATTGATTAATTTATTTCTGAGTTATGATTTATTTTTTTGTGCTTGTTTTACAAATATGGAGAGAGTGTGAGAGAGAGAGAGAGAGAGAGAGGAGTGTAATAGAGATTGCTTTGTATGTCATAAAGGAGGGTAATTTACCCTTTTGTGAATAGATGCCATCCTAAGGAATGTAGCCCTTTTGTGAATTTTAAAAGTCAATATAGCTCAAAAACTAGGCTTATGACAATTTTAAGAGTTTCAAAGATGAATAGACACTATCCCAAGGAACATTACCCTTTTTGAATTTACAAATTCATATCGTTCAAAAGTTAGGCTTTCAACACATGGCACTTCTCAAGCCTCATTCTCCTTCTTCTCAGTGCTCACATCACCTATCTCTCTCAATTATAAAAGCTAAATAATATACATATTATAAAGATTCTCTCCCCTCTCGTTTTTTTCTTAACAAATAACTCTCACCCACAAGTACACCTTGTCCAGCTTGTGGAGCACTACACCTTGGGCCTTGACTTATTCCCCTACTAGCTTCTACCTAATCCTACATTCACAAGCACATGCACCATGTGTGTGTGTGTGTGTGTGTGTGTATGAGAGAGAGAGAGAGAGAGAGAGAGAGAGAGAATCTTGTGCACTATGGTCAAAGAGAGAAAGAGAGCGCATTTGCAATAGGAGAGAAAGAGAAAGAGCATGCAAGAAGAGAGATAGAGAGTATGTGGCATGTATGTTATTAGGATTTATTACGTTGCTCTATTAGACAAGAGACTCATCTATTAGGCTTTGAAGGGGATTTTGCATATGCTATGGAGAGAGAGAGAGAGAGAGAGAGAGAGAGAGAGAGAGAGAATACAAAACAAAACTATAGACATGGTCCCTAAGTGGCATGCCCCCCTCTACTCCATCCTTGATGTTGATGAGGATGGGGCTCCAATAATTCTGAGTAGAGAAGTTGTGCAACTCAAACTACTACATATAGGAAAACATGGGTCTATGTTGTACAAATATTTGCTTCAATTTTGGTTTGCTCAGTGTATGGTAAGACTCGTTGTTGAAGATGCATACATTCCTTAACTGCCAAACTTTTCAAAAATAGGAAAAGAAAATAATTTGTGTAGAGATTAGGATGGCATGGTTTTTCCAAATCCTCCCTCCAAAGATAAGGTCAATCTTGAATAACACGAAAGATCTATAACTCTTTTTTGACAAAACTCACAATCGTAAGTGTGTTTGATTAATACTATCCAAAAAGAATTACATAACAAGGCATGCTCCGAACGAGCCATGGTGTCGATACCCATACGATCTATACCTTTTTATGGAAGCTTGTCTTACTTCTAAGACGTTCTCTTTGGTATTTTTAAGAAGTAAAAGAATGTTACAACATATTTGTGCTCTTGGGTACAGGTGAGCGATGGCGTGAGTCTATTATGTGAGTGGGGACATTACTTAGGTCTATTGCGTACATGGGATTGCTTATGGGGAGCTCGAGATAATGACAAGTCACACAAGCTTGCCAGAGGAGCGACCACAGCCAGAGGCCTACAGAGCTATTGTCGATGCCTTTTGAGACTTCGAGAGGCTAACACTAGGTTTGTGTTTGAGCCACAATAGTGTCTTGCCACCTCATTCTATAAAATTGTTTAAGACTATCTATTTTTCATGAAACCATGAAGATAAGATATCAATGAGGTCATATTACATAGAAGAACATTTTAGTATATCGTTTATCCCAAAAAGGTGCAAAAGAAAAAATAATGATGTTCTAAAAATAGTAAAAACCATTAAAATGGCTTAAAAATTTGATAACATACGTGTCTTTGAGGCTTAAAAAGAGTTCGTAGTTTTTTTCCTAAAAATAGAATATCCATTAATTCTCATTGTATGAATTTCCAAGTATTTTTCAGAATGTTTCAATGTGCTTTGAAGGGTTTAAAGGGGTCTACATGGGATATAAAAGCTTTTGAACAAGTACTAGTTTCATATGGAATTATTTATCTATTTTTTTTTTCAACTCCCTAAGTTCCTTGAGAACAAATCCTAAAATATTTTGATGATGTTTTCTATGGCTGGTGAAATTAAGAATTTACACAATTACTTTTAACCACTAAAGTGGTTTATGTTCACACAACCCTAGTGTTAAGTAGAGAGGAGGTTAGAAGAGTGGGTTGTAGGCTTGAGTAGTTGCGAGTGCTTTTCCATCCCCTCCTTTGTGTTCGTCACTTGCTAGTATAATCGGCACAACCCCTTTTTGCAGGCTCGTTTTCTTGCATGGTATAATTGGCGTGTCTATCAACTTCTCTGTATTTTTCTTTTGGCTTCTCAAGCACGAGGATTTCTACTTCTTCGACACACTCAACTTCTCACCATCTTCGATGCGCTCAAGCTCTCATCATCCTCGGCGCGCTTGAGTTCTCACCATCTTCATCTCACTTGATTTAGTCTTGCATCTTGTGGCCTTTATCACTTGGGGGCCATCCCCATCGGCCTTATACGAGGCACATGCTGATGTTTGTGAGGTGGTCAACCGTGGGCTCGCCCTAGGCTGCTAGCACAAGGCCTCCTTTTTTTTTTTGTTGCCACCGCTCCCCTTCCAAGGTGATGGTAATGGAGGTTGAAGCGTTGCCCATTGAGGAGGACCTCTTCAACTCTCGCAAATGCTTGAGGATAGAAAAATGGTGCTAAGTGAAGGTCCATGCCAATGGAAGAAGGGAATGGATCGGCCTTGCAACTATTAGCCGATATAGTAATGACAAATGTTGCCTCATCAATAGACCCAACCATGGAGGTTGACAAAGAATTTTCATATAAAGAGATCACCTTTGCTGAGACAAAAGAAAAAATGATCGACCATGCAATGCAAGGAACTAACTTCGAAGTAAAGACCCTCAAGGCCGGTGAGCCTCAGGGAACAATCTGTGCAAATGGAAACAGGGTGGCCATTGGCTCTACTTTGCTCAAACCATGCATCTCATTCGCAAGAATTCTGATGGGTCCTCTCTCTAAGGACTGCACTAAAGTCACATTTGAAGCATTATGTGAAGAAAACCGTGAAGAGTTGAAGAATGTAAAGGCTTGCTCGAACATGAGCTCAAAGAAGTCAATAGATGGATGGAGCTCAGCTCAAACGGTAACAAAAGAACATGCTCCATGCAAGGGATTATTCGAAGACGGGATGGCAGATTGGGCCTTTAGTGCTCGGAAGAAGTCTCTACCGCATCAGGTAGAGATTGTAGAGGGTACTTACTGTGGTGATTTTTCCAGGTCTAATAAAAAAGCAACCTACTTTGCAAGCCAAGCTGACGCTTGTGTTTGGATTTAGTGGTAGAGTCTCACATAGGTACAAGCTGATTCAATGGCTGTAAGGACCACAAATTTTGGGGCATGGAGAAGCAGTTGGAAACACCTCTTACCTGACCAAGGGTTTTTGTTCGGTTAGATTCAAAGAGCTCTCAAACATGGCAAAGATACTGGATAAAGGACCCCTTGTATTTTAGTGGGTCAAGTCCTCCCTACTCGTTCTACAACCCAAACACCTATCGGAGTCGAAAACTCAAGCTAGGATCTTGTCGCATGTTGGCAGGGCACCTATAACAACTTCCATAGAAAAATATCCATTGACCATGGCAATTGAGAATTCCATATGTTCTTTGTAGATGCCATCCAATGAGCCACTAGTTGTTTCTTACCCCACTATTTGTTGAGAGGGGTGAACCAATCCACCTTGTGCATAAGAACAAGGTATATGTCCTTGGTGTGTGGTTTGAGGAAGTGGCTACTCTGTGGACATCGCCAGCCTCCCACTCAAAATTGGGTACGGTTAGTGGCATTAAGATTTTTGTCAGTATTTCCAAAGATCTACTCCTTGCCATTAAGGTGAAATTGGGCAACCATAAGGTATATCTCTTTCTAGTTCAAAGCTGATGACATCCCATAGGTGGGTTAGACGATGGAGTCTTTTGTTATTCACCTTTCTAAAAATCTCTCTCCACTAAGGGTTTAAAAGTATGCCAAAAAATTTGAATATTTGGAAGTATTTGGTTAACTTCCATCACTACAAAGCCTCCGTCACTCTATTGCACTTGCACAACAACTCACCCGTTGTGCTGCCCAGTCTCATACTGGTCCATTTAAGGGCTAGTAGTTTGTCATCAACCCCAATATCTTTCCACCACCCACGTTCTGAGAGATTTGAATGGTCCATCATATCGTAGGTCATAATACCCCATGCATAGTCTTGTTGCGCAATCAAGTTCACAAACTTGACATAGAGGGCCTCTGCCTGAACTATAGGGTTGAGGATCCCTAGATCATAATACCCCACGCATAGTCTTGTTGCGCAATCAAGTTCACAAACTTGACATAGAGGGCCTCTGCATGAACCGTAGGGTTGAGGAGCCCTAGATTGCCTTGTTTTACTACTCCAGTGACTGTGTCCCACTTCCCACTACCAAGGTGTCAAGGCTTTGGTGCTATTTTTCCATAGAAACCTTTTTATCGGTTTCAAGAACTCTTTCCAATTACATTTGGCTATTTTGAGGAGTAGGCTAGAAAAGGTAATGTAAGGTACCATGAAGGAGTTGATCACTTTGACCCAGCTAGGGTAGAACCACATACTCCCCTCTTCTCATTTTGCTCCCCATGGGGGCTTCCAAATGCCAAAAAACCTTACCTTTTGAGACAATCTCTCGTGTAAAAAAAGATGGGTCAAATGAGTCTTTCTTAGATAGAGAGATCAACCTTGATTTTTCAATATTGCACTTTGACCCCGAGGCAATGGCAAAAGTTGTCACAATTTGCAAAGCCTTTTGGAAAACCTAGGGGAAAGCTTTTAAGAAGAGGAATGAGACATCTGCGAACAAATTTTCCAAGAGTTGGTTGTTGTTGTGGGCAAGGCCAACCCTTGAGATCTCCCCTCTCACACCACAATCTTCAAGCATAGTAACTAGAAGGTGCATGCCAATGGCGAACAACAAGGGGCCAAGAGGGCATGCGTGTTTGATTCATCTTTTGACTTCAAGAGAGCCCACAATCCTATCATTGAGTGAATCTCAGAGTGACTACCATTTCTCACAGTATGGACCAATT
This sequence comes from Adiantum capillus-veneris, assembly GCF_014529385.1. NCBI lineage: Eukaryota > Viridiplantae > Streptophyta > Polypodiopsida > Polypodiales > Pteridaceae > Adiantum > Adiantum capillus-veneris. The sequence goes on along the minus strand of NC_140931.1, from coordinate 146,166,579 downwards.
GCCATAGCCGAGACCCAGAGCCTAACGATTCTTTTCACTAGGTTCTATGTGCCAAAAGGAGAGTTTGAAAGTGTGTTGCCCCATGTCCATCTATAGCTCATGATGGACATGGGACAATAGACTTTCAAACTCTTCTTTTGCACATAGAACCTAGTGAAAATACTTTTGCGAAAGGGAGGAAAAGGAAAGGTTATTCAAAACTATGGGCACGTCAAATATACATGTCATTAAAAGCCTCCAATCAAAGTTGTGCTCTCCCTTCGGGCTAGGGTTTAGAGATGGCATCCTTGTCTTGCTTGCATGCCGCGATAAGTAGCTCCAACAATGTTGCACGAGGTGGGGGGGGCCTTAGGTGGGTTTTTTGAGGTCTCATCAAATCGTGCTAGCATGGCATTGAATGTTCTGTAGGTTTAGAACCTAGCAAGCAAGGGTTCTTTGGGTTTCGGAGAAGGGAAGCTGCAGGGATGGGGTGTTAGGCTGCTCCTACCTGTCTTGACAGGTAGGGACGACTCAAAAAAATCCCTTTTCTTTACACATGGGTTTTGTGGCTGTCCGCCCTTCATACAAGGGAAAATTGTTCGCAAGGTATGGCTTGGAGGATATTTGGGGAAGGAGGTTGGTGTCCTACTCTGGCTGGGGAGGATCTACTGGGCATTTGGTCAACCGTGGGTGTGGGGGCAAGTACTCTTTTGGTGGCAGCAACGAAAGTTACTTGGTGGAAACTCCACCTCCATGGTGGTGGGTTTCTTTGGTAGGGTCTGCTGGGGCTTTAGCATGGTGGATCTGCTTGGTCTCACGGGTGTGATCTCTACAACTATTATGAGTGTCCCCACTTGGCAATGTATGAACACTTTAAAAGCAACATAAAATAGAGCAAAATGTGTGAGTAATACCACTATACAACGTGTAAACCATCACAATGTGTGCCCACAAAGAAAAGTTGATTTAACTGAGGGCATCTTTCATGGACATAGTAACTGAAAAAGCTTATGCTTCCTCGAGGACACCTCAAGATGGTGGTCAAGGTCTCAACATTTGGTTGCATTGGATGAAGGACACCTCAAACGAACAGTTTCTCTCATGGTGGTCAAGTTCTAACGTTTAGCTAGTATAGTTTCTAAACTTTTGGCTACATTGAAGTGCCATGCCTGCTTCATGTGTAACTTATACATGTGTCCACTTGCAAATTTTGATAAGTGCATAAAGCTGAAGAGTTGTCTTCACTCATAATAAGACATCACTCAACTTCATCAAGGAATGCTTGTTTGTACAGTTAGGAAAGATCTCTTGACTCACTTTAATCTTTTTTCTTGTTTCAGAACAATCCCAAGAGAGTTTTAAACAATATACCATGGCTCTAAAAATGGTTTAGACATAGGCTCATAGCTTTGTATATAGTTTATTGGTTCCATATCGACACCACTGTCACAAGCGGTGGGAGACTCACTTGTGAATAGAAAAAAGTGGAGTTTTCGAGTAGGCAAAAAGAGTGTGATGATCAATATTCTAGGTGTCCAATCTTCGAGGCAAACTTGTTGGCATGCATTCAAATAACTCCCCACGTGGCTCTTCTTGACCACTTTGAAAGTATGAAACCTTTTTTTTTTTCTTTTGCCATACTCACAAGTGAATTTACAATGAGTCTCAAGCACAAGGTGTGCCTTGAGGAGCCAAAAGTTACAAAAGGTGTAAGCCTTAGCCCTTTCGTAGCATCCTACATAGGTACAAATAAAGATAGCACGAAACCTTAGCAATGCTTTCTTATCTTCTATACTATATATGAAGCAGCTTAAAACTCTCCATGTGTCACATTCTGCTTCATTTCAAAAAAAGCCTTCAAAAAACATTTAATTGTAAATGCAAAAGTGAAGGGTAAGTACTAGGATAGTAAAAAATGAAAAGATTTTTGATGGAGTCTTGGGAGAGAAAAATTAAAAGAATTTAAAAAGACCTTAGTATTCTGTCTAAATTTATAATACTTAAAACCTATAGTTTTTGGGAAATTGGGAGGCCATTTCACTCCGGCCCTCAATTTCAAGGCTGATCCACTAACTACTTTTTTTTTTTTTTTTTTGAAAAACTCACAATTGTGAGTGGATAGTATTAAGAACTCTCAGGGGAGTTGATGAGGAAGTGCAAAAGTGCTGCTGAGGTTCTGGAATGGGGGGAAGTAACCAGATACTTTAAGAACTCCATATTACACTGGTCCCCTTGGCTCTCTAAAATATTGGGGCCGCCGCAAAGCCCTTATTGGATAGAAATGGCCAAGAAGGTGAATAATAAGGGGCTCGTTCGACTAGAGCAATTCTGGGATGGCAACAGGAAGTGCTGGAAAACTGCTGACTCTTTAGCCATCCAATTTTAACTGGATGGTTTTGAGATCTTACTAGTTTATAGGGTGATTAAAGAGCTTGATAAGGTGGTGATGCCAATTTGTCAATCCAACTTTGAATGGGACGCTTGGAGATGGCCCGGGAGCAGCCTCTTTGTGAAACCGCACTCTAAAGGCATTTACCATGCATTAATGCACGTGGCTAATTGGTGTAGCCCCCTCAACGAATTATGGAAAAGGCACTGGACGACAAAACGATGGGAGGGAGTCATGGAGAACATCTGGAAGCCAAGATGGCCTCAGTATATGAAGATACTCCTGTGGAAAGTGATGTGGAGTGCACTGCCGACGGGCGTAAAGATACAAGAAAGAGGCATCGGGTCTGATTGTTGCTCAGGGTGCAGAATAGTCAGTGAAGACCTAGCCCACCTGTTCATGGGATGCCAGGCAATCAGGGGCATGGCTGGGAAAATATGCAAGTGGATTCAAAGGACATGGCAAATTAAGTTCTTCAAGAATGATCTGTTCTTTGGTAGTAACGGGATGGGAAATCCTGCTCTTCTAGTCTGCACTCAAGTAATCAGGTACTACTTCTTGCACCATATTTGGCAAGCAAGGAACCGCCGTGTGTTTGAAGGGGATCTAGCTGTGGCAAGCTTTCGTGAAATCACGCAAGAGAGCAGATTGATGATCCACATGATCAGATGCAAACAAGCCTCAGAGGATTGGTCTAGAACAATACATAACATCTTGTAATAAGTAAAGCCGAGGAGTAGGAGTGGTTTCTCTGCCAAGCAGATTACATGTACTCCTTTGACCCTGAAGGCTCAGTGTGAGCTTGAGGATTGGTGTATATTTCTGTTCTTAACTATTTTTATTTTTTTAAATCATTTGAAGGGTGGCTTTCCTTTACATTTTGAAGACCATAAAGAATTTTTCTCTATGTGTTGCTCAATCCTCCTTTCGGAGGTTTGCAGGGACTTTATATGTCATAAATGATCTTTGACCTCCATGCTCAAAGTTCAGAAGCTAGGTGTATGTATTCGTGTGTGTGTGTGTGTGTGTGTGTGTGTGTGTGTGTGTGTGTGTGTGTGTGTGTGTGTGTGTGTAAGAGAGAGAGAGAGAGAGAGAGAGAGAGAGAGAGAGAGAGAGAGAGAGAGAGAGAGAGAGAGAGAGAGAGAGAGAGACCCATTCTCTTAATGTGTATGAGAATGAGAGAGAAAGAATACACACAGACCTTGGCATATTCTTTGCACAGGGGTCTCCAACCAATACAACATATGCACACTGTAACACAAACATTTTCGCAAGTACACTATATTTCTATTAAGCATCTACCTTCATTTTCCCGGTAAGCCGCTTCCTCTTGCTTGATAAAATCCATTCACAATTAGAGATAAATCTCAAAAGAATAGATGGAATTCTACTAAACCTAAGTTTTTTCCTCCAATCGTTGTGGGTGTCCTAACATTCAAATTAAATCTTACAAGTGTATGGCCCTTCCGATGTGTGTGTGTGTGTGTGTGTGTGTGAGAGAGAGAGAGAGAGAGAGAGAGAGAGAGAGAGAGAGAGAGAGAGAGAGAGAGAGAGAGAGACCCTTCTCTTGGCACCCAATCCACTCTCTTTCTTTTGTTTCCTTGGTCTCGCTCCCCTTCTTATAGGTGGGATTTATAGTAAACGTAGGTTTTTCTTGAGCAGTGGGGTACACAATAGATTTTTTCTATTATTCAATAGTCTATTATATTATAATGGACTTTGAAAAATTAGAGGAAGGAAAGGGTCTCCACCGTTTTTTTGTTGATTTACATGGCATGTTGGATCAACACCGCAATTGAGTTGTTGAGTCCATGTTGGGTCCTCCTCTTACCATAGACATATTATAGAGCCTTTGAAAATTGAGTGAATTAGTTCAAATTCTATGCGATTCCATCTTTTTCAATGACCTGCAATAGTCAAAATTGTACGTCTTACAACCTGTTGTCAACCTATGTGTGTGTGTGTGTGTGTGTGAGAGAGAGAGAGAGAGAGAGAGAGAGAGAGAGAGAGAGAGAGAGAGAGAGAGAGAGAGAGCTCTGTCACTAGCAAGTAGATAGAGAAAGAGAGAGAGTGAGGTGGGTCATTGGGACCAAGACTAAGACCTTGATGAGGATAGCTACTAATGATCATGTAGAGGTGAACATGGGACAAGCATTGTCCATCGGTGGGGAGTGCTTGGTAGTAAAAGATGGGTGCACAAGGCAATAGGTGTGCATGGGTTTTCTTGAGCCACTAAGAGTTTGGTTTGGTGAAAAGAGAGTAAAGAGCTAATGGCTTAGGTGGGAGTAGTTGTAGCCACAACTCGGACAAGCTCTCTGTGTGTGTGTGTGTGTGTGTGTGTGTGTGTGTGTGTGTGTGTGTGAGAGAGAGAGAGAGAGAGAGAGAGAGAGAGAGAGAGAGAGAGAGATGTAGAAGCCCATTCCATCGTCCAAACTTAGGGGACGCATTCTTCTCCATGCTCTCTCTCACCTCCCCATCAGCGATGGCACTTCCCTGTCCATTAGAGTACTGTGGGGGCTGATGTATTGAGAGATATTTATTTGCAGGTTATGATGGTGATATAGTAATTGAAGCAAAAAGTTAAAATGGGTCCTTTTCTTTCAATGGTGAATACAAAAAGACCTTAATTGGGGATGCAAGAATGCACAACATCTTAGCATTGGATGCATTTGGGCTTCTTCTATGGCTTGCAATGTTGTTTTAGCTTTTAGGATCCATTTCCGTCGACTACTTTAGCTTCACATATTCAGACGTTTTACATCTATCCCAAGGCATGTGTGTGTGTGTGTGTGTGTGTGTGTGTGTGTGTGCACGCGCGCGCATGAGAGAGAGAGAGAGAGAGAGAGAGAGAGAACATAATTTTAAACCACATAGGAGCAATCCAAAAAGGGACATTGGAGTGTGTGTGTGTGTGTGTGTGTGTGTGTGAGAGAGAGAGAGAGAGAGAGAGAGAGAGAGAGAGAGAGAGAGAGAGGCATTGTTATCTTTCTAGAGTGATTCCAAGAACTACAGTTTCATTCTCCTCACACGTTGACACGCAGATACACACACACCTACCTATATATGACCTCATATGTGTGTGTGTGTGTGTGAGAGAGAGAGAGAGAGAGAGAGAGAGAGAGAGAGAGAGAGAGAGAGAGAGAGAGAGAGAGAGATCCAATAACCATGCTTTTCTTGGCCGTAGCAGCGTGCGGGTCATATACTAGTACTAAAGTAAGGAACTTAAAGCAACATGTGTAAGTCATACTAGTAGTTCCTTGGTGAAAATTCAATAGGAGACACACCTTGGGGGCCACCACCAAGGAGGACACTGCCACCACCCTCCAAGATGCCCAAGGGGAGCCGAGTATCGAACCACTGCCAACTAGCTAAGATAAACCACCATCAGGATACCACCAAATGCCGAGAAGACCCATAAGCAGACTAGGCTATTGTGGCGAGCCTTGCGCCATTGCATGAATCAACGCCACTTGAGAGGATCAAGCACCACAAGACTGGGCTGAAGGGGTGGCGGTGCCCATCCAGTATAATCGAAACTCCGGTGCCACCACGACTAACACCCCCTGCCATAGACCCTCACCATGTCGGAGAACAAGCATATCATGGACGACTTTCACACCCAAAAGTGGCTAGGAGGACGTCCTCTCCCGTTGCCAAAAATAAGGGGGAGACAAGGAACCGACGAGACCAACCAAGCGGAACAATGAGCACCTCCAACTCGAGGAAAGCTCTGTCCCTAGGAACAATGGCCCGTTGCCCAATAGCCTCACACGATCCAGCACGTAATGCACATGTCTTCGTCCTGCCGCAGGCTGCCTAGAGTCTCCCTGCTCATGCAATCCTCGCATGCATTCTACTACCCCCCAAAAAAAGAAAAAATATGGCCACAAACAAGGAAAATCAGAGCAACATGTGTAGGTCATACAACTATACAACGTGTCCCCAGTGCTCCCCACCATGCAAAGTCGATCTAGCTGAGGGCATCTTTCATGGACATTGTGACTGAAAGAAGCTTATGTTCCTAAAAAAAGTGTGATTGTCACGGTGGTCAATGTCTCAACTTTTGGTTACACTCGAGTGTTAAGAGTGCCTCAAGCAAAATTTACAAAGGACAGTTGCTCTCGTGGTGGTCAAGTTCTAACGTTAGTATAGTGCTACATTTTTGGCTACAATAAATCTTTGCTTCATGTGTGACTTACACAATAAGTGGATAAAGCTTAAGAGTTGTCATCACTCGTAACAATACAACACTTACCAATGCACAACAGTTTGAACTACTCAGGATGAATGAACTAGTCAAAAGGAGGTGAGGGTTTAGGCGCACCCACTATGGTTCAACCTTTGAGACATGTTGGTGTGGGTGAGTGGGCCCAATCTCGTAAAAGTAGTCAAAGCGAAGCTTCAAATGGTTAAAAAAAAAAAAAGATGGATGAACTAGTCAGGTATGCTACTGAAGTCTCACCGACATAGACATTATGAAGAAATGCTTGCTTGTATAGCTAGGAAAGGTCCGTTGACTTATTTTAATCTTTAATGTTGTCTCAGAACAATCCCAAGAGAGTTTTAGACAGTATACCATGGCTCTCAAAGTGGTTTACATAGGCTCATAACTTTGTATACTGCTTTTTTCGTTCTATAGAAACACTATTGCCAAAAGTGGTGGGAGTCTCACTCGTGAATAGAAAAAATCTACTTGTATTGTGAGAAGGGTTAATTCGTAGCAGGCAAAAACCGCTTGGTGATAATTAGTCAAGGTGTGCAATCTTCTTCTTTTTTTTTTGACATACTCACAATTGTGAGTTGAGAGAATTTATATTAACCCGATAAGAGTACAACACCCCTCAAGCACTACATGTGCCTTGAGGGGGCTACGGTTCCATCATACTTGTACAGAGAACCAGGTTTTCAACTTTTTGGCAAACTTGCTCGCATGCATTCAAATAGCTCCCCATGCGGCTTTTCTTGACCACTTTGAAAGTATGAAACCTTTTTTTGAGCTGCCATGCTCACTATTGTGAGCGGAGTAAGTTAACTTACAAGTGAATTTACAATTAGTCTCAAGCCCAATCTGTGTGCCTTGAGGAGCCAAAAGATACAAAAAGGTGTAGGCCTTAGCCTTTTCATAGCCTCCCACATAGTTACAATCCAAAATGTGATAAGACAAAAAAGAACCTTAGCAAACGATGAAACTTCTGTTGTAGCAAATCGTTCGTGCAAGGTGTCACAAATCGTTCGTGAGTGCTACCAAAGTTGATTTAAGTTTCTTACTAAAGTAAGAAACTTTAGTAAGCAACATGTGTAAGTCATACTACTATGTCTGCACTTGGCAATGTATGACAGCAACATAAAATAGAGCAAAATAGTCATACCACTATACAATGTGTAAATCATCGCAGTGTGTGCCCACAAAGCAAAGCTGTTTTAACTGAGGACATCTTTCATTGGGCATAGTAACTTAAAAAGCTTATGCTTCCTCAAGGACACCTCAAGATGGTGGTCAAGGTCTCAACGTTTGGTTGCATTGGATGAAGGACACCTCAAACGAACAGTTGCTCTCATGGTGGTCAAAAGATCTATTGACTCACTTTAATCTTTACTATTGTTTCAAAAAAATCAAGAGAGATCGTCTTCGGCGGCCTCTCTCTCTCCCCCTCTCTCTCTCTTTATTGCGTGTAAAGGGGCTTGTTTTTGTTTTGGACTTTAACCTTCAGGTCGTAGATTGCGACACATGTAAAGGGCTCCCCCTTCTGCCATATTATGTTAGTAGATTAGTGGGTCGACAAAAGCTTCTTTTGTACAGGCAGTCGCTACTTGGCACACTGTGCACGTGTAAATACAACTAGTATGGCCGGTCACCTTCGGCGGCTTCTCTCTCTCCCACTCTCTCTCTCTTTATCGCGTGCAAAAGGGCTTGTTTTTGTTTTGGACTTTAGCCTTCGGATCGCAGATTGCGACACATGTAAAGGGCTCCCCCTTCCGCCATATTATGTTAGTAGATATCATGGCTCTAAAAATGGTTTAAACATAAGCTCATAGCTTTGTATATAGCCTTTTTTGTTCTATAGCGACACCATTGTCAAAAGCGGTGGGAGTCTCACTCGTGAATAGAAAAAACCTACTTGTATTGTAAGAAGGGTCCATTTGCAGGAGGCAAAAAGAGTGTGGTGATCAATATTAAAGGTGTTCAATCTTCTAGGCAAACTCGCAGACATGCTCTTCTTGACCACCTTGAAAGTATGAAACTTTTTTTTCTTTTGCCACACTCACAATTGAATTTACAATGAGTCTCAAGCACAAGCTGTGCCTTGAGGAGCCAAAAGTTACAAAAAGGTGTAAGCCTTAGGCCTTTCATAGCCTCTTATTCAGGAACAAATAAGACAGCAGGGAACATTAGCAATCACTTTCTTCTAAAGTAAGGAACTTAAAGCAACATGTGTAAGTCATACCACTATAGAACATGTGTAAATCATACCAGTGTGTGCCCACCAAGCAAAGTTGATTTAGCAAGGGACCTCTGTCATGGGACATTGTAACTTATAACGCTTATGCTCCCTCAAGGACACCTCAAGAAAGAGTTACTTTAATGGTGGTCAATGTCTCAACTTTTTGTTGCGTCGGAGTGTCACGAGTGCTTTAGACGAACTTTACATAGGGCGAAGGACACCTCAAACGAATAGATGTTCTCATGGTGGTCAAGTTTTAATGTTTAGCTAATTAGGCTACATTAAAGTGACTTGCTTGCTTTGCTTCATGTGCAACTGACACATGTGTAGTATATCCATGATCGAGTCCCACTTGTAACAAGACATCACTAGGAAATGCTTACTTGTATAGCTAGGAAACACAAGAAGTTTCGGACAAATTCTCACAATAATTCCCACATTATGACTCACCTCAACATCATGAGCTTCAGTGAGGGAGGCACGGCATACCTAGCTAGGTACAATTGGGGCCAAGGGATCGCCGGCCCAGTGGGGGGGCCAGCGGTCCCCTGCCCCCAATCGTACCTAGCTAGGTATGCGGTGCCTCCTAAGCACAAGCTCATGATGTTATGCATTGTATGAAAAACATTGAAAAAGGCTCCCTTTTCCTACATGAGAAAATTTCTAAATCTTCTTGTGATATATGCAACAATGTTTTGAGATTGAAATCCACCTATATCGCGTACCCATCATCTACCTTGTTTTGACTTGACCTGATCGCCCACGTAGGATTTTCTCTCACAATGTACGAGTACCAAAGGACAAGGGCTTCAATATCTTTCCCACATTGGTTGCCTTTGCATATGATTCACTAGCCCTTTTCTTCCCATGTGCTGTGAAGACAAAATCTGTGCTTACATTGAAATGAGAGCCTAGACCAGAGCGATCACGTGAAAACCCCCCACTGTCATCAAGCATTTCAGACATCTCTACATGCCTACGTACAACACCCCCCAAGGGTGGGGCAAATTGCGATTGTCGAGCCTAAAATAAGCGCGATTGCGTTCATTCAGTGAGAACCCACTGTTAATAGACACAAGGTAGATCTAAAGATCAATATTTAGCTTGCTTTCAAGGCGTAAGGGTCTAGGGAAAATCATGCTAAGCAAAATGAGGTTTTGCTCGAGAGTACCCGAATACCTAGCTAGGTGCGATCAGTGGGGAAAGGGGACCACCGCCCCCCCCTCTAGGCCGGCGATCCCCTGCCCCCAATCGTACCTAGCTAGGTATGTAGTGCCTCCCTAACCGAATCTCATGACGTTGAGGTAAGTCACAATGCAGGAATTATTGTGAGAGTTTGTCCAAAACTTCTTGTGCGGGTTATTTACAGTTATATCAAAAGTGAAAAGTAAACAAAATAGGGAAAAATATCAAAATACCCCTCAATTTTTAAAAATTACCAAAGTACCCTTGTATATATTTTGGGTGGATTTTCAAGACTTTTTAATCTGTATTCCTTTTTGACAATTAAGATCCGTTTTGAGTCGTTTGCATGTAATTTGTCACAAATTACCTCGCGAAAAAGGGCAATTATGTCTAAAAATAATGAAGCAATTCATCTCCAAAGCCCACATAAGTGACTCAAATTCTAGTTTTAGCATCTTGTATTGATATATTATTATCTTGTATTGATATATTATTATTAGTCTTCTCATATAGTGGGTCGATTTCGCATACCTTTAATTAATTAAAGGTCAAGATTCTGCTAGATACTATTAGCAAAACCAAAACATCCCTTTCTTTGCCCGTTCCCACGTAGATAGGCATGTGTCATGCTCGTGCTTCTTCGTTGCCTTGTTGCATGACCTGCAAGTCTTCCATGTCTCTTTCATTGTCCGGTTCAGCTCTGTTTCTCTCCTACGTTCCCCACCTCCTCTACTACCCAGCAAACACTCCACTAGCTCAGAAACAAAAAAGAAACACACACACACACACATACACACACACAAAGAGAGAGAGAGAGAGAGAGAGAGAGAGAGAGAGAGAGAGAGTGTTTGGTCGAGAGGCCATGGAGACTTATGCTATTGGCCTGCCAACAGGGTTGCAGGACCTAATTGTGCAGCACCACCATCCCCGTTGAGCTCCATGCCTTGCGATGTTCTAACAGCCAGTTTCCTCCTACCCCCAACATACCCCACTGCACGGTTTATAGACAAACGACGGACATTTGGGCTGCCACCGACACAACAGACTCTCTGTTTCTCCACGCGGAATCCTCTTTAGAATGCCTTTCAAATCTTCCAAAATTTCCAAAATATCCCCGTTATGCAGGTTTCAAATCGTCCCTTTGTGCGCCTCCACGTTCGCCCTCAGCTGTGGCCTATCCCTGTCTGCCTCGGGTGGGTTGCCGTCTCCCCGTGTCTCTTCGACTCTCTCTCTCTTTCTCCTCGTCTGCTACACACAAACCAGAGGCCTCCACACCAACCCACCCTTGCAGTCTGCAGAGGGAGGATGGCAAGCGAGCTCCACCGGACGGGGAACTCGACATGCATAGCGAGAGAGAACGATGTTGCTGATCCAAACTCGCTACCGCGACACACACACACACACACACACACACACACACAGAGTAGAGAGGAGATTTGCTACACGCCCACAGGGACAGATCCGTCTGCAAGACGAGAGAGAGAGAGAGTGTCATTCGGTTTGATAAAAGAAGTCCTACCTTGGGACACGTGTCCATTTCACCGTCCTTTTGCTTTCATTTTCCGCAGGGCATCTCCCAAGCCCAGGGGATTCACTCTATATACAAAATGGGATGCGACGTGCGAGCTGACAACTTTGATAAAACCCCTATATACGACTCATATTAGAGAATATGACCCCCCTTTCTACGTTTATACGATAATCAATGCAGCAAACTATCATACCTCTATCTTACATATAAAAAGTAGGTCTCACATGATTTAAATGAGTAAAACTAGTCAAAGAGGAGCGTGTACCATAGTGATTGACAACATACAAAGGAACCATTTCTATTGATAACTAGATGTACCCTCAATGTGTCTTAGTTTGACTTTCAAACTATGTGCTCGTTTAGTTTGCACTCTAACTACTCATCCAATTTGGACCCATCTAAATTACTCAAAAAACATGGTTATAACATTGTGTTAGGTTCTCCGTGTAAATTTGCATATATACAAGCTCTTTATAGCTTTCATCCCTCAACAGATGAGCTATAATCATAAAACAAGTAATTGATACAAAGCATTGCTAGTTCTGGCATGTATATTTGTAGCTATTGACTCACAGGTTTGAGGGAAGACTCTTTTGTGAAGCCATGATTTTGAAACACAAAAACTTCCGCTCATCCCCCCCTTCCCCCTTCTAAATATGATACCCCTTCCCTTATTTTTAAGCTTGGGAGATAAATTATTAGGGGCTTGCCCCCTAACTTATACGCTTATATAACTTGTAAAAAAAAAACCCTCCACTGCACTTACGTGGTGCGATAAGTTTCCCATGGTGAATCCCCCGGGCTCCCAAGATACCCGTTAATAAGCACCTTGAAAAGATTAGAGGAACATACTTAGTCTTCTTATGAAAAGCTACAATTTTTCTTTAACTTTAGAGAAATTTAATCTCACTATCAAGGGTATTTTGGAAATTTTGGAAAAATTGAAGGGCATTTTCAGAATTTATGACAATATATTGGGGGTGTTTAGGGAATTCTTGAAATTTGAGGGATATTTTGGGAATTTCCACAAATTAGAGAGGTATTTTGGTGATTTTTCTTTAAAAATAATGTTATTGTAAACTATATTAGTCTTTAGAGCACAAGATCGCTCTCCTCTTAATAATCAATAGCGGGAATCATTTAATGTTTAAAAGCAACCCCCAATAGCCCCATAGGGTAAAGGTGCCAATTATAGGGCACTTAGCTTTGTGTGCCGTCTCCCCCTCCTTGCCACACGCCGACTCCTCTTTCATTCAACAGCTCTGATGGTGTGCTCTGCACACTCAATGAGATAGCACGCAGAGAGAGAGAGAGAGAGAGAGAGAGAGAGAGAGAGAGAGAGAGAGACGGTCAAAGGCCGCTGGCCACACTAGTTAGATTAAAGCCATATAAGGGGAGAGCTTTAAAGCTCCATCACCATCACCTCAAGAGCTTCTGCCATCCACAATTCTCCTATTATACTTATCAAGTAGTCACCAAAGTCCATGTGCCAAAACATAGATCTATAATGACAATTGGGTGATCCTCAACCACCAAATAGATAATCGCATTCATGATTTACAAAAATCATATATTAAAGTTGTAGAAAACTACTACACTATACCCATAGTTAAATAAGACGCATTCAAGCTAATGCACAATTTAAAAAACCTTTTCCGCTCTCCTATTATAGTTATCGACTAGTCACCAAAGTCCATGTGCCAAAACCTCGGATATTTTGATATATTGTCGCAAGCATCTTTGTTGTCCTCATCTCACAATTGTTCTATATCCCAACTATTCATGTTTCAAATCTCTAATTTTTCTATTGACTTCTCTCAATAATATAATTAAGATGAAAGGTTACCTTGAGCGACTAAAACAGGTATTAAGACTACTACTATTCGCTCCGCTTTAATTGTTTAGTTGGAATCTTCGAAGATCCTTCAAGTCACTCCAGGAAGCCTAAGCTATTTATTGGCTTTTTTGGCTCGCCAGCCCCCCCCCCCCCCCCCAAAAACTAAAAATCCCCTCTCTCTGCCTGCTCGCACGGGACCCACCCTCTGCTTCTTTTGTGCAGGCTCTACATCCTCTATCGACGCGAGGAGGGGAAAACACACACACACACACACACACACACACACACACACACACACACAACCTATCTCCACTCCTGCCAGATTCATTGCTCTACGTGCCATACCATCGCCTTAGGAGGAGATGATGCGATGCCTCGATTGCGTCAGAGAGAGAGAGAGAGAGAGAGAGAGAGAGAGAGAGAGAGAGAGAGAGAGAGAGAGAGAGAGAGAGAGACCTACGCCCCTCTCCTTTATGGCAGTCTCGCCATCGACAACCCCTTCCTCACCCTAGCCCTGCTGTCTGCCGATCCCCCCTTGCACCGCTGGACGACTTGCTCCCTGCCATGTGCCTCCTCCCTTCGTCTTGCGCGCATCTCGTTTGCCTCCAACACAGTTGGCACTAGAGAGAGAGGGGGGGAGACAAGAAAAAGAAGAAGAAGAAGAGAGTTTTAACGCCGCAAGAAACTATCCCAAGAGAGCTTAAATAGGTATAACACGTGGAAAGGAAAGAGTTTTTGCCTTTACTTTTCCTCTTCAGCCCCAAGCACGCCAAGGGATCTCTCCAGATTCTGTCCAATCCAAACGTTTGGAGTGCCTATTTAGGATAAATTTATATCCAAGTCTATCTAATGCAATATTGTACTTGATTGGTATTTTATACTTAAGGAATTACGGTATAAATTTTGAGATATTAGGCAAGTCAAGACCTTGCCATAGGAATGTGGAAACAATCTATCCGGCCAGTGAGAAAGATGGGCCGATGCATCTTGTACCTATTTGCCCTACTACACTTTGCAACATTTTGTTAGTTGACATTGCATACAATTTCTGTCTAGTAATAAAGATTGGAATCTCTAAATAGCCAAGGGGGCAGTTTTTTTTTCCAAACTCATAATAGTGAGTGGAGACTCTACATAAAGAAATCCAAAAAAAAGTTGCATTGAAATCTATTCTCCACCTGCGCCATGGGATCACCCAATAGCCTAGTCACAAAAAAAGCTAGATACATCAGCTCATAAAGGGCACCACCTTATATATGAACTTAGAATGGATTGGGGTTGCCACCAAAGCCTGAGAGCCATGCCACAACAAACCCCTTCACTGCCAAGCCAATGTATAGGGAACTTACCGCCAAAGGAGAAACAACGAGCATCACTTTTTTTCATCTTTTGTTTTAGCAAACTTACAGTGTTGATCGTAGAGCCCATGACTTTTACAATATGCGTGATGAGGTCTAATTTCAATTCTTCAGCTCTACCCTAGCAAGAGTCTGGTTGATTAGATTCATTGGACACTCGAGCCTCATCGAACGGGTTAACCATCAGCTCTGGTTTGTCTTGCATCACGTATGAGGGGCTCTTAGTCTCTTTGCTTATCACACCATCAGAAGGGTCCCGTTGGTGAATTTGGTTTTATCTCTACTATCGGGCAAGTCAAATTTTGGTCGCCGACCTTTACTTCCTCCTTGATGTCATCCCTAGGGGACTTGGCATTACCCGTGATACACCTCCATGTTGTCTAGACCACCAGATTGCCGACATCTTCTACCTCAAGGCAATCCCTAGCATAATGGCCAATTTTGTGACATTTGTAACAAGCATTTGGAAACGAGACACTCTTGTTAGAAAGCACCAAAACTACCCATATTTAGATCCAAATACTTGGGAATGGGCTTGCTCATGTTCCACATTATGCAAATTTGTATAACCAAACTCAATCTGACCCACTCCAATTTTGGAACAAATAGCACGTGGCCAAACATGGCGATTATGGAGTCCACATGGTGGTGCTGCCAAAGAGGGAAGCCCTTGAGCGTAACCCATACAAGGCAGTAGTCCATAAACTCTTCATTTGGACAAAACTCAGGCGTTCAAGGCATAGCATAACCGAAGTGGGAAGCGCCTCATATGCCTCCTCTCATAACCATACCTTGAACAATTTGCTCAGAGGCACACCCTACCACATAGAATCCTTTACCTACCATCGTGAACTTGCGGATTGTATTCCTATTATCAGTCATTGTTGTCATCCACTCCCATAATCCTTGGGACGACATTTGCTAGCCCATGAAATGTAGCACCATTGAGTGAGCACAACAAGCCTCGAGGCTATGCAACGATGTTTTGAGATTGAAATCCACCTGTATCATGTACCCATCATCTGCCTTGTTTTGACTTGACCTGATCGCCCATGCAGGATTTTCTCTCACAATGTATGAGTGCCGGCTTCAATATCTTTCCCACATTCGCTGCCTTTGCATATGATTCACTAGCCCTTTTCTTCCCATGTGATGTGAAGACAAAATCTATGCTTACATTGAAATGAGAGCCTAGAGCACAGCGATCAGGTGAAAACCCCCCACCACCATCAAGCACTTCAGACATCTCTACGTGCTTGCGTACAACACCCCCCAAGGGTGGGGCAAATTGCGTTTGTCGAGCCTAAAATAAGCGCGATTGCGTTCATTCGGTGAGAACCCACTCCTAATAGACACAAGGTAGATCTAATAGTCGTGCTTAGCAAAAGATGAATATTTAGCGTGCTTTCAAGGCCTAAGGTCAAGGGAAAATCATGCTAAGCAAAATGATAATAAGCGCGCTGCTAGCTGCTAAGGGCGTAAGACACATGGATGCAAAACTCCATCGGGTCGCCTCCTAGCTTTACCCTCGAGAAGACGAAGCAAGCTGAGGGACAGGATACTTCGGCAGATCTAATCACCAACATAGATCGCTGCCATGACTAAGCTCGTAGCCACTTGCGTATCTCTCCTCAGCTCTTGCTCACCTCCTCAATGCTCCACTGTCTGCAACTCTCATCTAAGTAGAGTCTCCTAAGGGGGTCGGCACAAGACAATTTAGAAATTTTCTCATGTAGGGAAACGGAGACTATTACAATGTTTTTCATACGATGCACAACATCATGAGGTTCTGGTCGAGAGGCACCGCATACCTAGCTAGGTACGATCGGAGGCAGGGGACCGCTGGCCCAACGGTCCCCTACCTCATATCGTACCTAGCTAGGTATGCAATGCCTCCCTCACCGAAGCTCATGACGTTGAGGTAAGTCACAATGTGGGAATTATTGTGAGAATTTGTCCAAAACTTCTTGTGCGGGTTATTTACAATTATATTAAAAGTGAAAAATAAACTCTTGTTCAAAAAAAATTAATCTTTACTCTTTTCTACAATCAAGGTCCGTTTTTGAGTGCTTAGCATGTAATTTGTCACAAATTACCTTGCAAAAAAGGGCAGTTATGTCTAACAATAATGAAGTAATTCATATCCAAAGCCTACATAACGGACTCAAATTCTAGTTTTAGCATCTTGTATTGATAGATTATTATTAGTCTTCTTTTGAAAAGCTGCAATTTTTTTTTTCCTTTAGAGAAATTTAATCTCACTACCAAGGGCATTTTGGAAATTTTGGAAAAATTGAAGGGCATTTTAGGAATTTGTGACAAAATATTGGGGGTGTTTAGGGAATTCTTGAAGTTTGAGGGGTATTTTGGGAATTTCCACAAATCGAAGGGGTATTTTGGTGATTTTTCTTTAAAAATAGTGTTACTGTAAACTATATTAGTCTTTAGAGCACAGGATCGCTCTCCGCTTAATAATCAATAGTGGGAATCATTGAATGTTTAAAAGCAACCCCCAATAGCCCAATAGGGTAAAGGTGCCAAAAGCAGAAGCCATGCAGGATGTCGACCCTTCTAGAAGCACAAAGGAGAATAGTTGTGGGCTCTTTTCTTTCTTTAATTTCTTTGTTTTTTTTTCCCTTCTTAAAGGACGTGTTCCCATGGATGAGAGAAAGCAAAGCATAAAAAACAGACAAGTTGTGAACCTTGAGCTTTTTTAAAAACACTAGTATGGCCGGCCGCCTTCGGCGGCCTCTCTCTCTCTCTCTCTCTCTCTCTCTCTCTCTCTCTCTCTCTCCACATTGGCCACCTCTGTTGTTGGGGCTGTAAGGACCTTGCTAGAGCACCCAAGAGTGCCTAGAGCACCAAAGAGTGCCTACTTGTTGCAAGGGCATTTGATGCACCATATAGCTTTTGTTTTGATAGCCTTGCTGAATGGCAACCGAGGTCAAACTGCAAGCACACACATAGAAATAAAGTTCATAAATAGTATAATAAAAGAATAAATCATAGGATCATTTCATTACAATTGAAGAGCAGGAAAGGAGCACATTCGGTACCATTTGCCATGGCGCACACTCAGTGACTATTGCAAAGAGAAGAACGGGCTCTACTATTATCATGTAGCAATTTCAAGATAACAACTCATCGCTCAACTATCTTCAAGCTCATCAACATTAGCATTAGCATCAGCAACACCATCATCATCGGCATCACAATAAACTGATCATCATCGTCAATATCAGATCACTGCTCACATCATGAAATCATTGCTTACATGAAGTTACATCATTAATATCATCACCATCAAACCTTCAACTCGTAATAGGAGGCTGTAGATAGCTCTGTACATGCCAATATTATACATGAGAGAGAGAGGTGTTATCTTTGAGTGAGACTAACTCCACCTGCGGCGGAGTGGTCTCCTGCCGACGGTAGAAAGAAATCAAATATAGGCTACACCTCACAATACTAATACAAAATGAAACGTCTACATTAAGATCCAACACTCTCATTGGTGCAAACAAAGTCTTTCTACTGCTGATTGCATCAACAGAGCTACACATTTTCTATTGGGAGAGAAGCACCTCGACAAAGTCTTCTTCTGTGGATTGCATCAAGAGTTCTATAGAGATTAGAGCAGCCAAGTAGCTGCATCTCTCAAGTGTAGAGTTTTTGCGTGAAGCCTAGTAGGTCAATTTTTTCGGGCTACCCTACATCCACATCAATTGAGGTGGGGAGGGACTCCGACTATGCTGACAAAACCATTTGCACTTGCTCATTCCAATCGAGGAAGAAACAAAGGAGGATATGGAGCTAGCAGAGGGATCAGGGGGCATAACCAAGCCGAACTCGAGCCTGCATAACGGCATGCCAAGCGATGTGCTGATCATAAACTTCACATTAGGGTCCACATAGTTAGTGACATCAATGTGGACACATCATTTGCATCCCCTCCATCATCTCTGCCACCACCACTGGAAGCAAAGTTGAGCCCATACACCGCGTGTGCGGTGCGGCAACTAAGCTAGGCTCCCAGGCTGTCATCATCACCAATGGGGGTAGAAATGGATGCACTTTCAGGGACTTCAAGTTGGGCACTTGCTCAAGCTACCAATAGGAGGGTAGAAGGGACACCATTGAGAATATTGTTCGAACGGTCGCGGCCGCTGTTAGGACTGGGTGTGCACATGCCACACTCTCCGTTCCCACCAGCATCGTTGTGATCGGCTCATGCCAAAGATAGTGGGAGGCTCTAACGCATCATCTCCACCTTTGTACAATCATCTCTCTGCAGTGGGATCAGGCGCAGTGAGGGTGCACCGCAATTATCCATGCTGCAGGTCCACCGCTCTCCTACTGCCAAGCTTGGGAATTATGACCGTGCATAGATATACTTTTTTCCCATCAAAAGTGCATGAGGAACGTATTAAGAGATTAAACTAAGAGTTAGATTAAAAAAGGACCCAATTGTGGGGCCATCCTAGGCTCTTCTTTTTAGTATTACTGGTATATAAAGTAAATCAAGCCGTCGTACACTCAGCCTAACGCTACCATTGATTGAGTATGCAAAATGGGCACCTTAATTGGAGTGCCAAGGGCCTGAGGGTCTGGACTGTTGAGTCTTCACCTCGATATAAGCAGAGCCTAACCCAGGATGGTCTCTTGTCACATAGCATTAAGGATCGGTCTGTAGTAAATGGAAGCCATTGCCGCCGCTCAAGTGGTGTTGTTTGCAAATTACTTTCTCATGATCGTTCTGACGCTTGCAGAGGTTAGACGAATGACAGGGAAGGGCTGGCTTCCAAATTCCCCCTCCCCCCAAATAGAAGAAGTCAAAGAGAGAGAAGAAGAGGAAGCGAACAGAATAAGAAGAAACGCTAGAGAAAGAAAGAGATAGAGAGAGTGAGAGAGAATAATCCATATACCTGCACCAGATAGATGCAAGTTAGATACTTGCAAAACCCATTCTCTCTCTCTCTCTCTCTCTCTCTCTCTCTCTCTCTCTCTCTCTCCCCTCTGCATGGCTGTCACTTATTGATTTCAAGAAAAAGTGCAGACAAAAGCCCTTTGACAATCATTCACAGAAGCACTAACTAATAGGCAGCTCAATCGCAAGTAGCCCAAATCCACAAATGTCAGTTTGGAATTAGTTAGTTTGCAGAATTGTTGCTAAGCTAGCTAACTTGAACCTACCTTGCGAATATCATAGTGATCGCTAAGGTTCGGATCAAGATACTGGTTAAATTCCTCTATGCATTCTCTGTGAGACTCGCTACTTTGGCAACTACAAGGCGTTTGGCTTCAAGCTTCAACTTTTGCTCATATGCTATCTTCATTCCTAGGATCACCAATTGTCCCTACTTTGGCAAGGTGTTTGACTTCAAGCCTCAGCGAGGCCTCAGCTTCTGCTCATGATCCTCATTTGGCTACATGCACCGATCATCGCCCAGGCTCACCGATCATCAGTACCATCGGTAGCAACATGATCCCCAAATTCCGCGTCAACACCATCGACAACAACATCATATTCCTCTTCATTCGTATAAAGAATTGGTAGCCGCTGTTGTACACTGCTTGCGATCAAGTGATCTCTCTCTCTCTCTCTCTCAAAACCTCACAACATGTAATTTAACTGTTTTGTGCCCGCAACTCAAAGACGTTTGGAAGCAAATGAGAGAGAGAGAGAGAGAGAGAGAGAGAGAGAGAGAGAGAGAGAGAGAGAGAGCACGTCATTCTAGTGCATCCATTAATGTGGCAGCCCACAAACCAAGGTGAGAGAGAGAGGTGTTTGTAGCCAACATGGAGGCCTGAGAACCTCCTATGGCTGAGCAAGGCTCCATTCTCTGTACCCACAACTCGAGGCTTGCGCACTGAGAAGAGCTAGCTACTGCTGACTCAGTTTCGCATGCTTGGCATTACACTCGAGCTCGGATGGCTGTTGGGCGCCTCAATGGCTACAAACGGAGGGAAAATGGATGTGCCACATGGATTTCTGGCTACGCCACGAAGACAACAGGGAGGGGAAAACAGGGAGAGAAAGGACGGGGCTGCAGGGATTTGCTTCCACGTGGAACTTTCTCCTGTCTCTTTAATGTAGATATAAGATTTTGTTTAGAGAGACGTGTATCTTTGTCTGAAATGTTTTGTCTTTTAGCTTTAGGGTTTTTATCTAGTCAATTACAAGTTTATTGTCTCTCAAATGAAGTGTTTGAGAAAGTCTTTTTTCCCACGCGGCTAAATTTCCTACTTGGAAAGATGCAAACCAAAGATGCTAGTAGAGATGTCTTGTATACTTTATCTGGTTTTTTTTTCCCTTTACCATCGTCTGCAACCGGCTAAGCTTGACTTTTGATCGGCTCAAGGCTAAGCTGAGGCACACCTCTTTGGAACACTGGCTCAATGTCATAGTTGTGCCATATTTAATCTTGGTGCATCCATAGATTTGTCAACAAATTATTCCACATCAACAGGTACATTGCTTAGGTAACATAGATCTATAGTGACAATTGGGTGGTCCGCAACCACCAAATAGATAATCGCATTCATGATTTACAAGAATCATATATTTAAGTTGTAGAAAACTACTAGAGTATACCACATCTAAATAGGACACATTCAATCTAATGGACAATTTAAAAGACCTTTGCCGCTCTCCTATTATAGTCATCCGGTAGTCACCAACAAAGTCCATGTGCCAAAACTTGGGATAGTTTGATATATTGTCGGAAGCATGTTTGTTGTCCTTAGCTCACAATTGGTCTCTATCCCAGCTATTCATGTTTTAAAACTCTAATTTTTCTATTGATTTCTCTCAAATAACTTTATGGCTAAGTGGAAGGTCTCCCGAGTGACTAAAATTAGTATTAGCTTAAATATATATCCAAGGTGAGCATGTATGCATGTGATTAGACCTAGCATGTCTATCTAATGGAGCATTGTACTTGACTGGTATTACATACTTAAGGAATTATGGTATAAATTTTGAGATATTTGGCAAGATGATAAGTTGCCATAGAAAGCTGTAAAAGCTCATGTGGAAACAATCTATCCCCATTACGTGCCATTGAGAAAGATGAGCCAATGCATTTTGTACTTTATTTGTCCTACTACATTTTGGCAGTTGACATTGCATACAATTTATGTCTAGTAAAATAAAGATTAAATTCTCGAAATAGCTAAGGGGGTTATTTGTAGTTATATGAGAAAGTTGGGAATATAAAAAATATTGTTTCTTTAAAAAATTGTTATTGTAAAGTATATTAGCTCTCCTCTTACTAATCAATAGCGGGAATCATTTAATGTTTAGCTAAGTGCCAATTAAAGGGCTCTAGAAACACCAAGGAGAATAGATGTGGGCTCCTTTCTTTCTTCAATTTTTTGTTTTTTTTTTCCGCTTAAAGGACGTGTTCCCATGGATGAGAGAAAACAAAGCATAAAAAACAAACAAGTTGTGAACCTTGAGCTTGTTTAAAAAACATTTTGTTTAGAGAGACGTGTCACGTGTATCTTTGTCTGGAATGTTTTGTCTTTTAGCTTTAGGGTTTTTCTCTGGTCAATTACAAGTTTATTGTTTCTCAAATGAAGTGTTTAAGAAAGTTTTTTTTTTTATACCATACCTAAATAGGACACATTCAAGCTAATGCACAATTTAAAAGACCTTTGCCGCTCTCCTATTATAGTTATCTCCTATTATAGTTATCTGGTAGTTACCAACAACATCCATGTGCCAAAAGTTGGGATATTTTGATACATTGTTGCAAGCATGTTTGTTGTCCTTATCTAACAATTGGTCTCTATCCCAACTATTCATGTTTCAAAACTATGAAATTTTCTGTTGATTTCTCTCAAAAAATATAATTGAGGTGGAAGGTTTCCCCGGGTGACTAAAATTAGTATTAGCTTGAATGCATATCTAAGGTGAACATATGAGTAGGCCTAGCATGTCTCTTTTATTTTTGCAATTCTGCATAGGAAAGGTAGTTCTCTTTTAATAAAAGATGAAAAAACCTAGGTATAATGGGCTTGAGGCTCATTATTTGTAGACCAAAATGCCTCTTTTTGTCCATAGGAACTCCTTGATGGGTTTGAGGAATGCCTTCTAGTTCTTTTGAGAAAGATGTAGGAAAAAAAAGACAAAGGTAATGTTTGGTATCAAAAAGGTGTTGATTATCCTTGCCCTGCAATGAAACGGTAGCAAACTATGGCAATGGGGCAGGTGGGATGCCGTGGCCAAGCTTAAGAGTCAAGGAGGTTTGGGCATCTTGGACCCTCTGATTCACAACGAGGCCCTGCGTGCGAAATTGTTTAGGACATTAATAGAATCTGAGTGACAAGGGTTGGGCTTGTATGGCTAGGAAAATGGTATTGAATGCTAATATGAAGTCTAAAGGGGGCAAGTGGTTGAATCATAGCTTACATTGAAACAAAAGTTCTCCCCCCCCCCCCCCCCCTCCAAAGGAGTGCAGATTGAGATAGGAGGCTTCACTGGTATATTCATAGGCAAATGTTGCAAAGCCACCTCCACTCTCTTCTGGAATGAAGAGACCAGATACTGGCAAAACACAACTCTACACTAGTCTCCTTGGGTCCCCATTGTTCAAGGGTTAGATCTTGATAGCCACTAGATCGAGATTGCAAGACGACTAAACAACAAAGGATTTGATACTCTGGCCTCTTTATGGAACCATCGTGAAGGAGGATGACAGTCTCTAGAAAGATTAGAAGAGATCGGTAACTTTTTCCTTCAGGAAGATTTCCTTATGGGTAGACTCTTGGTTGCACTCTTGCACGTTTTCCTCCCATTGTGTTGTCCGACAGTTGAGTGGAAAGCATGGAAGTGGTCGAGGGGAAGGCCAATTTCTTCTCCGTCGATAAAGAGCATTTATGAGAAGCTCGCTTTCTTTGAGAAGTGATTTGGACATCTCAACAAAACTTGGTCCAAAATGTGGAGCAGGATCAAATGGAGCCAGGTACTAGAAAACATGTAGCACTCTAAATGCGAAAAATGATCATAAGGTTTTCTTGTAGAGAATTTTGTTTAATTTTGTGGACAAGGCTAGAGTGAGAGGTCTTGGCGATGGCACCTGCATCAAATGTAACCAAAAAGCTGAGACCATATAACATCATTTGGGGATTTCCAACGATCAAGAGCTTCACTAGAAGAATTTGTAGATGTGTCTTTATTCAAGTAGGCACCCCCTTCTTTAGAAGAGGCCTGGCTCTAGGATCCAAACACTTGGTTGATGAAGATTTGATGACAAGAATTTGTATTATTAGAGCTATTGTTTAAAGGGTAATTTGCGGATTTCCACAAGTGTCATGGACTTTTTAATGGCTTTTCCTTTTCTTATAGTAAAGTGCATTTTATTTACATAATGAAAAAGTGCATTTCATCATCATCTAAAGTCCTCACTATCTTTGGCCAAAAGTAGACCAAGGGAAGATTGGATGATCGGCATTCATTGACATCTTAATGAACTTGGCAAGTGTGGGTCGAACTGTGGATGGCAAAGGCTCTTAAGGTGATGGAGCTTAAAGGATCTCCCCTTATATGGCTTTAATCTAGTATACGTTGATTTCTTTTGGCAGAGTGGCTCTCTCATTAGCCTCTTGGTTTATACGATTTTATGCCATGTTGAATAAGATGGGATGCCTCCCATGTTATCCTTGCTGAATAAGATGGGATGCCTCCCATGTTAGCCTGGCTTAAGAGGTGGTTGGGTTGAGCACTTGTAATTCTTTCTGTGACTCTTACATGATATTTTTTAGGAGTTTGTAGTGTTTGTTGTCTTTCCTTTCTTTCTCTCTTTGTTTTTTTTCTTAAAGGATGTGTTCCCATGGATGAGAGAAAACAAAGCATATCAAAGAGACAAGTTGTGAACCTTGAGTTTGCTTAGAAACTTTTAATTAAAGAGACGCGTATCTTTTTCTGTAGTGTTTTTTCTTCTAGCTGAAATACTAGATGTAGGGTTTTTATCTAGTCAATTACTTAATTTTGACTTTCGATCGGCTCAAGGCTAAGCCGAGGCACACCTTTCCTGAACACTGGCTCAATGTCTACAGTTGTGCCATATTTAATCTAGGTGCACCCATAGATTTGTCAACAAATTATTCCACATCAACAGGAACATTGCTTAAGTAACATAGATCTATAATGACAATTGGGTGATACTCAACCACAAAATAGACAATCAAATTCATAATTTACAAAAATCATATCATTAAGTGTCATATTTAATCTTGTGTCAACAAAGTATTCCCCATCAACAGGTTCATTGGTTAAGTAACACAGATCTATAATGACAATTGGGTGATCCTCAGCCACCAAATAGATAATCCCGCTCATGATTTGCAAGAATCACATATTAAAGTTGTAGAAAACTACTACAGTATACCCACATCTAGATATTCAAACTAATGCACAATCTTAAAACCTTATCAAGTAGTCACCAAAGTCCATGTGCCAAAACTTGGGATATTTTGATACATTGTAGGAAGCATGTTTGTTGTCCTTAGCTCACAATTGGTCTCTATCCCAACTATTCATGTTTTAAAACTCTAATTTTTCTATTGATTTCTCTCAAATAACCTTATGGCTAAGGTGGAAGGTCTCCTCACTGACTAAAATAAGTATTAGCTTAAATATATATCCAAGGTGAGCATATATGCATGTGATTAGACCTAGCATGTCTATCTAATGGAGCAATGTACTTGACTGGTATTATTTGAAGCTCATGATATTATTCATTGTATGAAACACACTTGAAAAGACTCCGTTTTCCTACATGAGAAAATTGCTTGGGGTGCACTATGTAATCATGTTAATGTATAATGTGAGTTCGAAAGGAGAGGTTTTAAAATATAAAATTTTAGAAAATTTAACAAAAATAGATTAAAATAAGGGGTCTTTATATTCAATTTTGAAAAGAAAAATCCTAAAATAAGAAGTCATTCTATTCATTCAAACATGTTAAAAGAGAGAATTTTTTTAATACCCCGTGAATGCACGTTATATAGAGGGGTGCTGAAGGGTGAACCCCCGAGGAAAATTTCTAACTCTTCTTGTGTGTGTGAGAGAGAGAGAGAGAGACACACACACACACATGCACACACACTCGAGGCAAAAGGCTCAAATCCATTTAGCAAGATGCTGTAAACTTCATGTTGTTTACACCAAAAACATAAGCTTTAAGTGTCACTTGCTTGTCTTGTTTATGAGCGGAAACTTTAGTGTTGCTACAATCAACTACACCATTTAAAATATTAGAGATATATCTTGAAAACATTGTGTCGTTCTACCTCTTCAATAATCACATACAGTCAAGGCATGACAATAGAGCCACATATGCAATGGAAATGGATTTTTGAATATTGTTTGAATGATGGTTTATTTTTTATCTGGCATTGATTTATTTATGGTTCATTGACACTTGATAAGTATATTATGATCACTTGGTATGGAGGAATTATTATCAGAGCTATCATATATATATATATATATATATATATATGTTATAAGTAAAGTATTAGGTCAATTTTTATTTTTACTCAAACTGAATTGTATCTATTTTGAACTGGACTTTCCATCTATAAAAGAAATATGAAAGGAATACGCTCACTTCTACATAGGGGGAGATTATACCCTGTGCTCTTTGTCGCTCACTTCTACACATGGGGAGATTATACCTTGTGCTCTATGTCGCTCATCTCCTATCTCTCTCAAGTCCATGTGAAAGGAAGACATTCACTTCTACACATGGGGAGAGTGCTCTATGTCACTCATCTCCTACCTCCCTCAAGTCCATGTGCAATACTCTAATTGCGGAGGTGCACATGCTAAGTTCTTTATCATGTGGGGATCCACTCAAGGAGTTATCAAGGCCCTCCCCATTGAGGACTTACACAACAATAGCTTAGGTGCACAACTAAGGAATGTTGTACCCTAAAAGCCAAGCTCAAGTTATTGAAAGTTACCAAAATCATGCCTGATATATTTGGGAAGAAAGACAATGTTAGAACGCTATTGGCTTCTAACCCAACATCTTTAAATGGCATGTTTGAGAAGAAGGTAAGTCAAAAAGTGAAGTGCATGTAGTGAGGAGAGAGGGGAGAGCACTTATTTGGGGCAGACTAGTATGAGGGGTATGTTTAGAAGCATGAAGACATTGTAGAAGCAAACACACGGTGGTAATTAGAAAAAACACAACTTTAGTGGCCCCCTAATTAGGGTCTACCTTTCAAAGATCACCTATAGCACGTGCAATCAAGAAACATTTCTACAATTTCTCAAAACACACACACACAAACACACAAACACACACTTACTTTACGTTATCATGGAATCAATGGTCCCCTACAAATTTTTTTCAAATCATCATTTTGTAATGCCTCAAGTAGATGACATTCTATACTCTCTGAAACTAAAAGAGCACCTCACACATTTTAGTTGGTGAAATCGGGAGGAAAAAGTAACACTCTATTCTTCACACAATTTAGGTTGGAAGATATTTACAAAGCATAGGGTTGAGGTGGAATTCATAGCCCAAAAAAATTCCAATCTCTTATAAGCCAGCTCTGTGGATATCAAGCTTTTAGCTACTTAGCTAGTAGGGATACCATTTTTTATCATTTTAGCCAAAATCTCTTGTATTATGCTTTGCTTATTGAATGAAAATCTCATCAAGTCCATTATTTTTGTACCAAAATAATTTATTTGAATGTGTAAAATGGGTAAATGGGGCCAATAGCTTCCAACTTGTAGCTACATTTTCATCACATATAGCTATTTGCTCCACTGTTCCTAGATTTTGGGTCAAAAGTTCTTTTTTTCTTTTTCCATACTCACAATTGTGAGTGGAGTAGTTATAATGACACAAAGAGGAATGTACAATTTTCCTCAAGTACATTAGTGCCTAGAGATGTTATATTACACTTATTGGGGCTACTCAGCCCATGACAATTGAGAGCTACATAGATAGTTACATTTAGGTGACTAGTAGTTACGAGTCCCATGATGGCTATGATTGCTTTATTACAATCTTGAGAGTTCTTGTGTTTTCCAATAGAGATGATCACTTCCCTATTGTCTTGAATGATTTCTTTGAATTTGGCCATGAAAATTCCTTATTTCTAAACCTTGGCTAAGGTATCAAAGCCAATTTTGTAAACATTGACTTAAGTTTTGGATAATGAAAGTGAGCATATGACTAGTCTGTCTACAAATTTGTCCCTCTTACTTCGCTTGCTTGTATTTTTCTCATGCAGAGTTGCATTTCAATTAAAAGCTGTGATACACATACATAGGTAAAAGCTCTTGTATATAATGTAATTTTTGTGTGATAATTCTATGGTTATAAAGTGCTCCTATCTACAAGCTATGTATGCTCATACTACACAAAAAACATGCACAAATTAACTTTTGAGCTTAGTAGTGGATAAAGCATGCTTATAGGAAGCTATCAAGAGCTTCTACTATATCCACACCAACCTACCAAAAATAGGTTGTTGCTATTAAGACCAATTTTACCCAAGTGTTAAAATGGATAGTTGACATCTTGAGGATATTTTTTATGGCATGGACTATTCATGTAGTAAGTATGAGTGCATTCTAAGTCATGTAACCAGTCTAAAGTATTACTTGATGCTTGCGGTGAAGTAAACTAGCTTTTAGTGTCTAACACATACTTGAGATTGGCAAGGTAGATTGAGGTTTTTGGAGAGGATAGAAACCTCTTTTAGCCTCCATGCACTAGTCGGGTCAACTATGTCCCATGGATAGACATAATTTTTTATATGGTTTTGACCATTGATATGATGAAATCTGTCGGCATATCGATATGGAGAAATGATGTTTTGGGCATCCTAGCATAGTGTACAATCCACCAACATAATAGCCATTTGGATATTCAAAACCTAGCTAGGTCATGAAGGTGTGGAATTAAAAATAATGCAAGAAGAGGGATCTCAAGATAGGGTCAGGACACTGATGAAGAAGATAGCAGAAGAGAGAATCTCTACACACGCATAAGCTAACCTGCCACTCACTCAATCTTACAACTCTAAAGCCACACAAGGGCAATTCTAGAATCAAGAGAGTGATCAATCACTAATCAAAGAATACTAACACACTAATCAAAGCACCATCAAAGGACACACAAGAGAAATTCTACAAACAAGAGAGTGATCGATCACTAATTAAAGAATACTAACACACTAATCAAAGCACCATTAGCACATTAGCCAAGAGAGAGAGAAGAAGGAAGCGGCTTAGATTTCTTATAGAGCTCCAATGTTAGTACAATGAGTGGTCAAGTTCTCCTCCATGGCCGACTCCTTCAAAAGCTATACTCTACTCTGAAGAATTTTATCTCAAAATGACCTAATTTTCACCTTTATACCTCGGGTTACATAGGATTTTTCCACCTACTGAGGGCATAAAACGAACACATGGATATAATATGTGGATGCATAGCTATATGAAAAATGTGCACATGAGTAAATAGGAAATGATTGCAATTCCTAGAGACCTCTTAACACATAAGGATGAAGAGATGCACAAACACACACACACACACACACACACACACACACACACACACACACACACACACACACACACACACACACACACACACACACACACACACACACGCATCAAAACCTCCCTATATCCCTTAAGTCAAACACATGTGAGTAGAGTAAGGCACAACCATTAGGAGGTACACTTTATTTCTCTAGTGTATGGTAGTGATTGGACCTCAATAAATCACCAAACCTCGAGGGGTTCCTCTTAGACAGGTAAGTTACCATGTGAATTCAAATGAATGGGCTTTTTAGTTGCCAAAATTCTAAAATTTGCACAAAATTATATTAACAAAATGGGGTTTTTAATTGATTTTAGAAAAAAATCCATGAGTTTTTTTAAGAAAAAGGGGTCATTTTATTACCATAAGCATGTTAGTAAAGGGTTTTTTTTATGCCCTTTGAACGCACGTTATATGAATAGTTTCTTAAAGGTGCACCTCTCGAGCACGAAATAAGGGGATGTACGGAGATATACCCTATTGCCAAAAGCTTGGTTGTTCCTTTAGATAAGGAATTTTGCACACGCACAATTTAGCTCCTCAAAAAGCGTCAGCTTCCTTTTTTTTGTTGCATTTCTTCAGGAATAGGCATGATGCCATTGGTGAATGCCAATTGGACATGTGTCATGGTGTGATTGAGCTTTCCTCAGGCTGTGTGTCGCCTTCAATCCACCGATATTAATGCAATCATTAGGGCGGCTGAAATGACATAATGAAATTCTTGGAACGACTCTAAATATGAGATTTTCTTTTCCCTCTTTGTATTGCCCAGTGTTAGCTAGAGCTTTCTTACTCGTGCCCTTACCTTTGAAGATTTTTGTGCCTCCTTCCACAAATGGATGCATTCCAGATTGAGATACATGTGGAGTTGGCTTGCTCTAAGGAGGCACCTAAGGACAAGCTCTTTTAATTTCTCTTCTAAATTGGCCTTCAACAGTTGGAGCAAGAGATCAAGCCAATTTTTAACCATGGGTTCCCACTGCAAGAGTGGCTGACTTTTGTAAGACATTTCCTTGTAGAGTTTTACTAGACATATGAGCAATAGACGATCAACGCCACATTTGAGTTCTCAGATTTTTGATATGTCCATATGAAAGACATAAGTTCTGACCGTTCTAAGAAAGATGTTTTCTACAGAAGAAACCTCAAGCAACCTCTAAAGTGTCAGAATATTTTGTTGGATTCATACTATTTTTTACTGTCAGCCTTCATTCACTAGTTCCGAGTTGGTGTAGCCACCAAGGAGTGGTTTACGTGTATTAGAAGGTGTTCAGCTACATGAGCTGGAGGGGGATCACCTAAGAAGAATGTAACCTATCACATGAGTTCAACAGAAGGGTATTTAAAGCCCTTAAAACTTACATAAATATATATACAGAAGGATCCTATTTTTTCAAATTTTAAAAAAACTTACACATTCTAAAGAAAGGGTACATTATATTCCAAAAAAATCCAGAGAGAAGGGGTTCTACAAACAGATCTTGAATGCATGTGATATGGTAGTTTAACACATGGTGAACCCCCTCAGTGCTAGAGGGATTTTTTCCAACAAATGTGCTCCCTACCATTCCCATCAGTCACATCATTATGTAATGCTTAATGACATCATGAATACTTGGTCGGTAATGCGGCTGTGAAGAGTACTTCATATACAAAATGTATGAATTGTTTGATTTTGTTGTTTTTAACTGTCCACTTGAAATTATATACTAGCTCATCATATTCAAAAGAATACTTTATTCATCAATCATCGCTATTTTAAATGTTCCATTTATGTAAATTATATGTAGAAAATTATTTGCACACAAATTGCATGTTAAATATTCTTTTTTTATCTTTTTAACACTAGGTTGGTAATGGGACACTTTTGTGTCCTGGGACACTTTTATGTCCTGTTAAGTGACCATTTTCCTTGAATTATGTCAAGAGTTTCAAAATGGATTTTGAGGTGCTATCTATCTAGAAAGTTGTCTCATGAGCTGAAAACAAATCGACATTTTTTTGGAATATCAATTCCATCTTTAACCTTGTCCTTGCACAACATTTCACAACCTAAACTGTGTGAAAAAACGGGTCTTGTTTTTGCCTTTTTTCAACTTTTTGCAACTATACCACTCTAGAATTCATGTTTGTGAGGTCTATAATGCTAGAGAACTATCTTTAGTAGTCCTCAACATGTCCTGATGCTTCTAGGGAGAAATAAATATTAAAGTTGTAAGTTATGACCAAATTACAAAAATGGTCAAATCTTGTTTTTTAGCCAATTTTAGCACTTCTATGATTTTTTTGGTGGATTTCATGATATCCAAATGCATTTTTGATTTTCTATGTCGTATATTGTAACATAAAGCTAATATTCCTTAAGTTTTGGGACACCTAATACCCTATTTTGCATAGTACACAATGATGGTTGATTTTTTCAATTATAGAAGAAAACGAAACATTCTAATATATCAAGTATAGCTTTTTCAATATTGTTAGTTTCTTGTGACAACTACATGCATTTTGTAGGTAGTAACCATATCTAGTCATAAGGATCAAATTTGGCTAGATATTGAATAGTTTCTATGGGATTCTACAACTCATAGTGTTGAACCCAGTTTTTTCATGTTTGCTGTATTTAGCACTTCATCTTTGTCCCTAAGATTCCCCTTGGTAAGAGATGTATTATTCTTTTGACATGCTCCATGGCTCCTTATGAACATAAAGGACAATAGGGAACTAAGAAAACATGCATATATTATTTGTATTGAGCGTGGCTATAGAAACTTTGATGATAGGTTTGCAGAATGGTAAAAATTCAACTTTTTTGTACCTATTTATTTTGGCAAAACAAAAAATAGTGAGTGAGAAGCAATCATATGTTCTGATCACCAACCCATTGAAGTTAACTAGGGAATTTATATCAAGTCCTACAAAAATCCCTAATCTTATTTTTATGCAACAAAACGTAAGAAATTATTGTTTTGATAAAAATGCACTGGTCCATCAACTTTAAAGGCTTGGTGTGACCAAAAGGTGAGAAAATCTACAAGTTTCTTATTTTTCCCATGTGTAGTAGGCCTTGAACTATAACCTCATGAAAGGATTTTACAAAATGAGTGGGTCTACTATGGTTTTGGAGGTTTTTTTCAAAACCCTGAAAGGACACTTTTATGTCCTGTTAGATTACCAACCTAGTGTTAAAGGACTCTCAAGCATTATCGCTATTTTTAATGCTTCATTTACATAAATTCTCTGTAAAAAATCTAAATGCACACAATTTGCATGTTAAATATTCTTTTGTATCTTTTTAAAGAGCATCAATTATCATCGCTTTTTTGAATTCTACATTTACATAAATGCTATGTAAAAAAGTGTGTGAACACAATTTGCTAGTCCAATTTGTATACTTCCAATGTTTTAAATGTTTTGAAGTTTTTAAGTCGGTGTGTGATTTGTTTGAATTAGTATGTGCGGACGGAAAAAATTATAAGTTAAAAATTCAATATATACTGAATTTAAGTTGGTGTGTGATTTGTTTGAATTAGTATGTGCACACGGAGAAAATTATAAGTTAAAAATTCAATATATACTGAAATGTGCCAGACTGTTGACTTGAGAGAGGACTATTGACTTGCTATAGTTGCTCAGAATCTACAAGATAATGACAGTATAATCGGCCTTGCTAATGACATGTACTCTATCATTGATGCTCATGTAGAAATATGTGAGTTTGCTCAACGAGTAAAGGCACAAGAAATGGTTTACAAGGATGTAGCTGCATGTACTATGATACTCCCAACAGAGTCAATGTTCAAGGCAATACAAGAAGGGCTTGGAATCAAAGTGTTAGGGAGAACAGCCCCATTAATGATGTTTGTGATATCCTCATCCTCTACAATTGAGAGCACACTTGACTTATGGAATACTGCATTAGTCGAAGAAGATGAAAATCAGAAGGTATACTTCTATGTAGATATTTTTTTATGTTCATGTTGGTAGTGCATAGATGAAGAGTTTCATTTGTATGTACCATCACTTGGATTTAATTTGTCATAGCTTGTAGTCTATGATGGTGAGTTCATTCCTCATTCACGTGGACAAGGCAAGGGAGATTTGGGGAATAATTCCTCCCTTGGATAGTACTTGAAGAATTTGCACGCCCCAACTTTCCTTTGCTTTCATTCCAACTTCTCCTTGGACAAGGTTGAATTTCCTCTTTTTTTATTGAAAACACTCTCAAGATATCTATGAGGCACCATTATCAGATGAAACTCATACAAAGTCATGCTACTAGAGTAGTAAGTAGCGGTTTCAATGTTTGGTGTTGGAGTGACAATCGTGGCCTGCGCAATCACTACTTTTTGGCATATGATGCTTATGGTCTAGCTTGTGGAATCACAAACCCAGGGAAACGGGCACAATAAAAAAAACATGATTTGCTCAAACATAAGTAGCTAGTCCTTTAAATTATAGAAGAGGTCCCCCCAGTCTGAGGCAAATGAGGAGACCAAATTGCCTGACTTGAGAGGGCTCACGACAGATGTTGATGACGAGACATGTTGCTAAAAAATACCAAGCCATGAGGAGGAGGGCCCTTCAAATAAGGGCAAGAGGTGAGAGTATTTTATAGCTTTTTCCACTGACTAGAAACAATCCAAATGTATTTGTTTTATGCATCAAAGTTAGATCAATTTGGGAGCAAAATATTGCAAAGTATTTTATTTTGTTGCAACCATTATTTACAGTTTGAAAAGATGAAATTACATAAAGTCTTCTAGGTACATTGAGGTTTATGTACAGATTTATGGCACAACTTGCAAAGGTGTTGTCGTAACTCTTCCCTCACATTGTTTTTGGAGCCCCCAATCCACGTGTTATCTTGAAATAGAGAATAAATCCCATATCTCCCTCCTTCGTTGTTTTTTAGCTAATCTCAATGCATGAACAATTTGACTTGCTTTGACTTGTTCCTCGCAATGTGACATGCACATAACTTTTTGATACATCCATTGATGCAGCTCCTCTAAGCTATTGGCTTTGTCTACATAACCTCCATGCCAAGTGTGGCTGATATATCTAGTACGAGCTTGGTAGTGGATTTTCTCCATGCCCTGTGTAGACCTGATACCCAAGCTACCATACTCCCTTGTAAACCAAGGCATGCTATTACACATAATGTGTTTCACACACAGCAAGCACAAACATTATAAGGATACGTGTTTGCAATTCAGAAGATTAGCATATCTGCAAACCATTTACATTACCATGTGGTGATTGATATGCTGATTTGTCCATGCACTTATGAATGTCTTATTGGATGTCTCCATAACTTCTTGGGAATTTTCATAGTCAGCTTCAGTCCATGAGTTCAATTCACAAAATATAAATATTGCCTCCAATGTTTTCCATACCTTCACCTTGCAAGTCCTTGTTGCACCATTGTCTATGTGGTCAACTACATCATTGTGCAAATTTTTCCCCAATGCTTGCATCAGAGATCTATTTTCACGAGTGTGATTATGACTTGCTCAACATTCATCTCCTTTACAATCTCGCACTCATCTAGTGTAATGACAAACTTTATGACACCATTGTACTCTTTGGGAGTAACATCAAACAACTGCACAATTATGTTTGCAATGCAATCAAATCATAAAAAATATTGTTATACTTGTCATGTCAATACAAAAGGACTACCCAACGTTTGAAGCATCTCCTCGTTAACTTTGCATCTTGTTTTTTAAATACAAAAAGTGTTTGGAAATAGTGTCGCTTGATATGAAGATTTTTAACCTATCTCTGTGCACAAACTTGAGTACGAGGAGTTAGGATGCTAAACCCTTTCCTAATAAAATAAAATTTGAAGACGATGCAAAATACTTGTAAATTGTAGCGTATCTCTTATTGGATGTTCTAGCCTCATCCAAAATTGAATGAGCATCGCATGCATGGAATTGGTTCTCCTTTAAAAGACTGTCAAGCTGCTTGGCAACACGATCTTACCACAATGCTCGTCATCCAAGAGGCCAGTCACATTTTTGTGATTCAGTATGATGCTATAAGGTGCCAAGGAGGTTTTTGTATTGCACTCTAGCTCCTCGTTGGGATGAAGCAAAGATCTCAACATGCATACCAAATATAAGAGATATTTTTGAGAGTTTACAAATATAAACCTAGCAAGGATCGATACATAGATGAACTTACTTGATGACTTGCACTCTCTTTTTTATTCCTTCTAATTCTAACTTCAATTCCTCAATGTTCCTTAGTCTACTTTGTCTTTGTCAAAGACCTAGCACTATTTATTTTTCTCTGAGTTGTTGAGTAATCTCCTTCATGGTCTCCTTGTTGCCTTCAGTCTACTGAACACATTGCATGACTTTTTGGTTTAAGCGCACATTTTCCTTGCTTACAATCTCTCTCGTTCTCTCTCTCTCTCTCTCTCTCACACACACACACACACACACACACACACACACACACACACACACACACACACACACACACACACACACACACACACACATTGAAAAACATCATTTCTTGTGGACAGCTTCTTAATGTAGCCATACAAGCCATTGGTTCCATCTCCAACGTAGTTCACTAAGGAAGTTATACCCTTGAAAGGTGGAGTGGAGTTTGTGACAGGATGTTTGGGATACATTTTGACATCCAACCAAAGGTCCACATTTTTCATGCCCTATGATCTGAAGTTTTCCTTTGAAGATTTTGAAATGGTGTTTTGTTTTGTTTTTTTCCTTACAAAAGGGTTGTACTCTCGTAAGATCTCTATGTGCATATGATATACATCTCTTTGATTCCTCATAGAAGTTCTTCATGGGAAAATCTATAAGAGTGACTAAGACATGACTAATTGAAAGTGTCAGTAGAAGGAGGTGAGGGCATTGGAAGAAAGAAATTTCAACATGTGTGAGAGGATGTTGGGGTGGAAGGAGGGGGGGGGGGGGGTGATTAGGGGAAGATGAGCTGAGAAAGCAAAGTTCAGTTTTCAAAAATGCAGAAGATTAAGATATTCGGCATTGAATTCTTGGTATCCATAGACAATTAAGTGTTATCATGACTACATTACTTTTTGAGGTTTTTTCATAAACGTACATTGTAATGAAAAATATATTGGAGTTTTTTTTTAAAAATGTATGAGAAAAGAGAAAATAAATTTCCCATT
Source organism: Adiantum capillus-veneris (assembly GCF_014529385.1). NCBI lineage: Eukaryota > Viridiplantae > Streptophyta > Polypodiopsida > Polypodiales > Pteridaceae > Adiantum > Adiantum capillus-veneris. The sequence continues at coordinate 146,130,104 of NC_140931.1, read as the reverse complement.
ACCTATTTCTACGTTGACATGGCATTTATTACAAGGTCCAAATTTGAGTCCAAACTCTCCCTAATGATTGCAAAATGCAGATGCTTGTGACAAACCGCTCACTCTCACAAGAATGGTATGATTTGCATACAATTTAGTACATGTTTTCATTTTTAGTTTGAAGGGATGAATGGAATATTCCATAGGTCATACTTGTAGAGTGGGATGACTACAATCTTGTGGTGGAAGAGTGCCACAACGGTTATCATAAAGTACATTATGTCAAGACTATTAGAGAATATTGATAGCCTTTTGAAGGCAGTGTACTAGGGGAATTTTGAACACAGAATTTTTCTTGATGTAGAAATTGATTCGATTGTTTTACTATTATTATTCTCTTTCGTCCGCCCATTTCATACTCTCACTTAGTGGATTTAATTATTTAAGATAGACTAGGTTGTTTTGGACTAAGAGAAATCTTGATTTGATATGGTGCAATAGTTAATCATATCTTTTAAAGAAAATTAAGTGGTTGCAAATGCCAATGTCCCAATTGCACCTCAATCGGTGATCATCGATCAAGACATTGATGCTATGCTCTGTAAGTCTCAACCTAGGAACTTCAGTGGGAAAGGCAAAGATATGGGCAATTACTTGGCAATTAAATTGAGCATATGGAGGATTTCTTTGATTTGGCTCATTTGTCTATAGAGAACAAAGACTTTATTGCCAAATGTTAATTAGAGATTACCTCCAAGCATTGGTGAAAAGATCATTGTAATGAGAACAAAATCAACCCAAATACAACTTGGGATTATCTGAAAACATGGCTAAAGAATAACTATCAAAAGAAAGTATATGATTTGGATTGCATGAATGAGTCTCTTGATTACACTCAGGGAACCAGAGCATTGGTATCTCAAGGGCCTTCAAACAACCAACACCAAAACAAGCAACCTTGGGCTCATTGGGCTCGTGTTGTAGAGAAGAGGGAAGTTCAACACATGGGCGTACCCCAATTTGATCTACAACGAGGGATTCGTCTCTCTCTTCCTCAGTGCAAGCAGACGGTTCACCATCATTGCCACTGAGGAAGAGAGAGAGAGAGAGAGAGAGAGAGAGAGAGAGAGAGAGAGAGAGAGAGAGAGAGAGAGAGAGAGAGAGAGAGACCTCACTACATGCCAAACCAGGGTACACCTTGTATCAAACTCCCCTCTTCTTTGCAACGTGATCCCAACAAGCTTAAGCTTGCTCAATTTGGTGTTGGTGATGCAACGGCCCTCGGCCCTACTAAGAGAATCCCCACACGCCACATGGCTCTTGCCCTCTGTGGATTTCTCTCTTTTGCACGGACATGCAGCATGCAACCATTCCCTTTTCCCTCCAAAAAAAAACTTGAGGCTCTAATACCAATGTGAGAACCTGGGGAACTTCCTTGAGGATTCTCCACACTACCACTCTTTATATAGGCCCTTGGTCATCCAATTTTAGAATCCCTTGTCCACACCTAGTAGTCGGACCTTGGCCTGGGTCCGTGACCCCCTAGGTTTTCCCTTGGCATTACATTCTTGATCATACTTAGGGAACCAATGATCTGGAATCATGCTATCAACATTTCTTGACCCTTGTTAATTATGTCCCAACGGGAATGACTTTGAAAGTCAAAGTGGCATGATTTGTGCTGGGTTTATACAATCCTATGAAGACTAGACTTCAAAGCCTTTAACCAATAAATTTTGCAGATGTTCTTAATACAGGTAAACCAATTGACCTTGCGTTATCTAATAGTAGGAAGAAAAAACAAGATCCTGCTCATGTTCATGAGATCAAAAGACCTCGTCTTAAACATGAGCAAAGATCTAAAAAATCGTATCAAATAAGGGAGAATTTATTATGTATAAAGGCTAGGTGAGATCACCTCTCTTACCCTACAACTCTAGTGTTGTTACTGGCCTCATTCTTCTTGGACCCATTGGTCCCTTCTATCTTGGGTGCTTTAGGGTTGGTCATTGCAATCATCGACCAGTCTTTGTCTTTCCTAAAGTGGTGAATCCTCATTGCACAATTGTTCCAAAGATGTCTAAAGACCTTACAGTATGTGCATTGAGAACATTCATTAGACATATGGTCCTCTGATAAACACTTGGAACAAGAGATCTCTCCTTTCTTTATTGAGGGTCTTGTCTTTTCTATTTTAGCTATGTGCCTAGACATCTCCTGTATCTTTCTCATCCAAGACCCCTACTTCTTCCCCTTAACCTTATCATGTGCCTCACTTTGAGATGAACTGGAGCTAGAGTTGGAACAAGAGCTTTCTTCAGTAGAGGAATCACTCTCACTGGATTGTTTCTTCTTGTGCCCCTTCTCCTTCTTTGCTTGTTGCTCCAATTTCAACGCTCTTTTTACTAGATAATTGACCTTCTTGGTCGGCGCTGGTACTTCTTGCTCTCTCAGCTTCTTGCTTTGAAAGCCATTTAGAAACTAGGCTCTCATTCTTTTCTCAAAGGGAGGTTCCTGAAGTTGTATGGCTACTTCTTTGATTTTCTCAACATAGCTTTTGATGGATAACTTTCCTTACTTAATCTTATCTCGTTTGCATAGGATATCTTCTTTACCTCTGTTATTTGAATAATCTAGCTTGAAAGCCCTAATGAGCTTGTTGTATGATTTAAGTCGGAAGACCGGGTAATGGTAGTACCATTTTTGAGTTGCCCCTTTAGGGTTTATGGAATGTATTCCTCCCACTCATCTTTATTGATGTCCTTTAACTCTACGTATTAATCAAAGGCTTGAATGTGTATGTCAGGATCCTCCCTTTTTCCGCCTTTGAATATTGAAAAGGAAATGTCATAAAATCTAATATCTAACCAACCCAAATGATTTTCTGATATTATACTGATCATTTAATGTGGGATAATAAACGGGAACAAGGGTTAGAATATAGACATGTGCTTCTAGACCTATCTCCACAAGGGACCAAAAGGAGAGAAGGTTGCATCTCAATAGGGGTCCAATCAGAGATGGTCTATCAAAGAGCAATGGGAAATAAGTGCTTCTAGACTTACCTCAGCAGGGGACTAAGAGGAGAGATGGTTACATCTCAATAGGGGTCCAAAAGGAGGTAGTCTATCAAAGAGCAACGTGCATCTAATAAGGCTTAAAAGACCTTAGGGTTAGCTTCATCAAAGACCTCCAATGTTTAGTGCTAAAAGTCCTTTGACCTTAGGCAAGCTAGGGCTAAGCTTGAGGTGGGAACCCGACCTAAGCTTGAGAAGCTTTCCATGCTTGGGGGGTAAGGTGCTTGAGTCAAAAAGAGACCCTACAAAATCAATGAGTAAGGTGTTTGAGAAGCTTCCTATGCATGCAAGTCCCAAAGTTAGGGGAATCTTTGACTTAACCTTCCACTCACCCAAAGAGCACCCCTTTTCTCAAAGGGCACATGGGACACATGTCAGAATCTCCCTAGGCTTAACCACATGGTGTGCTTGAATGCTATCGGTTGGGCTAAAGAGGGGTCCAGTGAGCTTCTAGTTTCATCCAACAAATATCTAGATATTTTCAAGCTCTCTCTCTAAGGGGTAAGGGGGAGACTTGTCCAAAGACTACCCATGTACTTGAATGCAAGCTACATGTGATTGGCTAGGGGGGAGAGGGGTCCAATGAGCTTGAAACATGTGCAAAAGCTACAACTCACCCCAAGCAAGCAAGGGGGGTGCTGGGGGAATATACACCACACACACACACACACACACACACATTTTGTGGATTCATTCTCACTTCGTGAAAGTAGAGGTACTCCACCTCCTTCTCCAAGCTTGTGAGAAGTGAGAGCCTACACCAACACTCTTGGCTATGGAATGCAAATCCAACCAAGATCCATGCTTCAATGCTTAAGCTTTTCATCTTCTCCATCTTCATTACTATGCTATTATGTATGCTAGCAAGAAGAGTGATGATAAGTGAGGAATTATTTCTTTCTCCTAAGGAATGTTTCTTCTTCCTCTTGGGCCTATCCTCATTCCCCGCTAGCTCTCTCCACCTTCAAAGGTGTTTGAGGCCTTGGGACTGAGGCTTGGGATAGTTTATGATTTCTACAAAGTTTATGTTATGCTTGTGATGCATGAAGCTTTCCATATTCATTGCATCACCTAGGTCACAAGGAACACAAAGATTGTATTGTACCAAGTCTCTCTTGATGGGAGAAACTATAATACAAATGCCTATTGGAGGGGGGACCGGCTCCATATGAATTCAGTCCTCAACTATTGTCATGTTCTCTAAACTCTCTCTCTTGCAAAAGTATTGTTCATGCCAAGTTAACTCAATTCTATGCTTATGTTGCTACCATCAATTAAGTTCACCCGCTATGCTCACAAAGTAATCTCACAAAAGTGATTCACCTAATTTCCTAATTCCGCTACTCTCAAAGTTCATAGGCCATCTCCATTACATTGCTCTTGGATGGACCATCTCCTTATGGACCCCTATTGAGATGCAACCTTTTCTCGTTTGGTCTCGTGTTGAGATAGGTCTAGAAGCACATGTCTATATTCTAACCCTTGTTCCCATTTATTATCCCACATCAAATGATCAGTTTAATATGAGAAAATCATTTGGGTTGGTTAGATATTAGATTATGACATTACCTTTCTCTTGCAATCATAGTCGTCCTTGACTATGAGGTAAAAGAGATAAAGCCATAGTCATTAGTTAATTTTTCTTAGTGAGTAGAAGATCCCTTTTTACCCTACGACATCATTCCAAGATGGATGACAAGTCCATTTGGTGCTTGGGAGAGGTAGCTGCCGTAAGCATGTCTGCTCTTTAGTCCATATCATACTTTCAAAGTAGAGTGACAAGTTCTACTTGGTTTTTGGGAGACGTTGTCACTATAAACATGATTTTAAGCATGCATACTTCTTAAATTTGTGTACAATAAAAAGAGAACTAGTCTTATAAGACAAAAATATTTTTCATTTAAAATGCATTTTCATATGATTACTCTAAAGCAACACTGTAAGCATTGACAAGGTTCATATTAATATCCTTAAGGTAGGTCCTTTGATTCCATCTAGCATCTTTAAAAGAATAATTCTTAAACTTAATAATATATCGTCAGATAATCTTATCGTTTCTTAATACCTTGTCTTCACGTCATAGGATGGACTCAGGTTGAAGTATTTCTTCTTGGTCTTTGATTTTTGGAGGGTCTGCAACAACTATTGCTTCTTTTGATGGCGCTCCTTTGTAAGGCTTATGTAGGCTCTCATGGAAAACATGGTGCATGAGCCAATGGTTGGGCAACTTTAATTAATAAGCCATCTCATTGGTTAGGCTTAAGAATTTAAAAAGGACCATAATCTGTTTTTGCTAGTTTAGCATAATACTCTTGGTGGCCCATAGGATTCTTGCCCGTAGTATGCTTTAGACGAGCCTTGAAAAACTTTAGCAAGACCCAACTATTTTCATTAAAGGCTAAGGTTCTTATGTGCTTATTAGCAACAACCCTTTTTGCCTTCCCTATGAGATGGACAGAACCCCTTTAATCTTTGAAAAATATTCTTGTAGGTATCGGCTATATTCATCAGCAGCGAAGATCTTCCCATGTAATTTAAGTTTTAAGGGACTTTTGGATCTTCCTTCTTTAACCTCAAAAGGTACTTTCCCTATAGAAGTATGTACAATATCATTATACATATACTCTATAAGAGGTAGGTACTTCTATCATTGAAAACATTGATCTACTTCCATGACATAGGCTTTTAGTAGATAAAGGATTGTTAGATTAGTTATTTCACTTTGGTCATCTGTTTGTGGATGATAGGCCAAAAGAGAAATTAAATCTACTTCCTAGATTCTCAAAGAGACCATTCTAGAAATTACTAGTCATTCTAGGATCTTTGTCTGACACTATGGGTCTTGGAAAGCCATGATTCTTGAAAATTTGAGATCTGAAGAGGGTTGCCATTTGATGTGCCTTAATAGTCTTTTTGACAGGCATAGAGTGTGTTTCTTGTTAAGCCTGTCGACTGAAACAGTCCAAGTTGCTTCCCTCAATCAAATTTCAACTTTTGGTATACCACACATTTTGAAACATACTCTTGTATGTTTACTTTTCATGGTAGACCAACAAAAATACATTTCTACTCCTTGAAGAGTAGATTATGGATTCCCTCTTTGCCCCGCATAAGGAGAAGTATGGGATTCATATATGACTTTCTTATTGTATGGGTGAGTAACACATAGCTTATTGCCGTTTGGAAGACAACCATCCTTCAAGGTGAATGGTTCTTTTTTCTTCCCTATTGCAAAGGCTATAATTATGTACTTAAAGTTTCAGTCAGTAGCATACTCATCTATCATAAAAGATAGATCTTTGTGAGTTGTTATAAACACCACATTTACCCTTGGTCGTTGTGAAAGTGCATTGACCACATGATTTTTCTTGTTAGCAATGTCAACAATATGAAATTTAAATTGAAAAAGAAAATTTGTCCACCTTATTTGTTTGTTAGAGCATTTGGTTTCTCTTTTCTTGCTTAAGAAGAGAGGTCCTTAAGTAGCCTATTAATGGTTGATTTTGTTAATTATATTAGGGTAAGTGGGACTGGGATCTATTATCAGTTTTGTTGAGCCCACTATGTGGGATATGGTGCACACCTCAGGAGCTTTGGTCTTAATAATGGAGTCTTTTTAGACTTGCCTACGGGTTTACCATTATTGAGCCATAAGAAGTCGGTAATGTCATAAAATCTAATATCTAACCAACCCAAATGATTTTCTCATATTAAACTGATCATTTAATGTGGGATAATAAACGGGAACAAGGGTTAGAATATAGACATGGGCTTCTAGACCTATCTCAAGACGGGACCAAAAGGAGAGAAGGTTGCATCTTAATAGGGGTCGAAAAGAAGATGGTCTATCAAAGAGCAATGTGAAATAAGTGCTTCTAGACTTACCTCAGCAAGGGACTAAGAGGATAGATGGTTACATCTCAATAGGGGTCCAAAAGGAGATAGTCTATCAAAGAGCAACATGCATCTAATGGTGCTTAAAAGACCTTAGGGTTAGCTTCATTAAAGACCTCCAATGGCTAGTGTTAAAATTACTTTGACCTTATGCAAGCTAGGGTTAATCTTGTCATACTTGATGACTAAGCTGCGTGCTTGATGACTAAGTGCTTGAGGTGCTTGTCGTGCTTGATGACTAAGGTACGTGCTTGATGACTAAGGTGCTTGAGGTGTGTCATACTTGATTACTAAGGTACTTGAGGTGCTTGTCATACTTAATGAGGAGGTGCTTGAGAAGCTTCCCATGCTTGGGGGGTAAGGTTCTTGAGTCAAAAAGAGACCCTACAAACTTAATGAGAAAGGTGCTTTGAGAAGCTTCTTATGCATGAAAATCCCAAAGTTAGGGGAATCTTTGACTTAACATTCCACTCACCCAAAGGGCACCCCTTTTCTCAAAGGGCACATGGGACACATGTCAGACTCTCCCTAAGCTTAACCACATGGTGTGCTTGAATGCTATTGGTTGGGTTAAAGAGGGGTCTAACGAGATTTTAGTTCCATCCAACAAATATCTAGATATTTTCAAGCTCTCTCTCTCTAAGGGGTAAAGAGGACACTTGTCCATAGACTACCCATGTACTTGAATGCATGCTGCATGTGATTGGCTAGGGGGGATAGGGGTCCAATGAGCTTGACACATGTGTAAAAGCTAAAACTCGCCCCAAGAAAGCAAGGAGGGTGCTGGGGGGATATACACCACACACACACTTATTTTGTGAATTCATTCTCACTTGGTGAAAGTAGAGGAACTCCACCTCCTTCTCCAAGCTTGTGAAAAGTGAGAGCCTACACCAACACTCTTGGCTATGGAATGCAAATCCAACCAAGAACCATGCTTCAATGCTTAAGCTTGCCATCTTGTCCTTCTTCATTACTATGCTATTATGTATGCTAGAAAGAAGAGTGATGATAAGTAAGGAATTATTTCTTTCTCCTATGGAATGTTTCTTCTTCCTCTTCCCTATCCTCATTCCCCACTATCTCTCTTCACCTTTGAAGGTATTTGAGGCCTTGGGATATTTAATGCTTTCTAAAAAGTTTATGTTATGCTTGTGATGCATGAAGCTTTCCATCTTCATTGCATCACCTAGGTCACAAGGAACGCAAAGATTGTATTTACCAAGTCTCTCTTGATGGAAGAAACTATAATACAAATGCCTATTGGAGGGGGGACTGGCTCCATATGAATCCGGTCCTCAACTATTGTCATGTTCTCTAAACTCTCTCTCTTTTGCAAAAGTATTGTTCATGCCAAGTTAACTAAGTACCATGTTTATGTTGCTACCATCAATTAAGTTCACCTGCTATGCTCACAAAGAAATCTAACAAAAGTGCTTCACCTAATTTCCTAATTCCTCTACTCTCAAAGTTCATAGGCCATTTCCATTACATAAGGAGCGAAGGTTGCATCTAAATAGGGGTCCAAATGGAGATGGTCTATCAAGGAGAAATGTGAAATAAGTGCTTCTAGACTTACCTGAGCAAGGGACCAAGAGGAGAGATGGTTACATCTCAATAGGGTTCCAGAATGAGGTAGTCTATCAAAGAGCAACGTGCATCTAATGGGGCTTAAAAGACCTTAGGGTTAGCTTCATCAAACACCTCCAATGGTTAGTGTTAAAAGTTCTTTGACCTTAGGCAAGCTAGGGTTGAGCTTGAGGAGGGAACTCGGCCTAAGCTTTAGAAGCTTCCCATGCTTGGGAACTAAGGTGCTTGAGTCAACAAGAGACCTACAAACTTACTGAGGAAGATGCTCGAGAAGCTTCCTATGCATGAAAGTCCCAGAGTATCTTTGACTTAACCTTCCACTCACCCAAAGGGCACATGGGACAAATATCAAACTCTCCCCAAGCTTAACCACATGGTGTGCTTGAATGCTATTGGTTGGGCTAAAGAGGGGTCCAATGAGCTTCTAGTTCCATCCAACAAATATCTATATATTTTCAAGCTCTCTTTGTCTCTAAGGGGTAAGGAGGACACTTGCCCAAAGACTACCCATGTACTTGAATGCATGCTACATGTGATTGTCTAGGGGGGGGAGGGGTCCAATGAGCTTGAAACATGTGTAAAAGCTACAACTCACACCAAGCAAGCAAGGGGGGTGTTGGGGGGATATACACCACACACACACACTCATTTTGTGGATTCATTCTCACTTGGTGAAAGTAGAGGAACTCCACCTCCTTCTCCAAGAGTGAGAGCCTACACCAACACTCTTAGCTATGGAATGTAAATCCAACCAAGAGTCATGCTTCAATGCTTAAGCTTGCCATCTTCTCCATCTTCATTACTATGCTATTATATATGCTAGCAAGAAGAGTGATGATAAGTGAAGAATTATTTCTTTCTCCTATGGAATGTTTCTTCTTCCTCTTCCCTATCCTCATTCCCCGCTAGCTCTCTCCACCTTCAAAGGTATTTGAGGCCTTAGGACTGAGGCTTGGGATAGTTAATGATTTCTACAAATTTTATGTTATGCTTGTGATGCATGAAGCTTTCCATATTCATTGCATCACCTAGGTCACAAGGAACACAAAGATTTTTATTGAACCAAGTCTCTCTTGATGGGAGAAACTATAATACAAATGCCTATTGGAGGGGGGATGGGCTCCATATGAATCCGATCATCAACTATTGTCATGTTGTCTAAACACTCTCTCTTGCAAAAGTATTGTTCATGCCAAGTTAACTAAGTACCATGTCTATGTTGCTACCATTAATTAAGTTCACCCGCTATGCTCACAAAGTAATCTCAGAAAAGTGCTTCACCTAATCTCCTAATTACGCTACTCTCAAAGTTCATAGGCCATTTCCATTACAGCAAATTTTCAGATTAATGGAATGCTTAGTGATAAGATTAGTTGTACCGGTTTCCTGTTCCTTGGTTTCTTCTGATTACAATGGTCAATGCCAACATCAGAGTCTTCTGAATCTATTTTTGAGACCATGTCCTCCTCTTTGGATGACTTTCATGCTGACATGTGGCTTCTTTTGTCATTCTCATTGTCCTCAGTATGTCTATGGCTCCTCTAAGATCCATGGGAACGATTCCTTCTTTCAGTCCGCTTGGATTGTCTACATCGAGAATGGGAATAATGCTGAGAAACCCTTGATTCTTCAATTGTGCTTGGCCTTGTCCCCACATCTCTCTCATTTCCAAGTTGCTGGTTAGTTTTAGAGACTTGTTCTGACTCTTCTAGAATTGGGATGACACAAATAGGTTCTTCCATGAATCTAGTGCTTGTCGACCTCGTATGGGAGGCATGTCTACTTTATATTCGCTTTAACACCACCTGGAGATAGTTCACCTGTCTAGAGTAATTTAGCTCAAGCCACCATGATGACCAAAATGGAATGAATTGGATGTGTTCAAACAACTATTTCAGAGTGGTTATTAGAGTTAGTTGATATCAGACTTATGACTTCAGATCAGACTTCAGAGTATTGAAAGACAAAATTGAAACTATAAATGGAATGACACTTGAAGCATGAATTAGAACTCGAACTATATTACTCAGAGACTGAACAAAGTACACTAAAATTAGCATTGAAAGACCTTCAACTTAAAGAGATCACAAAGTACGTTGGCCATTGGATGAAGATATGATTACAAGGCTTGGGATTAGGCCTAGATTACAAAAAGATGCCTACTAGAAGAGCTAGAGATATCGAGAGAGCCCAAAATGAAATAGTGGGTCCTATTTATAGTCCCTTCGACTAGTGTCTGATTGATTGTGTACTATCAATTACCATGGCAACTCTTTGGTTATTGCCTCTAGAAGCTTCTAGCGGAGTCACCCACCAGCCAAGAGTTGTTCCCGCCTTCTACAACACTTTTATATCCTATCAGGTTACCAAACTAGTGTCGAGGACCGAAGCTATACAAGATTATCAAAAAATTATGAGCCTAAGTACTGGAACCAAAACCAAACCTTCAAGAATTTCAAACCTAGACCACCTAGAGCTCAACAAAATGTCACTCAACAAAACTTCCACCAGAATCAAAGACCTCCTTAAAATTCGGGAAATTTAAGACAAGGTAACCCAACTTTTGTGAAAAATGAGCCACCCAATAACAGTAAAAATGTGAATGACTTCAACTAGCAAGCTCCTCCATGAGAAGGAGGGGGAAATGAACGGCCTCAAGGAAGAGCTCAAGTTAATAGAGCTCAATGTGCTAGGGGTGAAGGAAATCAAGCAAATGCGTATGTTCGTGTTGTGATTGAACATCAAGGAGTTAATGAATAGTTTTCAATAACTCAGACCCCAAGAGAGTATCAAGGTAAGCATTCTACCTTATTGATGGATTTTGGGAGTATATGTTCTTTCATCTCTCCTAGATACATTAGAAATCTCATTTTGCCTAAACACCCTGATACTAACTTCACAATGGAGTTAGCTCTACGAGTAAGAAAGTTGAATCTTTTACTCCTGTGGGTGACTTGAATTTTGTTTTGGATGGACACAAAACTTCAGCTCATTTTAGAGTGTTATACATAGGAGTCTATGATGGAGTTTTAGGGATGGATTGACTTAAGGCCATTGATGCTCACTTACATTGCAAAAATATTTCATTAACTTTTGTAAATGAGCATAACTCTAGGGTTATTATTACCAAAAAGTGGAGACAACCGAAACTTAATTTGTAAGCTTCACTCTCAGGGGGTGCACCTTTAAGAAATCATTCATATAACATGTGTTCAAAGAGTATTAAAAAAGGCCCTTCACTTACATACTTAAAGATTGATGATTTATTTGATTGATTACATAGAGCTTCTAGTTTCACTTGATTGATCTTAAGTCTAGGTATCAAGAAATCTAAATCTAGGAGGAAGATATACCAAAGATGGGATTCAACACTCGATTTGGACATTATGGGTTTACACTCAATGATGCCTTTTTTACCTACAAATGCTGTAGCAACTTTCAATTGCCTTCTGATCAACATGTTTCAAGAACATTGTGATGATTTTATTCTTTTATTCTTTGATGATGTTTTGGTTAACTCAAAGAATAAGGAAGAACATGAACAACATTTGTGGTGAGTACTTTAACTTCTACGTGAGAACTAGCTTTATGCTAAGCATAGCAAGTGCACCTTCTTCAATGACAAAGTGAAATACTTGGGATTTATTGTGTCCAAGGATGGCATCTCTATTGACCTGAGTAATATTGAAGTCGTTTTAGCTTGGCCTACACCTAAATTTGTCAACAAGTATGCGGATTCTTGGATTAACAAGATGGTATCGTACTTTTATTGAAAGCTATACTAAGATAGATTTTCCATTGACTAATATCCTTAAGAAAGCTAAATTGTTTGCTTGGAATAAATGCCCTCAAGCTAATTTTGATCAATTCAAATAAGCTTTGGTGAATGCTCCAATTTTATAGCTTTTGGACTCACGTAGGCGTTTGCTATCCTCACTTAGACCACTTTGTTGCACTTTCTTAGTATCTTCCTCATGCATCCCTGAAGCTTCAAAAATGTCAAGCTTAGAGATAGAACTTTTTCATGTACTTTAGGCTTCTTCCATAGGCCTCAAGAAGAGCTAAACTTTGTTAAAGAGCATTTTATCTTAAAACAAGATCTCACAACATATAGTGAGCACTACTAATAAAAATTAGAAAAAGAAATTATGCTTTCCATTAATCTTACTTGTAAGGACATATCCTTACCATCCAAGTGTGAGCTTTTAAGATTTTATGATTTCCAATTAGAATCTCACACATGATTGAAAAAGATATGTCCCCAACAAGGGATCCTTCTAAAACAAGCCTTACCTAACACTAATTACCACACGAACTTGAATAAATGTGTAAGTGGTGGGGTCAATGACTCTAAAGTGAGATGCACCTTTCAAAAAAATTGAGCGTCATTCAATTTTTCCATGTTTACTTTTTCTGTTCGTGTTTATTGAGTTTTCTTTATAAGGGAGTAAAATGGTTATTTTTTTGGGTGGGCGGGGGCGGGGGCGGGGGGGGGGGGGATCCCATGTGAGTATGTGGTTAGAGCATTGTGTTGCCAATGGGGAGGTCTTGGGTTCAAATTGTACGCAATTGCGATGTGGGTCTCATGGACGTTTTTTAAACCATCCCCCTTCCTCAAGATTCTCGCAAAAGTCTAGGTGCCATCGATCCCACTACCCTGGGGTCGTTAAGACCTCATGGTATACAAGAGAAATAAGAAAGCTAGGAATACATTTAACCTATCTTTTCATGTCAAGCATTGACTTATTTTTAGTTTTTTTTTTCACAAACTCACATAGTGAGTGTATACTATGGTCTACATAAGGCTATTGAGAATAAATTCAGAATAGGAGCTCCTTTGTGAGACAAAGAAAAATAGAAAATGACACTAGTATTTTAAACCACGTGGTATCACAATAATATTATGTGTTTTTTTTTTTATAAAAGTGTGATAGTGACTCTATTTAGTTTACAATATATTTCAAAGGCATGAAAAATAATTATTGACACAATACTCAATGCCTCTCTTTAAAGAAAGAGGTACACAAATGCCAAAACGTTCTCTCACATATGCATAAAAGAAATAATTGAAAACAAGTGAAAGGGTCACGGTGGCTTTCTAAAACAATAAGAAAGTGAAAAAATCATTAGGTTGAGTTTAAATAGAGTTATATAAGATGAATCATTCTTCGACTATATCTCTTTTATTATGCGATTGAGTTTCCTCCTTACAAAGAAGCAAACCGAAAATAATAGTAGAAATTTTGAATGTGCAAGATTTTTGAATTAAGGTCTCACATATTTCACCAGTTTTTTTTCCCTTTACCATGGTTTGATCATTTGAGATATATATATGTGTGTGTGTGTGTGTGTATGTGTGTATATGTACATATATGTGTGTGTGTATATATATATATATATATATATATATATATATATATATATATATATATATATATATATATATATATATGTGTGTGTGTGTGTGTGTGTGTGTGTGTATATATATGTATGTATTTATATGTATAGAATTTACTAAATTATGCAAGGTGAATCTTTACTTTAGCATTCTAAAGCAAGTGACGTGCAGCCATGTAAGGATGTGAAATGAAAAATGAAAGATGAAATAGAAAGATTCATTTAATTTTTTTAAATGAAAATAACATTTAAGGTAAGTCTAAATCATCACTGAAAACATTGAAAGTATGCCTAACTCAATCCCTCTCTAAGGCTTCTTTTACAAAGCCAAAAAGTTTATTATCGTTAGCTTGCCTTGTGGCAATAATTTCCAAGCTAGAGATGCACCCAAAATTAAACCCTTTACTAAGGACTACTTATGTAGTCGAAAAAGGTCTTTTCATCTCATAGCCTTGCACTATTGGTACAGAGTGTTTATTGTTTACCGAAGCTTGAGAGATGGGATAGACAATGGGCAAGGATTTGCATGGATCTTGAGGGGGATGGAAAACCCACAAAAATTGGACAATGTTGACTTTCTCAATACCCAATAGAGCATAGAATGGGCAACCTCTTTGTTGGTAGGTTAATGTGCTAACTACGTGCTCGCATGGGGGCTTGGTTGTCCAAACCTCCACTTCGTAGTCTAGTAAAGTGAACACGCACAAGCAAAAGTAAACTCCACCCTACAATGTAAACTTGGCTACCATCCAACGGATACCCATTGCCATGATTGTGACTGTGTTGCCCATCGTTGATCCCAAGGCTTTGGCTCCATTAAAAACCCCGTGGTCTTTAGTGTGGAGGCTTGCACTACTTGACTTCCTTTTAGTTTTACTAATAAAACGGCGTCGCCTTCGGTGGCGGCATGGCCCCTTTTACACTCAAACCCCTTGCTCTTACTTAGCATCTCTCTCTCTCTCTCTCTCTCTCTCTCTCTCTCTCTCTCTCTCTCTCTCTCTCTCTCTCTCTCTCTCTCTCTCTCTCTGCATTGTTCCTCAGTCAGCCCCTCAAATGCATGATGCCTACGGCTTTGCCTAGTTGCCAAAGGCTACTCACCAGTATTCGGGGAAATCGTGCTTTACAATTGCATCACTTTGAAATTTGAAAATTCTTTTTGAGAGGAAGAGAAAAAGGAAAAAACTCGCTTACATTCTAGACTTAAGGCTCCTAAGTACAACAACTTTTCTTACATGTTGACCAAGACATTCCCAATCATGTCTTTTTTCAACAGCGCATGACTAATAGTATCATTGGGATTCTTCTAGCATCTTGCATAATTCCACATGTCCGGAGAGGACGTGACTCCATCTGCTTGCTCCAAATTCGCTAAGAACAGCTCACGACCCATAACTTCCTAGCCTTGGCCCTCTTGGACATATGCCACAATCAATGCGTTCCAAGGGATGATGTTTTTGATAGTGAGCTCCTTGAGCGTAAGTAATTGCATATCAAGGGATTCCCTTGCTCCACATCTTTAAAAAAAAGCTCATAGCTTCCTCACCCTACCCTTTCGGGCATATGCCGTAATCAGTGCGTTCCAAGGGGCAATACTCCGGATAGGGAGTTCTCAAGCATAGGTGAAGGTGATTGCATCTCGAGGGTGCCCTCACTTTGTGTATGCTAAAGACAAAACAAAGCCTCCTCGTCTTGCCCCTCTTGTGCTTATGCCCCAATCAATGCAATTTAGGAGACGAAATTATGGATGTAAGGCTCCTAAGTACACTACTTTTTGCCTACATGTCGACCAAGACATTCCCAAGCGCATCTTCTAGTATCTTTCGGAATTCTTTTAGTCTCTTTTGTAATTCCACATGCCTGTATGCAGAGGTGACTGCATGTGCTTGCTTCAGATTCGCTAAGAACAACCTACAGCTTCCCTCTTGGGCATATGTTGCAATCAATGCATTCCAAGGTACAATATCCTGGATTAGAGGGAGCTCCACACCTGATTGGTTATGCCCGATGTTCAGGAAAAATGGGTGTCAAATTAATATCATGCCATTTTCAAGTTCAAAAATGCTAGTTAGGGCAAGGTGAAAAGGAGAAATTCTGCCCCAAAATAGAGAAAAATAGTGTAAAAATTCAAAGCCTCCTCGCCTTGCCCCTCTTGTGCTTATGCCACAAGCTATGCAATTTAGAAGACGACATTTTGGATGGTAAGGCTCCTAAGTACACCACTTTTTGCTTACATGTCAACCAAGACATTCCCAACCATGTCTTTTAGTATCTTTTGGAATTCTTTTAGTCTCTTCCATAATTCCACATGCCTGCAAGCAGAGGTGACTACATCTACTTGCTCCAGATTTGCTAAGAACAACCCACACCTTCCCTTGTCTTGCCCCTCTTGTGCTTATGCCACAATTTCAATTTAGGAGACGACATTCTGGATGTAAGGCTCCTAAGTACACTACTTTTTGCTTACATGTTGACCAAGACATTCCCAAGGACATCTTTTAGTATCTTTCGGAATTCTTTTAGTCTCTTTCATAATTCCACATGCCTGTAAGGAGAGGTAACTGCATTTGCTTGCTTCAGATTTGCTAAGAACAACCTACAACTTCCCTCTTGGGCATATGTTGCAATTCAATGCATTCCAAGGTATGATATCTTGGGTTAGAGGGAGCTCCGCACCTTACTGGTTATGCCTGATGTTCAGGAAAAATGTGTGTCAAATTAATATCATGCCATTTTCAATTTCAAAAATGCTAGCTAGGGCAAGGTGAAAAGGAGAAATTTTGCCCCAAAATAGAGAAAAATAGTGTAAAAATTCAAAGCCTCCTCGCCTTGCCCATCTTGTGCTTATGCCACAAGCTATGCAAGTTAGGAGATGATATTTTGGATAGTAAGGCTCCTAAGTACGCCACTTTTTTCTTACATGTCGACCAAGACATTCCCAACCATGTCTTTTAGTATCTTTTGAAATTCTTTTAGTCTCTTCCCACATGCCTGCAAGCAGAGGTGATCTCATCTACTTGCTCCAGATTCGCTAAGAACTACCCATAAATTCCCTCATCTTGCCCCTCTTGTGCTTATGCTGCAATCAATGCAATTTAGGAGACAAGCTTGTGGATATAAGGCTCCTAAGTACATTATTTTTTTCTTACATGTCGACCAAGACTTTCCCAAGCAAATGTTTTAGTATCTTTTTGAATTCTTTTAGTCTCTTTCGTAATTCCACATTCCTGTAAGCAGAGGTGACTGCATCTGCTTGCTTCAGATTCGCTAAGAACAACCTACAGCTTCCCTCTTGGGCATTATGTTGCAATCAATGCATTCCAAGGTACGATATCCTGGATTAGAGGGAGTTCCACACCTGACTTTATGCCCGATGTTGAGGAAAAATGTGTCAAATTAATATCATGCCATTTTCAATTTCAAAAATGCTAGTTAGGGCAAGGTGAAAAGGAGAAATTCTGCCCTAAAATAGAGAAAAATAGTGTAAAAATTCTAAGCCTTCTCACCTTGCCCCTCATGTGCTTATGTGGCAAGCTATGCAATTTCGGAGATGACATTTTGGATGGTAAGGCTCCTAAGTACGCCACTTTTTGCTTACATGTCGACCAAGGCATTCCCAACCATGTCTTTTAGTATCTTTTAGAATTCTTTTAGTCCTTCCGTAATTCCACATTCCTGCAAGCAGAGGCGACTGCATCTACTTGCTCCATATTCACTAAGAACAACCTACAGCTTGCCTCTTGAGCATATGCTGTAATCAATGCATTCCAAGGTACGATATCTTGGATTAGAGGGAGCTCCACACCTGACTGGTTCTACCCAATGTTTGGGAAATGTGTCTCAACTTAATATCATGCCATTTTCAATTTCAAATATGCCAGTTAGGGCAAGGTGAAAAGGAGAAATTCAGCCCCAAAGTAGAGAAAAATAGTGTCAAAACCCAAAAGATAACTTAGTTTCTAAAAGCTCCCCTCGGCAAATTGAAAGAAGGGAATTTTGTATGTTTGGAAAAATGATTTTTCCCCAAAAATGGTTCTTCCTTTGAAAAGTCTCTACTCTACGAAAGTCCTAGAGTGTGTACATGCTCCATACATGTAAGAGCCTAGAGGTGTGAAGTCGACTGGAGGCTTAAAGCAATGTAGGTTTGGTCTTTTTCATGGTATTTGAGTATATGTCAAGCTTGTAATTTAGAGCTAGATAGAGTGCATTACATAATCCAAATCGAGCTCTTTGCTTACTCTTAAAGCAAGTTAAGCTGCTAGCTGGTAGCCATTTCAGTGTGTGGCTCTTTGGGTGGTGCTGTGGTGGCTGCTTGTGGTTGTGGCAGGGGTTCTACTTCTCCTTGAGGCGTTGCAGTTGCCTCAATTGATTCTGCTACTTGAGGCTTCATGGATGCCTCAGTTATTTCTTGTTGGGTGGTCGTAGAAGGGTCTACCTCAGTTTGCTCTATTGCGTTTGGCTGTTCAAAACTTGTTGCTACCTGTTGTTCATGCTCTTTTTCTTTGGTGCCTCCTTGGGTTTAGTTGTGGGTGAAGGGCTTGGGCTTGGCATGGGATGATCTGCCTGCTCCGTAGTGGGTGAGGTGGATTTTGGAGACATCTCCTCCTCATAGTGCTGTGTCTTGCTTTGTTCCATAGCCTCCGCTTATCTCTATTGCTCGGATGCGTCTTCCTTTACTTTCTTTTCAGCTTCTTGAGCTTCTTTTAACTTTAGGGCTTCTGCCTCTGCATACATGCATTCAAGGAAGTTTGCAAGATCCTTTGCTTCTTTCCTTGCAGGGTTCTTGGTTCTGGGTCCCCTTATCTCTCTTGGAACCCATCTTTTTGGGTCCTCACCTGCAGCTTGGCGGATCCTTTCATAAGTTTGCTTTTCTCTTTCAAGCCTCTCCTTCTTTTGTTGAGGTTCTTCTTGATGTGCGGCTACAGCTTTCTTATTCATCTCTTCAATTTTGGCCACCTTTCCTTGTTATCTTAGCTCTCACTGCTATGAGCTTCGTAGGAGATTTCAGCAGATTCTTCATCTGACTTATATCCTCTCTTTGATGAACGCGTGGTTCTTGGAGAAGGTTGAGCAGTTACAATCCATGTGTTTTGATATGGGGTTGGTGGCAAATTGTTGGCCATGCCAATAGCATGATATGACATTCTTGTCAGTACTTCAGGCGCGCCCAGATAGGTGATTTTACCTTCTTTCTTGGTGCCTTTCAGCATTGTTAACACATACTATGCATGATCAATTGGCTGCCTGGTTGTCGACTTCAACACTTGGGTGAAGGTGGTCGCAACTGGATGGCTTGGGGTGGTGTACCAGGGCGATGTCTTTGATTAAAAGTGGAAATGTTGATGGTATAGGCGTGCTGATTCTTCCACTTGCCTTTGGATGAGGTCGGCAAAAGTTGCAGCAACAATCTCCTTGGTGATTTTGCATGTTGTCTTTCTGTCTCGAGCCCGCATTGTCATCCCTTCACTCGGCAGCTTCAGTGCCTCGGCCACAATCTCTTTTGTGATCACTACTTCGACTTCTACCCTTGTTGGTCAGTGATTTGGGCTGACCCATCTTCTTTAATTGTAGACAATAGTTCATATGCTTTCTAGAAATCTACACCACATGGTTCCTGGTCGTAGAAGTCTCTGAGGCCCAGCCTTCTATTGGATTCTTTTGTGTCTAGCTTGATAGCTACATCATATATTTATTTTGGTAGCATTTGCAGCTCCACTTGGTGTCCTTCTTCGCTCTTAAACCTGCTTGTGAAAACCGTGGTGTTGTTTTCTTCAATATGTTCTCTTGACAAGTATGTTACCTTGGCCGTCTTTACTGAACTTGGGTCTAGTTGATAGGGTGACAGCTCTTGCAACTTTTCCTTCTGGACAAGCAGCTTGCATTGCTCCTGTTATAAGTGAATACCGTGCTAATAGTTAGAAAATTTTGCAAATCTCTCTTTGAAATGCCTTGAGTCTAAACTGCTGACAAATTGAGTCCGATTTGCTTCAAATCAATTTTGGAGCATGCATAGATGTATAAAAACATGTAAAGATCAAAATCATACAGTTCAAGCAAAACTTTACAACAAAATTAAATAATCGCGATTATTTACAGTTGGGAATTTTTTCCAACTTTTTGCATTTTTGACATGATAGGCTTGAAACATGTAGCATTTAGGTGCTCTGAGTGAAGTGTGGACTCATTTGAGTGCACTGGGTGGAAATGGTGCCAGATTTAGTCTTTGAGTCTTTGAAACTGTAGACATAAAGGGATTTTGAGTTTTTGAGATCCAAATTTTCTCAAACTTGGTCAGTGGACTTGGGACATCATGTTCTTTGGTCCCGTAAGGTCAAAGTTGCAATTTTCACCAATTTGGCAAGAAAGTAAATAATCGATATTACTAACTTGTTCATCAAAATGTACATTTTCTGGTGCCACTTGGTTCTAAGCATAATGTAGACTCTGTGTATGAGATATGGGGTGATTTGGATCAAAAAATGCGACAGATAACTGAAAAATTGGGTAAGAAAGACTTCTTTGCGTTTTTTGACAATTTTCCAAGTTTTTCTTGATCAGTTTGGCTCATACTTGAAATGTGACATGTAGTAGGTGTGTACAAGTGATAGGTGAAAGCCAAAAAAACACAAAAGTAAATAATCATGATTATTTACAACAGTTAATTTTTTTGCTAAACTTGACAATTTGATGACCTAGACATATTCAACACATCTAAAACAAGTTCTAAATTGAATTTGGTAAATTTTTGTCGTGTTGGCATCACTTTATGCTTTGTCGACTCTAAATTCCCGATTTTTGTGATTAGATGGCCTGTGGAGTTCGTTAGTCACTTTTTAAGCTATGGACTTGTCCGCTACATAGTCCTGAAGCTACCCATCTAGTTTTGGCCCGTTTAGAGTCAATTTCACTTCATATGTCAAATTTGACGCTTTGTAGCCTTCGAGCTGTTTTCTACTATTTGAGAGCTTGCCTTGACTGTTTTCATGAAACCATCCATGTACATTGTGTATAGACCCAGTCTATATGTTGTCTGTGGAGTCAGAATCCAATTCTGGCATCTCGCAAAAACCTAGATTTTCTACTTGGGACCCCCCTTGACCCCTACCGCCTAATGGTTATCTGGTGATATAGAAGTGTTCTATTATATAGGGGCATGCGACAATTCAAGTCTCCTCCAATTTGGTTGAGCTGACAGGCCGCTATGGTTAATTTTGTGTCATAAGACTTTGTGCACTCCTAGGTTTCTAGGGTTTTTTCCTGAGCCTAAACTTGCTACCGGCCATATAGAATTGATCATTGATAAGCTTAGAACTTACCCCTCATGTCTTGTGTGAGACGGTGTTGTAAAAGGGTGACTGTGAACTCCGGAAATCGCGCGCGAAGAAGGTCGAGAGCTCTCTTCTCCAAGGGCGACTAGTGGAAATGAGGTGATTTTGGACTACCTTGGATATTTATACTCGAACTTTCCAAACTACTTTTTCCCAAATTCCCTTGTTAGTCCTACTAGGCCATGAAATCTATGTTACACTCAAAAATTTCCTCAATCGGATTCTGGTAGCTCATTCTGCAAGAATTTGCGAAAGTAGACCTTGGCCGCCTAATCTAGCCTTCCCACTTCCATCTGCCAATTTGATTGAATTTTTTTGTGCCTGTCCGCCTTGTCCTTCTGGTCATCAATGTATCTTCAGTTTCTCCATTTGAGCTCATTTGCTATTTATTATTAATTTTTGGACCTGTTTATTGAAAAATCAAAGAAAATAACAAAATGTGCTAAAAAAGCAAAGTGAAAAATCAATAATTAGGGAAATCCATTGAAAAACATAGCTTTATTGTCTCTTTGTGGATTTCTCTATTTTTAAGTC
Source organism: Adiantum capillus-veneris (assembly GCF_014529385.1). Taxonomy (NCBI): domain Eukaryota; kingdom Viridiplantae; phylum Streptophyta; class Polypodiopsida; order Polypodiales; family Pteridaceae; genus Adiantum; species Adiantum capillus-veneris. The sequence goes on along the minus strand of NC_140931.1, from coordinate 146,108,308 downwards.
CCAATATCAAGAATAATTATAAAAATAACAAAAAAAGACCATTTTTTGATAGTATATACACTATTTACACTCATCGCGGAGATGTTATCAGTTAAATTTCACTGTTGATGATTTGTAAGGGCATTATAAAGTAATTTTGCAAAAAATCACACGTTAACATCAAATTTTTTTCTCCCTCTTCAAACATTTCCCTTAATTACTTAGTTCCCTTCCACCCCTCCTACATGGCGTACTCCGGGACGACTGTGTGCATGGGTTGAACAATCATGTCTATGCATAGCTTTGGTTGGCTCTACCATGCTTTGAAGATCAATGCATCGCAAATCATTATGTTGTGCAAGAGTTGGATCTTGAGTAATTAACTCAAGGATTTCTGATGTCGAGGTTTTCTTTTGCTGTCTTCCAAAGAGCAAATCTTGTAGCTTGTGTGCTCTCTGCTTTATTGTACCATCAGGATGCTTTCGCACGTTGATTTCCTGAGGTGTTGGTATCGATAATGATGGTTGTTGAGCTTTTATCCGCCATTGGTATCTTGGTTTGTCTTGGTCAGAATGTTGTGGTTGCGTCTTTTGAGACTTAACTCTCCATTGCTTTATTGGTTTTATAGTTTGCGGAGAAAATAAGTGCTCCTTTTTCTTCCAAATCCATTTTGTTTTAGGTTCCCTGCCCGAAGATACTCCTCTTTGTGTTTTGAACCTTGGAACCGTCTTTGGTACGATAGATGATGTTTTGGGCACCCAAATTTGAATCGGCTTGTCCTTAAGCTGTGCTTCTGGTACCCAAATTTGTGTGACTCCTTACATGCTACTTGTAGCATTTGCTTTTCTATAGGATGGAGAAGATTGATTGCTTCGTGGTCTGGTTTGCTGGTAACATCCTTTCCATTCCTCCTTGCTTGGTGCAATTGGAACAATGAGTTGTCCGCCTTTAGGTGATAGCCTGAGCTGATTGGTATCCCAATCAGGTACTGCCTTGTACGTCCGCATCCATGAGATTCCAAGAATCATTGTCTCATTCATGTGTTCATCTGGTAAGCATACAAACTGATGATGGCATGAACATCCATGTACTATTACATTTAAGTTGACTACTCCCAATGTCGGTGTTGGGTTGAATCTTGTTGCATCCTTTAATAGTCACTATTCCTGCTGTCAAAGACTGACTTGTTGCTTTCTTGTACGTGGAATAAATGACTGCATTTACTCAAGCTCCCGTATTGATCAATGCATTTGTGCTATGATTGTTCAGTTATACTTTGATGCGAAGGTCCATTTTATCTAACCATTTGTCATCTGTTGACACTGCATCTTTCTGTAATTCCCATAGTCGGTCATTTAGTTCTAGAGTGTTGATGGGAATAGGTATTTGTTGATTTTTGAGAGCAATTTTTCTTTTGAGTACTTGAAGCCGAGATTCCTCTTGGGCTTCATTAATAATATGCTACTGTTTTATCTTTCTTTGCTTTGCTGCATGCATCTTTTCCAGCAATTCATTGGCTAGTGGCAAATTGTACTTCTTTAAATGGCATCCACTAAATCAGTTAGCCATTGGTTCATCATCTAGGGTGGACAACTTAATTGCTCCACTTGGAGATACATCTTCAATGATAAACGGTCCGTTTGTCTTTTTCTTAAACTTGAAAATGTGTTGCTTAAGGGAATAGACTAAAACTAAGTCCCCTTTTTTGAAGATTTTTATAATTAGATGGGAATCAAAAAATTATTTTTCTTTTTTCTTTTGTGCATAGATGTGAGCTACAACAGTTAGCCTTTGCTCATCAATCTTTTATAAATCTTCAAGCCTCTCTGACAATTCATGTCCAGTCCACTCAAGATCCTTAACTACCCTTAGTGTCGGCAATATAAATTCTATCGGTAGTATGACATCAAGACCATAAAAAAGGTTAAAGGATGTAGCATTTGAAGCTCTCTTGAATGAAACTCTATAAGCCCATAGAGTGGCATGGAGATTCATTTCCCAATATGTCCTTCCTGAACTAACCACTTTAGTCAATACCGAGCTAAGAGTTTTATTCGTATGCTCAGCTTGTCCATTTGCTTGTGGGTGATAGGGAGCTGATTTGTTATGGATGACCATAAATTTGTTAGCAGATACTCAATTACCATTGAGGAAATAAGTTCCCCTATCACTGACAATTTCTATTGGAAGTCCATATCTTGTGAACACATTCTCATACAAGAATGCGGTTGTGGTTCTGGCATCATTCTTTTGAGTTGCTTTAGCCTCGGCCCACTTGGTAAAATAGTCCGTAGCTACAATGATATATTGAGCTTGGGTTCTATAAGCAGGTGGTTGTATTGGCACAACAAAGTCTTTCTGTGGTTGTGTAGTTTTTCTCTGCCATATTCAATTGTCTGCGAGTATAAGAAATAGGAAAATCAATTTTCCTGTCTCATGGTTGAGCTAGTATGCACCCAATGGCAAAACTAGATGCATCTACATGTATGTGGAATATCTTATTCCAATCTGGTGCTTTCAATATTGGAGTTGAAGTGAAAGCTTGCTTAAGCTTCATGAAGGATTCTTCACACTCACCAATCCATTCAAAGAGTGTAATCAAGCTATACATGGGTTTTGCAATTATAGCATACATGTAAATGAATCGTCTGTAATATCTACAATGTCCCATGAAAGCTTGAACCCCTTTGACTGTTGTCAGTCTAGATAAATCAACAATACATGAATTTTATCCATATCAGTAGCTATTCCAAAGAGTGTAATCAAGCTATACATGGGTTTTGCAATTATAGCGTACATGTAAATGAATTGTTTGTAATATCCACAATGTCCCTTGAAATCTTGAACCCTTTTGACTGTCGTCAGTCTACACAAACCAGTAATAACATGAATTTTATCTATATCAGTAGCTATGTCATTTTTAGACACTATATGTCCAAGAATTTTTCCTTGTCTGTTCATGAATGTGTACTTTTCAGGATTTAAGCAAATCCTATAAAGTCTACATTTTTCAAATACCTGTTTGAGGTGTTTAAAATGATCAGCCCGGATTGATGAGTGTACATATAGATCATCCATAATATACTTCCAAGAAATTACGAAGGTATTCCTTAAAAGCATGGCTCATTAATGTTTGGAAGGTGGCAGGAGCATTCGTTAACCGAAAAGGCATTACCCGATAGACAAAAATACCCCATTCAATTGTAAAGGCGGTTTTATGATGACCCTTGGGGTGAACCAAAAGCTGATTGTATCCCGAAAATCCATCTAAAAAGATGTAATTTCTTGCAACTCGTTTTAAAACATTCTCAGTGATTAGAAGAGGAAAGTTGTCTCTAATGGTAGCTGCATTCACTTTCTTGAGATTGAAACACACTCTTAATTTTCCATCTCTTCTTCCGTCAGGTTATTTGCAATGTAGGCAAGGCTAGGCTCTTCTCCTCGTCGGCGGCCAGATCTATCTTTTTTGTGTTTTCAGGTCCTTCGTATGACTCGCCCTGTTTTCGTAGTTCCGTAATAGGTTGTTTGACTATGATATTTTGGTCTTGGAGAGTATATTTCTTGTAATGGGATGGAACACTCATTACATCTTTACCTTCCTCCTCAATGGTTTCCATTTCCATTGTATATATCTCCTTTAGAGCTTTCTTCAACTCTTGATACTTCTTTCTCCGTTCAACTCATGTCATGGTTGAATTCTTGTCCTGGTATTTAGGTTTTGCTTGAGTTTCCTTTCTTGTTTTGCTTGATATTTTTGATATTTTCCACTTTTTGTTTAAAGGATATCTACCAGTGATTTTTTCTTTGACACAATCATGTGCATCTATCTGCATCAGAAACTATGTTCTACTGGAGACTGATGGCATAGGTCTAGCTTTCAAGTGTTCTCGTGTCTCTTTTTCTTCTATACCATTTTTGTCTTCTCGGTTTTTGGTTTGTAAAGTCAAAAAACTTTTCGTCCCCTCCTTTTATGAGTAGTTTAGCTCTCACATATTCTTTTCCTGACCCCAAATCATCTGAGGTAGCTGAATGTTCTTCTAGCTCATCTGTTGCATCATAATAGAGGTCTGAAAAGACTCGTTGAGCTTTCATCAAGTCCTTGGATTCTTGAATTTCTTCTTCAATGTGAAGGGTTGAGATCATGGATGGGAATTATGTCATAGCCGTCCTCATTGCAAATTTGAGTAGGCATAGACATGTTTACACATACATCTATTGTTGCTAAAATTTGAGTCCACTAAAATGGCTCAAACAAATGCTCTGGAAAGGGTTCAGGTACATAAGCTTTTTCTGTGAAATCCCTTTCTAAGATACATTCTTCTCATTTTAAGCTCCCATTTCCTAAGGCTCCGCGCATCCGAATAGGTGTGTCTTTGTTCAACCAAGATGGAAGCTTAGTTTCTGCCGAAGAGACTGAGTCAAATTCTTGTATGGGCGTTTTTATGACATCTCTATAAGTGTGAGCTTTTGGATTAACCCTTTTATTGATCCCACTTGCTTCAAGTACAGATAATTGTTTCCCTAATCCTGGATGAGTTGTAATTGTCGCATGAAAGGTCTTCCCAAGATGATTTCATAATTGAGTTTCTTTCCAAAGTCCACTATTGCAAAAGTATGTTGATATTCAATCCCACAGGAATTAACTATCACTTTTTCAAGCAGTCCTAAGGGAATTTTGATGTGTCCATTAGCCAATTGCAATTTCATTCGAGTTGTTCTAATGGTTGGTTTCCCCCATGATTCCCATATTGCTTTTGTGGCTATGGCTATGCCTGTCCCACTATCCAATATTGCCATGGTTTCTATATCATTATATCTCATTGAAAGGGTTGTGTTTCCTTCTTCTACTTCATAGTATTCTCCTACTTTGTTCATTGGAATGGATCTAATCTCTTTGTTATCCAATTCGTGTTTCAATTTTTCCAATTTTTTTGCGATTAGCCCTGTTATCCCCACCTTCTCTAGAGTTTTCTGAAGATTATTCCATAAATATGGTCTGATTTTTAACAGGTCTCCTAAAGTAAGATTGCATTGAATGGGTGTAGACATAATTGAATGGATGTTTTCTACATCTAGGGTCTGTTCCACTCTTTTTATTTGAGTGGTTTCACACACTATGGATTCATCTTCGTTATCTCCCAAGTAAGAGGCTAGTGTTTTCAGAGTCATGTGTTTAGTCATTCTTGAAGCTTCAGAACCGCAATCCCCATACAAGGATTGTACATCCATGTCCATATCAAGAGGTAGATTGTTTAACCAAACTTCCTCTATAGGAGCTAATTTCAGAGTTAGGCTCCCATCATTAATTTCTCTAGCTTTTTCCCATAAGTGTCATGGCCGGTCTTCTTCTATGAATGGAATTCATCTAAGGCATCTTCACTATTAGGCACTATGAGTTCTGACTCTTTGGTTTCCAGGTGGGATTCTACCACCACTTTGGATTTCTCTTTATTGGTTCTTACCACAAGCTCCTCAGGTTTTGCCATACTCACGTGGCTTGGGTTTTTGTTTTTCCAGCATCTCTTGAGTAATTCTTACCAAATTTTGATAAGCTTCAAGCTTAGCTGCTTCCATGTCTGGATAAGGATAATTTTTCCGTTTGTTTTTCATGTTTTGTCCTGCTTTAGGTCCCACTTGGTAAGCTTCCAAGGCTACATTAATTGGCTCAAAAATTTTGTCTACCAAGATTTATCCTCCAGATTTCACGAGGTGGTTTCCTTGATTTCACTTCCACTTTCTTTCACTTTTTCCTAGAATAGTTTCTTTGCTTTCTTCTCAATTTCAGCCCTTTGTTTCTGTTTTCTCATCTCCTACCTTTTGCTTTTGCGTCTCTTGGTCTTTTGAGAGAAAATTTTAGTATTCTTTGAATCATCAGAGGAGTTATGTTTCTTTTTCTTAGCCTGGGGTCTGGTGATTATCTTGATCGGAACAATCGGTTCACTCTCAGATGAGCTACTAGGTATCACTTGGACTACATTTACTACTGTTTTACCCTTGTTTAAAGGATTTTTTGGACAATCTTCAGGGAACTGTCCCTTTTTGCAACATACATTGTATGCAAAAAGCTTCAACTGGCTTAATGTTCTTGTCAGGCTCTGGGCACTCATTTTTCCAATGATCATCTGCACCATAGTTATGACAATTACCAGTTCTTGGTTTAATCATGGGTCTTACCATCGGAGGTCTAACACCTTGATTAGCTACATAGTATATCGGTGCAAGATTTGGTGTATTATAAGTCATAGGTTCTTCCATTGGTGCGGAAGGTGAATTATACCAATCTCCTTCTACCATTACTATAGATGGACTAGGCTTAGCATAGGATGTAATAGGCACTGGTGCTTGTTCATCTATGACTTCCTCTGAATGCATGTACTTTACAGGTACTGCATTATGTCCAAGATATGGAGGTTGTTGACCCAACACAGATTGAGGTCTTTCCATACCCATCAGTGGTCTTTGATCTGGGGCCATATTAGGCTGATATCTGAACATGGGTTGTCCTTGTGGCCTCATAGGCACATATTGAACATTCCCATCATACTTTGGTCAGTTATAGCACTCATTGGTCTCATGGTTGGTCCATTTACCCTCGATTGCACACCATTTTTGTGGCCTAATTGGTTTTCCCCGTTGAGGTATCCCTTGCCCTAGTCCCCTCATAGGTGCTTTTTGCACATTATTCATCATGTCATTCATCCTTTTGAGCATGTCTTCTATGACTGTAAGCGGAGCTGCAGTAGCCGTTCCCACTTGTGTTGGTTTGGTGGATGTTTTTTTCTCACTTTGGTTATCCTTAGGGACATCTTCTTCATTGAAAATATCACAATTGTCTCCTAAGTCAATAGCATCTGACACACACTCCTCTAGGGTCATATACTTCTTGCTATACAGTATAGCATGAAGTTCCTTATTTAGCACTCCCTCTAAAAACAATGATAATAATCTTTCTTCTGCAGGTATTCTAGCTCTAGGCATGTTGCAATGTATTGCTTCATTCTAGTTGCACAATCCCTAACAGACTCACCTTGTTTCTGTTTGAAGCTATAGATTTGAGCTACCGTATTATGTTTGATCCCCATTTTGGAACATGCAGCTACAAATCCTTAAGCTAATGTATTCAAGTCCATGATTGACTTTGGTGGAATGTTTTGGAACCATGTCAGTGCTTTTCCTTCTAATGTCATTCCAAATCCCTCGAACTGAGTATGGAAATCCAATATTCGTTCTGCTCTTAGCACTTGCTTAAAGCTTGCTAAGTGGGCATATGGTCTATTTCTAAAAATCAGTTGGTCTGACACGTCTATTTGGTTCAACTCCCGGTCTCCTAGCAGTTGGTCCTATTTCGAGTCCTTCAAACCAGTTTGTTGGAAATATTGACTCATGTAGCCCTTGACTGACTTTAGTGTCACCCGGTTTTCTTCATGATGAGGTGGTTTTTGGTTTTTTAACCTTACTCTCCAAAGGTCTCTTGCGGAGTACATTTCTTGGAATAATTTCTGGTCCTTGGCCCAATATCCAATCCCTTATGGAATACCCTTGATATTTGGTTTGTTCCACCTCCTCAGGAGTCATCATAACAAAATTATTGTTATAAAAATTCCTAAACAGGTAGGTTGGTAGTTCTGTTGAACCCTTGTCTTTGATTTTGAAGATATAGATGATCTTCATGGGTGTTAACTATCCTGATTTGGCATGAGAAGTCTATAGGAGATCTTTGACGTTTCTATCCTCCCAACAATAGACTCCGATCGTAGGATTATTCGTACTAAGACGTTTCAAAGGCTGAATTCAAATCAACTTGATCTTATCCCTTGAATTCTAAAGTCGGTGGTCTTTCTTTTGTTGCCATATCTGGAATTATGGTATTTACTTCTAACCCCCATTTGTCTATCACATGAGGGTTTTCAACTTGTAGATACTGAGTTTCAATTTTATCCACGTACATTTTTCCTTGTTTGTTTGCCCTGATTTCCTCTTCAAACTCTATATCATGCTCATCGATGCAAATGGCATACTCTTCATTAGGATCCAGGTAAACTTGAGCTCCATGGCGATTAGTCTTATAAAAGGAGAGTATGTGCTTATATCGCACTGTCGTTTTGATTTTTGAATGAGTCGAATAGGAGGACATTTCAAATGTTGATTCGGAAAAAGTGTATGAGACTTCTTCAAAGATAGTTTCCAAGCGATCGCCTTGATTCACACTCTCTTCGGTGGATACTCTACTAGCGGTCTCTCCAAATATACCTTGATTTGATAGTATACGACCAGATCTAAGGTTCATATAGACTTGTGAAGCCCTGGGTAGAGTACTGGAATTGGAGCTGACCTCTTTAGATAGCTAATTCCAATGTTAGAATTTACATCTACTCATGAATCAGTAGAACGGGAGGAGAAGATGGAAACTGAACTGGAACAGTTATATGAACTGAAATACATCTACCGAGGAGAGAGACAGACTGAATGACTTGATTTAGTGTTCAGATTCAGATTCAAATTCAGAGTTTAGAAAGAATGAATAAAAAGTATATCTGACGGAAGTACACTCGACTACTGTATTAGGGATTCCATAGTAAGATTACAAGTGAGGATAATGTGGCTCATGAACAGCTTCAGGACTATAACCACACAACTAAGAGTAAGAAGTCAAAAGATAAACAGCCCAAAAGTATAGCCAACCCGATTACAATGTAATGGGTCCTATTTATAGCCCCTTGAAGTTACTGTGGTAACCACCATGGTAATTACTGATTGGTCCGCTGCTCGACTTTCAAGAGCCGATTCCAACCTAGTGAGACTGCCTCCACCATCTACATCCTTCCCTCCTTTCTTGAATTTTGGTAAGACTCCAAATTTTTTGAAAATATCCACCGTCTGATCCTTCTGGAAATATAGCTTTATGCCATATTTCATGCTTGTTGAGTGCTTGACACCCCTATAATTGTAATTTCAAGGATGTTCATCAGCCAAAGAGATACCAAGACCTGACTAAGAAAAGCCATCGTCTAATTCTAAAAATTCTTGGAAAAATCCACCCTCTGATTCTGAGAACAGCAAGAAAATTTATCCATCAGATTCTGAGATGGAACCAGTATCCTTCCACTGAACACCCGCTTTCTTTTGCCCTTAGGTGTTCATGGTGTCTGAGAAATCCTAGTGCCAGCATTGTCCTTCCGAATGAGTCTGTAAATGGCCTCTTGCTCAAGATAATCTGACCTCTTTGTGGTCATTTCGACTTCATAAGGCATGAGGGGATGATAAGTTTTGGTGTCAGGATCATATAGCGTGCGTCTGCCTTTTGTTAGACGAGTCCTGGCCAATTTGTGACAATGCGAAGCTGTATGGATCCATCCTTCTGGAAGAGGCTGATTTGTTTTGATCCTAGCTTCAAAGAGAATCTCATCCATCTCTCTGTATTGTGGTCCTAGGCCTAGTTTAGCCGTAATGTCCTTTTCAAGAACTTTAGAGGACTCAATAATGAGTTGCAGCAACAACTAGTTTGTGATCTTAGTGAGACCTCTAATCTCGATTTTCCATTGTCCCATACACAACTTGATCCTCTGCACCTCATCTCTTAATTCTTGCAAATCATTCAATTGGAGAGCATCATTGAATAGCATTTGCCAGGTTCCACAGTTGATCGCTCATACCAATCCTGAAGATCATTAGTAATATTATAGTATGTGAGCCGATCCACTGGTTTTGTATGTTGAGGATATAGTGCTAGAAAAAACCTCGGCAGCTCCACTTCTCTTGCTGGTAAAGCATACAGGAGTACTAGGGAATCAGGTACAAACTCTAGAAAATTAATGACAGCCTGGTTCTCTTGCTGCATCATCTTTCTGGTAACTTCCATTCCATAATTGATCACTCATACCAATCCTGAAGATCATCAGTAATCTTATAGTATGTGAGACAATCCACTGGATCTGTATGTTGAGGATATAGTGCTGGAAAAAACCTCGGCAGCTCCGCTTCTCTTGCTTGTAAATCATACGGGAGCACTGGGGAATCAGGTACAAACTCTAGAAAATTAATGACAGCCTGGTTCTCCTGCTACATCATCTTTCTGGTAACTTTAACCAGCTAAAATAATCTCTGAAGAGCAATTGCCTGTTCTCCTATTGTCATTTGAGTTCGAGGTCCCTTGTTGGTGGTAGTTTGATCTTCAAGAATAGCTCGCACCCTCTAATCTAGAACTCCCTAGCAATCTGCATTTGCACCAAGACCTCTTTTAATTGACTTTTGACATCTTTCATACATTTATATGTCAGCTTATTCCCCAGCAAGAGCTCTAATTCCACGGCTAGGGAATGACAATCTGTAGTAGAATGCCGCTACCAATGTGGATTAGCTACTTTCTCGTTAGCAGTTACTATCCATTCATGTACTCTCTCTAATTGTACTAGGATGCTCAGGCAATTGGCACACATCCTACTCATGGAAAGTAGCTGATTTCCAATGTTGAACCATTTCCCTAGCGCTGACATATAGTCGCTAAATCGATCTAGATCAGTGATAAGGTCATCATCCTCCATATACATCCTGGTTATAGGAGCCTGTTGATGTCGTAATCTCTTGTTCAGGGTGATGAACTATAATGAATGTTGCTCATCACCTGTTAGAATCTCAGTCACAGCTTTGCCTTTCCCTTTATCATCCATACTGTGCTGTGATTGGTGTACTGGTGAATTTCCAGCGTTGGTGGGTTGTTGATCTCCCACCTACTGGTCACGTGACTGCTGACCTTCATGTTGGTCTAATTGGTCTGATTCCCTTCGGTAGCCTCCGCTCCACCAGTACCAGGTCCTGAAGGTGGAGATGAAGGAGAGCCATCATCATCATGCCCTTCTTCTGGTTCATCCTCCTTCTCTTCTTCTTCAGCTTCTGCCTTATCATCATCTTCCTCAAGGTTGTTCTATTGTTCAATATAATGAAGGATAGCTTGATTTTCTAGAGCACTGATATATTTATAGAGTTTCTCTGCATTGTCTCCATGAGAGTCCTCAAATTATCCATATTAAACACAGCATTCCCCTCTGGATTTAATATCTTAGCCAAATTATTATAGATGTATCTTTCTATTAATGTGGCTTTCAGAGCAGTGTGGGTAGTCAACAATGAGTTGTAATCAACTCCCTTCATTCTCAGCAAAGTTTCGAATCTGTCCGCGGCCCTTTCATCTTCTGCCTTTTCTTCCTCAAGGTCCGGATCTCAGAATCCACCTTGGACAACTTATTTTCTAATCGTTGAATGGTCCTGGCTGATTGAGTTTCAAGGATACTCTGGCGTAGGGTCTGGGTTGCCCTCTCCTGCTCCATCTTTTCAATATGCTGCTCAGTCTCTTTCAGTTCAGTTTTTACCTTGGTTAATTCATCATCTGACACTGAAGAATCCAACATTTGTCCTATGTCATTCACAATAATGTTGCAAGATGACTAAATTAGTACAGATCAACCATCCTTCACTGTGGCTGGGCCATAGGCAGTTGGCTCATAAACCGTGAGACAGGAGCCATATATGGTAATGTAGAATAATCAGATTTATGCAGGAGTAGACATCCTTTGAGAGGATGAGTCTGTAGCTGTTGTAATCTATCTTTCTTTGTTAAACGCAGGGCCGCTTCACTATAAGGTATGGAAACCTTTACAATTGGACTTGAAGGTGCTGGTCCTTTTCCCTTATCAGTCTGATCCGCTGGCTGCTCAGCATTGGCCCTATCTGACTGGTCTTGTCCCGTACTGGTGGTTGCTGATATCTGCCCTGTTGACTGGCTAACTCCACCAGTGGTCTAGTCGAGAGGTTGTTCAGTCTAGTTAGCTGGAGTCTTTTCAGTTTGGATCTGGCTTTCTAACTGCTTAAGAAGAGCAGCACTTTTAGTCAATGTCATCCTTGGTCTTCTAGAACTGTCAGCCTCCTCTTGTGTGGCCTTTCTCTTTTGTCCAGTGAGAGCTAACTGGTTTTCTGGGGATTCTTCATCTGGCAATAATTCCACATTGTTGGGAACTGGAATTGGCTTCTAGCTCCAAGCCATTCTTACCTGGGCATGGGCGTCTGGAGTAGATGCCCAGTACAAAAACCGCCAAACATACCAAGCTTTGAATACATTCTGAGACTTCGACTTGGCAGTTTGCTGAATCACTTTGTGTGACAATATCTGACAGAGGTTCATAGAAACTGTAGAGTCCAATATTTTTGCTAGGAGCATAGAAAATAGCTTTTTCGACACATAAGTCCGATTATTTTTAAGAGTCACAGCTTCAACTACAAAGCGGTAGGCAGCAGGAATGTCCAGACCTGCTACTGGCACTCCTTGCACACTGGCTTTTCGTTTCTTTTTGGCAGCACCATCTTCTTTCAAGGCTACATTGATTTAATCTGCAGTTGCCATAGATGGCTTTGGGCCATTTGGAATTTGGAATGCGAAAGCAGTATTTTTTGGAGTGACTAACACTTTCCTACCATAGACCATAGCACTTCCATCTTCGGCATTGACGGAATCCAAAACTTGCCTTATAATAGCTGTGTCAAACTCTATCCTTGTGGCTTGCACAACCACGTGCAAATCCCACAATCTAAGTAAGGCCTCTGCTTGCTCAGTAAACACATATCTCTGTATTTTGCTGTGAGGAATAAGCGGAAGAGTCGCTGTTGCAACAGCAATCAGGGCTTGGGTTTCTTCTATAGTTTCCTGCAGCTTCTCCGACATTTTCTTCCTACTCATACATCGTGAAGACGATGAATCAGTATACAAAGAAGAAGATGGCTTACTTGATTTGTCAAACCCGTATCCTGGTGTGGCTGGCAAGGATAAGCAGGAGTCCACAGTCTCCTCAGATGAAGAAGTTTGCGGCTGTAGTGAGGAAACTTCAGAGCTTGGTGATGGCGAATGAACGATAGTCGGTAGGCATCGTGCAGGAGACCTGCGAGGGAAAATGCTTACTCACCTCACTGTTATAAGTGTTCGCGTCATAAAAGCTCAACCACTTACCGTTCTTAGAGTTCTGTGCACCGCAAGTGATGTGAAAGACATGCATTGGACAAGACTCTCGCTTGTGTTTTAAATGATTACAACTGATAGTCCTTCTGACCGTTGTTTCCATAAGAACTGATATTGGTTTCCATACTTTTCTGTTTTTGGTATGGACATGGTTTGGTCGTACTGGTACTGTTCTGACTTTTTGACTGGCTCTGGAACTAGTTGTACATAAAAAAGACCTAAAATAGCTGATTCTGGAATTTCCTGGTCTTCAGTTCCCAGACCATCAATACCCCTTTCTCAAAAAGCTTCCTTGGATTCCGAATAATAGAGCTTGATTTTAGCTCCATTATAAACCCTTGGCAACAACAATCCAGACAAAATTTTCAGCCTCACCGTGCCATTAGAGAACACCCAATCAAATTCAAATGGTCTTGCCCATGCTATCTTTAGGTTCGGTTTCTTAGGGCCTAATTTTGATTGATATAGGAGAACCAGATCGCCTTTCTGAAACTCCCTGACCTTAATTCGTCTGTCATGCTAGTGTTTTCTTCTTTGCTGAACAATTTCTTGTTCCAGCATAGCCCTCTATCTCAGCTCACCTAGCTGTGTTAGCTCCTCCAGTGTCTTTTTTAGATTGTGATTAAAATCCAAGCCATGCTCTACTGCCATCCTGAGACTAGGCATGACAAATTCCATAGGTACAACATCTTCAGTGCCATACACCATTCTAAATGGTGTTAACCCCGTAGTGACCTTATAAGTTGTTCTATATGCCCATAGAGCAGTTTGAAGTTTCAAATCCCACTACTTTGGCTTTTTCTGCACAATCTTGGTAAGAATAGTCTTGACAGTCTTGTTACTGTTTTTAGCATGCCCATTGCATCTAGGATAATATGGTGTTGATTTTCGATGCTTGACTGAAAGCATATCCATGAGAATATCCATAGTCATTTATAAAGTGTGTACCTTGGTCTGACACAATCTCCGCAGGACATCCGTATCAGCAGACAATATTCTTGAATAGGAACCTAGCCGTGGATTTTGTTGTGTTGTCGGGAAGAGACTTAGCTTCGACCCACTTGGTCACATAACAAGTAGCCATTAATATATATAGATATTCTTCCTTGGAGTAATCTTTTTGAATGGACCCATAAAATCCAGACCCCATTTCATGAAAACACCCAGTGGTTGGACTGGTGTTAAAGGAGTCATATCTGCTGTTGTGGGTCTGCACATTCTTTGGCATATATCACATGTTTTACAAAAACTTCTGACATTAGATATTAAAGTCCGCCACCACAAACCAGCTTGCAGAATCTTTTTGAAAGTAATATCAGTAGAAAAATGTCCACTAGATTCCCCATCATGTGCCTCTGCAATAACTTGCATTCTACCCTCCATAGGCACACATCGGTGAAGAATCCCATCGAAACCCAATCTGTAGAGTGAGCCGCCAATGATAGTGAACTATAGACTTTTAATAACCAGAGCCTTTTTCACATTCTGAGTCTAGCCATCTGGGAACCCACCCTTAGAAGATAGGAACTGATATACTTCATACAATTCTGGATCAATTGATTCTGCCACTTCTAGTTGAAATAGTTCTGCATCTACTGGCTCGTCTCTTAAAGACTCCTTAGAGCAGCCCTCTATACTCCTAGACAAGAAATCAACACCACAATGGTTTTTGCGAGGTTTATGGAAAATACAAAATTCAAATTCCATAAGGAACATCATCCACCGTATCAGCCTGCCTTGAATAATGACTTTATTAATCAGAAATAATAAGGCTTGATGATCCACATAGAAATGAAACAGCTTGCCTAGCAAATAATGTCTGAATTTAGTAGCACTGAAAACCATCCCTAAGGCTTCTCTTTTAGTAGTTGTATAGCCTTGTTCAGCTTGATTGAACCTGCGACGGCTGGCAAAGTATATTGGATGATCAGTTCTTCCTTCTGGCTGAGCTAGTTAATTTCTGAAAACTTTCTTCACATTCAACACTCCAAATGAACTTGTTGGTTTTCTTTGTAAGTTCGTACAATGGTAATGCTTGGGAAGCAAACTTGTGCACAAATCTTCTGTAAAAGTTAATGAACGCACTGGTTAATTCTGATGCATTTCTAGGCGCCTTGGCCTGTTGAACGCACTGGATCTTGTCATTGGCCATTTCTATTCCATTTCTGGACACCACATGTCCCAGTAGCTATCCTTTCCAGACTAAGAAAACAGATTTGAATGGATTCAAACACATACGCTTTTCCTGACAGCGCTTAAAAACCATCTCTAGAAATAGTAAATGCTTTTCCTCTGTTGAATATACAGTGAAGTCATCCATGAATATGGAGAGGAATTGATGAAGAAATTCACTGAATATTTCCATCATACATCTTTGAAAAGTGGCCGGTGCATTGCAAAGGCCAAATGGCATTACCAAATACATAAATTCTCCCCACTCTGTAATAAAAGTGGTCTTACCCGATCCTCAGGAGCAATCTGTAACTGGTTATAGCTACTATAACCATCCATAAAGCTATACATCTCATATCCTGCAATTTCATCAAGTAACATATATGTCAAGGGTAATGGAAATGGATCCTTGATGGTTTGAGCATTCAATTTCCTATAATCTACACACACTCTCAGCTTCCCATTCTTCTTAGGCACAACCACAATAGGAAACAACCAATCACTACTGGCTACTTCAATAATGAACCCAGCTTTTAGAAGGTTATCAATCTCTTCCTTGACCTTCTTAGCATAATTTGGATTCATTCAATAGTGCTGCAATCGTACTGGTTTGGCATCTGGTTTCAGTGGTATTCGATGTTGACAGACGTCTGGATCCACTCCTTTGAGATCAATATGTTTCCATGCAAACACATCTTTATAGTGCTAGAACATATGTCGTGCCTTCTCTTTCATCGTAGGATTCATACGTTTATTGACCTTGATCAATCTAGGGTTTTCCTCAGACCCCAAATTCCATTCCTCTATCTCCTGATCATCTGGATGCACCCAGTTAGGCCCTCCACCCTTTCTCTTGGTTGACTCCTCAGCGTAATCCCAAGATGATCCTCTGACCTCTGAATTACTATTCTGATTTTCAATGGCTCCTCCAGAGTGTGCCTGTTCTACTGGTGTGCTGAAATCGACTGGTTCTTCTGGCCTTCCAGTTAGCCGAACTGGACGTTCTCCTGAATTCAGTTCACAGTGAACTCGTCTGGAAATTGTTTCTTTTGTTTTTCTGCTTGATCTTTGTTTAGTAAAATTGCATTGAGATCTATCTCTATTAATGGAAAAATATTCATAGCTGCTAACATTCTCTCAATTTTCTTCACCTTATACTTTTGGCAAAGCTCTTTGGGTCTGAGTTGGGGGCAGGGGACCACCGGCCCCCCCACCGGGCCGACGGTCCCCTGCCCCCAATCGTACCTAGCTAGGTCATAGCTGTGCCTCCCTCACAGAAGCTCATGATGTTGAGGTGAGTCATAATGTGGGAATTATTGTGAGAATCTGTCTAAAACTTCTTATGAATTTCCTAGCTATACAAGCAAGCATTTCCTAGTGATGTCTTGTTACAAGTGGGACTCGATCATGGATATACTACACATGTGTCAGTTGCACATGAAGCAAAGCAAGCGTGGCACTTTAATGTAGCCTAATTAGCTAAACATTAAAACTTGACCACCATGAGAACATCTATTCGTTTGAGGTGTCCTTCGCCCTATGTAAAGTTCGTCTAAAGCACTCGTGACACTCCGACGCAACAAAAAGTTGAGACATTGACCACCATGAAAGTAACTCTTTCTTGAGGTGTCCTCGAGGGAGCATAAGCGTTATAAGTTACAATGTCCCATGACAGAGGTCCCTTGCTAAATCAACTTTGCTTGGTGGGCACACACTGGTATGATTTACACATGTTCTATAGTGGTATGACTTACACATGTTGCTTTAAGTTTCTTACTTTAGAAGAAAGTGATTGCTAATGTTCCCTGCTGTCTTATTTGTTCCTGAATAAGAGGCTATGAAAGGCCTAAGGCTTACACCTTTTTGTAACTTTTGGCTCCTCAAGGCACAGCTTGTGCTTGAGACTCGTTGTAAATTCAATTGTGAGTGTGGCAAAAGAAAAAAAAGTTTCATACTTTCAAGGTGGTCAAGAAGAGCCACATGGGGAGTTCACAAGAAGATTTATAAATTTTCTCATGTAGGAAAATGGAGTCTTTCTCAGTGTTTTTCATACAATGCATAACATCATGAGCTTCTGCTCGAGAGGCACCACATACCTAGCTAGGTACGATTGGGGGCAGGGGACCCCCGGCCCCCCCACCGGGCCGGCGACCCCTTGTCCCCAATCATACCTAGTTAGGTATGTGCCACCTCCCTCACAGAAGCTCATGATGTTGAGGTAAGTCACAATGTGGGAAATATTGTGAGAATTTGTCCAAAACTTCTTGTGGTTATTCGAATGCATGTCGGCAAAGTTTGCCTAGAAGATTGAACACCTTGAATACTGATCACCACACTCTTTTTGCCAATTGCAAATGGACACTTCTCACAATACAAGTAGGTTTTTTCTATTCACGAGTGAGACTCCCATCGCTTTTGACAATGGTGTCGCTATAGAACAAAAAGGCTATATACAAAGCTATGAGCCTATGTCTAAACCATTTTTAGAGCCATGACATATTGTTTGAAACTCTCTCGGGATTGTTCTGAAACAATAATAAAGATTAAAGTGAGTCAACAGATCTTTCCTAACTGTGCATTTCTTCATGAAGTCTATATCAGTGAAAAATCAATAGGATACATGACTAGTTCATCCATCTTGAGTAGTTCGAACCATTCCACATTGGTGAGTGATGTCTTATTATGTGTCCACTTATCAAAATTTGCAAGTGGACACATGTGTAAGTTACACAGGAAGCAAGCATGTCACTTTATTGTAGCCAAAACTTTATAAACTATACTAGCTAAACGTTAGAACTTGACCTCTATGAGAGCAACTGTTCGTTTTAGGTGTCCTTGAGGGAGCATAAGCTTTTTAAGTTACTATGCCATGAAAGATGTCCTTAATTAAATCAACTTTGCTTTGTGGGCACACACTGCAATGATTTACACGTTGTATAGTGGTATGACTTACACATTTTGCTCTATTTTATGTTGCTTTCAAAGTGGTCATACGTTGCCAACTCGGGACATAGTAGTAGTATGACTTACACATGTTGCTTACTAAAGTTTCTTACTTTAGTAAGAAACTTAAATCAACTTTGGTAGCACTCACGAACGATTTGTGACACCTTGCACGAACGATTTGCTACAAAAGAAGTTTCCCTGTTGTCTTATCACATTTTTATCACATTTTGCATTGTCACTATGTGGGAGGCTATGAAAAGGCTAAAGCCTACACCCTTTTGTATCTTTTGGCTCCTCAAGGCACACAGATTGGGCTTGAGACTTATTGTATATTCACTTATAAGTTAACTTACCTCCACTCACAATAGTGAGTATGGCAGCTCAAAAAAAGGTTTCATACTTTAAATTGGTCAAGAAAATCCGCACGGGGAGTTATTTGAATGTATGCTAGCAAGTTTGCCAAAAAGATTGAACACCTGGTTTCTTTGTACAAGTATGATGCAATCCTAGCCCCCTCAAGGCACATGTAATGCTTGAGGGCTGTTGTATTCTTATCGGGTTAATATAAATTCTCTCAACTCACAATTGTGAGTATGGCAAAAAAAAAAAAGGATTGAACACCTTGACTACTGATCACCAATCGGTTTTTGCCTACTACAAATTGACCCTTCTCACAACACAAGTAGATTTTTTCTATTGACGAGTGACACCCCCACCGCTTTTGGCAATGGTGTTGCTATAGAACGGAAAAAGCTATATCCGAAGTTATGAGCCTGTGTAAACCACGTTTAGAGCCATGGTATACTGTCTAAAATTTTCTTGGGACTGTTGTGAGACAACAATAAAGATTAAAATGAGTCAACGGACCTTTCCTAGCTATACAAACAAGCATTTCTTCATAATGTCTATGTGGGTGAAACGTCAGTAGCATATCTGACTACTTCATCCACTTTTTTTTTTTCCTTTCAGCCATTTGAAGGTTAGCTTTGACTAGTTTTACGAGTTCCTTTTGACTAGTTCATCCATCCTGAGTAGTTCAAACTGTTGTGCATTGGTAAGTGTTGTATTGTTACGAGTGATGACAACTCTTAAGCTTTATCCACTTATTGTGTAAGTCACACATGAAGCAAAAATTTATTTAGAAACTATACTCATCTATCAAGGTGGGGTTATAGTGGGTCTAACGACGTACGCATTACTTTATTAACCTGGTATATTTGGTGCCGAAATTTTCACCAGAAACAAAAGTGCTGGTGGCTCCGTTTCCCACGCGCAATGCCCTGGCTGTGCAGTCGAGCCTAGGACACAGGTCCTCGAGTACTGCGTTCAGTGGGCTGGTGTTCGTGCAGTGCAAATCTGTGACAGCAAAGACGCCATATTTGATTCAGCGCTGCCTTCAGTGGGGTGGTCTGCGTGCAGTGCAAGTGTGTCTCAGCATCCCACGAGCCCGATGTGCCTGAACGTCCACCCTCTCCCCGTTCCAGAGTCCCGCCTTGCCTCCGCGCCCACCCTCTCCCCTGCGCACTGTTCCACTACCCTTGTGCCCACGATCAATCGGTACACGCCGTCGCCCATTCGCGTGTACATGGGGTCGGATGCAGCGAGGCCAATACACCGATCTCCAAATGTGCTCCTGCTGTGGCACTCTCGCCTCCACAGCTCCCGCGCTCCCTCCACCTGCTTTTTGTATAATGCTCCTGTCTCCTGTGTCGTCACCTGGCAGCACCTCCTCGCGTCCCTCCACATCTGCCACCTGCAGGTTGAGCGAACGCTCGATTCATCGCCCTCACACCTCGCCACTTGCGGCTTGATTGCTCGATGATATCACGCCCCAAATATCTGTCTCTGCCTCTCTGTTCCACGCGCCCTACGCTGACATCCCGCATGCAACGTCAAACTCGTTTTTTGGGCCTTACCTTTCACAAAAAACGCGAGCATCTTCATAGATTCGCATTAATGTGTCCTGGTGGCAAAATCGCGGGGACATACTAGCTAAACGTTAGAACTTGACCACCACGAGAGCAATTGTTCGTTTGAGGTGTTCTTCATCCTTTGTAAATTTTGCTTGAAGCACTCGTAACACTTCAATGTAACCAAAAGTTGAGACATTGACCACCATGACAATCATTTTTAAGGAGCATAAGCTTTTTTAAGTCACCATGTCCATGAAAGATGTCCTCAGCCGGATTGACTTCGCTTGGTGGGGACACGTTGTGTAGTTGTATGACTTACACATGTTGCTCTAATTTTCCTTGTTTTCAAAGTGGCCATATTTTGTTTTTTGGGCTTTTTTTTTTGGGGGGGGGGGGGGGGGGGGGGGGGGGGGGAGGGGGGATGCCTGCAAGGATTGCATGAGCAGGGAGACTCCTAGGTAGCCTGCGGTAGGGCGGAGACATGTGCATTGCGTGTTGGATCGTGTGCGGCTATTGGGGAACGAGCCGTTGGTCTTAGGGACAGAGCTTTCCTCGGGTTGGAGGTGCTCATTGCCCCGCCTAGTTGGTCTCATCGGTTCCTTGCCTCCCCCTTATTTTTGGCAACGGGAGAGGATGCCCTCCCAGCTCCTTTTGGGTGCAAAAGTCGTCCATGATCTGCTTGTTCTCCGACGTGGTGGGGTCTTTGGCAGGGGGTGTCAGTTATGGTGGCACAGGAGTTTTGGTCATACGGGATGGGCACCCCTTCAACCCAATCTCGCGGTGCTTGATACTCTCAGGTGGCGCTGATTCATGCAATGGCGCAAGGCTCGCCACCACAATAGCCTAGTCTGCTTACGGGTCTTCTCGACATTTGGTGGCATCCTAGTGGTGGTCTATCTTAGCCAATTGGCGTTGGTTCGGTTCTCCGCTCCCCTTGGGCACCTTGGAGGGTGGTGGCAGTGTCCTCCTTGGTGGTGGCCCCCAAAGTGTGTCTCCTATTGAATTTTCACTGGGACATACTGGTATGACTTACACATGCTTCTTTAAGTTCCTTACTTTAGTAAGATAACAAAGTGATTGCTAAGGTTCCATGTTGTCTTTATTTGTACCTGTATAGGAGGCTATGAAAGGGCTAAGGCTTACACCTTTTGTAACTTTTGGCTCCTCAAGGCACAGCTTGTGCTTGAGACAAAAGGAGAAGAAGGTTTCATACTTTCAAAGTGGTCAAGAAGAGCCACGTGGGGAGCTATTTGAATGCATGCCAACAAGTTTGCCTAGAAGATTGAACACTTTGAATACTGATCACCACACCCTTTTTGCATGCTAGAAGACTCCCACTACAAGTAGGTTATTTCTATTCATGATTGAAACTGTTATGGATATGGGATCTGTACATTTATTACTCAAGTGCTCAATAGGAGTTATGGTCATTTGTGTCGACCGGCCAATGTGTATTCGTTTTTTAGCATTGAAGAATCAATAAATGAAATACGTGCAAGAGGGAAATGCTCACTCTTGCACGGAGGGAGATTGCAAGCCAACAAGGTAAAACAAACAACATTCACATTTCTTGTTTTCGCTACTCCTTCCTTCAAGATCATCTCGATGAAAAGGAAATGCTTGCTCCATCAGGTCGAGGGCTGCATGCGAGTACTCTGGCTGATCTGCTGCTACTACAACCACACGAGTGGATACTCCTCGAGCTCAAAGTACAGTGCGGATGAGGGCATTGACGAGTTGATATGCAGATATGTGTGTGTGGGAGATAGGGAGAGAGTGAAACGTTGCATGATTGTGTTGTATGACGAGGGAGTGAGTGGTGAGCGTGATTGGACAAGCTGTGCTAGGGGAGTAACTGCATGGCGGGGAGGAGAGGGAGAGAAAGAGAGAGAGAGGGCGACGTCTGCATGAGGGTATCAGGTGGATGGCGACACAACAGAGAGAAAGAGAGAGGGGGACGTGCAACAACTGTGGTGGGCATAATAATAATAGACTAAGAGAGAGACAACTGTGGTTGGCGCTGCTTTGCATAGTTGAAAGTGCGAGACAGCTTTTGTTTTTATAAAAGAAGGTCACTGAGTTAGGGTCTTAGACACATGGTCATAGTCACAACCTTGGTCACCTCACGCCAATAAACTGTCGTGACACATGCGAGAGAATCACTTCGAAATATTCCACCCTTAATCTCAGTTTAATTGAGTCACCATGGCCAGATGTAGATCCGTGCCAGGCGCAATTGTCTGACCTAATACATTTATAGCTACCACCACCCGACTTGAGTGTTCTCCCGTTATCGCACTACATATATAACTATGAATGCATCTCTCTACCAAACGAAACAAAATTGCTCTTTCGTTGTTCCTTGCACAACCTATTACCTTACTTATGTTCGGTTATACTAATTGGCAATGGTGTAATGGAATTGGATTTACAATTAGATTGCTCTAAGCTTCTTTTTCATGTTCCATCGTATAGTATTACTTGTTGTTTTACGTCACCCCTACTAGTGTTTCCAGTATACTTCTAGATGATTAAGGTTAAGGTATTGTATTAGGCATGGATTTTCTTTTACATTTTATTACACAAGTTGCCTAAATTAAAGCACTGTCATTCATTGTTTTAAATTTAAAGCTGCTATTTCACCTTCGTATTTTTATCACACGAAACTTATTTCTACTGACTCCCATCCCCACATTATCAACAACTATCATTACTAAATCTAAACTGTTATTGCATTTAGTGTGTGCTTCCATTCATTTTACAATTGATAAGACGTCATTTTTATTACTTTGTATTTGAAAATTACTATTGCAAATAAAGCTATGAGTAGTGGTTTCACATCAACGAACCTCCAGGTATAAATTTTTTCACATACCCTTGGTCACACTACCCCACATCCTCCTTGCGACATTGTACATTGTCATGTCAAGGATCTCATTATGGGTTGAACTGAATTGGAATAGCAAACTCTCTACACATGTTAGAGCTCCTACACCTGAAGAGGGCAGGACTCTCCGCTCCACATTTATGGACACATATGGTTATTGACACGTGTCTTAGAGTGTCTACACCCTGTGAGGCAGGCTTCTCCCCTTGGCAATACTGTTATGAATCTTTCTTGATGTCGCTATATGTGTCCTAGAGTGCTTACTCCTGGTGAGGCAAGACTCTTCGTTTTGCAATAATGTTATGAAAATTTATTATGGTCGGTACATGTGTACTAGAGTCCCTACGCCTGGTATGGCAAGACTCTCTATGGTTACATTATATGTGGAACTGGCCCATCGCATTTGATATGAAAGGATATGATGAACTAGTATGGAAAGTTGGAAGGGCGACAGATGGTGGTCTATTTGGAACAACATTTTTGACAAACATTGCACACCGCACTTATGCGCCTGTACTTCATTTTATGCACTCCTATCACACCATACACATGTTACACATTTTTCCACTTTTACATTGCTTCCTATTAATCATTGTTACTCTTTTGGTTTTTAGGTACTCATTGTGCTATGCAGGCATGTACTCAGCATCTTGTACCTCAAACTTGACTCCACCACTTATGTACATCGCAACTAAGGGCATTTTCCTTTTCAACCCCAGAGTATGTTATGCATATGGGATTTGTACATTTATTACTCAAGTGCTCATTAGGGGCTATGGTCATTTGTGTTGATCGGCCAATGTGTATTCATTTTTTTAGCATTAAAGAATCTATAAATGAAATACGTGCAAGAGGGAAATTCTCACTCTTGCACGGGTGGAGATTGCACCCATTGTCCTCGTATTCTTCTCTCCTCTCCTCTCTTCTCTCTCGTTGTGTTGGTGTAGCACTCCCTGTCTCCCTCTATTCGCATATAGCTTGGATTATGTGCTTGTGCAAGCTGTCAAGTATGCAAATTTGTTTGTTTATGGATTGTAGCATGTTATTCTTGTATTTTGCAGGGAAACCGTGCCTCCGTTTGCAGCAAAGACTCCCACTGCTTGTGACAGTGGTGTTGCTATGGAACAAAAAGACTATATACAAAGCTATGAGCCTATATCTAAATCGTTTTTAGAACCATGGTATATTGTTTAAAACTCTCTCGGGATTGTTCTGAAACAATAATAAAGATTAAAGTGAGTCAACATATCTTTTCCTAACTGTACAAACAAGCATTTCTTGATGAAGTTGAGTGATGTTATGAGTGAAGACAACTCTTAAGCTTTATGCACTTGTTGAAATTTGCAAGTGGACACATTTTTAAGCTGCACATGAAGCAGGCATGGCACTTTAATGTAGCCAAAAGTTTATAAACTATACTAGCTAAACATTAGAACTTGACCACCATGAGAGCAACTGTTCGTTTGAGGTGTCCTTCATCCAAATGCAACCAAATGTTGAGACCGTGACCACCATCTTGAGGTGTCCTTGTGGGAGCATAAGCTTTTTAAGTTACTATGTCCATGACAAATGTCCTCAGTTAAATCAACTTTGCTTTGTGGGCACACAAAGCGATGATTTACACGTTGTATAGTGGTATGACTTACACATTTTGCTCTATTTTATGTTGCTTTCAAAGTGGTCATCCATTGCCAAGTGGGGACATAGTAATATGACTTACACATGTTGCTTCCTAGAGTTTGTTACTTTAGTAAGAAACTTAAATCAACTTTGGTAGCACTCACGGACAATTTGTGACACCTTGCACGAATGGTTTTCTACAAAAGAAGTTTCATTGTTTACTAAGATTCCCTATTGTCTTATCACATTTTTTATTGTAGCTAATACAGGAGGCTATGAAAAGGCTAAGTCCTACACGCTTTTGTATCTTTTGGCTCCTCAAGGCACAAATTGGGCTTGAGACTAATTGTAAATTCACTTGCGAGCTAACTTATCTCCACTCACAATAGTTGTAGAGATCACACCCCGAGACCAAGTAGATCCACCATGCCAAAGCCCCTCCAAGGTACACCGAAAGATACAGCAGATAGAGCAGACCCCACCAAAGAAACCCACCACCATAGGGATGGAGTTTCCACCAAGCCACCAAAAGACCAGTTGCCCCCACACCCACGGCCGCCCAAACACCCGGTAGATCCTCCCCAACGAGAACAGGACACCAACCTCCTCCCCTAAATATCCTCCTCCAAGCTGTACCTTACGAAAATTTTTCCCTTTTATGAAGGGCGGGTAGCCGCAAAACCCGAGTCTAAAAAAAAGGGCAATTTTTGAGTCGTCCCTACCTGCTAAGAGAGGCAAAAGCATCCTAACACTCCATCCCTACAGCTTCCCTTCTCCGGAACCCAAAGGACCCCCGCTTGCCATGCTCTAAACCTGCAAAACATTCAGTGCCCTGGTAGCGCGATTTGATGAGACCCAAGACAACCCCCTAAGACCCCCCCTAACCCGCACGACATTTCTGGAGCTACCCATCACGGCATGCAAGCAAGACAGGGATGCCATCTCTAAACCCTATCCCGAAGGGAGAACACAACTTTCATTGGAGGCTTTTAATGACATGTAGATTGTCCCATATTTATTGTGCCCATAGTTTTGAATAGCCTTTCATTTGCCTCCCTTTCACAAAAGTATTTTCACTAGGTTCTATGTGCAAAAGTCTATTGTCCCATGTCCATAATGAGCTATAGATGGGCATGGGACAAGACACTTTCCAACTCCCCTTTTGGCACATAGAACCTAGTGAAAAGAATCATTGGGTTTTGGGTCTTGGCTATGTGGATTGGTCCATATTGTGAGAAATGGTAGTCACTTTGAGCTTCAACTCAATAATAGGATTGTGGGCTCTTTTAAATATGATCAAAATAGTGGAACCCAGTCTGTCCACATCATGCAGGGATAACCCATTTCAAACTTTTCCAATTCTTGTTTACATTGGCTCTTCTCTTTCTTGTGTAACCCTTGGGAGTTCCCTTCACCTTTAAAAGGGAACCACTTCTTCCTTGAAAACCATTCATGAGGGAGTGAGAGGATTAATGCCTAATAGTACTTAGCCATAATCATAAGCCTCAGTCTATGCTTGCTCCTTGAGGAGGGCTAGCCAATCTTGTAAACAATCCTTGCAAGATCAATTCTAACCAAAGAAGGACTTGGATTTGGTGCATCATTCAAGGTTGGAAGTCTTCCCTCTCCTTCTCTCTCTATCAAATTGGCAAATACATCTTGAAGGGCTATCAAACAAGGTATGTTTTTTATTTGTGATTTTGTTGGTTTATTGACGTTTTTCATTTCATCTCTAGCCCAACCCTTATATCAATCTCTATTTCCATATCAATTTCCTAACCTAGCTATTGTCCACTTCTAATTATAGACATATCTTTATCTCTATCTCTATCTCCATCTCTCTTGTGTCCTAATTACTGAAGGCATTCAGGCTACAACACTCCGCCAAAGCTATGATCAACCTTCTCGGAGAGATATGCTAAATACACAAGGTGAGTAGCCATACTGTTACACTCTCACAAATCTCTCTCTCTTAGAAGCTTGTTCTCCCTACAAAGTCTAGGTTCTCTTTTCTATAGGTACATCTCTTTGTGAAATATTCTTATTGCCTACAAACAAGAATAGGGCTTGGGAGGGAAACTTCTCTTCTCTTCACTTCTCTCATATTTATATTTTGCACATACTAGAGTTATCCTAAATGAGTTATCCACATGGTGTGAATTTCTATTGCTTTCACTATGTGTGATCTATTACAATTAACGTATGTATTAGCCGTAAAATACACCTTCAACAACGTATAGTGTTTCTCTTTGGCCTCAAAAGGTTCAATGAAATACTTCTTTCATCGGATCCCATCATACTACCCCTTCTAGACTATAACTTTTCTTTTGATATAGGTGTAGTTATCTTGCTATGAACCAAGAGGATTTTTACACACAATTAACCTCAATCACTAGACAAAACATTTATATCATAGTAAGCATTAAAATACAGTTCGAAAGAACAATTTGTAGCTTATTTGGTCAGCAAAGGCTGAATATCATTAACTCATCTATTAACCCTTTCATCCCATCCATGCTAAGATACGATCAAAGCCTTGACGTTTTCATCTTTGTGTTGTTTTGATTCTCTCTTTTGTGTTCTTTCTTTGTGTGTGTAAATGCAAGAGAGAGAGAATGGGGCTTCTTTAATAGCACTCTCTACCAAACTATAGACTTCATGGCATCTACGACATAACTCCTTCATATAGTTTTGGAGTTAGCTCACAAATTCTCAAACAAGAAGCCCGGTGCTTTCTTGGCAAGACTACAAACTTCTTGACAATATTGTGCATGCTTTCAAATGTAGGTTCTTTTTTAGAGTCTTGTTCTTCAATCCCTCAATAAAGAGAATTGATAGCCTCTCATCTTGCAGTAGATATTTCACACGACATCGATGTATGTATTGTTTGAATCAAGGCTAAGCTTCCTTCACTTGAAGAGAAGCAAAGCTTCCTTCACTCTCTCGTTCTTTTTCTATTTGAAAGCATAGATCTGTGACACCATGTTGTGCTTGATTTTCCTTGTTGGTAACTCCTTTGTAAATTCTTGCAAAAGTTGTGTTATTTTTGAAAAATCATCTATGTTTAATGGTTAGAACCACGTCAAGGCTGCTCCTTCCAATGTCAACCCAAATCCCTCATACTGTGTATGGAAATCAGTAATTTGTTCAGCTATCAAAACCGGTTTGAAGAGTGATACATGAGTATATGGATCTCTTGATCCATCATACTTTTTTCCTTGACACATTAAGCCACTTGATATGGTCTTAATCGTTGTGATCTAGCTACCAATCTAACCAATTCGCGATCTCTCGCAAGAATGTCTCTCACTTTCTCTTCTTGTCTTGGAGAAAACCCCAATGGAATCCTCTCTAATATGTTTTCTAGTATTATTTTGACCGGAAGTAAGTAGAGATTGGAGTACCCTTCTGTGTGTATCATTCTAGGTCAATTGGGTCGATAAATTTGTACTCTCAGCCATACTTATCTAAGATCAAACCTTGCACTCTATGAGAATTTGTATACGTGAACGCATAGAGATTCTTATGTTCGCTGAACTCTCTCACATTGGGTTCTACACACTTATAAAAGGTATATGGCTCTTAATTTTTGAGCCTATACAATCCCTCATGAGTGTAATCCGTAAGCACTTAATGGCTCTTAATTTGTGAGCCTATACAATCCCTCATGAGTGTAATCCGTAAGCACTCTCATGGATTCATTAGTTTTGATGAATCTCATGTTCGGTTTTTTGATTAGCGGATGCCTCTTCTCTAGGTACTCTCCCAATCCCATAAAGGCATTGCAACGTTGTTGAAAAGTTTGCGGTCTTGCCAGGAAAGCACCAAGCTTTTAGCTATGAGAGTTTGTGAGAGAACTCCAAAAAACTTTATGAAGGAGCTATACAATAGATGCCATGAAGTCTAGGGTTTAGAAGGAAGTGCAATCAAAGAAGCCCCACTCTTTCTCTCTTGCACTCACACACACAAAGAAAGAACACAAAAGAGAATATAAAAAAAACACAAAGATGAAAATATCAAGGCTATGGTTGTATCGTATCGTGGGTACTATGAAAGGGTTAATAGATGAGTTAATGCATTTAAGATTTTCCGACCAAATAGGCTACAAATTGTTCTTTGGAATTATAATTTTGTGCTTACCAACATATATATGTTTTCTCTAGTGATTGGGATTAATTGTGTATACAAATTCTCTTTGTTCATAGCAAGATAACTACACTAACATCAAAAGAGATACCTTGGTGCAAGCCACCAAGGAGAGGTGGGACTTGCTAAGAGCAACATTTCTAACGCGCTTTGGAGAAGGCACCACATCGGAGAAATTGTGGCAATTGCTGATGGAGTTGAGAGCAAGGAAGTATGGCTGAATATGCAACATACAAATCAAAGTTTGTGGATATATTGGGATGATGGTTGCATCGCTGAGAGAGGGAAAAGGGACACCCAATTTCGTAAAGAAAGATCGGTTTGTGGCTAGTTTATGGCCATGAAGGGAAGGTTTCTTGCTACGTATGAGGTAGCAGTGGAAGTAGCCCGCCTTAAAGATAAGAAATTGTGTCTACAAGCCAGAACTATCAAGGAAGAGGAACCGAGTAGGGCCCAACACCTAGCCGCACCTATAGCAGCCGTCCAGAGGAATCAGCCACAAGAACCGACTGAAGATCAACAAGACCTGCTCAGCCGAATCACCAACCAGTTAGAGAATCTTTCAGTACATTTGGTGCAGCAAGTGCATGTACCTGCCAGAAATCCAGAGCAAGGAAGAGGACAGCGAAGACAGAATTAGGATTATCATTGTTACAACTGTGGAGAGTACAACAATGGCATGTACTATTGCCCTCATCCAAGAAGGAAAAACTTCAATAGAGACATAAGGTAGAATCAGATTTCTCCAGCAAGGGTGAAGCCACCACTGCCCAGGCAACCAGAGCCGATTCCACCAGTCCAATCCTTCGACTACTCTTATAACCACTACCACAACCTGTCATTCCACCGCTACCTCCATTAGCTGTTGGAAACCAAGCAGTAAGTGTCGTCAGTCTTGAAGCTAAAGGAAAATCAAAGGTAGAAGAGCGTGTCAAAGAGAAGGACAAAGGAAAAGGAAAAGTAGAAGAAGTGGATGCCATGGGAGTGAAGCGTGCTAGGCACAAAGAGGCCTCTCAAAGGGAGGAAAAGATGAAAGGAAAAGGAGAGTCTAGCAAGCATGCACCTAAGCCTCGGCAGAAGATCAACATCGTAGATTTTTCGTTGGGTGAATAAGCTAAACCATATGACATAGTTCAAGATGTTTTGATGAAGGGTCCGAAAATAACCTGGCTCCAATTACACCATCTTGCACCAAGGATGAGGAGACAATGGACAAAGATGGTAAGTACTAGAACGTCAAGACCAAGGATAGTTGGGGCTATCTCTGGTAGGAATCTAGACAACATCCTACCTATCATGGATGCCCACATCAAGGGGCAATGTATCTCAAACATCTAAATAGATGGTGGCACATAAATATGTGTCATGAGTGAGAAAATGATGCACCATCTAGGCCTAGATGTAAGTAGGCTGGCACCTTGCCAAGCTAAAATGGCAAATAACGTCAAAGTGAAATGCGTAGGCATTGTGAATGCAGTCAAGGTGAAGGCATTCAACACAGAAGTGGAGGTAGACATTTTTGTCATGCCACACAAATGGGAGGGTTGCCCTATCATTATCGAAAGGCCATGGATCATGGCTATGGAGGCTTAGAAGGACTAGAGTACCTGAATGATCCAAATGAAGGATGCTAAGGGAAAGTCCATATTCTATGACATGAAGACTGGGAAGCAACGCAATATGATCTTGGAAGCATCAGAAGATGAATTCACTAGTGACTCTTCGACTACCTTGGGAGAAGAGACGACAACAACTGAGGAGAGAGACAATAGCATCGAAGAGATGGTAGTCATCCTTAGAGATCCAAAGAGATTGACACAGTCTGAAGCACCGCCAGAGAACCAAGAGGGACCAGCAGGCACACAACCCTTGGTGGATACAAGTAAGCTACATCGGATGCTCTCCAATGAGTTAGCTAGTGAAGAGAGAGAATAATACATCTCTATCTTGGGTAACCACCACACTTTTCATTGATGGTTATGACAAGATCACAGGCATCACAGTGGTGCAGCGTTGCATAAGACTCAAGGAAGGAAGTAAGCCTGTAGTGGAAAAGCTTAGAAGACTTGGGGTAGTTTAGGAAGAGGCATTACTCAAAGAGGTAAGAAATTTGCTACAATCAGGTTTTATTTTAACCCGTCAAAGACTCGGAGTGGGTCTCTCCAGTGGTGGTCACACCAAAGAAGAACGATAAGTGAAGAGTTTGTGTACACTACAAACCTCTCAATGCAGCAACAAAGAGGGATCATTTTCCCCTCCCATTCCAATACGAGATTCTTAATGAGGTAGCAGGTCATGAGCGCTACACAGTATGTGATGGCTACTCATGCTACTTCTAGACTAGCATTGCAGAAGAAGACAAAAAAAAGACAACCTTTATAACACCATGGGGACGTTTTTCTTACAGAGTGATGCCTTTTAGCCTCACCAACGCTTCTACCACATTCCAACGCTATGTAACTTTTGTCTTCCAGTCATAATTTGGTAAGTCAGTATGGGTTTTCGTAAATTACATCTGCATCTATAGCTATTGATTCCTCTATTTGAGCAAGGTCTATGATGGACTGGCTAGGCTGCAAACCTTGGATAGCCAGCTTAATGTAGATAAGTGTCACATTGGTGAAAGCAAGGTCACTCTTCTTCATCATCATGTAATTTCAGCCCAAGGAATTGAGGCTAACCCAAGCAAGGTTCAAGCTTTAGTATCTTTGTCACCACCCACCACAGCTAAGCTTTCGTATCTTTGTCATCACCCACCACAGCTAAGCAATTGGTCTCTTTCCTTTAGAAAAGGTAATGTATTTGAGTAGGTTCATTCACTTGCTCTCTCAAGTGATTCTCCCTTTACAACAAGTCACCCATAGAGATGTCTTCCTATGGAGTGAAGAAAATGAGCAACAGTTCAACGAAGTGAAATAGATCCTAGCTTCACTTCCCACCATTGCACCCCCTAGATGGAATGAGTCATTTTATGTTAACCCCAGTGTAGGAAGTGATACACTTGGGTCCGTACTAATGCAGAAGGACCCCCAAACCTCTTTCATGCGTCCTATCTACTTCTCTAGTCGTGTCGTGATTCCACCAAAAAAAGGACACCACGGTAGAGCACATGGTGCTTGCATTAATGTTTGCCACTACAAAGTTCCGCTCTTATCTATTTCCTAGACCCTCTGTAATTATAACAATGGAAGAAGTCTTTTCGTATGTGATGCAACACATGGATGTCTCATCTAGAATCTCTAAGTGGCTCATTAGATTACAAGAGTTTGATTACACTATGCAAGTGGAGAACTCCACCAGAGCTATTTTAGCAGGTATTCTTACTCATTGTCACTATGAGAAGAAGCTAAAGGTCAACATAGGAGGCAAAGGAGTGACACCAATGATAGAAGTCCCTAAGCTAGAAGGAGCTCACTCTCTTTTCTTTGATGGAGCTTACAAAAGAACAATGGACTAGGCTCCAGCTGGCTTGTCATTTTGAATGAGAAAAGGGAAAAGGTATTCTCTATTGGGTAGCTGCTACACTCCCACTCCAACAACGAAGCAGAGTATGTGGCCTTAATTCTTGGATTAGGGCAATGTGTTTTGCAAGGTGTTCAGTGCCTTGATGTGTTTGGGGATGCCATACTCTTGATTAAGCAGATAAATGGCACTTGGGTTTGTAAAAATCAGGTTTTCCTTGGCCAATTATGCCAAGTTAAGTATCTTTTAAGAAAGTTTGAAGCGGTGCGGCTATTTCACGTCCCTAGGATAGAAAATCAAGAAGCAGATGCTCTAGTCAAGGAAAGAATACAAGATGTTCCCATTGGAGCAATCAAATTGAAGCTGCCCCTCTTTTAGGGTAGCAATGTTATGCCTGATATCATCAACTTATTAGATACAAGAGAATGTCCTGAAGGGTATACCAAGGGCCAGAAACAATGGCTTGTCCGAAAGGCAACAAGATATCGCCTTATAAACATCACCTTTTACTGCAAGGGCAAAGACCGGATCCTCAGGCGAGTGCCAATCTCCAGTGAGATCACGGAGGTGATCTCAAGTTTCCATGATGGTGCTTGCGGCGGCCACTTTGCTCTAGATATTACTAGTAGGAAGATTCTATAGTAGGATTCTCTTGGCCTAGTCTGGACCAGGATGTGCATCATTGGTTTAAAACTTGCAGATCTTGTCAAGTATCGAGTGATCGGACACTAACCTATGAGCCACATACTCCTATCATCTCATGTGGCCCATTTGAGAAGTGGGGGATAGATGAAATTGATCCTTTACCAAGGGCCCAGTCGGGTAAATTGTACATTCTAGTTGGTGTAGACTACATGATTCGATGGGTGGAAGGAGCATTCAACACATGCATTACAACCCAAGAAGTGGCGAAGTTCATATTTGAGCACATCTCTGCTGTCATTTTGGCACACCTCTGGAGATAATATCTGATAGAGGGCCAGGTTTCAAAGGCGTCTTGGTGGGAGAACTCATGAAGATGCTAGCATCACACGCCGACACTCCACTCCATACTATCCATAGTGCAATGGTCTAGTAGAAAAGGTAAATGACATGATCTGTAAGATCATCACAAAGCAGGTGAATAACCACACAAGTGATTGGGATAAGCATCTCATGGCCTCTCTTTGGGCCTGCCGCACGACATTCCAAACATCACTAGGTTTCACCCCTTTCCATCTGGTATACGGAAAAGAGGTCATTCTAGGGCCATCGAGGTACAGATAGCCAACTGCTTAATAAAGAAACTAAAAAAAATAAAAAATCCCATGGAGCTAGCCCGCCCACCTCGTCACTCCATTGGACTAGAGCCCATTGGTCACCGGCGGACTGGCACCCCCTCGCCCTCGTCACCTGGCTGGTCACCACCCACTGGTCATGCCTCATCATCACCCCATGTTGGCGCTGGTAACCCATGCCTCTTGGCCTCAGCTCATTGCCCATGTCCTGACTTCATCAACTGGCGCTCGTCACCACCCTTGGCCATGCGCTCCATACCTCACCCCTGGCTCCCCCCGTCGTCACCCTTGGGTCGGCGCTGGTCACTTGGCCCGCCCTCACCCACTGCAACACAATACCCAAGGCCTCTGGACACACACACACACACACCCCCCACTCACATTGTCTCTCATTCTCTCTCTCTCTCTCTCTCTCTCTCTCTCTCTCTCTCTCTCTCTCAGCTAGCGTACCAAACACATGCTGCCCTCTTGCTCTCACACTACGCACACATACACACTCTCATTCTCTCTCTCTCTCTCTCTCTCTCTCTCTCTCTCTCTCTCACACACACACACACACACACACACACACACACACACACACACACACACACACGCACACCCACACACACACACACACACGCACGTTATTACCCGCAAACACATACATACACTCACCCTCAACACACATACACACACCCACCCCCTCGCTCACCCTCTCTACACACCACTCACAAACGCTCCCTCTCCCTATACACACAATCTACAAATACAATCACACAAACACACTCGTACACTTACATTCATACAAATACATGCATTCCATATGCATGCACAAGAAGAAAAAACCAAAGAATCTCGACATCGATGCCCAAAGCAGCGAAGAAGAACGACCAAAATCACGCGATGGCGACAACAAATCAAGAAATAACGCCAAAGGCATGCCCCGACTGCGGCCCTAAAAGTGACAAACACGCTACACCGATGCACCAGTGAAGCCTACAATTTATCGACAATTCATCCACGACGCACTTCTCCGATAAAACAACCTGTAGGACAATCTATTTTCCTGTTTCCAGCCAAGCTTTGTAAAAAAACTATTTGTATATTGCAACCTCTCTCTAGGTGATGGTCATAAAGGCCCACCTTGGAGAAATCATTTTAAAATTATCCTAAAACAAAGCAGGGGTCAACCATCTGGGACCCGGCTCCTTGCTTTGTCCCTCCTAATTAGGGCCCAAGCCTAATCATATTATCCTAAACTAAGCAAGCTTGCACCTATAAAAGAGCACTGAGAGGTCACTATCGGGGGGTGTTAGCACTTGAGAGGAAAGCCATGCACACACACTAACTCCAAGGGACGCTACGCACAGAAGTGGGATCTCCGCACATGTGAATTTACCCTAGAGAACGCACTATAGGCTCTCTCTCTCTCTCTCTCTCTCTCTCTCTCTCTCTCTATCACCACGGTCTCCATCTCTATTCTATAAATACCACCTTGCATCAAGTTTGCCCTCACATCTCAAGGGTTTTTCATAATCTACGTCTACGTCTCTCTCTCTCTCTCTCTCTCTCTCTCTCTCTCTCTCTCTCTCTCTCTCTCCCCCCCCCCCCCCCGATGTGTTGTGTTAGTTTATTTGAATCATTGTTGTCCGCATCCTAGCTTCTTAAAGCTAGGTGGTGCCCCTTGTTCACTCCTTGTGACAGCTCGACATGCACGGTCCTGGCGTAGAGTCCGTTGGGGTCCGTTTTGCACTTGTGCTTGTCAATGCTTTACAACATATGGTCCAAGCCATCTTTTTGAGAACTTACGCATGGCTATGTGTTGTTTATCAAGGCTACTATTGTACACTAAATCCCAATCACCTTTGTCAATTTCTTTACTCTTGAGCCGATGTCCCTTATCAAAGTAGTCCTTGTTTTTCAACCTTGCATTTTTGAGTTGTTCTTTTGCAGCCTCAATATCTCCATGTTTTCTCTCTAATTACCTTATGCACAAGGCATGGATATCTTCTCTGCTAAGCCCCTCTTGCCAAGGTAGTACATTCCATGTGGGAATTGTATCTTCAATCGGCATCACTAGCTTTTGACCATACATTAGCTTCGCAAGCATATAGCCACTTTACTGAGCTTTGTGTTGTACGATCAGCCCATAAATCATATGGAAATAGTTTTGGCCGCTCACCAAATCCTCCTTTGCAAGCCTTGTTGATGATAGGAGGATGCCCTCTTTCACTCTTTCCATTGCCTTCAGGGTTGTAAGCTGTAGTAAGAGAAATCTTGATTCCTAATTTGGAAAGGAACTCTCTTACTTCCTTAGCATCCAGCTCACCTCGGTCTGCAGTGATCTTTTCCACACAACCATAACGCAAAATACCTTATCAAGAAGGAATTTGCATAAAACTTCTATGGTTTTAGCTCTTAATGCTCGCCCTTTAACCTGGTCAATTAGGTCCTCTCGTGCAAGAACTAAGTATCTCATATGCCAGAGTCCTGAAGGCATTGTGACTAGATCCGCAAACCATCTATAATGCATGGCTAGTGGATATGTAGGGTGAAATGCATCATGATGTCGGCCATTTGAATACATCTGACAAGTTACACACAACTCTACGAATTGAGACACATCTTTATACATACCATCCCACCATTATTATTCTTTCAATTTGGAGAAGGTTTCCCACACACCCCCGTGTCCAGCCCATAGATTCTCATGAAACTCTTGCATGAGCTTTACTAGAGTCTCGTTTTACATATAACCCTTTGTGGTGTAACACCCTTTTGTTTAGGATACTTCCACAAGTAACCATCCCTCAAAAAGTACCCATATCCTTTCGTGCATATCCTCCTGAATTCTTGTTTAGAGCAATCATCCTGTTTTGTTAGAGTACTCAAGTAGCATCCAATAAAAATCCAATCACCTTCATAAAGCTCTTTCAAGAACAACTCAAGTGGATTAGTCATGCAGACATTGTTACCTTTGACATGAGAGATAGAATAGAACTTTGTGTCTACATCATCTCCTTCGTCAATCATGTATGACTCATCTTCATACCTTGCCCTTGATAATATATCTTCCACTGTATTGTTTTTACCTACAATGTGCTTAAACTTGGGATTTAAGGACTTATTGTAGGCAATCCACGAAAACATAGTAATGTTTGGCGTTGAGCATCTTGTAATCATCCCAAGAAGTGGTAGACAATCTATTTCTACAACCACACATGCACCAATTATGTACTCTTTCTCATTTTTCAAGGCTATAACATACCCCATAACTCTCTCTTTATCTGTGGATAGTTTCTTTGGAGAGCACTTAGTACCTTTGCTCCAAATCTCACCACATACTTGTGTCCTTCATCATCATCTTGCCCTATTTCCCATCCAATTCCTGTAGGACTGGTGTCTACTATCACAATTACTGGCCTTTTACACTCATAGTCTACCTTTCTTGGAGTTGGTGCTGATTGGAGCAACTCCTTTAGCTTTTTCATGGATTTTACATGTGCTTCTTTCGATTTAAACTTTTGATTCTTTCTAAGAAATTAATAAAGAAGATCAGCTACATGTGCATAATGTGGAATCCAAATACCATAAAAGACACATGCTCCTAGAAACCTTCTAACCTCATTGATGCTAGTACATGTTTCTTTCATTCTTTGATGGCATCTACCTTTGTTGTACAAGGTTTCCTACCATATGGCTCGCACATGTGTCCCACAATGAGAACTTCATTAACACCAAACATAGACTTTTTTGCTGACAAAGTAAGATTCACTTCTTCCAACCAAGACCAAATTTTATCACAATCATTTTTGAGATTTACCACAAACATGCGACATCCCTTGAGATCCAAAGCTTCATCTTTGTCACTTTCTTCACATCCTTTGATAGGCAAATCATCAACGAAAGGCATTGTGATTTGAGGAGTAAAGTCACGTAAGACCTTATTCGTCCCATTCATCATATGCGCAACCGAGTTGGTTGCTCCCTATGGCAAGGTACACATTCTTACCAAACCTAAAGGTGTTCTCATGGTTGTCAAGTCTCTGCTTTCTATTGCAAGCTAAAATTAATCATACCCTCGATAGAGGTCCCCCATTGAGTAGATTGCCCTCCCTGCAAACACCTCTGCAAACTCATCCACAATCGGTCACCTTGTTCACTAGTTTTACATCTTGGATGAAGCGTAGAGAACCATTCTTCTTTGGAACTGTGAACCACCTGTTTGAGCATGGAGCACAAGAAGACTCCAAAATCCCCATTTTGGTCATTTCATTCAATAGCTCTACTAACTTGGGCAAATGAGCCTTTGGAACCGGAATAGGCCACAGATTCCAAGGCACATGATGAGGTATTGTAAAAATTACCATAGGAGCTACAATAGAAGGATCAACAAATCCTATCTCATGTGGCTCAAATGAAAAAGCCTTACCATGCTTTGTAAGCATTTATTTAAAGCACTTTATCTCCTCCTATGTTAGAAACTCCTCGCAACCAATTTCAACTCTTGAAAAGACTCCTTTGTGAAGGGGTGTTCAATCTTTTTAGGATTCCTCAAACTCGGTTGCAAAGAAGCTCGCTCAATAATTTCCCTATTGTTGGGTGGTAAGGGTGACGCTACTGGTTTCACCTTCTTTGCTATACTCTTGTATTTAGTTTCAACATGGACTTCTAGGCCAGCTGTTTTCTTCAAACATTGGTTTTCTTTAAAGGCTTCTATGACTTGATACATTTCCATAGAGCATACTTACACAACTTCATTTTCAAGATCCAAACTAGACTCCTTTATAGCATCAAGCTCGCCCATAGTCTCTACAAAAGAAACTTGCTAACACAAACCAAAAACATTTTCAATAGGCTCTAGCAACCCACTCTCTTTCATACCTATTTTTACATTATGTACATATTGCCTCTCACATCTCTTCAAATCTTCAAGTTTTGTAAAACATACTGATCCATTCCTTGTTACATCCCTTGTTACATGGTATGTACTATCACACCAAATACATCTATTAACAAACCCTTCCTTGGGAGGTTGTCATTGCCTAGGAAGTGGCCATGATGGTTGGCCTTTTTTTTCAAGCTTTGCAAGCTTCACCTTTAAGTCACACATTCCTTGCACAAGCTCATCTAGCATGGAGTCATCAAACTTAGGAGCTATAAAATTAGGCTTTACCATTTTATCAGAAGTTGAGGTGGAAGGACTTGTAGTGTTTACTACCATCTTGTCCCTTCTTCTTTGTTGTTTGGCAAGCAGTAAGATAGAACCTTCAATCTCATTCCAGTCGTTCTTTAGTGATTTCTCAACATCTTTATCTTCAAGAGGAAGCCCTAAATTTTCTTGAAACTCTTTGCTTGCAGCTTGTAAGAAAAGATATGTCTTCTTTGCATCTAGTGGGTCCTTTTCTATTCTGGTGAATTGTGGATAGCGCCGCTCAAATTCCTTGAGTAGCTCTGTTATTGATAGTCCTTGCTTTGGCTTGACTACCCATTCTAAGAATTTCCTTTTGGTCACTCTCTCAGAGTCCTCCATGAAATATTCCTCCTTTAAAGCTACTTTGAGTTCTTCCTAGTTTCTTCCATGCCCATCTTTAATTGCCCTAACATGTTCCCTATCTGGAGTAACAACTAGCTCAAAGCTTTGAATCATCTCGCCTTTTGACACGCAATGCAGATCCATCTCCTTCACATACTTGTGCAAGTACTTGGTTACATGTTTGCCATTGAACTGATCCATTCTATTAGCGACCACTTGTATGGCTTTTGTTGCTGAAATCTCCCTTATTTCAGTGGCATGTTGTTGTTTCATGAACATTGAAACATTTTCATTGTTGCTGGGTCAAAATTCGTACCATGTTGCTCCACATGATCACCCATGGTTACTCACAAACTCTCACCCTGGCAGATTTGCATTGGGTTCACCAAAAATATGTCAAGAAGTTTGCGGTCTTGCCAAGAAAGCACCAAGCTTTTGGTTGTGAGAGTTTGTGAGATAACTCCAAACAACTCTATAAGGGAGCTATACCATGGACTCCATGAAGTCTAGGGTTTAGAAGGAAGTGCAATCAAACAAGCCCCACTCTTTCTCTCTTATACTCATACACACAAAGAAAGAACACAAAAGATAATAACAAAACAGCACAAAGATGAAAACATCAAGGCTATGGTCGTATCATATCATGGATAATATGAAAGGGTTAATAGATGAGTTAGTGGCGTTCAATCTTTTTCGACCAAACAGGCTACAAATTGTTCTGTGGAATTGTAATTTTTTGCTTAACATAATATATATGTTTTGTCTAGTGATTGTGTGTACAAATTCTCTTGGTTCATAGCAAGATAACTACACTTACATCAAAAGAAAATTTATAGTCTATAAGGGGTAGTATGACGGGGTACGGTGAAAGAAGTATTTCATTGAGCCTTTTTGGGCCAAAGAGAAACACAATACGTTGTTGAAAGTGTATTTTACAGCTAATCCATATGTTAATTGTGATAGATAGCACAAAGTGAAAGTGATAGAAATTCACATCATGTGGATTATTCATCTAGGATAACTTTAGTATGTGAAAAATATAGATATGAGAGCAGTGAAGGAAAGAGAATTTACCTCCCAAGCCCTATTCTTGCACGTAAGTAATAAGGATATTGCAAGGAGAGATGTACCTATAGCAAGGAGAACCTAGAATTTTTAGGAAAGATGACTTTCTAAGAGTGAGAGATAGGTTTGGTTAGGGAGGGAAATGAAATTAGAGATATATGTTGGATTAGAGATGAAAAAGAAAACAACAAGAGACCAATAGACTATCAAAGTAAAACACATCTTAGTTGACAAACTCTTCGGGAGTTATTCACCATTATGATGAAGAGAGAATAAGAGGAAAGACTTTAGACTTTATTGATGCTTTGAGTTCAAGACCTTCTTTGATTAGAGTTGATCTTCCAAGGATAGCCTACAAGATTGGGTAGTCTAGTGTAGGCTTAGACTTATGTTTATGGCTAAGTACAAGTAGGCATCAATCCTCTCGCTTTGTCATGAATGAATTTCAAGGAGGAAGAGGTCCCCTTTTATAGGTGAAGGGAACCCCCAAGGGTTACACAAGAAAGAGAGAAGCCAGTGTGAACAGGAACAAGCAAAGTTTGAAATGAGTTGTCCCTGCATGATGTGGGCAGACTTGGGTCCATCATTTTGATCATATCTCCTCAACCGTGGCTCCAAAAAAAGAAATAAAAATAAGAGAAAAAAATTCAGCTCATAAGCTACGACCCCCATTTGATATACTTTTTCCAATTTGGATTACAACCTTGTGTTAAAAAAATCATCAAAATAGGATACATTTTTGGAAGCAAAAGTCTTCTTGTGGTCCCCTTAACCTAAACTTTCATTTGATTCCAATGTACACCTCATGCAATATGAAAGCATGGCATTGCTCCTTGACAAAGTTTTGTAATTATCCTTGAAATAATGCATTTAAATAATTATCTTTGAAAATCATGCAAGCTAGTGTCCCACGAGGATTTGATTCCTTCCTGGTAGCTATTAACAGAAAATATAAGAAAAATATATAGAAGTTATATATATATATATATATTGGAAGTTACCTTAGATATAGGATCTAGCTAGGGTGTGAGATGATAATGAGATAGTAGAAAAAAAGAACCAATGATTTTTGCCCCAAATTAAAGATGATGAGATAGAAATCTTATTATTATACTTAGATATGCATATGTACATTATAAAAAATATACTTATGTATCTAAAAATTTTCAAGATAGATCTTGTAGCATTCGTTCCCACTATGTACATGTCATAGCATGACAATGTTTCTTGTGTTTTTCATGTCTCTGAGTGGAGTAGAAAACCCTGGTGGTGGATGAGTTGTCATACTTGTGGCTCATTCATTAATTTAAAGACAGCATCTAAGAAGTCCTCTTTGGCTTAGTGTAACTTATCCCTTTCTCTCAAAAGTTAGGTCTTTTTGGTCCTTTTGTCTTTGAAAACTGTTTTTGGGTACCCTAAACATTAGGGAAATTTGAAGTTGTCTATCAAAAGCTAGAGCAATTTTGGTTAAATACACTTGAAACAACACTCAAAACAGCTTCAAGACCAGGACACAAGAACTTTGGCTTGTATCTTGGTCTTGAGAAGGTATTTTTAGCTCAAACTTGAGATTTGAGATGTACTCAAGTATGTTTATAAGCTCATCAATTGAGACACCCCCACTATGAAGAGGTACATAGATTGCGATCCACGAATCCCTCTCATTTTATTTTTCAAATTTTGAGAGTATGTAGACAAGGTTATGCACAAGCTCTATACCAATTTTCATCAAATTTTGAGGTTGGGGAACATGGATTGCGATCCATGTTCCACCACATATGCACATGATCTCTTAGGAGCTCATTTATGACTATGTCCACAAGGTTTTTAGTTTTGTCACTGGTTTTGCTCCCTTTTGATCCAAATTTGTTGATTTTTTTCTAGTTTTGACTTGAGGATACTTTTCCTTGTATTTGCACTATTGATCTGGAAAATTTTAGGTGAAGCTTTCACTATGGAGACACGGATCGCAATCCATGTTTGGAGCCTAAATTGACTTTTCTTGGTACCATCAAAATCAACATGACTAGTAGATCCTATGGTATCAAAAAAATTCGGAAATGGACCTCTAGATTAAAAATTAGAGCAGTTCTGACACTTTGTCAAAATGCTTGGCAATTTTGGGCTTTTGACTTGGTTTTTAATATCCAAATTTAGTTTTGAAAATACCACTAGACTCCTTATGATGTGGTCTAGCTATGGTACAAGTTTACTCTCAGTCTATGACACAGAAACATGGATCACAATCCATGTATCCTTGTGTCAAATTACACTAAAACTTGGCACACAGCTTCCCCTTGGTCCATTGATCCCTGCTATATGGTTTTTGTGTGGTTTAGACTTGATTAGGTCAATCAAAAGTCAATCCCTAAGTCTATTTGACAAATTTTCACCTTGAAGTGTTTTTTCACTTTTGATGAGTTTTTTGGATTTTTTTGACAAACCTCCTTTGGAAACTTTTGTTCACAATGCTCTTTGTTATAGGTTGATATAGTTTCTATCCAAAAATTCACATGGGGTCATGGATGGCGATCCATGTTCCAGCACTTTTGTATATGAAATTTGGTGTACTGATAGACTGATATTTGTAGCCTGCTCCTAATTTATTTTTTGAATTTGGATTAGTTTTGCTCAACCAAAAGTGAATTCTATAGTCTGCTGTGACAATTTTGACAATGTTCTAATTTTGGCCCTTTTGACCACTTTTTACAACTGTTTTTTACAACTTTTTTGCAAATGCTTCTTTCGGGGAAAGTATTTATCTATGTCTTAGCACTAGCTACCTATTGCTCAAATCTTAGAAAGTATTTATCTTTGTCTTAGCGCTAGCTACCTATTGCTCAAATCTTAGCCAAACATCTTGATGGGGAGCATGGATCGCGATCCATGTTCCATGAGATTTAAACACCAAATTTGATCTATTGAGATTACTTGCAGTATCAGTAGTCTACTCCACCACTTATTTTTGGATTTGGACAACATTTTGTCAGTCAAAAGCAAGTTGTTTTATATGTCCTACGGT
Organism: Adiantum capillus-veneris; assembly: GCF_014529385.1. NCBI lineage: Eukaryota > Viridiplantae > Streptophyta > Polypodiopsida > Polypodiales > Pteridaceae > Adiantum > Adiantum capillus-veneris. The sequence continues at coordinate 146,065,298 of NC_140931.1, read as the reverse complement.
TTTTGACTAGTTTTTGTTTTTTTCCCATTTTGACTTAACTTTTGTAGTTTTTTGCTATGGTGCCTTTTGGGAAAGCTATCCATTAGGGAAAATTTGGACTAACAAAGGGGCCTTATAAGGAGTTTGACTTCCTCTCTCATGTCCAAAACGGCTGTGTGATAAAAATTTTGCAAGTCAACTCTAAACTTGGCGGAGATTTGACAGTTTGAATTTTCTCTTCAATCTCTTTCTATTGATATATAGCACGCGATGAGATTCCTCATATTTTGAAAGATTCTATTTTTTATTCTCTTGTGATGTGACAACTCCGTTTAGAATCTAGAGAATACAAAATAAAATCTTTCAAAATATGAGGAATCTCGTGGCGTGCTATATATCAATAGAAAGAGCTTGAAGGGTAGATTATAATTGCCAAATCTCCGCCAAGTTTAAAGTTGATTTGCAAAAAAATTACCGCACGCTCGTTTTGGATATGAGAGAGGAAGTCAAACTCCTTATAAGGCCCCTCATGAGTCCAAATTTTCCTTAATGCCAAATGGTATCGACTACCTATTGGTCAAAAAACTCTAGATGGTCAAGGAGGACATGGATTGTGATCCATGTTTGGACACATCTGAACATGAAATCTGGTTAGTTGTATACCTACACTCTGTGGATGTCAGATCTTCACTTATTTTTAGTTTTGGACCTCAAAATATCAAAATATGCCCAAATTTGTGTATGAAATGCCAGTTATGCTAGTTTTTCCCTATCAACCATTTCAAATGTGATTTTTGAATTTTTCTTTCAAGAAAATTTGATCAGAGAATTGTCCCGCTAATGCATAGCATCACTGGTCACTATGCTACAAAAATGGTCTAAGGAATACATGGATTGCAATCCATGTACCTCCACAGAATCTGCTCAAACTTTCCAGATCACCTCTAGAGAGTGTGCTAATGTCCTTGATCAACAAATTTTTGAATTTGGATCACTTTTCAAGTCTCTACCATCAAATTTTTAAAATTTCAGAGTTTATGGTTTTCATACTTTTCTTCCCTGGTCTTTCAACCCAAATTTGATGGTGGTAGTTTCTACTTACCCTACTCCCAAGTATTGAAATGAAACATGAAACAAAAACAAACAAAATGGTGCATTATAAAGTGGAAACAAAAATTGGTACAACACTCTAAAAGTAACAAGAAGTTTAGAGAATGAAATGTGTTTGGCTGTCTCATTCACAACTCTCTTTACCTTGCAAGAATAGTCCTAGCAAGTCCTCAACTTCTAGACTCTTTCAAGCACTAAACACCATGTCTAGCTGCTTCATTGTTAAGGTGTATATGGAATGGAAAGAAAAAAATAATGCTCTAAATATGCACTATGTCACTTGCGATCTAAGGATCATTCTTGAGCAACAGTGCCAATGTTAACGGGTCACCGTGATGGACGTCTGTAGCATAGCTATCCGATTGATAAGATGCAAGTAAAAACAAGGCTGCTTCATAGTTTTGTTGTAGAGGCTCGAATGACCAATGACTCTGGTATGTCAGAGGTACAAAAAGGTGATGCTTAGAACAACCTTAAGATTGACCTCGTCACCTATATGGTGAATGCATTGGGAAACGTGACTATCACTGCTAGTTTGCTCAAATAGAAGAGGAAATGGTGACTTTAGTTGATGTCTTGTGTTAACGGGTCACCACAACGGACGTCTGTAGCATAGCTATTTGGCACTAACATAATGTCAATACTCAGGGAAGCACTCAGATGGGGCACAAAGACTTTTTGAGGTTGTCAATCTCAAGAAGTGAACCTATCAAGCTAATACAACAACTCAACAAGCAAATCACCACTCAATGATCAAAAAAATTGGCTATGTTCTTCTCTCACCACTTTAGGTCATCAAGCCATTTTGGCACTCAAACGGACTCGAAATGCCGCAAAACTTTAGGAGGAGGTCTAAGACTCCTAGGGGCATTATACAACCAAGTCTTGTTGCAATCCAATAATGTATCAAAATCATTCATTAAAAAAAAAGCCTAAAAGCTGCAACAAAACTATCCAAAACAATCTCCCTATGGCCTAGTAACACTCTACTCTGGTCAAAACGTAAAAAAATAGAGATTTAAGCACTTAAATATGAAGACTAGTCTCACTAACGCACATAGTCAATAAAAATGACAATTCTTACACTTGAATGAAAGAGAAAAGAGAGAGGAACACAATACAAGTCTTGAAATTGAAAACGGATTACCCAATCATTAGAAAAGTTGATTACAAGTTAAAAGCAGCTTAGTAGCTTGAGCGTACGTTTTTTGGAGCTCCTTCTTTTCAAAAGATAATCCTCCTTTTGCATAAAAGTTATTGACCTTTATACCAAGGGATTTCAAAATGGCCAGTGGCTGACTCACATAGATTTTTACAAATGTTATAATAAAATTACAACTCAGGTAGTTGACCTGCTACATGGAATCAGGATTTACACACAGAGTAGCTACAATAGATTAAAAAAATAATGTAGTACAAATGTGGTTATCCAGCTACGTGTTCAGTCAGAGGGCACTCATTCTCGGTCAATCCTCTAACATCTTGTCTCGCAGCAGTATCTTTTGTTGCACGGGCTTGGTGATCAAGAGGCTTGTTGTGGTCGGGCTATCTCCTTGGTGACAACCCCAAGCCAGTCAAGACTCCACTTTTGTTGTTGATGGCTATAGTAAGGGGACGCCCTTTATTAGAAGATGTATTTGGTAGTTATGGGTGAGATGCAGTAAGAGGTTGGGTGGTTGGCTGATGCCATGGCTCGAGTGGAGAATTGCATGCATTGTAATTGTTTTGATTTTTTAATAAATATATACATTCACTATTGTGAGTTTGGCAAAAAAAAAAAGATTCTGCAGTTAATACACTAGACCCCAATTTTTAGCAAACACCCATTTAAAATAGTCCCAAAATGGAAGGACATGTGTGTGTGTGTGTGTGTGTGTGTGTGTGTGTGTGTGTGGAGAGAGAGATAGATAGAGAGAGAGAGAGAGACAGAGAGAGAAGGAGAAGAAGAAGAAGAAGAAGAAGAAGAGAAAGAGCATTCTCAAAGAGATTGTCAAATCTTTTTTCTTGATTCAAATAAATAAGGGGCACACTAAAAACCTCTTTTGGTTTTCAGGAAAAAATCTAAAGAATTGATGGTATTTATACTAAAACTTGTAATCTTTTTTTTGGTTTTCTTCAAGGTAGGCTTGTAATCTATCTAGGAATTTATATTTTAAGCTGGTCAAAAATACAATAAAAACCTTGTTTTTTTGCAACAAACATTGGTTTTGAATAGCCGCAAAATGGAAGGGCATGAGAGATGTAGAAATCCTAGATGCTTAGTACATCCATGATCACTCTCTTGCCACCCTAAGGACATGCTATGAGAAGAGAGGAGGGGGACACTTGTTAAAAATCTATTAGATCCTCGCGCGCGACACCATCATATGAGAGAGAGAGAGAGAGAGAGAGAGAGAGATGAAAGAGAGATGAGCCCTAGAAGCATCAACACTGTTCAATGAAGGGTGACTATATTTTTCCTCTTGAAGGCGATTTAAAGAGACTGTGGCTCTACTTTTTGTTTTGAATGCCATAAAGAAACCCCCATTTTCTTTCTACACAAGTCCACATGGAGGTTTCAAATTTGAAGGGTGACTCTCTTTTTATAATTTATCATCTTATTTATTTATAGCAAATACTCAGAAGACTTAATAGATCAAAACCACCACCAATAATAAGCTGCATGCAGAGAACTCGTGATGAGGAGAAAACATAACTTGCCATCCCTATTCACAAGTCTAATTACAAGGAAGCCTATCCCATAACCATGTACTAGTATGGGTGCCACCATAGGGCCATCTCATCACATTGTGGAACATTCTGTCCATATCAACATGGACCATGAACCAAACAAAGCAAATGGAGAAGAAGACCTAAGAATAGCACTTTCCAAGATCTCTATGGTTTGAGAAAAAACCTTGTGATGGGCACCTATATGAATTTCTATTCTAATAACCTTAAGGACATGCAAACTACATGCTACAACGTCACCCAAAGAGGCAAAATGAGATGGTCTTAGAGTTGGACTTGCACTACTTGTTCCTTGCATGGGACAACATGGCACATGAGGTCTCAAACAGGGCTTCCCAAATATAATTCCTAATCAAACAAGTTTACTACATGGCACATGAGGTCTCAAACAGGGCTTCCCAAATATAATTCCTAATCAAACAAGTTTACTGAGCTTGCCAAAAAAATTTGCACTTGAAGTAAAGAGGGGCACAATTAAAATTATTCTAGTTTTTAAGGGTAAAATTTGAGAATCTATTGCTAAAATGTGCCAAATATTTTCAACTTTTTTAAAGGGAATCTTGGAATCTACCCAATATTTTTCAATTATAATTGATTAAAAATATGCTAAACCTTAGTTTTTGTGAGCATTAGAAATATATAAGGGCAAGGCAAGCTTGGAATCTAGCTTGCATTTTGTAAAAATTTCCATTTAAAAATTCACTAAATCCCAATCTTGTGTGAATACGGGTCTTGAATAGCCCCAATATAGAAGGGCATGATGGATGTAGAAGAGTTCAAAGCTCAGTATTTCCACTATCATACTCTCACCACCCCAAGGACATTATGTGATGAGAAGAGGGGTGCACTTGTTGAAAATTTGTTACATCCTCACATGGGGCACCAACATGACCGACATGAGAGAGAAAGACACACACACCCACACACACACGCACAGAGAGAGAGAGAGAGAGAGAGAGAGAGAGAGAGTTTCTCCAACAACTTGGCAGCCAACTGAAAGCAATTACATATTGTTTTAAAAAAAGGAGTCAATCCTATGATAAGAAATGCTTCATCTACTTATAGTATTTTTTATAATTTAATTAATTTAATAAATAAGAACATAAATAAAATTCTTTCATTTTTTTGGTTAAAATTTGAAGAATTGACGGTATTTACACTACAACTTCTAAATTTTACAGTTTCTTTTCAAGGCAATCTTGGAATGTAGCAGAGGTTTTATATTTTAGCCGGTTGAAAATACACTAAATCCCTTTTTTCGTGAACGTAGGTCTCCAATAGACCCAAAATAGAAGCGGATGAGATGCACTGAAAAGCTAGATGCTCACTACATCCACGGTCACTCTCTCACCACATGGAACACAAGATATGCACAAAGAGGAGAGGTGAACCTATAAAGAATCTATTACAACCTCTCGATGGAAACCGTCATGTGTGTGTGTAACTCTTTTAACTTAAATAATAAGACATAAATGAAATTTTACATTCAAAAGACAGCTGGTGCTTTAGAGAAAAGACAATAACTAGTACAAAAACCACTAAGTCTTAGACTTATCTTTGTACATGGAATATGATAATGAAGCCTCATTCTAGTATACAATGATAGTGACCCAATAAAGAAGTACTTCCCTAGTAGTAGGTGCAAGTGTATTCTTGGACAAACAATAGCTTTAAACCAAAAGAAATTCCAAGAAAGGATAGAGTCCTCACCTGCATCCATCCAAACAAGCCAACAAATACGTTAGCCTTGGATGTGTTTTACACATGTCAATGGACTGTATTAGTTGTTATCCATGTCCATCTTACAACATTTCAGAGCTTAAATCTACTATCCAAAGTGTTAATGTGGAAAAGTTTTAGTGTCTAGATATTCTTATAAGTAAGGTTTCTCTTAACCTTATTTCTTATTAGCCTTTAAAAAGATAGTAAAATTTATTTAGACAATAAGGCATCCACCCCTTCTTCTGAACCAAATATCTTAAACCTTAGAACTACTGATCATTCATTACAATACTACTTTGCTTGTTTTGTCAAGCTTCAATTCTTCTAGTTTTTGTTTTAAGTACCATGCATCCATTAAGTAACCTAAATCAAAGAAGCTTTAGGTACCATTCCAATAGTTCATTTCAGGGTTCCAAAATTGGCCAACTTTTTAAGCAAAACTAAGTTATACATGCCACCTTGGGCTTACTAAATCTATCTTTCCTTAGTTTGCATATCAAATGAGAAGAAAACTACATCCAATTAACTTGGTTTTAGCAAAGTTTAAACACTTGTTGTGCCTCAATGCTTAGCCTAAAAAATGTCACCCTTTACTTATGTCGATACCTATCGGAGTGAAGATTACTCCAAGGTAGTAATCATTCCAAAATGTATAAAGACCAGTCGCCCCTTGGGGCTAAATTTATACAATAAACCATTTTCTTAATTGTGAGTGCTAGGAGTGTAATGTAACATCCCATCATTTCTTATTAAAAAACCATATTTTGTAGTTTTTAATGCTTTCAACCGAGTTTTATCAGACACATGGAAATAAATAGTAAGAAAAAACGCCACAATTGTTGTCAGAGTATAGGTTTTTAATGTATTCTATTTGGCCGTCTCAAAATACATCAACCAAAGGGGCATTACATTTTTACCAAGAGACCCCATATCTTACTAATCCACAATATAGACTTCCAAAATAGGGTGATCAATTTTGAAAGAGCTAGTTTATAGTACTTATGTACTATCTGTATCAAGTTAGAGGAAAACTCCCACCATGTAGATATAATGTGTTAATAGTAGCATCATTAACCAAAACTCCTATGCACATTACGCAATTTTGCGGCAGGATACCCACCCATTTTTTTGTAAAACTTGGGTCAAGCCAGGTGGTAGCTACTTTAAAAAATTAAACCAATAATTTTTCAGAATGTAATGTAACATTTATACAGCAAAAAAACACTTAACCAGTCACGATACCAGGATGATTTCTCTCATGCATTATGTACAGAATCTTCATAGTAAGTCATCAAGGTTCCATTAACAAGGAGAAAACCAACCTGAGATGGTAGTTCAACCACCTCCATGACTGCACAGTGTCAAAGCCCTCACACCTCACCTTTATAAACACACACAAAGAGAAATACACTAAAGACTAAGTGACGGGCCAAATCACCTTCACCTTTTGTAGGGTTCAGTTCATCCAGCTTGCTCAAGTTGAGAAGATGCCCCACAATCAAAAGTACTCATCAGTAGCTATAGGTTTCCAAGCAGCAGCTACGGTCACCCCTACTCGCATAGTGGCGGTTGAGAGGGAGAGAGAGTGGTAAGAATTGGCGCTGGACTGCAGCAAGCTGTAGTATAGACAAGGGGGACATAGAGAGCAAGAGCATGAAGGGTAGGGTAGATATCAAAGAAATGAATGCCATGATCTATACACATTAGGGGTGGGTACTCATGAGAAGAAAAGGAGGAAGGTTTCCCCCCCTTTTTTTAATAAGAAAACCGACCCATATGATGGTTTAGGGTAAACCTAGGTGTTTCAATCAAGGAAAAAAGGTAACCTTGTGAAAAATTCAGTTTTATTTATATGGTTTAACTACTCAATAAATAAGTACTCATGTGTGTGTTTGTGTGTGTGTGTGTGCGTGCGTGTGTGCATGTGTGTGTGTGTGTGTGTGTGTGTGTGTGTGTGTGTGTACCCACCCTGTCCCAAGCACCATACACAATGGGTCGATAGTAGGCCCATTGTGAATGGGCCTACTACCTAAATAGAGAAATGAGGTTAGAGTGGTTGAAATGTAAGCCAGTCCAATCATTTTGAGAAAGGGACTGTGTGATTCTGCTAATTATGTCCCTTCTTTTGAATCCATTAAGGCAAAATTTGTGTATAAGTATCTTAATATCTACCCATGCTAAGAAGCATTTGGAAGAGGAGTATATATCTAGGTTTTTTGGAGAGAAAAATGTAGAAGAAACCATTCTTCCTAGCATTATTGAAGGCAAGCTTAGATCATCTGAGATAGAAAATCTTTTAGTCCTAATTCTCCTTCCAAAGGTATATTCTCATAGCACTGAGTAATATCTGCTGTGAAGAGATGGAAAATTTGTTTAGGGAGGTCAAAATTAACATTAGTGAAGTTGTTTACTAACCAAAAAGGGTTATAGTGTATTTGGAGAAAGTTAGAGCAGATTTTTGTTTAAAGGCACATATATATTCAAATTATGAGAGAACAAGGTCAAGGCAAAGGGTGATATCTTGGGTAATGTTAGAAAAAATACCATTCGAGGCATCAAATATCCATCTAAACTTATGCTTATGTAGCTTATAGGTGGAAAAAAGTACTGAAAGTTTGGCACCTTGAAGAAATACCCCATATTTTCTAGATGTTTTGTAATACTATTGGTGACCTCATAAAGAGATGTATTAAGTGCTGTGAATTCCTTTCCAAAAATCCAAGAGTGAGCTGAATTCCATGCCAAGTTTTTGCATATAAGAGTGGGACAATTGGAGCTTTTATCAAGTCCTACAACAAACCAGTCATGTGAAAGTTTTTTGAAATTCAATAGCTAGTTGTGGTGTGATCCAAGATCTTTCAGTAGACAACCATTGAAAAGGTATGAGTGAGATTTTTTAAAAGAAACATTATTCAAGCAGTTGAACTAAGTCCAGTAGGACTGTCTTCTCTAGTCGGAGAGTACTGACAAGGTCAGTTAAACAGCTTTGTAGTTTGCATAGGTAGTTAAATAGACAGTTAAACTGCTACTGGACTACCTACTTAACAGCTTTACATAGGTAGTTAAATATGTCCCTAGTTCATAAGCTTTTAATTATTTGAGGATATCTATAATAAGCCCACAAAAAATGTTGAAAGCAATTTGAGCAATTACTAATTGTTTAGCCTGGCCACCTAGCGAAGAGCAAATGAGGGATAGATGAAAATCCACCGGCTTTTCAATAAAGAGGTGGTCCAAATGATTGAGGATAAACCAAATAGCATGGTCAAACCACATAATGTTGGATTCGCATGAAGCTTTAGGGTCAAGAAATTTAGAAGCACATTTAAGATATGGTAAAAAAACATTCCAAATGGATTTTGTGTAAAAATCACGATCACTTTTAGCAAACTCCAAGTTCCCTTTTGTTTGTATGTATAGACCTGTATTTGAAGAGTACTTGGAGTGGTCAATAAGGTTAAGGTTGAAGGGGGATTTAATGAGTTCTTCTTTTTCTAAGAATTGTTCACCTTTCAAAATTTTGAGTCTACAATCCTCAATTGTGGTGGCAGGAAGATTAGCCAAATACACCCATGTTTTATTCAGAATTGGAGCTAGAAAGTCTTTGTTAGGTAGAACCCAAAGCATGGTCCACACCAAAGGATTCAATATGAATTTGTCTAATTGGTAAGAAAGGAAAAACCTTGGATACTTTGGGTACCATTTCTAAAAGGTTAGAGTCACTTAGGGAGCAAAGATTGTTTTGGAATTCCTTGAGAGCCTCAAGTGATGTACTATCTCTGCAAAATATTCCACCTGTTTGAGAAACAGTTGGAGCAGCAGGGTTACTGATAAATGATGAATTGACTCTACATAATTTTTTCAAAAGCTAGATAATTCAATCCCAGAAGAAGAAAATAAGGCTAGATCTTGCTGATTCTGTATAGAAAGTATAGGCAATTGGGCTATGTCCTAGGAAATCATATTCACCCCATCTTTGGAGTCCTTGTCCAAGGTATCCAGATAGATAGATTTTTATCCAAGGTTAGAGCCGAATCATATATTAATTGAGAAGCATCCAAACTGCCAATACATCTAAGGACAAGAGAGGTGGCCACAGAGAGGTGCTCAGAAGATAGTTCCAGCCTTCCAAGAGAACAAGGGTCTGCAATGGTCAAAATTGTTAGTAAGTCATTGACTACTTGTGATAATATGTAACACAACATTTGGCCCGTCTTGCAGAAAAGGTATAATTCTAACAGGTAGGGCTTTTTTCCGAGACTAGTACTTTATGTAAAATTTAATTTTCTCTAAAATCCTTGTATGTTTCTCTGGGTATTGGTTTACCATGATGCAAGCTGTCAACTCAAAATGTTTTTGATCCTAAAAGAAAGTATATATATAATTAGTCCAGTAGGTTAGGGCTGCAATACTTAAACCGGCAGAGTCAGAGACTACGATAGCCACGAGCAGGAAACCAGAACCTTAGCCTATGAAGGACCACCTAACACCAGGCAATCAATCAAGGATTTACAGGCAGTGGGTTTAGCATACAACTAGGGTTCAAGATAGTTTCTAAAGCCAGCATCTTGATTTTTCCAAAAATCTTTGAAAAAACCTTATGTATAGGACGTGTGTAGCTATTTTAACTTATATAATAAGACATAAATGAACTTTTACATTCAAAAGTTAGCTGGATTTAGAGAAAAGGCAATAATTAGTACAAAAACAACTTAGTTTTAGAATTATCTTTGTACATGGCATATGATAATGAAGCCTCATTCTAGTATACAATGATAGTGACCCAATAAAGAAGTACTTCCCAAGTAGTAGTAGAAAGGATAGAGTCCTCACCTGCATCCATTCAAACCAAGACAACAAATATGTTAGCCTTGGATGTGTTTTACACGTGGTGTCAATGGATTGTATAAGTTGTTATCCATGTCCATCTTACAAGTTTTTAAAACTTAAATTTCTAATGTTTAAAGTGTTAATGTATAAAAGTTTTAGTGTCTAGATATACTTATAAGTAAGCTTTCTCACAACCCTATTTCTTATTAGCCTTTAGATAGAGAATAGCATTTATTTTGACAATAAGGCATCTGCCCCTTCAGAACCAAGTATCTTAAACCTTAGAACTACTCATCATTCATTACAATACTACTTTGCTTGTTTTGTCAAGCTTCAATTCTTCTAGCTTTTCTTTTAAGTACCATGCATCCATTAAGTAACCTAAATCAAAGAAGCTTTAGATACCATTCCAATAATTGGTTTAAGGGTGCCAAAATTGGCCAAGTTTTTAAGAAAAAATAAGTTATACATGTCCCCTTGGGCTTACTGAATCTATATTTTGCCATAATAATCAATATCTAATTCTCCTAAATGATTTTCTCATATTAAACTGATCATTTAATGTGGGGAAGGCCAGGGGAGAAAAAGCTAGAATATTGGTTAAGCTAGCAGACCGGCCACAGTAGAGATCCAAAGGAGGGAAAATAGGGATCCAAAGGGGGGGCCATCTGCAAAAGAGCCATGTGCAACAATGGGCTAAAAACACCCTAAGGTTCAGTCCATTAAGACTTCCAAAATGCTAAGGTTCCAAAATTCAAAGGTTGTGTCCAAAAGGTCAACCCTAGGGAAAATTGGATGCTTAGTGTGTGTACAAAAGTCTTCTTCAAAGCCTACAAAGGAGGGGGCGAGCCCATTTAGTAGGGGATGAGAGAGAAAGCCACACACACACACACACACAGGCTCCCTTTACACAAAGGGAATTAGGGACACATGTCAGCTCCCTAGGCCAGTTGCCCACAAGGTGTGCCCAATTCCTATTGGAAGACCCTTGAAGTGGACCAATGAGAATTAAGCTAGAGTAAATCTAGTTTAATTAATTTAAAAACATTTAATAAAAGAAACCAATGATAATTAAGTCTCCTAGAAGACTATTGGGAAGTCTCCCAAGGGGTCCAATGAGCATTCAGGAGCCCAGTGGCTTGCCTGATTCCTATTGGCCAAGAGGCAAAGGGGTCCAATGAGAATTTAGTTTAATTATTTAATTACCTAAAGCTCTCACAAAAGGGGAAAGGGGGACACATGTCAGAAGGCTATCACTTATGCTGCTTAACACCCATTGGCTTGACTTGGGGAGGTCCAATGAGGCAAAAGCCAGACCAATTTAGCAGGAAGGGCTCGCCCAAGAGAGAGAGGGGGCTGATTTTTTCTTGGCATTGACACACACATACTAACACTTGACCATGTGTGAAGAAAGAATACTCTATCTCCTCCCAAGCTTTAATGGAGAGCTCATCACCTACTCCAAGCTTGTGAGATAGAAGCCTACATCAACACTCTCTTGGCATGTGGATGCAAATCCAACCAAGAGCCAAGCTTCAATGCATGCTCATCTTCTCTACCAAGCTAATTACTAAGCTAAGCTATGCTAATATGAGTGATTATGTGAGAAGATGTACATCTTTCTCGTAAGATACTCCTTCTTCCTCTCAATCTACTCTCATACCCTGCTAGCTCTCACCATCTTCGAAGGTGTGTGAGGTCTTGGGTCTGAGAATGGGGATAATTCAAGTTGTGTTTGATTAAGTGTTTTGCTTAGTGCATGAATCTTCCATCTTCATTGCACTAGCTAGTCTTGAAGGAACACAAAGAATTGTATTGTACAATGTCTCTCTTGATGGGAGAAACCATAATACAAAGCCTTTTGGAGGGGGGACCGGCTTCATGCAAATCCGGTCCTCAACTGTTGTCAATAGCTTAATTTCTCTCTCTTTTGAAAGTATTGTTGATGCTATCTAACTAGGTGTTATGCTTTTTGTTGCTCTCTCCACCCAAGCACTCTTGTAATTCTCATTAGGAATCTATTCTAATGAAATGCCCACTATGTTCATGCTAATTTCCGCTACACATAAGTTATTAAGCCATTAAATGTTACATATTTCATGAGTTTGCATATCAAATGAGAAGAAAACTACATCCAATTAACTTGGTTTTAGCAAAGTTTAAATACTTGTTGTGCCTCAATGCTTAGCCTAAAAAATGGTACCCTTTACTTATGTCGGTACTTGTCAGAGTGAAGATTACTCCAAGGTAGTAATCATTCCAAAATGTATAACAACCACTCACCCCTTGGGGATAAACTTATACAATAAACCATTTTCTTAATTGTGAGTGCCAAAAGTGTAATGTAACATCCCATCATTTCTCAAAAAACCATATTTATGCAGTTTTTAATGCTTTCGGCCGAGTTTTATTAGACACTTGGAAATAACCAGTAAGAAAAAATGTCAGAGTTGGTATCAAAGTACAAGTTTTTACCGTATCCTGTTTGCGCGGCGGTCTCAAAATACATCAACCCAAGGGGAAATACCCTTTTACCAAGAGACCCCATATCTTACTAATCCACAATATAGACTTCCAAAATAGGGTGATCAATTCCAAAAGAGCCAGTTTATAATACTTATGTGCAAGTTAGAGGAAAACTCCCACCATGCAGATATAATGTGTTAATAGTATCACCACTAACCAAAAATCCTATGCATAGTATGCAATCGCGTCAAGATACCCACCCATGTTTTTGTGAAACCTAGTTCAAGCCAGGCGGTAGCTGCTAAACCAATAATTTTTCAAAAGGTAATGTAGCATTTATATAGCAGAAAAAACATAACCAGTCACAGTACCAGGATGATTTCTCTCATGTATTATGTACAAAATCTTCACAGTAAGTCATCAAGGTTCCATTAACAAGGAGAACACCCACCTAAGACGGTAGTTCAACCACCCCATGACTGCACAGTGTCAAAGCCCTCACACCTCACTTTGAAAAACACATGCAAAGAGAAATATACCACAGACTAAGTGAGGGGACAAAGAACCCTCACCTTTTATAGGGTTCAGTTCATCCAGCTTGCTTAAGGTGAGAAGATGCCCCACAATCAAAAGTACTCAGTAGCTCCTACAGGTTCCCAAGCAGCAGCTATGGCTGCCCCTACTCGCATAGTGGGGGTTAAGAGGGAGAGAGAGTGTGTAAGAATTAATGTTAGGCTATGGTGAGCTATAGTACAGACAAGGGGGACAACGAGAGCCAGAGTGTGAAGGGTAGAGTAGATATCAAAGAAATGAATGCCATGATCTATACACATTACTTTAGGGGTGGTAACTCATGAGAAGAAAAGGAGGTTTAGGGTAAACCTAGGTGTCTTGATCAAGGTAAAAAGGTAACCTCGTGTAAAATTAAATTTTATTTATATGGTTTAACTGCTAGATAAATAAGTACTCATGTGTGTGTGTGTGTGTGTGTGTGTGTGTGTGCGTGAGCATGTGTGTGTGCATGTGTGTGTGTGTGTGTGAGTGTGTGTGTGTGTGAGAGAGAGAGAGATTTTATTATCATCATCGAAGGTCAAATATGACCTATGGGACCAAAGTTACATGTGATGTACTATGTGTGTGGCTAATGAGTGACTCTTGATGCTCCAAAATTGTGGTGATGAGAGTCGCAATGGAGAGCCCACATTGTGGTTGGGAGAGGAAAGTGTGTAGGTCTAGGTCATAGCTAAACATGTGAGTGAAGCAAGTTTTGATGTGACCAAATGCTGAGCACTCTAGTAGTTTGTGGTACTCAAACTCTTGAAATTGCAGTAAGCATAATGTGCACAATCAATTTGACTCTTCTGCATTGCCCCAACACCCTGTCTCACATCAAAGGAAGTGGGAGCTAAGACAAATGGTTTTGATGGTGTATATCACTAACAAGGGGATAGGCTCAATCATGTAGTGTGAGTACGGTGTCCTCTTTTAGCAAAGAACATGGTTTTTTAGTTGGGGGCAATATGGGTGGTGTAATGTATGAAGCTTGACCCACCGGGATTCCTCCCAAGCCATAATACATTAGTGTTGTAGAAAATCTTCATTCACTTGCAAGTCAATTGAGGCATCATGTAGCATGTGTAATGCATCCCATCTCCCAAAGCACTTGTTTATGTCTTGCATCCATCCTATGCTCAAGATCTTGCTTTTATGCATCTTTGGAACTTATTTTCTTGCTTCCCATGAAATTGAAGGAAGTCAATGTGAGAGGCTCTGAAGCATCTTTATCATGAACTCCACAACCCTTTCCATGCCCATAACCTCAATTGGAAGAGATCCCAACTTAAGAAGTAGGAGCATATATGGTGTTTTTGTCTTAACTTAAAGAAATATTGTAAGAAAACACTTTTGGAAATTCTCAAACTCTTTCCAAGTAGACTTTGAGATACTTCCACCCCACATTTCAACTCCATAAAGAAGAACCGGTGTCACCAATGTGTCAAAAAGGTACTTCTTGAGAACCCAACACTTGATGTTTCCCGCATTACACATGTTCTCAAATGCATAGTATGCTCTCTTTCCTACTTCCAAATGACCCATAGCACATTCATGTCACTTGTGATTGGCTGGAACCTCAAGGCCAAGGTACTTAAACCTCTCAACAACTTCAAGTGTCTCATTTTGTACACAATGCATGGCTTCTCCTTATGGTTCGTTTTCACAAACATAACCTTTGTTTTGGATTCATTCACAATCATCCCACTATGCAAGCAAAAGTTCTCACGGACAACCATAACCTTTTGTGCATCTTTCAGAGTGTCTTCTAGAAGCACTACATCATCCCTATAAAACAAAAGCATGATTACCACATTGCCAATAGTGACCTCTTCAATG
The DNA here is from genome assembly GCF_014529385.1 of Adiantum capillus-veneris. Lineage (NCBI taxonomy): Eukaryota > Viridiplantae > Streptophyta > Polypodiopsida > Polypodiales > Pteridaceae > Adiantum > Adiantum capillus-veneris. The sequence continues at coordinate 146,050,070 of NC_140931.1, read as the reverse complement.
CCTTTTTCTTTCATAAAGTCAAGTACCATTTGTTCCAATTGATCGATGCATAGAGAAAAGAGAGTTGGTGACAACGGACATCCTTGTTTAACCCCAATAGTGCTTGGATTTGTTTTTTGAAATTCCTCTTTCTATGCGCAATTGACACATCAGCCTCTTATAGATTTGAGAAACCGCAAGAATAAACTCACTTAGCACTCTCCACAAGTTGCTACACAGAATCATATCAAAGGATTTCTTAAAGTCCACAAAACAACAATACAATCGCTTGCCTTTCAATCAACTTTTCTCGATGAGAACACAAAGAGTGGCAAGATGATCAATGGTGCTATGGCATCGACAAAAACCCACTTGTCCTTTTGCATGCTTGTCATTCTCTTCAGCCCGATCACTCAATTTCATATTCATTATGCACCCCAACAACTTTTCCATAAGAGACCCAATCATTATAGTATGGTAGTTGTTTACATTCTTTACATCCCCTCCTTTATGGAAAGGCTTGACCCAATTAGTACTCCAATCATAAGGCATACCATGGGTTGAAGTGCAAAATTGAGCATATCACACATCCACTCATGTGTAAAAAATCCTGTCCATTTAATAATCTCCGGCTTGATACCTTGAAGGTCTCCCGCTTTGTGAGTGCCCAACTTTTCAAGCCCACCACATACATCCTCAATAGTAAAAAAAAGAGGGAATACATGGGAATGAACCATAAAATGGAATTTTTCCAAAATTTAGTTGACCATATAATTGCATACAATGTGTGTGCATATCCATAAGACTCAAGTTACCAAAATTCTCAACCCGCTTGCCCCTCAAGTTTCTCCAAAATATTCCACATGCATCTTCCTTTTATTGGACTTGAAAAAGTTATTTCTTTTACTTCCCATCTTCTTCTCTCCTTTTGAATCAATGCCTTGTATGTATGCAAATGACTTTGATAGTTATCTTTGTCCATAGCTGCATGAATCTTTCCCAAGGACTTTTGAGAATCTTGACATTCTTTATCAAACCACCTTTTCCGTGATCTATCTTTGTTGATACCATGATCATGATTTATGAAAAAGCATTCTTCGAAACAAGAACAAATAACATTCTTGAAAGCTTCCCATTTAGTTTCCAATGGTGCGTCATATTGAAGCTTAGTCATCCATAAATTTTTCTCAATAATTTCAATGTACATTGGTGCCCGTTTGAAATCCATACATAGTGATAACTTCTCTTCCATTTGGCTGATATTATCATGCTTAGCTGCTTCTCCACATGCAAGGTCAATACATAAGGTTTGATGGTCTATTTCCTCAATATCCTAGTAGTCCTCCAAAAGAAATTACATATTCTTTCAAAAGAAAGAGATTCAATTCTACAATAAGAAATTCTATCTACTTATACTATTTTTCCTGATTGAAGTGATTTAGTAAATAAGAGCACAAATTAAACTCTTCGAATATTTAGGTTAAAATATGAAGCATTGTCGATATTTACATTAAAACTTACAAAATTTATCGATTTTCTTCAAAACAAGTGTTAACAGAGTCAACGTCAGTTAACAAAAGCTGCTAAAGACCGAAGACATACAAATGCACATCAAAGGTCAAAGTGAAGAAGCAATGAAGATTGGAGTTACGCATTTTCCACATTTTCCCAAAATGGTCATGTATTGTAAATTCTTAATTCATTTCAAGCCATTGTAATATGTTAATGTGTTACGGGTTCAATGGGAATTCCAAACTGTAAAGAACAGGTCAGTAGTGTGCCTAGGTAGCAGATTCAGTAAGTGATGGAGCCCTAAAGGCCTTGGGCGCTCAGACATTGCATATTTTTACCCTAGGTACATAAGACAGTGTGTAGAGGAAATTAGGATTCTCAAGCTCATTTGTTGAGAGCACTCTTTGGTGAGAGCTCTTGAGGTGTGTGGCTATGGAGTCCTTGAGCTTCTCCTTGCTCATGAGACTTGATTAACACTAATCAATGATTCATTCTCTTTCACTATGCCTCTCTCATGCTTCTTATGATTGCGTATGATGCTTAGATTAGTAGATCATAACTAATTAGTGGTTAATCCCTCTCTAATCTTGTGTGATTGCCCTCCTTTGCTTGTGTGTACATGTAGGTTTGATTGGAGTGTGGTGCTCTATGGATCTATGTGTGTGTGCTTGCGATTAGTATGTTGCATGATAGGATTAGTGTTGTGTGAGTCTTGCAATTGTTAGTGTGTGTGATTGGGTTGATTAGAGGTGAAGAGAAGTGGATCTGGAGATTGCCCTTCATCATTAGGGCCGATTTGGATGAGAAAAGGGCTATGTAAGGATCTAAAAATGGGCAACCTAAAAAATAACATAAAGATATTACCAAAACTATTCAACATGGGTACTCATTGGATAGAGCTCATCAAGCGCCACCCATGGACCATTTGAGCACTAAATTTGGAGTTCGTATGCAAAAGTTATGGCTAAAATAGTGCAAAATATTCAAAAAGCAAGTGAAGGAGATCTTGACATGTGTACAAAAGTGCCATACTTTTGCAAATGTGGCTCTTTCTTGACCCTTAGATCAAGAATAGAGAAACCCTAAACATCCCTTATTTCATCCAAATTGGCCCTAATGTTGTGGCTTAGCTCCTCCATAGGCCGAGAAGCTCACCTCATAGAGCTAACCATTCGTGTTGCCATGATTAGCTCATTATTAATCGTGTGAGTGTTTCCATGCCCTAGCCGGGTAGCTCATTCCTCAGGATTGATAATTTTGTTGGTCATTGGAGCTATTGCAACGATGGGACCCCCAACATTTGGCGCCGTTTTGCCGGGGACGATGGCCTACGCTAGTGTAATTGTGACATAATCGAATGTGTTTCCTCACTAATTTCACTTGTGTGTATGTTTTTGTGGATTTTGGATATGTGTGAATAAAGCAATGTGATAATTCCCTAATGTGTCACCGTATCTTGCCAATTGTGTGCTTACACACTCTAATTTTACACTAACCCCTTGCTAATTTCACTAATTTACTAGTTTGCTATGAAGGATTGGAGCATTCAACCATTCAATTGATCTTCAATGGAAAGGTAATCAAGGTGGTATTCTCAATCTCCCTAGAATCTAAGCATGTGTAGAATTGTGTAGAGATCCCACCATGATGCAATGTAATGTTGATGCTATGTTGATGCAATGCAATGTCGATGCTATGTTGGATCGAAATTTTTTGATTGTTTGTTTTCATGCCATTGTAATGCCAATTTTTTTAAGATTTGGTGGCGTATAAATTTGACAAGTTTCAATTGCTAATTGGTGAATGTATGTTGCTAATTGGGTGCCTAATTGAGTTCATTGCATGCTTGGATGGTCAATTTCAAGTGTGTGTGCATTCTAATTGAGTGTGTGTACGCTTAATTTTAGGTGTGTGTGCACTATTTTGCCCATGTTTGTGCACCTAAAAATCAATGTGTGCTTAATGATTAACTAATGATTTGTGAAATCACATTGTAATTTTGATAAAATTTACCCTTTTGTGTGCGTACCTAAATATTGGTAAAAATTGCCAATTTTATTAGTGTCTGTGCGCCTAAAAAGTGTTCAATGTGCATGATTGATTCATTTTTTGATTGCATATTAGATGTGTGTAATGGTTAATTGCTGCATTTTTGTGCTCAAAACAAGGATTTACACACTTCAATTGCGTCAAAGTTTGACCTAATCTTGTCGGTTTAATTGCCTAGTCTTGATTTCATTGATGAAATTTTTTGGCAATTGAATTGATATAATTTATGTGATTTTATTTGGCTGCACTAATTACCTATGTGTGGAGAATTTATAGAAAATTTTTGGGTAATTTTCAGATAATTTTTGTAGTTTTTTGCTAATTTTTGATAATTTCATAAAAATTTGATATTTTGCAATCTTTACAGGGTATTTTATTGTGAGTATTTACGGCATCATTTTGTTTGCATTTGTGCCCTCCGTGGTTGAGTTTTGAGCTTTTCACTATTTACGGAGACCGGGTTGATGATTGTGTCGTAAATTGTATTTTCGATAAAAACAGCTCTTTTTGGTGTGATTTTGCGTGTTGAAAATGTTTTGCTGTGAATGATGGTGATTTTCTAAGATCCCTTTGGGCAACTTTTTGGACTCTTCTGGCAATTTTTTGGATTTTTGGGCGATTTTTTGGAGTTTCGGCTAATTTCTGGCCTACTTTTGGCATTTTCAGATGTTTAGAAATATTTTTTAATAAAAAAAGGCAATTTTTGGCCTCGATGCTTTTCCTTGTGGCGCATAAAAATTCTTTGTCGATGGATATCTTTACGGTTCGTCGACATAAAATATACTTCTTTTCTTCTTCTTCCCGCTCCGTGTGAACCAACCCCACACCCTCACTCTCTCTCCTCCCCAACCCCTCCCCAAGGGGATTATTTACAATATCTCACTAACCCCCTCACTCTCTCTCCTCCCCACCCCTCCCAATCGCGATTAATAACTAAATCCCCCCTTTTTTCTTTCTCTAACTCTCATTCTCTCTCCTCGCTTTGTTGCTACACGCCAAGCTGGACTTCCTCTCTCTCTCTCTCTTGTCTCATATGCTTTCTCCTCATGCCCAGCATGCTACCACTGTCTGTCTTCTCTCTCTCTCTCTCTCTCTCTCTCTCTCTCTCTCTCTCTCTCTCTCTCTCTCTCTCTCTCTCTCTCTCTCTCTCTCTCTCTCTCTCTCTCTCTCTCTCTCTCTCTCTCTCTCTCATCTCTCGACTGCACCAACACGCACGTGAACGCCATTAACACACACACACACACCCTGCCAATCAACTGCCCCTTGTCGTGTAATGGTACAGACTGCCCGCCATCAGCAGTGCATGCGTAGCTGCCTAGTTAGCACATCTCGGACCCCGCGCGCCATCACCGCCAAAGTTAGCTGCTTTTTTATTAGATATGGCAAAATCACCACAATAAGTAGCCTCTAAAATCTCTACCTGCATGGTAGAGACTTCTTCAGAGAACTAAAGGCCCAATCTGCTAGCCCGTCTTTGAATAATCCCTTGCATTCCGGATGTGAGCATGTTCTTTTGTTACCGTTTGAGTCGAGCTCCATCCGTCTGTTGACTTCTTTGAGCTCATGTTCGAGCGGAGCCTTTACATTCTTCAATTCTTCACGACTTTCTTCACCTAATGCTTCAAATGTGACTTTAGTGCAATCCTTAGAGACAGGACCCTTCAGACTGCTTGCGAATGAGATTCATTGTTTGAGTGAAGTAGAGCCGATGGCAACCTTGTTTCCATTTGCATGGATTGTTCCTTGAGGTTCATAGGCCTTGAGGGTCTTTACTTTGAAGTTAGCTCCTTGCACCGCATGGTCGATCGTTTTTTTTTTTTTGGTCTCAGCAAAGATAATATCTTTAGATGACAAACCTTTGTCAATCCCCACGGTTGGGTGTATTGATGAGGCAACACTTTTCATTACTGTATCGGCCAATAGTCGCAAGGTCCATCCATTTCCTTCTTCCATTGGCATGGACCTTCATTTAATGCCATTTTTCTATTTGCAAGAATTTGCAAGAACTTGAAGAGGTTCTCCTCCATGGGAAACACTTCAACCTTGATTACCATCACCTTGGAAGGGGAGGGGTGGCAACACAAAAAAAACAAAAGGAGGCCTTGTGCTAGTGGCCTAGGGGGAGTCCACGGTTGGCCACCTCGTCGTAAACGCCAACAGACGCCTTGTATATGGCCGATGGGAACGGTCCCCAAGTGATAAAGGCCACAAGATGCAAGAATAAATTAAGTGAGCTGAAGATGGTGAGAGCCTAAGCGCACCAAAGATGATAAGGTTGAGCGCACCAAAGATGGTGAGAAGTTGAGCGTGCCGAAGATGTTGAAATCCTCATGCTTGAGAAGCCAAAAAAAAAAAGACAGAGAAGATGATAGACACGCCAATTATACCATGCAAGAAAGTGAGCCCACAAAAGGGGTTGTGCCGATTATACCAACAAGCGACGAACATAGAGAAGGGGGTGGAAAAGCACTCGCAACTCCTCAAGCCTCCAATCCACTCTTCTAACCTCCTTTCTACTTAACACTAGGGTTGTGTGAACATAAGCCACTTTAGTGGTTATAAGTAGCTTTTGTGTAAATTCTTATTCCCACCAATCATATTGAAACATCTTCAAAATCTTTCAGGGATTTGTTCTCAAGGGATGTAGGGAGTTGAAAAAAAATATAGATAAATAATTCCATATGAAATTAGTATTCGTCAAGGATCATCTTTTAAATACAATCTAGCAAAACTTGTTCAAAAATTTTGATATCCCATGTAGACCCCTTTATACCCTTCAAAGAACATTGATTTGAAAAATACTTGGAAATTCATACAATAAGAATTAATGCATATGATATTTTTAGGAAAAATACCATGAACTCTTTTCAAGCCTCAATGACATGTATGTTGTCAAATTTTAAAGCCAGTTTATCTTACACTTCATTAATTAAATAGAGTGGCAGATTTTCTCTCCCACTTTGATAAAAGAAAATCTTTTGGCATTGCCTCGGTTCATACTCGCATAAGCACCTCATCCCTAGCTTCAAAATCCTTGCCCCTTGGTGACTGCACACATATGGACCCCTGCTCTGGGCGATTGCATGTAGAGAATGTGCAGGTTTCCCTGATTATTGTTCCCCATTTGAGCCACCCCTCTCACTGTGAAGGTGCCCCACATCTCCACTTTTAAACCCCATGTCTAGCTGCTTCACTGCTAAAGTGTAAATGGAATGGAATACAAATCTTCAAAAAAGAACGCTCTAAATACGCACTAGGTCACTCACCATCTAAGGATCGTTATCCCTGACAACGGTGCCAATGTTAGCGAGTCGTCCCGCGATGGACGTCTGTAGCATAGCTCTCTAGTACTAACATAATGTGAATACTCAAGGAAGTTACTCAGATGGGGCACATAGAATCTTTGAGGTTGCCAATCTCAAGAAGTGAACCTAACAAGCTATCACAATAGCTCAACAAGCAAATCAATCACTCAATGATCCGGGAAATAGTATATGTTCTCACCACTCGAGATCAACATCCCATTTTTGGCATTTGAATGATACCCTTCCGTGTATAGATAGATGTAGGCATGTAGCAGGGTCCTGCCTGCAAAGAAATGAGAGGGAGAGAGACAAAGAGATGCATCGCATCTGCCTTGGCATAGTGCAGGCTTGCACCTTTCCCACCATTTCAAAAGTTTGTGACTCCGGAGCGCAACAAGGGAGGCACAGAGACACAAAAAAAGAGAGAGGTAGAGTGCAACAATCGGCAAGTCGGAGGATCAAGCCCCTTGGGCTATGTTCGTAGTGCCAGGTTGGGCAGAAAGGCAATGTGATTGGGCAGTATCATCACTCTCTCTATCTCTCTATCGGACAACACATGCCCTAGAAAAATTCAAGGCTGTCGCTCGCCATCTGTGCACAATCAGAAAATAACCTTGTACCTATTTTGGTTGAATTTTTCAAAATTTTCTAATCTATACTCCTTTTTGACAATCGAGATCCGTTTTTGAGTCCTCAGCATGTAATTTGTCACAAAAAAGGGCAATCATGCTTAAAAATAATGAAACAGCAAATCATCTCCAAAGCCTACACAACCAACTCAAATTCTAGTTTTAGCATCTTGTAGTGACAGACAATCAATCTTAAAAGCTATAAATTTTTTATCCTTCGAGAAATTTAATCTCAAAACTAGGGGTGTTTTGGGAATTTTGGAAAATTTGAAGGGCATTTTGGGAATTTATGACAAAATATCGAGGCTAATTTGGGAATTTTGAAATTTGAGGGGTATTTTGGGAATTTCTACAAATTAGAGGGATATTTTAGTAAATTTTCCAAAAAAATAAGGGCAAACTTCAAGTTCTCTCGATTTTTAGGTGAGGTGTATTTTACTAATTTTCCCAAAAAAATAAGGAAAAACTTCAAGCTCTGTCGGTTTTTAGGTTAATTTTTTGAAGCTCAAGATCTAACCGGTATATTAGGATTTCTTAAAATACACTGGAGCTAGTTTTTTTTTCTAACACTATCTTTGTCTCCATTTGTCCTCGTGCAAAAAAATCTCGCATTGAGACACACGTCAAGACCTCGCGATGGTCTCTGGTCCGAATAAAATTTGCCTCTTGCGCTTTTCCTTAGCGTTAGAACACAGACATAATCTCTCTCTTTCCCTCTCCCTATGTTTTCCATGTGCCATGCTTAGTGCCCAGGCAACCGCCCCCCCCCCCCCCCCCCCCCCTCCTCCGCCCCCCTCTTTTCCACTTACTTTAACTTTCATCCAAACTTTCACAAAAGAATCTTCAAAGATTCCTACAAAAAGAAATGGAAAAAAGATTAGAGGACATATTGGCTTTTTTATATTGGAACACCATTATTTTTTATTTTGCACCCTTTTTGGGATAAATGATATACTAAAATGTTCCTCTATGTGATATGCCTCATTGATATCTTATCTTCATGGTTTGATGAAAAATAGGTAGTTTTAAAACAAATTTTATAGAATGAGGTACCAAGACACTATTGTGGCTCAAACACAAACCTAGTGTTAACCTTTCGTAGTCTCAAAAGGCATCGACAATAGCCGTGCAGGCCTTTGGCCGTGGCCACTCAGGCAAGCTTGTGTTACTTGTCATTATCTTGAGCTCCCCATAAGCAATCTTATCTACGCAATAGAACTAAATAATGCCCCCACACAAACAATAGACTCACGCCATCGCTCACCTATACCCAAGAGCAAAAATATGTTGTAACATTCTTTTACTTCTTAAAAATACCCAAGAAAACTTCTTAGAAGGAAGACAAGCTTCCATAAAAAGGTTTAGGTCGTATGGGTATGGACGACATGGCTCATTCGGAGCATGGCTTGTTATGTAATTCTTTTTGGATAGTATTAATCAAACACACTCACGATTGTGAGTTTTGTTCCGAAAAAAAAATTATAGATCTTTCGTGTTATTCAAAATTGACCTTATCTTTGGAGGCATGATTTGGAAAAACCATGTCATCTTAATCTCTACACCAGTTATTTTGTTTTCCTATTTTTTACAAGTTTTGCAGTTAAGGAATATATGCATCTTCAACAACAAGTCTTACCATACACCGAGAGAACCCAAAGCGGAGTGAATATTTATACATCATGGGCCTATGTTTTTCTATATGTAGTAGTTTGAGTTGCACAACTTCTCTACTCAGCATTATTGGGGCCCCATCCTCATCATCATCAAGGATGGAGTAGAGGGGGGCATGCCACCTAGGGACAATGTCTATAGTTTTCTTTTGTATTCTCTCTCTCTCTCTCTCTCTCTATCTCTCTCTCTCTCTCTATATATATATATATATATATATATATATATATATATATATATATATATATATATATATATATATATATATATAGATGTATCTATATGTATATCATGTACATACATGTATAAAAACCACCTCAAAGCCTAATAGAGAAGTCTCTTGTCTAATAGAACAGCCTAATAAATCCTAATAACATACATGCCACATGATCTCTATATCTCCTCTTGCATGCCCTTGGTATTTCTCTCCTACTGCAAATGCGCTCTCTTTCTCTCTTTGACCATAGTGCACAAGATTTTGTCTCCTCTCTCTCTCTCTCTCTCTCTCTCTCTCTCTCTCATATTGCACATGTGCTCGTGAATGTAGGCTTAGGTAGACGCTAACTAAGGGAACAAGGCAAGGCCCAAGGTGAAGTGCTCCACAAGCTAGACAAGGTGTACATGTGGGTGAGGGTTATTTCTTAAGCAAAAAACGAGGGAGGAGAGAATCTTTATAATATGCATAGTATTTTACTTTTATAACTGAGAGAGATAGGTGATGTAAGCACTAAGAAGAGGGAGAATGAGGGCTTGAGAAGTGCCATGTGTTGAAAGCCTAACTATTGAGTGATGCTGAATTTTAAAATTCACAAAAGGGTAATGTTCCTTGGGATGGTGTCTATTCATCTCTCAAACTCTTAAAACTGTCATAAGCCTAATTTTTATTGACTTTTAAAATTCACAAAAGGGTTACATTCCTTGGGATGGCATCTATTCACAAAAGGGTAAATTATGTTCCTTGATAGCAGTCAAAGAAATCTCTATTACACTCCTCTCTCTCTCTCTCTCTCTCTCTCTCTCACACACACACACACACACACACACTCCCTATTTGTAAAACAAGCACAAAAAAACCATAGCTCAAAAATGAATAAATCAATTAAAATTTTTACTTCATAGATGTTTTTCTAAAATGCCAAGATTTTGGTATGATGTGTGTGTGTGCGCGCGCAGCGGAGGGGGGGAGGGGGAAGAGAGCAAGAGAGAGAGTTTGAGAGAGAGAGAGAGAGAGAGAGAGAGAGAGAGAGAGAGAGAGAGAGAACCTCCCTGAAAGGATCTGCACCAACGTAGATCCTTTGAGGGAGGTTTTTTATATTTGAAAAAACTCTCTATCTTTTCTTTTTACTCAAAGGAAGGTTTATTCACTTTTTGTAGTAGATACAAAAAGCGAGTAGGTTGGTGCTCATTGTTTTTCATGTGAATCGGAGGAGATGCATGTTTAATAAGTGAATGGGAAAGGGTGAAGGAAGGGCACATGGCAAGTGACAGTTGCATAGACGAAATAGAATGGGAGGCCCAAGGGTGCAAGAGGCAAGGTCAAGACAAATGAAGAGGTCAAACTTGTGCACAAACACGAGAGACGCGGTAGCCATGCAAGGGTGCATGAGCCTCATGAGGGCTAGGGAGACAACAACCGCTCTTAGCCTGGTTGGTTACCTTAATGTTCATATCCATGATAGTTGATGTGCAAAGGGTCAAATCCTCCCATTGTAATTTTAATAAGAGCATATTGTAGGGAGATATGTGGGAGGTGTGTAATAGAATCTGTGGAGATACTACCTGATGTAAGTGAAGGAGAGGGGCCCAAAGTGTTTCATTAAGTGGAATCTCCTTTGATTCTATCTCACTTTTATGGAAAAGTATGGTTGGGGAGATAAAAGTAAGAAATACAAGGTAGTGCATGGTGATGGGTGTGAGGCAAGTTGACAAAGAGCAAGGAGAGGTGGCAAAAACCGTTGGCGGGGTCTCTAGCACACAAGGGTGCCACATGGCAGAGACGAAGGTCTTTCTTTTTATACTCGTGCGGTCATGTTGTGCTAGGCCACCATAGGCAATGTGATAGCCTATGGCAGAATGAATTGTCTTAAGCTGGCTTCTAGCTTGGCCATGCATGGTGAATTTTACATTCTAAGCTACCTTGGCTTGTCATGAGAGGGGAGAGAGAGAGAGAGAGAGAGAGAGATTCCTTGTAAACCTCGCACCCTTCCAAAAGCCATTTCAAGGAAAAAAGGAGTTAGGCATTCTATAATGAGAAATGCTTTATCTAACTAGCCCTTGCTGCTTTGGCTTTCAAAAATTGCACAAAATAAAATACATGCTAACCTTGCAAGGGAAAGATTACAGAAATACAAAGATGAAGATTATAGAAAGCACAAAATTTTTATTGCGGCTCAAGGACCAAAAGTTGTCAACACCAAAATAGGTTAAAACAATTGTGGTGAATTGAGCATTAGGAAGAGAATGGGGTCTAGGAGGGCCTCTTTATTTGACAGTTTAAGGAAGTCAACCCTTTAGTATTAAGAAAGTAATCAAAGGACAACTTTTGAATTCAAACAGGCAAAATGGCTAGTTTATTTGAATTCAAAGTTCCACCCCAAAATGGAATTAAAAATCTAGCGAATAAAACCATATCATGTAGCATATCTATGGAAAGAGCTCGACACGCAGATTGAAGATCTATTATCTCCGCTCAAATCAGAGATCATATGTGGGAGTTATGGAAGTCCGAAAATCATAAAATTTTCCACCATCCTTTTGGGGGGAAAAGTGTATCCTTTGAACACTCTTACACACCCACCATTCTTGCACACATGGCGTACACCTATTCATCAAAATGTTAATCACCTCCATAAGCTCATGGAAAATAAAGAGGCCCTCCTACACCCCATCCTCTTCCTAATGATAGTTACACTATTGGCTATTAAGGTCATATTTCTAAGGTTTGAAATAAATCAAAGGGTGATGGTTTGAGGGAAATAAGAAGTGACATTTAAGAATATGGATTTGGACGCATGAGCGTAGGTGGTATATGCAGAATTATAGTACCACTAGAATTTGGATATTCAAATAATGATTTCAGTAAGTTGTTTTGGGCAAAGGCTCTTGCATATGTGCTACATAAGACATTGCTTTTTGACATGGAACTCTTGAATCTTTCTTCCATATAGAGGCAATGATTGCCTAAAGGATTGTTTATCTTGAAAATTCTTCCACAAAGAGATCAAGGCCATGCAACTGACCATATCTTTACTGAAGAAGATACCATATCATTTTCCAAAATGGGTCACTTTTTAGAATTATGTTATAGAAACATTTTTGTACGGATGATCTTAATGACACGCTTCCAATTACGATTCCCTAAGTTTGAGAGAGAGAGAGAGAGAGAGAGAGAGAGAGAGAGAGGTTGTAGCTCCATATGGGCCTCCATTTGCCCATCAAAAGAGAAAGGCTGATGGAGGGAGATAGAGAGTGTGATCAAGGGGTTGAATACTAGTATGCATATGTGTGTGTGTGTGTAAGAGAGAGAGAGAGAGAGATTCGTAACATTGTTGTCCTCCCAATTGTAAACTCCAAGCCTTGGGTTGTCAGTAGGTATGCGTTTCAAAGTTTTGGTGTCTACACCTCCTCATCAAACTCAACAATATGGTTATCTACCCTTACTAACTATTCCTGATTAGAATCTAGATAAATCTGATCCTCGTGCTTGTTAGTCTTATAGAAGGTCAAAAAATGTGCTTGAACCGCAGACTCAGGAGAGGTTCTAGTCCCCGATTGGGTCAAAAAAGAAGACATCTGAGAACTTGAGTCGGAGTAAGTGTCTGACAATTCTTTTGCTATAGTCTCTAAGGACCTCCCTTGGTTTTCACTTTCTTTTGTAGATACACTACTCTTAGTCTCTCAGTTATATCCTTGATTTGCAACAAAATAGCTTGACCTTAGGTACATAAAGACTTGAACTCCTCAATGAAAATGAATACATGGATTCCCGTACCAATACCAACCCCTTCAGATGTAGTCAATTCAATGTGGTAATTTTCCCACGCTATTTCCAATTTCCTTGTGAAATCAAAAGTCTGTAAGTTAGTATGAAGATCACATGGATACACAAGAATTCTTGATGCAAATTTTTTACTTCAATCCTGTCAAAAAACCAACCATGTCAATCTGCAACCTTCAATTCTAGAAATCTCAACTTCAAGTAGCAAACAATGTCCAAATGACTTCAAACTTGCTAGGCTAGTTTCTCAAGGTGTCTACTAACCATCTAGACCAAAAAATGTCAATTTTGACATTTCTAGGTAGTAGGAGATAATAAGCGCGCTTATTTTACACTTTTTCTTGTCCACACTGGTCAAGTATGTCCCCAGGCTCTGAATGAGGTTAGTTCAATGTTTTCCCAATTTGGTCTCAATCCCCAATAGTTTTGTATTTGGCAATTTCAGATGCAATTTTGGTGGTGGTCATGTAAGTCAAATAATTCCAAATCTTTTGAAACTTCACACAAGCACTCTATTACTTCCCTAGACCCAATTCCTTTTGAAAAAACTTGCAAAAAGTCCAATTTTTTGGGTAGGAGATATTAAGCGCACTTAATATTTTCAAGGTCAAAATGAGGTGAATTTGCAACTTTTTTGGCTTGTACTAGTTGTATGCACTCTAAACAAGTCACAAACCAAGTTTTATGAAGTTTGGTCTAGTTTTGAGGTTCCTAAGCCAAATTTTGTGTCTGCAGTTTTGGTTTCAAATATTTCTGAGCCTATTTGACAACTTACAAGTCCAAATTCTACCAAACTTGAATCAAAGCTTCTTTACACTATGTTGAGAGCTATGGAGTTGAAAAAAGGTCAAAAAATTGCTATTTTAGTCCCCTAGATATTTATCATGCTTAATATCTAGGTATTGATTTTTTGCACTTTTTCCCAAGTTGGGAATGAGGGTAGGGAAGAGGAAGAAGGAGTATTGTACGAGAAAGAAATAATTTCCTCACTTGTATTACTCTTTTAGCTTAGCATAGCATAGTAGCATAGTAATGGAGATGAAGAAGATGGCAAGCTTGCACTTTGGAGCATGGCTCTTAGTTCGATTTGCATTCCATAGCCACGAGTTGTTGGTGTAGGCTCTCAACTTCTCAAGCTTGGAGAAGGAGATGGAGTTCTTGCTCAACACACCATGAGAATGAGTGTGTGTGTGTGTGTGTGTGTGAGTGTGAGTGTGTGAGAGAGAGAGTATATGGTCAAGCTACCCCCCTCCTTGCTTGGATTGACCCCTCTTCCTAGCTCAAGCTTGAAGTTGATTGGACCTTCTCTAGACTAGCCAATCACATGCATTAGTCATATCAAGAAACCATGGTATAATTTGGACAATTGTCCTCCTTTCCCCTTTGAGAGAGAGGACTTGAAAATTTCTTAAATAATTAATTAAATATGCTAAATTCTCATTGGACCCCTTTAGAGGTCAACCAATAGGCTTTAGGCACTACATGAGGGCAACATGTTTAGATGCTTGACATGTGTCCCTGTTGCCTCTTAGGTCTTGGACTTGCCTTGAGTGAGTGTGTGTGTTCTCTCTCATGCCCCTAGCATTAGGGCTCACCCTCCTTCTTGTAGGGATCATGGTTGACTTGTACACCTCAAGCACCTTGGTCATCAAGCATGACAAGCACCTCAAGCACCTTAGTCATCAAGCACAACAAGCACCTCACGAACCTTAGTCAGCTCAAGCACGACAAGCACCTCAAGCACCTTAGTCAGCTCAAGCACAACAAGCACCTCATACATAGGGCTAGCTTGTCTAAGGTCTAAAGTACCTAAAGGTCCTAGGTCTAAGGACTTTTAACACTAACCTTTGGAGGTCTTTAATGAAGCTAACTCTAAGGTCGTTTAAGCTCCATTAACTAGCATTGCTCTTTGCTAGACCACTCCCATTTGAACCTATTGTCTTTGGTCCCGTGCTGAGATAAATCGCAAAGCACATGTCTATATTCTAACTCTTGTTCCCATTTATTCTCCCACATTAAATGATCAATTTAATATGAGAAAATAATTTGTGTTAGTTAGATATTAGATTTTATCACAAGACCCCTAATTATCCATGCATACACACCTCTTAAGGAGGAGTGGTGGATACTCTTGAAGAGGAAAGTAGTGGTTAAAGTAATAGATGAAAGATCTAAAAGTCGTTGAGCTACCAAAAGGGGACCTAGCAAAACTATTTTCAAAATATCTCATGATATTGAGCCAATCTCGAAAAACAGTCCAAAATCTGAACCAAATCTATAGCCTTTTTTTTTTAATAGAGGAGAAAAAGAGGGTGAAGCAAGGCTTCTCCCTTTCAAAAGGGTCATTCTTCTCTCTCTCTCTCTCTCTCTCTCTCTCTCTCTCTCTCTCTCTCTCTCTCTCTCTCCATATGAAAATCTCCATTGCTACTATGATACACTATGCTACATGAAGAGAACAAGTACTATGTCTTATTCTTGTATCTACCTCTTCTTCTTGTATACTCATATCTATGTTGGCTTATTGAGTGTTTGAGGGCTTCGGAGTGACATCTCAATGTGTTGTGATGTGACGTACATATGTTATGCTCATGGATCATTGAGTATTCCCTCTATTTGATTCTAAAATTCCAGAGCGTGATTACTAAAGTTGTATTAATCTAAAAACTCTCTTTGGAGAGGTATTAATAGAATCCTTTTAGAGAGATGTTTGGTTCCAAAAAATTCAGCCCTCAGTTGGTGTTAATTGTCTCTCTTAACGTTTATAAGTGCATGTAAGATTGGTGTAGATCTAAGTGATATGTGTGTTGTCAATGAATCTACAACCATGGAAGTAAATCTCTCAAAGGAAGCACCCTAAGGTCTTGAGATGCACCTTGAACCAATTATATTGGCGCTTTTGAAGTTGCAGTTAACTTTTGGTACTATAAGGCCTTGAGATGCACCTTCCAACCATTTTCATAATCTTGGTCCTTCCATTGTTTTTATTTTCTATAGGATAGACAATTCAACAGAGAAAAAATCATTTAAGTATAGGAAAATTAAATTTGGTGATAAGATTTGTTTGTATCATCTCTCAAAGAGGGGATGCCTACATCTCCTATGATCATTTGTTACAATGCATAGACCAAGTTTTTTATGGCTGGTTAAAAAAAGTTCAAACCTTCTTGATTTAGAACATATACATCCCTTGCTAGTTCTAAAATGTGCCACAAAAACTACATATGGTTGATAATACATAGTCAACAATTTTTGTATATTTCCACCCATACACAATGTTAAATGCAATTAAACTTTTGGTGATTCTAAAACTATGCCAATAATTATTGAAATAAATCGATCTTCTTTATATAAAATCAATAAACTTATTGTAGTAAATACGTGAAAAAAACACTTCTTTCTCTTCACTTGTGTTATCATGCAAACCATTTCTATATGTAACCAAATAGCATACCTCATTGGTTTGACTGGAGAGTTTGAGAACTTTTTTTGTGTCTCCACAGTCCTTATATCCTCAAAAAGTTTGGGACATTTGGTAGATGTCGAAGACTAGGTGCTGGATGTATTAGGGATTCTTCTGACATGCTCCTTTCCATAGGAATGTTTAAAATAGCATCAATGGTATTTGCGATTGAAGGTTATAGAGTTTTGGGTTCAATAGAGAGTTGGGTTTGTATAAGATTAGTCTTTGCCAATCTTTAACATGTGATCATGATCCTCAAGTCTCAAAACAACCCCCCCCCCCCCCCCGACATGGTTCTTTGGTGCATATGCTACTTGATATGGCCATAATTTTCTCTAAAAACATGGCCTTACATTGAAAAATCCTCTTTATATCCCCAAAAATGTAACATGTAACTTAATCATGGTGCAAACACATCCCCATACTTTGATAAACCCACCAACTGGTGGGCCTAATACATCATATTATTGTGTATCTTTTTCCAATTGACCCCATTTTCCTAGATAAGTAGACTTCTTGCAAAGAGGATATGCAAGACTAGACCCTCGGTGACCAAGCTAAACAAATTTTAAAAGAGGAAGAAGAATATGGCTCAAATCATAGCGAAACAAACATCCCAAGAAGAGGAAGAAAAAAGTACAAGGATGATTTGCTTTCATGGAAATGGCAACATCCCCTCCCCCACCACCAATGAATAAGAAAAATAGGAAATGGAGAGCCAACATAGGTGCCTTACATGATATACAAAAATATTAAGAGCACAAAGCCCATGATTCCCAAAGGTCCATTATAAAGGTTGGAGCATGAAATAATTCAATATTTTGCTTATACTTTTGAAATCCAATAGTCTTTAAAATGTCATTGAGGAAAAAAATTTGATGACCCTCTATCACCATTGCATCCAAAGTAAGTAGATGGAATTTTGGAACCTCCTCTATCACCTCATCTCCATATAGTACTCGATCTATATGTCCTTCACAGGGCAAGATTCTTGTAAGAGCACAAGTTTTATTGAGGCCTCTTCACGGTCACTTATATATTCAACCTCCCAATCTCTCTTCTCAATAAGGCTTATGGGGGCTTCTTGATTATTTTTTCCTTTGTTCTTATCCCTCTCCATGTCCTCAAGCACCAGCAAAGCTAGGACCATGTTCCAATTCAGGAATTGGGTACCTATACACCTCATACCCAAGTCAATGAGGTCATCTTGATCCTCTACCTTGTAGTCACTCTTAGTAAGCCCTTTAAAAAATTTCAATAGGCAATATAGAAAATTCTTGTCAAATTTGTACATATACTTTAGAAAATGAGTTGACAACCATATAGAGTAATTCCCTAAAAATAATTTCATATTAAGATGTGTGCCTCTATGTACTATGTTTTTAACATTTAAGCTCTTAAAATTGAATTTTAAATTAACTTTTAGTGTAGAAAATAATAGAAAACTAAAATTTCACACTTGCACAATAATACAACTCTTGTACACAAATTTCAAGACTTGATTACTTTTAAAGTTGACATGGTCAGAAGTCAAAAAATTAATGAACTACCAAAAGAATCCCCTAAAATTGAATTGAAAACTAAAAGAACTTAACCTAACCTTTACAATCAATAGTTATACATAGAGATGGGATGTAAAAATAAATTTTCATTAAGATAAGGCCCAATGGTTGATCTCGTACAATGATACATTGTGGGAATGGGATTTCCTTATAAGTAAAACCCTTCTCTTTTCAAGACCATAAAACTTTAGTATTCGCACAAAAGGAATACTATTCAAGGAATTTATATCTAAAATTGAGGTGCTCACAAAGGTGGCTAACATACTAGTCATCATTGACATAGATATCAAGCACAAGATCAATGTGGGGGCATATTTGAAGGTCCACAATCTCTTGAAAACAAAATATCAAAGTCGAACACCTAGGTCCACATGGATAGCTTCAAAGCTATCTATAAAACATTACACTAGCTTGCACTCTACAAAGTTAGATGGAAAAACATATGAAAGAAAAACATGGCAAATCATGCACACATTTGAACCAAAGCATAAATGGAAAAATCCAAGCATTTAAATAGAAGTTAAACATGCATCATTTCCAAGAAACTTAGTAGGCCTAGCCAATTTTGCAACGTGGTCTATTAGACAGAATTAAAGGAGATCCCTTTTGTGGCTTTGAGGGCAAAAGTGGAGGGGAGAGAGCAAGAGAGTGATTTTATGCTTTTGAAGGAAAAAGGGGATTTGTCACAATCGAGATCCATTTTTTGAAGAAGTTGAGGGTAGGAATTTCAGCACGTGGAGAGAGAGAGAGAGAGAGAGGGAGGGATGGAGAGAGATGACAGATGGAAGGGCACAGGCAGAGAGAGAAAAAGAGGGTAATATCCCTCTAATTCGTGGAAATTCCACTCAGATTTCAAACATTCGTAAAAAAACCCTTGTATCTATTTTGGTTGGTTGCTCAGGATTTTGTAATCTTTATTCATTTTTGACAATTGATATCCGTTTTTGAGGGCTAACCATGTAATTTGTCACAAATCACTTGGAAAAAGAAAAAAAAAAGGCAATTATGCCTACATAATCGACTCAAAGTCTAGTTTTAGCATCTAGTATTGATAAGCAAATCAGTCTTGTTATCACTCTCTCATCCTCGTCTGTAGAGCTGGGAGCCTGGGACCTCTAGCTAGAAATGCTCTCTCCATCTCTCTCTCATTTGTTTACACAGATGCTTGGATGGCGAAAATGGAAGTCGAGTGCTAGATGGCGGGTGGAGGAAGATTGGAGGCACCTGGCGAGTGACAAGCCGAGTGGGAGAGAGAGTGTATGTTTTGTTCCACGTATGTGCTAGCAAAGGGCACGCAGAGGTGTGTGTATGTGTGTGCGCGTGCGCGCACGCCATAGAGACGGACATGTGCAGCTACTGGAAAAGATCATTGGTTGACACCTATCTGTGTCCGTGTGTGAGAAGGACGCTGAAGAGCTTTAAATGGGAGCCAAACAAAGCAGAAGCAGAAGGAAATGAAGATGGTGACGAAGTAGGGCAGCAGGCCATAGCAAGCAGGGGGCTTCAAGGGCACAATCAGCAAAATCTGAGAGGAAAAGAGGGGGATCGCACGTGCTGCTGCAGACGGCAAGTGGAGGCAAGCACCAAATTCAGAGGGAGAGAGGAGGAGTATGAGGTCTACGTTGCGCTACGAGGAGTGGATGTTGAGGGGGGGGAGGGGGAAGAGAGAGAGAGAGAGAGAGAGACGTTGTCTCTGAGGGCATTGTGTGTTTGATCTTAGACACCAAGGAAGGCAGCCCAGGTGTGCACGCCAACGATTGTGTCATGCATAGGAACCGTCCTAGCGTTTGATGGTGACAGTTTCAGGTGTCTTTTGCTTTCAAATTTTTAGATTCCTAGGAATCTAAGTAGAAAATTAATTGAGATTTGGCAATCAATCGAGTAGAATCTATATACACATGTTGTACCTTTGCTAGATTCTTGGCATCTTGAGTTTTCTTGAAATCCATGATTTTCCCCTTCCAATGATGTGCCTAAGAAGCCATATGTCTCCTTGATACCTTGTGTACACCTTTTGAACTTGGATGTGTTGTCACCCACATAAATCATTTGTAGTCATGAGAGTGAGCCAAGAACTGTTATCATCCTACACGTTGTTGCAACTTATTGAGTCAACAAAACTCCCACATTCATGAGCACTTGAAGAAACCATGAAAAAAATTCAATGAACCCTATGAAAAAATCAAGATTATTTCATATACACAGTTATTCTTACTGCAGTATAACCAGAAATAATAAGATGTATACAAAGATATACAATGGCACTACTACAAATATCTACATGCAAGATGAAAACAAAAAAAAATACTGTGAGTGAGAAAAGCTATGAGAACCGTGGAAATAAGAATGAAGCTCATTGTTCTTACCAATACATATGCTAAAAGAAGCCTAATGATGTTACCAAACATTGATCATGTGTGCCAAATCTCCAAAATGATGTGGATGAGTGAGGGGATACCATTTTGGACTTAGATGAGGAAGAAGCATCCAAGAAGGTGTTGATGCTTCCGATCTATAGCTTTATGTAGAGGTGTGAAGGAGAGGTTGATCACCTTCATACCTACATGAGATAGAAGGACCCAAGGAAGGTGTTGATGAAGATACTCTATGAGTAGCTAGTGTTGTAGATATACAACTTTATGTAGAGGTGTGAAGGTGAGGTTGAGTGATCAATGGAGAAGGGAGGTTTTAAACCTTTGTTTCAAGAGGTATTTGGAGGTAAAATTGGTCTTGAAGAAGGAAATGCATATTTCATAGCTTGAGGGAGAGAGGAAAAATATAGAAACCTTGGAAAGAGTAAAGATGGGAGATAGATGTTAGCACATTATTTAAAAGACCCCCTTTTAGGGGGAGGAGGGAATTAGCATCCTTTAGAGAGAGAAAGATTGGGTTTTTATCCCAATTTTGATGGAAAAAGTTTCAAACTTTTTTATTTTTGCATTTTATTAATAACAAAAAGACCCCTCCACCTCTAGGCCCTTAAGTTTGACCACTCACTTTTAGCATCTACCACACCCACCATTTTAGTCCACATAGCAATCCCCCATTTGCTAATTCCTTAGTCTCATTTTTAATCCCATGGAAAATATTAAAGAGGCACTCATACACCCCATTCCCTTAATAATGTCTAGAAGGATTATAAAAATGCTATCATTATGTGTCAAATGCTAAAGTGTTTTTATATGAAGCCTATAACTAAAAAGGCACACCTAGAAGAGATATTAATAGTAGTCTACTACTAAATATAGAGATTACTTGACCAAGAGTAATTAGGGAAACAAAGATGTGTTTGTTTGTGTTTATAACCCCTTCCAAAAACATTATACCTAGATTAGAATTTCAGAATAGTAGTCTTGGCTAGTATTCAAGTAACCCTAATTTAAGGAAATTTGACAAATCAAAGAAGATGTGGAAACCTCAAGGTGCAATGCAAGACTTTGACATAGAGCATTTATTAAAAAGACACCACGGTCTATTATTTATTCAAATTAATTACATTACAAAAAGAAATTGAGGTTATACTACTTCAATTAGAGGCAAGGTAGAATTGATGAAGGCAAAAAAACAAAAGTTGAGGTTATACTACTTCAGTTAGAGGCAACCTAGAATTGATGAGGACAATAGATAATACTTTCCACTATCCAAAAAAAACAAAAATGTTAGAAAAATCTTTGGGGGTACTACAAATTAGTATATAATGTACATTGAAAAGGAAGGATTTTTAATTCATACATTTATTTTATTTTACTTATAGAAGGGATTTTCCATTGAAGTTTAGAAAAAACCCATAATTTTAAGAGGAAAAAGAATTCATTTTATTGACTCACAATATGTAACTAAGGGGGTTTCTGATACCTTTTGAATGCATGTGATATAGATGGCTTCTTAGCTTGAGTTTATATGGGAAGACGAGTGTGTATATCTTGCCATGTGCTATAGATGTGCCATGTGCTATAGATGGCACATCACCTAGACAACATAAAACATAATAGTGTTTACTTGTATGTAGCATTCTTGGCTTATCAAGGGAGACACGATCATGTATGGTTAGGGTTGATACTATACAATGTAGACAAGGCTAGTTTATTATTAACAAAGTCAATTTTATCTTGATTACAACTAATAGAGAATAGGGTCATCATTCTGGTTAATTGTGGTTGCGAAATGAGTATAGGGACACAATTTGGAACAATCCTCACATGTTCAAAAATTTTGGTACTACCTCTGTCAGCATAAACCAAGGAGCCCTCATTTGAATGTTTCACAATCTAACCATGTGTTGGTGATATCAGCATTCTTTTCAACCACAAGACTCGGTAGAGGGTTTGGTGCATTTTGGCTAATTGTACCCCAAGCAGAGGCACAAATGGCCATAGACTAGTTGTAAGTTGTTGTTTGAAATGTATGTATGCTAGGTAAGAGCTTTAGTTTCTTATGGATGTTGTTATGGGGCTTCCAAGTAGAAGAATTCAAGAGATCTTGAAGTTTGTTAATGCCATGTACTCACAACTCTCTGAAGATACTTGAGTTGAAAAGCAACATAGACTTAATGACAATGGAATACTCAATCTGAAAGGAAGACAAGATTGTGAGTTGCACAATACGCTATGGATTATGCAAAAGGATAGCAAGTTTATGGACATTTTATTATAAAATAACTCTTTAGGGATCTAGAGCAGCAACCAAAGGTAGAAAAAAACTCAAGAGATTCTTATAATTGAGAAGGTCCTAATATACAAGGAAGGGAAAGTGAAGGGTAAGCTTGTCCAAAAGTACCTAGTCAAGCTTTTGATGGGAAGTGGATGGAGGAGGAGGATGTGGGTCGCTTATGGTTTAACCACATCTATTCTAAAGGTGCTCATCAAATCAACAAGTTGAATCTAGTATAGTGCATACTACACCAGATGAGAGGTGGATGGAGGAGGAGGAATTGGTTGTCTTATGGTTTAGTTACAACTATTCAAAAGGTGCACATCAAATCAACAAGTTGACTCTAGTGTAGTGCATACTACACTCAGGGGGTGCACCTCACAAGATCCTCTCTATCATTTGTAGTCAAACCTGAATTAAAAAACTCCGTTTACACATTTTGTGAATTTGATTAAAACTGTCCCTCTTTTTTCATTGTAACTTTTTTTGAAAATAAAATTAAACTGTTCCACCTATAAGTGTAAACTTGTAACCAATATGAACGATAATATGCCCTCTAGTCAATTGCACGAGAGACACCCATATACTTACTACCCCCCGGAATATTGCACAAGAGGGAAGCCACTTCACTTCTTTGTCACAAATTTCCTAAAATGAGATAGAGTCAAGCCATATTGGTTTTGACAGTTTGGGGGTGCTAAGAGGCTAGAAATACTCTACCAGATGACTTTAAATACAACATGTACATAGATTTTTCTCCAAGATATGAGAGTGTTATGGTTGTAATCCCTTAAAATTGATGGATATATATATATATACTCTTGCATATGTGTGTTTATTTGAGTATATGTGTAAGTTTGCATATATGTTTTAAGTTGAAACGTTTGCAATCCGTGCTCCAGCAGTAGTAGTGTATATGTGTATGTGTACTCTACACGTATCCGTGCTCAAAGCTTAAATAACTCATGAGGTGATATGAATCTTGAAATAACTAGATTTACTGCATCAAGGCATTTGCTAGAGTTATCTTAAAGTTCAACTTGATTGGAATGTGATGGCTAAATGTCATAATGATTATGATTTGATGAGGATAGGATTTGAATGTGATCATGAGTGATTGGTGTTCTTTGTGTTAGTGCATGGTTTGAGTAGTCAAATAGCATGTCTACATAGAGTTAGTGTCTATTGAATTGATTTACTACTCACTATGGATTTTGCAATTGTAATCTACGACAATTATCCTTCGATGGGGGGTATATATCTCAAAATGATGGTACAAACGGCTGCTCCAAAGCAGTGAGGCACCTAATACCTCTTTTTGGTAATTAATAAGGTAAAAGGGATTAAAAAATTGAGATATGAAAAAAAGGAAAATGTGTAGCCAAAGACAAATTTAGCACATACTTATATTGTGAGGAATAAGACGTTAGAAGAAAGTTTGTAAAGATAGACATGTAAAACTATCTCATTAAATTTTAAAACATCAGGCTAACAACGACATTACCAACACGCAAAAAGACTTGCTTAATGACATTTGGGACATTCTTTGGGAGACCAAATTTTTACTAAAATATCAAATAATAATACACTTTGAAGAGTTTTTTGAGCTTTGGGGCATTTTGGACACTATCGAGAAGAGTCTGTGCTATCACAAATTGCTTCAAATAGTTGTGGGATGCCGAGCTTGTTACCACATTATGATAGTATTGTGTGTGAACTTTCAAGACTAGACCTATGGGACAAGGTCCCTAGGCCAATGGATAAGGGTAAGCTACCTGCTAAGCTTAGGGGTCTCCTAAAGATAGAGGCTAGGAGTCCTATAACAGGAGTTGGTTGGGTGGAGAAGAGCACGTGGATGCTCCCTTGCTTCACAAGTAGTATTAGATCTTTTAATGCTTTTAATGAACCTATGGAGATGTACTACATGCAAGAAATGCCCCCTTGTGATATTTTTATCCCTAGAGCTTGTCCTCTTCTTAAAGAAGCACTGCACGGTCATACCTACTTGAGGTGGGAGAAGTAGGTTGTTGGCCTTGTTAGTGGCAAGCATGGGTAGCACTAAAAAGCTGCACCGAGACCTTTTGAAACAAACTCACTTCTTCACTAATTGCCGGTTTTGCCCCTACGAGCGATGGCATGCTTATCTTCCTCTCCATAGCTCTACCATTTGATGCCATTGCTATTTTTAGAGAGCAATTCATATTGAGGGCGCCCTAAATTAAGATTCAAGCTAGTATGGGCCACCTCTTTGATAGCAAGAAAGATCACGGCAGTTCCCTTTTCTTTATTTTTTTTTTTAAAAAATGACTTGTTTTATTTGTCATCGTAAAATAAGTTCGCAATTATTTTAAAAAAGTGCAAATTTGAGAAAAGACACTAACAAAGCAAGTCAGGGGCTAACCTTTTTAATACTAGGAAATTATGTAAGATCTTGCACGAAATAGAGAACAGCCTCCAAGAAAGTGTGTTAGGAACAATTGAAGTCCATCAATAGTATCAATATCATTGAATGTGAAGAGGCTTAATTAAATAGTTTTGCTTTCATAAAAGATAGCTCCATTATTGTAATGAATATTTCTCCACATCCATTTCTTTGATATCCATCATGTTCTTTGGTATCTTTAAAATTTGTCTTAATGCGGGATTCCAATGGATCAACCAATCTCAACATTCCGTGTTGAAAAAGTTTGGAGCTACTATTTGAGAGCTACCTGTATCTCAATAAACCGCTCTTTCAATGTTATTTCATATCATATCTTTTGTTTTTCTCCTTGCTTTCATCAAGCTCCTTGCTCAACCATGTCGTTCTTTAGCTCAACCATGTCGTTCTTTAGCGCAGGAGCTACACACTTCTTTCAACTCATCATCCAAATATTCTTATTTCAAGGCCATTAATTCCTTCCTTGCTTAAATCTTCCAACTAATCTAGTTTAGTCTTCATATCCCTCTTTTGTCTCTTCCAAAATTAAGAATTTGTATGTTTTTGTTGCCATCTGCCTTAATCACTTGCAAATGGATTTCTTTTGGTATATTTATGATCTAAAAAGATGTTTATTTTTATGTGCTAATGCAACCCCTCCTAATATGTATGTTGACTTTGTCCCAACTAAATTTGATCTTATTGTATTTTGTGCTAGCTATGGGGTTGTTCCTTCCTCCTTTGTCATTGGCTTCTCATCTAATGAGACTCGTGTAACATTCATCTCCTCAATACTTATTGTAGTGGGTCCATAGGTCCTAATACGAATTTTTTACTTATAGTTGTGACCATAATTAGAAATTTTGGCCTTGGTAGTGGTGGCTCACAATTTGATTTTCTATAATTATGGATAATATCTTTTTGAGATATTAAGGCCAAGCAAAAATTCCAATTGCTGATTTTTTTTTGTGTCAACAAAATACAATGATAGTATCTGACTGAGGGTTGTCTTTATAGGAAAGATCAAGTTGAAAATCCTGAGATATCTTTCAACAAACATAATAAGTACATTTAACCAATGATAAATATTAAAATGATGCTAACTGAACAAATTATGGAGACAAAGTGCATTATGGACAAAAAGGAAAGTTTGTTGTAAAAACCTATATAGAGAAGATTTTATAAAGCAAATTGAGGACGCGAATTTGTATTCCTAGTAGAGAATCAAGCCGGGTAAGTGGAAAATCTACGGGTAAATCAACTCAAGATATTTAGTATCCCATGCCACTACAAGTCTTGACCATGAAAGGATTTCTTCCCTTATGCTTAAGAAAGGTTTTCCTTTGTATTGACCAGTGAAAAAAAAACTTTAAACGTTATTACTGAACTGCACTACACTACAGGAAAATGAATTTTTTATGAATTTCTTTAGATTTTGATGAGCTTTTAGAAAGCCCAAGAGTCCTCATCGTCAGATGAGTCATTGAACACTTGCACTTGCAGTGCCTTTGGCTTCAGGATCTTCCTCTTCTTTGGACTCTTCAAAAACAAATTTTGCATGGTGTTGACCTTGTTCTTCTAACCATTTGAGCATACTTGAGTAGTATGACCTAGTCGTTTGCAAAATATGCATTTCTTTACTTTGCCTTTGATGATAAAGTCTTTTGTAGAAGAGTCAAAAATAGCTGCCTTTCACAAGTCTTGAAACCTTTTACCATGTCACAGACAACAATGCAACAATATGTACAAAATTTCCAATATGTGAACTATATGCTTCACACAATCCCAGAAATGAACGAGCATCATATTTAATCTCAAGCATAGGCCACTCTCTCACCTCGCTTACCTTAGTCGGGTCTTGTCAAATTTGGAGAGAGAGAGAGAGAGAGAGAGAGAGAGAGAGAGAGAGAGAGAACATGACTCAAGACAATGAGAAACACTTGCATGATAATTTTGAGAACACCCATGAAAGTGTACATAGGTGGTGGTGTGTATAGCCTTAGCGAGTACGTGTGA
This sequence comes from Adiantum capillus-veneris, assembly GCF_014529385.1. Classification (NCBI taxonomy): domain Eukaryota; kingdom Viridiplantae; phylum Streptophyta; class Polypodiopsida; order Polypodiales; family Pteridaceae; genus Adiantum; species Adiantum capillus-veneris. The sequence continues at coordinate 146,022,824 of NC_140931.1, read as the reverse complement.
AATCTCTAATTGGGTTAGTGTAATGTGACATAATCAACCAAGCTAGTGAGGTATTCAATATAGCTAACAAACCCCACTTCAGCTCATAAGGTGATTCAAACCTATGAGGTGAAACATAGCTAAAAAAAAGTGATTGTATTGGAAAAGAATTGTAGGAATGTTAGCATAGACTCCTTAGGTTGAGAGGTGATGATGTTCCAATGTCACTGTTAAGGCGGTTACGCCGCTAGCGGAGGCTAAATAGCGAGAACTCAACCAACAACAGAATTTGTCAGACGAGGACGGAGCTTGACCCGCAGGCGCATGGAAACAACTAGGTGGGTGTCAAATCACGTACTCGACCTTCTAATGACAATCACTACTAAGGAAATCAAATCTAAGTTCTAAAATACGCAAGTGACTGAAATCCGTACTACGAACGAATGCTATACGAAACAGGATCTAGAATCATTGAATCGATCTCAAACTCAAGGGGAAGTCTATACACTAGGTAAGAACAACACCCTAAAGACTTGAACTGCAAACTCAACCTATAACCACTCCGTGCGGTAAACGCGTATGAAGACAGGCCGAAATATACAGGTGACCGAAACTTGACCCCGATGGTACTAATGTGTAGCTCTACTCGTTGTGGTTCTATAGATATGCTACACGCTCAATTCCGACACACGAGTTGGAAGAAAACTCACACCGAAGCTCGTAGGAACTTACCACACATAGAAGCCGATAGCGCGCACTCTTGGTATCTGTGCGTAGCTCTCGTCGTTGCTAAAACAATGGCGGTGTCGCTTCTCCAATGGCGGCTCCGTAGCTCGCGTAGCAAGTAGATAAGAATCTCTCTCTCTCTCTTTCTCTCTCAGACACAGTCACGGCGCTCCAAAAACTCACCTTGATTAATAATCCTCCTCCTAAGGTTACAAAAACTTTGGCTTATATACCTCAGCCTTGGAGGTGAGAACATCTCTAACTAATTACATCAGCAAGTGAAATTACTTCGGGATTACGAGCTGGAAACTCAATTGAGTCCCGTTACTTAATGAATGGCTCAAATCAAAATTAATGTCGAAAAGACATTTATTACAATCAATGGTTACAAAATGATGAGTGTGAGCAAAAATGTGGGTGTGATCCTCTGCTGGCTCAACAGTCACACTAAAATAACTTCTATACATGGCTCACATGTTGAAAAGAAGCTAGCATTTGTTAGCGGGTCACCCCGATGGATGTCTACAGCATAGCTTTCTGGCACTAACATAATGTCAATACTCAGTGAAGCGACTTGGATGGGGCACGAAGACTCTTTGAGGGTGTCAGCCTCAAGAAGTGAACCTATGGAACGCCAATATCTCTAGCACCAGAAAATCTATCACTCTTGAATCTAGCAACCCTCCCATGTCTTATGTCACCACACTCAGTTATCAACGCATTTTGGCACTTGAACAAAGTCCAAGTTTTACAAAGTCCAAGTGTTACAAAAATTAGGGACGATCACCAATGGATATATGACTCCCAAGTACTATGCATGACTAATATTCACTAGGAGGTAACAGCTTTTGCTCGATCACAACCTAGTGAACTCTATGGGTAATCCATCATATTCACTTAGAGGTAAGAGCATAAGCTTGATGACAACCAAGTGAATCCTACTTCATACCTTAAACCTCACTTGGAAGTAAGAGAATCATCTCATAACAATCAGGAGGCACTAAGTGGACCTATTCTATGTCTATATGGAGGTAATAACTTTCATGACAACCAAAAGACCCTATATGTATGTGTATATGTTCCAAAATGTATGAAATAACACTATTATCTATGCACATATTATATCTATGATAGATTTTACCCATCAAATATCACTTTTAGTACCTATTCTAAAACAAATAGAGCTAAGAGTATAGCTTCTAATGTTTAGATGTAAGCACATGGGTCCTACGGGCAAGGCCACCGGCACGACCGAACAGTGTGTTTGCTAGGGGGAGGCTACAAGATAGCACGGTTGGGTGGAGACTAGCACACGCATTACCACCACCCTTTCGCTGGTATCCGAGCTGTTTTTGGAGAAGGGGAAAAGCCGGTTACATGTGCATGCGACCTGCTGTTTCTCTCCCACGTTCCGCAGATAGCGACGTCTCCTCTGTGCAGCAAAAAGAAGACGGGTACAGTTTCTTGTGCCCAGTACGCATGGATAGATAGCAACAGTCGATCGCCGCCCCATCTACGTCCTCCAAAACCCATGACTAGAGCTAAGAGTACAGCTTCTAGATGTAAGGACATGCGTCCTACATGCAAAGAGTATAGCTAAGAGTATAGCTTCTAATGTTTAGATGTAAGCACATGGGTCCTACGGGCCAGGTCACCGGCACGGTCGAATAGTGTGTACGCTAGGGGAAGGCTATAAGATAGCACGGTTGGTTGGAGACTAGCATGCGCATTACCACTGCCCTTTCACTTGTATGCGAGCTATTTTTGGAGAAGGAAAAAAGCGGTTTGCATGTGCATACAACGTGCTGCTTCTCTCCCACGTTCCGCAAACAACGACGTTTCTGTTGTGCAGCAAAAAGAATACAGACATAGTTTCCTGTGCGTAACACGCATGGACAGACAGTGACAAGAGACCGCCATTCCATATACACCCTCCACAATGGATGACCAAGACAAACTCGATAGGCAACACGATGGCATCGAGGATCCAAAGGCTTTCGTTGGCACCGTTGGTTGCACGCGTAGGAAGGCCCGCTTAACCCTTTCATGAAGGAGGGTTGAAAGAGGCCAACAATTTACCATCAAGCTATTGACTCTTGTTGTATATAACAAGGAAAGATAGCATACTTGTGTTGAAAGGAAAACTAGAAGGAAAGTGAAAGCTTCAAACTTCAAAGAAGTAGCTTCACCCTTCCTTTTCACTTCTTGGAGGTAGACAAGTTTTCCTCCAAAAATTCTTTTTTTCTCAAGGAGGTAGCTTCAAAGTGAACAAAAGCCTTCACAAAAACGACGAGTTTTTGTGAAGAACCAACAAAGGTGTTCTTATGACGAACGACACGTGAAGCGCTCCGATTCCCGCAAGGCGAGGTTCGTATGCAATGCAAATCGTGGAGCATACAAAACACAAAGACTTCAATTTCACAAGGTACAAGTTGACGTTTTTTTTTTCTCTCTTTGCATTATTGTGTGTTTACCATGGCCGGTGAGGATATCCTACCTACATACACGTTTGATTTTGAGCACGTAGATCAAAATCAGGGCACCACGGGTGTTGCTGACACTAATATGCATGATGACGATGATGTAGGAGATCATGGCCTTGTAGGTATAGCTGCTTTCAAGACTTTGGAAAATTGCCAAAGCGTACTTAAATGCAACCTCTCTGCACTTAATGCAGATATTACCAATCTTACGGAGTTACTTGTGAAATTTATGAATTCATAGACGACTCAAGGAGCCATAAGTGACACGGTTCAAGGGAACCAAGCTCGCACAACTCAAGGAGTCCAAGAGACAAGTGTTGTAGAAGATACAGAAGGTAGCAATGTATTACTTAAGAATATCACCATTCCTAAGTTTCACGAGAAAGAGCGTGATCGCAACAAGGATGCGATCAATACATTCTTACACAAATGGAGTGATATGCATCGATTGAGACACACCCCGGGTATAAAGAGGGATGTGGAAACAAGTCTATCTCTTAAGCGCAAGGCCTATAAGTGGTGGATGACATTTCCAATAGATGCTCATCCTCCGTCTTGGGCTGCGTTTCAAGCCCTCTCTCCAAAGAAGTTTTGGACTCTAATGAAGAAGATAATAATTGGTTAGCATGGGATGTATGCCGCATGTCTGGCCTCTCTCTCTCACAGGACCATTTGAAGTATCGAGAAATCATATTAAAACTAGAAGGTCTAGATGAATTCCAAAAGATACGGGGTTTTAATAGGGGCCTTGACAAAGACTATCGTATTCATGTCAAGACCCAACATCCAAAAACTTTGGAAGAGGCCATCAGTCATGCCCAAAGATCTGATGATGACCAAGAGAGGAAAGGAAATGTTCCCTACTCTAAGAATACTTTTGCTAAGAGCAATGTGGCTAAGAGTCAATGACGAGGTAGATCTCCTACACATTCCAAGAGGAATAAGATACAGTCTACCTCTCCACGTCCACAAGAGGCTAAGAAGCGTAAGCAATCACGAGATACTCCGCGTGGATCTCTCAAACCTGCTGATTTTGAGCGTGCAACGAAACACAATTTGTGTTTTAGATGTCTTTTGGAGAAACATAACAAGAAAGATTGTCCTCTTTTGCAAGGAAAGAAAAGGCCATGCACACGGTGCAACGCCTCACATTAGATTCATCTTTGATATTGTGCTGTAGAGGTTCTTCATATGGAAGAAAAACACAAGTTTTGTGTCCCTGCTTCAATGTAGCAACCCACCTTTGGCCCCCATGGTTTGATTCGCATTCATGTCACTATTAATGAACAACGTGTTTGTATTTTAGTGGATCATGGTGCAACTCATAACTTCTTGAACTATAAGCTAGTCAAGAAATTGAAGCTTACACAGACTCCCTGCTGTATGTGGTGGAGCAGATGTTTGGGAATGATAAAGAAGTATGGGACACCGTAGTTCAAGGGGTTGAGCTTATTGTTCAAGATCATATGCTGACCCTTGACTTCCAAGTTATGAACATGGACCGTGCTGATGTAGTTTTAGGACGACAGTGGCTGCATGGTTTAGGAAACACATTATACACTAGTTATGAACACAACTCCTTATCCTTCATGGCCAATGGTAAACATGTGCTTTTGCTTGGTGAGAAAAATATACCATCTGCACCTCTTATATGTACAACCGAGATTTCTATTTTGCAGAAAGCAGAGTTAATAGATGAAGTCTTTTTGTGTTACTGCTTGTCTCCAAGTCTTGTGAATTCTCAAGAGCAAAGTACGGTGAATTCTAGTAATGGTATGCAAAGTGCAATGAATTCTACTGATAAACAAAGTGTTAACAAATCTAACGAGCAAAGTGCTCTCAATTTTAATTCTATAGAGCAATGTGTAACTGTTGTAAAACAAACATGACATATCCCAACATAACTCTAGTTTACTTTCTCCTTTTGCATGGAAAAAGCTAACTCACTTACTCACGGAGTATAGTGATGTGCTCTCAAGTGATTTACCACCAAGTTTACCCCCTACACATGATGTGCAACATGTCATAGATGTCTTGCCAGGCACTAAACTGGTGAGTAAACCACCTTATCCTATGAGTGTTAAAGAATCCAAGGAGGTTGAGAGTCAGTTGGCTAACTACCTTGCTCGTGGTTTCATTAGGCCTAGCACTTCGCCTTGGGCATCACCAATCCTATTGATAAAAAGGAAATATGGTACTATGTGCATGTGCATAGATTATTGCGGATTAAATGCGATAACCATCAAGAACAAGTATCCTCTGCCTCGAGTGGATGAGTTGTTTGATCAACTCCACGATGCAAGATACTATACAAAGATAGATCTTTGTTCAGGATACCACCAGGTGCGTATCCTTTTACAAGATATCTCAAAAACTGCCTTTAGAACACGGTTTGAGCATTTTGAATTTTTGGTTATGCCTTTTGGTCTAACCAATGCTCCAGCTACATTTATGACACTCATGGATAGTGTCTTACGTCCCTATGTTGGAAAATTTCTTGTGGTTTTCCTTGACGACATTCTCATTTACAGTAACACTAAAGATGAACACATAGAACACTTACAATTAGTGTTTGAACAGCTATGAGCTAACGCGATGTATGCTAAGAAAAGCAAGTGTGGTTTCTTTAAAACAGATATACACTACCTTAGTCATGTGATCTCTTATTATGGCATCAAAATGGACACTGACAAGGTTGCTGCCACTCTTCGATAGCCACAACCAACACGGTTGAGGAGCTTCAAATATTTTTAGGCATGGCTGGATTTTATCAATAGTATATCCATGATTATGCCAAAATTGATGTTCCTATGACGGATAAACTTAAAGCAAAAGGTACATTTTCTTAAGCCCAAAAATGCAGTTTCAAACAGCTCAAGGTAGCTATAGCTCCCATCCTAGCAATCGTTGACCCACTTAAGCCGTTTGTGGTAGAGACTGATGGTAGTGATAAAGCAATTGGTGTGGTACTTCTCCAAGAGGGAAGACCTATAGCCTTTGAAAGTAAAAAGTTAGATAGAGCTCAAAAAAATTATTTTGTCTATGAGAGAGAGCTCTATGCCATAATTCATGCTTTACAAAAGTGGCGACACTATTTATATGGTGTCGAGTTTGAAGTAGTTTTTGACCATGAGAGTATCAAATGGTTTACTAGTCAAACGGACTTGAAGGGCCATAAAGCTAGATGGACCGAAATCCTTCAAGATTATGATTGTAAGCTACAATATCGCAAGGGGCGATATAATGTAGTAGCGGATGCACTAAGTCAGATGCCTCAGACTAAGTCACTTGCTTTCACGGAAATAAAGAGTGGATTTTTAGAGTCATTACGTGGCAAGTGTGCACAAGATCAATCATATGCTAAAGTGTGGAGTCCAGTTTTAAAAAGGGATCCCTCACACTCGCATGTCTTTGAATAGCCAGACCAACATGTCTTTGCACGCGCAGATAGAAACTCCAACACATAGAGCTCCACCCCTACTCATGAAGAAATCAAGTGATGGAAGAATTTTTCCATTGATGATGGCTACTTACTCCACAAAGGTAGAGTATGTGTGCCACAGGACTCAGACACTAGGCACCAAATTTTATTTGAGTGTCATGATAGTCCAAGTGTTGGTCATCCAGGTATTCGCAAGATGTATGCCTTAGTTCGATGGCAATATTATTGGCCAGGCCTACATCATGATGTTCAAGAGTACGTATAAACTGTCAGTGCCAAGTTAATAAGGCAGGGTGCCTCAAGGTAGGTGGCATTTTACATCCTTTAGAGATTCCACAAGGTAAGTGGAAGAGTATCTCTATGGATTTTGTAGTAGGACTACCTACTATAAATCGTGGCCATCATGCCAATTGGGTAATTGTAGACCGTCTCACAAAGATGGGTCGATTCATTCCCACTAAGACTATGGTTAAGACACCGGAATTAGCATGGCTATTTATAGAGCATATATATAAACTCTACGGTCTTCTAGTTAGTATCATTAGTGACAGAGATCGAAAGTTCGATAAGCACTTCAGGAGAGTTGTGTTCCAAAAGTTGGAAACTAAACTTAATCTAAGTACGGCTGATCATCCAGAAACGGATGGTCAAACCGAAAGAGTTAATCAAGTGCTAGAGGATATGCTACGAGCGTATGTTAGCAAGAAGCAAACCAATTGGGAAGACTACTTACCTATATTGGAATTTGCTTATATCAAAGCATGTGACTAGAGGGTTTTGTCCATTTATGCTTTTATATGGATTTCAACTTAGATCACCCATTACGATGGGGTTGACAAAGGAGAAGATACAACAAGCGAAGGATTTTCTCCAAGACCATTTTGACATGCTTCGACTTGCTCGACAAAATGTTAAGCAAGCTCAAGATCGATATAAGAAGTATGCAAAAAGTGTGAAGACAGGAAAAGTTGCTAAACTTTCACCACGCTATTGTGGACTATTTACCATTCTCAAAGGTATAGGTCAAGTGGCCTATAAGTTAGCTCTTCCACAGTACTCACGAGTTCATCCTGTTTTTCATGTTAGCCATTTACAAAAATAGCTAGGACAAAATGATAATGTCATTGACATAGGTGTGTTAGTTGACCTTATCGAACCACCAAGCATCCCTCATGAGCCCGAAAAGATTTTGGATTCTCATGAGCTTCGCACTAGACATCATGTCAGACGACAGGTGTTGGTAAAATGGCTAGATAGACCTAAAGAAGGTTCTACATGGGAGAATGTCTTCGCACTTAAGAAACGTTTTCCTACATTCGTTTTCAAGGACAAAAACGATTCTCCAAGGGGGGGGGGGGTAATGTAAGGACATGGGTCCTACAGGCAAGGCCATCGGCACAGTATGTACGCTAGGGGGAGGCTATAAGATAGCACGGTTGGGTGGAGATTAGCACACACATTACCACCGCCCTGTCATTAGAATTATACATTTGCACTATATCTAGAAAAGTAGCCTCTAATGCGCACAATTATTTATTTATCTATTTTTAAACAAGTAAATCTAAAAGTATTGTTTCTATTGCTTAGAGTAATTTATTTAGACTTAGCAATAGAGTTAAAGAATAACTTCTATTGTTAAGAATTATTAGGTGATTCAAATCTATATAATTATTTTATTTTTAATGTATAAATATTTAAATAATATTTTCTTAAAAAACAAAGAATTTTTAAGTTGACAACTCAACCTTTTTATGCCGGAGGTAACCTGACACTTTGTTGAAGGGAATTGTAGCTAAAAAACAGAAATTTGGGCTTTATATAGTCCTACTATATTGATCAAAAACATATAGATCGATTTAAACTATCGATTGAAAGCCTATTGAACGATTAGGTATCAATCGATAGCCTATCGATCGATATGTAAGCAATAAAACGTTTTTTGAAAAAAGCTGACGTGACAGCGAATAATACGCACAAATAAATCTTTAGAACATATTAATCAACCATTATTCACGAATAAAACGAGTGTCGAATAACGAATCATGCAACCCAAATTGTGGCTTGCATAAAGACCTGCTAGAATATCCCAAGCCTGTTTTGCAGATTTTGTTGAACGAATGTGAGGAGTAATGGTGCGCTTCATAGACAACGCAATCAATGCATGAGCCTGCTCATCATTTACATTCCAACAAGCTTGTTCTTCCATAGGCAAAACAACTCTAATAGTAGCAATCCTTGCAGCAAGACCTGCAACATCCTCAACATCGCCTACATCCACAGAACCAGGACGTACATCAATGCCCTGCACAATATTCTAGACGCCCTTTGACACAAGAACATGTTGCATCTGGTAAGCCCACATAGGGTAATTGTCCCCATCCATTCTGTCCTCAACAGCAAACATCTTGAACACATCTGTGTTGTTGTCAGCCATGGAAAATGCATGCACGTGATGTGAAAACTGCCCGAAATGAGGAGAAACTGAGTGAAACCAATACGTGCTATATATCACAACCCGCATGAGATTGTATGGGACCTGTTATGTAGTATTTGGAACTAACAAAAGTTTTGCACAAAATGACAAAATTGCCTGTGTAGACCTGAGTGTAGTGGAAACGGAGGCCGAAATGATCTCGAATAAAAAATATGAATAGACTAAGCTCTATGAGCACTCTCGAAATTTTTGTCGACCAACGAATTCTTGCCAAAGCTCACTAAAATCGGAGAAAATGAGCAGGCGTGTGCTGAAGTTGCTGGCGACTAAGCCCGGGAGGACACAACCTGCTCTGATACCAATTGTTGAAATTAGGGTTGCAGGAAAACACACACAGCTGGATCCTCCACTTGCCTTTGATTGAGATCAAAAAATGTGGCAACATCAGTATCCTTGATAAGAGTAACTGCTGTCTTTCTATCCCTGGCCCGCATTGTCATTCCTTCTGTTGACAGCTTTAGTGCCTCGGCCACTATATCTTTAGGGATCACCACTTCAACCTTTTTCCCCTGTTGATCCGTGATTTGGGCCGATCTATCTTCGTTGATCGTGGATAGAAATTCATATACTTTTTGAAAATCCACTCCGCATGGTTCCTGGTCATAGAAATCTCAAAGCCCCAGCCTTCTGCTGGCTTCTTTGGTGTCTGGCTTTGCAGCTACATCATAAACCTCTTTATGTAGAAATTGCAATTCTACCTGGTGTCCTTCTTCACTCTTGAATCTGCCAGTGAAGACCGTGGTGTTGTTTTCTTCGAGCTTCTCTTTAGACGAGTAGGTTGTCTTTGCCGTTTTTACTGAGCTTGGATCTAACTAGTACAATGGAAGATCTGGCATCTTATCTTTCTGAAACACCTTTTCCTTGCCTTCTCAGCCACTTGCATTGCTCTTGTTAGGTAAATACATTGTCAAAGTTAGAAAATTTTACCAATTCCGCTCTGAAATGCCCTGAGTCTAAATGGTTGGCAAATGATGTCCATTTTGCTTCAAATCAATTTTGGAGCATGCATAAATGCATAAAAACATGTAGAGATCAAAATCATGCAGTCCAGGCAAAAGTTACAACAAAAGTAAGTAATCGCGGATTATTTACAGATGGGGATTTTTTTTTACTTTTTGCATTTTTGACATGAGAGGCTTGAAACATATGGCATTTAGGTACTCTGAGTGAAGTGTGGGCTCATTTGAGTGCACTGGGTGAAAATGGTGCCAGATTTAGGCTTTTAGACTCTAAAACAGTAGATAGAAAGAGATTTTGAGTTTTTGAGTTTCAAACTTGCTCAAACTTGACTCTAAAACAGTAGATATAAAGAGATTTTGAGTTTTTGAGTTTCAAACTTGCTCAAACTTGATTAGTGGGCTTGGGATATCATGTTCTTTGGTCCCATAAGGTCAAAGTTGCAAATTGCATACATTTTGGTAAAAAAGTAAATAATCACGATTATTAACTTTTTCATCAATTTGTACGTTTTCTGTTGCAACTTGGTTCTAGGCATGATGTAGAGTCTGTGTGTGAGATATGGGGTGATTTGGATCAAAAAATGTGACAGTTAACTCAAAAATTGGATTGAAAAGACTCTCATGTGTTTTTCTGATAAATTTAGAGTTTTTCTTGATCATTTTGGCTCATACTTGACATGTGGCATGTAATAGACGTGTACAAGTGATAGATGAAGTGAAGAGATCAATTTCAAGCTAAACAAGCACAAAAGTAAATAATTGCCATTATTTACAGCAGTCACTATTTTTGTAAGAATTGACAATGTGATGACCTAAACATCTTTAATACATCTAAAACAAGTCCTAAAATGAATTCGGTAAAGTTCGGTCGTGTTGGCATCACTTCGTGCTCTTGTCGACTCTAAAATCATTGATTTTTGTGACTAGATGGCATGTAGAGTTGGTTAGTCACTTTTAAAGCCATGGACTTGTCCGCTACATAGTACTCTTCCAGTTTTGGCCCATTCGAAGTCAGTTTGACTTCATATGTCAAATTTGAAGCTTTGTAACCTTTGAGTTGCATTTTGATGTTAGAGAGCTTACCTGGATTGTTTCCATGATACCATATAGGTACATTGTGTATAGACCTCGTCTATAAGCTGCCTACAGAGTCAGAATCCAATTCTGGCATGTGGCAAAAACCTAGAGTATTTGCTTGGGACCCCCTTGACCCCTGTCAAAAAGTCATCTGGTGATATGAAAGTGTTCTATTATACAGGGGCATGCTATAGTTCAAGTTTCGCCCAATTCGGTTGAGCTGACAAACAGCTATGGTCAATTTTGTGTCGCAGGACTTCGTGCATAGTTGGGTTTCTGGTTTTTTCCTGAGCCTATACTTGCTACATGACCATATAGAAATGTTCATTCATAAGTTTAGAAGTTACATCTCATGTCTCTTGTGAGATGGCGCTGTAAAAGGATAACTGTAAACTTCGGAAATCGCGTGCGAAGAAGGCAGAAAGCTCTCTTCCCCAAGAGTGACTAGTGGAAATGAAGTGATTTTGGGCTACCTTGAATATCTATACTCGGATTTCGCAAATTATTTTTTCCCAGATCTCCATGTTATTCCTACTAGGCCATGAAATCTATGTTAGACTCAAAAATTTCTTCAATCGAATTTCGTTAGCTCATTCTGCAAGAATTTGCAAAAGTAGGCCTTAGCGGCCTAATTTAGGCTTCCAGCTTCTATTTGTCGATTCGATTGAAATTTTTTGTGCATGTCCGCCTTGTCCTTCTGATCATTAGCGGATCTTCAATTTTTCCATCTGAGCTCCTTTGCTATTTATTATTAACTTTTGACCCGTTTATTGAAAAAATCAAAGAAAATAATAAAATGCACTAAAAAAGAAAAGTGAAAAATCGACAATTAAGAAAAAATCCATTGAGAAACACTACTTTATTGTTTTTTGGTGGATTTTTTCATTTTTAAGTCCCAATATCAAGAAAAATGATAAAAATAAGCAAAAAGGCTATTTTTTGGTATATTTTCTGATAGTATATACACTATTTACACTCATGGAGAAGGTGTTATGAGATAAATTCCCCGGTTGATGATTTTTTAAAGAGCATTATTAGGTAATTTTGAAAAAAATCACATGTTAACATCCAACTTTTACCTCCCTCTTCAAATATTGCCCTTGATTACTTAGTTCCCTTCCATCCCTCTTAGATGGCGTAATCTGGGACGACTGTGAGCATATGGGTTGAACAATCCTGTCTATGCATAGCCTTGGTTGGCTCTACCATGCTTCAAAGATCAATGCAATTCAAACCATTATGATGTGCAAGAGTTAGGTCTTGAGTAATGAACTCAAGGGTTTCTGTGGTCGAGGTTTCCTGTTGCTGTTTCCCAAAGAGCAAATCTTGTAGCTTGTGTGCTCTTTGCTTTATTTTACCATCAGGATGATTTGGTACGTTGAATTCCTCAGCTGTTTCTATCAATGATGATGGTTGGGAGGATTTACAAAGTGGTATTTGTGAATCCACTTGAGTTATGGTCATCAATGAAACCATAATTTTCAACCATCGGGGTATCTTTTCCACAGAGAACATATATGCATCTGCTAGATCATCGTCTACCCCTTTTGGTGGTTCTCCTAAAATAATCCTTGACAAAATATTTTCTCTTTAGTGAGTGGTGTCCTTATTTACAACCACAGTGAAATCAAACTCCAAAAGAATAATGAACCATCTCACAATTCTTCCTATGTTGCATGGCTTGTTGACCAAGTACAATAAGGCTTGGTGGTCCACAAAGAACACAAGCTTGTGGCTAATAGGTATTGTCTATACTTTTTTAAGGCATAGATCATTCCTAAACCTTCCCTTTCGGTGGTTGTATATTTTTTCTCTGCCACATTCAATTGTCTACTACCATAAGAAATGGGAAAATCAAATTTTCCGTCTCTTGGTTGAGCTAGTATACACCCAATGGCAAAATTGGAAGCATCTACATGTATGTGGAACGTCTTATTCTAATTTGGTGCTTTCAATATTGGGGCTGAAGTGAGAGCTTACTTAAGCTTCATGAAGGATTCTTTACACTCATCAGTCCATTCAAAGAGTGTAATCAAGCTATACATGGGTTTTGCAATTATAGCGTATATGTAGATGAATCTCTGTAATATCCACAATGTCCCATGAAAGCTTGAACCCCTTTGACTGTTGTTGGTCTACGCAATTCAACAATAACATGAATTTTATCCATATCAGTAGCTATGCCATTTTTAGACACTATATGTCCAAGATTTTTTCCTTGTCTGCCCATAAATGTGCACTTTTTCAGGATTTAAGCAAATCCTACAAAGTCTACATTTTTTGAATACCTTTTTGAGGTGTTCAAAATGATCAGCCTGGATTGACAAATGTACACATAGATCATCCATATATACTTTCAAGAAATTTTGAAGATATTATTTAAAAGCATGGCTCATCAATCTTTAAAGGGTGGAAGGAGCATTAGTTAACCCAAAAGACATAACCCGATATGCAAAAATACCCCATTTAGTTGCAAAGGCAGTTTTATGCTGATCTTTGGGGTCAACCAAAAGTTAATTGTATCTTGAAAAGCCATCTAAAAAGCTGTAAGCTTCTTCTGGTTCTAAAACATGCTCAGTGATTGGAAGAGGAAAGTTGTCTCTAATGGTAGCTGCCTTCACTTTCTTGAGATTGACACACACTCTTAATTTTCCATTTTTCTTGGGTACTACCACAATTGGAGACACCCAATCTGTGTGTTCAATTTCATAAATGAATTCGGCTTCCTTTATATTTTCTATTTTTTCTTTAATCTTTTTGTCAAATGTTTCATTATAAGTATATGGCATTTGTCTGCTTGGTTTCGCATCATCTCTCATAGGTATGGTATGTTGATAGATTTTTGGATCAACACCCTTAAGATCCTTATAAGACCAACCAAAGATATCCCGGTATTTTTTTAATAAGCTTAAGAAAAGCTCTTCTTCTTTATCAATTAGGTTGTTTGCAATGTAGGCAGGTCTAGGCTCTCTCCTAGTCTAGGCTCTTGTCCTGGTTCGGCCAGATCTATCTTTTTTTCATTTTTTGGTCCTTCATAGGACTCACCCCGTTCTCTTAGTTCCCTTGACTCTTGGAACGAGCCCTTTTAAGTTTTGACACATGGGAGTATCATTTCCACTGACACAACGTTCAACAACATGATTATCGAGTTGCATTCATGTTTCTCAAACTAAACAGTGTTGAGAAAAAACATTTTGTGGAACTTCTCTATGTCATTCATGCATTAAATATTTGAAGCACTTCATTTGTGGGTGTGAATTTGTCAGTCTATGCCAAGTGCACATTGGAGTGATAGGCAAGCATGTTGGTCTCATTTTTTTTTTGAAGATTTTGGTGGTATGTGCGTGGAAAAGATAGCCGTGTTGCAGATGCATTGAGTAGGGAAGGCTAGATTATCTCTCTTGAGAATCATTTTTCTCCCTCTATTCAAGGTGTTAGTTTCAATGATCCTAGAAATAATGTAGATATCAAGTGATTGTCACGTGCCCATGGCTTTGTGTGCCACGTGGACATGATACCTCAACTTCCAGAGCCACTTCCATACATGATAGTATCTTAGAACCTAGGGGGGTTTAGAACTAGCAATTTTGTGAGCTTCTTTGGAGGACATGCATGCTTGCACAAGTCCATTTTATTAGATTCTCTAGCTTTGGAGCCCTTTTGCATGAATGGTTTGTACTTATGTTCTGACATATTCTCTTACACTTTGGTGGGCATTTGGCAATACAAGCAAGGTTAGATGAATCCAATGTGCTAATTCCCACAGAAATTGGATAATGTGACTTGGGAGATGTGCGGGAGTTTCATCCAGAAACTACCCCTGTGACATGACTTATTAAGAAATTACCTACCAAGAAATTATGTCAAAGTCACCTACCCTTTTTCTTAGGACCTACGGGGCTTAGTCTCCAAGATTGCTTGTGACGCACTCAAGGTCGCAACCTCTAGGGAACCATGCCTCATCCTTGCCTCTTGGAATGAGCGTTTTTAAGTTTGGACAAATGAGAGTACCATTTCCATTGGCACAGTGTTCAACAACATGATCATCAAGTTGCATTTATGTCTCTCAAACTAAATAGTGTTGAGAAAAAATATTTTGTCTATGATAAGGAGCTTCTCTATGTTATTGATGTTGAAGCTCTTCATTTGTGGGCGTGAATTTGTGATTTCGTGAGATCCACAATCACTTAGATAGCCTCAATCTATGCCAAGTGCACGAATGATAGGCAAGCATGTTGGTCTCATTTCTTGTTTGAAGATTTAGGCGGTATGATTGAGTTATGCCTCACAATTCTAACCGTGTTGCAGATGCATTGAGTAGGGAACGCTTGATTCTCTCTCATGAGCGTTATTTTTTTCTGTCTGTTCAAGGTGTTGGTTTCAATGATCCTAGAAATAACGTAGATGTCAAATGGTTGTCCCGTGCACATGGATTTGTGTGCCACCTAGACATGCTACCTCAACTTCTAGAGCCACTTCCATAGATGATAGTGTCTTAGAACCTGGGGGGATTTAGTAATGGAAATTTTGTGAGCTTCTTTGGAGGATGTGCATGCTTGCACAACTCCATTAAATTAGATTTTCTAGCTTTGGCACCCTCTTGCATATAAATGGTTTGTACTTATGTTTTGACAAATGCTATTACACTTTGGTGGGTATAGCACCTATGTACACTATCATGGTTGTTCTCAACATTACTATGCAGGTGTTGCTCATTGTCTTGAGTCATACTCTCTCTCTCTCTCTCTCTCTCTCTCTCTCTCTCTCTCTCTCTCTCTCTCTCTCTCTCTCTCTCTCTCTCTCTCTCTCTCTCTCTCTCTCTCTCTCTCTCTCTCTCTTTAAGATCTCTTGGGATGGTTTCCTACGATGTTAAAATTCTCTTATTCTTCTTCTCTCTCTCTCTCTCTCTCTCTCTCTCTCTCTCTCTCTCTCTCTCTCTCTCTCTCTCTCTCTCTCTCTCTCTCTCTCTCACACACACACACACACACACACACACACACAAACAATAATTCAACTAGATCCAATAAAGGTAATCGAGGCGAGAGAGTGGCCTATGCTTGAGATTGCATATGATGTTCGTTCATTTCTAGATTTGTGTGAAGCATATAGTTCATTTATTTGAAATTTTTCACATTTTGTCGCACTGTTGTCTGTGACATGATAAAAGGTGTCAAGAGTTGTTATTAGTGCATAGTTTTGATTGATGTCACCAAGATTCTTATGATGCACTCAAGGTCGCAGCCACTTGGGAACCATGCCTCATCCTTGCCTCTTGGAATGAGCCCTTTTAAGTTTGGACAAATGCAAGTACCATTTCCAGTGGCACAATGTTCAACAACATGATAATGGAGTTGCATTTATGTCTCTCAAATTAAATGGTATTGAGAAAAAAAAAAATTGTCTATGATAAGGAACTTCTCTATGATATTTTGTCTATGATAAGGAACTTCTCTATGTCATGCATGCATCAATCATTGGAATCACTTCATTTGTGGGTGTGAATTTCTGACTCTGTGAGATCACCAACCACTTAGATAGCCTCATTGTATGCCAAGTGCAGATTGGAGTGATAGGCAAGCATGTTGGTCTCATTTCTTCTTTGAAGTTTTTGGTGGAATGATTGAGCATATGCTTGGCAAAGCTAACCGTGTTGCAAATGCTTTGAGTAGGAAAGGCGAGATTCTCTCTCTTGAGTGTCAGTTTTTTCTTTCTATTCAAGGTGTTGATTTCAATGATCCTAGAAATAAAGTGGTTGTCACGTGCATATGGCTTTGTGTGCCACATGGATATGCTATCTCAACTTCTAAAGCCACTCCCATACATGATAGTGTCTTAGAACCTAGGGGGAATAAGTACTGGCAATTTTGTGAGCTTCTTTGGAGGATGTACATGCTTGCACAAGTCCATTAAATTAGATTTTCTAGCTTTGGAACCCTCTTGCATAAATGATTTGTACTTATGTTTTGACAAAGGCTATTACACTTTAGTGGGCATCTAGCAATACGAGCAAGGTTAGATGAATTGAATGTGCTAAGTCCTGCAAAAATCAGATTCTTAAGTTGGGAGATGTGTGGTAGTTTCACCCAGAAACTACTCTTGTGACATAACTCATCAAGAAGTCACCTACCAATCAAAGTCATTGCTCGACCTAGATTTAATAAACCTCATGAGGACTAAACATAGCAGTGCCTTAGAACCTAGGGGGCTTAGTATTGCCAATCTTGTGAGTTTGTTCTTTGTAGGCTACACATGCCCGAACAACTTCATTAGATTAGGTTTTTCATTTTTGGAACCCTCTTGTATAAATGGTTGTGCGCACATTTTATTATACATTGGTGGGTATCTGGAATTACGAGCATTTAGATTTAAACTAGATGCATCCAATGTGCTAATTTCCACGACAATCAAATTCTTGGGTTGGGAGATGTGCAACAGTTTCATCCAGAAGGTACTCTTGCTACATAACTTGTTAATAAGTGACTTATCATTTCTTACTAAGTAATGTCAAAGTCATCACTCAATCAAGATTCGATAAAACTCCAAAGGCCTAAACTCATAATATAAAGAGATTCAAGGAAGAAAACTCCATGGATTATTTGCAATCGTAAGAAAACTGATCACCCTCATTGGCCACTAGCCACCACCCACTACTCATTGGCTAGTAGCCACCGACCATAGTACTAATGGAATGTACATATGGCCGTAGTATTGCAAGAAATATTTTGGGAATATTCCTTCAAAATTTTTAAAAAGAAGGTTCCCTAATGGAAGCCCTTTTCCTATTCGCTTAGAAAATTCTCTCTCTAAAGAGAAAAAAATAAAACCTCAAACCTCCCCTAATGTCTTGTTTTGGCAAAGAAAAAGACCTTGTTGAGTAAACACCCATCTCGTGCAGGCTCACCAAATGCTTACTAAACAAGAAATCATGTTTGGTGTGGGCATATGAAAGACCTAGTCAAGTGAACGACCATCTCCCAAATGCTGTTCATCTCTCAAAGTCTTACAAAAGACTTTAGAAAAGAGGAACAAACACCTTGAACTTGAGCTGAAGCTATAACAAACACAAAGACAAGACCTTGCATTGATGTGGGTACAAAGAGAAGAGAAATTGCTCATGGAAATAGAAGAATTTAAGAGAGCCAATCAGCTGCTGCTAAGAGAGGGACATACAGAAACTCGGGAGGAGGCAAGAACCTTTGAACAGCCAACCATATACATACCATTAGTCTCATTTACTGATATGGAAACATAGTCGTCAGAAGGGCTAGCAGGAGAATTAGAGTTTCAAGTACCAATCACTGAAGCCGAGCAAATGCCAATGGTCTAGCTTTCTAAAGCTGAGGAAGATGCACTGAAAGAGGAGATTGTCCAAGAAGCAAATGTTGAATGGAAAGCAGCAATGGATTGGAGAGTTGAGAGTTCTCCACTCAGTAAATGTAACTCAACTCGATCCCAACCAAATCAATGCTCAATGGCATCAGCAATCACTGCCCTATCCATTGATAAAGGTGGAGCTAGTGCTGGTTAGGAAAGACTTTACAAGGATATGAGTTGTAGCTTGAGTTAGATGGAAGTTGTCTGTTCTTTTCCAAGCGATTGACAACCTCTTGTAGCCTCTATGCACTAGTCAAATCAGCTGCGTCCCATGGATTGACAATTATGTTCGTGGTTCTCGCTATGTCTGCAATAAGATAGGAGTGAGGTTAGAAACCCATCCCACACTCAACAACTTCAAGTATATCAATATCATTGTTGTACACAATAAATGACTTCTTCTTATGGTTGTAAGTAGAGCCTTTGTTTTAGCTTCATTCGCTATCAGCCCACTATGCAAACAATTCCCTACTCAATGCATCCGCAACACGGTTATCTTTTCCACGCACATACCGCCAAAATCTTCAAAAAAACAAATGAGACCAACATGCTTGCCTATCACTCCAATGTGCACTTGGCATAGACTGACAAATTCACACCCACAAATGAAGTGCTTCAAATGTTTAATGCATGAATGACATAGAGAAGTTCCACAAAATGTTTTTTCTCAACACTATTTGGTTTGAGAGACATGTCATGCAACTCGATGATCATGTTGTTGAACGTTGTGCCAATGGAAATGGTACTCCCATTTAAAAAACTTAAAAGGGCTCGTTCCAAGAGTCAAGGACAAGGCATGGTCGGAGAACCCCTCGAGGGCTTCAAGCTCTCAAGCAAGAGAGAAGAGAGAAGAAGAAGAGAATTTTAGCGTAGTAGGAAACTATCCCGAGAGACCTTAACGATCTATCCGACGAACTCAAAGACTTGTTATTCAAGAGGGGAATGGCATAACCAATCTACCACACTTGGGTAATAGAAAAGCAAGTTGTGCCAAAACGAACCTCTATGCAAGAGTGGCAGCACATACATGACCCCAGGTTGGGGAGTGACTCTTGTCCAAGGCCGAGAAACAAGTGATAAAAAGGTGAATCCCAGATGGTTTGAGAAAACTTCATTTGGTATTGCCAATTGGGCAAGGACCTGCATCAACAACATAAATCTAGAGCACTTGGAAAAGCTACTTCGGGTTTATCATTCGGCCTAGCTCTAAATTAAAGGCTTGAGAGTGGCATCATCCTCTCCTTCTTTGTTTGAGCAAAAGATGCCATATGAGTTATGCCGGAGGGGAGCCGGACCACTCCATCCCATTGCATAGCAAGCGGGGTCTCGCGATGCTTAGGTTCTCTTTTGAGAATGAGTAAGAAACTTTCGGCAATGTCCAAAAGCAGAGTCCTTTGGAGCATGGCAATAGTACCCTTCCATCTCTCGCTAAGTCCAAAACCACGATGTGAAATCCATGCAATGGTAATACTAAACTCCTATGCAAGAACAGATACTACACTTGATCTTAGCCAAACGGCCGAGAAAGGTATGAGCTTCCCAGCGTGCCCTTTCTGACTCTTATACCTCCTCCGCCTTGCGCCTTCCACTGTGGGATTGATTTTCAGCACCGCCTTAGCCTACCCAATTAAACACCTTTCCCTCCGAACCTCGTGCAAATAGACCTCTACCGCCTACTTGCCTTGTTTGTTCTTTCGCACCCACGCTTATTTTGCGCCGTTCATTCAAAAATGCATCGCTGTTCAGTTAGCGATCTTAGGACCTCAAAGGGATTTTAAGCAACAATAGCTCAAGCACCTGCATTGTCCAATCTACAACTAAAGTGCCAAGCTGCCAATGTCAACCAAGAGGATGAACCACAGCAGTAAATATCCTAGCCCAGCAATAGGAAAAGCTACAAGAATTGTAGTTGCGCTTGAATGTGCGAATGGAGCTAGCAACTAATGCATCGCTCTATTTCGATACGGTTTCCCAACCAGCATACAACACACTTTTTCTTCAAAAACACACAACAAGCACAATGGCTTCTACACTTAGCATCATCAAGCGATTTGAGAAGGTGGAACTTTAGGTGATGGCTCCTGGAGAGCTGCCTGAAAGAAGCACTTCTCGATCGCTCCAACATGTGCCATCCAGCCGACGCTATACCCTCTTAATTTGCTATAGGCCACAATGGAGCTCGCGTTCTCTGCACGCCTGCAGCACAGCAGCGGCCCCACGCACCTACTTACTTAGCTTTGGAAGCCTGTTTGAGATCGATTCTCTGAGTAGATTTGCCAATATGCGAGCTTCTGGGAGGTGGAATCCTTGCTTACGTGGCGATACCCCCCTTGAAAGGGATGACCACTTACTGTATCCCAAAGGGGTACCCAAGCGAGAAAATGAAGCTCTAGATGTGGTCTGAGCTCTATGCAGCACGCAAAAAGAAAGAGAGAGATATGCTCGTAGCCGATGCTACGGTGGCCGGTTGGGGGCGCTCATGAAGCGAAAAATACTCATACACACTTGATGATCCCTTTTGGATGCACTCTTACTGCCATTGTTGCATGGCGACTCACACCCTCCCTTGTGGTAAGGGACGTTTCCCACTCCCATGCAACCACTACATACCATGAAAATGTTTCCTTTATGAATGCCAAAAAATGACCACGCGTTTCTCTCATACCGCTGAAAGGCTCAAGGCCTTATAGGGTGATGACTGACACTCATCCCAACCATCTCCTCTCTACTTATAGGCTCTTAGCCATAGAGAGAGCCCCCATGCAAGTCATCCATGTGGCATTGTCCACTTAGCCTTGCTAAGGTTGCAAGACCTTTGTCCTCACAGAGGGAAATTTATGATAAAGAATCTGTCCTCAAATATGAAATTTATGAAGGTTGAGTGCTTCTTTCTACCATGTATGCTAGAAAGAAATTCATGTAAGAATCTATCCTCAATTATGAAATTCATGAAGGTCGAGTGCTTCTCTCTAGAATGTATGCTAAGTTTAGTAAAGCAGTATAGAGGAGGCTATTAGATGAAGTTAAATGATCTAAAAGGAGAGGAACATGGTGGTTTTGCATTTAAAAGGACTCTCTCCATCAAACAAGTAGGCACTCACACTTGCAAGAGAACCCTCCACAAAAATGTCCATAACTTGAGCTCCGATTATAAAAATCATGCAACCAAGACTCGAATGAAAGCTCCCTTTCAGCTCTACATATATGTAGTATCACTTTTATGTTTCTAATGTGTCTTCATGTTTCTACAGTAGCATCCTTTTTTTTGTCAAATATGTATTCCAGAAGAAGAACATGGAGATCGATTGGAAGATACAATTTTATTCCTAACTATGCATTGCTCTTGTGATGCTAAGTTGCATGACACGTTATTTGTGAAATGTTTTAACGCTAGATTGGTAACCTAACAGGACATAAAAGTGTCCTTTATGGATTTTGAAAAAAACCTCCAAGCTCATAAGAGATCCATGCTTTTTTGAAAATCCTTTCTTGTGCTTAAAGTAAAGATACCACTACTTATGGAAAAAATGTGAAAAACTTTAAAGATTCCTCACTATTTGGTCATTGTGTAAGCCTCCAAAGTTGATGAACCATAGAATTTCACTCAAAACAATAATTTTTGCAATGAATTCCATACTAAGAAGGCTAAGAATTTTTTTAGACCATATCATAATGTTTCCCATAAACTTCAATGATTTAGTGATCATATCATGTCGTTCTTTTAGCCTTGCCAATTTTGTTTTGGGACAAAGTATAATGTTCAAAAAAGTTGTGCTTTTCCCATTCTCCTAACATTTTATCAAAGATTATATAGGTGTATGTTTTCTTAGGTCCCCGTGGGCCTTTACATTCATAAGTAGCCATGGATTGCTTCAAAAACATAAAAAAAAGTTTCACCCCATTGATAGTTTTATGCATAATACAAAAGAACTAAGATAGCAAATATGAAAAAATAGGGCTCCACGCCTTTATCTTTTCAATCCCCTAGAGAATGCTCAATATATAGACAAATTTAGAGATGTGATCAGATATGAATATAAGCTATAAAGTTGCATAGTTGGCCATTGAAATTAGAAATACTATGAAGATTAAAGTTGTTAATGTAGAATGGCTCTAATCCTTGTTGAGTCAAAACACTCAACCATGCTTGTATAGTTTGCTATATGGGTTATTGGGCGCCCCAAAACTCAAGGAAGAATAGTTTAGTGTTATGAAACCAACGTACATAATCAGAATTGTCTTTGGATTCTATTAAAGTCGCCAAAAAATCATAAAAGTGCACAATTTGACAAGAATTTAGGATTAGGAAATTCTTTTATTTAGGCCATACCTTTCACAATAACCATTTGATTCTCCTTGGAAGGATAAAAACATATTCATAATTACTAAGACTAGTATTGTAGCATGATAGATCTCATAGAGGAGCCTTCTTGTGTTGTAGGTGAAATTCTTTGAAAAAAAACCAAAAACAACACACGTGTTTTACACAGTTTAGGTTGAGAAATGTTTGCAATAATAAGGTTTAAGGTGGAAAGAGTAGTAAAGAAAAAATTAATTTTTTATTAGATCATAAGCCAACTTTGTGGATATATAACTCTAATAGATTCCTTTTGAAATTCTTTAAATAATACAATGAAATGGTCACTTAGCAAGACATAAAAGTGTCCCCTTGACATATAAGTGTCGCATTACCCACTTAGTGTTGAATGTAAATAATTGTCACATAATATGTCTAGTCATATTATTCAAAGGTATTACACAATGCTAGGTCATTTATTTTCAATATCTCTTATATGTTCTATCAATCGATAAAGTTATCGATCAATAAAAATTAGTATAAAAACTCTTAGATTTAAACAAATTAAGCATCTCTCACCTTCACTAAGCGACAAGGTTAACCCAAGCAGTGAAAGATATACAGCTTAATTAATTAAGAAATAATAATTAAATTGATCTTTTTTAGAAGAAATCCTAAATAGGTTGCTTGATTTTAGCTTGAATATAGGATAAATTATGGCCTTTGCGGGAAAAAGTGCCCCGACGCTCCTAAGTGTGTTTACACACATCATTACCGCATATATGGTGACAAAGAGACCCTTAAGACATAAACATGAGGTAAGAACTAAAGCTCAAGCACAACCAAGTTACGTTTAAATTCACCAATATCCTTCTCTTCTGTGGCAGGTAAGAGCTCAAACATAACTAATGAATTTTAAAGTAAGATACCATCTATGCTCACATAGAATTGGCTCAAAAACAGGCCCTATTATATGCGCTAACTACAAATAGAGCCAACTTGGAGGTAAGAGTATCATCTCATAACAACCAAGAGGTTTGTTTGTTATGCTTTTTGGTCCACTTGGAAGTAAACATGAAGGTTCAAAACAACCAAGAGGACTCTCTACACCAAGCCAGTCTTAGAAGTAGAACAAGTGCTCAAACAACCAAAAGAGCGATTACTACGTTGTTCTTATGAAATCATTCTTAAGAGGCTGACTAAATTTCTACCCTAATGCAAAAATGTAACTGCAATTTACTAGCCTAATCCATGACAACCTCCCGGGGGATTCACCTTGGAAAACTTACCGCACCATGTAAGTGCAAGGGAGGGGTTTTTTTTTACAAGTTACATACGCGTATAAGTTAGGGACATGCCCCCAATAATTTATCTCCCAAGCTTAAAAATAAGGGAGGGGGTATCATATTTGGGGAGGGGGGGTGTGGGAAAAGTGAGAAAAGGGAAAAATGAGATGAAGTTTTTGTGTTTCAAAATCATGGCTTCCCAAAAGAGTCTGCCCTCGAACTTGTGAGTCAATAGCTACAAAGATACATGCAAGAACTAACACTGCTTTGCATCAATTGGTTGTTTTGTGATTATAGTTCATTTGTTGAGGAATGAAAGATATAGAGAGTTTGTAAAGATGAAAATATACATGGAGAACCTAACACAACTTTATAACTATGTTTCTTGAGTAATTTAGATTGGTCAAAATTGGACAAGTAGCTAGAATGTAGGTTGAACAGACACATAGTTTGAAAGTCAAATTGAAACACATTGAGGATACATCTAGTTATCAACAAAAGTGGTTCCTTAGTACATTTCCAATCACTATGCTACACCCTCTTTGACTAGTTTTACTCAGTTAAATCATGTGAGACCTAAATTTTATATGTAAGATAGGGGTATGATAGTTTTCTGCATTGATTGTTGAATAAGCGTAGAAAGGGGGGTCATATTTCCTAATATGAGTCGTATATAGGGGTTTTATCAAATTTGTCCGCTCGCAGGTGGTGTCCCATTTTGTATATAAAGTGAATCCCCCGTGGACAACCTAAACCTGTATGATTAGCAGGTTTTTTCCTTGTGCATTGTATATAAACCCATTTCTCTAGGGCTAACTTATCTATTTATTCGCGAACTAAGAAATAAACTTTGTTGTGTGCCTTGAGATTATTCATCTTCTCCAAGTTGTATCTACATCCCTGCAACCCTAATTCCAATAATTGGTATTAGAGCAAGTTGCATCCTCTCGCGCGTAGTCGTCAGTACCGCTGCTCACTTTCTCCAAATTGGGTGAGCTTTGGTGGTTTCAGTAGCCTCCATTTCCATTACAAGAAATACAACATAGTTAGTCCTACTTCTTTTTTCCTGTTTCGGAGTAGTTTTCACATCAAGTGCAGTCACTCGCCATGGAAGTACCCTAGCTTGAAACTAAAGAGCCAGAACTCATAGTGCCTGACAATGAAGATGCTTTAGATGGAATTCCGTTCGTAGAAGAAGACTCGCGAGGACATTTGTGGGAAAAAGTGAGAGAGATTAATGATAGGAGCATAACTTTGAAGTCAGCTCCTATAGAGGAAGTTTGGTTAGACAATCTACCTCCTAATATGGACATGGATGAAAATCCTTGTATGGGGATTGCGGCTCTGAAGCTTCAGGAATGTCTAAACCAAAGACTCTGAAAACACTACCCTCTTACTTGGCAGATAACGAAGATAAATCCATAGTGTGTAAAATCACTCAGATAAAAAGAGTAGAACAGACCCTAGAGGTAGACAACATCCATTCAATCATGTCTACACCCATTCAATGCACTCTTACTTTAGGAGAACTGTTAAAAATTAGATCATATTTATGGAATGATCTACAGAAAACTCTAGAGAAGGTGGGGATAACATGGTTAATCGCAAAAAACTTGGGAAAATTGAAACACGAATTGGATAACAAAGAGATTAGATCCGTCCCAATGAACAAAGTCGGAGAATACTACGAAGGGGAATAAGGAAACACAACCCTTCCAGTGAGATATAATGATATAGAAACCATGGCAATACCTGATAGTGGGGCAGGCATAGCCATAGCCACGAAAGTAGTATGGGAATCATGGAGAAAACCAATCCATTAGACAAACTTGAATGAAATTGCAATTGGCTGATGGACACATCAAAAGACCCTTAGGACTGCTTGAAAAACTAATAGTTAGTTCCTGTGTAATTGGTTATCAACATACTTTTGCAATAGTGGACTTTAGAAAGAAACTCAATTATGAAATCATCTTGGGAAGACCTTTCATGTGACAAGTACAACTCATTCAGGACTGGGGAAACAATTACCTATACTTGAAGCAAGAGGGATTAATAACAAGGGTTAATCTAAAAGATCACACTTATAGAGATGTCTCAAAAATACCCATATAAGAATTTGACTCAGTCTCTTTAGTTAAAACAAAGCTTCTACCTTGGTTCAACAAAGACATACCTATTTGGATGTGTGGAGCCTCAGAAAACGGGAACTTAAAACCAGAAGAATGTATCTTTGAAAGGGATTGCACAGATGCATCCTACATACCTGAACCCTTTTCAGAGCATTTGTTTGAGCCATTTGTGTGCACTCAAATTTTGGCAACAATGGATGTATGTGTGAATATGTCTATGCCTACTCAATTTTGCATTGAGGACGGCTATGACATAATTCCCATACAAATGATTTCAACCCTTCACATTGAAGACAAAATTCAAGAACCCGAGGACTTAATGAAATCTCAACAAGTCTTTTCAGACCTCTACTATGATACAACAGACGAGCTAGAAGAACATTCAACTACGTTTGATGATTCGGGGTCGCAAAAGAACATGTGAGAGCTAAACTACTCATGAAAGGAGGGGAGTAAAAGTTTTTTGACTTCCAAAACCACAAACTGAGAAGACAAAAATGGTAGATAAGAAAAAGAGACACCAGAAACTTGAAATCTAAACCCATGCCACCAGTCTCTAGTAGAACACAGTTTTTGATACAGATAGATGCACATGATTGTGTCAAAGTCAGAATCACGGGTAGATATCCTTCAGAGACAAAAAGCAAGAAATATCAAAAACATCGAGAAAAACGAGAAAGGAAACTCAAGCAAAACCTAAATACCAGGACAAGGATTCAACCATGACACGAGTTGAACGAAGAAAGAAGTATCAAGAGTTGAAGAAAGCTCTAAAGGATATGTATACCACTGAAATGGAAACAACTGAGGAAGAGGGTAAATATGTAATGAGTATTCTATCCTATTACAATAAATTTACTCTCCAAGACCAAAAGATTATAGTCCAACAACTTGTCAGGGAACTATGAAAACGGGGTGAGTCCTACGAAGGACTAAAAAATGCAAAAAAGATAGATCTGGCCGAACCAGAAGAAGAGCCTAGACCTGCCTACATTGCAAACGACCTAACTGAAGAACAAGAAGAAGAGCTTTTGTTAAGCTTATTGAAAAATACCGGAATATCTTTGGTTGGTCTTATAAGGATCTTAAGGGTGTTGATCCAAAAATCTGTCAACATACCATACCTATGAGAGATTATGCGAAACCAAGCAGACAAATGCCATATACTTATAACGAAACATTTGCTAGAAAGATCAAAGAAGAAATAGAAACGCTAAAGGAAGCCGAATTCATTTATGAAATTGAACACACAGATTGGATGTCTCCAATTGTAGTAGTACCCAAGAAAAATGGAAAATTAAGAGTGTGTGTCAATTTCAAGAAGGTGAATGTAGCTACCATTAGAGACAACTTTCCTCTTCCAATCACTGAGCATGTTTTAGAACGAGTTGCAAGAGAAGAAGCTTAAAGCTTTTTAAATGGCTTTTCGGGATACAATCAACTTTTGGTTGACCCCAAAGATCAGCATAAAACTGCCTTTGCAATTGAATGGGGTATTTTTGCCTATCGGGTTATGCCTTTTGAGTTAACTAATGCTCCTTCCACCTTTCAAAGATTGATGAGCCATGCTTTTAAATAATATCTTCGAAATTTCTTGGAAGTATATATGGATGATCTATGTGTACATTTGTCAATCAAGGCTGGCCATTTTGAACACCTCAAAAAGGTATTCAAAAAATGTAGACTTTATAGGATTTGTTGAAATCCAGAAAAGTGCACATTTATGGGCAGACAAGGAAAACTTCTTGGACATATAGTGTCTAAAAATGGCATAGCTACTCATACGGATAAAATTCATGTTATTGTTGAATTACGTAGACGAACAACGGTCAAAGCGGTTCAAGTTTTCATGGGACATTGTGGATATTACAGATGATTCATTTACATGTGCGCTATAATTGCAAAACGCATGTACAGCTTGATTACAATTTTTGAATGGACTGATGAGTGTGAAGAATCCTTCATGAAGCTTAAGCAAGCTCTCACTTCAGCCCCAATATTGAAAGCACCAAATTGGAATAAGACGTTCCACATACATGTAGATGCTTCCAATTTTTCCATTGGGTGTATACTAGCTCAACCAGGAGATGAAAATTTTGATTTTTCCATTTCTTATGCTAGTAGACAGTTGAATATGACAGAGAAAAACTTTACAACCACAGAAAGGGAAGGGTTAGGAATTATCTATGCCGTAAAAAAGTATAGACATTACCTATTAGCCACAAGCTTGTGTTCTTTGTGGACCACCAAGCCTTATTGTACTTGGTCAACAAGCTATGCAACATAGGAAGAATTGTGAGATGGTTCATTATTTGTTTGGAATTTGATTTCACTCTAATTATAAAAAAGGGCACCACTCACCAAAGAGAACATCATTTGTCAAGGATTATTTGAGGACAACCATCATCATTGATACTGATAGCTCAGGAATTCAACGTGCCAAATCATCCTAACGGTACAATAAAGCAAAGAGCACACAAGCTACAAGATTTTCTCTTTGGGAAACAGCAACAGGAAACCTCGACCACAGAAACCCTTGAGTTAATTACTCAAGACCCAACTCTTGCACAGCATAATGGTTTGAATTGCACTGATCTTTGAAGCATGGTAGAGCCAACCAAGGCTATGCATAGACACGATTGTTTAACCCATATGCACACAGTCATCCCGGAGTACGCCATTTAAGAGGGGTGGAAGGGAACTAAATAATTAAGGGAAATATTTGAAGAGGGAGGTAAAAGTTGGATGTTAACATGTGATTTTTTGTAAAATTACCTAATAATGCTCTTTAAAAAATCATCAACCAGGGAATTTAACTCATAACATCTTCCCCATGAGTGTAAATAGTGTATATACTATCAAAAAATATACCAAAAATTAGCCTTTTTTGCTTATTTTTATCATTTTTCTTGATATTGGGACTTAAAAATATAAAAATCCATCAAAAAACAATAAAGTAGTGTTTCTCAATGGATTTTCTTAATTGTCGATTTTTCACTTTTCTTTTATAGTGCATTTTATTATTTTCTTTGATTTTTTCAATAAACAGGTCAAAGTTTAATAATATATTGCAAAGAGCTTAAATGGAGACACTGAAGATACGCTGATGATCAAAAGGACAAGGCGCACACGCATAAAAATTTTCAATCGAATCGACAGATGGAAGCTGGAAGCCTAAATTAGGCTGCTAAGGCCTACTTTTGCAAATTCTTGCAGAATGAGCTAACGAAATCCAATTGAAGAAATTTTTGAGTCTAACATAGATTTCATGGCCTAGTAGGAATAACAAGGAAATCTGGGAAAAAATAGTTTGGGAAATCCGAGTATAGATATCCAAGGTAGCCCAAAATCACCTCATTTCCACTAGTCACTCTTGGGGGAGAGAGCTTTCTGCCTTCTTCGCACGCGATTTCCGAAGTTTACAGTTGTCCTGTTACAGTGTCGTCTCACATGAGACATGAGATATAACTTCTAAACTGATCAATGAACATTTCTATATGGCCAGGTAGCAAGTATAGGCTTAGGAAAAAACCAAAAACCCAACTATGCACGAAGTCCTACGACACAAAATTGACCATAGCCGTGTGTCAGCACAACCGAGTTGGATGAAACTTGAACTGTAGCATGCCCCTATATAATAGAACACTTTCATATCACTAGATGACCTTTTGACAGGGGTCAAGGGGGTCCCAAGTAAATACTCTAGGTTTTTGCCACATGCCAGAATTGGATTCTGACTCCACAGGCAGCTTATAGACGAGGTCTATACACAATGTACCTAGATGGTATGATGGAAACTGTCCATGCAAGCTCTCTAACATTAGAATACAGCTCAAAGGCTACAAAGCGTCAAATTTGACATATGAAGTGAAACTGACTTCGAATGGGCCAAAAATGGATGAGTAGCATCAGGACTATGTAGCGGACAAGTCCATGGCTTCAAAAGTGATTAACCAACTCTACATGCCATCTAGTCACAAAAATCAGTGATTTTAGAGTCGACAAGAGCACGAAGTGATGCCAACACGATCAAACTTTACCAAATTCATTTTAGGACTTGTTTTAGATGTATTTAAGATGTTTAGGTCATCAAATTGTCACTTCTTGCAAAAGTAGTGACTGTTGTAAATAATGACGATTATTTACTTTTGTGCTTGTTTGTCCTAAAATTGATCTCTTCACTTCACCTATCACTTGTACACGTCTATTACATGCCATATGTCAAGTATGAGCCAAAATGATCAAGAAAAACTCTAAATTTGTCAAAAAAACGCACGAGAGATTGGATGGGGACAATTACCCTATGTGGGCTTACATCATGCAACATATTCTTGTGTCAAAGGGCGTCTGGAATATTGTGCAGGGCATTGATGTACATCCTGGTTTTGAGCATGTAGGCGATGTTGAGAATGTTGCAAGTCTTGCTGCAAGGATTGTTGCTATTAGAGTTGTTTTGCCTACGGCAGAACAAGCTTGTTGGGATGTAAAGGATGTACAGGCTCATCCATTGATTGTGTTGTCTGTGAAGAGCACCATTACTCCTCACATTTGTTCAGCAAAATCTCCAAAACAGGCTTGGGATATTCTAGCAGGTCTTTATGCAAGCCGCAATCTGGGTTGCATGATTCGTTATTCGACATTCGTTTTATTCGTGAATAATGGTTGATTAATACGTTTTATATGTGCGTATTATTCGTTGTCACGTCATCTTTTTTCAAAAAAATGTTTTACTGCTTACATATCGATCGATAGGTTATCCATCGATACCTAATCGTTCAATAGGCTTTCAATCGATAGTTTAAATCAATCTATATGTTTTTGGTCGATATAGTAGTACTATATAAAGCCTAAATTTGCGTGTTTTAGCTACAATTCCCTTCACCAAAGTGTCAGGTTACCTCCAGCATAGAAAGGTTGAGTTGTCAACTTAAAAAATCCTTGTATTTTTAAGAAAATATTATTTTAATGTTTGTACATTAAAAATAAAATAATTCTATAGATTTGAATCACCTATAATTCTTAACAATAGAAGTTAATCTTTAACTCTATTGTTAAGTCTAAATAAATTACTCTAAGCAATAGAAACTATACTTTTAGCTCTACTTGTTTAAGAATAGATAAATAAGTAAATGTACGCATTAGAGGCTACTTTTCTAGCTATAGTGCAAATGTATAATTCTAATGAAAGGGCAGTGGTAATACGTGTGCTAGTCTCCATCCAACCATGCTATCTTATAGCCTCCCCCTAGCGTACACACTGTTCGGATATGCCGGTGGCCTTGCCTGTACGACCCATGTCCTTATATTACCCCCCCCCCCCCCCCCTTGGAGAATCGCTTTTCGTCCTTGAAAACAAACGTAGGGAAATGTTTCTTAAGTGCGAAGACATTCTCCCATGTAGAACCTTCTTCATGTCTATCGAGCCAGTTTACCAACACTTGTCGTCTGACATGATGTCTGGTGCGAGGCTCATGAGAATCCAAAATCTTTTCGGGCTCATGAGGGATGGAGAATCTTGTAATTCCTGTAATGTTTGTTTTACAATAGTTGCATGTTGCTCTATAGAATTAAAATTGAGAGCACTTTGCTGGTTAGATTTGTTAACACTTTGTTTATCAGTAGAATTCATTGCACTTTGCATACCATTACTAGAATTCACCGCACTTTGCTCTTGAGAATTCACAAGACTTGGAGACAAGCAGTAACACAAAAAGACTTCATCTATTAACTCTGCAAAATAGAAAGCTCGGCTCTACATATAAGAGGTGCATATGGTATATTTTTCTCACCAAGCAAAAGCACATGTTTACCATTGGCCATGAAGGATAAGAAGTTGTGTTCATAACTAGTGTATAATGTGTTTCCTAAACCATGCAACCACTCTCGTCCTAAAACTACATCAACACGGTCCATGTTCATAACTTGGAAGTCAAGGGTCATGGTATAATCTTGAACAATAAGCTCAACCCCTTGAACTACCGTGTCACATACTTCTTATCATTCCTAGATATCTGCTCCACCACATACTTGTGAGAGCAGGGAGTCTGTGTAAGCTTCAATTTCTTGACTAGCTTATAGTTCAAGAAATTATGAGTTTCACCATCATCCACTAAAATACGAACACATTGTCCGTTAATAGTGCCATGCATGCGAATCAAATCATGGGGGCCAAAGGTGGGCTGCCACATTGAAGCAAGCACACAACGCTTGTGCTTTTCTTCCATATGAAGAACCTCTACAACACAATATTTAGGAGATGAATCTAATGTGAGGCGTTGCACCGTGTGCATGGCCTTTTTCTTTGCCTTGCAAAAGAGGACAATCTTTCTTGTTATGTTGCTCCAAAAGACATCTAAAACACAAATTGTGTTTCTTTGCACGCTCAAAATCAGCAGTGCTGAGAGATCCACGTGGAGTATCTCATGATTGACCTTGCATGTATGAGACATTATCAATAGGAATGTGACGAAGTCATATAAATACGCATTATTTTACAAATTACAAAGTTTAACGTAAAATATGGTGTCACGTGTGTATCCTTCTCATTGTAAGGATCTAAGCAAGTCCTAAGCACCAGATGCAGGGGTTTTATTCCCGTTGTAAGAGCAAAGGATAAACATTCGATCCAGACGCCGAGAACGATTACACTATGAAAATCAGTAGCTCATCAGATAATGTTTTTTTTCACAAATCATGTCTAAGAGAAACTCCTCCCATTGTCCTAAGTTAAAGGCCAAAGAGGCTAAGAAGAAAGAGAGTGGTTCCATTGCAAATGCTGGTTCCACTACAAATGTAGCCATTGTTGAGTCTTCTATGAAAGGAGACTGTGATTTTGATGTTGATGCAGAATGGGCTTTTAGTGCAAAGTGCACTTACAATCCTATTGTCCATGATGCATGCATGTCAGTTTGCTGTTGCAAATTCACATGTGTGGTATTTCGACAGTGGTGCTACAAAGCACATTACCTCACATCATGAATTGTTCACCACTCTCGAGTTTGTCCCTCATGGGAATTCAGTCACTTGTGCCAACAATGCCTCTTATCCGGTTTAGGGAGTTGGATAGATTGTGCTTATTGCTGCAAATGGCAGTTCCTTCACACTTGTTGATGCATTGATGCACTTTATGTACCTGGGATCAAGAAGAATCTTTTGTCTGTATCCGCACTCGCTAGACTTGGACTTGTAGTCAAATTTGTTGATGACAGATGTACAGTTCATGATCTCTGTATTGGTGATGAAATTGTTGCATCTGGCCTTTTGTGTTGTGGGCTGTATAAACTTACTTTGTATGACAAGTGTGCATAAAATTTTTCAAATGCAGTTCCCGATTCAAGGGCTGTTTCAGATGGAAAATTGTGGCATGCATGTTTTGGGCATCTGAATTTTGCTAGTTTGCTGCGTTTGCAAAAATCTGATATGGTTGCTTTTTTTGCCACCTCTTGAAGCACCTATCAAACATGTTTCTGAAGGCTGTATTTTGGGTAAAAGGCTGATGATTACTTTAGGCATGCATGGGTATTTCTGCTTAAAGCGAAGTCCGAAGTTTTTATGTGCTTCAAACAATTTCTGGCTATGACTGAAAATGTCTCGAAAAGTACTATGGGCACCCTCCGTGTTCTGATCGAGGGGGGGAGTATATGTCTCATGAATTTAATGCATTTCTGGCTAGTCATGGGATAAAACACCAATCTAGAGCGCCTTATACGCCTCAGCAAAATGGTGTTGCTGAAAGGAAAAATAGGTCATTTGCGGAAATGGCATGATGTATGGTCAAAAGTCAAGCTTTGTCGCATTCTTTTTGTCTTGAGGCCATCATGTGTGCCACTTATGTACTTAGCAGGTGTCCTATGAAAGCTTTGTATTCTAATACTCCATATGAAGCATGGCATGATAGAAAGCCTTCTATTGAGCACATGTGTGTTTTTGGCTATTTGGCATAAGCTTTGGTGCCACAAACACGCCGCAAAAAATTGGATGATAATGTTGTCAAATGTATTTTTGTTGGTTATAGTGCTGAAAGCAAAGGTTACAAGTTGTATCATCCGC
Source organism: Adiantum capillus-veneris (assembly GCF_014529385.1). Taxonomy (NCBI): domain Eukaryota; kingdom Viridiplantae; phylum Streptophyta; class Polypodiopsida; order Polypodiales; family Pteridaceae; genus Adiantum; species Adiantum capillus-veneris. Next base: position 145,988,526 of record NC_140931.1, on the reverse strand, counting down.
AAACAAAGCGTATTCTGGTTTCACGAGATGTAGTGTTTGTGGAAGATTCTGTTTAGCCCTTGTTGTCATGTACTAGAGACAGTATGTAAGCTCACAGGACATTTATGACACTTTGTTTCCTCTTTTCAGTGGGGGAAGTTCGAATGTAAATTCCAATGAGGCAAATGTACAGCCTATGGGGGTTTCCAAAAATGTTACAGATCAGCCTATTACTGATTCAAATGTACTTGATGTACTTGAATGAGCAAGCTAGAGGTATGCCAAAATGGCTGGTGCATACATTGCGTAATAGTAAATTGGATGCACCTTTGTCTAGTCGTACTTGTTCAGGCTCTCGCCATGCATCTTATGCATCAAATTCTTATGCTTTGGTTGTGTCTAGCTTACATGATGTTGGGGAACCTCTGTCTTTTGATGAAGCACAAAATTCAAAAAATTGGATGGCTGCCATGCAATCAGAATATGATGCACTTATAGAAAATGACACATGGACTTTACGTGATTTACCTCCTGGCAAAAGGCCATTGGTCATTAGGAAAAATATGAACCCTCTAGGGGCCCTTTGGGATTAAGGTTAATTAGAGGCCAACCAATAGGAAGAGGGTGGTGGACACACTCTATACCCTCAAAAAAGTAGGGGAACAAGGTAGCCTTACACCTCTTAATGGCCTCTTACCTAGTGAGAAGGTAAGGGAGGTGGCTAGGGGAAAGGGAGGGAAGGGGGGGGGGGGGGACCACTTTGACCTTTTTCCCCCCACTTTTTGGCCCGGATTTAAAAATACACTAAAAATTTCAAATTTTCAAAAAATTTCAAATTTCAAGTTTTCCCTCCTTAAAAGGTCCCCTAACCTATTTCATGGTCAAAAAAGTATTTTTGACCTCCAAAAGTCAAAAAGGTGCACTAAAAATTTCCAAAAAATTAATTTTTTTCAAAAAAATTCAAAACATCATTTTCCACCCTCCAAAGTCCTTCCAAACCTATTCTATAGCTAAAAAGTGATTTTCTCTCTCTACAAACCCTTTTCCAAGCTCTACATGGCTGCAACAACCACATGCACCCCTATAGTCCAGCATTATCTCTCTACTATCTTTCTCCCATCTCCATTGTAGCACCAAGCAAGCTTCTCCCCCATCTCTTCCCCTTGCCCACCACATAGTTCCACACCAAGCTAGCTCCTCTCCCTTCTCTCACCTCCATTACAGCATGAAAACAAGATTCTCCTCCTTCTACTTTCATTCACTCGCACTACATGGAAACCTCTACTCCCGAAGGTGGAAAAAGCATCAACTCACATGACTTGCATACCACAAGAACAGGAGGTGCGAATAGTGCATGGGCATTGCAAGGATTCATCTCCAACATAAAGATAGAATGGTGAGAAAACTATCCTTGTAGCTTACATTCAGAGCTTAAGATCATCTCCATCTTTAAGTTTATCATGCTGGAGGGAATTAACCTCTTTATGGCTTTCAATGTTTAGGCTTCACACCTCATAATATTGGGTGGTGCTATTTTGTTGATGGCTTTGGTGCACCATCTATAGTTTTGTAGCATGTGATTGAGTCTCACAATGTAGGTAAGTTATGTTATCTATGGAGAGTCATCAAAGATTCCTATAATTTATTCTTTATATAGTTGTCATTAGATTATTAGAATGATATCATTTTGTACTTTATAACTTTGTGCTCACATAATCTGTTGTTTACTTACAGAGTCAACTTGTTTTGAGAGGACATGAGCAAGCAACCATGTGCAGAGATGGAAATCACCCTATTTTTGTTCCGTGAGGAACCTTTCACTACCGTGTTAAAAGATTTTGATAAGAATAGTAGGATTTTTGTAGAATCTTGAACCAATAGGTACTCTCTAGGAGATCTTAGAAAAGCCATCCCTATAGTACTACTATCTTTCCTAGCGTCATGGACACACAAATACTCGTGTATATGAATCTCTAGATGAGAAAGATAAATACTTGTAAGAGAAGCCTAACAGCAACAACATTGTCTCCATTTGTAATTATTTTTATGAGGCTGGATTCCTCTATAAATGCAATATAAATATTTCTTTTTGTTAAATGGTGTCGCACTGAGTGAGAGTATCATACAGATTTGAGAAATATTGTTGATTTTTATGGATATTCTGATTTGCCTGTAAGATGTTTCAAGTTTCAAGTTTTAATCATTCCGCCATGAAGAAATTCATGTAATATTTTGATTTCAGTTTAATCACTAATGGTTATTCTTATTAAGTGGATCATAACCTTTGTCAAGATGTCCTCATTTGGGGATGTTCAATATATATCAATAGCAACATTTCAAAAGTTGATAAAGCTAAATTTTGCTTTCCAAAATGTTATTGTTTCCATACTATGCCTATGCCAAGCTTGACTTAGAGAAATGACAACTTGAGATGGAGGTGTAGATATATAGGGGTGACTTATTATTGATTCTTGTTTCATCATATATATATATTATAAAGCCTTTGAGTTTCCACCTTTTTGAGTAGTGTTGACAAGTTTTTGGTATCAAACCTTCTTAAATATCCCTATTCATTCGCTATTGGTAGCTATTTATTTGGTATTGCTAAAGATCATACCAATAGCTATCACCTTGTGAACTTAATTGTTGAATTGCGGATATGATTTTTACTATGTAGCTCATTTGGATAGAGAAAGTGTAAACATAAATTATAGATACATGCATTGTTAACATAGAAGATATGTATCACTCGAACTTATATAACTGCTAATCAAGAAACCTTTGGTTGGATACTATAACAATAGGGGTCACATGTGGTTTCAAATACCAAAGAAATGGCTTAACCAAAACATTCCAAAGAACACGAGGTGAACACAAGGAAGTAAAAATTGGCTCCTTGGTTGGTTGATTTCTAGTGCTAAATGTTCTGAGTGCACAAAATTTGTGAGGCCTTTGACTTTGGGAGTTCACTAAAGTATATGTAACATAGCACATGTGTTCAGCAGAAGGGAGTTTATATTCTTGTAAAGTTACAGAAACATGTGTAGGTAAGGCCTATAAGGGCTACTTTCAATCCATTGTGGTGAACGCATATGATATAGGAAAATTTTACATAGTGAATACTCTGGACATCAAACACTACACCTCTATCTCATGGCCATACATTAAAATAAAGCCCCTATTTGTCATTTTGAAGCCCAGGGACCCTCAACAAGAGGGACCACAACGGCGCGCAGAATGGCCATCCAGGGACAAATAGGGGCCAAGATATTTCCAAGAACAGGGGATGGACACAAGGAAGTAAAAAATGGTTGATAAGCATGATACAAGGTTTAGGTATCTGCCATTTGTGGGGGGGGGGCTTGCTATGAACACATTAAACTGCCCAGTTCTATCTTATGGCCATGCATTAAAAAAAGCATATACTTGTCATTTTAGGGCCCTAGGGACCCTCAACAAGAGGGTCCACAAGGGCGCGCAAACTGGCCATCCAAAAAATTTGGATGGCCAGTTTGCGCGCCCTTGTGGACCCTCTTGTTGAGGGTCCCTAGGGCCCTAAAATGACAAGTACAAGCTTTTTGTTAATGCATGGCATAATACAATGTTTAGCTATTTGCCATTGGGGGGGGGGGAGGTGGGGGAGTTTACTATGAATACATTAAATTTCCCAATTCTATCTCATGGCTATGCATTAAAAAAAGCCTGTACTTGTCATTTTAGGGCCCCAGGGATCCTCAACATGATTGGCTCCGAATCATCTTCAATTGGCTCCGAATCTGTCTGGGCTTGTCTCACATAAATTTGTTCATCTCGTCGCGCTCTTCGACCATCGTGTGATGCAAAAGAATCATATCCTACTCGGATTCTCCAAAAATCAACGTGCAAGTTGGCAATTTCTTAAAAAATGATGTAAAACAGATATTTCTTACTTTTTCCTTAATCTACGGGCTCGAACGAGCATTAAAACCATGGAATCTGAAAATACTCAGAGAACCAATGTTTTTTATTGTGTTAAGGACTGCATTTCCTACATACAAAACTTTCTCAAAATCTCACCCTAACACCTTCAAAAGTGGCTTCCAAGGAGTGCCCTCGATCAAAAATTGAAACTGAAGGAAAACAATCAGAATGAACTCCTAGACTGTGTACAAACTTTAAAATAACCAAAATTTCTTTTTTTTTAAATTTATTGCTAAAAATTTGAAAATAGACCATCCTTGGACTTCTCGCAATGATAGAGATCAATGGGTTCAAGGAGAGGTCTGGTGTCACAAGTGCAAGGTAGGAATCTAATCGAGGTTTATTCCGTCAAGATCTCTTATACTTTATTATGTCTTCTCATGTACAATCTTACCAAACAAAAACAAACTTACACTTTAAATGACTACAAATTTTATTTAACTTATCAAACAATCTAAAATATGGTAGACCTAGAGTGCTCTTACACATCAACAAACAAAAAAGTCCAAATTTCTTCTCATTAACTTTGATAAACATACATCTGTGAACAACTTCCAAGGAGTAGTGCGGTCATAGTTCTTACATCCATTCCATGACATGGTATGCTCCTGGGGTGACCTATCACATAAAAATATATTTGGTAGGAGTGCCCTCATGTTAGGAAAGGGTGTGTTGCTGCTGATGAAAAGTTTTTGCATTGTCCTACTAGGGATCTCTCCATGGTAGCATAATGATTTTTGGTGTAGTGGGAGCCACATTGCCGCTGAGGAGAGCTTTGTGCCACCGTAAAAGCTTCATGTTATGCCAGTTCCTTGAGCCATTCTTGCAAACAACGCCACTCAACTAGCATAGCAAGAGGTCACCTTGTAACAAAAATATGTATGAATTCAACATTTGCAAGCTATATAATGAAGACACTTGTTAAGTATATGTTGTACAAATTTGCAAGTATTTCTATCTAACTGGGAATAAACAATCCTAAAATATACATTAGGATGAGATTACCACCCCCAATAAGCATGGATTTGAAGCACCTACCTGCAAGATGTAACAAAGAAGACTGCTTTAGAGGAAAAGTGGTGACACTTGGCCTCTCTAACCTACAACCTTTCACTATTTGTGCATAAAAGCAACCTTTGCGCCAAGCACTACAAAACAAGTAGAGGCAACACCTTAGATTTCAAAGTTTATGATAAGAAGAACACAATCAAAAGTAAGAAGTATATTGTTACCTTGCATAAAGGGGTGTTTTAATCAAATATTGTAAAGAATGAGGATGCAAGAGAGCTACACAAGACAAGCACAAAGCACACAGAGATGGAAAGCTTCTTCTTCTTCTCACAGAAAGGAGAGTACAAAATGACCTAGTGCTAAAACTGAAAAGTAGCACATATGTACATGCGGTCACTAAGTGTGAACTCGCTAGAAGCGTACTAGGCTGGCACTATAAGTGTAGTCCAGCTGTAGAATCACTGGCAGAGATCCTCCGTGTCAGTCACCTAACATGCCAGTGAGTAAATGCCGTAAGCGGCCAAGACCCGTAGTGGATGCCAGCTCAAGATGTAGAGCTCGACATATCAACACTCCCCCTCGAGCTCTGCATGTCGCAGAGTCCTAGCATAGTCCGGAAACGTCGAAGCTTCTCAGCTCCGAGGGCCTTAGTAAAGATATCCGCTATCTGCTCCTCTGTGCTGACGTAGACCAAGTCGATTTTGCCCGCCAACACTCGCTCTCGAACGTAGTGGTAATGGACCTCTATGTGCTTGGTCCTGGCATGCTGAGGTTGTCACAATGGATGAAAATTTGCTGGTCCACCTACACTCCCAAGTCCTCAAGTAACGTGTGTAGCCAAGCTACCTCGCACGCCACAACTGTTGCACCTCTGTACTCGGCCTCTGTGCTTGATAAAGCAACCGTAGGCTGCTTTTTGCTGCTCCAAGTAACAGCAACACTCCCAAAAGAGAACATGAAGCCACTCGTAGATCTCCTATCAACAATGCTACCTGCCCAATCTGCATCTGTATACCCATACAATGCTAATGGCACATCTGCTGCATAGAACAATGCGTAGTCAAGAGTCCCTTGCACATACCGAAGTGTGCGTCGTACTACATCCAAATGTGGCTTCCTTGGAAGCTGCATGAACTGACTCTCCAAGCCTACTGTGTAGCTCAAGTCTGGCCTCATGATAGTCAAGTAGATTAGACTACCCACAATCTTCCTGTACATCTTGACATCCTCAACAACATCACCCTTCTCTGCACTCAGCTTTGCATTCACATCCAAGGGAATAGAAATTGGCTTACAATCAGCCATACCTTACTTTGACAACATGTCCAAAGCATACTGTCTCTGTGACAGCCATACACTCTGTGGAGTCTTGATCACCTCAATGCCAAGAAAGTAGCGCAACTCGCCCAAATCTTTCATTTCAAACTCATGTTTGAGAAGACCCTTCACATGGTCAATCTCCATAGCATTGTCACCCACAATAATAAGGTCATCTACATATATGGTAATGACCACAATCCCCACATCACTCTCACGTACATAGAGTGAATGATCAGCATGAGCTCTCCTAAAACCAATATTGACAAGATAGGTGGCAATCCTGTCATACGATGCTCTAGAGCCATGCTTCAAACCATACAAATCTTTGATGAACCTGCATACATAATCTGGGTAACCTGGATTGACATAACCAGGTGGCTTATCCATATACACTTCCTCTTGCAACTCACCATTCAAGAAGGCATTCTTTACATCCATTTGATGCATAATCCATCCTCTAGATGCAGCCACTGCTATGACAGCTCTCACAGTCATCATCTTTGCCACTGGAGGAAAGGTCTCCTCATAGTCTATGCCATACGTCTGTGCATAACCCTTTGCGACCAGTCTTGCCTTGTGACGCTCAATGTTACCATCAGCCTTATGCTTGGTTTTATACACCCATTTACAGCCAATATCTTTCTTGCCACTTGGCAATGGCACCAACTCCCATGTGTCGTTTGCTTCCAATGCAGCCATCTCTTCATTCATTGCATCATCCCAATGCACGTTTCCAACTGCATCCTCAAAACATGTGGGCTCCACATCCTTTATCACCTTAGCCATGTAGGCTTGGTGATGCGCTAGATACCCATCATAAGTCAATTTCTGAACTGGATTTTTGACTCTGTTAGATCTGCGCGGTCCTGGGTCACTCCTTTGCCCTCTAGCATCTTCTTATACTTTCCTTACACCAGGTGTCCTGACAGCCGGAATTCCAAATTCCTCATCAAGACTTTGTTCAGAACCATCTGAATCCATGTCTACATGTGAAAAACCTGATGATGCATCAGCCATAAAGGGAGGTTCATCAACCTTTTCCTTTCCTTTTCGTGATGCATTCCCTGTACCTGTTGATGGAGTAACCTGCGTACGTAGTCTACCATTCCATGGCTTCTCAACAGAGCCACGAGAAGAGGACTCTTGTGGTCCACTCAAAACCTGTGACTGTGGCCTCACATTTTGTACAACCACATCATCTTTTACATCAGCCCCAATAGTGCCATGTGCATTACTGTACCAGCTGCTCATCTCATCAAAGACTACATCTCTGCTCACTCGTAATTCTCGTGTAGTAGGATTGTAGCACCTGTACCCCTTTTGTTCAAGGGAATATCCCACAAGAATACATTTCTCTGCTTTAGGATCCAATTTCCTACGCAACTCATCTGGTACATGCACGTAAGCTAGCAGCCAAACACTTTCAAGTGTGCCAGATCAAGCTTTGTACCTATAAACTTTTCCTCAGGTGTTACATCATGCACCGCAGCTATAGGTATCTTGTTCATAATGTACACAGTTGTATTTACAGCTTCAGCCCAGAAATGATGAGGCATGTTCTTCTCATTCATCAATGCACGTGCAACCTCTGCAATGTGCCTGTTTTTCCTTTCTGCGACCCCATTCTGCTGTGGAGTATATCTGTATGTAAATTGCCTGCGTATACCATGCATTCGCAGAAAATCTGAAAAATCATTGGAGAAGTACTCTCCCCCTCCATCTGACCTCCATGTCTTGATTTGCATATCTGTCTCCTTCTCATGGCAGAAATAATTCTGAACAGACCTTCTATTCTAACTCCAACAGAGGTAGAGGTAGAGGTCGTGGTCGAGGCCCAAGGGGTTGCAGGGGCCAATTTCAAGAAGGTTAATCAAATCAAAACAATACAGGTGGCAGGGGAAACCATTCTCAAGGCAGGGGGAGTCAAAGAGGTCGTGGTGCAGGATCAAGCAGGCAGCAACATACTGCAGATAGCAGAGAATGTTGGACTTGTGGTGAAAGAGGTCACATGTCATGTGACTGTTCAAAGGGAAAAGCAAGTGGAAAGAGAGAACAGGGCAACTATGCATCTACTAGCAGAGATGCAGATGACAGCAAAAACGAGCGCATGTTTGTTATGCAGCATGTAATGAATACAATGACTGCAGAGAATTCCCACGAAGATGATGTTTGGTATGTGGATTCAGGTGCCTCTAATCACATGACGTCTCGTCGAGAGTGGTTTAGAGATATGCGCAAACCAGATGTGTCAGGCTATGACATCCTTGGTTAATCCCAATAGTTATTGCAAAAAAATCTAAAATTCCTCTTATTCTTCTCCACAAATGGTTACGTGGAATCATATCAAAGGTTTTCTTGAAGTCTAAAAAGAAACAATACAATTGCTTGCCTTTTAACCAACTTTCCTCCATGAGAACACTATGAGTGACAAGATGGTCAATGGTGCTATGATATTGGCAGAAACCCACTTTTCCTTTTGCTTGATTGCCATCCTTTAAGTCCAATCACTCAATTTTATCTCCATTCTGCATCCAAATTTTTTTGCTATAAGAGACCCAATCATTATAATCTATTAGTTATTTACATTCTTTACATCCCCTCCTTTATGCAAAGGCTTGACCCACTTAACACTCCAATTACAAGGCATACCATGTTGAAGTGCAAGGTTGAACATATCACACATCCAATCATGTGATAAATTTCCTGTCCATTTAATCATTTTTGGCTTGATACCTTGAAGATCTCCCGCTTCGTTGAGTGGCCAAATTTTCAAGCCCGCCGCACAATCCTCAATACCAAAAAATGAGAGCCTACACTCGGGGGGTTCATCGTTCAGTACCCTCATATATAACTGTTGGAATTAGGGTTGCAGAGAACACACACAGCTTGGAGAAGATGAAGGAAGCTCAAGCCACACAATAGAGAGTGTGTTACTTGGTGTGCAATGGAAAGATAGATAGCCCTAGACTGATGGGCGTATATACAATGCACGGGGGAAAAAACCTCCTAAAGAGGGAAAAAATGCCACGGCGGTCCTAGTGTGTTCACACACATAAGTACCACATGTATATGGTAACAAATCCCCCTTTGGAGTGATGCGGTGAACGAGAGCTGGCACATGAGTAAAGGGAAGTGCCACGCCCTGAGGACATGATCAGTCCACAAAGGGGAGTAAGCCCAAAGCTTTGAAGAAAGCTTCAAGCTTCTCACGAGACAATGCCTTTGTGAAAATATCTGCAAGGTTGTCCTCTGTTGGAAAATAAGCCAAGCTGATCTCTCCTGTTGAGAGCCTCTCCATGACATAGTGGTAATGCACCTCAATGTGCTTTGTGCGAGCATGAATAACTGGGTTCCTTGCAAATGCCAATGCGCTCTGACTGTCAGTGTAGATAGTGTTGGCAGTGATGGCAGCCAATAATAGGTTGGTAAAGAGTGACATCAGCAGGATTTCCAGCATCATGTCGACTCAACTTCAAACCTATAGACTCAACTTCAAACCAGTTTCTATGTAGCTTTTCTGACACAAGGCAATACCACCATCACACTGCTTAAACTATATGCCCAAATAATGATGGAACAACCCCAAATCTTTCATCTTGAAAGTAGCATTCAAATCAACCTTAAATTTAGCCATATGTCTCTCATTTGGTCCAGTGATCAGAAAATCATCTACATAAAGAACCACAATGAGAAGTACATCACCCTCATGCTTTACATACAATGTGCTTTCTGTTGGACTGTTACGTAAGCCTTGTTTGACCAAATTAGTGTGAGCTTTCTCATATGAAGCACAAGGAGATTGCTTCAACCCATACAAATCCTTGTTACATTTTCACACTTTGTCCTCTTGTCCTTTCTTGACAAGACCGCGAGGCGTTACATAAACTTCCTCAAATATGTCACCATTAAGAAAGCAGTAACAATGTCTGGTTGATGTACATCCCAACCAAATGAGTTGCCAATGCACATAGAAAACGCACAGTAGTCATACGACAAGTGGGAGCAAAGGTCTCTTCAAAATCTATGAATTTTGGCTTTGCATAACCCTTTGCAACAAATTGAGCCTTATGGCGATCGATCTCACCATTCGTCTTGCATTTCAACTTGTAAACCCACTTTGTACCAATGGCCTTTTTTCCAGGAGGCAAATCACATAAAGTACATGTGTCATTTTCTATAAGTGCATCATATTCTGATCGCATGGCAACCATCCAATTTATTGAATTCTGTGCTTCATCAAAAGACAGAGGCTCCTCAACATCATGTAAGCTAGTGAGTGGCATGAAATGGTAACCATCTTTTTGCAACATTTGTCAGCCTACTCAACGTCCTCTTCCTCATATGTGTATATATTTTTCTACGCTATTAAGTTATCTAGAGTAAATTCCCCCTCTTCGTTTAACCTTTGTGGCGACACATACATTATACTCTTCCCAAAAATGTCACCTTAGTCATATATTTATATTACCACCCTTTTCTTTTTTGCTTTGTAAATAGAATAAGCATACAATAACCAACTATATACCCCCAAACTTTCTTACCTCTTGTGAATTAGTAGTAGAAAAGTAATATATCCATCTTCCACCCCATATAGATAAATTCCCATGGAAATCAACTCTCCACTTGTCTTTACCAAAGATTATGGTCCCTCTCTACAAGTCTTCTATGCCCCCTACATAGGTGGCCCAATATCTCTTAAGAATATACATATAGTTTATCTCCTTTCAAAAAGACTCCAATTGTATATTCTTTTCACAAGAAAATAATATTGGGCCCTCCTCTATTTGTTTAAGCACCATAGCCTTTTGAAAAAGCATGATTCCCCTTGGATGCATACAAGCAAAAGGTTCCCTAACCTAGTGTGGACCTTCCAAACCGAATTCCTTGGTGCATGGGCGTGAAGAATAGTCCAAATTCATATCAAACATGCTGAGAAGGTCAATTTTGCCTTTTGAAGCATGTCATTCCGAGCTACAGGTAAAAAATTATGGTCAAAATAGTGTAAATCTGTGAGATTCGCAGCAAAAGGGAACTGTAAATCAAGTAAATCAAGAGGGTGAGATCTTATTTTTCCCCTACTCATCTTCTAGAAGAGCAATGAGTGTTCAAGGTCACTTGCATGTGATGGGACCAACTTAAAGATGCTTTCTAAATGCCAAGACAGACAAGTTGAGATACCCCGCAGGAGCCACCCGTAGGGCCTCATGGTGGGGCCCACCTACATTATGCACCCCTATGGAGCCTTCACGGTCTAAAATGATATTTTTGGTGAATAAATAGTCCCTTTTATGTCCAATATTCAATGAGTGGTCAAAGGACACTTAATTAGGTCTAATCACTTACTCTAATTAAGTGTAGCATAATCCCACTCCTACACAACTATAAATAGCCCCCCTTGGAGAGACTCAAGGACACACACCTATATTTTCAACTTCATGTTGTTTCTTGATCAATAGTAGAGAAAACCCCAACTCTCCCTCTTTCACATCCTCTCTCCTAACCCTCCTCTTTGGAGGAAGTGCAACTCTATTCTCCACTCTTTCCATTCTACAATCTCTTACTCCATCAACCCAATAAATGATTTGTAGCACCTCAATAACTTGTAAATACATCATGATCTCTCTCATGGTTATGTTAATGATCATGAAATCATCTTCAAAACTTTCAAGTGTCGCAATTCGTGATGGTTAGCCAGCGTCTGTCCTCCCCTTAAAAGGTGTGCGAGAAATCAAGTAAGTGTTCTATTCTCAATTTACCATTGGTTTGTTTCTCCACACTTATTCAATTGGTCTAAAGAAATTTCTCACTCCAACTCTCTTTTGCTTCATTACATATGCATGTGGCTACCTCTCATGGTGATTTTATTTGTGTTACGGCATTGCATAGATGGAGATGAGCTCTCTATGCAAAGTGTGTTAGTTTGATGTAAGTGATTCTCTTGTGTGTTTGAGAGGCAAGTCTTGTGCGCATGATTTTTTGATGAGTGCTTGAGAGAGGAAGAGTTTGGATGTATTATGGGTATTCTTATGGGGAGAAGGTGAATGCTATTCCACAAATTGCATATTTCATTTTGATGCACGGCATTGGGTTGCATAATCGTTGATGGTGTTTAAGTATCCAAAGTGTATATAGAGTAAGGGGGTTTTCAAAGTGTGTTGCTTGAGTGGGTGAGTGCAAGTGTTATTTTGATTGGTTTCCTTCTCCACTCCCAAAAGAAGGTGGTGCCCCAAGTAGTGTGCGTACCTCTTTACGAACATTTTGTGAGGGTAGGCCCATTGGTTTGGGTTTAGAGGCCCCATTTAAAAAAGCTCGCCCTCATAAAGTGGTGCCCCCACGGAGGAACATATTTCCAAGTTACCTTCAAATTTTTTCCAGTAAATGTTCACATAGATAGAAAAGTGTTTTTCCAGCAACGCATTGTTTTTATGTTTGGTGCAAAAAGACTTAGAGAAATACTGGCATCACCCAATCCAATTATACTTCCAATCATCAATTATGAAACTTCTTTTGATGTTCACATTTTAATTTTGTTTTAAAGGCAAGAACAAGGAGTGGTGAAGGGGTGCTCAAGGGCCATATGAAGGAACGAGGTCTTCAAACCAACAACGAGGAGTAGCACATGAATCACGATCAAAACAATGAACCTTTTAGGCCTATTGCTCGGCAATCCATTCATATAATCATTGCAACTAAGTTTAGGTTTCAATCTATCATAAGGAGGATATTTGGATCCACTCGCCTCAATGAAATCAATGCTTCAATTAATCCATTTATTCTACCTATGATAAAGTACGAATTAACAATGGATGTGTACATCTTCATTTTAATGTAATCAGATTTATAGTGTCAACAATATTGTGCGGCCCATAAGAGAAAAGTTTCTTTAAAAAAAAGAAATTTCAAAAAGTCTAAACAAAATGTCAAGTTCTTTTCCCACGTTCTATGCAAGAAGTGGGGAATATGCGCAAGAGTTTCTTGACAACTTGGAGATGGCACATCTCATATCCGGGAGAGATGAAGAGGAAGTAAAGCTACGAGCCTTCCCGTTGGTTCTAAAAGCCGAAGCTAAAGCATGGTATGAGACCTTGCAACCCCAAATCAAGTCCAATTGGGAGAGACTGCGAGCAAGATTCCTCTCCAAGTTCGGGCAAGGTGATACTTCTGAAGGACTATGGAAATGTCTTATTGGACATAAGCAGGTATCACTTGAAGACTATCCCTCTTATGAAGCAACCTTTGTCAATCTATGGGGTAGGTGGGAAGCTACATTAGAAAATCATGGTGGTGCACCTAACTTTCTAAAAAAAGAGAGATTCATGGTTGGCTTGTATCCACTTTTAAAGGCTAAAGTAGAGCTAAAATTCCCATCCACCTTCGAAGAAGCACGTGAGGTAGCCATCATCAAGTTTAGAAAACTACACTTCCAAGCACATAGAGCAAGGGGTTTGAATGAAGTGAGTGAGAGGGAGTCTTCACAAACCATGGAAGCACCAATTAGGGCCCCTCTTGCACAATCTTCACAAATAGGGGATAACTCTCAACAAGAGGTTTTACAAAGGCTAACTCAACAGCTTGAGAACCTCACTCTGAATCTAGTACAAGGCCTACCTCAACAACGACAACAAAGAGAAGGGAATCGCAATCAACGAAGACAAGCTCAAGAGTTGCGATGTTGGAATTGCAATGAAATGGGCCATGGCATGTACAATTGTCCACATCCAAGGCGACTTCCGGGAGACATATATCCCCCCAGACCGCCTCCTCTCACTGTGCAGCAAGAACTAGCTCAAGGCCCACAAATCCTTCGTCGACCACCACCACCAGCAACTATACCTCACGTCCCACATGAGGAGGAAGAAAGAGGAGTCAACATCATCAAGCTAGAAGAGGTAATAGATGAGCATACTCTAAACTTTGATGTTATGCCGGCAGAAAAACGCACAAGAGCACATGATAAGGATGAAGACATGAGAAGTGAAGGAACAAATTCAGCCAGAAGGGACAAGAAGAAGAAGTCAAAGATGGAAGAAGCTGAAAGTAGCAGGAAGAAAAGATCAAGGCAAAGGGAAATTGGTATCAACGACTTCCCATTGGGAAAGGAGCTAGAGCCCTACAACATCCTGGAGGATTTACAAACCCAAAAGCCAAACATTTCATGGCCTCAACTTCTACACCTATCAGCCAAAGTAAGAAGGCAATGGCCAAAGTTGGTAAGTACAAGAATTCCAAAAAAGAAAGAAAATCTTTCCATTAAGGTTGTGGCCTCAAAGCTACAAAAAGATGTGGAACCCATTGTGGATGCTTACATAAGGGGTAAAAAGGTGTCTAATGTATATGTTGATGGTGGAGCTCAAATGTGTGTGATCACGGAAAAATCAATGAACCGGTTAGGGCTTGAAATTACAAAGTCCTCTAATTGTCAAGCTAGGCTAGCCAACAACTCAAGTGTGAAGTGTTTGGGGATCATTGAAAATGTAAAAGTCTCTGTATGTAACATAGATGCACGAGTGGATATGTATGTCATGCCAGCTAAGGGAGAGGGCTATCCCATCATCCTAGGGAGGCCTTGGCTCATTGCTGTGAATGCAGATCAAAAATGGAGAAGTGGTCGTTTGATTCTTAAGAAGGGTCAACCGGTGGTGTATGATCGGCGAGAAGTAAAGCAACTAGATATCAACTATGAAACCACGGCAGATGAAGAAAGCGAGGAGGAGAGTCCTTACTCAAGTGATGAGGAAGCATCAACCAGTACATCAACCAGTGAAGAGGAGTCTTCTTTGGAGGTAATGGGAATTGTATTCAACGCCAACACTCAAGATGTTCCTGTAGAAGAAAAGCCAACAGACAATCACACACGAGGGGATGAAAGATGCCACCACCTTGAAGAAGGATTTGAGAAGATGCTTGCAAAAGATCTTACTTGTGAGGAGAAGAGGTCCTACATCAATATGTTAAGGAGGTATCCCAATTTGTTTATCACTGACTACTCACAAATAAGAGGTGTAGATGTAATAGAGCATCGAATTGAATTGAAACTAGGGACCAAACCCGTGGATCAAAAGTTAAGGTGACTAGGATCTGTGCAACAAAAGGCTCTCCTACAAGAAGTGAATCGACTCTTGAAGGCTGGCTTCATCTATCCAGTATCCAACTCCGAATGGGTATCACCTATTGTAGTCACTCCCAAGAAGAATGGTAAGTGGAGGTTCTGCGTGGATTACAAACCCCTCAACACTGCGACAAAGAGGGACCACTTCCCTCTCCCTTTCCAAGATGAAATTTTGAATGAAGTAGCAAGTCACGAATGCTACACTGTGTGTGATGGGTATTCAAGATATTTTCAAATTAGAATAGCAGAAGAGGACCAACCAAAAACCACCTTCATCACACCTTGGGGATGTTTTGCATTCAGAGTAATGCCTTTTGGGCTCACCAATGCTCCTAGCACCTTCATGAGATTCACAATATTTGTATTTCAGCCATTCTTTGGAAAATCTATAAGAGTCTTTATGAATGATTTCTGTATTTATAGTTGTAGATCACTTCATTGCCAAAAGGTTGAAGAGGGACTTAAGAGGCTCCATCAATTTGGGGGACAACTCAACCCAGAGAAGTGTCATATCGGTGAATCTCAGGTGGTTTTGCTAGGCCATGTGGTTTCTTCACAAGGAATTCAAGTGGATCCCTCTAAAGTAGAGGCCCTTTTGTCATTATCTCCACCAACAACAACTAAGGAGCTAATGACCTTCAACCACAAAGTGAGGTACATGTCTCGCTTCATCCATCTCCTAGCAGAAGCCATCGCCCCTTTGCATAGGTTGGCAAGCCAATCTACATTTGAATGGGGGAGGGAACATGCAAAATGTTTTGAGGAAGTGAAGGGCATTCTTAGCTCTCTCCCAATCCTAATGCCACCAGATCCAAAGGAGACCTACTATGTCACTCCAAGTGTAGGTTTCGAAGCAATTGGTGTTGTTTTGATGCAAAAAGATCCTAAAACATCATACATGAGGCCGATCTATTTTGCAAGCAAGGTGATGACTCCGGCCGAGAAGGGATACACTGAAATGGAGAAAGTGGTCTTTGCAATCTTGTTTGCGGTAAGGAAGTTTCGATCGTATCTTCTCCCTGTGCCATTTGTTTTTCTCACCTTAGAGCACAATCTACCATATGTAGTACAACACATGAGCCTCTCATCTAGAATAGCAAAGTGGGTGCTTGAACTCCAAGAATTTGAATACACTTTCCTTGTAGAAGATAGCACAAGAGCAAGACTTGCAAACATTCTCACCTACAAAGTGAGAGAAAGGGAAGGATCGCGACTACAAAGAGAGGAAGGCTCAAAACAGTTCAAAGTGAAAGAGATTGATAATGCCCATACTTTATGCTTTGACGGAGCTTATCAACGCCAACAAGACAAAGCAGCAGGGGGAATCATCATTTTAAACCCACAAAAGGAGGTAATGGTTAGAAAACGTATCACTCTACCCAGTGTTCACTCTAACAATGAGGCTGAGTATGCTGATCTAACCCTTGGGTTAGAAGAATGCAAAGAATTAGGCATACAAAGACTTATTATAAAAGGTGATTCTTTGCTAGTGGTCAGGCAAATCCAAGGGACTTGGAGGTGCAAGAATCGTACATTGTTTGAGTGGCTTAGTAGTGTAAGAGCTTTGATGAAGGGTTTTAAAGCAACACAGGTATAACACATTGTGAGAACTCATAACAAGGAAGTAGACTTACTCGCAAATGAAAAGCTTCAAATGGCGGTAGGAGGTGTGAAACTATATGAACCCAAATATCAAGGTCAAGAGGAGCTAAAAGACATTATCTTCTTTCTACAAGCAGGTGAGTGTCCCAAACACTTAGACAAGGTGCAAAGACATAGACTAGTTAAGAAGGCCACACCTTACCAGTTGATCGGGGATGATTTATATCACAAAGGGAAAGATTTGGTCTTGAGGAGAGTACCAGGTGTGCAAGAGATAGAGAAAATTCTTCTTTCATGTCATGATGATGTCTGTGGTGGTCACTTTTCTCAAGATATTACAAGTAGGAAGATTTTACAAGCAGGGTTTATTTGGCCGAGCTTACATCATGATGTCCAATATTGGTGTAAGGCATGTAAGCCATGCCAAATTGCTGGGGATAGACGACTAACATATGAGCCTCGAGTCCCAATAATATCTTATGGCCCTTTTGAAAAGTGGGGTGTGGATGCAATAGGTCCCCTACCTCGTACTTCTACAAGGAACGTTTTCATCATCATGGGTGTTGACTACATGACACGATGGGCGGAAGCAACAAGCACAACCCGAATCATAGCTGAAGAGGTATCAAAGTTTATTTTTGATCATATTTGTAGTAGGTTTGGAACACCCCTAGAAATCTTATCAGATCGAGGCCCGGGTTTTAGGGCTGACCTTCTGAATGATCTCTTGAGGAGGTTAAAAGTGAAACACCTACATTCCACACCCTACTATCCTCAATGTAATGGATTGGTGGAAAAAGTGAATGGAATGATATGTAAGATCATTTCTAAGCAGGTTGTGGACCGGCCTAATGATTGGGATCGCCATTTGACGGCT
Source organism: Adiantum capillus-veneris (assembly GCF_014529385.1). Lineage (NCBI taxonomy): Eukaryota > Viridiplantae > Streptophyta > Polypodiopsida > Polypodiales > Pteridaceae > Adiantum > Adiantum capillus-veneris. Next base: position 145,970,668 of record NC_140931.1, on the reverse strand, counting down.
TCTCTTTGGGCGTATAGGACATCTTTCAAGGTATCTACCCAATTCACCCCTTTTCATCTAGTTTATGGACAGGAGGCACTTCTCCCCATTGAGGTAGAGCTCTCAAGCTTGCGCGTTCTTACAAGAGTGGAAAAAAAACCAAAAGAGGTTCTACATGAAAGGATCTTAGATCTCCAACAACTTGAGCTAGATAGAGAAGAGTCCATTGATCATTACATCACCAAAGCGACAAGCCAAAGGGATAAAATCAACAAGAAGCTCAAGGGGAAAGGATTGAAGGAAGGTATATTGGTTCTTCGCTATGATAACCGACTTGATACTCGACTTGACAAAAAGTTTTTGCAAAGATGGGAGGGACCTTTCATGATAAAAACAAAGTTTAGGAATGGTAGTTACAGATTAGCAGATTTATCAGGAAAACTCCACAAGACCAGAGTCAATGGATGGAGATTAAAGCCCTACTTTCAACGTATCAATCCGTTGATAGGCAGTCATCTACCTACATCGTCTAAGCTCCAAATTGACATGGCTCCCTTCGGCTTGGCAAATGCTCCACCTATTTAAAGCTTTGATGTGCAAAGAAGAACTAACCTTGGAATCTGAACATACCCAAGGCAACCCTCCCATCTCCGATTTATGGGATTGAGGTAATGAAAAGCAGGTCTAATGGAGTAAAAGAGTACATGACACTCCTCCTATTGAAAAAAAAAAAGAGGAAAAGGAAAAATGACAAAAAAACAGAGAAAGAAAAGAAGAATAAAAAGAAGCAACACCGTCCTCCTAAAGAAATGAATATCTCTAGGCTTGGGGGAGGGCTAATATGAGTGGCATAAAATAATAACCATCTGTTTGCAACATTTGTCAGCCTACTCAACGTCCTCTTCCTCATATGTGTATATATTTTTCTACGCTATTAAGTTATCTAGAGTAAATTCCCCCTCTTCGTTTAACCTTTGTGGCGACACATACATTATACTCTTCCCAAAAATATCACCTTAGTCATATATTTATATTACCACCCTTTTCTTTTTTGCTTTGTAAATAGAATAAGCATACAATAACCAACTATATACCCCCAAACTTTCTTACCTCTTGTGAATTAGTAGTAGAAAAGTAATATATCCATCTTCTACCCCATATAGATAAATTCCCATGGAAATCAACTCTCCACTTGTCTTTACCAAAGATTATGGTCCCTCTCTACAAGTCTTCTATGCCCCCTACATAGGTGGCCCAATATCTCTTAAGAATATACATATAGTTTCTCTCCTTTCAAAAAGACTCCAATTGTATATTCTTTTCACAAGCAAATAATATTGGGCCCTCCTCTATTTGTTTAAGCATCATAGCCTTTTGAAAAAGCATGATTCCCCTTGGATGCATACAAGCAAAAGGTTCCCTAACCTAGTGTGGACCTTCCAAACCGAATTCCTTGGTGCATGGGTGTGAAGAATAGTCCAAATTCATATCAAACATGTTGAGAAGGTCAATTTTTCCTTTTGAAGCATGTCATTCCGAGCTACAAGTGAAAAGTTATGGTCAAAATAGTGTAAATCTGTCAGATTCGCAGCAAAAGGGAACTGTAAATCAAGTAAATCAAGAGGGTGAGATCTTATTTTTCCCCTACTCATCTTCTAGAAGAGCAATGAGTGTTCAAGGTCACTTGCATGTGATGGGACCAACTTAAAGATGCTTTCTAAATGCCAAGACAGACAAGTTGAGATACCCCGCAGGAGCCACCCGTAGGGCCTCATGGTGGGGCCCACCTACATTATGCACCCCTATGGAGCCTTCACGGTCTAAAATGATATTTTTTGTGAATAAATAGTCCCTTTTATGTCCAATATTAAATGAGTGGTCAAAGGACACTTAATTAGGTCTAATCACTTACTCTAATTAAGTGTAGCATAATCCCACTCCTACACAACTATAAATAGCCCCCCTTGGAGAGACTCAAGGACACACACCTAATTTTCAACTTCATGTTGTTTCTTGATCAATAGTAGAGAAAACCCCAACTCTCCCTCTTTCACATCCTCTCTCCTAACCCTCCTCTTTGGAGGAAGTGCAACTCTATTCTCCACTCTTTCCATTCTACAATCTCTTACTCCATCAACCCAATAAATGATTTGTAGCACCTCAATAACTTGTAAATACATCATGATCTCTCTCATGGTTATGTTAATGATCATAAAATCATCTTCAAAACTTTCAAGTGTCGCAATTCGTGATGGTTAGACAGCGTCTGTCCTCCCCTTAAAAGGTGTGCGAGAAATCAAGTAAGTGTTCTATTCTCAATTTACCATTGGTTTGTTTCTCCACACTTATTAAATTGGTCTAAAGAAATTTCTCACTCCAACTCTCTTTTGCTTCATTACATATGCATGTGGCTACCTCTCATGGTGATTTTATTTGTGTCACGGCATTGCATAGATGGAGATGAGCTCTCTATGCAAAATGTGTTAGTTTGATGTAAGTGATTCTCTTGTGTGTTTGAGAGGAAAGTCTTGTGCGCATGATTTTTTGATGAGTGCTTGAGAGAGGAAGAGTTTGGATGTATTATGGGTATTCTTATGGGGAGAAGGTGAATGCTATTCCACAAATTGCATATTTCATTTTGATGCACGGCATTGGGTTGCATAATCGTTGATGGTGTTCAAGTGTCCAAAGTGTATATAGAGTAAGGGGGTTTTCAAAGTGTGTTGCTTGAGTGGGTGAGTGCAAGTGTTATTTTGATTGGTTTCCTTCTCCACTCCCAAAAGAAGGTGGTGCCCCAAGTAGTGTGCGTACCTCTTTACGAACATTTTGTGAGGGTAGGCCCATTGGTTTGGGTTTAGAGGCCCCATTTAAAAAAGCTCGCCCTTACTAGACATAGCCAAAGCATAACAATTTGATGCATAAGATGCATGGTGACAGCCTGAACGAGTACGACTAGACAAATGTGCATCCAAATTACTGTCATGCAAAGTGTGCACGAGCCATTTTGGCATAGCTCTAGCTTGCTCATCTTCAACCCTTTCCTCATCAAGTACATCATGTACATCTGCATCAGTAATCTGTAACATTTTTAGAAACCCCCATAGGCTGTACATTTGCCTCATTGGAACTTACATTCATATTTCCACCACTGAAAAGAGGCAACAAAGTGTCATAAATGTCATGTGATCTTAGATTACTGTCTCTAGTACATGATAGCAAGGGTTGAACATAATCTTCCACAAACACAACATCTCGTGAAACCAGAATACGTTTTGTTTGCGGATGATACAACCTATAACCTTTTCTTTCAGCACTATAACCAAAAAAAATACATTTGACAGCCTTATCATCCAATTTTCTGTGCTATGTTTGTGGCACCAAAGCATATGCCAAACAACCAAAAACATGCATGTGCTGAATAAAAGGCTTTCTATCAAGCCATGCTTCATATGGAGTAATAGACTGCAAAGCTTTCGTAGGAAACCTGTTTAGTACATAAGTGGTACAAATGATGGCCTCAAGACAAAAAGAATGCGGCAAAGCTTGAGTTTTGACCATTCATCGCGCCATTTTCGTAAGTGACTTGTTTTTCCTCTCAACAACACCATTTTGTTGAGGTGTATAAGGCACTATACATTGGTGTTTTATCCCACGACTAGCTAGAAATACATTGAATTCCTCAGACATATAAACCCCCCTCGATCAGAACGGAGGGTGCCCATAGTACATTTCGAGACATTTTCAGCCATAGCCAGAAATTGTTTGAAGCACATACAAACTTTGGACTTTGCTTTAAGCAGAAATACCCCCCCTCGATCAGAATGGAGGGTGCCCATAGTACATTTCAAGACATTTCAGCCATAGCCAGAAATTGTTTGAAGCACATAAAAACTTTGGACTTTGCTTTAAGCAAAAATACCCATGCATGCCTAGCGTAATCATTGAAGGTGATGCGGGAAGCGTGTGGGAGTGCAAGTGCAAGATCAGAGAGAGAGAGAGAGAGAGAGAGAGAGAAACTTGCTTTGGGTGGAGCGCACATCAAAGTTATCTTGTTGCAGCTCCTTATTCTGTTGTATTAAAGAATAAGTGTATACATGGTTAAGTTAGTAGATGGGTTAGTAGTAAGTGGGATGTCCGGCCAGTTGGCCTGAATCCCAACAAACTCCTACTTGAAGGCCAACGTAGCCCAAGTGACCTGGTATGTACAACCGCCGTGAAGCAATCGAGTGGCTTCAACCTATACCCATCAACTCACTGCAATGTGTAAACCGCCCCAAAGCTAAGCCTTTTGTCAAAGCATCTGCTGGGTTGTCATCAGTGTGTACCTTGACCAAATCAATGAGCTCTTTGGCCAAGAAATCTCTCACGAGATGATACCTGACTTCAATGTGTTTCGATTTGGAGTGAAACACGGGATTCCTTGCCAATGCAAGAGCACTCTGACTATCACAATATAGCCAAGATTTTTGACCAAGCGAGATAACCATACAGCCTCTTTACTTGCATCTGACAATGCAACGTACTCTGCTTTCGTAGTGGAAGATGACGTACAATCTTGAAGACATGACCTCCAAGATATTGCTGCTTCAGCACAAATATGAAGACGTAGCCAGATGTTGATCTTCTATTGTTGACACAACCCGCATAGTCTGCATCAGCATAACCCACGATGGATGCATCACTGTTCTTGAAGCGTAAACACCTGCCGACCGTACCTTTGAGGTACCTAAGAATGTGCTTCGCTGCTTCCCAATGCTTGCTGCCAGGATTTGCCATATATCGGCTCACTACTCCCACTGCAAAAGCAATGTCTGTCTTGTGGCCACCATAGCATACATGAGACTGCCCACTGCCGAAGAATATGGTACCTTAGTAATTTCAGCTCGCTCAGCATCAGATTTGGGTGCATCTTCCTTGCTGAGTTTCAAGAATGCCTGCATTGGGATACTCAATGCTTTCCCCCCCTGCATATTGAAACCCTGCAAAACTTTCTCAATGTATGTTTCCTGAGATAACTCAAGAATACGATGTTTGCGATCTCTTCTGATTCCCATGCCAAGAAAGTGTGTAGCATCCCCCAAATCTTTCATTGCAAAATTATTGCTAAGTGTTTTCTTCAAGTTGGCAATTTTCGTAATGGATTTCCCAACGATAAGCATGTCATCAACATACAAAACTAGAATGATCATTGAGCCATCATCTAGCTTTCTTGTGTACAAGCAGTGATCCAATTTGTGTACAAACACAAATTACTTCTAGACAAATGGCTAATTTGTAGCCTACAGAGCACGGCTTTTCCCTGTCAAAAGGCTCACTACTCTTTCTCTTCGCCCACAAAAATATCCATAGTTATTTTTAGGCGAAGGTCAGGCAAAACAAAACTTCTAAGTAATTACCCAAGAGCTCGATAGATTCAAGGTGTATTTTTTACATCACATCCTCTCCATACCTTCAAAAGAGGAGCCTTTTTCCTCTATTCAGCAAAAAGCGATTAATCGAAGGCAATTCTTTGCAAGAAATCCATATAAAGACTCTAATATTTCTCGATAAATACTACACAAACCCAAGTGTGAGAGTCTTCTACATGATATAAATGTAGCCTGAAATTTTCCTATTACTACCTAAAAATTATCTCTATAATCATCACCTTGTTGACCCTTCAAGAATGACATAGGCACCGAAAACTCTATACTCTTGACACCTATCAAGGTGTGCAGGGAAGAGCATGATTGCTGAGAGAGAGAGAGAGAGAGAGAGAGAGAGAGAGAGAGAGAGAGAGAGAGAGAGAGAACAAGATGTGAAATTTTCCTATTACTACCGAAAAATTATCTCTATAATCATCACCTCGTTGGCCCTTCAAGAATGAAATAGGCATCGAAAACTCTATACTATTGACACCTATCAAGGTGTGCAGGGAAGAGCATGATTGCTGAGAGAGAGAGAGAGAGAGAGAGAGAGAGAGAGAGAGAGAAAGAGAGAGAACAAGATGTGAAATTTTCCTATTACTACCTAAAAATTATCTCTATAATCATCACCTCGTTGACCCTTCAAGAATGAAATAGGCATCGAAAACTCTATACTCAGTAAACCTCTATACAAGAGCGGTAGCATATACATGAACCCAACTTAAGGAGTGTATTTTTGCACACAATTTTAGTTTCTCTATTCATAATTGAAAGTCGGGAGGGGGTGCACCCTCAAGAAATCTAGCATTCTACACTGTGTAGATGTTAGTTTTTGTTTTTCTTGAATATCTTTATCATGAGTAAATTCATTAATTAGGCAACATTAATAAAATTTATCAATTGCAAGTTTTAGTCTAGTTACATTGTCCTCTCAACTTTGCTTTGCTATCTAGATTTTTAGCATTTTACAGTTTTACAATGTCCCTTTCCAAACTCTCCACCTTCCATTAAAGTCCATCAATAGTATCAATATCATTGCATGTAAAAAAGCTTCACTGGGTCTACCCAGTAGATGATTTCCTTGATATTGTGCCATTTTAAATTGTCACTATCTATAGTCTTGCTTTCATTGTGGATAGCTCCACTATTGTAATGAATATTTCCTCTACATCCATTTCTTTGATATCCATCAAATCCTTTGGTATCTCTAAAATTTTCCTTAATGCGGGATTTCAATGGAGCAACCAATCTCAACATTCCTTGTTGAAAAAGTTTGGAGCTGCTATATGAGAGCTACCTTTATCTCAATCCTCCGCTCTTTCAATGCTACTTCATATCATATCTTTTTTTTCTCTTCCTTAGTCACTTGCAAATGGATTTATTTTGGTATATTTATGATCTAGAGAGATGTTTCTCTATATGTGCTAATGCAACCCCCTCCTAATATGTATGTTGACTATTGTCCCCAACTAATTCTGATCTTTATTTTCTTTTGTGCTAGCTAGGGGGTTGTTCCTTCCTCCTTTGTGCTTGGCTTCTCATCTAATGAGACTCGTGTAGCATTCATCTCATCATTCTTGAAAACTTCTTGTAGTGGGTCCATAGGTCCTAATACATAATTCTTACTTGTAGTTGTGACCATATTTAGAAGTTTTGACCTTGGTAGTGGTGTCTCATGATCTAAATTTCTATTATTATGGGTAATATCTTTTTGAGATGTTAAGGCCAAGCAACAATTCTAGTTGTTGAGTTTTTTTGGGTTGATCAACAAAATACATATTTCTATCTTGTGAATTTATTTGACTTAGGGTTGTCTTTATACGAAATATCAAGTTGAAAATCTTGAAATATCTTTCAACAAACATAAGTGCATTTAGCCAATGATAAATACTGAAATGATTTTATCTGAAGAAATTATGGAGCATTATGGACAAAAAGGAAAGTTTGTTATAAAAACCTATATAGAGAAGCTTTTATAAAGAAAACGGAAGACACAAGTTGTATTCCTAGTGGAGAAGCAAGTAGGGTAAGTGAGGAATCCACAGGTAAATCAACTCAAGATCATGGCTTCCCAAAAGAGTCTGCCCTCGAACTTGTGAGTCAATAGCTACAAAGATACATGCAAGAACTAACACTGCTTTGCATCAATTGGTTGTTTTGTGATTATAGTTCATTTGTTGAGGAATGAAAGCTATAAAGAGTTTGTAAAGATGAAAATATACATGGAGAACCTAACACAACTTTATAACTATGTTTCTTGAGTAATTTAGATTGGTCAAAATTGGACAAGTAGCTAGAGTGCAGGTTGCACAGACACATAGTTTGAAAGTCAAATTGAAAGACATTGAGGGTACATCTAGTTATCAACAAAAGTGGTTCCTTAGTATATTGCCAATCACTATGCTACACCCTCTTTGACTAGTTTTACTGAGTTAGATCATGTGAGACCTAAATTTTATATGTAAGATAGGGATATGATAGTTTTCTGCATTGATTGTTGAATAAGCGTAGAAAGGGGGGTCATATTTCTTAATATGAGTTGTATATAGGGGTTTTATCAAATTTGTCCGCTCGCAGGTGGTGTCCTATTTTGTATATAAAGGGAATCCCCCGGGGACAACCTAAACCTGTATGATTAGTAGGTTTTTTCCTTGTGCATTGTATATAAACCCATTTCTCTAGGGCTAACTTATCTATTTATTCGTGAACGAAGAAACAAAATTTGTTGTGTGCCTTGAGATTCTTCATCTTCTCCAAGTTGTATCTGCATCCCTACAACCCTAATTCCAATAATTGGTATCAGAGCAAGTTGCATCCTCTCGCGCGTAGTCCTCAGTACCGCTACTCACTCAAATTGGGTGAGCTTTGGTGGTTTCAATAGGTCGAGCAATACTTCAAGTAAGCTCATTGAGCTTGGTGTGCTGAAAATTTTGAGTAAGACTCATTTTGCCTCCATTTCCACTACAGGAAATACAACATAGTTAGTCCTACTTATTTTTTCCTCTTTCGGAGTAGTTTTCACATCAAGTGCAGTCACTCGCCATGGAAGCACCCCACCTTGAAACTAAAGAGCCAGAACTCATAGTGCCTGACAATGAAGATGCTTTAGATGGAATTCCGTTCGCAGAAGAAGCCTCGCGAGGACATTTATGGGAAAAAGTGAGAGAGATTAATGATGGGAGCATAACTTTGAAGTCGGCTCCTATAGAGGAAGTTTGGTTAGACAATCTACCTCCTAATATGGACATGGATGACAATCCTTGTATGGGGATTGCGGCTCTGAAGCTTCAGGAATGTGTAAACCAAAGACTCTGAAAACACTATCCTCTTACTTGGTAGATAACGAAGATAAATCCATAGTGTGTAAAACCACTCAGATAAAAAGAGCAGAACAGACCCTAGAGGTAGACAACATCCATTCAATCATGTCTACACCCATTCAATGCACTCTTACTTTAGGAGAACTGTTAAAAATTAGATCATATTTATGGAATGATCTACAGAAAACTCTAGAGAAGGTGGGGATAACATGGTTAATCGCAAAAAACTTGGGAAAATTGAAACACGAATTGGATAACAAAGAGATTAGATCCATCCCAATAAACAAAGCGAGAATGCTACGAAGGGGAAGAAGGAAACACAACCCTTCCAGTGAGATATAATGATATAGAAACCATGGCAATACTTGATAGTGGGGCAGGCATAGCCATAGCCACGAAAGTAGTATGGGAATCATGGAGAAAACCAATCCATTAGACAAACTTGAATGAAATTGCAATTGGCTGATGGACACATCAAAAGACCCTTAGGACTGCTTGAAAAACTGATAGTTAGTTCCTGTGCAATTGCTTATCAACATACTTTTGCAATAGTGGACTTTAGAAAGAAACTCAATTATGAAATCATCTTGGGAAGACCTTTCATGTGACAAGTACAACTCATTCAGGACTGGGGAAACAATTACCTATACTTGAAGCAAGTGGAATCAATAACAAGGGTTAATCTAAAAGATCACACTTATAGAGATGTCTCGAAAATACCCATATAAGAATTTGACTCAGTCTCTTTGGCTAAAACAAAGCTTCTACCTTGGTTCAACAAAGACATACCTATTTGGATGTGTGGAGCCTCAAAAAACGGGAGCTTAAAACCAAAAGAATGTATCTTTGAAAGGGATTGCACAGATGCATCGTACATACCTGAACCCTTTTCGGAGCATTTGTTTCAGCCATTTGAGTGGACTCAAATTTTGGTAATAATGGATGTATATGTGAATATGTCTATGCCTACTCAATTTTTCATTGAGGACGGCTATGATATAATTCCCATACAAATGATTTCAACCCTTCACATTGACGACAAAATTCAAGAACCCGAGGACTTAATGAAATCTCAACAAGTCTTTTCAGACCTCTACTATGATGCAATAGACGAGCTAGAAGAACATTCAACTATGTTTTATGATTCGGGGTCGCAAAAAGAACATGTGAGAGCTAAACTACTCATGAAAGGAGGGGAGTAAAAGTTTTTTGACTTCCAAAACCACAAACTGAGAAGACAAAAATGGTAGAGAAGAAAAAGAGACACCAGAAACTTGAAATCTAAACCCATGCCACCAGTCTCTAGTAGAACATAGTTTTTGATACAGATAGATGCACATGATTGTGTCAAAGTCAGAATCACGGGTAGATATCCTTCAGAGACAAAAAGCAAGAAATATCAAAAACATCGAGAAAAACGAGAAAGGAAACTCAAGCAAAACCTAAATACCAGGACAAGGATTCAACCATGATACGAGTTGAATGAAAAAAGAAGTTTCAAGAGTTGAAGAAAGCTCTAAAGGATATGTATACCACTGAAATGGAAACAACGGAGGAAGAGGGTAAATATGTAATAAGTGTTCTATCCTATTACAAGAAATTTACTCTCCAAGACCAAAAGATTATAGTCCAACAACTTGTCAGGGAACTAAGAAAATGGGGTGAGTCCTACGAAGAACTAAAAAATGCAAAAAAGATAGATCTGGCCGAACCAGAAGAAGAGCCTAGACCTGCCTACATTGCAAACGACCTAACTGAAGAAGAAGAAGAACTTTTGTTAAGCTTACTGAAAAAATATCGGAATATCTTTGGTTGGTCTTATAAGGATCGTAAGGGTGTTGATCCAAAAATCTGTCAACATACGATACCTATGACAGATTATGCGAAACCAAGCAGACAAATGCCATATACTTATAACAAAACATTTGCCAGAAAGATCAATGAAGAAATAGAAAAGCTAAAGGAAGCCAAATCATTCTAACGGTACAATAAAGCAAAGAGCACACAAGCTACAAGATTTTCTCTTTGGGAAACAGCAACAGGAAACCTCGACCACAGAAACCCTTGAGTTAATTACTCAAGACCCAACTCTTGCACAACATAATGGTTTGAATTGAATTGATCTTTGAAAGCATGGTAGAGCCAACCAAGGCTATGCATAGACACGATTGTTTAACCCATATGCACATAGTCGTCCCGGAGTACGCCATCTAAGAGGGGTGGAAGGGAACTAAATAATTAAGGGCAATATTTGAAGAGGGAGGTAAAAGTTGGATGTTAACATGTGATTTTTTGTAAAATTACCTAATAATGCTCTTTAAAAAATCATCAACCGGGGAATTTAACTCATAAAATCTTCCCCATGAGTGTAAATAGTGTATATACTATCAAAAAATATACCAAAAATTAGACTTTTTTGCTTATTTTTATCATTTTTCTTGATATTGGGACTTAAAAATAAGAAAATCCACCAAAAAACAATAAAGTACTGTCTCTCAATGGATTTTCTTAATTGTTGATTTTTCACTTTGCTTTTATAGTGCATTTTATTATTTTCTTTGATTTTTTCAATAAACAGGTCAAAGTTTAATAATAAAGAGCAAAGAGCTTAAACGGAGAAACTGAAGAAACGCTGATGATCAAAAGGACAAGGCGCACACGCATAAAAAATTTCAATCGAATCGACAGATGGAAGCTGGAAGCCTAAATTAGGCCGCTAGGCCTACTTTTCTAACTAAATCTGATTGAAGAAATTTTTGAGTCTAACATAGATTTCATGGCCTAGTAGGAGTAACAGGGAAATCTGGGAAAAAATAGTTTGGGAAATCCGAGTATAGATATACAAGGTAGCCCAAAATCACCTCATTTCCACTAGTCACTGTTGGAGGAGAGAGCTTTCCGCCTTCTTCGCACGCGATTTCCGAAGTTTACAGTTGTCCTTTTATAGTGCCGTCTCACACGAGACATGAGATATAACTTCTAAACTTATCAATGAACATTTCTATATGGCCAGGTAGCAAGTATAGGCTTAGGAAAAAACCAGAACCCAACTATGCACAAAGCCTACGACACAAAATTGACCATAGCCGTCTGTCAGCTCAACCGAATTGGATGAAACTTAAACTCTAGCATGCCCCTATTTAATAGAACACTTTCATATCACTAGATGACCTTTTGACAGGGGTCAAGGGGGTCCCAAATAAATACTCTAGGGTTTTTCCACATGCCAGAATTAGATTCTGACTCCACAGGCAGCTTATAGACGAGGTCTATACACAATGTATCTAGATGGTATCATAGAAACAATCCATGAAAGCTCTCTAACATTAGAATATAGCTCAAAGGCTACAAACCGTAAAATTTGACATATGAAGTCAAACTGACTTAGAATGGGCCAAAAATGGATGAGTAGCATCAGGACTATGTAGCGGACAAGTCCATGGCTTCAAAAGTGATTAACCAACTCTACATGCCATCTAGTCACAAAAATCAGTGATTTCAGAGTCGACAAGAGCACGAAGTGATGCCAACACGATCAAACTTTACCAAATTCATTTTAGGACTTGTTTTAGATGTATTTAAGATGTTTAGGTCATCAAATTGTCACTTCTTGCAAAAGCAGTGACTGTTGTAAATAATGACGATTATTTACTTTTGTGCTTGTTTGTCCTAAAATTGATCTCTTCACTTCACCTATCACTTGTACATGTCTATTACATGCCACATGTCAAGTATGAGCCAAAATGATCAAGAAAAACTCTAAATTTGTCAAAAAAACCCATGAGAGATTGGATGGGGACAATTACCCTATGTGGGCTTACATCATGCAACATGTTCTTGTGTCAAAGGGCGTCTGGAATATTGTGCAAGGCATTGATGTACATCCTCGTTCTGAGCATGTAGGCGATGTTGAGAATGTTGCAAGTCTTGCTGCAAGGATTGTTGCTATTAGAGTTGTTTTGCCTACAGCAGAACAAGCTTGTTGGGATGTAAAGGATGTACAGGCTCATGCATTAATTGTGTTGTCTGTGAAGCGCACCATTACTCCTCACATTTGTTCAACAAAATCTGCAAAACAGGCTTGGGATATTCTAGCAGGTCTCTATGCAAGCCGCAATCTGGGTTGCATGATTCGTTATTCGACATTCGTTTTATTCGTGAATAATGGTTGATTAATATGTTTTATATGTGAGTATTATTCGTTGTCACGTCATCTTTTTTCAAAAAAACTTTTTACTGCTTACATATCGATCGATAGGTTATCAATCGATACCTAATCGTTCAATAGGCTTTTGATCGATAGTTTAAATCGATCTATATGTTTTTGATCGATATAGTAGTACTATATAAAGCCTAAATTTGTGTGTTTTAGCTACAATTCCCTTCACCAAAGTGTCAGGTTACCTCCGGCATAGAAAGGTTGAGTTGTCAACTTAAAAAATCTTTGATTTTTTAAGAAAATATTATTTTAATGTTTAAACATTAAAAATAAAATAATTCTATAGATTTGAATCACCTATAATTCTTAACAATAGAAGTTAATCTTTAACTCTATTGCTAAGTCTAAATAAATTACTCTAAGCAATAGAGACTATACTTTTAGCTCTACTTGTTTAAGAATAGATAAATAAGTAAATGTACGCATTAGAGGCTACTTTTCTAGCTATAGTGCAAATGTATAATTCTAATGAAAGGGCAGTGGTAATGCGTGTGCTAGTCTCCACCCAACCGTGCTATCTTATAGCCTCCCCCTAGCGTACAGACTGTTCGGCTGTGCCGTTGGCCTTGCCCGCAGGACCCATGTCCTTACATTACCCCCCCCCCCCCCCCCCCCCCTTGGAGAATCGTTTTCGTCCTTGAAAACAAACGTAGGAAAATGTTTCTTGAGTGCGGAGACATTCTCCCATGTAGAACCTTCTTCAAGTCTATCTAGCCATTTTACCAACACTTGTCGTCTGACATGATGTTTGGTGCGAGGCTCATGAGAGTCCAAAATCTTTTCGGGCTCATGAGGGATGCTTGCCGGTTCAATAAGGTCAACTAACACACCTGTGTCAATGATATTATCATTTTGTCCTAGCTGTTTTCGTAAACGGCTAACATGAAAAACAGGATGAACTCGTGAGTGCTCTGGAAGAGCTAACTTATAGGCCACTTGACCTATACCTTTGAGAATGGTAAATAGTCCACAAATAGCGTGGTGAAAGTTTAGCAACTTTTCCTGTCTTCATAATTTCTGAATGCTCCGCGGCTTTGAGGAAAACCTTGTCTCCTTCTTTGAAAGTAGCAAGACGACGACACTCATCTGCGTACTTCTTATATTGATCTTGAGCTTGCTTAACATTTTGTCGAGCAAGTCGAAGCATGTCAAAATGGTCTTGGAGAAAATCCTTCGCTTGTTGTATCTTCTCCTTAGTCACCCCCACCGTAACAGGTGAATTAGGTTGAAATCCATATAAAAGCATAAATGGACAAAACCCTGTAGTCACATGGTTTGAACTATTATATGCAAATACCAATATAGGTAAGTAGTCTTCCCAATTGGTTTGCTTCTTGCTAACATACGCTCGTAGCATATCCTCTAGCACTTGATTAACTCCTTCGGTTTGACCATCCGTTTCTGGTGGATCAACCGTACTTAGATTAAGTTTAGTTTCCAACTTTTGGAACACAACTCTCCTGAAGTGATTATTGAACTTTCGATCTCTGTCACTAATGATTCTAACTAGAAGACCGTAGAGTTTATATATATGCTCTATAAATAGCCGTGCTAATTTCGGTGTCTTAACCATAGTCTTAGTGGGAATGAATCGACCCATCTTTGTGAGACGGTCTACAATTACCCAAATGGCATCATGGCCACGATTTGTAGTAGGTAGTCCTACTACAAAATCCATAGAGATACTCTCCCACTTACCTTGTGGAATCTCTAAAGGATGTAAAAGGCCACCTACCTTGAGGCGTTGTGCCTTATTAACTTGGCACTGTTGGCAGTTTAGTACGTACTCTTGAACATCATGATGTAAGCCCGGACAATAAAATTTCCGTTGAGCTAAGACATACGTCACGAATACCTGGATGACCAGCATTTGAACTATCCTGACACTCAAATAAGAGTTGGTGCCTAGTGTCTGAGTCCTGTGGCACACATACTCTACCTTTGTGGAGTAAGTAGCCATCATCAATGGAAAAATTCTTCCATCGCTTAAGCTCTTCCTGAGTAGGGGTGGAGCTCTGTGTGTTGGAGTTTCTATCTGCGCGTGCAGAGACATGTTGGTCTGGCTGTTCAGAGACATGTGAGTGTGAGGGATCCCTTTTTAAACTGCACTCCACACTTTAGCATATGATTGATCTTGTGCACACTTGCCATGTTATGACTCTAAAAATCCACTATTTATTTCCGTGAAAGCAAGTGAATTAGTTTGAGGCATCTGACTTAGTGCATCCGCTACTACATTATATCGCCCATTGCGATATCGTAGCTTATAATCATAATCTTGAAGGATTTCGACCCATCTAGCTTTACGGCCCTTCAAGTCCGTTGGAGTAGTAAACCATTTGATACTCTCATGGTCAAAAACTACTTCAAACTCGACACCATATAAATAGTGTCGCCACTTTCGTAAAGCGTGAATTATGCCATAGAGCTCTCTCTCATAGGCAGAATAATTCTGTTGAGCTCTATCTAACTTTTTACTTTCAAAGGCTATATGTCTTCCCTCCTGGAGAAGTACCGCACCAATTGCTTTATCACTAGCATCAGTCTCTACCACAAACGACTTAAGTGGGTCGACGGTTGCTAGGATGGGAGCAGTGGCTATAGCTACCTTGATCTGTTTGAAACTGCATTTTTGGGCTTCTTCCCAAGAAAAGGTCTTACCTTTTGCTTTAAGTTGATCCATCATAGGAACAACAATTTTGGCATAATCACGGATATACTATCAATAAAATCCAGCCATGGCTAAAAATATTTGAAGCTCCTCAACCGTGTTGGGATGTGGCCATCGAAGAATGGCAGCAACCTTGTCAGTGTCCATTTTGATGCCAGAATAAGAGATCACATGACTGAGGTAATGTATCTTTATTTTAAAGAAATCGCACTTGCTTTGCTTAGCATACATTGCGTCAGCTCATAGCTATTCAAACACTAATCATAAGTGTTCTAAGATAGGGACATAAGACACTATCCATGAGTGTCATAAATGTAGCTGGAGAATTGGTTAGACCAAAAGGCATAACCAAAAAATCAAAATGCTCGAACCGTGTTCTAAAGGCAGTTTTGGAGATATCTTGTAAAAGGATACGCACCTGGTGGTATCCTGAACGAAGATCTATCTTTGTATAGTATCTTGCCCTGTGGAGTTGATCAAACAACTCATCCACTCGAGGCAGAGGATACTTGTTCTTGATGGTTATCGCATTTAATCCGCGATAATCTACGAACATGCACATAGTACCATCTTTCTTTTTTACCAATAGGATTGGTGATGCCCAAGGCGAAGTGCTAGGTGTAATGAAACCAGGAGCGAGGTAGTCAGTCAACTGACTCTTAACCTCCTCTGATTCTTTAACACTCATACGATAAAGTGCTTTACTCACCAGTTTAGTGCCTGGCAAGACATCTATGCCATGCTGCACATCACGTGTAGGGGGAAAACATGGTGGTAAATCACTTGAGAACACATCACTATACTGCGTGAGTAAGTCAGTTAGCTTTTGCCGTGCAAAAGGATAAACTAAACTAAGAGTAGTATGCTGGGATGGAGAATCTTGTAATTCCTGTAATGTTTGTTTTACAACAGTTGCACGTTGCTCTATAGAATTAAAATTGAGAGCACTTTGTTGGTTAGATTTGTTACCACTTTGTTTATCAGTAGAATTCATTGCACTTTGCATACCATTACTAGAATTCACTGCACTTTGCTCTTGAGAATTCACAAGACTTGGAGATAAGCAGTAACACAAAAAGACTTCATCTATTAGCTCTGCTTTCTGCAAAATAGAAAGCTTGGTTGTTTATATAAGAGGTGCAGATGGTATATTTTTCTCACCAAGCAAAAGCACATGTTTACCATTGGCCATGAAGGATAAGAAGTTGTGTTCATAACTAGTGTATAATGTGTTTCCTAAACCATGCAGCCACTCTCGTCCTAAAACTACATCAGCACGGTCCATGTTCATAACTTCGAAGTCAAGGGTCATCGTATGATCTTGAACAACCGTGTCCCATACTTCTTTATCATTCCCAGACATCTGCTCCACCACATACTTGTGAGAGCAGGGAGTCTGTGTAAGCTTCAATTTCTTGACTAGCTTATAGTTCAAGAAATTATGAGTTGCACCATCATCCACTAAAATACGAACACATTGTCCGTTAATAGTGCCATGCATGCGAATCAAATCATGGGGGCCAAAGGTTGGCTGCCACATTGAAGCAGGAACACAACGCTTGTGCTTTTCTTCCATATGAAGAACCTCTACAACACAATATTTAGGAGATGAATCTAATGTGAGGCGTTGCACCGTGTGCATGGCCTTTTTCTTTGCCTTGCAAAAGAGGACAATCTTTCTTGTTATGTTGCTCCAAAAGACATCTAAAACACAAATTGTGTTTCTTTGCACGCTCAAAATCCTGAGTTAAAGGCCAAAGAGGCTAAGAAGAAAGAGAGTGGTTCCACTGCAAATGCTGGTTCCACTACAAATGTAGCCATTTTTGAGTCTTCTATGAAAGGAGACTGTGATTTTGATGTTAATCCAGAATGGGCTTTTAGTGCAAAGTGCACTTACAATCCTATTGTCCATGATGCATGCATGTCAGTTGTGCTACTGCAAATTCACATGTGTGGTATTTCGACAGTGGTGCTACAAAGCACATTACCTCACATCATGAATTGTTCACCACTCTCGAGTCTGTCCCTCATGGGAATTCAGTCACTTGTGCCAACAATGCCTCTTATCCGGTTTAGGGAGTTGGAAAGATTGTGCTTATTGCTGCAAATGGAAGTTCCTTCACACTTGTTGATGCATTGATGCACTTTATGTACCTGGGATCAAGAAGAATCTTTTGTCTGTATCCGCACTCGCTAGACTTGGACTTGTAGTCAAATTTGTTGATGACAGATGTACAGCTCATGATCTCTGTATTGGTGATGAAATTGTTGCATCTGGCCTTTTGTGTTGTGGGCTGTATAAACTTACTTTGTATGACAAGTGTGCATAAAATTTTTCAAATGCAGTTCCCGATTCAAGGGCTGTTTCAGATGGAAAATTGTGGCATGCATGTTTTGGGTATCTGAATTTTGCTAGTTTGCTGCGTTTGCAAAAATCTGATATGGTTGCTTTTTTTGCCACCTCTTGAAGCACCTATCAAACATGTTTCTGAAGGCTGTATTTTGGGTAAAAGGCTGATGATTACTTTAGGCATGCATGGGTATTTCCGCTTAAAGCGAAGTCCGAAGTTTTTATGTGCTTCAAACAATTTCTGGCTATGACTGAAAATGTCTCGAAAAGTACTATGGGCACCCTCCGTGTTCTGATCGAGGGGGGGAGTATATGTCTCATGAATTTAATGCATTTCTGGCTAGTCATGGGATAAAACACCAATCTAGAGCGCCTTATACGCCTCAGCAAAATGGTGTTGCTGAAAGGAAAAATAGGTCATTTGCGGAAATGGCACGATGTATGGTCAAAAGTCAAGCTTTGCCGCATTCTTTTTGTCTTGAGGCCATCATGTGTGCCACTTATGTACTTAGCAGGTGTCCTATGAAAGCTTTGTATTCTAATACTCCATATGAAGCATGGCATGATAGAAAGCCTTCTATTGAGCACATGTGTGTTTTTGGCTATTTGGCATAAGGTTTGGTGCCACAAACACGCCGCAAAAAATTGGATGATAATGTTGTCAAATGTATTTTTGTTGGTTATAGTGCTGAAAGCAAAGGTTACAAGTTGTATCATCCGCAAACAAAGCGTATTCTGGTTTCACGAGATGTAGTGTTTGTGGAAGATTCTGTTTAGCCCTTGTTGTCATGTACTAGAGATAGTATGTAAGCTCACAGGACATTTATGACACTTTGTTTCCTCTTTTCAGTGGGGGAAGTTCGAATGTAAATTCCAATGAGGCAAATGTACAGCCTATGGGGGTTTCCAAAAATGTTACAGATCAGCCTATTACTGATTCAAATGTACTTGATGTACTTGATGAGGAAAGGGCTGAAAATGATCAAGCTAGAGGTATGCCAAAATGGATGGTGCATACATTGCGTAATAGTAAATTGGATGCACCTTTGCCTAGTCGTACTCGTTGAGGCTATCGCCATGCATCTTATGCATCAAATTCTTATGCTTTGGTTGTGTCTAGCTAACATGATGTTGAGGAATCTGTCTTTTGATGAAGCACAAAATTCAAAAAATTGGATGGCTGCCATGCAATCAGAATATGGTGCACTTATAGAAAATGACACATGGACTTTACGTGATTTACCTCCTTGCAAAAGGCCATTGGTATGAAGTGGGTTTACAAGTTGAAACGCAACCCGGATGGTGAGATCGATCGCCATAACGTTCAACTTGTTGCAAAGGGTTATGCACAGCAAAAAGGCATAGATTATGAAGAGACTTTTGCTCCCACTTGTCGTATGACTACTGTGCAGTTTCTATGTGCATTGGTATCTCATTTTGGTTGGGATGTACATCAATCAGACATTGTTACTGCTTTCCTGAATGGTGACATATTTGAGGAATTTTATGTAACGCAGCCTCGCGGTTTTATCAAGTAAGGACAAGAGGACAAAGTGTGCAAATGTAACAAGGCTTTGTATGGGTTTAAGCAATCTCCTCATGCTTGGTATGAGAAAGATGACACTCATTTGGTGAAACAAGGCTTTCGTAACAGTCCAACAGAAAGCACATTGTATGTAAAGCATGTGGGTGATGTACTTCTCATTGTGGTTCTTTATGTAAATGATTTGCTGATCACTGGATCAAATGAGAGACATATTGCTGAATTTAAGGCTGATTTGAATGCTAGTTTTTAAGATGAAATATTTGGGGTTGTTGCATCATTACTTGGGTATACAGTTTAAGCAGTGTGATGGTGGTATTGCCTTGTATCAGAAAAGTTACATAGAAACATTGCTATGTAAGTTTGGACTTGAAGATTGCAAACCTATTGCCACCCCCATGGAAACAGGTTTGAAATTGAGTCTACATGATGCTGGTGATCCTCCTGATGTCACTCTTTACCAAATTGTTATTGGCTCCCTCATTTATGTATGCAACACGAGGACGGATATTCAGTTTGTAGTCTCAAAAGTCAGCATATGTATGCATAGCCCATGGTCTAAGCATACGCAGGCTATTAAGAGGATTTTCCGCAACCTCAGTGGCACTTTACATCTCGGTGTGTTTTATCCCAAGGGTGGATCATTACCGCCAGACTTACGTGCTTTCTTGGACTCAAATTGGGCTGGCTGTTTTGACACGTGAGTGTCCACAAGTGGTTTTTGTTTCATGCTTGGTAGTGCATGTATATCATGGTTGAGCAAGAAGCCACCTACTGTGGCCACTTCTAGTTGTGAGGCTGAGTACAGGGCAGTATTCACAGCTACGGTTGAGTGTGTATGGCTCAGATGCCTTATGGCTGATTTGGGTGTTGGACAGGACATTGCCAACACTATCTACACTGACAGTCAGAGCGCATTGGTAGTTGCGAGGAACCCAGTTTTTCATGCTCGCACAAAGCACATTGAGGTGCATTACCACTATGTCAGGGAAAGGCTCTCAGCAAGAGTGATCAGCTTGGCTTATGTGCGAACACATGACAAACTTGTAGATCTTTTCACAAAGGCATTGTCTCGTGAGAAGCTTGAAGCTTTCTGTAAAGCTTTGGGCTTACTCCCCTTTGTGGCTGATCATGTCCTCCGGGCATGGCACTTCCCTTTATCCATGTGCCAGCTCCCGTTCACTACATCACTCCAGGGGGGATTTGTTACCATAGTGGTAGTGATGTGTGTGAACACACTAGGACCATTGGGGCATTTTCTCCCTCTTTAGGAGGTTTTTTCCCTCGTCCATTGTATATACGCCCATCAATCTAGGGCTATCTATCTTTCCATTGCACACTAATTAATATACTCTCTGCTGTGTGCCTTGAGATTCCTTTGTCTTCTCCAAGCTGTGTGTGCTTTCCTACAACTCTACTTCCAATAAGAGGATCCCAAAGATTTACTTGAGCGGATGTATGTGGAAGTTAAAGCTTTGAAGATTAAAGAAGCTCTAGAAGCTCAAAGAAAAGCAACGGAAGAAGCGGTTGAGCAGGAAAGACAAGCAGAAGCTGCACAACAAAGCAAGTCACATCCTAATCAAGGAGAGATGTCTCCAAGACCCTCTTAACCAACTACGGAACAAGAAGATCAGCCCATGCCAAGTCCAAGGCCTTCACCAACAGATAAATCTAATGAAGGCAACACAGCAAAGGATAAAAAACCTGAGCAACAGGAAGAAGCTAGTTTCGAACAACCCAAGGAAGCTAAAATAGTGGAAGTAGGACCTTCCTCTACAACAGCTCAAGGAGAAATAGTTGAGGCATCCATGAAGCCTCAAGAAGAAGAAGCGATTACACATGCAAAGCCTCAAGAAGAAGCAGTAGAACCACCTCCATGACCACAAGCAGAAATCACTGCACCAACAAACGAGCCACAAACCAAAACGACAAAAACTTCTAAACAACCCCAAGTAGAACTTGAAGACTGGGAAACCAATGATGAAGTCATCATGCAGGTAAATGACTATGCAAAGCAAATGCAACTAATGTGACAGACAAGATGAGAACAGCAGCACTTAGACAAAGTGCCAAGGCTAAAGAGCTGGAACAAGTCATTGATGCTCTACAAGGAAAGCTAGATGACAGAATGAATATCATTGAAGATCTTCAAAGGCACATTAAAGAGCTGAAAAATGAAGCAGAACAACACCAGATTTCCAGGGAGAAACATCTGAAAGAAATGGAAGAGCTGGGAGAGTTCATGACAAAGTTATTTGATGCATGCAAAAGCAAAGATCAACAATTGACAGAACTAACCAAGGAACTTTTAACCACTACTTTGTCAGTACAAAAGATCCAAGTGTAGCTAGATGTAGCTAATACCTCATTGCAGTACTCCGAGCAATGAATCAATGATCAAGCGGCATTTCTAAGACAGATAAGAGAAACCCCCTTGTAGCCTCAATCAAGGGAACATATGAAGTCTATAAGACTTTAGAAAAGAGGAACAAAGACCTTGAACTTGAGCTAAAGCTAGAACAAACACAAAGATGAGACCTTGCATTGATGCGGGTACAAAGAGAAGAGCGATTTCTCAAGGAAATAGAGAGCCAATCAGTTGCTGCTAAGAGAGGAACATACAGAAACTCAGGAGGAGGCAGGAACCTCTGAATAGCCAACCATAGATTTACCATTAGTCTCTTTTGCTAATATGGATACAGAGTCATCAGAATGGCTAGCAAGAGAATTAGAGTTTCAAGTACCAATCACTAAAGTCGAGAAAATGCCAGTGGTCCAGTTTTCTAAAGTTGAGGAAGATACACTGAAAGAGCAGATTGTCCAAGAAGCAAATGTTGAATGGAAAGAAACAATGGATTGGGAGTTGAGAGTTCTCCACTCAATAAATGTAACTCAACTCACTCCCAACCAAATTAGTGCTCAATGGCATCAGCAATCACTTCCCTACACATCAATAAAGGTGGAGCTAATGCAGGTTAGGAAATACTTTACAAGGATATCATGCAGAAGGCTCAGATGATATCCACCCCAAATGGAGAAGGACTGGTTAAACAAGAGCTCTAGAGACCTAATTATGTTCACAAGAGCACCTGTAGCCATACAGAAGGACCCTACATTCTGTCATGTACCAAGGGTAAGGATATGGTAGGCACATGATGCATTGAGAAGAAGAGGCCAAGATGGCTAAATTACCCAAGACTACCAACTCCAGAGTAGGGACCAACAACGGAAGAATACATGGTGAAAACCCTAACGGGTGCCATGAACTTCTTCTAGAGCCTCCCTGACCTCTCATGTGCAATGCTTTGTAAAATCTGCAGAATGCTGCTTACATGCATTCAAACATTTCATGAGCTTGAACAAGTCGGTGCACCATGGATGTCTTTTCTAGAAGGCAACAAAGGTCTATGCTACGATTTGAGTGGACAACCTTCAGAAGAAGTCCTCTACGGCTTCTGCGCCAGATGTATGTTTCAGCCATCAAGCAGTATGTTGGCATTTGAAGAGACATTCTATACAAGATTCTTCACATGGCGGACAAAGATATTTGGGCCAGCGACCAGCAACCTCACATCAAGGTTTGTTGGCTATTCAACCATTGAACTTAAAAATAGAGTCACCATGCAAGTTTTTGCAAGTCCCTAACAAAGAAAGACGAATCACATATGAAAAATCCCTACATGCGCTTAAAGACCGCCTCGCCAGCCGTCAATCCGAATACTACTTTAGCCAATGAAGCTGTATCAAGGGACGACAAAGTCGGGGAGGGGGGGAAATGTTGGCAGCAAGCTAACTTGGATAACATTTCTCGGAGCTTTATTGTAAAACACTTATTATTTTGATAAATCGAGAATGTTGTAACTCCTATGTTCCAGATAAACAGTGTAATTGATGAGCCGGGGCTACAAGCTTCCTAATTGTATCAACCTATCTTTAGTTAGAGCTCCCATATTATCAGTTTTGACCAAAGAAACCTTGCTAAGGTATAAAAGCCAATTTCTGTACATATTTTGCAAGTTTTTGTATAATAGAACACAGCGTAAGCTAAAGGGGCTCACTTCTCTCCTTCTCGCGCTTCCTACTCCCTCCTAGTTGTCACATTGCAGTGTCGTCTCCTGCGTTGCAACCACAGGTAAGAGCTATACACGTTGACGTAAACAACTCATGGTAATCCATAGCGTTTGGCGTCCTTGACCCGCGGTCTAATTTCATCATAAGTAGGAATTTAAGCTAGAAAATCTTAAAATACGTATAGGCGGGGTATTGGGACATCATTGCTAAGCACTTGACCTAAAGTGAGATTTGAAACCATAAGCATGGGTGCTTAGGTCTTATACGGTTATGATTTGTTTGCTAATTAGTGACTAGATTTTGGTGATTTCGATCATTTGAGTGTAGCTTGAGTTAGATGCAAGTTGTTTGTTGTTTTCCAAGATATTGACAACCTCTTGTAGCCTCTATGTACTAGTCGAGTCAGCTGCGTCCCATGGATTGACAATTATGTTCGTGGTTCTCGCTATGTCTGCAATAAGCTAGGAGTGAGGTTAGAAACCCGTCTGACACTCAACAACTTCAAGTGTATCATTGTTGTTCCAAAACGACTAGACCAAAGAGGGTTGGTGACAATGGACATCCTTGGTTAATCCCAATAGTTTTTGCAAAAAAATCTAAAATTCCTCTTATTCTTCTCCAAAAATGGTTACGTGGAATCATATCAAAGGATTTCTTGAAGTCTAAAAAGAAACAATACAATTGCTTGCCTTTTAACCAACTTTCCTCCATGAGAACACTATGAGTGACAAGATGGTCAATGGTGCTATGATATTGACAGAAACCCATTTGTCCTTTTGCTTGCTTGCCATCCTTTAAGTCCAATCACTCAATTTTATCTCCATTCTGCATCCAAATATTTTTGCTATAAGAGACCCAATCATTATAATCTATTAGTTATTTACATTCTTTACATCCCCTCCTTTATGTAAAGGCTTGACCCACTTAACACTCCAATTACAAGGCATACCATGTTGAAGTGCAAGGTTGAACATATCACACATCCAATTATGTGACAAATTTCCCGTCCATTTAATCATTTTTGGCTTGATACCTTGAAGATCTCCTGCTTCATTGAGTGGCCAAATTTTCAAGCCCGCCGCACAATCCTCAATACCAAAAAATGAGAGCCCACTCGGGGGGTTCATCGTTCAGTACCCTCGTATATAACTGTTGGAATTAGGGTTGCAGAGAACACACACAGCTTGGAGAAGATGAAGGAAGCTCAAGCCACACAATAGAGAGTGTGTTACTTGGTGTGCAATGGAAAGATAGAT
The DNA here is from genome assembly GCF_014529385.1 of Adiantum capillus-veneris. NCBI lineage: Eukaryota > Viridiplantae > Streptophyta > Polypodiopsida > Polypodiales > Pteridaceae > Adiantum > Adiantum capillus-veneris. The sequence goes on along the minus strand of NC_140931.1, from coordinate 145,945,854 downwards.
AGCCCTAGACTGATGGGCGTATATACAATGCACGGGGGGAAAAACCTCCTAATGAGGGAAAAAATGCCACGGCGGTCCTAGTGTGTTCACACAAATTAGTACCACATGTATATGGTAACAAATCCCCCTCTGGAGTGATGCGGTGAACGAGAGCTGGCACATGAGTAAACGGAAGTGCCATTCCTTGAGGACATGATCAGTCCACAAAGGGGAGTAAGCCCAAAGCTTTGCAGAAAGCTTCAAGCTTCTCACGAGACAATGCCTTTGTGAAAAGATCTACAAGTTTGTCATGTGTTCGCACATAAGCCAAGCTGATCGCTCTTGCTGAGAGCCTTTCCCTGACATAGTGGTAATGCACCTCAATGTGCTTTGTGCGAGCATGAATAACCGGGTTCCTTGCAACTGCCAATGCGCTCTGACTGTCAGTGTAGATAGTGTTGGCAGTGTCCTGTCCAACACCCAAATAAGCCATAAGGCATCTGAGCCATACACGCTCAACCGTAGCTGTGAAGACTGCCCTATACTCAACCTGACAACTCGAAGTGGCTACAGTAGGTTGCTTCTTGCTCAACCATGATATACATGAACTGCCAAGCATGAAGCAAAAACCACTTGTGGACACTCGCGTGTCAAAACAACCAGCCCAATCTGAGTCCGAAAAAGCATGTAAATCTGGCAGCAATGATCTCCCCTTGGGATGAAACAAGCCAAGATGTAAAGTGCCACTACGGTAGCAAAAAGTACTCTTGACAGTGTGCCAATGCTTAGACATGGGCCATGCATAAATCTGCTGACCTATGAGACTCCAAACTAAATATATAGCCTCGTGTTGCATACATAAATGAGGCAACCAATAATAGTTTGGTAAAGAGTGACATCCGCAAGATAGCCAGCATCATGTAGACTCAACTTCAAACCTGTAGACTCAACTTCAAACCTGTTTCTATGTAACTTTTCTGACACAAGGCAATACCACCATCACACTGCTTAAACTATATGCCCAAATAATGATGCAACAACCCCAAATCTTTCATCTTGCAAGTAGCACTCAAATCAGCCTTAACTTTAGCCATATGTCTCTCATTTGGTCCAGTGATCAGAGAATCATCTACATAAAGAACCACAATGAGAAGTACATCACCCTCACGCTTTACATACAATGTGCTTTCTGTTGGACTGTTACGTAAGCCTTGTTTGACCAAATTAGTCTGAGCTTTCTCATACGAAGCACAAGGAGATTGCTTCAACCCATACAAATCCTTGTTACATTTTCACACTTTGTCCTCTTGTCCTTTCTTGACAAGACCGCGAGGCGTTACATAAACTTCCTCAAATATGTCACCATTAAGAAAGCAGTAACAATGTCTGATTGATGTACATCCCAACCAAAATGAGCTGCCAATGCACATAGAAAACGCACAGTTGTCATACGACAAGTGGGAGCAAAGGTCTCTTCATAATCTATGAATTTTTGCTTTGCATAACCCTTTGCAACAAGTTGAGCCTTATGGCGATCGATCTCACCATTCGTCTTGCATTTCAACTTGTAAACCCACTTTGTACCAATGGCCTTTATTCCAGGAGGCAAATCACATAAAGTACATGTGTCATTTTCTATAAGTGCATCGTATTCTGATCGCATGGCAGCCATCCAATTTATTGAATTCTGTGCTTCATCAAAAGAGAGAGGCTCCTCAACATCATGTAAGCTAGACATAGCCAAAGCATAACAATTTGATGCATAAGATGCATGGTGAGAGCCTGAACAAGTACGACTAGACAAAGGTGCATCCAAATTACTGTCACGTAAAGTGTGCACGAGCCATTTTGGCATACCTCTAGCTTGCTCATTTTCAGCCCTTTCCTCATCAAGTACATCATGTACATCTGCATCAGTAATCTGTAACATTTTTAGAAACCCCCATAGGTTGTACATTTTCCTCATTGGAACTTACATTCATATTTCCACCACTGAAAAGAGGCAACAAAGTGTCATAAATGTCATGTGATCTTACATTATTGTCTCTAGTACATAATAGCAAGGGTTGAACATAATCTTCCACAAACACTACATCCTGTGAAACCAGAATACGTTTTGTTTGCGGATGATACAACCTGTAACCTTTGCTTTCAACACTATAACCAACATAAATACATTTGATAGCCTTATCATCCAATTTTTTGCGCTGTGTTTGTGGTACCAAAGCATATGCCAAACAACCAAAAACATGCATGTGCTCAATAAAAGGCTTTCTATCATGCCATGCTTCATATGGAGTAATAGACTGCAAAGCTTTTGTAGGACACCTATTTAGTACATAAGTGGTACAAATGATGGCCTCAAGACAAAAGAATGCGGCAAAGCTTGACTTTTGACCATACATCGCGCCATTTCCGTAAGTGACATGTTTTTCCTCTCAACAACACCATTTTGTTGAGGTGTATAAGGCACTGTACATTGGTGTTTTATCCCACGACCAGCTAGAAATGCATTGAATTCCTAAGACATATACTCCCCCCCTCGATCAGAACGGAGGGTGCCCATAGTACATTTCGAGACATTTTCAGCCATAGCCAGAAATTGTTTGAAGCACATAAAAACTTTGGACTTTGCTTTAAGCAAAAATACGCATGCATGCCTAGAGTAATCATTGAAGGTGCCACGGGAAGCGTGTGGGAGTGCAAGTGCGATAGAGAGAGAGAGAGAGAGAGAGAGAGAGAGAGAGAGAGAGAGAGACTTGCTTTGGGTGGAGCGCACATCAAAGTTATCTTGTTGCAGCTCCTTATGTGTTGTATTAAAGAATAAGTGTATACATGGTTAAGTTAGTAGATGGGTTAGTAGTAAGTGGGATGTCCGGCTTGTTGGCCTGAATCCCAAGAAACTCCCACTTGAAGGCCAACGCAGTCCAAGCGACCTGGTATGTACAACCGTGAAGCAATCGAGTGGCTTCAACCTATACCCATCAACTCACTGCAATGTGTAAACAGATCCAAAGCTAGGCCTTTTGTCAAAGCATCTACTGGGTTGTCATCCGTGTGTACCTTGACCAAATCAATGAGCTCTTTGCCCAAGAAATCTCTCACGAGATGATACCTGACTTCAATGTGTTTCGATTTGGAGTGAAACACGGGATTCCTTGCCAATGCAAGAGCACTCTGACTATCACAATATAGCCAAGATTTTTGACCAAGCGAGATAACCATACATCCTCTTTACTTGCATCCGACAATGCAACGTACTCTGCTTCCGTAGTGGAAGATGGCGTACAATCTTGAAGACATGACCTCCAAGATATTGCTGCTCCAACACAAATCTGAAGACGTAGCCAGATGTTGATCTTCTATTATTGACACAACCCGCATAGTCTGCATCTGCATAACCCACGATGGATGCATCACTGTTCTTGAAGCGTAAACACCTGCTGACCGTACCTTTGAGGTACCTAAGAATGTGCTTCGCTGCTTCCCAATGCTTGCTGCTAGGATTTGCCATATATCGGCTCACTACTCCCACTGCAAAAGCAATGTCTGTCTTGTGGCCGAAGAATATGGTACCCACTGCCAAAGAATATGGTACCTTAGTAATTTCAGCTCGTTCAGCATCAAATTTGGGTGCATCTTCCTTGCTGAGTTTCAAGAATGCCTGCATTGTGGTACTCAATGCTTTCCCCCCCTGCATATTGAAACGCTGCAAACCTTTCTCAATGTATGTTTCCTGAGATAACTCAAGATTTGCGATCTCTTCTGATTCCCATGCCAAGAAAGTGTGTAGCATCCCCTAAATCTTTCATTGCAAAATTATTGCTAAGTGTTTTCTTCAAGTTGGCAATTTTCGCAATGGATTTCCCAGCTATAAGAATGTCATCAACATACAAAACTAGAATGATCATCGAGCCATCATCTAGCTTTCTTGTGTACAAGCAGTGATCCTCTTCGCTACTTTTATATCCTTGAGACCTCATACATGCACCAAATTTACGATACCACTGCCTTGAACCGTGCTTTAAACCATAAAGTGCCTTTTTGAGCTTACATACTAGCTCCTCACGAGATGCGTTCTCTTGAACAAACCCTTCAGGCTGCTGCATGTAAACATCCTCATCGAGATCCCCGTGAAGAAATGTTGTCTTCACATCCAATTGGACAAGTTCCATGTCCTCAATCGCTACAAGACCAAGTACGGTTCTAAGCATTGTCATCTTGACCACAGGAGAGAAGATTTAATCAAAATCAACTCCCTTTTGCTGTTTGAACCCTTTGGCTACAAGTCTAGGCTTGTACTTTGGATTTGGATCACCTGAGGTAAATTTCTTCTTGTAAACCCATTTGCAAGGTAAAGCTTTTGCATCATTTGGTAGTTCTACCAAGTCCCAAGTGTCATTAGCCAGAATCGAGTTATACTCAGATTCCATAGCCTGCTCCCACTTCACCACATCATCCGTCATTATGGCTTCTTGGTAGCAGCTTGGCTCACCACAATCAGTCAACATGATGTAATCAAGACCTGGCTTGAAACGCGTAGGTGGACTAGAGACTCTAGTAGACCGTCTCACTCCTTGACCATTGCTATCTGCTCCCTCTGGAGCAGTGCTAGTAGAAGGTACATCACTAGCCCGCTGAGTTGATTTCACGGTCTCTGAGGAAACATCCTCAAAAGTGACACTCCGAATCTCTATTCCCTTGATAGGTTGTTTATGCATCTTCGACTCATTGAAGATCACATCTAAACTATGGATGACTCAACGGGATTCCGGGTGCTAGAAACAATATCCTATCTCTCCATCTGCACCATATCCAATGAAAATACATTTGTGTGACTTTGTCTCTAACTTTTTGGCGAAGTTCTTTAGGAACATGAGCATAAGCTTCACAACCAAAAACACGCAGATGGTCATAGTGGGGCTTATGTTTAGACCATAACTCTTCTGGAATCTCATAATTCAATGGCGTACTAGGCGAACGATTTATAATGTGCACTGTGGTCAAGACGGCTTCTGCCCAAAAGCCTTGTGTGAGATTTTCCCTACAAAGCATGGTTGTGACTCTTTCTTGAATCGTACGATTCATGCGCTCAGCAACTCCATTCTAAGCTGGTGTGTATGGTGCAGTAAACTGCCTTTTAATCCCCCTTTTAGCATAGAAATTGTCAAACTCCTTGGAGACATACTCTCCACCGTTGTCAGTCCGCAACCTCTTGAGTTTCTTGCCAGACTGATTCTCAACGAGTGCTAAACAAAATTGGAACACAGGAAGAACTTGATCCTTATGTTTCAAAGGATATGCCCACACCTTTCGAGTAGAGTCATCTATGAATGTCACAAAATAGCTGGTCCCCCTAGAGATTTGGTTGACATAGGACCACAAACATCACTATGCACTAAATCTAGAGGTTCAGCTCACTTTTGATGCAATGGTAAGTGCACGGACCTAGTCTATTTGCCATAGATACATTGCTCACAAACAGGAAAGTCAACATAAGACGAGATAGGTAAGTAGCCAAAACGAGTCAGAGTTCTCATTCCTTTTGTTAAGTATAGAGCCTGATTTACCCTTGTAATTTTTTGTGGTAAAATCGCACATTTGCAAGGCCCCCATTATGAGGAGAAGCCATCATGCGTGAAGGAAAATCACTCACCGGAAACCAAAATTTTCACGGCCAAAAATCAGTGGCCGGAAAGTGGTCGAAAAACGACCGGTCGGTTGGCGGTAGTCAATGGCCGGTGGCCTCGGTGGTCGAAAGTCAATGGCCGGTGGCCGAATTCAAAAGCGGATTTGTCTACACAAGGGCGGCCACACATGGGCGGATTGGAGGGTCCGATTTGGACTTATTCACACAAGGGCGGCTACACATGGCTCCCTCTCATGAGAGAAGGCAGCCCTTTTGGCCTATAAAAGGAGGCCATTTCTACACACATTTCATAGTGTGAAGTTGATGCAACAAGGTGAGTGTGAGGGGGTGAGAGTGAAGCAAGGCGGGAGCTCCATTAAGGGTATAATCCCTTTGTAAACTACTTCTTGTTTTGAAGTACTAAAGCCATTGAGTGGCTGCTTTCCCGTGGACATAGCCCACATTCGGTGAACCACGTATATCGTGTGTACTCTCTCTCTCTCTCTCTCTCTCTCTCTCTCTCTCTCTCTCTCTCTCTCTCTCTCTCTCTCTCTACTCTATAATCTCGTGTATGTAAATCTGTCTCTCTCCATTAAGTAATCTACTCAATTATCTATTTAGCTACGTCTTATTTCCTAACAAGTGGTATCAAAGCAAGGTTTGCTCATAGCTAAATTATCTCAAGAAAAGGATTCCTTGAATTGAGTGGGAGTTATGGTGGAGGAAGGGAAGCTCAATATTGAGAAGTTAAACGGCAAAAACTACCAACATTGGAAGATGCAGATTGAAGACTATCTCTACCAGAAGAACCTCTATTTGCCACTAGGCGGTCTTGCAAAGAAGCCCGCAATGATGGCAGATGAAGCATGGATTGTCCTTGATCAAAAGGCCCTGGGAACAATCCGGTTAAGCTTGGCGTCCACGGTGGCCTTCAATGTTTCGGAGAAGAAGACCACGGAGGACTTGATGAAGTCACTTGACGACTTCTACGAGAAACCATCGGCATCCAATAAGGTATTTCGTATGAAGCGCTTGTTCAATCTAAAGATGGCACAGAATGGTTCAGTTGCAGAACACCTAAATGACTTTAACACAAACATAAGTCAACTTTGATCGGTGAAAATAAATTTCGATGACGAAGTGCGAGCTCTCCTTATACTATCATCTCTACCGGATAGTTGGGACAGCCTTGTGATGGCTGTAAGTAATTCTATTTCTGGCACAAATACTCTTAAGTTTGATGATGTTGTGGGTGTTCTCCTAAGCGAGGAAATACGAAGGAGAAGCACAGGAGAATCATCAAGTGTTGCACTATCAGTGGAAACAAGAGGAACGCCTAAGGAAAGGTTCAAAAACCAAAAGGGTCATGATCGCTCAAGGATGAGCAAGTCACGCACAAAGTCAGTTCTTGAATGTTGGAACTGCGACAAGAAGGGCCACATCAAGAAGGATTGTTGGTCCAAGAAGAAGAAGGAGACAGAGTCTCAAGACAACAAGCCAACATCGGAGGCCAATGTGGTAGGTAAAGTAGAGCAAGATGCTCTAATTCTCTCATTAGACAATGTGTCTAATTCCTGGATAGTAGATTCCGGGGCTTCATTCCATGCGACACCACACAAGCAACATTTCCAAGACTACACCAAAGGTAATTTTGGGTATGTATACTTGGGAGATGATGAAGCTTGTGAGATTGTCGGCAAAGGTACAGTTTCTGTCAAAACTGCTAACGAAAATGAATGGAAGCTTAAAGATGTTCGGCATGTTCCTTCTCTTCACAAAAATTTGATCTCTACAGGACAATTGGACGATGAAGGTCACAACATTGCATTCGGAAACAAACGGTGGAAGATCTCAAAGGGATCTTTGGTGGTTGCCAAGGGAGAAAAAGTCGATAACTTTACTTGTGTACTGTTAGCACGCAACCTTCAGCTTGTGCAGCAACTACAGAAGTTGACAGTGCGGTGTGGCACTACCGACTTCGGCATATGAGTGCCAAAGGAATGCACATCCTTCAAACAAAGAAGCTTCTACCAGGTTTGAAAGAAGTGGACTTAGAGTTCTGTGAAGATTGTGTTTATGGTAAACAAAAGAGGGTAAAATTTCAAAAATCAGGAAATGAAAGAAAAAATAAAAAACTTGAGTTCATTCTGATGTTTGGGGTCCTACAAGTACACCTTCACCTGGTGGCTCATTGTACTATGTAACATTCATAGACGATGCGACTAGAAAAACATGGGTTTATGTCATGAAGAATAAGTCCGATATATTTTTCATATTTCAAAGGTGGAAAGCCTTTGTGGAGAATGAAACGGGTACCAAGGTTAAATGCCTCAGATCCGACAATGGAGGTGAATATTGCAGCCAAGCTTTTGAAAGCTTTTGTGCTAGCAATCGAATTCGGAGGCAAAGGACAACCCCAAGGAGACCTCAACAAAATGGGATTTCAAAAAGGATGAACAGGACAATCATGGAGCGAGCACGAAGCATGCGGCTACATGCTGGCCTACCGCTTGAGCTTTGGGCGAAAGCTGTAAGTACATCTGTGTACTTAATCAACCGGTCACCCTCAACGGCATTGGATGAGGGAGTTCCAGAAGAGGCATGGACAGGTAAACCGGTGAATTATGCATTCCTCAAAGTGTTTGGGTGTGAGGCTTTCATGCACATAGATAGAAGCTTAAGATCAAAGCTAGATGCAAAGTCCAAAAAGTGTTTCTTCATTGGCTATGGAGAAGGTGACTTTGGGTATCGCCTATGGAATCCTGAAGATGGTAAAATCTTAAGGAGTAGGGATGTAATTTTAACGAACAAAATATGTACAAATATTACTTGGAAAGAAAACAAACAAAAGAAACAGGTGATGAGTACATGGAGCTTGAGGACGGTGAAGACTCAAGGACTGCAAACGGTGACAATGTGCAACAATGTCAACCAAATGAGGAGCCTCAACCTATTTCTCGAAGATCTACAAGAGCAAGTAGACCTCCAGAAAGGTTTGTTCCTTCGTTCAACCATCTCTTGATCTCAGATTCTGGAGAGCCGGAATCATACGAAGAAGCTATGCAACATGAATCCAAAGAAGAATGGACGAAGAGCATGCAAGTGGAGATGGACTCACTACATCGCAACCAAACATGGGAGTTGGTTGAGTTGCCTAAAGGTAAGCGGGCACTTCAAAACAAATGGGTGTACAGCTGAAGGAAGAAGAAGGTGGGAAGAAAAGGTACAAGTCTAGGCTTGTGGTAAAAGGTTTTTCTCAAAAGAAAGGTATTGACTTCAATGAAATATTTTCTCCTATGGTAAAAATGAACTCAATTAGTCTTGTCTTAAGCCTTGTGCTCATGATCTAAATCTCGAGCAAATGGCTGTAAATACGGCATTCCCTCACGTTGACTTAGAGGAGGAAATCTACATGCTTCAACCAAAGGGGTATGAAGTAAAAGGTAAGGAGAAAATGGTTTGCAGATTAAAGAAGAGCTTGTATGGTTTAAAGCAAGCATCAAGACAATGGTACTTGAAGTTTGATCGATGGATGTTGGATCATGGATTCACAAGATACAACTCGGATCACTGCGTCTACACGAAGAATTTGAGAGATGGGAAATTCATCATCCTAATGTTGTATGTTGATGACATGTTGATTGCAAGTGCTAACATGCAGGACATCAAAGACCTAAAAGAGGAGTTGTCTAAATCTTTTTCAATGAAAGATTTAGGTGCTGTAAAGAGGATATTTGGTATGAAAATATCAAGGGACAGGACGAAGAAGACAATAAAGCTATCTCAAGAAGATTACATCAAGAAGGTACTAGAAAGGTTTGCAATGCAAAATGCAAAACTAATTCTACACCTTTGGCTGGTCACTTCAAACTAACGAAGGATATGTGTCCAAAGAAACAAGAGGAGGTAGCCTATATGTCTAAAGTTCCATATGCTACAGCGGTAGGTTCTCTAATGTATGCTATGGTCTGGACAAGGCCAGACATTGCACATGCAGTGGGAGTTGTGAGTAGGTTCATGGACAACCCAGGTAAAGAGAATTGGCAAGCTGTGAAGTGGATACTTAGGTATCTAAAAGAGACAAAAACAAATGCTTTGTATTTTGGAGGAACGGATATTTTTCTAGAAGGGTATGCTGATGCAGATATGGCAGGTGACAAAGATACTCGAAGGAGCGCTACCGGCTATGTGTTCATGGTTGGAGGCACAGCAGTAAGTTGGGCTTCAAAACTACAGAAAGTGGTCTCACTTTCTACCACGGAAGCAGAGTATATAGCAATGACGGAGGCAAGCAAAGAAATTATGTGGCTTCATAGATTCTTAGAAGAGCTTGGATTCAAACAAGACAATTGTGTCTTGTACAGTGATAGCCAAAGCGCTATCCATCTTGCAAAGAACTCAGTCTTTCATTCAAGGACAAAGCATATTGAGGTGAGATATCACTTCATACGCACTCTTTTGGAAGAGGGACAGCTAAAGCTAGGAAAGGTGCATACAAGTGAAAATCCTGCAGACATGTTTAAAGGTGGTCAACAAGGAGAAGTTGAGCTTTTGCTCATCTTCAATCGGCATTCAAGCATAAGAAGCCAGAATAGAAAGCAGTCACAGGTTTGGTTTGGAGATCAGTCTCCAAGTGGGAGATTGTTAAGTATGGAGCCTGATTTACCCTTGTAATTTTCTATGGTAAAAGTGCACATTTGTAAGGCCCTCATTATGAGGAGAAGCCATCCTGCGTGAAGGAAAATCACTCGCCGGAAACCAAAATATTCACGGCCAAAAATCAGAGGCCTCGGGGGCGCAAGCCCCAGAGACTTTTTTTCCCTCACCGAAATATTCCTTTTCGTCGGAATATCATGGCCGGAAAGTGGTCAGAAAACAATCGGTCGGTTGGCCGGAAGTCAATGGCCGGTGGCCGAATTCAAAAGCAGATTTGTCTACACAAGGGTGGCCACACATGGGCGGATTAGAGGGTGTGATTTGGACTTATTCACATAAGGGCGGCTACACATGACTGCCTCTCATGAGATAAGGCAGCCCTTTTGGCCTATAAAAGGAGGCCATTTCTACACACATTTCATAGTGTGAAGTTGATGCAACAAGGTGAGTGTGAGGGGGTGAGAGTGAAGCAAGGCGGGAGCTCCATTAAGGGTATAATCCCTTTGTAAACTACTTCTTGTTTTGAAGTACTAAAGCCATTGAGTGGCTGCTTTCCCGTGGACATAGCCCACATTCGGTGAACCACGTATATCGTGTGTACTCTCTCTCTCTCTCTCTCTCTCTCTCTCTCTCTCTCTCTCTCTCTCTCTCTCTCTCTCTCTCTCTCTCTACTCTATAATCTCGTGTATGTAAATCTGTCTCTCTCCATTAAGTAATCTACTCAATTATCTATTTAGCTACGTCTTATTTCCTAACACCTTTTTGGCTAATATGACCTAGATGGCAATGCCACAACTCAGTAGACGGCAGCTTGTCTATAGATATGTAATCATGACCAACATTTGACACATGCATGGAATACAAAGTACCATGCTTCTGTCCTCTGAGTACAACAAGATTACCTTTGCATACTATCCACGAACCATTGCCAAATGTGGTGTTGTAGCCCAAATCATCAAGTTGACCAACAGAAATTAAGCTTTTAGTCAACTTGGGCACATGTCTGACATTACATAAAGTGAATAGCGTGCCATTCCTTAGATGCAATTTGACATTTCTGACACCCTCAATGTCTAGTTCATAAGCATCACCAAGTCTCACTTTTCCACAAGAGTGAGAATAAGTAGAGAACCACTCTCTATGTGGTGTCACATGGAAACTTGCACCAGAATCTACTATCCAATTCTGTGCATACTGCGCATCTTCTATAACAAGAGTCTCGACAGGTAGATCTGCTGTGAAGAACAATACATCAGAGGTAAGTGGAATAACAACCGCTGGAAGAGTCTCTACGATAGGAGCATTTGAGGACTCTAGCACATTGATCTCCTCTAACTTTGCTTTGCCCTTGTTTGAATCATCAAACTTAGAAGTTTCACCGAATTGTTTATCCTTCTTGCTTTGCTGCAATTTCTTGCAATCCTTCTTCACATGCCCTTTTTTATGGTAGTGATAGCACTTGACATTACGCATAGAATCCCGAGACTTACTGTGTGAGCCCCCACGTTCCTTGCTTTTGGCACGACATTGAGTGCGACCCTTCTGTCTATCACTAGGAACGTACGCATTACCATCCTTCTACCTTCGAGATATTTCTTTCAAATATCCTCGCTAAACAAACTCCCAAGGACGTCATTGTACACTAGACCGGTACCAGGTGCTGAGTTGCTAATTGCAATACAGAACGTATCCCAAGACGAGTGTAAACTGCATAGCAAGAATATGCATTTGATTTCCTCATCGAAGACCAAACCGTGAGTGGTCAACTGAGTAAAAATGATATTGAACTCATTAATGTGAGTAGAAATAGTGCCCTCTTCCTTCATAAAAAGGTCAAACAGCTTCTTCATCAAGAAAACCTTATTAGTGGCACTTTTGTTCTCATAACTCGAACACAACTTATCCCATACATCTCTAGTAGTCCTTTCTCCAACTATAGTAAAGTACACAGATTCAGCCAAATGCAAACGGAGGGTAAATTTGGCCTTAGCATCAAATTTCTCTCACTCAATATCTGTGTACTCGCCCTCTGGGCGCTCCATGATAGGATCCAACTGGCCTTTTTGTATAAGAACATCTTGAATCTGCTCTTTCCAGATAGCAAAATTCGTCCCATCAAATTTCCGGATATTGTAAATATCCTTTTCACCACTAGATGACATGGCTGCAAGCTAAAGATAATATGGTGATAAACACTTGTAAATCCTAGAAAAAATTCAACAAAGTTTCCCCAGAAAAACTGACAGTATCTCAACCCAAAACTGTCACAAGAGATCAGTGACGCATCAAAAGTAATGCTCTCAAAGCATAAGATAGGAGCATAAACCACTAACTGTGCATAAAAAGTCAGAAGCTCACCCAAGACTGCCAACACGGTGTAATGCACCTAGACCTCTCTGTACATGTCCTATGGCGAGGCCACGAAAAAGGGGTACTCCAACAACCTGTATCACCAAAAGGATCTCAAGATTCGAGAATCCCCTATCTCAAGAAAACCCCAGGCCATCGACTCTCACAAAAGGTTATGCAGACAAGAAACCAGCCCAGTCTCAGAAAGGGCCTCCGAACCGAGTCTCAGAAACGTTCGGGACTGCCAGAAACAAGCCAAATTGGCTCCTGAAAAGGTACATATGGTAGTTTTCTCAACTCAACGTACATCCACTGTCAACAATACTGCAGGGTGAAGTATACGCGCACAAACAGGCACCAAACAAAATGTGCAAGCAGTAAACAAATCCATGTGGGGAGTAAAACCACTCTCAAAAGAGATCGAGCACTATCAAAAGTGCCAAGATAACGCATATCCGCATCAAATACTCCCACTGAGATCTATGATGATGCTTAACACTGCAACCTGTAAGAAACCTGGATATCCTGTATGTATGCAAGAACCAAGGAGATGGATGCCTGAAAAACCCGAGACAATGTCAATGCATGGGCCCACAAACATCACTATGCACAAGCTGCAACCTACATGTGTCCCGAACTGAACGATCCTTTGGAAACTTAGAACGCTGCATCTTACCCAAAATACAGGCATCACAAACCATATCAGATTTTTGCAAACGCAGCAAACTGGCAAAATTTAGATGACCAAAATGTGCATGCCAATATTTTGCATCTGAAATAGCCCTTGAATCTGCAACTGCATTTGCACAATTTTATCCACACTTGTCATATAAAGTGAGCTTATACAACCCCCAGCACAAAAGCCCAGATGCAACGATTTCATGACCAAAACTCAGATCATGAACTATACATCTATCATCTACAAATTTGACTACAAGTCCAAGTCTAGCAAGTGCAGATACAGACAAAAGATTCTTCTTGATCCCAGGTAGATAAACAAGTGTGAAAGAGCTGCCATTAGCAGGAGTAAGCAATATCTTTCCAACTTCCTGAACCGGATAAGAGGCATTGTTGGCACAAGTGACTGAATACCCATGAGGGACAGACTCGAGAGAGGTGAACAATTCACGAGGTGAGGTAATGTGCTTTGTAGCACCACTGTTGAAATACCACACATGTGAATCTGCAGCAACTGACATGCACGCATCATGGATAGTAGGATTGTAAGTACACTTTGCACTAAAAGCCCATTCTACATCAACATCAGCATTACAGTCTCCTTTTACAGAAGTCTCAACAATGGCTGCATTTGTAGTGGAACCAACATTTACAATGGAACCACACTCTTTCTTCTTAGCCTCTTTGGCCTTTAACTTAGGACACTGCTTGATCAAGTGATCATTAGCTTTACAATAATGGCAACGCGTCTTCTTTTTGCCCTTATCACCAGAATTGCCAGACGATGTGCTGCCAGAAGAAGCATTGGGAAGAGAAGTTTTGCCACTTGCAGCAGAACCATAGGAAGTGGCTAGATTACAGTTACCACCCTTTCTTCGAGAAGCAATAAAAGCCTGTTCAACTGCACGTTGTCTAGTCCTTTTTTTTTTGGAAAGAGACTCTTGCAACAGCAATGTGCATAATGCATCAAACTTGACAATTTCTGGATTTCCTTGGGTCATAAGTCTCCAAGTACTAGCAAAAGTCTAGTAAGAATCTGGTAAGGAATCAAGAATAGTCTGCACAAGGGAACTGTCTGAAATGACTTCACCTGCAGAAATAAGTTGCTCATTGATATCCTTGACACTAGAAATGAAAGTTTCCATATCATCTTCCTCATGCATAATCTTCGACTCCAACTATTTACGCAGCAAAGCAATTTTAGCCTCATTGCCACTTGCATAAAGATCAGCCAAAATATCTGAACCCTGTTTTGCATATTTTGTTGAATGCATGTGAGGAGCAATGGTGCGCTTCATAGACAACGCAATCAATGTATGAGCCTACGCATCCTTTATATCCCAACGAGCTTGTTCTGTCGTCGTAGGCAAAACAACTCTAATAGCAACAATCCTGTTGTTGCTGCAAGACCTGCAACATCCTCAACATCGCCTACATCCTCAAAACCACGACGTACATCAATGCCCTGCACAATATTCCAGACGCCCTTTGACACAAAAACGTGTTCATCATATAAGCCCACATAGGGTAATTGTCCCCATCCAACCTGTCCTCAACAACAAACATCTTGAAGACATGTGTGTTGTAGTCAACCATGGTAAGTGTTGCACCTGATGTGAAAACTACCCGAAAATAGGAGGAACAGAGCGGGAACAACACGCTATATAGCACAAACCGTAGAAGACTGTAAGGCACCTGTTATGCAGAAAACGGCTCTGACAGAAATTTTACACAAAATGACAAAATTGCCTATGCAGACCTACCTGTAGTGGAAACGAAGGCCAAAATGAGCCCGAATCAGACCTGCGAGCGCTCGCCAAACCTCACTGTAATCGGAGAGATTGAGCAGGCGTGTGTTGGAGCAGCTGGTGACACACAGCTTGGATAAGATGAAGAAAGCTCAAGGCACACAATAGAGAGTGTGTTACTTGGTGGGCAATAAAAAGAGAGATTGTTGGGTTAAAGGCCCGTGTGCTCGGCTGCCCGTTGTTCAGCCGCCCATGTACAGCCATTCATTTACTCATTCATAATAACTATACTCATAACTACACATTGTAGTGTGAGTACCGCCCCGCCATACACTGTGTCTATCTCCTTCTTCGTGTTGGCTCTCTGTGTGTGTGCTCTCCGATCCCAACAAGTGGTATCAGAGCTTGGTAGTGAGAGCATTGAGAGCTTCATCATCATTGTTGAGTGTGTTGAAACTTGCTGCTGTTTCATTGCCGTTTTTCGGTTTCGCGCACGCGCGCATTTCTAAAGAGCATAAGGTTTTTCTGAGCTTGGCATTGGAAGGTTCAGCACTCCGCGAGTATTTTCATCAGGTGTCCTGCTATTTAACCCCCCTTTCGGAGCCATTCGTGCCATCAGAAATCCCATCCGAGCTACAGACTAGGAGCTGCGTTTTTCAGCTCTCTTTGGTAGTTTTCTACTGCCAGAGCTTCCATAGCCATTACAGGTGCCATTGTTGTAGTGTCTTCCACTTAAGTGAGCCCACAACTCATTTGAGAGTGTGTAGCCTCTTCTTGGAGTGGCCTCATACACACAGATAGAGTGGGAGTTTTGGCGACATTGTCTTCTTCAACTACAGGTACAGGTACAGGTACAGGTGCAGGTACAGGTACAGGTACGGGTACAGGTTACAGGTTACAGGGAGCTTTGGATACAGGTTTCTTCTGTGGTTACAAAACATGTATTTTGACTGTGGGACATCCATGTATATGGTTGTGGTTTGAGTGGGAGCTTCTACTCTTCTGGGCAGTCTGTTTATGCGTGTTCTTGAGCTACAGGTTTACATCATCTATGTATGTTGATGGATGTGGATATGGCAGTTTGACAGACACTCTTTATGCATGATATTGTGGAGATTTGGTTCACTTATACATAGAGCGGGTTTGCTCTTGCTTGCAGTGTTGCGGTTTGAGTACGGACAGGTACTTGGTTGACAGTAGAGATTGGACTTCGTTGAGCTTGTGCATTGGTTATATGCTCACTTGGATCCATTTATGCTCACGGATTTGTGTAAGCTTGGTCAGCTTATGTCTCTATTGTGGTTATTCAGACATGGAGTATGTTTATGCCTCTATGACAGCTCATTGTTGATGCATTTTGTGGCACGGTTTGCCTAGGCCGGTTGAGTTACAGGTGTCACGGGTTTATGCATTTGTTTGTGGATTTCTACGTACGTTTTTTGACCATATTATGGGCTGATTTATACGCTATGCGTTTGCTCTTTGATTGAGCAGCAGGTGTTGTCATATTTGCAACACTACTTTGTTGTGGCAGTTTGTTGGTTGGTTACAGGTTTCTCATTGTTGCATTCTTGTTGTAATGGGCACTAAAGAGGACACAGTTTTCAATATTGAGAAGTTGGATGGTGCTAACTTCTCATATTGGAAAGATCAGATTTGGGATGTCTTGGTGCAGAAGAAACAGATTCGACCTCTAAAGTTGCAAGGAGTTAAGCCAGAGAACATGGAGAGGGATGATTGGGAGGAGTTGGATGAGATGTGCAGGTCTACCATTAGGCTTTCCCTTTCAAAGTCTGTTTATTACAATGTGAAAGATGCACAGGGTGGAGCTTATGAGCTATGGCAGCGGATTTGCGATATGTATGATAAGCATTCGGCTGCTTCTATGGTGTATTGGATTAAAAAGCTTATTGATTTGCGAATGGAGGAAGGTGCTTCCATGAATGCGCATTTGAATGAGTTCAATACAATTTTCAGCCAACTTGCTCCGCAGAAAATTACGTTTGAGGACAATGTAAAAGCTATGTTTTTACTTGTCACGTTGCCTGAGTCATGGGACACATTTAGGACAGCCATAAGTAACTCGGTTCCTGCGGATGAGTTGACAAGTACTAATGTGGAGTCTAGTCTTCTCACGGAAGAGATTAATCGAAAGAATAATGCAGGTAGTAAGTCTTCTAGTGCAATGGTTGTCAGAGGCAGGACTATGGACAAGTATAAGTCCAACAGGGGTAAATCTAGAAGCAAGTCCCGTGCAGGCACAAGTAAAAAGGATGTGGAATGTTTTCATTGTGGTAGAAAAGGCCATTTCAAAAAGGATTGCTACAAGTGGAAAAGGGAAAATGGAGATGGTAAGAAGAAAGACCATGATGCTAAGGACAAGCCTAAATCCAATGTCAAGATTGAGGAGTTAAATGCAACACAGGGAGAGTGTAGCTCTCAAGATGACCATGTATGTGCTCCGACTAGTGCTACTAGTGAAGAGATTGGTGATGTGTTGCTTGCATCCTATTTTGATGACGCTTTTCTTCTCACTCATGAGCGTAGTATGCCTATGGATTGGGTCATTGACAGTGGTGCTTCTTTTCACGTTACGCCTCATAGGTCGTGGTTTCATGACTATGATGCTTCGAGCACAGGTACTGTCAGGATTGCCGATGGGCGTTCTATGCAGATTCATGGCATTGGGGATATTCATTTGGCTATGCCAAACTCTACTACGTTTGTCTTGCAGCGTGTGCGTCATGTGCCGGCTCTTGCAAAAAGCTTGATTAGTGTGGGTCAGTTGGATTCACTTGGTTTCAATGTATCTTTTGGTGATGGAGGTTGGAAGATCACTAAGGGCAGCCTTGTTTTGGTTAAAGGTGCTAAGAGGAATACGTTGTATTCCCTTTGTGTAGCTAGTGTGGTTGATCACATTGTGGGGATCACTGAGCAACCTCCTGCTTCTTTATGGCATCAGCGTTTGGGGCATATGTCACTAAAAGGTTTGAAGTTGTTGGCACGTGCGGATTACATTCCCATTTCAGATTTTGGTGGTTTTGAGTTTTGTGAGCATTGCCTTTATGGTCGACATGCTCGGTCTTCTCATAAGAAAATTGTTCCACACAGATCTTTGGAAAAGCTAGCTTTGGTGCATAGTGATGTATGTGGGCCGATGCCCAATGCTTCTCTTGGAGGTGCTATGTACTTTGTTACGTTCATTGATGATGCTAGCAGGAAGGTATGGGCATACCCCATTCGTAAGAAGGATATGGTGTTTGATATATTTAAGCAATGGTTGGCTCTTGTTGAGAACCAATCAGGTTGTAAGTTGAAGTGCTTACGTACGGACAATGGGGGTGAATTTATGTCTCATGCTTTCACAACATTATGTGTTGAGAAGGGTATACGGCGCGAGCTTAGTGCTCCCTATACACCTCCTCAAAATGGTGTGGCAGAGCGCATGAACAGGACTATACAGTAAAAAGTCCGTAGTATGCTTTCTATGGCTGGTTTGTCAAATGGATTTTGGGCTGAAGCTGTTGCCACTTCTGTGCATTTGATAAATCGTTCACCTAGTGTTCCTTTGGGCTTCAAAGTGCCTGAAGAGGTATGGACAGGTTTTCCACCTTCGTATGGTCACCTTCGTGTTTTTGGTTGTGAAGCTTATGTACATGTACCTAAGGCAAAATGCAGCAAATTGGATCCAAAGAGCAAGAGATGTATCTTCTTGGGTTATGGTAGCTCTGGTGAGATGGGTTATTGATTGTGGGATCCTATTGACAGGAAGATTGTGCGTAGCCATGATGTTGTTTTTCATGAGGACTCTATGTATAGAGCATCACCGCGAACGGTTGAGGTTCGGCGTGTGATATTTGAGGAGGATGGTCATCGGTATGATGGTCCCATGGCTGCTCGTGGGCAGCCCATTGACCCTCAAGTGGGAGATCAGCCCTTGTTGGGAGATCATGTAGATGTGGGACAGCCAGATGCACCTCCTGCACAGTCTTTGAGGCGTTCAGAGCGGCGTGCAAGACAGCCTCAGCGTTTTGTGCCTTCTATGGATTATGTATTGTTGACTGATTGCGGGGAGCCATCATGTTATGATGAGGCCATGTCTAGTGTTGACAAGCTCAAGTGGGAGCGCAGGCTATGCAGTCAGAGATGGATTCGTTGATCCAAAATGAAACGTGGGAGCTTACTCCTTTGCCAAAGGGCAAGAAGGCACTACCATGCAAGTGGGTTTACAAGATAAAATTGTGTTCAATGGATGCAAAGCCTAGGTACAAAGCAAGGCTTGTGGCTAAAGGATTCAAGCAACAGAAGGGCATTGATTTTGACGAGATCTTCTCCCCAGTGGTGAAGATGTCTACTTTGCGTATGTTGTTTGCTTTGGTAGCTACAGAAGACATGGAGTTGAAGCAAATGGATGTAAAGACAGCTTTCTTACATCCGGACTTGCACGAGGATTTGTACATGGAGCAACCAAGTGGGTTTGTTATTCATGGTTCAAAGAAGATGGTATGCCGGCTTCTTAAGACCTTGTATGGGCTGAAGCAATCATCTCGTGAATGGTATCGTAAATTTGATGCATTCATGAGTTCATTGGGCTATGTACGCAGTTATGAGGACCCATGCCTCTATACTCGCAAGGCTGCAAATGGTAGTCTTAATGTTTTGGTTTTGTATGTGGATGACATGCTGATCGCAGGGAAGTGTATTTCTGATGTGGATGCCTTGAAACATAGGCTACATGAGACCTTTTCGATGAAGGATCTTGGGGATGCCAGTCATATTTTGGGTATGCGGATCACTCGTGATCGTTCTCGCAAGATGCTCTTTCTTAGTCAGAAAGAGTACATTGACAGGGTGCTTGAGCGTTTTCATATGGAAGGGGGGAAGGCCATTAGTACCCCGTTGCCTCCATATGTAAAACTCAGCCATGATGACTGCCCTCAGACAGATTTGGAGACTACAGAGATGTCTCAGATTCCCTATGCGTCAGCTGTTGGTTCCTTGATGTATGCCATGGTGGCTACGCGTCCAGATCTTGCTCATGCAGTTGGTGTGGTTAGCAGGTACATGTCTAACCCGGGCAAGCGTCATTGGGATGCAGTGAGAGGTATTCTCAGATACTTGAGAGGGACTTCAGAGTTGTCCCTATGTTGTGGTGAGAAGGATATGTATGTTTGCGGATATACAGATTCAGACTATGCAGGGTCAGTGGACTCGAGGAAGTCTACTAGCGGCTATGTGTTCACAGTTGCAGGTGGATCGGTTTCGTGGGCATCACGTTTACAGCCATGCGTTGCTTTGAGCACTACAGAGGCTGAATATATGGCTGCCACTGAGGCTGCCAAGGAGGCCGTATGGCTCTCACGACTAGTGGGAGATCTTGGTATGGCTGGTGATGCTCCGATTCTACATTGTGATAGCCAGAGTGCCATAGCGTTGGCCCGGAATCCTGTCTTCCATGCGAAGACAAAGCACATTGAGGTGAGGTATCACTTCATACGAGAGGTGCTAGAGGACAAGCGCATAGAGCTTGTCAAGGTACACACTGACGATAACCCTGCTGATCTACTCACGAAGTCGTTAGCCTCACAGCGGTTTGCACACTGTAGATCGCTGATGGGTATGGCTTGACTTCTTTTGCTGTACTTTGGCCACTTTAAAGGCACACTGCCTTTAAGTGGGAGATTGTTGGGTTAAAGGCACGTGTGCCCGGCTGCCCGTTGTTCAGCCGCCCATGTACAGCCATTCATTTACTCATTCATAATAACTATACTCATAACTACACATTGTAGTGTGAGTACCGCCCCGCCATACACTGTGTCTATCTCCTTCTTCGTGTTGGCTCTCTCTGTGTGTGCTCTCCGATCCAAACAGAGATAGCCCTAGATTGATGGGCGTATATACAAAGCACGGGGGAAAAAACCTCCTAAAGAGGGAAAAAATTCCACGGCGGTCCTACTGTGTTTACACGCATCAGTACCACATGTTTATGGTAACAATAACGTGCATTCGCAGGGTATTAAAAAAACCCCTCTTTTAACATGTCTGAATGAATAAAATGACCCCTTATTTCAGGATTTTTTTCCAAAATAGAATATAAAAACCCCTTATTTTACTGTATCTCTGTTAAATTGCGTAAAATTATTGAATTTTAAAATCCCTCGTTTTGAACTCACGTTATACATTAACATGATTACATAGTGCACTCTCCGAGAGACCACATGAGAGTGAACCATAAAATGACATATTTTTAGCATTTGGTTGCTCATGTAGTTACCTACAATGTCTGTACATATCCATAAGACTCAAGATACAAAAATTTTCGACACGCTTTCCCTTCAAGTTTCTCTAAAATGTTCCACATGCACGTGCCTTTCTTGGACTTGAAACTTGACGCTTGAATTCCCATGTCCTTTTATTTTAAATCAATGCCTTTTATGCATGAAAATGAATTTGATAATGATCTTTGTTCCTACTTTCATCTAGCTTTATCAATGAATTTTGAGCATCTTCACACTCTTTATCAAACCACTTTTGTGTGATTTACCTTTGTTGATACCATGGGCAAAGAATTTTATGCTTAGTTGTTACTCCACATGGTAATGTAACATAAAGCTCTTTATGTGTTACATGCTGACTTTGGAGAGTAGCATATAGTCAATCACAATATTCCATTGTCCATGACTCCCTTGAAGTGTATGGCATATCAAATTGTTGTGTATCATGTTCCAGTGTTTTTGTGCGGACACTCATATCCCCAAAGACAATAACATCAACTTTGTCTTTTAAATAAGCAATGTCCTCCTCTAAATCAACAAATGGCTAATCTCTATCCATGCAAGCATAAAAGGGGGAATCACAATGAGGAATGTAGCAATCGGCTACAAATATGGGTGCTCTTTTTGGTGTCGTAATTTTTAGCCATACAAAACGTTTATGTTTGTCATCTACTACAATTGATACAAAATCTTCCAACCCTTTTTTAATGATACATGCTATCCCTCCTTGCCCTCTCCATTGCTTGAGACTCTTTGACCACATAAATGAATATACATTGTATTCCTCCAACACATCAATCTTTTTGGCATCATGCTCCCAAGTTTCAACAAGAAGTACAACATCAACTATGCTAGTTATTTCATCTATGCCAATCCCCATATTCCATGGATGTCCATTGCAATTCCAAAAACATACTTTCAATTGTAACTTGGCCTCATAGGTCAAGTGTTCCTATTTGATGGAGGGACTTGCCTCCTCGTTGGGAATTTTTCCTTCATGAGAAATATCCTTTTTTTTCCTTATTCATATCCTTATACAATTATACAAAAATTCTTGTTTCTCTCAACTATATCAAGGATAATCTTTCACTTGGTCTCATTGAGCATGGTGCATATGATTGTACATTCCCTCGATCAAAGAGCTCCTTGCTTACCCACTATGTGCCCCATAAACCATAACTCTTGACATGCCAAAATGAGTTTTGAAGAAATCTTTAATAAAAATGGCAAGAGAAGGAAGTGTCTCTAACTTCTCTTGCCATTTTTATGCCTTAGTATCATATGGAAGCTAATTTCATGCCAAACTACCACTCACCTTTGTATAATACTACATGCTTTTGTGCTATCACACTTACCACTTGTTTTTATCCTAATGAATTGGATTTTATGTATTTCCTTGCAGTTAAAATGATTCATAACATTAGTAATCTTTTAGGTTGTCAACCTTTAAAGATTCACTGGAAACATCATAAACCAAACTCACTTGGTGTTTGATAAAAATCCAAAGATTCAGCCTTGAGGATCTCCATAGATTTAGCCTTTGCAATTAGTCTAAGGTGCATCTCAAGACCTTGTGGTGCCAAAAGGATGATGCAACCTTTAGCAGTGTCAATCGAATTCTTTATAGGATCAAATGCACTTTACGGAACTAAAGCAAAAAGGAGTCTAACATCCTCTAAAATGGTGCAAGAATGCTAGCTAAAAGGGAGATGTGGGCTATCTTGAACATAGCTTGAGGACCCCTAATTATCCATTTTCACACACCTCTTAAGGAGGAGTGGTGGATACTTCTCAAGAGAAAAGTGGTGGGTAAAAAAGTAAAGCAAAGCTCCAAAAGAGAATGAAATTTCAATCAAAGGAAATATCTTACGATAGAGAGTTGATCTGTAAAAATGGCCCAATTTTTGGACCAAAATAGCACTATTTATAAGTTTTGTGTATATTTATTTTGAATAGAGGAGTAAAAAAGGGGGAAAAACACAAATTACTTCTAGACAAAAGGCTAATTTGTAGCCTACAGAGCACGGCTTCTCCCTGTCAAAAGGCTCACTACTCTTTCTCTTCGCCCACAAAAATATCCATAGTTATTTTTAGGCGAAGGTCGGGCAAAACAAAACTTCTAAGTAATTACCCAAGAGCTCGATAAATTCAAGGTGTATTTTTCACATCACATCCTCTCCATACCTTCAAAAGAGGAGCCTTTTTCCTCTATTCAGCAAAAAGCGGTTAATCGAAGGCAATTCTTTGCAAGAAATCCATATAAAGACTCTAATATTTCTCGGTATTTTAATGATACATGCTATCCCTCCTTGCCCTCTCCATTGCTTGAGACTCTTTGACCACATAAATGAATATACATTGTATTCCTCCAACACATCAATCTTTTTGGCATCATGCTCCCAAGTTTCAACAAGAAGTACAACATCAACTATGCTAGTTATTTCATCTATGCCAATCCCCATATTCCATGGATGTCCATTGCAATTCCAAAAACATACTTTCAATTGTAACTTGGCCTCATAGGTCAAGTGTTCCTATTTGATGGAGGGACTTGCCTCCTCGTTGGGAATTTTTCCTTCATGAGAAATATCCTTTTTTTTCCTTATTCATATCCTTATACAATTATACAAAAATTCCTGTTTCTCTCAACTATATCAAGGATAATCTTTCACTTGGTCTCATTGAGCATGGTGCATATGATTGTGCATTCCCTCGATCAAAGAGCTCCTTGCTTACCCACTATGTGCCCCATAAACCATAACTCTTGACATGCCAAAATGAGTTTTGAAGAAATCTTTAATAAAAATGGCAAGAGAAGGAAGTGTCTCTAACTTCTCTTGCCATTTTTATGCCTTAGTATCATATGGAAGCTAATTTCATGCCAAACTACCACTCACCTTTGTATAATACTACATGCTTTTGTGCTATCACACTTACCACTTGTTTTTATCCTAATGAATTGGATTTTATGTATTTCCTTGCAGTTAAAATGATTCATGACATTAGTAATCTTTTAGGTTGTCAACCTTAAAGATTCACTGGAAACATCATAAACCAAACTCACTTGGTGTTTGATAAAAATCCAAAGATTCAGCCTTGAGGATCTCCATAGATTTAGCCTTTGCAATTAGTCTACGGTGCATCTCAACACCTTGTGGTGCCAAAAGGATGATGTAACCTTTAGAAGTGTCAATCGAATTCTTTATAGGATCAAATGCACTTTATGGAACTAAAGCAAAAAGGAGTCTAACATCCTCTAAAATCGTGCAAGAATGCTAGCTAAAAGGGAAATGTGGGCTATCTTGAACATAGCTTGAGGACCCCTAATTATCCATTTTCACACACCTCTTAAGGAGGAGTGGTGGATACTTCTCAAGAGAAAAGTGGTGGGTAAAGAAGTAAAGGAAAGCTCCAAAAGAGAATGAAATGTCAATCAAAGGAAATATCTTACGATAGAGAGTTGATCTGTAAAAACGACCCAATTTTTGGACCAAAATAGCACTATTTATAAGTTTTGTGTATATTTATTTTGAATAGAGGAGTAAAAAAGGGGGAAAAACACAAATGACTTCTAGAAAAAAGGCTAATTTGTAGCCTACAGAGCACGGCTTCTCCCTGTCAAAAGCCTCACTACTCTTTCTCTTCGCCCACAAAAATATCCATAGTTATTTTTAGGCGAAGGTCGGGCAAAACAAAACTTCTAAGTAATTACCCAAGAGCTCGATAGATTCAAGGTGTAATTTTCACATCACATCCTCTCCATACCTTCAAAAGAGGAGCCTTTTTCCTCTATTCAGCAAAAAACGGTTAATCAAAGGCAATTCTTTGCAAGAAATCCATATAAAGACTCTAATATTTCTCGACAAATTACTACACAAACCCAAGTGTGAGAGGCTTCTACATTATATAAATGTAGCCTGAAATTTTCCTATTACTAGCTAAAAATTATCTCTATAATCATCACCTCGTTGACCCTTCAAGAATGAAATAGGCATCGAAAACTCTATACTCTTGACACCTATCAAGGTGTGCAGGGAAGAGCGTGATTGCTGAGAGAGAGAGACACACACACACACAACACACACACACACACACACACACACACACACACACACACACACACACACACACACACACACACACACACACACACACACAGAACAAGATGTGAAATTTTCCTATTACTACCTAAAAATTATCTCTATAATCATCACCTCATGGACCCTTCAAGAATGAAATAGGCATCGAAAACTCTATACTCTTGACACCTATCAAGGTGTGCAGGGAAGAGAATGATTGTAGAGAGAGAGAGAGAGAGAGAGAGAGAGAGAGAGAGAGAGAGAACAAGATGTGTCAGTAAACCTCTATACAAGAGCGGTAGCATATACATGACCCCAGCTTAAGGAGTGTATTTTTGCACACAGTTTTAATTTCTCTATTCATAATTGAAAGTCAGGAGGGGGTGCACCCTCAAGAAATCTAGCATTCTACACTGTGTGTAGATGTTAGTTTTTGAATATCTTTATCATGAGTAAATTCATTAATTAGGCAACATTAATAAAATTTATCAATTGCAAGTTTTAGTCTAGTTACATTGTCCTCTCAACTTTGCTTTGCTATCTAGATTTTTAGCATTTTACAGTTTTAGCAATGTCCCTTTCCAAACCTCCACCCTTCCATTAAAGTCCAACAATATATCAAAAGTCCATCAATAGTATCAATATCATTGCATGTAGAAAAGCTTCCCTGGGTCTACCCAGTAGATGATTTCCTTGATATTGTCCCATTTTAAATTGTCACTATCGATAGTCTTGCTTTCATTGTGGATAGCTCCACTACTATAATGAATATTTCCTCTACATCCATTTCTTTGATATCCATCAAATCCTTTGGTATCTCTAAAATTTTCCTTAATGCGGGATTTCAATGGAGCAACCAATCTCAACATTCCTTGTTGAAAAAGTTTGGAGCTGCTATATGAGAGCTACCTTTATCTCAATCATCCGCTCTTTCAATGCTACTTCATATCATATCTTTTGTTTCTCCTTACGGTTGTCTTTATAGGGAAGATCAAGTTGAAAATCCTGAAATATCTTTCAACAAACATAAGTGCATTTAGCCAATGATAAATACTGAAATGATGTTATCTGAAGAATTATGGAGAGAAATTGCATTATGGACAAAAAGGAAAGTTTGGTATAAAAACCTATATAGAGAAGCTTTTATAAAGAAAACTGAAGACACAAGTTGTATTCCTAGTGGAGAAGCAAGTAGGGTAAGTGGAGAATCCACGGGTAAATCTTGTCAAGATATTTAGTATTCCATACCACTATGAGTCTTGACCCATAACTAAGAAAACGGGGTGCGTCCTACGAAGGACTAAAATATGTGCGTAAAGCACAAATTGCCAACGCTGAAGTGTTAAAGCTTTTAGCCTTAATGGGTGTGCACGAATTTGGAGGCCAAAGCGTGGTGTAATAGGCGCCAAAGGGCAGTTGCGAATGGGTGCAAATAGCAACATAGGGCATCTTTGAAGCTTGCAAAAGATGAAAGGAGAGCTCAAGCCTCTAGGGGAGGGTGCTCCCCCCTTGGATCGGAGAACCCCTCGAGGGCTTCAAGCACTCAAGCAAGAGAGAAGAGAGAAGAAGAAGAGAATTTTAGCGTAGTTAAAATTACTAGCTAAAAATTAGCTCTATAATCATCACCTCCTTGAGCTTTCAAGAATGAAATAGGCATCAAAAACTCTAGGCTCTTGACACCTATCAAGGTGTGCAGGGAAGAGCATGATGAGAGAGAGAGAGAGAGAGAGAGAGAGAGAACAAGATGTGCCAGTAAACCTCTATACAAGAGTGGTAGCATATACATAACCCCAACTTAAGGAGTGTATTTTTGCACATAGTTTTAATTTCTCTATTCATAATTGAAAGATAGGCGTAGAAAAAACTCTATTCTTTTACAATTAGTGGTGCGAATTCCAGAAGAGAGAGAAGAGAGAGAGAGAGAGAGAGAGAGAGAGAGAGAACAAGATGGTGCCAGTACCTATATCAAGGAAATGGGTATTACATAAACCCACTTAAGGAGTGTATTTTTGCAATAGATTTTAATTTCTCTATTCATAATTCAAAGTCAAGAGGAGGGAGACCCCCTAAGGGAGGAGCACCCTCAAGAAATCTAGCATTCTACACTCTAGTAGAATTTTTGTTGTGGATGAAATGTAACATAAGTAAAAAATTAGGCAACATTAATAAAATTTATTAATTCCAAGTTTTAGTCTAGTTACATTGTCCTCTCAACTTTGCTTTGCTATCTAGATTTTTAGCATTTTATAGTTTTACAATGTCCCTTTCCAAACTCTCCACCTTCCATTGAAGTCCATCAATAGTATCAATATCATTGCATGTGGAAAAGCTTCACCGGGTCTACCCAATACACGATTTCCTTGATATTGTCCCATTTTAAGTTGTCAATGTCGATAGTTTTTGCTTTCATTGTGGATAGCTCCACTATTGTAATGAATATTTCCTCTACGTCTATTTCTTTTATATCCATCAAATTCTTTGGTATCGCTAAAATTTTCCTTAATGCGGGATTTCAATGGAGCAACCAATCTCAACATTCCTTGTTGAAAAAGTTTGGAGCTGCTATATGAGAGCTACCTTTATCTCAATCATCCGCTCTTTCAATGCTACTTCATATCATATCTTTTTTGTTCTCCTTACTTTCATCAAGCTCCTTGCTCAACCATGTCATTCTTTAGCGTAGGAGTTACACACTTCTTTGAGCTCATCATCCAAATATTCTTATTTCATGGCCATTAATTCCTTCCTTGCCTAAGTCTTCCAACTAAGCTAGTTTGCTCTTCATATCCCTCTTTTCTCTCTTCTAAAATTAAGAATTTGTATGTTTTTGTTGTCAATTGCCTTAGTCACTTGCAAATGGATTTATTTTGGTATATTTATGATCTAGAGAGATGTTTCTCTATATGTGCTAATGCAACCCCCTCCTAATATGTATGTTGATGACTGTTGTCCCCAACTAAATTTGATCTTTATTTTCTTTTGTGCTAGCTATGGGGTTGTTCCTTCCTCCTTTGTGCTTGGCTTCTCATCTAATGAGACATGTGTAGCATTCATCACCTCATTCTTTAAAACTTTTTGTAGTGGGTCCATAGGTCGTAATACATAATTCTTACTTATAGTTGTGACCATATTTAGAAGTTTTGACCTTGGTAGTGGTGGCTCATGATCTAATTTTCTATTATTATGGGTAATGTCTTTTTGAGATGTTAAGGCCAAGCAACAATTCCAATTGTTGAGTTTTTTTGGGTTGATCAACAAAATACATATTTCTATCCTGTGATAGTATCTGACTTAAGGTTGTCATTATAGGAAAGATCTAGTAGAAAATCTTGAGATATCTTTCAACAAGCATTATAAATAAAATTGAAGACACAAGTTTGTATTCCCAGGGAGAAGCAAGTAGGGTAAGTGGAGAATCCACGGGTAAATCAACTCAAAATATTTAGTATTCCATACCACTATGAGTCTTGACCACCATGAAAGGAATTCTTCCCTTGTAATCTCAAGCATAGGCCACTCTCTCACCTCGCTTACCTTTATCGAGTCCAATCAAATTGTTGGGAATGGAGAGAGAGAGAGAGAGAGAGAGAGAGAGAGAGAGAGAGAGGAGAGAGAGAAGAGAGAGAGAGAGAGAGAGAGAGAGAGAGAGAGAACATGACTCAAGACAGTGGGCAACACTTGCATGGTAATTTCAAGAACACCCACGAAAGTGTACATAGGTGGTACCGTGTATAGCCTTAGCAAGTGCGTGTGACATCATTAACTAGGTTAATTCAATGTGACATATCAACCAAGCTAGAGAGGTATTCAATAGAGTTCACAAACCCCACTTCAGCTCATAAGGTGAGTCATAGTGTAATGTGACATAATCCACCAAGCTAGAGAGGTATTCAATAGAGTTAGCAAACCCCACTTCAACTCATAAGGTGAGTCAAACCTATGAGGTGAAACATAGCTCCAAAAAAGGTGATTGTATTGGAAAAGAAATGTAGGAATTTTGGCATAGACTACTTAGGCTCAGAGGTGATGATGCTCGAGCATGACACTAAAATAGCTTTCTATGCATGGCTCACATGTTGAATAGAAGATAGCATTCCTCAGAGGCATAAGCTCCTACCATTCAGAGGTTGCCCTACACATGTGTTGGGCACACTTAGAGGTTGATAACACTCTACCATAATACAAGTCCTTTAGGATAGAGTAAAAAATATGTGTCCACAGACTAAACTCAAAATAGAAGTTTCGGGGTGTTTGATGAATGAAAAATGATGGGCAATCTTATATTTAAGGCCTCACAATAATTATATAGTAGGTGAAAGGAGATCTGTGGGAAATAACCTTTGAAAGTTATTCATGCCCTACAGTACAATGCAAAAAATTGAAATTTTTTTCTAGATTTTTTAAAGATTTTGGTGAGCTTTTAGAAATGCCCTTGCAGTGCCTTTTTTGCTTTGAATTTCATGGAAACCAATTGTTCCTTTTCTAACCATTAAGCAGCTTAAACAGTATGACCTAATCGTTTGCAAAATATGCATTTTTGTACTTTGCCTTTGGTGATAAAGGCTTTTGCAGAAGAATCAAATATAGCTACCTTCCTTCTTCTAACTTCATCTGAGAGAATATCATTCATCTCTTTGTTGGGCATCTCTCTGCCAACCGTCAATGATGTGATAATTGTTGGAATTAGGGTTGCAGAGAAACACACACAGCTTGGAGAAGACGAAGGAAGCTCAAGGCACACAATAGAGAGTGTGTTACTTAGTGTGCAATGGAAAGATAGATAGCCCTAGAGTGATGGGCGTATATGCAATGCACGGGGGAAAAAACCTCCTAAAGAGGGAAAAAATGCCCCGGCGGTCCTAGTGTGTTCACACACATCACTACCACATGTATATGGTAACAAATCCCCCTGGAGTGATGCGGTGAACGAGAGCTGGCACATGAGTAAAGGGAAGTGCCATGCCCTGAGGACAGGATCAGTCCACAAAGGGGAGTAAGCCCAAAGCTTTGCGGAAAGCTTCAAGCTTCTCACGAGACAATGCCTTTGTGAAAAGACCTGCAAGGTTGTCCTGTGTTGGCACATAAGCTAAGCTGATCTCTCCTGCTGAGAGCCTCTCCCTGACATAGTGGTAATGCACCTCAATGTGCTTTGTGCGAGCATGAAAAACTGGGTTCCTCGTAACTGCCAATGCGCTCTGACTGTCAGTGTAGATAGTGTTGGCAGTGTCCTGTCCAACACCCAAATCAGCCATAAGGCGTCTGAGCCATACACACTCAACCGTAGCTGTGAAGACTACCCTGTACTCAGCCTCACAACTCGAAGTGGCCACAGTAGGTTGCTTCTTTCTCAACCATGATATACATGAACTGCCAAGCATGAAACAAAAACCACTTGTGGACACTCGCGTGTCAAAACAACCAGCCCAATCTGAGTCCGAAAAAACATGTAAGTCTGGCGGCAATGATCCCCCCTTGGGATAAAACAAGCCAAGATGTAAAGTGCCACTAAGGTAGCGGAAAATCCTCTTGATAGCCTGCCAATGTTTAGACCCTGGCCTATGCATAAATCTGCTGACCTATGAGACTGCAATCTGAATATCCGACCTCGTGTTGCATACATAAATGAGGCAGCCAATAAAAGTTTGGTAAAGAGTGACATCACCAGGATCACCAGCATCATGTAGACTCAACTTCAAACCTGTTTCCATGGGAGTGGCAATAGGTTTGCAATCCTCAAGTCCAAACTTACATAGCAATGTCTCTATGTAACTTTTCAGACACAAGGCAATACCACCATCACACTGCTTAAACTGTATACCCAAGTAATGATGCAACAGCCCCAAATCTTTCATCTTGAAAGTAGCATTCAAATCAGCCTTAAATTCAGCAATATGTCTCTCATTTGGTCCAGTGATTAGCAAATCATCAACATAAAGAACCACAATGAGAAGTACATCACCCTCACGCTTTACATACAATGTGCTTTCTGTTGGACTATTACGAAAGCCTTGTTTGACCAAATGAGTGTCAGCTTTCTCACTTGCTTCAACCCATACAAAGCCTTGTTACATTTGCACACTTTGTCCTCTTGTCCTTCTATGACAAAACCGCGAGGCTGCGTTACATAAACTTCCTCAAATATGTCACCATTCAAGAAAGCAGTAACAATGTATGATTGATGTACATCCCAACCAAAATGAGCTGCCAATGCACATAGAAAACGCACAGTAGTCATACGACAAGTGGGAGCAAAAGTCTCTTCATAATCTATGCCTTTTTGTTGTGCATAACCCTTTGCAACAAGTCGAGCCTTATGGCGATTGATCTCACCATCCGGCTTGCGTTTCAACTTGTAAACCCACTTCGTACCAATGGCCTTTTTGCCAGGAGGCAAATCACATAAAGTCCATGTGTCATTTTCTATAAGTGCATCATATTCTGATTGCATGGCAACCATCCAATTTTCTGAATTTTGTGCTTCATCAAAAGTCAGAGGCTCCTCAACATCATCTAAGCTAGACAGCGTGCACTTGTGGCACCAAAGCATATGCCAAACAGCCAAAAACACGCATGTGCTCAATAGAGGTTTTCTACCATGCCATGCTTCATATGGAGTAATAGACTGCAAAAGCTTTCGTAGGACACCTGTTAAGTACATAAGTGGCACATAATGGTCTCAAGCCAAAAAGAATGCGGCAAAGCTTAACTTTTGACCATACATCGTGCCATTTCCGTCAGTGACCTATTTTTCCTCTCAGCAACACCATTTTGCTGAGGTGTATAAGGCACTGTACATTGGTGTTTTATCCCACGACTAGCCAGAAATGCATTAAATTCATGAGACGTATACTCCCCCCCTCGATCGGAACGGAGGGTGCCCATAGTACATTTCGAGACATTTTCAGCCATAGCCAGAAATTGTTTGAAGCACATAAAAACTTCGGACTTCGCTTTAAGCGGAAATACCCATGCATGCCTGGAGTAATCATCTATGAAAGTCACGAAGTACAGTTAATTGCCCAAGGACGGAGTTTGCATGGGCCCACAAACACCACTATGTACAAGCTGCAACCTACATGTGGCCATAACTTAACCATCCTTTGGAAATTTAGAACGCTGCATCTTATCCAAAATACAGCCTTCACAAACATGTTTGACAGGTGCTTCAAGAGGCGGCAAAGAAGAAACCATATCAGATTTCTGCTAACGCAGCAAACAACTGGCAAAATTCAGATGACCAAAACGTGCATGCCAAAGTTTTGCATCTGAAATAGCCCTTGAATCTCCAACAGCATTTGCAAAATTTTTTCCACACTTGTCATACAAAGTGAGCTTATACAGCCCACGGCACAAAAGGCCAGATGCCACAATTTCATCACCAAAACTGAGATCATGAACTGTACATCTGTCATCCACAAATTTGACTACAAGTCAAGTCTAGCAAGTGCGGATACAGACAAGAGATTCTTCTTGATCCCAGGTACATAAAGTGCATCAACAAGTGTGAAGGAACTGCCATTTGCAGCAGTAAGGACAATCTTTCCAACTCTCTGAACTGGATATGAGGCGTTGTTGGCACAAGTGACTGAATTCCCATGAGGGACAGACTCGAGAGAGGTAAACAATTCACGATGTGAGGTAATGTGCTTTGTAGCACCACTGTCGAAATACCACACATGTGAATCTGCAACAACTGACAAGCATGCATCATGGGCAACAGGATTGTAAGTGCACTCTACGCTAAAAGCCCATTCTGCATCAACATCAGCATTACAGTCTCCTTTCACAGAAGACTCAATAGTGGCTGCATTTGCAGTGGAACTAGCATTTGCAGTGGAACCACCCTCTTTCTTCTTAGCCTCTTTGGCCTTCAACTTAGGACACAACTTGATCAAGTGATCATTGGCTTTACAATAATGGCAACGCACCTTCTTTTTGCCCTTATCACCAGAATTGCCAGACGAAGTGCTGCCAGCAGAAGCATTAGGAACAAAATTTTTGCCACCGCAGCAGAACCATAAGAAGTGGCTGCATTACTGTTACCACCCTTTCTTTGAGAAGCAATAAAAGCCTGTTCAACTGCACGCTGCCTAGTCCTGTTTTTTCTGGAAAGTGACTCTTGCAACAGCAATGTGCATAATGCATCAAACTTGACAACTTCAGGATTTCCTTGGGTCATAAGTCTCCAAGTACTAGCAAAAGTCTGGTAGGAATCTGGTAAGGCATCAAGAACAGTCTGCACAAGGGAACTGTCTGAAATGACTTCACCTGCAGAAATAAGATGCTCATTGATATCCTTGACACTAGCAAGGAAAGTGTCCATATCATCTTCCTCATGCATAATCTTCGACTCCAGCTCTTTACGCAGCAAAGAAATTTTAGCCTCATTGTGGCTTGCATAAAGACCTGCTAAAATATCCCAAGCCTGTTTTGTAGTTTTTGCTGAACGGATGTGAGGAACAATGGTGCACTTCACAGACAACCAAAATTTTTGTCGACCTGCGAACGCTCGCCAAAGCTCACTGAAATCGGAGAAAGTGAGCGGCGTGTGTTGGAGCAGTTGGAGACTAAGCCCGGAGGACGTGACCTGCTATGATACCAATTGTTGGAATTAGGGTTGCAGAGAAACACACAAAGCTTGGAGAAGACGAGGGAAGCTCAAGGCACACAATAGAGAGTGTGTTACTTAGTGTGCAATGGAAAGATAGATAGCCCAGAGTGATGGGCGTATATGCAATGCACGGGGGAAAAAACCTCCTAAAGAGGGAAAAAATGCCCTGGCGGTCCTAGTGTGTTCACACACATCACTACCACATGTATATGGTAACAAATCTCCATGAACTTGTCTTCTTTGCTAAGACTATTCAAAAGTACAGTTTTGTTATCATCATGATCAAGTGATCATTCAAGTGTAACGAGTTGCTAAAACCACAGACTTTAAACATCTAAATGATTTTTAAGAGTGGCATACTAATATTGTAGGTTGTAAATATGCACCTTATGAAACCTCCAAAATTTGTCTCAAGTTTTCCATTTTTTGCTTTGTCAATTAAACATAAGCTAATGAGCCTGGGGAGTCCACTATGTAAGGTTGCATATAGCACGTGCGAACAAGAGGTATTTAAATAATCCCTTACCTGTATATTTTCAAATATTATATATACCCCCTATTATATGCATTTTTGTAAAAAAGCTAACCCTTATGTATGAAAATTTTCCTTTCCTCAATTAAAAAACCCTTTATGTAAGTATATTTTTTGGTAAATGTACCTAATTATACGTCCCTTATTTTGTTTGCACGTGCTATCTTATATATTTCCTAGTGGATACCCTAGGCCAATGAGTGCCAAAGCGGGCTTATTCTTCTTCATCCATTGAGAATGTTGAGTGGCAGTGCCTCAAGCTTGTTCGGGTTTGTTGTAAGTGATGGTTTTTCGTAATCCTTCTCACATCATCAATAGTTAGTTCTTTTGTCTTGCATAAGGAGAATCATGTGCCAAAAAAAAAATTTGATGCTAATTACGTACTTGGAAAGCCGAATGTTGGTCATGTTGAGCAACCACTAATATTTAAATGAAAAAATTGACCTTTAAGGTCTCTATACCATAACTAGAGAGAGAAAAAGCATTACCGAAGGAGATAATGGTTGTTAACAAATTTACAATGTCGAAGTGTTAAACCCGAATGAGTGTGCATGAATCTGGAGGCCAAAGCCTTGTTAATAGGCACCGAATGGCAAATGCTTATGGGTGCAAATAGCAACGTAGGAAAAATTTGAAGCTTGCAAAAGATGAAAGGAGAGCTCAACCCTCCAGGGGAGGGTACTTCCCCCTTGATTGGACAGCTCCTCAAGGGCTTCGAGCTCTCGAGCAATAGAGAAAGCGTAGAGCTTCAAGCTCTTAGGTGACGGAAGCTTCAACGCTTATTATAGAGGGAAAGAAAGCCACGCTTACTAATAGTAAAAGCCTTTTATAAGGTTCCCAATTCAAATTGGGGCATGATATCATATCTTGTGTAGGTAGTAATCTACCCCCATAGTCCATTTTGGATGGGGGAATCCCATAAGATTGGCAAAATTAATAGATAGGATAACTATGCAATTCAATAGGATTTTAAAGCTTGAATAACTTATGAGTAAGGATTGGCTTTTAAGTAGAATAGATAAGAATATCTTCAATAAAAAATCCCTCTCCTATGATACTGTGGTGGTAATTGGGGGAGGGGGAGAGAGAGAGAGAGAGAGAGAGAGAGAGAGAGAGAGATAACTCAAGTCACTTTGGCTCTAGGCGCTTGGGAGTTCTACTTGCAGAAGCCAAGATGGGCTACAAATTTGCCAGGAGAAGCTGCACAAAGGGGTAGCATCATAGAAAGAAACACAAGAGAGGTAGAGCACTTCCAGAAATGATAGAGAGACAAGGGTGCTCAGTTTTCTTATGGTTGCAAATAATCCATGTAGAGTTTTCTTCCTTGAATCTCTTTATATCATGAGTTAGGGCTTATGAGGTTTATCGAATCTTGATTAAGTGACGACTTTGACAGTATTTAGTAATAAATGGTAAGTCACTTATTAACAAGTTTAGCAAGAGTACTTTCTGGGTGAAATTGTCACACGTGTCCCAACCCAAGAATTCGATTGTTGTGGGAATTGGCACATTGGATTCATCTAGTTCAAATTTGCATGCTCGTATTGTCAGATGCCCACCAAAGTGTAATAAAATGTGTGCACAACCATTAAATGAAAAACCTAATCTAATGAACTTGTCCGGGCATGTGTATCCTACAAAGAGCAAGCTCACAAAATTGCCGATACTAATTAAGCCCGTATGTCCTAAGAAAAAAGGGTAGATTACTTTGACATAATTTCTTAAAAAAGGGTAGGTGAAATCTTAATAAGTCATGTCACAGGGGTAGTTTCTGGATGAAACTACCGCACATATCCCAACTCGCATTATCCGATTCCGGGGGAATTCGCACATTGGATTCATCTAACCTTGCTTGTATTGCCACATGCCCCCAAAGTGTAATAGCATCTACCAAGAACATAAGTACAAACCGTTTATGCAAGAGGGTTCCAAAGCTTAGAGAATCTAATTTAATGGACTTGTGCAAGCATGCATGTCCCCCAAAGAAGCTCACAAAATTGCTAGTACTAAATCCCCCCAGGTTCTAAGATACTATCATGTATGGAGGGGGCTCTAGAAGTTGAGGGTAGCATGTCCACGTGGCACACAAAGCCATGCGCACGTGACAACCACTTGATATCTACATTATTTCTAGGATCATTGAAACTAACACCTTGAATAGAGAGAAAAAAATGATGCTCAAGAGAGAGAGAATATAGCCTTCCCTACTCAATGCATCCGCAACACGGTTATCTTTTCCACGCACATACCGCCAAAATCTTCAAAAAAAACAAATGAGACCAACATGCTTGCCTATCACTCCAATGTGCACTTGGCATAGACTGACAAATTCACACCCACAAACACAAAGAAGTGCTTCAAATGTTTAATGCATGAATGACATAGAGAAGTTCCACAAAATGTTTTTTCTCAACACTATTTGGTTTGAGAGACATGTCATGCAACTCGATGATCATGTTGTTGAACGTTGTGCCAATGGAAATGGTACTCCCATTTAACAAACTTAAAAGGCTCGTTCCAAGAGTCAAGGACAAGGCATGGTCGGAGAACCCCTCGAGGGCTTCAAGCTCTCAAGCAAGAGAGAAGAGAGAAGAAGAAGAGAATTTTAGCGTAGTAGGAAACTATCCCGAGAGACCTTAACGATCTATCCGACGAACTCAAAGACTTGTTATTCAAGAGGGGAATGGCATAACCAATCTACCACACTTGGGTGATAGAAGAGCAAGTTGTGCCAAAACGAACCTCTATGCAAGAGTGGCAGCACATACATGACCCCAGGTTGGGGAGTGACTCTTGTCCAAGGCCGAGAAACAAGTGATAAAAAGGTGAATCCCAGATGGTTTGAGCAAACTTCATTTGGTATTGCCAATTGGGCAAGGACCTGCATCAACAACATAGATCCACAGCGCTTGGAAAAGCTACTTCGGGTTTATCATTCGGCCTAGCTCTAAATTAAAGGCTTGAGAGCGGCATCATCCTCTCCTCCTTTGTTTGAGCAAAAGATGCCATATGAGTTATGCCGGAGGGGAGCCGGACCACTCCATCCCATTGCATAGCAAGCGGGGTCTCGCGATGCTTAGGTTCTCTTTTGCGAATGAGTAAGAAACTGTCGGCAATGTCCAAAAGCAGAGTCCTCTGGAGCATGGCAATAGTACCCTTCCATCTCTCGCTAAGTCCAAAACCACGATGTGAAATCCATGCAATGGTAATACTAAACTCCTCTGCAACAAATATTCACAGTGGTAACCAACCTGAGAAGGAAAAAATAGCAGCACCATCATAGATGGGCCTGTACAGATCGGACAGACAATAATCAGAAATCAGATGCTAGTACTGTTGAGATGGAGGTTGAGAGGGGGGTGCGCCAGGCCTCTGAGGCAGTGCAATACAGAGGCGACGCGCGCAGCCCCCGGGCAGCAAGCTACCGGATGGGGGCTGCCCCCGTGAGAAAAATTAGGTTAATATCATGTGGCCCGATGGACCACGTATCAGATATTAAACTGATAAGAACAGATACTACACTTGATCTTAGCCAAAAGGCCGAGAAAGGTATGAGCTTCCCAGCGTGCCCTTTCTGACTCTTATACCTCCTTCGCCTTGCGCCTTCCAGTATGGGATTGATTTTCAGCACCGCCTTAGCCTATAGCTCCCACCCAGTTAAACACCTTTCCCTCCGAACCTCGTGCAAGTAGACCTCTACCGCCTACTTGCCTTGTTTGTACAAGCTTTCGCACCCACGCTTTTTTTGCGCCGTTCATTCGAAAATGCGTCGCTGTTCAGTTAGCGATCTTAGGACCTCAAAGGGATTTTAAGCAACAATAGCTCAAGCACCTGCACTGTCCAATCTACAACTAAAGTCCCAAGCTGCCAATGTCAACCAAGAGGATGAACCACAGCAGTAAATATCCTAGCCCAGCAATAGGAAAAGCTACAAGAATTGTAGTTGCGCTTGAATGTGCGAATGGAGCTAGCAACTAATGCATCGCTCTATTTCGACACGGTTTCCCAACCAGCATACAACACACTTTTTCTTCAAAAACACACAACAAGCACAATGGCTTCTACGCTTAGCATCATCAAGCTAATGGAGCTCGCGTTCTCTGCACGCCTGCAGCACAGCAGCGGCCCCACGCACCTACTTACTTAGCTTTGGAAGCCTGTTTGAGATCGATTCTCTGAGTAGATTTGCCAATATGCGAGCTTCTGGGAGGTGGAAGCCTTGCTTACGTGGCGATACCCCCCTTAAAAGGCATGACCACTTACTGTATCCCAAAGGGGTACCCAAGCGAGAAAATGAAGCTCTAGATGTGGTCTGAGCTCTATGCAGCACGCAAAAAGAAAGAGAGAGATATGCTCGTAGCCGATGCTACGGTGGCCGGTTGGGGGCGCTCATGAAGCGAAAAATACTCATACACACTCGATGATCCCTTTTGGATGCACTCTTACTGCCATTGCCGCATGGCGACTCACACCCTCCCTTGTGGTAAGGGACGTTTCCCACTCCCATGCAACCACTACATACCATGCAAATGTTTCCTTTATGTGTGCCAAAAAAATGACCACGCCTTTCTCTCATACCGCTGAAAGGCTCAAGGCCTTATAGGGCGATGACTGACACTCATCCCAACCATCTCCTCTCTACTTATAGGCTCTTAGCCATAGAGAGAGCCCCCATGCAAGTCATCCATGTGGCATTGTCCACTTAGCCTTGCTAAGGTTGCAAGACCTTTGTCCTCACAGAGGGAAATTTATGATTAAGAATCTGTCCTCAAATATGAAATTTATGAAGGTTGAGTGCTTCTTTCTACCGTGTATGCTAGAAAGAAATTCATGTAAGAATCTATCCTCAAATATGAAATTCATGAAGGTCGAGTGCTTCTTTCTAGAATGTATGCTAAGTTTAGTAAAGCAGTATAGAGGAGGCTATTAGACGAAGTTAAATGATCTGAAAGGAGAGGAACATGGTGGTTTTGCATGAAAAAGGGCTCTCTCCATCAAACAAGTAGGCACTCACACTTGCAAGAGAACCCTCCACAAAAATGTCCATAACTTGAGCTCCGATTGTAAAAATCATGCAACCAAGACTCGAATGAAAGCTCCCTTTCAGCTCTACATATACGTAGTATCACTTTTATGTTTCTAATGTGTCTTCATGTTTCTACAGTAGCATCCTTTTTTTTGTCAAATATGTATTCCAGAAGAAGAACATGGAGATCGATTGGAAGATACAATTTTATTCCTAACTATGCATTGCTCTTGTGATGCTAAGTTGCATGACACGTTATTTGTGAAATGTTTTAACGCTAGATTGGTAACCTAACAGGACATAAAAGTGTCCTTTATGGATTTTGAAAAAAACCTCCAAGCTCATAAGAGATCCATGCTTTTTTGAAAATCCTTTCTTGTGCTTAAAGTAAAGATACCACTACTTATGGAAAAAACGTGAAAAACTTTGAAGATTCCTCACTATTTGGTCATTGTGTAAGCCTCCAAAGTTGATGAACCATAGAATTTCACTCAAAACAACAATTTCTGCAATGAATTCCATACTAAGAAGGCTAAGAATTTTTTTAGACCATATCATAATGTTTCCCATAAACTTCAATGATTTAGTGATCATATCATGTCATGTCGTTCTTTTAGCCTCGCCAATTTTGTTTTGGGACAAAGTATAATGTTCAAAAAAGTTGTGCTTTTCCCATTCTCCTAACATTTTATCAAAGATTATATAGGTGCATGTTTTCTTAGGTCCCCATGGGCCTTTACATTCATAAGTAGCCATGGATCGATCGCTTCAAAAACATAAAAAAAAAGTTTCACCCCATTGATAGTTTTATGCATAATACAAAAGAACTAAGATAGCAAATATGAAAAAATAGGGCTCCACGCCTTTTCTTTTCAATCCCCTAGAGAATGCTCAATATATAGACAAATTTAGAGATGTGATCAGATATGAATATAAGCTGTAAAGCTGCATAGTTGGCCATTGAAATTAGCAATACTATGAAGATTAAAGTTGTTAATGTAGAATGGCTCTAATCCTTGTTGAGTCAAAACACTCAACCATGCTTGTATAGTTTGCTATATGGGTTATTGGGC
Organism: Adiantum capillus-veneris; assembly: GCF_014529385.1. Taxonomy (NCBI): domain Eukaryota; kingdom Viridiplantae; phylum Streptophyta; class Polypodiopsida; order Polypodiales; family Pteridaceae; genus Adiantum; species Adiantum capillus-veneris. The sequence goes on along the minus strand of NC_140931.1, from coordinate 145,905,219 downwards.
GCCCCAAAACTCAAGGAAGAATAGTTTAGTGTTATGAAACCCACGTACATAATCAGAATTGTCTTTGGATTCTATTAAAGTCGCAAAAAAATCATAAAAGTGCACAATTTGACAAGAATTTAGGATTAGGAAATTCTTTTATTTAGGCCATACCTTTCACAATAACCATTTGATTCTCCTTGGAAGGATAAAAACATATTCATAATTACTAAGACTAGTATTCTAGCATGATAGATCTCATAGAGGAGCTTTCTTGTGTTGTAGGTGAAATTCTTTGAAAAAAAACCAAAAACAACACACGTGTTTTACACAGTTTAGGTTGAGAAATGTTTGCAATAATAAGGTTTAAGGTGGAAAGAGTAGTAAAAATAAAATTAAAAAAATATTAGATCATAAGCCAACTTTGTGGATATATAACTCTAATAGATTCCTTTTGAAATTCTTTAAATAATACAATGAAATGGTCACTTAGCAAGACATAAAAGTGTCCCCTTGACATATAAGTGTCGCATTACCCACTTAGTGTTGAATGTAAATAATTGTCACATAATATGTCTAGTCATGTTATTCAAAGGTATTACACAATGCTAGGTCATTTATTTTCAATATCTCTTATATGTTCTATCAATCGATAAACTTATCGATCAATAAAAATTAGTATTAAAACTCTTAGATTTAAACAAATTAAGCATCTCTCACCTTCACTAAGCGACAAGGTTAACCCAAGCAGTGAAAGGTATAGAGCTTAATTAATTAAGAAATAATAATTAAATTGATCTTTTTTAGAAGAAATCCTAAATAGGTTGCTTGATTTTAGCTTGAATATAGGATACATTATGGCCTTTGCAGAAAAAAGTGCCCCGATGCTCCTAAGTGTGTTTACACACATCATTACCGCATATATGGTGACAAAGAGACCCTAAAGACATAAACATGAGGTAAGAACTAAAGCTCAAGCACAACCAAGTTACGCTTAAATTCACCAATGACCTTCTCTTCTGTGGCAGGTAAGAGCTCAAACATAACTAGTGAATTTTAAAGTAAGATACCATCTATGCTCACTTAGAATTGGCTCAAAAACAGACCCTATTATATGCGCTAACTACAAATAGAGCCAACTTGGAGGTAAGAGTATCATCTCATAACAACCAAGAGGTTTGTTTGTTATGTTTTTTGGTCCACTTGGAAGTAAGCGTGAAGGTTCAAAACAACCAAGAGGACTCTCTACACCAAGGCAGTCTTAGAAGTAGAACAAGTGCTCAAACAACCAAAAGAGCGATTACTACGTTGTTCTTATGAAATCATTCTTAAGAGGCTGACTAAATTTCTACTCTAATGCAAAAATGTAACTGAAATTTACTAGCCTAATCCATGACAACCTCCCGGGGGATTCACCATGGAAAACTTACCGCACCATGTAAGTGCAAGGGAGGGGTTTTTTTTTACAAGTTACATACGCGTATAAGTTAGGGACAGGTCCCCAATAATTTATCTCCCAAGCTTAAAAATAAGGGAGGGGGTATCATATTTGGGGAGGGGGGGTGTGGGAAAAGTGAGAAAAGGGGAAAATGAGATGAAGTTTTTGTGTTTCAAAATCATCGCTTCCCAAAAGAGTCTGCCCTCGAACTTGTGAGTCAATAGCTACAAAGATACATGCAAGAACTAACACTGCTTTGCATCAATTGGTTGTTTTGTGATTATAGTTCATTTGTTGAGGAATGAAAGCTATAGAGAGTTTGTAAAGATGAAAATATACATGGAGAACCTAACACAACTTTATAGCTATGTTTCTTGAGTAATTTAGATTGGTCAAAATTGGACAAGTAGCTAGAGTGTAGGTTGAACAGACACATAGTTTGAAAGTCAAACTGAAACACATTGAGGGTACATCTAGTTATCAACAAAAGTGGTTCCTTAGTACATTGCCAATCACTATGCGACACCCTCTTTGACTAGTTTTACTCAGTTAAATCATGTGAGACCTAAATTTTATATGTCAGATAGGGGTATGATAGTTTTTTGCATTGATTGTTGAATAAGCGTAGAAAGGGGGGTCATATTTCCTAATATGAGTTGTATATAGGGGTTTTATCAAATTTGTCCGCTCGCAGGTGGTGTCCCATTTTGTATATAAAGTGAATCCCCCGGGGACAACCTAAACCTGTATGATTAGCAGGTTTTTTCCTTGTGCATTGTATATAAACCCATTTCTCTAGGGCTAACTTATCTATTTATTCGCGAACTAAGAAATAAACTTTGTTGTGTGCCTTGAGATTATTCATCTTCTCCAAGTTGTATCTACATCCCTGCAACCCTAATTCCAATAATTGGTATCAGAGCAAGTTGCATCCTCTCGCGCGTAGTCGTCAGTACCGCTACTCACTTTCTCCAAATTGGGTGAGCTTTGGTGGTTTCAGTAGCCTCCATTTCCACTACAAGAAATACAACATAGTTAGTCCTACTTCTTTTTTCCTGTTTCGGAGTAGTTTTCACATCAAGTGCAGTCACTCGCCATGGAAGTACCCTAGCTTGAAACTAAAGAGCCAGAACTCATAGTGCCTGACAATGAAGATGCTTTAGATGGAATTCCGTTCGTAGAAGAAGACTCGCGAGGACATTTGTGGGAAAAAGTGAGAGAGATTAATGATAGGAGCATAACTTTGAAGTCAGCTCCTATAGAGGAAGTTTGGTTAGACAATCTACCTCCTAATATGGACATGGATGACAATCCTTGTATGGGGATTGCGGCTCTGAAGCTTTAGGAATGTCTAAACCAAAGACTCTGAAAACACTACCCTCTTACTTGGCAGATAACGAAGACAAATCCATAGTGTGTAAAATCAATCAGATAAAAAGAGCAGAACAGACCCTAGAGGTAGACAACATCCATTCAATCATGTCTACACCCATTCAATGCACTCTTAATTTAGGAGAACTGTTAAAAATTAGATCATATTTACGGAATGATCTACAGAAAACACTAGAGAAGGTGGGGATAACATGGTTAATCGCAAAAAACTTGGGAAAATTGAAACACGAATTGGATAACAAAGAGATTAGATCCATCCCAATGAACAAAGTCGGAGAATACTACGAAGGGGAAGAAGGAAACACAACCCTTCCAGTGAGATATAATGATATACAAACCATGGCAATACTTGATAGTGGGGCAGGCATAGCCATAGCCACGAAAGTAGTATGGGAATCATGGAGAAAACTAGTCCATTAGACAAACTTGAATGAAATTGCAATTGGCTGATGGACACATCAAAAGACCCTTAGGACTGCTTGAAAAACTGATAGTTAGTTCCTGTGCAATTGGTTATCAACATACTTTTGCAATAGTGGACTTTAGAAAGAAACTCAATTATGAAATCATCTTGGGAAGACCTTTCATGTGACAAGTACAACTCATTCAGGACTGGGGAAACAATTACCTATACTTGAAGCAAGTGGGATTAATAACAAGGGTTAATCTAAACGATCACACTTATAGAGATGTCTCGAAAATACCCATATAAGAATTTGACTCAGTCTCTTTGGCCAAAACAAAGCTTCTACCTTGGTTCAACAAAGACATACCTATTTGGATGTGTGGAGCCTCAGAAAACAGGAACTTAAAACCAGAAGAATGTATCTTTGAAAGGGATTGCACAGATGCATCCTACATACCTGAACCCTTTTCGGAGCATTTGTTTGAGCCATTTGTGTGGACTCAAATTTTGGCAACAATGGATGTATGTGTGAATATGTCTATGCCTACTCAATTTTGCATTGAGGACGGCTATGACATAATTCCCATACAAATGATTTCAACCCTTCACATTGAAGACAAAATTCAAGAACCGGAGGACTTAATGAAATCTCAACAAGTCTTTTCAGACCTCTACTATGATACAACAGACGAGCTAGAAGAACATTCAACTACGTTTGATGATTCGGGGTCGCAAAAGAACATGTGAGAGCTAAACTACTCATGAAAGGAGGGGAGTAAAAGTTTTTTGACTTCCAAAACCACAAACTGAGAAGACAAAAATGGTAGAGAAGAAAAAGAGACACCAGAAACTTGAAATCTAAACCCATGCCACCAGTCTCTAGTAGAACACAGTTTTTGATACAGATAGATGCACATGATTGTGTCAAAGTCAAAATCACGGGTAGATATCCTTCAGAGACAAAAAGCAAGAAATACCAAAAACATGGAGAAAAACGAGAAAGGAAACTCAAGCAAAACCTAAATACTAGGACAAGGATTCAACCATGACACAAGTTGAACGAAGAAAGAAGTATCAAGAGTTGAAGAAAGCTCTAAAGGATATGTATACCACTGAAATGGAAACAATTGAGGAAGAGGGTAAATATGTAATGAGTGTTCTATCCTATTACAAGAAATTTACTCTCCAAGACCAAAAGATTATAGTCCAACAACTTGTCAGGGAACTAAGAAAACGGGGTGAGTCCTACGAAGGACTAAAAAATGCAAAAAAGATAGATCTGGCCGAACCAGAAGAAGAGCCTAGACCTGCCTACATTGCAAACGACCTAACTGAAGAAGAAGAAGAGCTTTTGTTAAGCTTATTGAAAAATACCGGAATATCTTTGGTTGGTCTTATAAGGATCTTAAGGGTGTTGATCCAAAAATCTGTCAACATATCATACCTATGAGAGATTATGCGAAACCAAGCAGACAAATGCCATATACTTATAACGAAACATTTGCCAGAAAGATCAAAGAAGAAATAGAAAAGCTAAAGGAAGCCGAATTCATTTATGAAATTGAACACACACATTGGATGTCTCCAATTGTAGTAGTACCCAAGAAAAATGGAAAATTAAGAGTGTGTGTCAATTTCAAGAAGGTGAATGTAGCTACCATTAGAGACAACTTTCCTCTTCCAATCACTCAGCATGTTTTAGAACGAGTTGCAAGAAAAGAAGCTTAAAGCTTTTTAAATGGCTTTTCGGGATACAATCAACTTTTGGTTGACCCCAAAGATCAGCATAAAACTGCCTTTGCAATTGAATGGGGTATTTTTGCCTATCGGGTTATGCATTTTGGGTTAAATAATGCTCCTTCCACCTTTCAAAGATTGATGGGCCATGCTTTTAAATAATATCTTCGAAATTTCTTGGAAGTATATATGGATGATCTATGTGTACATTTGTCAATCAAGGCTGGCCATTTTGAACACCTCAAAAAGGTATTCAAAAAATGTAGACTTTATAGGATTTGTTGAAATCCAGAAAAGTGCACATTTATGGGCAGACAAGGAAAACTTCTTGGACATATAGTGTCTAAAAATGGCATAGCTACTCATACGGATAAAATTCATGTTATTGTTGAATTACGTAGACGAACAACGGTCAAAGGGGTTCAAGTTTTCATGGGACATTGTGGATATTACGGATGATTCATTTACATGTGCGCTATAATTGCAAAACCCATGTACAGCTTGATTACACTTTTTGAATGGACTGATGAGTGTGAAGAATCCTTCATGAAGCTTAAGCAAGCTCTCACTTCAGCCCCAATATTGAAAGCACCAAATTGGAATAAGACGTTCCACATACATGTAGATGCTTCCAATTTTTCCATTGGGTGTATACTAGCTCAACCAGGAGATGAAAATTTTGATTTTTCCATTTCTTATGCTAGTAGGCAGTTGAATATGGCAGAGAAAAACTTTACAACCACAGAAAGGGAAGGGTTAGGAATTATCTATGCTGTAAAAAAGTATAGACATTACCTATTAGCCACAAGCTTGTGTTCTTTGTGGACCACCAAGCCTTATTGTACTTGGTCAACAAGCCATGCAACATAGGAAGAATTGTGAGATGGTTCATTATTCGTTTGGAATTTGATTTCACTCTGGTTATAAAAAAGGGCACCACTCACCAAAGAGAACATCATTTGTCAAGGATTATTTCAGGAGAACCATCATCATTGATACCGATAGCTCAGGAATTCAACGTGCCAAATCATCCTAACGGTACAATAAAGCAAAGAGCACACAAGCTACAAGATTTGCTCTTTGGGAAACAACAACAGGAAACCTCGACCACAGAAACCCTTGAGTTAATTACTCAAGACCCAACTCGTGCACAGCATAATGGTTTGAATTGCATTGATCTTTGAAGCATGGTAGAGCCAACCACGGCTATGCATAGACACGATTGTTTAACCCATATGCACACAGTCGTCCCGGAGTACGCCATTTAAGAGGGGTGGAAGGGAACTAAATAATTAAGGGCAATATTTGAAGAGGGAGGTAAAAGTTGGATGTTAACATGTGATTTTTTGTAAAATTACCTAATAATACTCTTTAAAAAATTATCAACCGGGGAATTTAACTCATAACATCTTCCCCATGAGTGTAAATAGTGTACACACTATCAAAAAATATACCAAAAATTAGCCTTTTTTGCTTATTTTTATCATTTTTCTTGATATTGGGACTTAAAAATATAAAAATCCATCAAAAAACAATAAAGTAGTGTTTCTCAATGGATTTTCTTAATTGTCGATTTTTCACTTTGCTTTTATAGTGCATTTTATTATTTTCTTTGATTTTTTCAATAAACAGGTCAAAGTTTAATAATAAATAGCAAAGAGCTTAAACGGAGAAACTGAAGATATGCTGATGATCAAAAGGACAAGGCGCACACGCATAAAAAATTTCAATCGAATCGACAGATGGAAGCTGGAAGCCTAAATTAGGCCGCTAAGGCCTACTTTTGCAAATTCTTGCAGACTGAGCTAACGAAATCCGATTGAAGAAATTTTTGAGTCTAGCATAGATTTCATGGCCTAGTAGGAATAACAGGGAAATCTGGGAAAAAATAGTTTGGGAAATCCGAGTATAGATATACAAGGTAGCCCAAAATCACCTAATTTCCACTAGTCACTGTTGGGGGAGAGAGCTTTCTGCCTTCTTCGCACGCGATTTCCGAAGTTTACAGTTGTCCTTTTACAGTGCCGTCTCACACGAGACATGAGATATAACTTCTAAACTTATCAATGAACATTTTTATATGGCCAGGTAGCAAGTATAGGCTTAGGAAAAAACCAGAAACCCAACTATGCACGAAGTCCTACGACACACAATTGACCATAGCCGTCTGTCAGCTCAACCGAATTGGATGAAACTTGAATTGTAGCATGCCCCTATATAATAGAACACTTTCATATCACTAGATGACCTTTTGACAGGGGTCAAGGGGGTCCCAAGTAAATACTCTAGGTTTTTGCCACATGCCAGAATTGGATTCTGACTCCACAGGCAGCTTATAGACGAGGTCTATACACAATGTACCTAGATGGTATGATGGAAACAGTCCATGCAAGCTCTCTAACATTAGAATACATCTCAAAGGCTACAAAGCGTCAAATTTGACATATGAAGTCAAACTGACTTCGAATGGGCCAAAAATGGATGAGTAGCATCAGGACTATGTAGCGGACAAGTCCATGGCTTCAAAAGTGATTAACCAACTCTACATGCCATCTAGTCACAAAAATCAGTGATTTTAGAGTCGACAAGAGCACGAAGTGATGCCAACACGATCAAACTTTACCAAATTCATTTTAGGACTTGTTTTAGATGTATTTAAGATGTTTAGGTCATCAAATTGTCACTTCTTGCAAAAGCAGTGACTGTTGTAAATAATGACGATTATTTACTTTTGTGCTTGTTTGTCCTAAAATTGATCTCTTCACTTCACCTATCACTTGTACACGTCTATTACATGCCACATGTCAAGTATGAGCCAAAATGATCAAGAAAAACTCTAAATTTGTCAAAAAAACGCACGAGAGATTGGATGGGGACAATTACCCTATGTGGGCTTACATCATGCAACATGTTCTTGTGTCAAAGGGCGTCTGGAATATTGTGTAGGGCATTGATGAACATCCTGGTTCTGAGCATGTAGGGGATGTTGAGAATGTTGCAAGTCTTGCTACAAGGATTGTTGCTATTAGAGTTGTTTTGCCTACGGCAGAACAAGCTTGTTGGGATGTAAAGGATGTACAGGCTCATGCATTGATTGTGTTGTCTGTGAAGCGCACCATTACTCCTCACATTTGTTCAGCAAAATCTGCAAAACAGGCTTGGGATATTCTAGCAGGTCTTTATGCAAGCCGCAATCTGGGTTGCATGATTCGTTATTCGACATTCGTTTTATTCGTGAATAATGGTTGATTAATACGTTTTATATGTGCGTATTATTCGTTGTCACGTCATCTTTTTTCAAAACACCGTTTTACTGCTTACATATCGATCGATAGGTTATCCATCGATACTTAATCGTTCAATAGGCTTTCGATCGATAGTTTAAATCGATCTATATGTTTTTGATCGATATAGTAGTACTATATAAAGCCTAAATTTGCATGTTTTAGCTACAATTCCCTTCACCAAAGTGTCAGGTTACCTCCGGCATAGAAAGGTTGAATTGTCAACTTAAAAAATCCTTGTATTTTTAAGAAAATATTATTTTAATGTTTGTACATTAAAAATAAAATAATTCTATAGATTTGAATCATCTATAATTCTTAACAATAGAAGTTAATCTTTAACTCTATTGTTAAGTCTAAATAAATTACTCTAAGCAATAGAAACTATACTTTTAGCTCTACTTGTTTAAGAATAGATAAATAAGTAAATGTACGCATTAGAGGCTACTTTTCTAGCTATAGTGCAAATGTATAATTCTAATGAAAGGGCAGTGGTAATGCGTGTGCTAGTCTCCACCCAACCGTGCTATCTTATAGCCTCCCCCTAGCGTACACATTGTTCGGCTATGCCGGGGGCCTTGCCTGTAGGACCCATGTCCTTACATTACCCCCCCCCCCCCCCCCTTGGAGAATCTTTTTCGTCCTTGAAAACAAACGTAGGAAAACGTTTCTTAAGTGTGGAGACATTCTCCCATGTAGAACCTTCTTCATGTCTATCGAGCCATTTTACCAACACTTGTCGTCTGACATGATGTCTGGTGCGAGGCTCATGAGAATCCAAAATCTTTTCGGGCTCATGAGGGATGGAGAATCTTGTAATTCCTGTAATGTTTGTTTTACAACAGTTGCATGTTGCTCTATAGAATTAAAATTGAGAGCACTTTGCTGGTTAGATTTGTTAACACTTTGTTTATCAGTAGAATTCATTGCACTTTGCATACCATTACTAGAATTCACCGCACTTTGCTCTTGAGAATTCACAAGACTTGGAGACAAGCAGTAACACAAAAAGACTTCATCTATTAACTCTGATTTCTGCAAAATAGAAAGCTCGGCTGTACATATAAGAGGTGCAGATGGTATATTTTTCTCACCAAGCAAAAGCACATGTTTACCATTGGCCATGAAGGATAAGAAGTTGTGTTCATAACTAGTGTATAATGTGTTTCCTAAACCATGCAACCACTCTCGTCCTAAAACTACATCAGCACGGTCCATGTTCATAACTTGGAAGTCAAGGGTCATGGTATGATCTTGAACAATAAGCTCAACCCCTTGAACTACCGTGTCCCAGACTTCTTTATCATTCCCAAACATCTGCTCCACCACATACTTGTGAGAGTAGGGAGTCTGTGTAAGCTTCAATTTCTTGACTAGCTTATAGTTCAAGAAATTATGAGTTGCACCATCATCCACTAAAATACGAGCACATTGTCCGTTAATAGTGCCATGCATGCGAATCAAATCATGGGGGCCAAAGGTGGGCTGCCACATTGAAGCAGGCACACAACACTTGTGCTTTTCTTCATTTTGAAGAACCTCTACAGCACAATATTTAGGAGATGAATCTAATGTGAGGCGTTGCACCGTGTGCATGGCCTTTTTCTTTGCCTTGCAAAAGAGGACAATCTTTCTTGTTATGTTGCTCCAAAAGACATCTAAAACACAAATTTTGTTTCTTTGCACGCTCAAAATCAGCAGTGCTGAGAGACCCACGTGGAGTATCTCATGATTGGATTTTTTGAAACAAAACCTCGCATGTATGAGACATTATCAATAGGAATGTGACAAATTCATATAAATACGCATTATTTTATAAATTACAAAGTTTAACGTAAAATATGGTGTCACGTGTGTATCCTTCTCATTGTAAGGATCTAAGCAAGTCTAAGCACTAGATGCAGGGGTTTCATTCCCGTTGTAAGAGCAAAGGATAATTTTTCGATCCAGACGTCGAGAACGATTACACTATAAAAATCAGTAGCTCATGAGATAATGTTTTTTTTCACAAATCATGTCTAAGAGAAACTCCTCCCATTGTCCTAAGTTAAAGACCAAAGAGGCTAAGAAGAAAGAATTTGGTTCCATTGCAAATGCCGGTTCCACTACAAATGTAGCCATTGTTGAGTCTTCTATGAAAGGAGACTGTGATTTTGATGTTGATGCAGAATGGGCTTTTAGTGCAAAGTGCACTTACAATCCTATTGTCCATGATGCATGCATGTCAGTTTGCTGTTGCAAATTCACATGTGTGGTATTTCGACAGTGGTGCTACAAAGCACATTACCTCACATCATGAATTGTTCACCACTCTCGAGTCTGTCCCTCATGGGAATTCAATCACTTGTGCCAACAATGCCTCTTATCCGGTTTAGGGAGTTGGATAGATTGTGCTTATTGCTGCAAATGGCAGTTCCTTCACACTTGTTGATGCATTGATGCACTTTATGTACCTGGGATCAAGAAGAATCTTTTGTCTGTATCCGCACTCGCTAGACTTGGACTTGTAGTCAAATTTGTTGATGACAGATGTACAGTTCATGATCTCTGTATTGGTGATGAAATTGTTGCATCTGGCCTTTTGTGTTGTGGGCTGTATAAACTTACTTTGTATGACAAGTGTGCATAAAATTTTGCAAATGCAGTTCCTGATTCAAGGGCTGTTTCAGATGGAAAATTGTGGCATGCATGTTTTGGGCATCTGAATTTTGCCAGTTTGCTGTGTTTGCAAAAATCTGATATGGTTGCTTTTTTTGCCACCTCTTGAAGCACTTGTCAAACATGTTTCTCAAGGCTGTATTTTGGGTAAAAGGTTGATGATTTCTTTAGGCATGCATGGGTATTTCCGCTTAAAGCGAAGTCCGAAGTTTTTATGTGCTTCAAACAATTTCTGGCTATGACTGAAAATGTCTCGAAAAGTACTATGGGCACCCTCCGTGTTCTGATCGAGGGGGGGAGTATATGTCTCATGAATTTAATGCATTTCTGGTTAGTCATAGGATAAAACACCAATGTAGAGTGCCTTATACGCCTCAGCAAAATGGTGTTGCTGAGAGGAAAAATAGGTCATTTGTGGAAATGGCACGATGTACGGTCAAAAGTCAAGCTTTGCCGCATTCTTTTTGTCTTGAGGCCATCATGTGTGCCACTCATGTACTTAACAGGTGTCCTATGAAAGCTTTGCAGTCTATTACTCCATATGAAGCATAGAGCACATGTGTGTTTTTGGCTGTTTGGCATAAGCTTTGGTGCCACAAACACACCGCAAAAAATTGGATGATAATGTTGTCAAATGTATTTTTGTTGGTTATAGTGCTGAAAGCAAAGGTTACAAGTTGTATCATCCGCAACCAAAGCGTATTCTGGTTTCACGCGATGTAGTGTTTGTGGAAGATTCTGTTTAGCCCTTGTTGTCATGTACTAGACACACTAATGTAAGCTCACAGGACATTTATGACACTTTGTTGCCTCTTTTCAGTGGGGGAAGTTCGAATGTAAATTCCAATGAGCCAAATGTACAGCCTATGGGGGTTTCCAAAAATGTTACAGATCAGCCTATTACTGATTCAAATGTACTTGATGTACTTGATGAGGAAAGGGCTGAAAATGAGCAAGCTAGAGGTATGCCAAAATGGCTGGTGCATACATTACATAATAGTAAATTGGATGCACCTTTGTCTAGTCGTACTCGTTCAGGCTCTCGCCATGCATCTTATGCATCAAATTCTTATGCTTTGGTTGTGTCTAGCTTACATGATGTTGAGGAACCTTTGTCTTTTGATGAAGCACAAAATTCAAAAAATTGGATGGCTGCCATGCAATCAGAATATGATGCACTTATAGAAAATGACACATGGACTTTACGTGATTTACCTCCTGGCAAAAGGCCATTGGTCATTAGGAAAAATATGAACCCTCTAGGGGCCCTTTGGGATTAAAGTTAATTAGAGGCCAACCAATAGGAAGAGGGTGGTGGACACACTCTATACCCTCAAAAAAGTAGGGGGACAAGGTAGCCTTACACCTCTTAATGGCCTCTTACCTAGTGAGAAGGTAAGGGAGGTGGCTAGGGGAAAGGGAGGGAAGGGAGGGGGAGGGGGGGAGGGACCACTTTGACCTTTTCCCCCCCACTTTTTGGCCTGGATTTAAAAATACACTAAAAATTTCAAATTTTCAAAAAAATTCAAATTTCAAGTTTTCCCTCATTAAAAGGTCCCCTAACCTATTTCATGGTCAAAAAAGTATTTTTGACCTCCAAAAGTAAAAAAGGTGCACTAAAAAATTCCAAAAAATTAAATTTTTTCAAAAAAATTCAAAACATCATTTTCCACCCTCCAAAGTCCTTCCAAACCTATTCTATAGCTAAAAAGTGATTTTCTCTCTCTACAAACTCTTTTCCAAGCTCTCCATGGCTGCAACAACCACATGCACCGCTATAGTCCAACATTATCTCTCTACTAGCTTTCTCCCATCTCCATTGTAGCACCAAGCAAGCTTCTCCCCCATCTCTTCCCCTTGCCCACCACATAGTTCCACACCAAGCTAGCTCCTCTCCCTTCTCTCACCTCCATTACAGCATGAAAACAAGATTCTCCTCCTTCTACTTTCATTCACTCGCACTACATGGAAACCTCTACTCCCGAAGGTGGAAAAAGCATCAACTCACATGACTTGCATACCACAAGAACAGGAGGTGTGAATAGTGCATGGGCATTGCAAGGATTCATCTCCAACATAAAGATAGAATGGTGAGAAAACTACCCTTGTAGCTTACATTCAGAGCTTAAGATCATCTCCATCTTTAAGTTTATCATGCTGGAGGGAATTAACCTCTTTATGGCTTTCAATGTTTAGGCTTCACACCTCATAACATTGGGTGGTGCTATTTTGTTGATGGCTTTGGTGCGCCATCTATAGTTTTGTAGCATGTGATTGAGTCTCACAATGTAGGTAAGTTGTGTTATCTATGGAGAGTCATCAAAGATTCTTATAATTTATTCTTTGTATAGTTGTCATTAGATTATTAGAATGATATCATTTTGTACTTTATAACTTTGTGCTCACATAATCTGTTGTTTACTTACAGAGTCAACTTGTTTTGAGAGGACATGAGCAAGCAACCATGTGCAGAGATGGAAATCACCCTATTTTTGTTCCGTGAGGAACCTTTCACTACCGTGTTAAAAGATTTTGATAAGAATAGTAGGATTTTTGTAGAATCTTGAACCAATAGGTACTCTCTAGGAGATCTTAGAAAAGCCATCCCTATAGTACTACTATCTTTCCTAGCGTCATGGACACACAAATACTCGTGTATATGAATCTCTAGATGAGAAAGATAAATACTTGTAAGAGAAGCCTAACAGCAACAACATTGTCTCCATTTGTAATTATTTTTATGAGGCTGGATTCCTCTATAAATGCAATATAAATATTTCTTTTTGTTAAATGGTGTCGCACTGAGTGAGAGTATCATACAGATTTGAGAAATATTGTTGATTTTTATGGATATTCTGATTTGCCTGTAAGATGTTTGAAGTTTCAAGTTTTAATCATTCCACCATGAAGAAATTCATGCAATATTTTGATTTCAGTTTAATCACTAATGGTTATTCTTATTAAGTGGATCATAACCTTTGTCAAGATGTCCTCATTTGGGGATGTTGAATATATATCAATAGCAACATTTCAAAAGTTGATAAAGCTAAATTTTGCTTTCCAAAATGTTATTGTTTCCATACTATGCCTATGCCAAGCTTGACTTAGAGAAATGACAACTTGAGATGGAGGTGTAGATATATAGGGGTGACTTATTATTGATTCTTGTTTAATCATCTATATATATTATAAAGCCTTTGAGTTTCCACCTTTTTGAGTAGTGTTGACAAGTTTTTGGTATCAAACCTTCTTAAATATCCCTATTCATTCGCTATTGGTAGCTATTTATTTGGTATTGCTAAAGATCATACCAATAGCTATCACCTTGTGAACTTAATTGTTGAATTGCGGATTTGATTTTTACTATGTAGCTCATTTGGATAGAGAAAGCGTAAACATAAATTATAGATACATGCATTGTTAACATAGAAGATATGTATCACTCGAACTTATATAACTGCTAATCAAGAAACCTTTGGTTGGATACTATAACAATAGGGGTCACATGTGGTTTCAGATACCAAAGAAATGGCTTAACCAAAACATTCCCAAGAACACGAGGTGAACACAAGGAAGTAAAAATTGGCTCCTTGGTTGGTTGATTTCTAGTGCTAAATGTTCTGAGTGCACAAAATTTGTGAGGCCTTTGACTTTGGGAGTTCACTAAAGTATATGTAACATAGCACATGTGTTCAACATAAGGGAGTTTATATTCTTGTAAAGTTACAGAAACATGTGTAGGTAAGGCCTATAAGGGCTACTTTCAATCCATTGTGGTGAACGCATATGATATAGGAAAATTTTACATAGTGAATACTCTGGACATCAAACTCTACACCTCTATCTCATGGCCATACATTAAAATAAAGCCCCTATTTGTCATTTTGAAGCCCCAGGGACCCTCAACAAGAGAGACCACAACGACGCGCAGAATGGCCATCCAGGGACAAATAGGGGCCAAGATATTTCCAAGAACAGGGGATGGACACAAGGAAGTAAAAAATGGTTGATAAGCATGATACAAGGTTTAGGTATCTGCCATTTGTGGGGGGGGGGGGGGGGGCCTTGCTATGAACACATTAAACTGCCCAGTTCTATCTCATGGCCATGCATTAAAAAAAGCATATACTTGTCATTTTAGGGCCCCAGGGACCCTCAACAAGAGGGGCCACAAGGGCGCGCAAACTGGCCATCCAAAAAATTTTGGATGGCCAGTTTGCGCGCCCTTGTGGCCCCTCTTGTTGAGGGTCCCTGGGGCCCTAAAATGACAAGTACAAGCTTTTTGTTGATGCATGGCATAATACAATGTTTAGCTATTTGCCATTGGGGGGGGGGGGAGTTTACTATGAATACATTAAATTGCCCAATTCTATCTCATGGCTATGCATTAAAAAAAGCCTGTACTTGTCATTTTAGGGCCCCAGGGATCCTCAACATGATTGGCTCCGAATCATGTTCAATTGGCTCCGAATCTGTCTGGGCTTGGCTCACATAAATTTGTTCATCTCGTCGCGCTCTTCGACCATCGTGTGATGCAAAAAAATCATATCCTACTCGGATTCTCCAAAAATCAACGTGCAAGTTGGTAATTTCTTAAAAAATGATGTAAAACAGACATTTCTTACTTTTTCCTTAATCTACGGGTTCGAACAAGCATTAAAACCATGGAATCTGAAAATACTCAGAGAACCAATGTTTTTTATTGTGTTAAAGACCAGTGGCTTCTAAGGAGTGCCCTCGATCAAAAATTGAAACTGAAGGAAAACAATCAGAATGAACTCCTAGACTGTGTACAAACTTTAAAATAACCAAAATTTCTTTTTTTTTAAATTTATTGCTAAAAATTTGAAAATAGACCATCCTTGGACTTCCCACAATGATAGAGATCAAAGGGTTCAAGGAGAGGTCTGGTGTCACAAGTGCAAGGTAGGAATCTAATCGAGGTTTATTCCGTCAAGATCTCTTATACTTTATTATGTCTTCTCATGTACAATCTTACCAAACAAAAACAAACTTACACTTTAAATGACTACAAATTTTATTTAACTTATCAAACAATCTAAAATATGGTAGACCTAGAGTGCTCTTACACATCAACAAACAAAAAAGTCCAAATTTCTTCTCATTAACTTTGATAAACATACATCTGTGAACAACTTCCAAGGAGTAGTGCGGTCATAGTTCTTACATCCATTCCATGACATGGTATGCTCCTGGGGTGACCTATCACATAAAAATATATTTGGTAGGAGTGCCCTCATGTTAGGAAAGGGTGTGTTGCTGCTGATGAAAAGTTTTTGCACTGTCCTACTAGGGATCTCTCCATGGTAGCATAATGATTTTTGGTGTAGTGCGAGCCACATTGCCGCTGAGGAGAGCTTTGTGCCACCGTAAAAGCTTCATGTTATGCCAGTTCCTTGATCCATTCTTGCAAACAACGCCACTCAACTAGCATAGCAAGAGGTCACCTTGTAACAAAAATATGTATGAATTCAACATTTGCAAGCTATATAATGAAGACACTTGTTAAGTATATGTTGTACAAATTTGCAAGTATTTCTATCTAACTGGGAATAAACAATCCTAAAATATACATTAGGATGAGATTACCACCAAGCACCTACCTGCAAGATGTAACAAAGAAGACTGTTTTAGAGGAAAAGTGGTGACACTTGGCCTCTCTAACCTACAGCCTTTCACTATTTGTGCATAAAAGCAAACTTTGTGCCAAGCACTACAAAACAAGTAGAGACAACACCTTAGATTTCAAAGTTTATGATAAGAAGAACACAATCAAAAATAAGAAGTATATTGTTACCTTGCATAAAGGGGTGTTTTATTCAAATATTGTAAAGAATGAGGATGCAAGAGAGCTACACAAGACAAGCACAAAGCACACAGAGATGGAAAGCTTCTTCTTCTTCTCACAGAAAAGAGAGTACAAAATGACTTAGTGCTAAAACTGAAAAGTAGCACATATGTACATGCGGTCACTAAGTGTGAACTCGCTAGAAGCGTACTAGGCTGGCACTATAAGTGTAGTCCAGCTGTAGAATCACTGGCAGAGATCCTCCGTGTCAGTCACCTAACATGCCAGTGAGTAAATGCCGTAAGCGGCCAAGACCCGTAGTGGATGCCAGCTCAAGATGTAGAGCTCGACATTTCAACACTCCCCCTCGAGCTCTGCATGTCGCAGAGTCCCAGCATAGTCCAAAAACGTCGAAGCTTCTCAGCTCCGAGGGCCTTAGTAAAGATATCCGCTATCTGCTCCTCTGTGCTGACATAGACCAAGTCAATGTCGCCCGCCCACACTCGCTCTCGAACGTAG
Source organism: Adiantum capillus-veneris (assembly GCF_014529385.1). Taxonomy (NCBI): domain Eukaryota; kingdom Viridiplantae; phylum Streptophyta; class Polypodiopsida; order Polypodiales; family Pteridaceae; genus Adiantum; species Adiantum capillus-veneris. Next base: position 145,887,997 of record NC_140931.1, on the reverse strand, counting down.
TGGTAATCGACCTCTATGTGCTTGGTCCTGGCATGGAACACTGGGTTCCTAGCCAACTGCATGCTGCTGAGGTTGTCACAATGGATGACAATCTGTTGGTCAACCTACACTCCCAAGTCCTCAAGTAACGTGCGTAGCCAAGCTACCTCGCACGCCACAACTGTTGCACCTCTGTACTCGGCCTCTGTGCTTGATAAAGCAACCGTAGGCTGCTTTTTGCTGCTCCAAGTAACAACAACACTCCCAAAAGAGAACATGAAGCCACTCCTAGATCTCCTATCAACAATGCTACCTGCCCAATCTGCATCTGTATACCCATACAATGCTAATGGCACATCTGCTGCATAGAACAATGTGTAGTCAAGAGTCCCTTGCACATACCGAAGTGTGTGTCGTACTCCATCCAAATGTGGCTTCCTCGGAAGCTGCATGAACTGACTCTCCATGCCTACTGTGTAGCTCAAGTCTGGCCTCGTGATAGTCAAGTAGATTAGACTACCCACAATCTTCCTGTACATCTTGACATCCTCAACAACATCACCCTTCTCTGTACTCAGCTTTGCATTCACATCCAAGGGAATAGAAATTGGCTTACAATCAGCCATACCATACTTTGACAACATGTCCAAAGCATACTGTCTCTGTGACAGCCATACACCCTGTGGAGTCCTGATCACCTCAATGCCAAGAAAGTAGCGCAACTCGCCCAAATCTTTCATTTCAAACTCATGTTTGAGAAGACCCTTCACATGGTCAATCTCTATAGCATTGTCACCCACAATAATAAGGTCATCTACATATATGGTAATGACCACAATCCCCACATCACTCTCACGTACATAGAGTGAATGATCAGCATGAGCTCTCCTAAAACCAATACTGACAACATAGGTGGCAATCCTGTCATACCATGCTCTAGAGCCCTGCTTCAAACCATACAAAGCTTTGATGAGCCTGCATACATAATCTGGGTAACCTGGATCGACATAACCATGTGGCTTATCCATATACACTTCCTCTTGCAACTCACCATTCAAGAAGGCATTCTTTACATCCATTTGATGCATAATCCATCCTCTAGATGCAGCCACTGCTATGACAGCTCTCACAGTCGTCATCTTTGCCACTGGAGGAAAGGTCTCCTCATAGTCTATGCCATACGTCTGTGCATAACCCTTTGCGACCAGCCTTGCCTTGTGACGCTCAATGTTACCATCAGCCTTATGCTTGGTTTTATACACCCATTTACAGCCAATAACTTTCTTGCCACTTGGCAATGGCACCAACTCCCATGTGTCGTTTGCTTCCAATGCAGCCATCTCTTCATTCATTGTATCATCCCAATGCACATTTCCAACTGCATCCTCAAAACATGTGGGCTCCACATCCTGTATCACCTTAGCCATGTAGGCTTGGTGATGCGCTAGATACCCATCATAAGTCAATTTCTGAACTGGATTTCTGACTCTGTTAGATCTGCGCGGTCCTGGGTCACTCCTTTGCCCTCTAGCATCTTCTTGTACTTTTTTACACCAGGTGTCCTGACAGCCGGAATTCCAAATTCCTCATCAAGACTTTGTTCAGAACCATCTGAATCCATGTCTACATGTGAAAAACCTGATGATGCATCAGCCATAAAGGGAGGTTCATCAACCTTTTCCTTTCCTTTTCGTGATGCATTCCCTGTACCTGCTGGTGGAGTAACCTGCGTACGTAGTCTACCATTCCATGGCTTCTCAACAGAGCCACGAGAAGAGGACTCTTGTGGTCCACTCAAAACCTGTGACTGTGGCCTCACATTTTGTACAACCACATCATCTTTTACATCAGCCCCAATAGTGCCATGTGCATTACTGTACCAGCTGCTCATCTCATCAAAGACTACATCTCTGCTCACTCGTAATTCTCGTGTAGTAGGATTGTAGCACCTGTACCCCTTTTGTTCAAGGGAGTATCCCACAAGAATACATTTCTTTGCTTTAGGATCCAATTTCCTAAGCAACTCATCTGGTACATGCACGTAAGCTAGCAGCCAAACACTTTCAAGTGTGCCAGATGAGGCTTTGTACCTGTAAACTTTTCCTCAGGTGTTACATCATGCACCGCAGCTGTAGGTGTCTTGTTCATAATGTACACAGCTGTATTTACAGCTTCAGCCCAGAAATGATGAGGCATGTTCTTCTCATTCATCAATGCACGTGCAACCTCTGCAATGTGCCTGTTTTTCCTTTCTGCGACCCCATTCTGCTGTGGAGTATATCTGCATGTAAATTGCCTGCGTATACCATGCATTCGCAGAAAATCTGAAAAATCATTGGAGAAGTACTCTCCCCCTCCATCTGACCTCAATGTCTTGATTTGCATATCTGTCTCCTTCTCATGGCAGAAATAATTTTGAACAGGCCTTCTATTCTAACTCCAACAGAGGTAGAGGTAGAGGTCGTGGTCGAGGCCCAAGGGGTTGCAGGGGCCAATTTCAAGAAGGTCAATCAAATCAAAACAATACAGGTGGCAGGGGAAACCATTCTCAAGGCAGGGGGAGTCAAAGAGGTCGTGGTGTAGGATCAAGCAGGCAGCAACATACTGCAGATAGCAGAGAATGTTGGACATGTGGTGAAAGAGGTCACATGTCACGTGACTGTTCAAAGGGAAAAGCAAGTGGAAAGAGAGAACATGGCAACTATGTATCTACTAGCAGAGATGCAGATGACAGCAAAAACGAGCGCATGTTTGTTATGCAGCATGTAATGAATACAATGATTGCAGAGAATTCCCACCAAGATGATGTTTGGTATGTGGATTCAAGTGCCTCTAATCACATGAGGCCTCGTGTAGAGTGGTTTAGAGATATGCGCAAACCAAATGTGTCAGGCTATGACATCCTTGGTTAATCCCAATAGTTCTTGCAAAAAAATCTAAAATTCCTCTTATTCTTCTCCACAAATGGTTACGTGGAATCATATCAAAGGTTTTCTTGAAGTCTAAAAAGAAACAATACAATTGCTTGCCTTTTAACCAACTTTCCTCCATGAGAACATTATGAGTGACAAGATGGTCAATGGTGCTATGATATTGGCAGAAACCCACTTGTCCTTTTGCTTGCTTGCCACCCTTTAAGTCCAATCACTCAATTTTATCTCCATTCTGCATCCAAATTTTTTTGCTATAAGAGACCCAATCATTATAATCTATTAGTTATTTACATTCTTTACATCCCCTCCTTTATGCAAAGGCTTGACCCACTTAACACTCCAATTACAAGGCATACCATGTTGAAGTGCAAGGTTGAACATATCACACATCCAATCATGTGATAAATTTCCCGTCCATTTAATCATTTTTGGCTTGATACCTTGAAGATCTCCCGCTTCGTTGAGTGGCCAAATTTTCAAGCCCGCCGCACAATCCTCAATACCAAAAAATGAGAGCCTACACTCTGGGGGTTCATCGTTTAGTACCCTCGTATATAACTGTTGGAATTAGGGTTGCAGAGAACACACACAGCTTGGAGAAGATGAAGGAAGCTCAAGGCACACAATAGAGAGTGTGTTACTTGGTGTGCAATGGAAAGATAGATAGCCCTAGACTGATGGGCGTATATACAATGCACGGGGGAAAAAACCTCCTAAAGAGGGAAAAAATGCCACGGCGGTCCTAGTGTGTTCACACACATTAGTACCACATGTATATGGTAACAAATCCCCTTTTGGAGTGATGCGGTGAACGAGAGCTGGCACATGAGTAAAGGGAAGTGCCACGCCTTGAGGACATGATCAGTCCACAAAGGGGAGTAAGCCCAAAGCTTTGCAGAAAGCTTCAAGCTTCTCACGAGACAATGCCTTTGTGAAAAGATCTGCAAGGTTGTCCTGTGTTGGCACATAAGCCAAGCTGATCTCTCCTGCTGAGAGCCTCTCCATGACATAGTGGTAATGCACTTCAATGTGCTTTGTGCGAGCATGAATAACTGGGTTCCTTGCAATTGCCAATGCGCTCTGACTGTCAGTGTAGATAGTGTTGGCAGTGATGGCAGCCAATAATAGGTTGGTAAAGAGTGACATCAGCAGGATTGCCAGCATCATGTCGACTCAACTTCAAACCTGTAGACTCAACTTCAAACCTGTTTCTATGTAACTTTTCTGACACAAGGCAATACCACCATCACACTGCTTAAACTGTATGCCCAAATAATGATGGAACAACTCCAAATCTTTCATCTTGAAAGTAGCATTCAAATCAACCTTAAATTTAGCCATATGTCTCTCATTTGGTCCAGTGATCAGAAAATCATCTACATAAAGAACCACAATGAGAAGTACATCACCCTCATGCTTTACATACAATGTTCTTTCTGTTGGACTGTTACGTAAGCCTTGTTTGACCAAATTAGTGTGAGCTGTCTCATATGAAGCACAAGGAGATTGCTTCAACCCATACAAATCCTTGTTACATTTTCACACTTTGTCCTCGTGTCCTTTCTTGACAAGACCGCGAGGCGTTACATAAACTTCCTTAAATATGTCACCATTAAGAAAGCAGTAACAATGTCTGATTGATGTACATCCCAACCAAATGAGCTGCCAATGCACATAGAAAACGCACAGTAGTCATACGACAAGTGGGAGCAAAGGTCTCTTCAAAATCTATGAATTTTGGCTTTGCATAACCCTTTGCAACAAGTTGAGCCTTATGGCGATCGATCTCACCATTCGTCTTGCATTTCAACTTGTAAACCCACTTTGTACCAATGGCCTTTTTTCCAGGAGGCAAATCACATAAAGTACATGTGTCATTTTCTATAAGTGCATCATATTCTGATCGCATGGCAGCCATCCAATTTATTGAATTCTGTGCTTCATCAAAAGACAGAGGCTCCTCAACATCATGTAAGCTAGACATAGCCAAAGCATAACAATTTGATGCATAAGATGCATGGTGACAGCCTGAACGAGTACGACTAGACAAATGTGCATCCAAATTACTGTCACGCAAAGTGTGCACGAGCCATTTTGGCATAGCTCTAGCTTGCTTATTTTCAGCCCTTTCCTCATCAAGTACATCATGTACATCTGCATCAGTAATCTGTAACATTTTTAGAAACCCCCATAGGCTGTACATTTGCCTCATTGGAACTTACATTCATATTTCCACCACTGAAAAGAGGCAACAAAGTGTCATAAATGTCATGTGATCTTAGATTACTGTCTCTAGTACATGATAGCAAGGGTTGAACATAATCTTCCACAGACACTACATCCCGTGAAACCAGAATACGTTTTGTTTGCGGATGATACAACCTGTAACCTTTGCTTTCAGCACTATAACCAACAAAAATACATTTGACAGCCTTATCATCCAATTTTCTGTGCTATGTTTGTAACACCAAAGCATATGCCAAACAACCAAAAACATGCATGTGCTCAATAAAAGGCTTTCTATCATGCCATGCTTCATATGGAGTAACAGACTGCAAAGCTTTCGTAGGACACCTATTTAGTACATAAGTGGTACAAATGATGGCCTCAAGACAAAAAGAATGCGGCAAAGCTTGACTTTTGACCATTCATCACGCCATTTTCGTAAGTGACCTGTTTTTCCTCTCAACAACACCATTTTGTTGAGGTGTATAAGGCACTGTACATTGGTGTTTTATCCCACGACTAGCTAGAAATACATTGAATTTCTGAGACATATACTCCCCCCCTGGATCAGAACGGAGGGTGCCCATAGTACATTTCGAGACATTTTCAGCCATAGCCAGAAATTGTTTGAAGCACATAAAAACTTTGGACTTTGCTTTAAGCAGAAATACCCCCCCTCGATCAGAATGGAGGGTGCCCATAGTACATTTCGAGACATTTCAGCCATAGCCAGAAATTGTTTGAAGCACATTAAAACTTTGGACTTTGCTTTAAGCAGAAATACCCATGCATGCCTAGCGTAATCATTGAAGGTGCTGCGGGAAGCGTGTGGGAGTGCAAGTGCGAGATTAGAGAGAGAGAGAGAGAGAGAGAGAGAGAGAGAGAGAGAGAGAGAGAGAGAGAGAGAGAGAGAGAGAGAGAGAGAGAGAGAGACTTGCTTTGGGTGGAGCGCACATCAAAGTTATCTTGTTGCAGCTCCTTATTCTCTTGTATTAAAGAATAAGTGTATACATGGTTAAGTTAGTAGATGGGTTAGTAGTAAGTGGGATGTCCGGCCAGTTGGCCTGAATCCCAACAAACTCCTACTTGAAGGCCAACGTAGCCCAAGTGACCTGATATGTACAACCGTCGTTAAGCAATCGAGTGGCTTCAACCTATACCCATCAACTCACTGCAATGTGTAAACCACCTCAAAGCTAAGCCTTTTGTCAAAGCATCTGCTGGGTTGTCATCAGTGTGTACCTTGACCAAATCAATGAGCTCTTTGGCCAAGAAATCTCTCACGAGATGATACCTGACTTCAATGTGTTTCAATTTGGAGTGAAACACGGGATTCCTTGCCAATGCAAGAGCACTCTGACTGTCACAATATAGCCAAGATTTTTGACCAAGCGAGATAACCATACAGCCTCTTTACTTGCATCCGACAATGCAACGTACTTTGCTTTCGTAGTGGAAGATCACGTAAAATCTTGAAGACATGACCTCCAAGATATTGCTGCTCCAGCACAAATATGAAGACGTAGCCAGATGTTGATCTTCTATTGTTGACACAACCCGCATAGTCTGCATCAGCATAACCCACGATGGATGCATCACTGTTCTTGAAGCGTAAACACCTGCCGACCGTACCTTTGAGGTACCTAAGAATGTGCTTCGCTGCTTCCCAATGCTACCTTAGTAATTTCAGCTCGCTCAGCATCAGATTTGGGTGCATCTTCCTTGCTAAGTTTCAAGAATGCCTGCATTGGGGTACTCAATGCTTTCCCCCCCTGCATATTGAAATGCTGCAAAACTTTCTCAATGTATGTTTCCTGAGATAACTCAAGAATACGATGTTTGCGATCTCTTCTAATTCCCATGCCAAGAAAGTGTGTAGCATCCCCCACATCTTTCATTGCAAAATTATTGCTAAGTGTTTTCTTCAAGTTGGCAATTTTCGCAATGGATTTCCCAGCGATAAGCATGTCATCAACATACAAAACTAGAATGATCATTGAGCCATCGTCTAGCTTTCTTGTGTACAAGCAGTGATCCTCTTCGCTACTTTTATATCCTTGAGACCTCATACATGCATCAAATTTATGATACCACTGCCTTGAACCCTACTTTAAGCCATAAAGTGCCTTTTTGAGCTTACATACTAGCTCCTCACGAGATGCGTTCTCCTGAACAAAACCTTCAGGCTGCTGCATGTAAACATCCTCATCGAGATCCTTGTGAAGAAATGTTTTCTTCACATCCATTTGGACAAGTTCCATGTCCTCAATCGCTACAAGACCAAGTACGGTTCTAAGCATTGTCATCTTGACCACAGGCGAGAAGATTTCATCAAAATCAACTCCCTTTTGCTGTTTGAACCCTTTGGCTACAAGTCTAGCCTTGTACTTTGGATTTGGATCACCTGAGGTGAATTTCTTCTTGCAAACCCATTTGCAAGGTAAAGCTTTTGCATCATTTGGCAATTCTACCAAGTCCCAAGTGTCATCAGCCAGAATCGAGTTATACTCAGATTCCATAGCCTGCTCCCACTTCACCACATCATCTGTCATCATGGCTTCTTGGTAGCAGCTTGGCTCACCACAATCACTCAACATGATGTAATCAAGACCTGGCTTGAAACGCACAGGTGGACTAGAGACTCTAGTAGACCGTCTCACTCCTTGACCATTGCTATCCGCTCCCTCCGGAGCAGTGCTAGTGGAAGGTACATCACTAGCCCGCTGAGTTGATTTCACGGTCTTACAGGCAACATCCTTAAAAGTGCTCTCTGAATCTCTATTCCCTTGATAGGTTGTTTATGCATCTTCGACTCATTGAAGATCACATCTGAACTACGGATGATTCGACGGGATTCCGGGTGCCAAAGACGATATCCCATCTCTCCATCTGCACCATATCCAATGAAAATACATTTGTGTGACTTTGTCTCTAACTTTTTGGCGAAGTTGTTTAGGCACATCAGCATAAGCTTCACAACCAAAAACACGCAGATGGTCATAGTGGGGCTTATGTTTAGACCATAACTCTTCTGGAATCTCATAATTCAATGGCGGACTAGGCGAACGATTTATAATGTGCACTGCGGTCAAGACGGCTTCTGCCCAGAAGCTTTGTGTGAGATTTTCCCTAGAAAGCATGGCTGTGACTCTTTCTTGAATCGTACAATTCATGCGCTCAGCAACTCCATTCTGAGCTGGTGTTTATGGTGCAGTAAACTGCCTTTTAATCCCCCTTTTAGCACAGAAATTGTCAAACTCCTTGGAGACATAATCTCCACCATTGTCAGTCCGCAACCTCTTGAGTTTCTTGCCAGACTGATTCTCAACGAGTGCTAAAAAAAATTGGAACACAGGAAGAACTTGATCCTTATGTTTCAAAGGATATGTCCACACCTTTTGAGTAGAGTCATCTATGAATGTCACAAAATAGCTGGCCCCCCTAGAGATTTGGTTCACTTAGGACCACAAACATCACTATGCACTAAATCTAGAGGTTCAGCTCGCTTTTGACGCAATGGTAAGTGCACCGACCTAGTCTGTTTGCCATAGATACAGTGCTCACAAACAGTAAAGTCAACATAAGACAAGACAGGTAAGTAGCCAAAACGAGTCAGAGTTCTCATTCCTTTTGTTAAGTATGGAGCCTGATTTACCCTTGTAATTTTTTGTGGTAAAAGCGCACATATGTAAGGTCCCCATTATGAGGAGAGCCATCGTGCATGAAGGAAAATCACTCGCCGGAAACCAAAATTTTAACGGCCAAAAATCAGGGGCCAGAAAGTGGTCGGAAAGTGCTCGAAAAACGACTGGTCGCTTGGCCGGTGGCCAGTAGTCATTGAGTGGCTGCTTTCCCGTGGACGTAGCCCACATTGGGTGAACCACGTATATTGTGTGTACTCTCTCTCTCTCTCTCTCTACTCTATAATCTCGTGTATGTAAATTTGTCTCTCTCCATTAAGTAATCTACTCAATTATCTATTTAGCTACGTCTTATTTCCTAACAACTGGTATCAGAGCAAGGTTTGCTCGTAGCTAAATTATCTCAAGGAAAGGATTCCTTGAATTGAGTGGGAGTTATGGCGGAGGAAGGGAAGCTCAAGATTGAGAAGTTCAACGGCAAAAACTACCAACATTGGAAGATGCAGATCGAAGACTATCTCTACCAGAAGGACCTCTATTTGCCACTAGGCAGTCTTGCAAAGAAGCCCGCAACGATGGTAGATGAAGCATGGATTGTCCTTGATCGAAAGGCCCTGGGAACAATCCGGTTAAGCTTGGCGTCAACGGTGGCCTTCAATGTTTTGGAGATGAAGACCACGGAGGACTTGATGAAGTCACTTGACGACTTCTACGAGAAACCATCGGCATCCAATAAGGTATTTCTTATGAAGCGCTTGTTCAATCTAAAGATGTCAGAGAATGGTTCAGTTGCAGAACACCTAAATGACTTTAACACAAACATAAGTCAACTTCGATCGGTGAAAATCAATTTCGATGATGAAGTGCGAGCTCTCCTTATACTATCATCTCTACCGGATAGTTGGGACAGCCTTGTGATGGCTGTAAGTAATTCTATTTCTGGCACAAATACTCTTAAGTTTGATGATGTTGTGGGTGTTCTCCTAAGCGAGGAAGTACGAAGGAGAAGCACAAGAGAATCATCAAGTGCTGCACTATCAGTGGAAACAAGAGGAAGGCCTAAGGAAAGGTTCAAAAACCAAAAGGGTCGTGATCGCTCAAGGCGGAGCAAATCACGCACAAAGTCAGTTCTTGAACGTTGGAACTGCGGCAAGAAGGGCCACGTCAAGAAGGATTGCTGGTCCAAGAAGAAGAAGGAAACAGAGTCTCAAGACAACAAGCCAACATCGGAGGCCAATGTGGCAGGTAAAGTAGAGCAAGATGCTCTAATTCTCTCATTAGACAATGTGTCTAATTCCTGGATAGTAGATTCCGGGGCTTCATTCCAGGTGACACCACACAAGCAACATTTCCAAGACTACACCAAAGGTAATTTTGGGTATGTATACTTGGGAGATGATGAAGCTTGTGAGATTGTCAGCGAAGGTACAGTTTCTATCAAAACTAATAACGGAAATGAATGGAAGCTTAAAGATGTTCGGCATGTTCCTTCTCTTCGCAAAAAATTGATCTCTACAGGACAATTGGACGATGAAGGTCACAACATTGCATTCGGAAACAAACGGTGGAAGATCTCAAAGGGATCTTTGGTGGTTGCCAAGGGAGAAAAAATCAGTACACTTTACTTGTGTACTGTTAGCATGCAAGCTTCAGCTTGTGCAGCAACTACAGAAGTTGACAGTGCAGTGTGACACTACCAACATGGGCATATAAGTGCCAAAGGAATGCAAATCCTTCAAACAAAGAAGCTTCTACCAGGTTTGAAAGAAGTGGACTTAGAGTTCTGTGAAGATTGTGTTTATGGTAAACAAAAGAGGGTAAAATTTCAAAAATCAAGAAATTAAAGAAGAGCTTGTATGGTTTAAAGCAAGCATCAAGACAATGGTACTTGAAGTTTGATCGATGGATGTTGGATCATGGATTCACAAGATGCAACTCGGATCACTGCGTCTACACGAAGAATTTGGGAGATGGGAAATTCATCATCCTAATGTTGTATGTTGATGACATGTTGATTGCAAGTGCTAACATGCAGGACATCAAAGACCTAAAAGAGGAGCTGTCTAAATCTTTTTCAATGAAAGATTTAGGTGCTGCAAAGAGGATACTTGGTATGAAAATATCAAGGGACAGGACGAAGAAGGCAATAAAGCTATCTCAAGAAGATTACATCAAGAATGTACTAGAAAGGTTTGCAATGCAAAATGCAAAACCAGTTTCTACACCTTTGGCTGGTCACTTCAAACTAACGAAGGATATGTGTCCAAAGAAACAAGAGGAGGTAGCCTATATGTCTAAAGTTCCATATGCTGCAGCGGTAGGTTCTCTAATGTATGCTATGGTCTGGACAAGGCCAGACATTGCACATGCAGTGGGAGTTGTGAGTAGGTTCATGGACAACCCAGGTAAAGAGCATTGGCAAGCTGTGAAGTGGATACTTAGGTATCTAAAAGGGACAACAACAAATGCTTTGTATTTTGGAGGAACTGATATTTTTCTAGAAGGGTATGCTGATGCAGATATGGCAGGTGACAAAGATACTCGAAGGAGCACTACTGGCTATGTGTTCACGGTTGGAGGCACAGCAGTAAGTTGGGCTTCAAAGCTATAGAAAGTGGTCTCACTTTCTACCACGGAAGCAGAGTATGTAGCAATGACGGAGGCAAGCAAAGAAATTATGTGGCTTCATAGATTCTTAAAGGAGCTTGGATTCAAACAAGACAATTGTGTCTTGTACAGTGATAGCCAAAGCGCTATCCATCTTGCAAAGAACTCAGCCTTTCATTCAAGGACAAAGCACATTAAGGTGAGATATCACTTCATCCGCACTCTTTTGGAAGAGGGACAACTAAAGCTAGGAAAGGTGCATACAAGTGAAAATCATGTAGACATGTTTACAAAGGTGGTCAACAAGGAGAAGTTGAGCTTTTGCTCATCTTCAATCGGCATTCAAGGATAAGAAGCCAGAATGGAAAGCAGTCACAGGTTTGGTTTGGAGATCAGTCTCCAAGTGGGAGATTGTTAAGTATGGAGTCTGATTTACCCTTGTAATTTTTTGTGGTAAAAGCGCACATTTGTAAGGCCCCCATTATGAGGAGAAGCCATCGTGCGTGAAGGAAAATCACTCGTCGGAAACCAAAATTTTCACGGCCAAAAATCAGGGGCAACTTTAGGGGCCTCGGGGGTGGAATATTCCTTTTCGTCGGAATATTATGGTTGGACGGTGGCCGGAAAGTGGTCGGAAAATGACCGGTCGGTTGGCCGGTGGCCGAATTCAAAAGCAGATTTGTTTACACAAGGGCGGCCACACATAGGCGGATTAGAGGGTCTGATTTGGACTTATTCACACAAGGGCGGCTACACATGGCTGCCTCTCATGAGAGAAGGCAGCCCTTTTGGCCTATAAAAGGAGGCCATTGCTACACACATTTCATAGTGTGAAGTTGATGCAACAAGGTGAGTGTGAGGTGGTGAGAGTGAAGCAAGGCGGGAGCTCCATTAAGGGTATACTCCCTTTGTAAACTACTTCTTGTTTTGAAGTACTAAAGCCATTAAGTGGCTGCTTTCCCGTGGACGTAGCCCACATTGGGTGAACCACGTATATCGTGTGTACTCTCTCTCTCTCTCTCTCTTTCTCTCTCTCTACTCTATAATCTCGTGTATGTAAATCTGTCTCTCTCCATTAAGTAATCTACTCAATTATCTATTTAGCTACGTCTCATTTCCTAACACCTTTTTGGCTAATATGACCTAGACGGCAATGCCACAACTCAGTAGACGGCAGCTTGGCTATAGATATGTAATCATGACCAACATTTGACACATGCATGGAATACAAAGTACCATGCTTCTGTCCTCTGAGTACAACAAGATTACCTTTGCATACTATCCACGAACCATTGCCAAATGTGGTGTTGTAGCCCAAATCATCAAGCTGACCAACAAAAATTAAGCTTTTAGTCAACTTGGGCACATGTCTGACATTACCTAAAGTAAAGTGCGTGCCATTCCTTAGATGCAATTTGATGTTTCTGACACCCTCAATGTCTAGTTCATAAGAATCACCAAGTCTCACTTTTCTACAAGAGTGAGAATAAGTACAGAACCACTCTCTATGTGGTGTCACATGGAAACTTGCACCAGAATCTACTATCCAATTCTGTGCATACTGCGCATCTTCTGTAACAAGAGTCTCGACAGGTAGATCTGCTGTGAAGACCAATACGTCAGAGGTAAGTGGCATAACAACCGCTGGAAGAGTCTCTACGATAGGAGCATTTGAGGACTCTAGCACATTGATCTCCTCTAACTTTGCTTTGCCCTTGTTTGAATCATCAGACTTAGAAGTTTCACCGGATTGTTTATCCTTCTTGCTTTGCTGCCATTTCCTGCAATCCTTCTTCACACGCCCTTTTTTATGGTAGTGATAGCACTTGACATTATGCATAGAATCCCGAGACTTACTGTGTGAGCCCCCACGTTCCTTGCTTTTGGCACGACTTTGAGTGCGACCCTTCTGTCTATCACTAGCAACGTACGCATCACCATCCTTCTTACCTTCGAGATATTTCTTTCGAATCTCCTCGGTAAACAGACTCCCAAGGACGTCATTGTACACTAGACCGGTACCAGGTGCTGAGTTGCTAATCTCAATACAGAACGTATCCCAAGACGAGGGTAAACTGCATAGCAAGAATATGCATTTGATTTCCTCATCGAAGACCAAACCATGAGTGGTCAACTGAGTAAAAATGATATTGAACTCATTAATGTGAGTAGAAATAGTGCCCTCTTCCTTCATACAAAGGTCAAACAGCTTCTTCATCAAGAAAACCTTATTAGTGGCACTTTTGTTCTCATAACTCGAACACAACTTATCCCATACATCTATAGTAGTCCTTCCTCCAACTATAGTAAAGTACACAGATTCGGCCAAATGCAAACGGAGGGTAGATTTGGCCTTAGCATCAAATTTCTCTCACTCAACATCTGTGTACTCGCCCTCTGGGCGCTCCATGATAGGATCCAACTGGCCTTTTTGTATAAGAATATCTTGAATCTGCTCTTTCCAGATAGCAAAATTCGTCCCATCAAATTTCTGGATTTTGTAAATATCCTTTTCACCACTAGATGACATGGCTGCAAGCTAAAGATAATATGGCGATCAACACTTGTAAATCTTGGAAAAAATTCAACAGAGTTTCCCCAGAAAAGCTGACAGTATCTCAATCCAAAACTGTCACAAGAGATCAGTGACACATCAAAAGTAATGCTCTCAAAGCATAAGACATGCGCATCAACCACTAACTGTGCATAAAAAGTCAAAAGTTGACCCAAGACTGCCAACACGAGGTCAAATGCACCTAGACCTCTCTGTATATGTCCTATGGCCAGGCCACGAAAAAGAGGTACTCCAGCAACCTGTATCAATGAAAGGATCTCAACATTCGAGAATCCCCTAGCTCAAGAAAACCCCAGGCCATCGACTCTCACAAAAGGTTATGCAGACAAGAAACCAGCCCAGTCTCAGAAAGGGCCTCCGAACCGAGTCTCAGAAACGTTCGGGACTGCCAGAAAAAAGCCAAATTGGCTCCTGAAAATGTACATATGGCAGTTTTCGCAACTCAACGTACATCCACTGTCAACAATACTGCAAGGTGCAGTATACGCGCACAAACAGGCACCAAACGAAATGTGCAAGCAGTAAACAAATCCATGCGGGGAGTAAAACCGCTCTCAAAAGAGATCAAGCACTATCAAAAGTTCCAAAAGAATGCATATGCGCATCAAATACTCCCACTGAGATCTATGATGACGCTAAACACTGCAACCTGTAAGAAACCTGGATATCCTGTATGTATGCAAGAACCGAGGAGATGGAAAAGTGCTCCTAATCAGCCCATAAACACCATCTCAATAGCACATAATAGCCATAAAACGTCTATATACCATCCCAAATAGTCTGTGAACAACCTGCACCTGTGTTCTGTACCTGTACCTATTGTAGCAAAAGTGGAGTTGAAAAATACAACTCCTGAAGTGTAGCTCTAATGAAGCTTTCAACTGCACGAACAACTTTGAAAGGGGGGTAAAATAGCAGGACACCTGCTGGAAATGCTCTCGGAATGCTGAAGTTGCCGATGCCGAAATCGGAATACTGTTTTCACTTTTGAAAGTGCCCGCGCACGGACGTGAAAACGGCAAGCACAAACCCTACTCTGATACCAGTTGAAGGTGTCGCGAGAAGCGTGTGCGAGTGCAAGTGCGAGAGCACACAGAGAGAGAGAGAGAGAGAGAGAGAGAGAGAGAGAGAGAGAGAGAGAGAGAGAGAGAGAGAGAGAGAGAGAGAGAGAGAGAGAGAGAGAGAGAGAGAGAGAGAGAGAGAGAGAGAGACTTGCTTTGGGTGGAGTGCACACAACAACGTTATCATGTTGGAGCTCCTTATTCTGCTGTATTAAAGAATAAGTGTATACATGGTTAAGTTAGTAGATGGGTTAGTAGTAAGTGGGATGTCCGGCCAGCTGGCCTTAATCCCAACAATCATCAACGAAAGTCACAAAGTAAAGGTAATTGCCCAAGGACGGAGTTTGCATGGGCCCACAAACATCACTATGCACAAGCTGCAACCTACATGTGGCCCGAACTGAACGATCCTTTGGAAACTTAGAACGCTGCATCTTACCCAAAATACAGCCTTCACAAACCATATCAGATTTCTGCAAACTGGCAAAATTTAGATGACCAAACCGTGCATGCCAATGTTTTGCATCTGAAATAGCCCTTGAATCTGCAACTGCATTTGCACAATTTTATCCACACTTGTCATACAAAGTGAGCTTATATAGCCCACGGCACAAAAGCCCAGATGCAACGATTTGATGACCAAAACTCATATCATGAACTTCTTTTTGCCCTTATCACCAGAATTGCCAGACGATGTGCTGCCAGAAGAAGCATTGGGAAGAGAAGTTTTGCCACTCGCAGCAGAACCATAGGAAGTGGCTGCATTACTGTTACCACCCCAACTTCAAGAAGCAATAAAAGCCTATTCAACTGCACGTTGTCTAGTCCTGTTTTTTCTGGAAAGGGACTCTTGCAACAACAATGTGCATAATGCATCAAACTTGACAATTTCTGGATTTCCTTGGGTCATAAGTCTCCAAGTTCTATGAAAAGTCTGGTAAGAATCTGGTAAGGCATCAAGAATAGTCTGCACAAGGGAACTGTCTGAAATGACTTCACCTGCAGAAATAAGTTGCTCATTGATATCCTTGACACTAGAAATGAAAGTTTCCATATCATCTTCCTCATGCATAATCTTCGACTCCAACTATTTACGCAGCAAAGCAATTTTAGCCTCATTGCCACTTGCATAAAGATCAGCCAAAATATCTGAACCCTGTTTTGCATAGTTTGTTGAATGCATGTGAGGAACACTGGTGCGCTTCATAGACAACGCAATCAATGTATGAGCCTGCGCATCCTTTATATCCCAATGATCTTGTTCTGTCGTAGGCAAAACAACTCTAATAGCAACAATCCTGTTGCTGCAAGACCTGCAACATCCTCAACATTGCCTACATCCTCAAAACAACAACGTACATCAATGCCCTGCACAATATTTCAGACGCCCTTTGACACAAAAACGTGTTGCATCATATAAGCCCACATAGGGTAATTGTCCCCATCCAACCTGTCCTCAACAACAAACATCTTGAAGACATGTGTGTTGTAGTCAGCCATGGTAAGTGCTGCACCTGATGTGAAAACTACCCAAAAATAGGAGAAACAGAGCGGGAACAACACGCTATATAGCACAAACCGTAGAAGACTATAAGGCACCTGTTATGCAGAAAACGGCACTGACAGAAATTTTACACAAAATGACAAAATTGCCTCTGCAGACCTACCTGTAGTGGAAACGAAGGCCAAAATGAGCCCGAATCAGACCTCCAAGCGCTCGCCAAACCTCACTGTAATCGGAGAGATTGAGTAGGCGTGTGTTGGAGCAGCTGGTGACACACAGCTTGGATAAGACGAAGAAAGCTCAAGGCACACAATAGAGAGTGTGTTACTTGGTGTGCAATAAAAAGAGAGATAGCCCTAGAGTGATGGGCGTATATACAAAGCACGGGGAAAAGACCTCCTAAAGAGGGAATAAATGCCACGGCGGTCCTACTGTGTTCACACGCATCAGTACCACATGTTTATGGTAACAATAACGTGCGTTCGCAGGGTATTAAAAAAACCCCTCTTTTAACATGTCTGAATGAATAAAATTAACCCTTATTTTAGGATTTTTTTCCAAAATAGAATATAAAAACCCCTTATTTTACTGTATCTCTGTTAAATTGCCTAAAATTCTTGAATTTTAAAATCCCTCCTTTTGAACTCACGTTATACATTAACATGATTACATAGTGCACTCTCCGAGAGACTACATGAGAGTGAACCATAAAATGACATATTTTTAGCATTTGGTTGCTCATGTAGTTACCTACAATGTCTGTACATATCCATAAGACTCAAGATACAAAAAATTTCAACACGCTTTCCCTTCAAGTTTCTCTAAAATGTTCCACATGCACGTGCCTTTCTTGGACTTGAAACTTGACGCTTGAATTCCCATGTCCTTTTATTTTAAATCAATGCCTTGTATGCATGAAAATGAATTTGATAATTATCTTTGTTCCTAGTTTCATCTAGCTTTATCAATGAATTTTGAGCATCTTCACACTCTTTATCAAACCACTTTTGTGTGATTTACCTTTGTTGATACCATGGGCAAAGAATTTTATGCTTAGTTGTTACTCCACATGGTAATGTAGCATAAAGCTCTTTATGTGTTACATGCTGACTTTGGAGAGTAGCATATAGTCAATCACAATATTCCATTGTCCATGACTCCCTTGAAGTGTATGGCATATCAAATTGTTGTGTATCATGTTCCAGTGTTTTTGTGCGGACACTCATATCCCCAAAGACAATAACATCAACTTTGTCTTTTAAATAAGCAATGTCCTCCTCTAAATCAACAAATGGCTAATCTCTATCCATGCAAGCATAAAAGGGGAATCACAATGAGGAATGTAGCAATCGGCTACAAATATGGGTGCTCTTTTTGGTGTCGTAATTTTTAGCCATACAAAATGTTTATGTTTGTCATCTACTACAATTGATACAAAATCTTCCAACCCTTTTTTAATGATACATTCTATCCCTCCTTGCCCTCTCCATTGCTTGAGACTCTTTGACCACATAAACGAATATACATTGTATTCCTCCAACACATCAATCTTTTTGGCATCATGCTCCCAAGTTTCAACAAGAAGTACAACATGAACTATGCTAGTTATTTCATCTATGCCAATCCCCATATTCCATGGATGTCCATTGCAATTCCAAAGCATACTTTCAATTGTAACTTGGCCTCATTGGTCAAGTGTTCCTATTTGATGGAGGGACTTGCCTCCTCGTTGGGCATTTTTCCTTCATGAGAAATATCCTTTTTTTTTCTTATTCATATCCTTATACGATTATACAAAAATTCTTGTTTCTCTCAACTATATCAAGGATAATCTTTCACTTGGTCTCATTGAGCATGGTGCATATGATTGTGCATTCTCTCGATCAAAGAGCTCCTTGCTTACCCACTATGTGCCCCATAAACCATAACTCTTGACATGCCAAAATGAGTTTTGAAGAAATCTTTAATAAAAATGGCAAGAGAAGGAAGTGTCTGTAACTTCTCTTGCCATTTTTATGCCTTAGTATCATATGGAAGCTAATTTCATGCCAAACTACCACTCACCTTTGTATAATACTACATGCTTTTGTGCTATCACACTTACCACTTGTTTTTATCCTAATGAATTGGATTTTATGTATTTCCTTGCAGTTAAAATGATTCATAACATTAGTAATCTTTTAGGTTGTCAACCTTTAAAGATTCACTGGAAACATCATAAACCAAACTCACTTGGTGTTTGATAAAAATCCAAAGATTCAGCCTTGAGGATCTCCATAGATTTAGCCTTTGCAATTAGTCTAAGGTGCATCTCAAGACCTTGTGGTGCCAAAAGGATGATGTAACCTTTAGCAGTGTCAATCGAATTCTTTATAGGATCAAATGCACTTTACGGAACTAAAGCAAAAAGGAGTCTAACATCCTCTAAAATTGTGCAAGAATGCTAGCTAAAAGGGAGATGTGGGATATCTTGAACATAGCTTGAGGACCCCTAATTATCCATTTTCACACACCTCTTAAGGAGGAGTGGTGGATACTTCTCAAGAGAAAAGTGGTGGGTAAAGAAGTAAAGGAAAGCTCCAAAAGAGAATGAAATTTCAATCAAAGGAAATATCTTACGATAGAGAGTTGATCTGTAAAAACGGCCCAATTTTTGGACCAAAATAGCACTATTTATAAGTTGTGTATATTTATTTTGAATAGAGGAGTGAAAAAGGGGGAAAAACACAAATTACTTCTAGACAAATGGCTAATTTGTAGCCTACAGAGCACGGCTTCTCCCTGTCAAAAGGCTCACTACTCTTTCTCTTCGCCCACAAAAATATCCATAGTTATTTTTAGGCGAAGGTCGGACAAAACAAAACTTCTAAGTAATTACCCAAGAGCTCGATAGATTCAAGGTGTATTTTTCACATCACATCCTCTCCATACCTTCAAAAGAGGAGCCTTTTTCCTCTATTCAACAAAAAGCGGTTAATCGAAGGCAATTCTTTGCAAGAAATCCATATAAAGACTCTAATATTTCTCGACAAATACTACACAAACCCAAGTGTGAGAGGCTTCTACATGATATAAATGTAGCCTGAAATTTTCCTATTACTACCTAAAAATTATCTCTATAATCATCACCTCGTTGACCCTTCAAGAATGAAATAGGCACCGAAAACTCTATACTCTTGACACCTATCAAGGTGTGCAGGGAAGAGCATGATTGCTGAGAGAGAGAGAGAGAGAGAGAGAGAGAGAGAGAGAGAGAGAGAGAGAGAGAGAGAGAGAGAGAGAGAGAGAGAACAAGATGTAAAATTTTCCTATTACTATCGAAAAATTATCTCTATAATCATCACCTCGTTGACCCTTCAAGAATGAAATAGGAATCGAAAACTCTATACTCTTGACACCTATCAAGGTGTGCAGGGAAGAGCGTGATTGCTGCGAGAGAGAGAGAGAGAGAGAGAGAGAGAGAGAGAGAGAGAGAGAGAGAGAGAGAGAGAGAGAGAGAGAGAGAGAGAGAGAGAGAGAGAGAGAGAGAACAAGATGTGAAATTTTCCTATTACTACCTAAAAATTATCTCTATAATCATCACCTCGTTGACCCTTCAAGAATGAAATAGGCATCGAAAACTCTATACTCAGTAAACCTCTATACAAGAGCGGTAGCATATACATGAACCCAACATAAGGAGTGTATTTTTGCACACAATTTTAATTTCTCTATTCATAATTGAAAGTCAGGAGGGGGTGCACCCTCAAGAAATCTAGCATTCTACACTGTGTGTAGATGTTAGTTTTTGTTTTTCTTGAATATCTTTATCATGAGTAAATTCATTAATTAGGCAACATTAATAAAATTTATCAATTGCAAGTTTTAGTCTAGTTACATTGTCCTCTCAACTTTGCTTTGCTATCTAGATTTTTAGCATTTTACAATTTTACAATGTCCCT
Source organism: Adiantum capillus-veneris (assembly GCF_014529385.1). Classification (NCBI taxonomy): domain Eukaryota; kingdom Viridiplantae; phylum Streptophyta; class Polypodiopsida; order Polypodiales; family Pteridaceae; genus Adiantum; species Adiantum capillus-veneris. The sequence continues at coordinate 145,867,530 of NC_140931.1, read as the reverse complement.
TTCCAAACTCTCCACCTTCCATTAAAGTCCATCAATAGTATCAATATCATTGCATGTAAAAAAGCTTCACTGGGTCTACCCAGTAGATGATTTCCTTGATATTGTCCCATTTTAAATTGTCACTATCTATAGTCTTGCTTTCATTGTGGATAGCTCCACTATTGTAATGAATATTTCCTCTACATCCATTTCTTTGATATCCATCAAATCCTTTGGTATCTCTAAAATTTTCCTTAATGCGGGATTTCAATGGAGCAACCAATCTCAACATTCCTTGTTGAAAAAGTTTGGAGCTGCTATATGAGAGCTACCTTTATCTCAATCATCCGCTCTTTCAATGCTACTTCATATCATATCTTTTTTTTCTCTTCCTTAGTCACTTGCAAATGGATTTATTTTGGTATATTTATGATCTAGAGAGATGTTTCTCTATATGTGCTAATGCAACCCCCTCCTAATATGTATGTTGACTATTGTCCCCAACTAATTCTGATCTTTATTTTCTTTTGTGCTAGCTAGGGGGTTGTTCCTTCCTCCTTTGTGCTTGGCTTCTCATCTAATGAGACTCGTGTAGCATTCATCTCCTCATTCTTGAAAATTTCTTGTAGTGGGTCCATAGGTCCTAATACATAATTCTTACTTGTAGTTGTGACCATATTTAGAAGTTTTGACCTTGGTAGTGGTGGCTCATGATCTAAATTTCTATTATTATGGGTAATATCTTTTTGAGATGTTAAGGCCAAGCAACAATTCCAGTTGTTGAGTTTTTTTGGGTTGATCAACAAAATACATATTTCTATCTTGTGAATTTATTTGACTTAGGGTTGTCTTTATACGAAAGATCAAGTTGAAAATCTTGAAATATCTTTCAACAAACATAAGTGCATTTAGCCAATGATAAATACTGAAATGATGTTATCTGAAGAAATTATGGAGCATTATGGACAAAAAGGAAAGTTTGTTATAAAAACCTATATAGAGAAGCTATTATAAAGAAAACTGAAGACACAAGTTGTATTCCTAGTGGAGAAGCAAGTACGGTAAGTGAGGAATCCACAGGTAAATCAACTCAAGATCATGGCTTCCCAAAAGAGTCTGCCCTCGAACTTGTGAGTCAATAGCTACAAAGATACATGCAAGAACTAACACTGCTTTGCATCAATTGGTTGTTTTGTGATTATAGTTCATTTGTTGAGGAATGAAAGCTATAAAGAGTTTGTAAAGATGAAAATATACATGGAGAACCTAACACAACTTTATAACTATGTTTCTTGAGTAATTTAGATTGGTCAAAATTGGACAAGTAGCTAGAGTGCAGGTTGAACAGACACATAGTTTGAAAGTCAAATTGAAACACATTGAGGGTACATCTAGTTATCAACAAAAGTGGTTCCTTAGTACATTGCCAATCACTATGCTACACCCTCTTTGACTAGTTTTACTCAGTTAGATCATGTGAGACCTAAATTTTATATGTAAGATAGGGGTATGATAGTTTTCTGCATTGATTGTTGAATAAGCGTAGAAAGGGGGGTCATATTTCCTAATATGAGTCGTATATAGGGGTTTTATCAAATTTGTCCGCTCGCAGGTGGTGTCCTATTTTGTATATAAAGTGAATCCCCCGGGGACAACCTAAACCTATATGATTAGCAGGTTTTTTCCTTGTGCATTGTATATAAACCCATTTCTCTAGGGCTAACTTATCTATTTATTCGTGAACTAAGAAATAAAATTTGTTGTGTGCCTTGAGATTCTTCATCTTCTCCAAGTTGTATCTGCATCCCTACAACCCTAATTCCAATAATTGGTATCAGAGCAAGTTGCATCCTCTCGCGCGTAGTCGTCAGTACCGCTACTCACTCAAATTGGGTGAGCTTTGGTGGTTTCAGTAGGTCGAGCAATACTTCAAGTAAGCTCATTGAGCTTGGTGTGCTCAAAATTTTGAGTCAGACTCATTTTGCCTCCATTTCCACTACAGGAAATACAACATAGTTAGTCCTACTTCTTTTTTCCTCTTTCGGAGTAGTTTTCACATCAAGTGCAGTCACTCGCCATGGAAGCACCCCACCTTGAAACTAAAGAGCCAGAACTCATAGTGCCTGACAATGAAGATGCTTTAGATGGAATTCCATTCGCAGAAGAAGCCTCGCGAGGAAATTTATGGGAAAAAGTGAGAGAGATTAATGATGGGAGCATAACTTTGAAGTCGTCTCCTATAGAGGAAGTTTGGTTAGACAATCTACCTCCTAATATGGACATGGATGACAATCCTTGTATGGGGATTGCAGCTCTGAAGCTTCAGGAATGTCTAAACCAAAGACTCTGAAAACACTACCCTCTTACTTGGCAGATAACGAAGACAAATCCATAGTGTGTAAAACCACTCAGATAAAAAGAGCAGAACAGACCCTAGAGGTAGACAACATCCATTCAATCATGTCTACACCCATTCAATGCACTCTTACTTTAGGAGAACTGTTAAAAATTAGATCATATTTATGGAATGATCTACAGAAAACTCTAGAGAAGGTGGGGATAACATGGTTAATCGCAAAAAACTTGGGAAAATTGAAACACGAATTGGATAACAAAGAGATTAGATCCGTCCCAATGAACAAAGCCGGAGAATACTACGAAGGGGAAGAAGGAAACACAACCCTTCCAGTGAGATATAATGATATAGAAACCATGGCAATACCTGATAGTGGGGCAGGCATAGCCATAGCCACGAAAGTAGTATGGGAATCATGGAGAAAACCAATCCATTAGACAAACTTGAATGAAATTGTAATTGGCTGATGGACACATCAAAAGACCCTTAGGACTGCTTGAAAAACTGATAGTTAGTTCCTGTGCAATTGGTTATCAACATACTTTTGCAATAGTGGACTTTAGAAAGAAACTCAATTATGAAATCATCTTGGGAAGACCTTTCATGTGACAAGTACAACTCATTCAGGACTGGGGAAACAATTACCTATACTTGAAGCAAGTGGGATTAATAACAAGGGTTAATCTAAAAGATCACACTTATAGAGATGTCTCGAAAATACCCATATAAGAATTTGACTCAGTCTCTTTGGCTAAAACGAAGCTTCTACCTTGGTTCAACAAAGACATACCTATTTGGATGTGTGGAGCCTCAAAAAACGGGAGCTTAAAACCAGAAGAATGTATCTTTGAAAGGGATTGCACAGATGCATCCTACATAGCTGAACCCTTTTCGGAGCATTTGTTTCAGCCATTTGAGTGGACTCAAATTTTGGTTATAATGGATGTATATGTGAATATGTCTATGCCTACTCAATTTTTCATTGAGGACGGCTATGACATAATTCCCATACAAATGATTTCAACCCTTCACATTGAAGACAAAATTATGGAACCCGAGGACTTAATGAAATCTCAACAAGTCATTTCAGACCTCTACTATGATGCAATAGACGAGCTAGAAGAACATTCAACTATGTTTTATGATTCGGGGTCGCAAAAAGAACATGTGAGAGCTAAACTACTCCTGAAAGGAGGGGAGGAAAAGTTTTTTGACTTCCAAAACCACAAACTGAGAAGACAAAAATGGTAGAGAAGAAAAAGAGACACCAGGAACTTGAAATCTAAACCCATGCCACCAGTCTCTAGTAGAACACAGTTTTTGATACAGATAGATTCACATGATTGTGTCAAAGTCAGAACCACGGGTAGATATCCTTCAGAGACAAAAAGCAAGAAATATCAAAAACATGGAGAAAAACGAGAAAGGAAACTCAAGCAAAACCTAAATACCAGGACAAGGATTCAACCATGATACGAGTTGAACGAAAAAAGAAGTATCAGGAGTTGAAGAAAGCTCTAAAGGATATGTATTACAAGAAATTTACTCTCCAAGACCAAAAGATTATATTCCAACAACCTGTCAGGGAACTAAGAAAACGGGGTGAGTCCTACGAAGGACTAAAAAATGCAAAAAAGATAGATCTGGCCAAACCAGAAGAAGAGCCTAGACCTGCCTACATTGCAAACGACCTTGGTTCAACAAAGACATACCTATTTGGATGTGTGGAGCCTCAAAAAACGGGAGCTTAAAACCAGAAGAATGTATCTTTGAAAGGGATTGCACAGATGCATCCTACATACCTGAACCCTTTTCGGAGCATTTGTTTCAGCCATTTGAGTGGACTCAAATTTTGGTAATAATGGATGTATATGTGAATAAGTCTATGCCTACTCAATTTTGCATTGAGGACGGCTATGACATAATTCCCATACAAATGATTTCAACCCTTCACATTGAAGACAAAATTATGGAACCCGAGGACTTAATGAAATCTCAACAAGTCTTTTCAGACCTCTACTATGATGCAATAGACGAGCTAGAAGAACATTCAACTATGTTTTATGATTCGGGATCGCAAAAAGAACATGTGAGAGCTAAACTACTCATGAAAGGAGGGGAGGAAAACTTTTTTGACTTCCAAAACCACAAACTGAGAAGACAAAAATGGTAGAGAAGAAAAAGAGACACCAGAAACTTGAAATCTAAACCCATGCCACCAGTCTCTAGTAGAGCACAGTTTTTGATACAGATAGATGCACATGATTGTGTCAAAGTCAGAATCACGGGTAGATATCCTTCACAGACAAAAAGCAAGAAATACCAAAAACATCGAGAAAAACGAGAAAGGAAAATCAAGCAAAACCTAAATACCAGGACAAGGATTCAACCATGATACGAGTTGAATGAAAAAAGAAGTATCAAGAGTTGAAGAAAGCTCTAAAGGATATGTATACCACTGAAATGGAAACAATTGAGGAAGAGGGTAAATATGTAATGAGTGTTCTATCCTATTACAAGAAATTTACTCTCCAAGACCAAAAGATTATAGTCCAACAACCTGTCAGGGAACTAAGAAAACGGGGTGAGTCCTACGAAGGACTAAAAAATGCAAAAAAGATAGATCTGGCCGAACCAGAAGAAGAGCCTAGACCTGCCTACATTGCAAACGACCTAACTGAAGAAGAAGAAGAGCTTTTGTTAAGCTTACTGAAAAAATACCGGAATATCTTTGGTTGGTCTTATAAGGATCGTAAGGGTGTTGATCCAAAAATCTGTCAACATACCATACCTATGACAGATTATGTGAAACCAAGCAGACAAATGCAATATACTTATAACGAAACATTTACCAGAAAGATGAAAGAAGAAATAGAAAAGCTAAAGGAAGCCGAATTCATTTATGAAATTGAACACACAGATTGCATGTCTCCAATTGTAGTAGTACCCAAGAAAAATGGAAAATTAAGAGTATGTGTCAATTTCAAGAAGGTGAATGTAGCTACCATTAGAGACAACTTTCCTCTTCCAATCACTGAGCATGTTTTAGAACGAGTTGCAAGAAAACAATCTTAAAGCTTTTTAAATGGCTTTTCGGGATACAATCAACTTTTGGTTAACCCCAAAGATCAGCATAAAACTGCCTTTGCAATTGAATGGGGTATTTTTACCTATCGGGTTATGCCTTTTGAGTTAACTAATGCTCCTTCCACCTTTCAAAGATTGATGAGCCATGCTTTTAAATAATATCTTCGAAATTTCTTGGAAGTATATATGGATGATCTATGTGTACATTTGTCAATCAAGGCTGACCATTTTGAACACCTCAAAAAGGTATTCAAAAAATGTAGACTTTATAGGATTTGCTGAAATCCAGAAAAGTGCACATTTATGGGCAGACAAGGAAAACTTCTTGGACATATAGTGTCTAAAAATGGCATAGCTACGGATACAGATAAAATTCATGTTATTGTTGAATTACGTAGACGAACAACAATCAAAGGGGTTCAAGTGTTCATGGGACATTGTGGATATTACAGATGATTCATTTACATGTGCGCTATAATTGCAAAACCCATGTACAGCTTGATTACACTTTTTGAATGGACTGATGAGTGTGAAGAATCCTTCATGAAGTTTAAGCAAGCTCTCACTTCAACCCCAATATTGAAAGCACCAGATTTGAATAAGACGTTGCACATACATATAGATGCTTCCAATTTTGCCATTGGGTATATACTAGCTCAACCAGGAGATGATATATTTGAATTTTCCATTTCTTATGCTAGTAGACAGTTGAATATGGATTATCTATGCCGTAAAAAAGTATAGACATTACCTAATAGCCACAAGCTTGTGTTCTTTGTGGACCACCAAGCCTTATTGTACTTGGTCAACAAGCCATGCAACTCAGGAAGAATTGTGAGATGGTTCATTATTCTTTTGGAATTTGATTTCACTCTGGTTATAAAAAAAGGGCACCACTCACCAAAGAGAACATCATTTGTCAAGGATTATTTCAGGAGAACCATCATCATTGATACCAACAGCTCAGGAATTCAATGTGCCAAATCATCCTGACGGTACAATAAGGCAAAGAGCACACAAGCTACAAGATTTGCTCTTTGGGAAACAGCAACAGGAAACCTCGACCACAGAAACCCTTGAGTTAATTACTCAAGACCCAACTCTTGCATAGCATAATGGTTTGAATTGCATTGATCTTTGAAGCATGGTAGATCCAACCAAGGCTATGCATAGACACGATTGTTTAACCCATATGCACACAGTCGTCCCAGAGTACGCCATCTAAGAGGGGTGGAAGGGAACTAAATAATTAAGGGCAATATTTGAGGAGGGAGGTAAAAGTTGGATGTTAACATGTGATTTTTTGTAAAATTACCTAATAATGCTCTTTAAAAAATCATCAACCGGGGAATTTAACTCATAACATCTTCCCCATGAGTGTAAATAGTGTATATACTATCAAAAAATATACCAAAAAATAGACTTTTTTACTTATTTTTATCATTTTTCTTGATATTGGGACTTAAAAATAAGAAAATCCACCAAAAAACAATAAAGTAGTGTTTCTCAATGGATTTTCTTAATTGTTGATTTTTCACTTTGCTTTTATAGTGCATTTTATTATTTTCTTTGATTTTTTCAATAAACAGGTCAAAGTTTAATAATAAATAGCAAAGAGCTTAAACGGAGAAACTGAAGATACGCTGATGATCAAAAGGACAAGGCGCACACGCATAAAAAATTTCAATCGAATCGACAGATGGAAGCTGGAAGCCTAAATTAGGCCGCTAAGGCCTACTTTTGCAAATTCTTGCAGACTGAGCTAACGAAACCCGATTGAAGAAATTTTTGAGTCTAACATAGATTTCATGGCCTAGTAGGAATAACAGGGAAATATGGGAAAAAATAGTTTGGGAAATCCGAGTATAGATATACAAGGTAGCCCAAAATCACCTCATTTCCACTAGTCACTGTTGGGGGAGAGAGCTTTCTGCCTTCTTCGCACGCGATTTCCGAAGTTTACAGTTGTCCTTTTACAGTGCCGTCTCACACGAGACATGAGATATAACTTCTAAACTTATCAATGAACATTTCTATATGGCCAGGTAGCAAGTATAGGCTTAGGAAAAAACCAGAAACCCAACTATGCACGAAGTCCTACGACACAAAATTGACCATAGCGGTCTGTCAGCTCAACTGAATAGGATGAAACTTGAACTATAGCATGCCCCTATATAATAGAACACTTTCATATCACTAGATGACCTTTTGACAGGGGTCAAGGGGGTCCCAAGTAAATACTCTAGGTTTTTGCCACATGCCAGAATTAGATTCTGACTCCACAGGCAGCTTATAGACGAGGTCTATACACAATGTATCTAGATGGTATCATAGAAACAGTCCATGCAAGCTCTCTAACATTAAAATATAGCTCAAAGGCTACAAACCGTAAAATTTGACATATGAAGTCAAACTGACTTAGAATGGGCCAAAAATGGATGAGTACCATCAGGACTATGTAGCGGACAAGTCCATAGCTTCAAAAGTGATTAACCAACTCTACATGCCATCTAGTCGATAAGAGCACGAAGTGATGCCAACACGATCAAACTTTACCAAATTCATTTTAGGACTTGTTTTAGATGTATTTAAGATGTCCTTAGGTCATCAAATTGTCACTTCTTGCAAAAGCAGTGACTGTTGTAAATAATGACGATTATTTACTTTTGTGCTTGTTTGTCCTAAAATTGATCTCTTCACTTCACCTATCACTTGTACATGTCTATTACATGCCACACGTCAAGTATGAGCCAAAATGATCAAGAAAAACTCTAAATTTGTCAAAAAAACGCATGAGAGATTGGATGGGGACAATTACCCTATGTGGGCTTACATCATGCAACATGTTCTTGTGTCAAAGGGCGTCTGGAATATTGTGCAGGGCATTAATGTACATCCTGGTTCTGAGCATGTAGGCGATGTTGAGAATGTTGCAAGTCTTGCTGCAAGGATTGTTGTTATTAGAGTTGTTTTGCCTACGGCAGAACAAGCTTGTTGGGATGTAAAGGATGTACAGGCTCATGCATTGATTGTGTTGTCTGTGAAGCGCACCATTACTCCTCACATTTGTTCAGCAAAATCTGCAAAACAGGCTTGGGATATTCCAGCAGGTCTTTATGCAAGCTGCAATCTGGGTTGCATGATTCGTTATTCGACATTCGTTTTATTCGTGAATAATGGCTGATTAATATGTTTTATATGTGAGTATTATTCGTTGTCACGTCATCTTTTTTCAAAAAAACTTTTTACTGCTTACATATCGATCGATACCTAATCGTTCAATAGGCTTTTGATCGATAGTTTAAATCGATCTATATGTTTTTGATCGATATAGTAGTACTATATAAAGCCTAAATTTGCGTGTTTTAGCTACAATTCCCTTCACCAAAGTGTCAAGTTACCTCCGGCATAGAAAGGTTGAGTTGTCAACTTAAAAAATCTTTGATTTTTTAAGAAAATATTATTTTAATGTTTAAACATTAAAAATAAAATAATTCTATAGATTTGAATCACCTATAATTCTTAACAATAGAAGTTAATCTTTAACTCTATTGCTAAGTCTAAATAAATTACTCTAAGTAATAGAGACTATACTTTTAGCTCTACTTGTTTAAGAATAGATAAATAAGTAAATGTACGCATTAGAGGCTACTTTTCTAGCTATAGTGCAAATGTATAATTCTAATGAAAGGGCAGTGGAAATGTGTGTGCTAGTCTCCACCCAACCGTGCTATCTTATAGCCTCCCCCTACCGTACACACTGTTCGGCTGTGCCGGTGGCCTTGCCCGCAGGACCCATGTCCTTACATTACCCCCCCCCCCCCCCCCCTTGGAGAATCGTTTTCGTCCTTGAAAACAAACGTAGGAAAATGTTTCTTGAGTGCGGAGACATTCTCCCATGTAGAACCTTTTTCAGGTCTATCTAGCCATTTTACCAACACTTGTCGTCTGACATGATGTCTGGTGCGAGGCTCATGAGAATCCAAAATCTTTTCTGGCTCATGAGGGATGCTTGCCGGTTCAATAAGGTCAACTAACACACCTGTGTCAATGATATTATCATTTTGTCCTAGCTATTTTCGTAAACGGCTAACATGAAAAACAGGATGAACTCGTGAGTGCTCTGGAAGAGCTAACTTATAGGCCACTTGACCTATACCTTTGAGAATGGTAAATAGTCCACAAATAGCGTGGTGAAAGTTTAGCAACTTTTCCTGTCTTCATAATTTCTGAATGCTCCGCAGCTTTGAGGAAAACCTTGTCTTCTTCTTTGAAAGTAGCAAGACGACGACGCTCATCTGCGTACTTCTTATATTGATCTTGAGCTTGCTTAACATTTTGTCGAGCAAGTCGAAGCATGTCAAAATGGTCTTGGAGAAAATCCTTCCTTGTTGTATCTTCTCCTTAGTCAACCCACCGTAACAGGTGAATTAGGTTGAAATCCATATAAAAGCATAAATGGACAAAACCTGTAGTCACATGGTTTGAACTATTATATGCAAATTCCAATATAGGTGAGTAGTCTTCCAATTGGTTTGCTTCTTGATAACATACGCTCGTAGGATATCCTCTAGCACTTGATTAACTCTTTTGGTTTTGACATCCGTTTCTGGATGATCAGCCGTACTTAGATTAAAGTTTAGTTTCAACTTTTGGAACACAACTCTCCTGAAGTGATTATTGAACATTCGATCTTGTCATAATGATTCTAACTAGAAGAGACGTTAGACTTTATATATATGCTTATAAAATAGCGTGCTAATGATTCTAACTAGAAGACCGTAGACTTTATATATATGCTCTATAAATAGCCGTGCTAATTTTGGTGTCTTAACCATAGTCTTAGTGGGAATGAATCGACCCATCTTTGTGAGACGGTCTACAATTACCCAAATGGCATCATGGCCATGATTTGTAGTAGGTAGTCCTACTACAAAATCCATAGAGATACTCTCCCACTTACCTTGTGGAATCTCTAAAGGATGTAAAAGGCCACCTACCTTGAGGCGCTGTGCCTTATTAACTTGGCACTGTTGGCAGTTTAGTACGTACTCTTGAACATCATGATGTAAGCCCGGCCAATAAAATTTCCATTGAGCTAAGACATACGTCACGAATACCTGGATGACCAGCATTTGGACTATCGTGACACTCAAATAAGAGTTGGTGCCTAGTGTCTGAGTTTGTCGTCTGACATGATGTCTGGTGCGAGGCTCATGAGAATCCAAAATCTTCTGGCTCATGAGGGATGCTTGCCGGTTCAATAAGGTCAACTAACACACCTGTGTCAATGATATTATCATTTTGTCCTAGCTATTTTCGTAAACGGCTAACATGAAAAACAGGATGAACTCGTGAGTGCTCTGGAAGAGCTAACTTATAGGCCACTTGACCTATACCTTTGAGAATGGTAAATAGTCCACAAATAGCGTGGTGAAAGTTTAGCAACTTTTCCTGTCTTCATAATTTCTGAATGCTCCGCAGCTTTGAGGAAAACCTTGTCTTCTTCTTTGAAAGTAGCAAGACGACGACGCTCATCTGCGTACTTCTTATATTGATCTTGAGCTTGCTTAACATTTTGTCGAGCAAGTCGAAGCATGTCAAAATGGTCTTGGAGAAAATCCTTCCCTTGTTGTATCTTCTCCTTAGTCAACCCCACCGTAACAGGTGAATTAGGTTGAAATCCATATAAAAGCATAAATGGACAAAACCCTGTAGTCACATGGTTTGAACTATTATATGCAAATTCCAATATAGGTGAGTAGTCTTCCCAATTGGTTTGCTTCTTGCTAACATACGCTCGTAGCATATCCTCTAGCACTTGATTAACTCTTTTGGTTTGACCATCCGTTTCTGGATGATCAGCCGTACTTAGATTAAGTTTAGTTTCCAACTTTTGGAACACAACTCTCCTGAAGTGATTATTGAACTTTCGATCTCTGTCACTAATGATTCTAACTAGAAGACCGTAGACTTTATATATATGCTCTATAAATAGCCGTGCTAATTTTGGTGTCTTAACCATAGTCTTAGTGGGAATGAATCGACCCATCTTTGTGAGACGGTCTACAATTACCCAAATGGCATCATGGCCATGATTTGTAGTAGGTAGTCCTACTACAAAATCCATAGAGATACTCTCCCACTTACCTTGTGGAATCTCTAAAGGATGTAAAAGGCCACCTACCTTGAGGCGCTGTGCCTTATTAACTTGGCACTGTTGGCAGTTTAGTACGTACTCTTGAACATCATGATGTAAGCCCGGCCAATAAAATTTCCATTGAGCTAAGACATACGTCACGAATACCTGGATGACCAGCATTTGGACTATCGTGACACTCAAATAAGAGTTGGTGCCTAGTGTCTGAGTCCTGTGGCACACATACTCTACCTTTGTGGAGTAAGTAGCCATCATCAATGGAAAAATTCTTCCATCGCTTAAGCTCTTCCTGAGTAGGGGTGGAGCTCTGTGTGTTGGAGTTTCTATCTGCGCGTGCATAGACATGTTGGTCTGGCTGTTCAGAGACATGTGAGTGTGAGGGATCCCTTTTTAAAATGCACTCCACACTTTAGCATATGATTGATCTTGTGCACACTTGCCACGTTATGACTCTAAAAATCCACTATTTATTTCCGTGAAAGCAAGTGAATTAGTTTGAGGCATCTGACTTAGTGCATCCGCTACTACATTATATCGCCCATTGCGATATCGTAGCTTATAATCATAATCTTGAAGGATTTCGACCCATCTAGCTTTACGGCCCTTCAAGTCCGTTGGAGTAGTAAACCATTTGATACTCTCATGGTCAAAAACTACTTCAAACTCGACACCATATAAATAGTGTCGCCACTTTCGTAAAGCGTGAATTATGCCATAGAGCTCTCTCTCATAGGCAGAATAATTCTGTTGAGCTCTATCTAACTTTTTACTTTCAAAGGCTATATGTCTTCCCTCCTGGAGAAGTACCGCACCAATTGCTTTATCACTAGCATCAGTCTCTACCACAAACGACTTAAGTGGGTCGACGGTTGCTAGGATGGGAGCAGTGGCTATGGCTACCTTGAGCTGTTTGAAACTGCATTTTTGGGCTTCTTCCCAAGAAAAGGTCTTACCTTTTGCTTTAAGTTGATCCATCATAGGAACAACAATTTTGGCATAATCACGGATATACTATCAATAAAATCCAACCATGGCTAAAAATATTTGAAGCTCCTCAACCGTGTTGGGATGTGGCCATCGAAGAATGGCAGCGACCTTGTCAGTGTCCATTTTGATGCCAGAATAAGAGATCACATGACTGAGGTAATGTATCTTTATTTTAAAGAAATCGCACTTGCTTTGCTTAGCATACATTGCGTCAGCTCGTAGCTATTCAAACACTAATCATAAGTGTTCTAAGATAGGGACATAAGACACTATCCATGAGTGTCATAAATGTAGCTGGAGAATTGGTTAGACCAAAAGGCATAACCAAAAAATCAAAATGCTCGAACCGTGTTCTAAAGGTAGTTTTGGAGATATCTTGTAAAAGGATACGCACCTGGTGGTATCCTGAACGAAGATCTATCTTTGTATAGTATCTTGCCCTGTGGAGTTGATCAAACAACTCATCCACTCGAGGCAGAGGATACTTGTTCTTGATGGTTATCGCATTTAATCCGCGATAATCTACGAACATGCACATAGTACCATCTTTCTTTTTTACCAATAGGATTGGTGATGCCCAAGGCGAAGTGCTAGGTCTAATGAAACCAGGAGCGAGGTAGTCAGTCAACTGACTCTCAACCTCCTCTGATTCTTTAACACTCATACGATAAAGTGCTTTACTCACCAGTTTAGTGCCTGGCAAGACATCTATGCCATGCTGCACATCACGTGTAGGGGGTAAACCCGGTGGTAAATCACTTGAGAACACATCACTATACTGCGTGAGTAAGTGAGTTAGCTTTTGCCGTGCAAAAGGAGAAAGTAAACTTAGAGTAGTATGCTGGGATGGAGAATCTTGTAATTCCTGTAATGTTTGTTTTACAACAATTGCACGTTGCTCTATAGAATTAAAATTGAGAGCACTTTGTTGGTTAGATTTGTTACGACTTTGTTTATCAGTAGAATTCATTGCACTTTGCATACCATTACTAGAATAAACTGCACTTTGCTCTTGAGAATTCACAAGACTTGGAGATAAGCAGTAACACAAAAAGACTTCATCTATTAACTCTGCTTTCTGCAAAATAGAAAGCTCGGTTGTACATATAAGAGGTGCAGATGGTATATTTTTCTCACCAAGCAAAAGCACATGTTTACCATTGGCCATGAAGGATAAGAAGTTGTGTTCATAACTAGTGTATAATGTGTTTCCTAAACCATGCAGCCACTCTCATCCTAAAACTACATCAGCACGGTCCATGTTCATAACTTGGAATTCAAGGGTCATCGTATGATCTTGAACAGATGTGTCCCATACTTCTTTATCATTCCCAGACATCTGCTCCACCACATACTTGTGAGAGCAGGGAGTCTGTGTAAGCTTCAATTTCTTGACTAGCTTATAGTTCAAGAAATTATGAGTTGCACCATCATCCACTAAAATACGAACACATTGTCCGTTAATAGTGCCATGCATGCGAATCAAATCATGGGGGCCAAAGGTGGGCTGCCACATTGAAGCAGGCACACAACACTTGTGCTTTTCTTCATTTTGAAGAACCTCTACAGCACAATATTTAGGAGATGAATCTAATGTGAGGCGTTGCACCGTGTGCATGGCCTTTTTCTTTGCCTTGCAAAAGAGGACAATCTTTCTTGTTATGTTGCTCCAAAAGACATCTAAAACACAAATTGTGTTTCTTTGCACGCTCAAAATCAGCAGTGTTGAGAGACCCACGTGGAGTATCTCATGATTGGATTTTTTGAAACAAAACCTCGCATGTATGAGACATTATCAATAGGAATGTGACGAAGTCATATAAATACGCATTATTTTACAAATTACAAAGTTTAACGTAAAATATGGTGTCACGTGTGTATTCTTCTCATTGTAAGGATCTAAGCAAGTCCTAAGCACCAGATGCAGGGATTTTATTCCCGTTGTAAGAGCAAAGGATAAATATTCGATCCAGACGCCGAGAACGATTACACTATAAAAATCAGTAGCTCATCAGATAATGTTTTTTTTCACAAATCATGTCTGAGAGAAACTCCTCCCATTGTCCTGAGTTAAATGCCAAAGAGGCTAAGAAGAAAGAGAGTGGTTCCACTGCAAATGCTGGTTCCACTACAAATGTAGCCATTGTTGAGTCTTCTATGAAAGGAGACTGTGATTTTGATGTTAATCCAGAATGGGCTTTTAGTGTAAAGTGCACTTACAATCCTATTGTCCATGATGCATGCATGTCAGTTGTGCTACTGCAAATTCACATGTGTGGTATTTCGACAGTGGTGCTACAAAGCACATTACCTCACATCATGAATTGTTCACCACTCTCGAGTCTGTCCCTCATGGGAATTCAATCACTTGTGCCAACAATGCCTCTTATCCGGTTTAGGGAGTTGGAAAGATTGTGCTTATTGTTGCAAATGGAAGTTCCTTCATACTTGTTGATGCATTGATGCACTTTATGTACCTGGGATCAAGAAGAATCTTTTGTCTGTATCCGCACTCGCTAGACTTGGACTTGTAGTCAAATTTGTTCATGACAGATGTACAGCTCATGATCTCTGTATTGGTGATGAAATTGTTGCATCTGGCCTTTTGTGTTGTGGGCTGTATAAACTTACTTTTTACGACAAGTGTGCATAAAATTTTTCAAATGCAGTTCCCGATTCAAGGGCTGTTTCAGATGGAAAATTGTGGCATGCATGTTTTGGGCATCTGAATTTTGCTAGTTTGCTGCGTTTGCTTGCGTTTGCAAAAATCTGATATGGTTGCTTTTTTTGCCACCTCTTGAAGCACCTGTCAAACATGTTTCTGAAGGCTGTATTTTGGGTAAAAGGCTGATGATTACTTTAGGCATGCATGGGTATTTCCGCTTAAAGCGAAGTCCGAAGTTTTTATGTGCTTCAAACAATTTCTAGCTATGACTGAAAATGTCTCGAAAAGTACTATGGGCACCCTCCGTGTTCTGATCGAGGGGGGGAGTATATGTCTCATGAATTTACTGCATTTCTGGCTAGTCATGGGATAAAACACCAATCTAGAGTGCCTTATACGCCTCAGCAAAATGGTGTTGCTGAGAGGAAAAACAGGTCATTTGCAGAAATGGCACGATGTATGGTCAAAAGTCAAGCTTTGCCGCATTCTTTTTGTCTTGAGGCCATCATGTGTGCCACTTATGTACTTAACAGGTGTCCTATGAAAGTTTTGTAGTCTATTACTCCATATGAAGCATGGCATGATAGAAAGCCTTCTATTGAGCACATGTGTGTTTTGTTAAGTATGGAGCCTGATTTACCCTTGTAATTTTCTATGGTAAAAGCGCACATTTGTAAGGCCCCATTATGAGGAGAAGCCATCGTGCGTGAAGGAAAATCACTCACCGGAAACCAAAATTTTGACGGACAAGAATCAGGGGCAACTTTAAAGGCCTTGGGGGCGGAGGCCCCCGAGACTCTTTTTTCGCCGGAATATTATGGCCGGACGGCGGCCGAAAGTGGTCGGAAAACAACCGGTCGGTTGGCCGGTGGCCGGTAGTCAATGGGCGATGGCCGGTGGTCGGAAGTCAATGGCGGTGGTCGAAAGTCAATGGCCGGTGGCCGAATTCAAAAGCGGACTTGTCTTCTCAAGGGCGGCCACACATGGGCGGATTGGATGGTCCGATTTGGACTTATCCGCACAAGGGCGGCTACACATGGCTGTCTCTCATAAGAGAGGGCAGCCCTTTTGGCCTATAAAAGGAGGCCATTTCTACACACGAGATTATAGAGTGAGAGAGAGAGAGAGAGAGAGAGTATACACGATGGCAAGCGGAAGCTCCATTAAGGGTACAACAAGGTGCATACATTGCGTAATAGTAAATTGGATGCACCTTTGTCCTAGTCGTACTCGTTCAGGCTCTCGCCATGCATCTTATGCATCAAATTCTTATGCTTTGGGTTGTTCTCTAGCTTACATGATGTTGAGGAATCTCTGTCTTTTGATGAAGCACAAAATTTCAACTTGATGGCTGCCATGCAAATGAAAGAATATGTTGCACTTATAGAAAATGACACATGGACTTTACGTGATTTACCTCCTGGCAAAAGGCCATGGTATGAAGTGGGTTTACAAGTTGAAACGCAACCCGGATGGTGAGATCGATCGCCATAACGTTCAACTTGTTGCAAAGGGTTATGCACAGCAAAAAGGCATAGATTATGAAGAGACTTTTGCTCCCACTTGTCGTATGACTACTGTGCAGTTTCTATGTGCATTGGTAGCTCATTTTGGTTGGGATGTACATCAATCAGACATTGTTACTGCTTTCTTGAATGGTGACATATTTGAGGAAGTTTATGTAACGCAGCCTCGCGGTTTTATCAAGTAAGGACAAGAGGACAAAGTGTGCAAATGTAACAAGGCTTTGTATGGGTTGAAGCAATCTCCTCATGCTTGGTATGAGAAAGATGACACTCATTTGGTGAAACAAGGCTTTCGTAATAGTCCAACAGAAAGCACATTGTATGTAAAGCATGTGGGTGATGTACTTCTCATTGTGGTTCTTTATGTAAATGATTTGCTGATCACTGGATCAAATGAGAGACATATTGCTGAATTTAAGGCTGATTTGAATGCTAGTTTTTAAGATGAAAGATTTGGGGTTGTTGCATCATTACTTGGGTATACAGTTTAAGCAGTGTGATGGTGGTATTGCCTTGTATTAGAAAAGTTACATAGAAACATTGCTATGTAAGTTTGGACTTGAAGATTGCAAACCTATTGCCACCCCCATGGAAACAGGTTTGAAATTGAGTCTACATGATGCTAGTGATCCTCTTGATGTCACTCTTACCAAATTGTTATTGGCTGCCTCATTTATGTATGCAACACGAGGACGGATATTCAGTTTGTAGTCTCACAAGTCAGCATATCTATGCATGGCCCATGGTCTAAGCATGCGCAGGCTGTGAAGAGGATTTTCTGCTACCTCAGTGGCACTTTACATCTTGGCGTGTTTTATCCCAAGGGTGGATCATTACCGCCAGACTTACGTGCTTTCTTGGACTCAAATTGGGCTAGCTGTTTTGACACGTGAGTGTCCACAAGTGGTTTTTGTTTCATGCTTGGTAGTTCATGTATATAATGGTCGAGCAAGAAGCTACCTACTGTGGCCACTTCTAGTTGTGAGGCTGAGTACAGGGCAGTATTCACAGCTACGGTTGAGTGTGTATGGCTCAGATGCCTTATGGCTGATTTGGGTGTTGGACAGGACATTGCCAACACTATCTACACTGACAGTCAGAGCGCATTGGTAGTTGCGAGGAACCCAGTTTTTCATGCTCGCACAAAGCACATTGAGGTGCATTACCACTATGTCAGGGAAAGACTCTCAGCAAGAGTGATCAGCTTGGCTTATGTGCGAACACATGACAAACTTGTAGATCTTTTCACAAAGGCATTGTCTCGTGAGAAGCTTGAAGCTTTCTGTAAAGCTTTGGACTTACTCCCCTTTGTGGCTGATCATGTCCTCAGGGCATGGCACTTCCCTTTATCCATGTGCCAGCTCCCGTTCACTACATCACTCCAGGGGGATTTGTTACCATAGTGGTAGTGATGTGTGTGAACACACTAGGACCGCCGGGGCATTTTTTCCCTCGTCCATTGTATATACGCCCATCAATCTAGGGCTATCTATCTTTCCATTGCACACTAATTAATATACTCTCTGCTGTGTGCCTTGAGCTTCCTTTGTCTTCTCCAAGCTGTGTGTGTTTTCCTGTAACTCTACTTCCAATAAGAGGATCCCAAAGATTTACTTGAGCGGATGTATGTGGAAGCTAAAGCTTTGAAGATTAAAGAAGCTCTAGAAGCTCAAAGAAAAGCAACGGAAGAAGCGGTTGAGCAGGAAAGACAAGCGGAAGCTGCACAACAAAGGAAGTCACATCCTAATCAAGGAGAGATGTCTCCAAGACCCTCTTAACCAACTACGGAACAAGAAGATCAGCCCATGCCAAGTCCAAGGCCTTCACCAACAGATAAATCTAATGAAGGCAACACAGCAAAGGATAAAAAACCTGAGCAACAGGAAGAAGCTAGTTTCGAACAACCCAAGGAAGCTAAAACAGTGGAAGTAGGACCTTCCTCTACAACAGCTCAAGGAGAAATAGTTGAGGCATCCATGAAGCCTCAAGAAGAAGAAGCGATAACACCTGCAAAGCCTCAAGAAGAAGCAGTAGAACCACCTCCATGACCACAAGCAGAAATCACTGCACCAACAAACGAGCCACAAACCAAAACGACAAAAACTTCTAAACAACCCCAAGTAGAACTTGAAGACTGGGAAACCAATGATGAAGTCATCATGCAGGTAAATGACTATGCAAAGCAAATGCAACTGATGTGACAGACAAGATGAGAACAACAGCACTTAGACGAAGTGCCAAGGCTAAAGAGCTGGAACAAGTCATTGATGCTCTACAAGGAAAGCTAGATGACAGAATGAATATCATTGAAGATCTTCAAAGGCACATTAAAGAGCTGAAAAATGAAGCTGAACAACACGAGATTTCCAGGGAGAAACATCTGAAAGAAATGGAAGAGCTGGGAGAGTTCATGACAAAGTTATTTGATGCATGCAAAAGCAAAGATCAACAATTGACAGAAGTAACCAATGAACTTTTAACCACTACTTTGTCAGTAAAAAAGATCCAAGTGTAGCTAGATGTAGCTGATACCTCATTGCAGTACTCCGAGCAATGAATCAATGATCAAGCGGCATTTCTAAGATAGATAAGAGAAACCCCCTTGTAGCCTCAATCAAGGGAACATATGAAGTCTATAAGACTTTAGAAAAGAGGAACAAAGACCTTGAACTTGAGCTAAAGCTAGAACAAACACAAAGATGAGACCTTGCATTGATGCGGGTACAACGAGAAGAGCGATTTCTCAAGGAAATAGAGAGCCAATCAGTTGCTGCTAAGAGAGGAACATACAGAAACTCAGGAGGAGGCAGGAACCTCTGAATAGCCAACCATAGATTTACCATTAGTCTCTTTTGCTAATATGGATACACATTCATCAGAATGGCTAGCAAGAGAATTAGAGTTTCAAGTACCAATCACTAAAGTCGAGCAAATGCCAGTGGTCCAGTTTTCTAAAGTTGAGGAAGATGCACTGAAAGAGCAGATTGTCCAAGAAGCAAATGTTGAATGGAAAGCAGCAATGGACTGGGAGTTGAGAGTTCTCCACTCAATAAATGTAACTCAACTCACTCCCAACCAAATTAGTGCTCAATGGCATCAGCAATCACTGCCCTACACATCAATAAAGGTGGAGCTAATGCAGGTTAGGAAAGACTTTACAAGGATATCAGGCAGAAGGCTCAGATGATATCCACCCCAAATGGAGAAGGACTGGTTAAACAAGAGCTCTAGAGACCTAATTCTGTTCACAAGAGCACCTGTAGCCATACAGAAGGACCCTACATTCTGTCATGTACCAAGGGTAAGGATATGGTAGGCACATGATGCATTGAGAAGAAGAGGCCAAGATGGCTAAATTACCCAAGACTACCAACTCCACAGTAGGGACCAACAACAGAAGAATACATGGTGAAAACCCTAACGGGTGCCATGAACTTCTTCAAGAGCCTCCTTGACCTCTCATGTGCAATGCTTTGTAAAATCTGCAGAATGCTGCTTACATGCATTCAAACATTTCATGAGCTTGAACAAGTCGGTGGACCATGGATGTCTTTTCTAGAAGGCAACAAAGGTCTATGCTACGATTTGAGTGGACAACCTTCAGATGAAGTCCTCTACGGCTTCTGTGCCAGATGTATGTTTCAGCCATCAAGCAGTATGTTGGCATTTGAAGAGACATTCTATACAAGATTCTTCAAATGGCAGACAAAGATATTTGGGCCAGCGATCAGCAACCTCACATCAAGGTTTGTTGGCTATTCAACCATTGAACTTAAAAATAGAGTCACCATGCAAGTTTTTGCAAGTCCCTAACAAAGAAAGACGAATCACATATGAAAAAACCCCTACATGCGCTTAAAGACCGCCTTGCCAGCCGTCAATCCGAATACTACTTCAGCCAATGAAGCTGTATCAAGGGACGACAAAGTCGGGGAGGGGGGGAAATGTTGGCAGCAAGCTAACTTGGATAACATTTCTCGGAGCTTTATTGTAAAACACTTATTATTTTGATAAATCGAGAATGTTGTAACTCCTATGTTCCAGATAAACAGTGTAATTGATGAGCCGGGGCTACAAGCTTCCTGATTGTATCAACCTATCTTTAGTTAGAGCTCCCATATTATCAGTTTTGACCAAAGAAACCTTCCTAAGGTATAAAAGCCAATTTCTGTACATATTTTGCAAGTTTTTGTATAATAGAACACAGCGTAAGCTAAAGGCGCTCACTTCTCTCCTTCTCGCGCTTCCTACTCCCTCCCGGTTGTCACATTGCAGTGTCGTCTCCAGCGTTGCAACCACAGGTAAGAGCTCTACACATTGACGTAAACAACTCATGGTAATCCATATCGTTTGG
The DNA here is from genome assembly GCF_014529385.1 of Adiantum capillus-veneris. Lineage (NCBI taxonomy): Eukaryota > Viridiplantae > Streptophyta > Polypodiopsida > Polypodiales > Pteridaceae > Adiantum > Adiantum capillus-veneris. The sequence goes on along the minus strand of NC_140931.1, from coordinate 145,846,416 downwards.
CGTCCTTGACCAGCGGTCTAATTTCATCATAAGTAGGAATTTAAGCTAGAAAATCTTAAAATAAGTATAGCGGGGTATTGGGACATCATTGCTAAGCATTTAGATGCATTCTGGGTTGAAAACAGCTAGGTCAAAAACTCATTGATGTTAATAATCGTGATTTTTGCACTTGACCTAAAGTGAGATTTGAAACCATAAGCATGTGTGCTTAGGTCTTATACGGTTATGATTTGTTTGCTAATTAGTGACTAGATTTTGGTGATTTGGATCATTTGAGTGTAGCTTGAGTTAGATGCAAGTTGTTTTTTTGTTTTCTAAGATATTGACAACCTCTTGTAGCCTCTATGTACTAGTCGAGTCAGCTGCGTCCCATGGATTGACAATTATGTTCGTGGTTCTCGCTATGTCTGCAATAAGCTAGGAGTGAGGTTAGAAACCCGTCCGACACTCAACAACTTCAAGTGTATCATTGTTGTTCCAAAACGACTAGACCAAAGAGGGTTGGTGACAATGGACATCCTTGGTTAATCCCAATAGTTCTTGCAAAAAAATCTAAAATTCCTCTTATTCTTCTCCAAAAATGGTTACGTGGAATCATATCAAAGGCTTTCTTGAAGTCTAAAAAGAAACAATACAATTGCTTGCCTTTTAACCAACTTTCCTCCATGAGAACACTATGAGTGACAAGATGGTCAATGGTGCTATGATTTTGACAGAAACCCAATTGTCCTTTTGCTTGCTTGCCATCCTTTAAGTCCAATCACTCAATTTTATCTTCATTCTGCATCCAAATTTTTTTGCTATAAGAGACCCAATCATTATAATCTATTAGTTATTTATATTCTTTACATCCCCTCCTTTATGCAAAGGCTTGACCCACTTAACACTCCAATTACAAGGCATACCATGTTGAAGTGCAAGGTTGAACATATCACACATCCAATTATGTGACAAATTTCCCGTCCATTTAATCATTTTTGGCTTGATACCTTGAAGATCTCCTGCTTCGTTGAGTGGCCAAATTTTCAAGCCCGCCGTACAATCCTCAATACCAAAAAATGAGAGCCCACTCGGGGGGTTCATCGTTCAGTACCCTCGTATATAACTGTTGGAATTAGGGTTGCAGTGAACACACACAGCTTGGAGAAGATGAAGGAAGCTCAAGGAACACAATAGAGAGTGTGTTACTTGGTGTGCAATGGAAAGATAGATAGCCCTAGACTGATGCGAGCATGAATAACTAGGTTCCTTGCAACTGCCAATGCGCTCTGACTGTCACTGTAGATAGTGTTGGCAGTGTCCTATCCAACACCCAAATAATCCATAAGGCATCTGAGCCATACACACTCAACCATAGCTGTGAAGACAGCCCTGTACTCAACTTGACAACTCGAAGTGGCCACAGTAGGTTGCTTCTTGCTCAACCATGATATACATGAACTTCCAAGCATGAAGCAAAAACCACTTGTGGACACTCGCGTGTCAAAACAACCAGCCCAATCTGAGTCCGAAAAAGCATGTAAATCTGGCAGCAATGATCTCCCCTTGGGATGAAACAAGCCAAGATGTAAAGTGCCACTACGGTAGCAAAAAGTACTCTTGACAGTGTGCCAATGCTTAGACATGGGCTATGCATAAATCTGCTGACCTATGAGACTCCAAACAAAATATATAGCCTCGTGTTGCATACATAAATGAGCCAGCCAATAATAGTTATGTAAAGAGTGACATCAGCAGGATAGCCAGCATCATGTAGACTCAACGTCAAACCTGTAGACTCAACTTCAAACCTGTTTCTATGTAACTTTTCTGACACAAGGCAATACCACCATCACACTGCTTAAACTGTATGCCCAAATAATGATGCAACAACCCCAAATCTTTCATCTTGCAAGTAGCATTCAAATCAGCCTTAACTTTAGCCATATGTCTCTCATTTGGTCCAGTGATCAGAGAATCATCTACATAAAGAACCACAATGAGAAGTACATCACCCTCACGCTTTACATACAATGTGCTTTCTGTTGGATTGTTATGTAATCCTTGTTTGACCAAATTAGTGTGAGATTTTTCATACAAAGCACAAGGGGATTGCTTCAACCCATACAAATCCTTGTTACATTTTCACACTTTGTCCTCTTGTCCTTTCTTGACAAGACCGCGAGGCGTTACATAAACTTCCTCAAATATGTCACCATTAAGAAAGCAATAACAATGTCTGATTGATGTACATCCCAACAAAAATGAGCTGCCAATGCACATAGAAAACGCACAGTAGTCATACGTCTTGCATTTCAACTTGTAAACCCACTTTGTACCAATGGCCTTTTTTCCAGGAGGCAAATCACATAAAGTACATGTGTCATTTTCTATAAGTGCATCATATTCTGATCGCATGGCAGCCATCCAATTTATTGAATTCTGTGCTTCATCAAAAGACAGAAGCTCCTCAACATCATGTAAGCTAGACATAGCCAAAGCATAACAATTTGATGCATAAGATGCATGGTGAGAGCCTGAACGAGTACGACTAGACAAAGGTGCATCCAAATTACTGTCACGCAAAGTGTGCACGAGCCATTTTGGGATACCTCTAGCTTGCTCATTTTCAGCCCTTTCCTCATCAAGTACATCATGTACATCTGCATCAGTAATCTGTAACATTTTTAGAAACCCCCATAGGTTGTACATTTGCCTCATTGGAACTTACATTCATATTTCCACCACTGAAAAGAGGCAACAAAGTGTCATAAATGTCATGTGATCTTACATTACTGTCTCTAGTACATGATAGCAAGGGTTGAACATAATCTTCCACAAACACTACATCCCGTGAAACCAGAATACGTTCTGTTTGCGAATGATACAACCTGTAACCTTTGCTTTCAGCACTATAACCAACATAAATACATTTGATAGCCTTATCATCCAATTTTCTGCACTGTGTTTGTGGTACCAAAGCATATGCCAAACAACCAAAAACGTGCATGTGCTCAATAAAAGGCTTTCTATCATGCCATGCTTCATATGGAGTACTAGACTGCAAAGCTTTCGTAGGACACCTGTTTAGTACATAAGTGGTACAAATGATGGCCTCAAGACAAAATAATGCGGCAAAGCTTGACTTTTGACCATACATCGCGCCATTTCCGTAAGTGACATGTTTTTCCTCTCAACAACACCATTTTGTTGAGGTGTATAAGGCACTGTACATTGGTGTTTTATCCCACAACCAGCTAGAAATGCATTGAATTCCTAAGACATATACTCCCCCCCTCCATCAGAACGGAGGGTGCCCATAGTACATTTCGAGACATTTTCAGCCATAGCCAGAAATTGTTTGAAGCACATAAAAACTTTGGACTTTGCTTTAAGCAGAAATACCCATGCATGCCTAGAGTAATCATTGAAGGTTCCACGGGAAGCGTGTGGGAGTGCAAGTGCGAGATCAGAGAGAGAGAGAGAGAGAGAGAGAGAGAGAGAGAGAGAGAGAGAGAGAGAGAGAGAGAGAGAGAGAGAGAGAGAGAGAGAGAGAGAGAGAGAGAGAGAGAGAGACTTGCTTTGGGTGGAGCGCACATCAAAGTTATCTTGTTGCAGCTCCTTATCTGTTGTATTAAAGAATAAGTGTATACATGGTTAAGTTAGTAGATGGGTTAGTAGTAAGTGGGATGTCCGGCTTGTTGGCCTGGAGCCCAACAAACTCCCACTTGCAGGCCAACGCAGCCCAACTGACCTGGTATGTACAACCGTGAAGCAATCGAGTGGCTTCAAACTATACCCATCAACTCACTGCAATGTGTAAACCGCTCCAAAGCTAGGCCTTTTGTCAAAGCATCTGCTGGGTTGTCATCCGTGTGTACCTTGACCAAATCAATGAGCTCGTTGCCCAAGAAATCTCTCACGAGATGATACCTGACTTCAATGTGTTTCGATTTGGAGTGAAACACAGGATTCCTTGCCAATGCAAGAGCACTCTGACTATCACAATATAGCCAAGATTTTTGACCAAGCGAGATAACCATACAGCCTCTTTACTTGCATCCGACAATGCAACGTACTCTGCTTCCGTAGTGGAAGATGGCGTACAATCTTGAAGACATGACCTCCAAGATATTGCTGCTCCAGCACAAATCTGAAGACGTAGCCAGATGTTGATCTTCTATTATTGACACAACCCGCATAGTCTGCATCTGCATAACCCACGATGGATGCATCACTGTTCTTGAAGCGTAAACACCTGCCGACCGTACCTTTGAGGTACCTAAGAATGTGCTTCGCTGCTTCCCAATGCTTGGTGCTAGGATTTGCCATATATCGGCTCACTACTCCCACTGCAAAAGCAATGTCTGTCTTGTGGCCACCATAGCATACATGAGACTGCCCACTGCCGAAGAATATGGTACCTTAGTAATTTCAGCTCGTTCAGCATCATATTTGGGTGCATCTTCCTTGCTGAGTTTCAAGAATGCCTGCATTGGGGTACTCAATGCTTTCCCCCCCTGCATATTGAAACGCTGCAAACCTTTCTCAATGTATGTTTCCTGAGATAACTCAAGATTTGCGATCTCTTCTGATTCCCATGCCAAGAAAGTGTGTAGCATCCCCCAAATCTTTCATTGCAAAATTATTGCTAAGTGTTTTCTTCATGTTGGCAATTTTCGCAATGGATTTCCCAGCTATAAGCATGTCATCAACATACAAAACTAGAATGATCATCGAGCCATCATCTAGCTTTCTTGTGTACAAGCAGTGATCCTCTTCGCTACTTTTATATCCTTGAGCCCTCGTACATGCATCAAATTTACGATACCACTGCCTTGAACCGTGCTTTAAGCCATAAAGTGCCTTTTTGAGCTTACATACTAGCTCCTCACGAGATGCGTTCTCTTGAACAAACCCTTCAGGCTGCTGCATGTAAACATCCTCATCGAGATCCCCGTGAAGAAATGTTGTCTTCACATCCATTTGGACAAGTTCCATGTCCTCAATCACTACAAGACCAAGTACGGTTCTAAGCATTGTCATCTTGACCACAGGAGAGAAGATTTCATCAAAATCAACTCCCTTTTGCTATTTGAACCCTTTGGCTACAAGTCTAGCCTTGTACTTTGGATTTGGATCACCTGAGGTAAATTTCTTCTTGTAAACCCATTTTCAAGGTAAAGCTTTTGCATCATTTGGCAATTCTACCAAGTCCCATGTGTCATTAGCCAGAATCGAGTTATACTCAGATTCCATAGCCTGCTCCCACTTCACCACATCATCCGTCATCATGGCTTCTTGGTAGCAGCTTTGCTCACCACAATCAATTAACATGATGTAATCAAGACCTGGCTTGAAACGCGTAGGTGGACGAGAGACTCTAGTAGACCGTCTCACTCCTTGACCATTGCTATCCGCTCCCTCTGGAGCAGTGCTAGTGGAAGGTACATCACCAGCCCGCTGAGTTGATTTCACGGTCTCTGAGGCAACATCCTCAAAAGTGACTCTCCGAATCTCTATTCCCTTGATAGGTTGTTTATGCATCTTCGACTCATTGAAGATCACATCTGAACTACGGATGACTCTACGGGATTCCGGGTGCTAGAAACGATATCCTATCTCTCCATCTGCACCATATCCAATGAAAATACATTTGTGTGACTTTGTCTCTAACTTTTTGGCGAAGTTGTTTAGACACATCAGCATAAGCTTCACAACCAAAAACACGCAGATGGTCATAGTGGGGCTTATGTTTAGACCATAACTCTTCTGGAATCTCATAATTCAATGGCGAACTAGGCAAACGATTTATAATGTGCACTGTGGTCAAGACGGCTTCTGCCCAAAAGCCTTGTGTGAGATTTTCCCTAGAAAGCATGGCTGTGACTCCTTCTTGAATCGTACGATTCATGCGCTCAGCAACTCCATTCTGAGCTGGTGTGTATGGTGCAGTAAACTGCCTTTTAATCCCCCTTTTAGCACAGAAATTGTCAAACTCCTTGGAGACATACTCTCCACCGTTGTCAGTCTGCAACCTCTTGAGTTTCTTTCCAGACTGATTCTCAACGAGTGGTAAACAAAATTGGAACACAGGAAGAACTTGATCCTTATGTTTCAAAGGATATGCCCACACCTTTCGAGTAGAGTCATCTATGAATGTCCCCCTAGAGATTTGGTTTACATAGGACCACAAACATTACTATGCACTAAATCTAGAGGTTCAGCTCGCTTTTGATGCAATGGTAAGTGCACGGACCTAGTCTGTTTGCCATAGATACATTGCTCACAAACAGAAAAGTCAACATAAGACGAGATAGGTAAGTAGCCAAAACGAGTCAGAGTTCTCATTCCTTTTGCTAAGTATAGAGCCTGATTTACCCTTGTAATTTTTTGTGGTAAAATCGCACATTTGCAAGGCCCCCATTATCAGGAGAAGCCATCATGAGTGAAGGAAAATCACTCAGCGGAAACAAAAATTTTCACGGCCAAAAATCAGTGGCCGGAAAGTGGTCGAAAAATGACCGGTCGGTTGGCAATAGTCAATGGCCGGTGGCCCCGGTGGTCGGAAGTCAATGGCCGATGGCCGGTGACCGAATTCAAAAGCGGATTTGTCTACACAAGGGCGGCCACACATGGGCGGATTGGAGGGTCCGATTTGGACTTATTCACACAAGGGCGGCTACACATGGCTTCCTCTCATGAGAGAAGGCAGCCCTTTTGGCCTATAAAAGGGGGCCATTTCTACACACATTTCATAGTGTGAAGTTGATGCAACAAGGTGACTGTGAGGTGGTGAGAGTGAAGCAAGGTGGTAGCTCCATTAAGGGTATAATCCGTTTGTAAACTACTTCTTGTTTTGAAGTACTAAAGACATTGAGTGGCTGCTTTCCCGTGGACGTAGCCAACATTGGGTGAACCACGTATATCGTGTGTACTCTCTCTCTCTCTCTCTCTCTCTCTCTCTCTCTAGCCTATAATCTCGTGTATGTAAATCTGTCTCTCTCCATTAAGTGATCTACTCAATTATCTATTTAGCTACGTCTTATTTCCTAACAAGTGGTATCAGAGCAAGGTTTGCTCGTAGCTAAATTATCTCAAGGAAAGGATTCCTTGAATTGAGTGGGAGTTATGGTGGAGGAAGGGAAGCTCAATATTGAGAAGTTCAACGGCAAAAACTACCAACATTGGAAGATGCAGATTGAAGACTATCTCTACCAGAAGGACCTCTATTTGCCACTAGGCAGTCTTGCAAAGAAGCCCGCAACGATGGCAGATGAAGCATGGATTGTCCTTGATCAAAAGGCCCTGGGAACAATCCGGTTAAGCTTGGCGTCAACGGTGGCCTTCAATGTTTCGGAGAAGAAGACCACGGAGGACTTGATGAATTCACTTGACGACTTCTACGAGAAACCATCGACATCCAATAAGGTATTTCGAAGCGCTTGTTAAATCTAAAGATGGCAGAGAATGGTTCAGTTGCAAAACACCTAAATGACTTTAACACAAACATAAGTCAACTTTGATCGGTGAAAATAAATTTCAATGACGAAGTGCGAGCTCTCCTTATACTATCATCCCTACCGGATAGTTGGGACAGCCTTGTGATGGCTGTAAGTAATTCTATTTCTGGCACAAATACTCTTAAGTTTGATGATGTTGTGGGTGTTATCCTAAGCGAGGAAATACGAAGGAGAAGCACAGGAGAATCATCGAGTGCTGCACTATCAGTGGAAACAAGAGGAAGGCCTAAGGAAAGGTTCAAAAACCAAAAGGGTCGTGATCGCTCAAGGATGAGTAAGTCACGCACAGAGTCAGTTCTTGAATGTTGGAACTCCGACAAGAAGGGCCACGTCAAGAAGGATTGTTGGTCCAAGAAGAAGAAGGAGACAGAGTCTCAAGACAACAAGCCAACATCGAAGGCCAATGTGGCAGGTAAAGTAGAGCAAGATGCTCTAATTCTCTCATTAGACAATGTGTCTAATTCCTGGATAGTAGATTCCAGGGATTCATTCCATGCGACACCACACAAGCAACATTTCCAAGACTACACCAAAGGTAATTTTGGGTATGTATACTTGGGAGATGATGAAGCTTGTGAGATTGTCGACAAAGGTACAGTTTCTGCCAAAACTACTAACGAAAATGAATGGAAGCTTAAAGATGTTAGGCATGTTCCTTCTCTTCGCAAAAATTTGATCTCTACAGGACAATTGGACGATGAAGGTCACAACATTGCATTCGGAAACAAACGGTGGAGGATCTCAAAGGGATCTTTGGTGGTTGCCAAGGGAGAAAAAGTCGGTACCTTTACTTGTGTACTGTTAGCACGCAACCTTCAGCTTGTGCAGCAACTATAGAAGTTGACAGTGCGGTGTGGCACTACCGACTTGGGCATATGAGTGCCAAAGGAATGCAAATCCTTCAAACAAAGAAGCTTCTACCAGGTTTGAAAGAAGTGGACTTAGAGTTCTGTGAAGATTGTGTTTATGGTAAACAAAAGAGGGTAAAATTTCAAAAATCAGGAAATGAAAGAAAAAATAAAAAACTTGAGTTCATTCTGATGTTTGGGGTCCTACAAGTACACCATCACTTGGTGGCTCATTGTACTATGTAACATTCATAGACGATGCGACTAGAAAATCATGGGTTTATGTCATAAAGAATAAGTCCGATGTATTTTTCAATTTCAAAGGTGGAAAGCCTTTGTGGAGAATGAAACGGGTACCAAGGTTAAATGCCTCAGATCCGACAATTGCAGGTGAATATTGCAGCCAAGCTTTTGAAAGCTTTTGTGCTAGCAATGGAATTCGGAGGCAAAGGACAACCCCAAGGACACCTCAACAAAATGGGATTTCGAAAAGGATGAACAGGACAATCATGGAGCGAGCACGAAGCATGCGGCTACATGCTGGTCTACCGCTTGAGCTTTGGGCGGAAGCTATAAGTACGTCTGTGTACTTAATCAATCGGTCACCCTCAACGGCATTGGATGGGGGAGTTCCAGAAGAGGCATGGACAGGTAAACCGGTGAATTATGCATTCCTCAAAGTGTTTGGGTGTGAGGCTTTCATGCACATAGATAGAAGCCTAAGATCAAAGCTAAATGCAAAGTCCAAAAAGTGTTTCTTCATTGGCTATGGAGAAGGTGACTTTGGGTATCGCCTATGGAATCCTGAAGATGGTAAAATCTTAAGGAGTAGAGATGTAATTTTAACAAACAAAATATGTACAAAGATTACTTGGAAAGAAAACAAACAAAAGAAACAGGTGATGAGTACATGGAGCTTGAGGACGGTGAAGACTCAAGGACTGTAAACGGTGACAATGTGCAACAACGTCAACCAAATGAGGAGCCTTAACCTATTCCCCGAAGATCTACAAGAGCAAGTAGACCTCCAGAAAGGTTTGTTCCTTCCTTCAACCATCTCTTGATCTCAGATTCCGGAGAGCCGGAATCATACGAAGAAGCTATGCAACATGAATCCAAAGAAGAATGGACGAAGAGCATGCAAGTGGAGATGGACTCACTACATCGCAACCAAACATGGGAGTTGGTTGAGTTGCCTAAAGGTAAGCGGGCACTTCAAAACAAATGGGTGTACAAGCTGAAGGAAGAAGAAGGTTGGAAGAAAAGGTACAAGTCTAGGCTTGTGGTAAAAGGTTTTTCTCAAAAGAAAGGTATTGACTTCAATGAAATATTTTCTCCTGTTGTAAAAATGAACTCAATTAGGCTTGTCTTAAGCCTTGTGGCTACTCATGATCTAAATCTCGAGCAAATGGATGTAAATACGGCATTCCCTCACGGTGACTTAGAGGAGGAAATCTACATGCTTCAACCAAAGGGGTATGAAGTAAAAGGTAAGGAAAAAATGGTTTGCAGATTAAAGAAGAGCTTGTATGGTTTAAAGCAAGCATCAAGACAATGGTACTTGAAGTTTGATCGATGGATGTTGGATCATGGACTCACAAGATGCAACTCGGATCACTGCGTCTACACGAAGAATTTAAGAGATGGGAAATTCATCATCCTAATGTTGTATGTTGATGACATGTTGATTGCAAGTGCTAACATGCAGGACATCAAAGACCTAAACGAGGAGCTGTCTAAATCTTTTTCAATGAAAGATTTAGGTGCTGCAAAGAGGATATTTGGTATGAAAATATCAAGGGACATGACGAAGAAGACAATAAAGCTATCTCAAGAAGATTACATCAAGAAGGTACTAGAAAGGTTTGCAATGCAAAATGAAAAACCAGTTCTACACCTTTGGTTGGTCACTTCAAACTAACGAAGGATATGTGTCCAAAGATACAAGAGGAGGTAGCCTATATGTCTAAAGTTCCATATGCTACAGCGGTAGGCTCTGTAATGTATGCTATGGTCTGGACAAGGCCAGACATTGCACATGTAGTGGGAGTTGTGAGTAGGTTCATGGACAACCCATGTAAAGAGCATTGGCAATCTGTGAAGTGGATACTTAGGTATCTAAAAGGGACAACAACAAATGCTTTGTATTTTGGAGGAGCTGATATTTTTCTAGAAGGGTATGCTGATGCAGATATGGCAGGTGACAAAGATACTCGAAGGAGCACTACCGGCTATGTGTTCACGGTTGGAGGCACAGCAGTAAGTTGGGCTTCAAAGCTACAAAAAGTGGTTTCACTTTCTACCACGGAAGCAGAGTATGTAGCAATGACGGAGGCAAGCAAAGAAATTCTGTGGCTTTATAGATTCTTAGAAGAGCTTGGATTCAAACAAGACAATTGTGTCTTGTACAGTGATAGCCAAAGCGCTATCCATCTTGCGAAGAACTCAGCCTTTCATTCAAGGACAAAGAAAATTGAGGTGAGATATCACTTCATACGCACTCTTTTGGAAAAGGGACAGCTAAAGCTAGGAAAGGTGCATACAAGTGAAAATCCTGCAGACATGTTTAAAGGTGGTCAACAAGGAGAAGTTGAGCTTTTGCTCATCTTCAATCGGCATTCAAGCATAAGAAGCCAGAATGGAAAGCAGTCACAGGTTTGGTTTGGAGATCAGTCTCCAAGTGGGAGATTGTTAAGTATGGAGCCTGATTTACCCTTGTAATTTTCTTTGGTAAAAGCGCACATTTGTAAGGCCCTCATTATGAGGAGAAGCCATCGTGTGTGAAGGAAAATAACTCGCCGAAAACCAAAATTTTCACGGCCAAAAATCAGAGGCCTCGGGGGCGGAAGCCCCAGAGACTTTTTTTCCCTCGCCGAAATATTCCTTTTCACCGGAATATTATGGCCGGATGGTGGCCCGAAAGTGGTCGGAAAACCACCGGTCGGTTGGCCGGAAGTCAATGGCCGGTGACCGGTGGCCGAATTCAAAAGCGGTTTTGTCTACACAAGGGTGGCCACACCTCGGCGGATTGGAGGGTCTGATTTGGACTTATTCACATAAGGGCGGCTACACATGACTGCCTCTCATGAGATAAGGCAGCCCTTTTGGCCTATAAAAGGAGGCCATTTCTACACACATTTCAGAGTGTGAAGTTGATGCAACAAGGTGAGTGTGAGGTGGTGAGAGTGAAGCAAGGCGGGAGCTCCATTAAGGGTATAATCCCTTTGTAAATTAATTCTTGTTTTGAAGTACTAAAGCCATTGAGTGGCTGCTTTCCCGTGGACGTAGCCCACATTCGGTGAACCACGTATATCGTGTGTACTCTCTCTCTCTCTCTCTCTCTCTCTCTCTCTACTCTATAATCTCGTGTATGTAAATCTGTCTCTCTCCATTAAGTAATCTACTCAATTATCTATTTAGCTACGTCTTATTTCCTAACACCTTTTTGGCTAATATGACCTAGACGGCAATGCCACAACTCAGTAGACGGCAGCTTGGCTATAGATATGTAATCATGACCAACATTTGACACATGCATGGAATACAAAGTACCATGCTTCTGTCCTCTGAGTACAACAAGATTACCTTTGCATACTATCCACGAACCATTGCCAAATGTGGTGTTGTAGCCCAAATCATCAAGCTGACCAATAGAAATTAAGCTTTTAGTCAACTTGGGCACATGTCTGACATTACATAAAGTAAAGTGCGTGCCATTCCTTAGATGCAATTGGACGTTTCTGACACCCTCAATGTCTAGTTCATAAGCATCACCAAGTCTCACTTTTCCACAAGAGTGAGAATAAGTAGAGAACCACTCTCTATGTGGTGTCACATGGAAACTTGCACCAGAATCTACTATCCAATTCTGTGCATACTGCGCATTTTCTGTAACAAGAGTCTCGACAGGTAGATCTACTGTGAAGACCAATACGTCAGAGGTAAGTGGCATAACAACCGCTGGAAGAGTCTCTACGATAGGAGCATTTGAGGACTCTAGCACATTGATCTCCTCTAACTTTGCTTTGCCCTTGTTTGAATCATCAGACTTAGAAGTTTCACCGAATTGTTTATCCTTCTTGCTTTGCTGCAATTTCTTGCAATCCTTCTTCACATGCCCTTTTTTATGGTAGTGATAGCACTTGACATTACGCATAGAATTCCAAGACTTACTGTGTGAGCCCCCACGTTCCTTGCTTTTGGCACGACTTTGAGTGCGACCCTTCTGTCTATCACTAGGAACGTACGCATCACCATCCTTCTTACCTTCGAGATATTTCTTTCGAATCTCCTCGGTAAACAGACTCCCAAGGACGTCATTGTACACTAGATCGGTACCAGGTGCTGAGTTGCTAATCGCAATACAGAACGTATCCCAAGAAGAGGGTGAACTGCATAGCAAGAATATGCATTTGATTTCCTTATCGAAGACCAAACCGTGAGTGGTCAACTGAGTAAAAATGATATTGAACTCATTAATGTGAGTAGAAATAGTTCCCTCTTCCTTCATACAAAGGTCAAATAGCTTCTTCATCAAGAAAACCTTATTAGTGGCACTTTTGTTCTCATAACTCGAACACAACTTATCCCATACATCTCTAGTAGTCCTTTCTCCAACTATAGTAAAGTACACAGATTTGGCCAAATGCAAACGGAGGGTAGATTTGGCCTTAGCATCAAATTTCTCTCACTCAACATCTGTGTACTCGCCCTCTAGGCGCTCCATGATAGGATCCAACTGGCCTTTTTGTATAAGAACATCTTGAATCTGCTCTTTCCAGATAGCAAAATTCGTCCCATCAAATTTCCGGATATTGTAAATATCCTTTTCACCACTTGTTGACATGGATGCAAGCTAAAGATAATATGGTGATAAAAACTTGTAAATCCTGGAAAAATTCAACAAAGTTTCCCCAGAAAAACTGACAGTATCTCAATCCAAAAGTATCACAAGAGATCAGTGACGCATCAAAAGTAATGCTCTCAAAGCATAAGATAGCCGCATCAACCACTAACTGTGCATAAAAAGTCAAAAGCTCACCCAAGACTGCCAACACGGCGTAATGCACCTAGACCTCTCTGTACATGTCCTATGGCGAGGCCACGAAAAGGGGTACTCCAACAACCTGTATCACCGAAAGGATCTCAACATTCGAGAATCCCCTATCTCAAGAAAACCCCAGGCCATCGACTCTCACAAAAGGTTATGCAGACAAGAAACCAGCCCAGTCTCAGAAAGGGCCTCCGAACCGAGTCTCAGAAACGTTCGGGACTGCCAGAAACAAGCCAAATTGGATCCTGAAAAGGTACATATGGTAGTTTTCTCAACTCAACGTACATCCACTGTCAACAATATTGCAGGGTGCAGTATACGCGCACAAACAGGCACCAAACAAAATGTGCAAGCAGTAAACAAATCCATGTGGGGAGTAAAACCACTCTCAAAAGAGATCAAGCACTATCAATAGTGCCAAAATAACGCATATCCGCATCAAATACTCCCACTGAGATCTATGATGATGCTAAACACTGCAACCTGTAAGAAACCTGGATATCCTGTATGTATGCAAGAACCGAGGAGATGGATGCCTGAAAAACCCGAGACAATGTCAATGCCGAAAAGTGCTCCTAATCAACCCATAAACACCATCTCAATAGCACATAATAGCCATAAAACGTCTATATACCATCCCAAATAGTCTCTGAACAACCTGCACCTGTGTTCAGTACCTGTACCTGTTGTAGCAAAAGTGGAGTTGAAAAATACATTTCCTGAATGGTAGCTCTAATGAAGCTTTCAACTGCACGAACAACTTTGAAAGGGGGGTAAAATAGCAGGACACCTGCTGGAAATGCTCTCGGAATGCTAAAGTTGCCGATGCCGAAATCGGAATACTGTTTTCACTTTTGAAAGTGCGCGCACACGGACGTGAAAACGGCAATCACAAACCCTACTCTGATACCAGTTGAAGGTGTCGCGAGAAGCGTGTGCGAGTGCAAGTGCGAGAGCAGAGAGAGAGAGAGAGAGAGAGAGAGAGAGAGAGAGAGAGAGAGAGAGAGAGAGAGAGAGAGAGAGAGAGAGAGAGAGAGAGAGAGAGAGAGAGACTTGCTTTGGGTGGAGTGCACACAGCAACGTTATCCTGTTGGAGCTCCTTATTCTGCTGTATTAAATAATAAGTGTATACATGGTTAAGTTAGTAGATGGGTTAGTAGTAAGTGGGATGTCCGGCCAGCTGGCCTTAATCCCAACAATCATCAACGAAAGTCACAAAGTAAAGGTAATTGCCCAAGGACGGAGTTTGCATGGGCCCACAAACATCACTATGCACAAGCTGCAACCTACATGTGTCCCGAACTGAACGATCCTTTGGAAACTTAGAACGCTGCATCTTACCCAAAATACAGCCTTCACAAACCATATCAGATTTCTGCAAACGCAGCAAACTTGCAAAATTTAGATGACCAAAACGTGCATGCCAATGTTTTGCATCTGAAATAGCCCTTGAATCTGCAACTGCATTTGCACAATTTTATCCACACTTCTCATACAAAGTGAGCTTATACAACCCACGGCACAAAAGCCCAGATGCAACGATTTCATGACCAAAACTCAGATCATGAACTGTACACCTATCATCTACAAATTTGACTACAAGTCCAAGTCTAGCAAGTGCAAATACAAACAAAAGATTCTTCTTGATCCCAGGTAGATAAACAAGTGTGAAAGAGCTGCCATTAGCAGGAGTAAGCACAATATTTCCAACTTCCTGAACCGGATAAGAGGCATTGTTGGCACAAGTGACTGAATACCCATGAGGGACAGACTCGAGAGAGGTGAACAATTCACGAGGTGAGGTAATGTGCTTTGTAGCACCACTATTGAAATACCACACATGTGAATCTACAGCAACTGACATGCACGCATCATGGATAGTAGGATTTTAAGTACACTCTGCACTAAAAGCCCATTCTACATCAACATCAGCATTACAGTCTCCTTTTACAGAAGACTCAACAATGGCTGCATTTGTAGTGGAACCAACATTTACAATGGAACCACCCTCGTTTTTCTTAGCCTCTTTGGCCTTTAACTTAGGACACTGCTTGATCAAGTGATCATTAGCTTTACAATAATGGCAACGCGTCTTCTTTTTGCCCTTATCACCAAAATTGCCAGACGATGTGCTGCCAGAAGAAGCATTGGGAAGAGAAGTTTTGCCACTCGCAGCAGAACCATAGGAAGTGGCTGCATTACTGTTACCACCCTTTCTTCGAGAAGTAATAAAAGCCTATTCAGCTGGACGTTGTCTAGTCCTGTTTTTTTTTGGAAAGGGACTCTTGCAACAGCAATGTGCATAATGCATCAAACTTGACAATTTCTGGATTTCCTTGGGTCATAAGTCTCCAAGTACTATCAAAAGTCTGGTAAGAATCTGGTAAGGCATCAAGAATAGTCTGCACAAGGGAACTGTCTGAAATGACTTCACCTGCAGAAATAAGTTGCTCATTGATATCCTTGACACTAGAAATGAAAGTTTCCATATCATCTTCCTCATGCATAATCTTCGACTCCAACTATTTACGCAGCAAAGCAATTTTAGCCTCATTGCCACTTGCATAAAGATCAGCCAAAATATCTGAACCCTGTTTTGCATAGTTTGTTGAATGCATGTGAGGAACACTGGTGCGCTTCATAGACAACGCAATCAATGTATGAGCCTGCGCATCCTTTATATCCCAATGATCTTGTTCTGTCGTAGGCAAAACAACTCTAATAGCAACAATCCTGTTGCTGCAAGACCTGCAACATCCTCAACATCGCCTACATCCTCAAAACAACAACGTACATCAATGCCCTGCACAATATTCCAGACGCCCTTTGACACAAAAACGTGTTGCATCATATAAGCCCACATAGGGTAATTGTCCCCATCCAACCTGTCCTCAACAACAAACATCTTGAAGACATGTGTGTTGTAGTCAGCCATGGTAAGTGCTGCACCTGATGTGAAAACTACCCAAAAATAGGAGAAACAGAGCGGGAACAACACGCTATATAGCACAAACCGTAGAAGACTATAAGGCACCTGTTATGCAGAAAACGGCACTGACAGAAATTTTACACAAAATGACAAAATTGCCTCTGCAGACCTACCTGTAGTGGAAACGAAGGCCAAAATGAGCCCGAATCAGACCTCCAAGCGCTCGCCAAACCTCACTGTAATCGGAGAGATTGAGTAGGCGTGTGTTGGAGCAGCTGGTGACACACAGCTTGGATAAGACGAAGAAAGCTCAAGGCACACAATAGAGAGTGTGTTACTTGGTGTGCAATAAAAAGAGAGATAGCCCTAGAGTGATGGGCGTATATACAAAGCACGGGGGAAAAGACTTCCTAAAGAGGGAAAAAATGCCACGGCGGTCCTACTGTGTTCACACGCATCAGTACCACATGTTTATGGTAACAATAACGTGCGTTCGCAGGGTATTAAAAAAACCCCTCTTTTAACATGTCTGAATGAATAAAATGAACCCTTATTTTAGGATTTTTTTCCAAAATAGAATATAAAAACCCCTTATTTTACTGTATCTCTGTTAAATTGCCTAAAATTCTTGAATTTTAAAATCCTTCCTTTTGAACTCACGTTATACATTAACATGATTACATAGTGCACTCTCCGAGAGACTACATGAGAGTGAACCATAAAATGACATATTTTTAGCATTTGGTTGCTCATGTAGTTACCTACAATGTCTGTACATATCCATAAGACTCAAGATACAAAAAATTTCAACACGCTTTCCCTTCAAGTTTCTCTAAAATGTTCCACATGCACGTGCCTTTCTTGGACTTGAAACTTGACGCTTGAATTCCCATGTCCTTTTATTTTAAATCAATGCCTTGTATGCATGAAAATGAATTTGATAATTATCTTTGTTCCTAGTTTCATCTAGCTTTATCAATGAATTTTGAGCATCTTCACACTCTTTATCAAACCACTTTTGTGTGATTTACCTTTGTTGATACCATGGGCAAAGAATTTTATGCTTAGTTGTTACTCCACATGGTAATGTAGCATAAAGCTCTTTATGTGTTACATGCTGACTTTGGAGAGTAGCATCTAGTCAATCACAATATTCCATTGTCCATGACTCCCTTGAAGTGTATGGCATATCAAATTGTTGTGTATCATGTTCCAGTGTTTTTGTGCGGACACTCATATCCCCAAAGACAATAACATCAACTTTGTCTTTTAAATAAGCAATGTCCTCCTCTAAATCAACAAATGGCTAATCTCTATCCATGCAAGCATAAAAGGGGAATCACAATGAGGAATGTAGCAATCGACTACAAATATGGGTGCTCTTTTTGGTGTCGTAATTTTTAGCCATACAAAACCTTTATGTTTGTCATCTACTACAATTGATACAAAATCTTCCAACCCTTTTTTAATGATACATGCTATTCCTCCTTGCCCTCTCCATTTCTTGAGACTCTTTCACCACATCAATGAATATACATTGTATTCCTCCAACACATCAATCTTTTTGGCATCATGCTCCCAAGCTTCAACAAGAAGTACAACATCAACTATGCTAGTTATTTCATCTATGCCAATCCCCATATTCCATGGATGTCCATTGCAATTCCAAAAGCATACTTTCAATTGTAACTTGGCCTCATAGGTCAAGTGTTCCTATTTGATGGAGGGACTTGCCTCCTCGTTGGGCATTTTTCCTTCATGAGAAATATCCTTTTTTTTTCTTATTCATATCCTTATACGACCATACAAAAATACTTGTTTCTCTCAACTATATCAAGGATAATCTTTCACTTGGTCTCATTGAGCATGGTGCATATGATTGTGCATTCTCTTGATCAAAGAGCTTCTTACTTACCCACTATGTGCCCCATAAACCATAACTCTTGACATGCCAAAATGAGTTTTGAAGAAATCTTTAATAAAAATGGCAAGAGAAGGAAGTGTCTCTAACTTCTCTTGCCATTTTTATGCCTTAGTATCATATGGAAGCTAATTTCATGCCAAACTACCACTCACCTTTGTATAATACTACATGCTTTTGTGCTATCACCTACCACTTGTTTTTATCCTAATGAATTGGATTTTATGTATTTCCTTGCGGTTAAAATGATTCATGACATTAGTAATCTTTTAGGTTGTCAACCTTAAAGATTCACTGGAAACATCATAAACCAAACTCACTTGGTGTTTAATAAAAATCCAAAGATTCAGCCTTGAGGATCTCCATAGATTTAGCCTTTGCAATTAGTCTACTGTGCATCTCAAAACCTTGTGGTGCCAAAAGGATGATGTAACCTTTAGAAGTGTCAATCGAATTATTTATAGGATCAAATGCAGTTTACGAAACTAAAGCAAAAAGGAGTCTAACATCCTCTAAAATCAAGCAAGAATGCTAGCTAAAAGGGAAATGTGGGCTATCTTGAACATAGCTTGAGGACCCCTAATTATCCATTTTCACACACCTCTTAAGGAGGAGTGGTGGATACTTCTCAAGAGAAAAGTGGTGGGTAAAGAAGTAAAGGAAAGCTCCAAAAGAGAATGAAATGTCAATCAAAGGAAATATCTTACGATAGAGAGTTAATCTGTAAAAACGGCCCAATTTTTGGACCAAAATAGCACTATTTATAAGTTTTGTGTATATTTATTTTGAATAGAGGAGTAAAAAAGGGGCAAAAACACAAATTACTTCTAGACAAAAGGCTAATTTGTAGCCTACAGAGCACGGCCTCTCCCTGTCAAAAGGCTCACTACTCTTTCTCTTCACCCACAAAAATATCCATAGTTATTTTTAGGCGAAGGTCGGGCAAAACAAAACTTCTAACTAATTACCCAAGAGCTCGATAGATTCAAGGTGTATTGTTCACATCACATCCTCTCCATACCTTCAAAAGAGGAGCCTTTTTCCTCTATTCAGCAAAAAATGGTTAATCGAAGGCAATTCTTTGCAAGAAATCCATATAAAGACTCTAATATTTCTCGAAAAATTACTACACAAACCCAAGTGTGAGAGGCTTCTACATGATATAAATGTAGCCTGAAATTTTCCTATTACTACCTAAAAATTATCTCTATAATCATCACCTCGTTGACCCTTCAAGAATGAAATAGGCATCGAAAACTCTATACTCTTGACACCTATCAAGGTGTGCAGGGAAGAGCGTGATTGTTGAGACACACACACACACACACACACACACACACACACAGAACAAGATGTGAAATTTTCCTATTACTACCTAAAAATTATCTCTATAATCATCACCTCATGGACCCTTCAAGAATGAAATAGGCATCGAAAACTCTATACTCTTGACACCTATCAAGGTGTGCAAGGAAGAGAATGATTGAGAGAGAGAGAGAGAGAGAGAGAGAGAGAGAGAGAGAACAAGATGTGTCAGTAAACCTCTATACAAGAGCGGTAGCATATACATGACCCCAACTTAAGGAGTGTATTTTTGCACACAGTTTTAATTTCTCTATTCATAATTGAAAGTCAGGAGGGGGTGCACCCTCAAGAAATCTAGCATTCTACACTGTGTGTAGATGTTAATTTTTGTTTTTCTTGAATATCTTTATCATGAGTAAATTCATTAATTAGGCAACATCAATAAAATTTATCAATTGCAAGTTTTAGTCTAGTTACATTGTCCTCTCAACTTTGCTTTGCTATCTAGATTTTTAGCATTTTACAGTTTTACAATGTCCCTTTTCAAACTCTCCACCTTCCATTAAAGTCCATCAATAGTATCAATATCATTGCATGTAAAAAAGCTTCACTGGGTCTACCCAGTAGATGATTTCCTTGATATTGTCCCATTTTAAATTGTCACTATCTATAGTCTTGCTTTCATTGTGGATAGCTCCACTATTGTAATGAATATTTCCTCTACATCCATTTCTTTGATATCCATCAAATCCTTTGGTATCTCTAAAATTTTCCTTAATGCGGGATTTCAATGGAGCAACCAATCTCAACATTCCTTGTTGAAAAAGTTTGGAGCTTCTATATGAGAGCTACCTTTATCTCAATCATCCGCTCTTTCAATGCTACTTCATATCATATCTTTTGTTTCTCCTTACGGTTGTCTTTATAGGGAAGATCAAGTTGAAAATCTTGAAATATCTTTCAACAAACATAAGTGCATTTAGCCAATGATAAATACTGAAATGATGTTATCTGAAGAAATTATGGAGAGAAATTGCATTATGGACAAAAAGGAAAGTTTGTTATAAAAACCTATATAGAGAAGCTTTTATAAAGAAAACTGAAGACACAAGTTGTATTCCTAGTGGAGAAGAAAGTAGGGTAAGTGGAGAATCCACGGGTAAATCTTGTCAAGATATTTAGTATTCCATACCACTATGAGTCTTGACCCATAACTAAGAAAACGGGGTGCGTCCTACGAAGGACTAAAATATGTGCGTAAAGCACAAATTGCCAACACTGAAGTGTTAAAGCTTTTAGCCTGAATGGGTGCGCACGAATTTGGAGGCCAAAGCGTGGTGTAATAGGCGCCAAAGGGCAGTTGCGAATGGGTGCAAATAGCAACGTAGGGCATCTTTGAAGCTTGCAAAAGATGAAACGAGAGCTCAAGCCTCTAGGGGAGGGTGCTCCCCCCTTGGATCGGAGAACCCCTCGAGGGCTTCAAGCTCTCAAGCAAGAGAGAAGAGAGAAGAAGAAGAGAATTTTAGCGTAGTTAAAATTACTAGCTAAAAATTAGCTCTATAATCATCACCTCCTTGAGCTTTCAAGAATGAAATAGGCATCAAAAACTCTAGGCTCTTGACACCTATCAAGGTGTGCCGGGAAGAGCATGATGAGAGAGAGAGAGAGAGAGAGAGAGAGAGAGAGAGAGAGAGAGAGAGAGAGAACAAGATGTGCCAGTAAACCTCTATACAAGAGTGGTAGCATATACATAACCCCAACTTAAGGAGTGTATTTTTGCACATAGTTTTAATTTCTCTATTCATAATTGAAAGTCAAGAGGAGGAGCACCCTAAGAGGAGGAGCACCCTCAAGAAATCTAGCATTCTACACTCTGTGTAGATGTTAATTTTTGTTTGTCTTGAATATCTTTATCATGAAGTAAATTGATTAATTAGGCAACATTAATAAAATTTATTAATTCCAAGTTTTAGTCTAGTTACATTGTCCTCTCAACTTTGCTTTGCTATCTAGATTTTTAGCATTTTATAGTTTTACAATGTCCCTTTCCAAACTCTCCACCTTCCATTGAAGTCCATCAATAGTATCAATATCATTGCATGTGGAAAAGCTTCACCGGGTCTACCCAATACACGATTTCCTTGATATTGTCCCATTTTAAGTTGTCAATGTCGATAGTTTTGCTTTCATTGTGGATAGCTCCACTATTGTAATGAATATTTCCTCTACGTCTATTTCTTTTATATCCATCAAATTCTTTGGTATCGCTAAAATTTTCCTTAATGCGGGATTTCAATGGAGCAACCAATCTCAACATTCCTTGTTGAAAAAGTTTGGAGCTGCTATATGAGAGCTACCTTTATCTCAATCATCCGCTCTTTCAATGCTACTTCATATCATATCTTTTTTGTTCTCCTTACTTTCATCAAGCTCCTTGCTCAACCATGTCATTCTTTAGCGTAGGAGTTACACACTTCTTTGAGCTCATCATCCAAATATTCTTATTTCATGGCCATTAATTCCTTCCTTGCCTAAGTCTTCCAACTAAGCTAGTTTGCTCTTCATATCCCTCTTTTCTCTCTTCTAAAATTAAGAATTTGTATGTTTTTGTTGTCAATTGCCTTAGTCACTTGCAAATGGATTTATTTTGGTATATTTATGATCTAGAGAGATGTTTCTCTATATGTGCTAATGCAACCCCCTCCTAATATGTATGTTGATGACTGTTGTCCCCAACTAAATTTGATCTTTATTTTCTTTTGTGCTAGCTATGGGGTTGTTCCTTCCTCCTTTGTGCTTGGCTTCTCATCTAATGAGACATGTGTAGCATTCATCACCTCATTCTTTAAAACTTTTTGTAGTGGGTCCATAGGTCGTAATACATAATTCTTACTTATAGTTGTGACCATATTTAGAAGTTTTGACCTTGGTAGTGGTGGCTCATGATCTAATTTTCTATTATTATGGGTAATGTCTTTTTGAGATGTTAAGGCCAAGCAACAATTCCAATTGTTGAGTTTTTTTGGGTTGATCAACAAAATACATATTTCTATCCTGTGATAGTATCTGACTTAAGGTTGTCATTATAGGAAAGATCTAGTAGAAAATCTTGAGATATCTTTCAACAAGCATTATAAATAAAATTGAAGACACAAGTTTGTATTCCCAGGGAGAAGCAAGTAGGGTAAGTGGAGAATCCACGGGTAAATCAACTCAAAATATTTAGTATTCCATACCACTATGAGTCTTGACCACCATGAAAGGAATTCTTCCCTTGTAATCTCAAGCATAGGCCACTCTCTCACCTCGCTTACCTTTATCGAGTCCAATCAAATTGTTGGGAATGGAGAGAGAGAGAGAGAGAGAGAGAGAGAGAGAGAGAGAGAGAGAGAGAGAGAGAGAGAGAGAGAGAGAGAGAGAGAGAGAGAGAGAGAACATGACTCAAGACAGTGGGCAACACTTGCATGGTAATTTCAAGAACACCCACGAAAGTGTACATAGGTGGTACCGTGTATAGCCTTAGCAAGTGCGTGTGACATCATTAACTAGGTTAATTCAATGTGACATATCAACCAAGCTAGAGAGGTATTCAATAGAGTTCACAAACCCCACTTCAGCTCATAAGGTGAGTCATAGTGTAATGTGACATAATCCACCAAGCTAGAGAGGTATTCAATAGAGTTAGCAAACCCCACTTCAACTCATAAGGTGAGTCAAACCTATGAGGTGAAACATAGCTCCAAAAAAGGTGATTGTATTGGAAAAGAAATGTAGGAATTTTGGCATAGACTACTTAGGCTCAGAGGTGATGATGCTCGAGCATGACACTAAAATAGCTTTCTATGCATGGCTCACATGTTGAATAGAAGATAGCATTCCTCAGAGGCATAAGCTCCTACCATTCAGAGGTTGCCCTACACATGTGTTGGGCACACTTAGAGGTTGATAACACTCTACCATAATACAAGTCCTTTAGGATAGAGTAAAAAATATGTGTCCACAGACTAAACTCAAAATAGAAGTTTCGGGGTGTTTGATGAATGAAAAATGATGGGCAATCTTATATTTAAGGCCTCACAATAATTATATAGTAGGTGAAAGGAGATCTGTGGGAAATAACCTTTGAAAGTTATTCATGCCCTACAGTACAATGCAAAAAATTGAAATTTTTTTCTAGATTTTTAAAGATTTTGGTGAGCTTTTAGAAATGCCCTTGCAGTGCCTTTTTTGCTTTGAATTTCATGGAAACCAATTGTTCCTTTTCTAACCATTAAGCAGCTTAAACAGTATGACCTAATCGTTTGCAAAATATGCATTTTTGTACTTTGCCTTTGGTGATAAAGGCTTTTGCAGAAGAATCAAATATAGCTACCTTCCTTCTTCTAACTTCATCTGAGAGAATATCATTCATCTCTTTGTTGGGCATCTCTCTGCCAACCGTCAATGATGTGATAATTGTTGGAATTAGGGTTGCAGAGAAACACACACAGCTTGGAGAAGACGAAGGAAGCTCAAGGCACACAATAGAGAGTGTGTTACTTAGTGTGCAATGGAAAGATAGATAGCCCTAGAGTGATGGGCGTATATGCAATGCACGGGGGAAAAAACCTCCTAAAGAGGGAAAAAATGCCCCGGCGGTCCTAGTGTGTTCACACACATCACTACCACATGTATATGGTAACAAATCCCCCCTGGAGTGATGCGGTGAACGAGAGCTGGCACATGAGTAAAGGGAAGTGCCATGCCCTGAGGACAGGATCAGTCCACAAAGGGGAGTAAGCCCAAAGCTTTGCGGAAAGCTTCAAGCTTCTCACGAGACAATGCCTTTGTGAAAAGATCTGCAAGGTTGTCCTGTGTTGGCACATAAGCCAAGCTGATCTCTCCTGCTGAGAGCCTCTCCCTGACATAGTGGTAATGCACCTCAATGTGCTTTGTGCGAGCATGAAAAACTGGGTTCCTCGCAACTGCCAATGCGCTCTGACTGTCAGTGTAGATAGTGTTGGCAGTGTCCTGTCCAACACCCAAATCAGCCATAAGGCGTCTGAGCCATACACACTCAACCGTAGCTGTGAAGACTGCCCTGTACTCAGCCTCACAACTCGAAGTGGCCACAGTAGGTTGCTTCTTGCTCAACCATGATATACATGAACTGCCAAGCATGAAACAAAAACCACTTGTGGACACTCGCGTGTCAAAACAACCAGCCCAATCTGAGTCCGAAAAAACATGTAAGTCTGGCGGCAATGATCCCCCCTTGGGATAAAACAAGCCAAGATATAAAGTGCCACTAAGGTAGTGGAAAATCCTCTTGATAGCCTGCCAATGTTTAGACCCTGGGCTATGCATAAATCTGCTGACCTGTGAGACTGCAAACTGAATATCCGGCCTCGTGTTGCATACATAAATGAGGCAGCCAACAGCAGTTTGTAAAGAGTGACATCAGCAGGATCACCAGCATCATGTAGACTCAACTTCAAACCTGTTTCCATGGGAGTGGCAATAGGTTTGCAATCCTCAAGTCCAAACTTACATAGCAATGTCTTTATGTAACTTTTTAGACACAAGGCAATACCACCATCACACTGCTTAAACTGTATACCCAAATAATGATGCAACAGCCCCAAATCTTTCATCTTGAAAGTAGCATTCAAATCAGCCTTAAATTCAGCAATATGTCTCTCATTTGGTCCAGTGATCAGCAAATCATCAACATAAAGAACCACAATGAGAAGTACATCACCCTCACGCTTTACATACAATGTGCTTTCTGTTGGACTATTACGAAAGCCTTGTTTGACCAAATGAGTGTCAGCTTTCTCACTTGCTTCAACCCATACAAAGCCTTGTTACATTTGCACACTTTGTCCTCTTGTCCTTCTATGACAAAACCGCGAGGCTGCGTTACATAAACTTCCTCAAATATGTCACCATTCAAGAAAGCAGTAACAATGTATGATTGATGTACATCCCAACCAAAATGAGCTGCCAATGCACATAGAAAACGCACAGTAGTCATACGACAAGTGGGAGCAAAAGTCTCTTCATAATCTATGCCTTTTTGTTGTGCATAACCCTTTGCAACAAGTCGAGCCTTATGGCGATTGATCTCACCATCCGGCTTGCGTTTCAACTTGTAAACCCACTTCGTACCAATGGCCTTTTTGCCAGGAGGCAAATCACATAAAGTCCATGTGTCATTTTCTATAAGTGCATCATATTCTGATTGCATGGCAACCATCCAATTTTCTGAATTTTGTGCTTCATCAAAAGTCAGAGGCTCCTCAACATCATCTAAGCTAGACACAGCCAAAGCATAACAATATGATGCATAAGATGCATGGCGAGAGCCTGAACGAGTACGACTAGACAAATGTGCATCCAATTTATTGTCACGCAAGCTGTGCACCAGCCATTTTGGCATACCTCTAGCCTGCTCATTTTCATCCCTCTCCTCATCAAGTACATCATGTATATCTACCTCAGTAATAGGCTGATCTAGAACATTTTCAGAAACCCCCATAGGCTATACATTTGCCTCATTGGAACTTACATTCGTATTTCCACCACTGAAAAGAGGCAAAAAAGTGTCATAAATGTCCTGTGAGCTTACATTACTGTCTCTAGTACATGACAGCAAGGGCTGAACAGAATCTTCCACAAACACTACATCCCGAGAAACCAGAATACGTTTTGTTTGCGGATGATACAACCTGTAACCTTTGCTTTCAGCACTATAACCAACAAAAATACATTTGACAGCCTTATCATCCAATTTTCTGCGTTGCACTTGTGGCACCAAAGCATATGCCAAACAGCCAAAAACACGCATGTGCTCAATAGAAGGTTTTCTACCATGCCATGCTTCATATGGAGTAATAGACTGCAAAGCTTTCGTAGGACACCTGTTAAGTACATAAGTGGCACACATAATGGTCTCAAGCCAAAAAGAATGCGGCAAAGCTTAACTTTTGACCATACATCGTGCCATTTCCGTCAGTGACCTATTTTTCCTCTCAGCAACACCATTTTGCTGAGGTGTATAAGGCACTGTACATTGGTGTTTTATCCCACGACTAGCCAGAAATGCATTAAATTCATGAGACGTATACTCCCCCCCTCGATCGGAACGGAGGGTGCCCATAGTACATTTCGAGACATTTTCAGCCATAGCCAGAAATTGTTTGAAGCACATAAAAACTTCGGACTTCGCTTTAAGCGGAAATACCCATGCATGCCTGGAGTAATCATCTATGAAAGTCACGAAGTACAGGTAATTGCCCAAGGACGGAGTTTGCATGGGCCCACAAACACCACTATGTACAAGCTGCAACCTACATGTGGCCATAACTTAACCATCCTTTGGAAATTTAGAACGCTGCATCTTATCCAAAATACAGCCTTCACAAACATGTTTGACAGGTGCTTCAAGAGGCGGCAAAGAAGAAACCATATCAGATTTCTGCTAACGCAGCAAACTGGCAAAATTCAGATGACCAAAACGTGCATGCCAAAGTTTTGCATCTGAAATAGCCCTTGAATCTCCAACAGCATTTGCAAAATTTTTTCCACACTTGTCATACAAAGTGAGCTTATACAGCCCACGGCACAAAAGGCCAGATGCCACAATTTCATCACCAAAACTGAGATCATGAACTGTACATCTGTCATCCACAAATTTGACTACAAGTCCAAGTCTAGCAAGTGCGGATACAGACAAGAGATTCTTCTTGATCCCAGGTACATAAAGTGCATCAACAAGTGTGAAGGAACTGCCATTTGCAGCAGTAAGGACAATCTTTCCAACTCTCTGAACTGGATATGAGGCGTTGTTGGCACAAGTGACTGAATTCCCATGAGGGACAGACTCGAGAGAGGTAAACAATTCACGATGTGAGGTAATGTGCTTTGTAGCACCACTGTCGAAATACCACACATGTGAATCTGCAACAACTGACAAGCATGCATCATGGGCAACAGGATTGTAAGTGCACTCTACGCTAAAAGCCCATTCTGCATCAACATCAGCATTACAGTCTCCTTTCACAGAAGACTCAATAGTGGCTGCATTTGCAGTGGAACTAGCATTTGCAGTGGAACCACCCTCTTTCTTCTTAGCCTCTTTGGCCTTCAACTTAGGACACAACTTGATCAAGTGATCATTGGCTTTACAATAATGGCAACGCACCTTCTTTTTGCCCTTATCACCAGAATTGCCAGACGAAGTGCTGCCAGCAGAAGCATTAGGAACAAAATTTTTGCCACCCGCAGCAGAACCATAAGAAGTGGCTGCATTACTGTTACCACCCTTTCTTTGAGAAGCAATAAAAGCCTGTTCAACTGCACGCTGCCTAGTCCTGTTTTTTCTGGAAAGTGACTCTTGCAACAGCAATGTGCATAATGCATCAAACTTGACAACTTCAGGATTTCCTTGGGTCATAAGTCTCCAAGTACTAGCAAAAGTCTGGTAGGAATCTGGTAAGGCATCAAGAACAGTCTGCACAAGGGAACTGTCTGAAATGACTTCACCTGCAGAAATAAGATGCTCATTGATATCCTTGACACTAGCAAGGAAAGTGTCCATATCATCTTCCTCATGCATAATCTTCGACTCCAGCTCTTTACGCAGCAAAGAAATTTTAGCCTCATTGTGGCTTGCATAAAGACCTGCTAAAATATCCCAAGCCTGTTTTGTAGTTTTTGCTGAACGGATGTGAGGAACAATGGTGCACTTCACAGACAACCAAAATTTTTGTCGACCTGCGAACGCTCGCCAAAGCTCACTGAAATCGGAGAAAGTGAGCGGGCGTGTGTTGGAGCAGCTGGAGACTAAGCCCGGGAGGACGTGACCTGCTATGATACCAATTGTTGGAATTAGGGTTGCAGAGAAACACACAAAGCTTGGAGAAGACGAGGGAAGCTCAAGGCACACAATAGAGAGTGTGTTACTTAGTGTGCAATGGAAAGATAGATAGCCCAGAGTGATGGGCGTATATGCAATGCACGGGGGAAAAAACCTCCTAAAGAGGGAAAAAATGCCCTGGCGGTCCTAGTGTGTTCACACACATCACTACCACATGTATATGGTAACAAATCTCCATGAACTTGTCTTCTTTGCTAAGACTATTCAAAAGTACAGTTTTGTTATCATCATGATCAAGTGATCATTCAAGTGTAACGAGTTGCTAAAACCACAGACTTTAAACATCTAAATGATTTTTAAGAGTGGCATACTAATATTGTAGGTTGTAAATATGCACCTTATGAAACCTCCAAAATTTGTCTCAAGTTTTCCATTTTTTGCTTTGTCAATTAAACATAAGCTAATGAGCCTGGGGAGTCCACTATGTAAAGGTTGCATATAGCACGTGCGAACAAGAGGTATTTAAATAATCCCTTACCTGTATATTTTCAAATATTATATATACCCCCTATTATATGCATTTTTGTAAAAAAGCTAACCCTTATGTATGAAAATTTTCCTTTCCTCAATTAAAAAACCCTTTATGTAAGTATATTTTTTGGTAAATGTACCTAATTATACGTCCCTTATTTTGTTTGCACGTGCTATCTTATATATTTCCTAGTGGATACCCTAGGCCAATGAGTGCCAAAGCGGGCTTATTCTTCTTCATCCATTGAGAATGTTGAGTGGCAGTGCCTCAAGCTTGTTCGGGTTTGTTGTAAGTGATGGTTTTTCGTAATCCTTCTCACATCATCAATAGTTAGTTCTTTGTCTTGCATAAGGAGAATCATGTGCCAAAAAAAAAATTTGATGCTAATTACGTACTTGGAAAGCCGAATGTTGGTCATGTTGAGCAACCACTAATATTTAAATGAAAAAATTGACCTTTAAGGTCTCTATACCATAACTAGAGAGAGAAAAAGCATTACCGAAGGAGATAATGGTTGTTAACAAATTTACAATGTCGAAGTGTTAAACCCGAATGAGTGTGCATGAATCTGGAGGCCAAAGCCTTGTTAATAGGCACCGAATGGCAAATGCTTATGGGTGCAAATAGCAACGTAGGAAAAATTTGAAGCTTGCAAAAGATGAAAGGAGAGCTCAACCCTCCAGGGGAGGGTACTTCCCCCTTGATTGGAAAGCTCCTCAAGGGCTTCGAGCTCTCGAGCAATAGAGAAAGCGTAGAGCTTCAAGCTCTTAGGTGACGGAAGCTTCAACGCTTATTATAGAGGGAAAGAAAGCCACGCTTACTATAGTAAAAGCCTTTTATAAGGTTCCCAATTCAAATTGGGGCATGATATCATATCTTGTGTAGGTAGTAATCTACCCCCATAGTCCATTTTGGATGGGGGAATCCCATAAGTTTGGCAAAATTAATAGATAGGATAACTATGCAATTCAATAGGATTTTAAAGCTTGAATAACTTATGAGTAAGGATTGGCTTTTAAGTAGAATAAGATAAGAATATCTTCAATAAAAAATCCCTCTCCTATGATACTGTGGTGGTAATTGGGGGAGGGGGAGAGAGAGAGAGAGAGAGAGAGAGAGAGAGAGAGAGATAACTCAAGTCACTTTGGCTCTAGGCGCTTGGGAGTTCTACTTGCAGAAGCCAAGATGGGCTACAAATTTGCCAGGAGAAGCTGCACAAAGGGGTAGCATCATAGAAAGAAACACAAGGAGAGGTAGAGCACTTCCAGAAATGATAGAGAGACAAGGGTGCTCAGTTTTCTTATGGTTGCAAATAATCCATGTAGAGTTTTCTTCCTTGAATCTCTTTATATCATGAGTTTAGGGCTTATGAGGTTTATCGAATCTTGATTAAGTGACGACTTTGACAGTATTTAGTAATAAATGGTAAGTCACTTATTAACAAGTTTAGCAAGAGTACTTTCTGGGTGAAATTGTCACACGTGTCCCAACCCAAGAATTCGATTGTTGTGGGAATTGGCACATTGGATTCATCTAGTTCAAATTTGCATGCTCGTATTGTCAGATGCCCACCAAAGTGTAATAAAATGTGTGCACAACCATTAAATGAAAAACCTAATCTAATGAACTTGTCCGGGCATGTGTATCCTACAAAGAGCAAGCTCACAAAATTGCCGATACTAATTAAGCCCCGTATGTCCTAAGAAAAAGGGTAGATTACTTTGACATAATTTCTTAAAAAAGGGTAGGTGAAATCTTAATAAGTCATGTCACAGGGGTAGTTTCTGGATGAAACTACCGCACATATCCCAACTCGCATTATCCGATTCCCGGGGGAATTCGCACATTGGATTCATCTAACCTTGCTTGTATTGCCACATGCCCACCAAAGTGTAATAGCATCTACCAAGAACATAAGTACAAACCGTTTATGCAAGAGGGTTCCAAAGCTTAGAGAATCTAATTTAATGGACTTGTGCAAGCATGCATGTCCCCCAAAGAAGCTCACAAAATTGCTAGTACTAAATCCCCCCAGGTTCTAAGATACTATCATGTATGGAGGGGGCTCTAGAAGTTGAGGTAGCATGTCCACGTGGCACACAAAGCCATGCGCACGTGACAACCACTTGATATCTACATTATTTCTAGGATCATTGAAACTAACACCTTGAATAGAGAGAAAAAAATGATGCTCAAGAGAGAGAGAATATAGCCTTCCCTACTCAATGCATCCGCAACACGGTTATCTTTTCCACGCACATACCGCCAAAATCTTCAAAAAAACAAATGAGACCAACATGCTTGCCTATCACTCCAATGTGCACTTGGCATAGACTGACAAATTCACACCCACAAATGAAGTGCTTCAAATGTTTAATGCATGAATGACATAGAGAAGTTCCACAAAATGTTTTTTCTCAACACTATTTGGTTTGAGAGACATGTCATGCAACTCGATGATCATGTTGTTGAACGTTGTGCCAATGGAAATGGTACTCCCATTTAACAAACTTAAAAGGGCTCGTTCCAAGAGTCAAGGACAAGGCATGGTCGGAGAACCCCTCGAGGGCTTCAAGCTCTCAAGCAAGAGAGAAGAGAGAAGAAGAAGAGAATTTTAGCGTAGTAGGAAACTATCCCGAGAGACCTTAACGATCTATCCGACGAACTCAAAGACTTGTTATTCAAGAGGGGAATGGCATAACCAATCTACCACACTTGGGTGATAGAAGAGCAAGTTGTGCCAAAACGAACCTCTATGCAAGAGTGGCAGCACATACATGACCCCAGGTTGGGGAGTGACTCTTGTCCAAGGCCGAGAAACAAGTGATAAAAAGGTGAATCCCAGATGGTTTGAGCAAACTTCATTTGGTATTGCCAATTGGGCAAGGACCTGCATCAACAACATAGATCCACAGCGCTTGGAAAAGCTACTTCGGGTTTATCATTCGGCCTAGCTCTAAATTAAAGGCTTGAGAGCGGCATCATCCTCTCCTCCTTTGTTTGAGCAAAAGATGCCATATGAGTTATGCCGGAGGGGAGCCGGACCACTCCATCCCATTGCATAGCAAGCGGGGTCTCGCGATGCTTAGGTTCTCTTTTGCGAATGAGTAAGAAACTGTCGGCAATGTCCAAAAGCAGAGTCCTCTGGAGCATGGCAATAGTACCCTTCCATCTCTCGCTAAGTCCAAAACCACGATGTGAAATCCATGCAATGGTAATACTAAACTCCTCTGCAACAAATATTCACAGTGGTAACCAACCTGAGAAGGAAAAAATAGCAGCACCATCATAGATGGGCCTGTACAGATCGGACAGACAATAATCAGAAATCAGATGCTAGTACTGTTGAGATGGAGGTTGAGAGGGGGGTGCGCCAGGCCTCTGAGGCAGTGCAATACAGAGGCGACGCGCGCAGCCCCCGGCAGCAAGCTACCGGATGGGGGCTGCCCCCGTGAGAAAAATTAGGTTAATATCATGTGGCCCGATGGACCACGTATCAGATATTAAACTGATAAGAACAGATACTACACTTGATCTTAGCCAAAAGGCCGAGAAAGGTATGAGCTTCCCAGCGTGCCCTTTCTGACTCTTATACCTCCTTCGCCTTGCGCCTTCCAGTATGGGATTGATTTTCAGCACCGCCTTAGCCTATAGCTCCCACCCAGTTAAACACCTTTCCCTCCGAACCTCGTGCAAGTAGACCTCTACCGCCTACTTGCCTTGTTTGTACAAGCTTTCGCACCCACGCTTTTTTTGCGCCGTTCATTCGAAAATGCGTCGCTGTTCAGTTAGCGATCTTAGGACCTCAAAGGGATTTTAAGCAACAATAGCTCAAGCACCTGCACTGTCCAATCTACAACTAAAGTCCCAAGCTGCCAATGTCAACCAAGAGGATGAACCACAGCAGTAAATATCCTAGCCCAGCAATAGGAAAAGCTACAAGAATTGTAGTTGCGCTTGAATGTGCGAATGGAGCTAGCAACTAATGCATCGCTCTATTTCGACACGGTTTCCCAACCAGCATACAACACACTTTTTCTTCAAAAACACACAACAAGCACAATGGCTTCTACGCTTAGCATCATCAAGCTAATGGAGCTCGCGTTCTCTGCACGCCTGCAGCACAGCAGCGGCCCCACGCACCTACTTACTTAGCTTTGGAAGCCTGTTTGAGATCGATTCTCTGAGTAGATTTGCCAATATGCGAGCTTCTGGGAGGTGGAAGCCTTGCTTACGTGGCGATACCCCCCTTAAAAGGCATGACCACTTACTGTATCCCAAAGGGGTACCCAAGCGAGAAAATGAAGCTCTAGATGTGGTCTGAGCTCTATGCAGCACGCAAAAAGAAAGAGAGAGATATGCTCGTAGCCGATGCTACGGTGGCCGGTTGGGGGCGCTCATGAAGCGAAAAATACTCATACACACTCGATGATCCCTTTTGGATGCACTCTTACTGCCATTGCCGCATGGCGACTCACACCCTCCCTTGTGGTAAGGGACGTTTCCCACTCCCATGCAACCACTACATACCATGCAAATGTTTCCTTTATGTGTGCCAAAAAAATGACCACGCCTTTCTCTCATACCGCTGAAAGGCTCAAGGCCTTATAGGGCGATGACTGACACTCATCCCAACCATCTCCTCTCTACTTATAGGCTCTTAGCCATAGAGAGAGCCCCCATGCAAGTCATCCATGTGGCATTGTCCACTTAGCCTTGCTAAGGTTGCAAGACCTTTGTCCTCACAGAGGGAAATTTATGATTAAGAATCTGTCCTCAAATATGAAATTTATGAAGGTTGAGTGCTTCTTTCTACCGTGTATGCTAGAAAGAAATTCATGTAAGAATCTATCCTCAAATATGAAATTCATGAAGGTCGAGTGCTTCTTTCTAGAATGTATGCTAAGTTTAGTAAAGCAGTATAGAGGAGGCTATTAGACGAAGTTAAATGATCTGAAAGGAGAGGAACATGGTGGTTTTGCATGAAAAAGGGCTCTCTCCATCAAACAAGTAGGCACTCACACTTGCAAGAGAACCCTCCACAAAAATGTCCATAACTTGAGCTCCGATTGTAAAAATCATGCAACCAAGACTCGAATGAAAGCTCCCTTTCAGCTCTACATATACGTAGTATCACTTTTATGTTTCTAATGTGTCTTCATGTTTCTACAGTAGCATCCTTTTTTTTGTCAAATATGTATTCCAGAAGAAGAACATGGAGATCGATTGGAAGATACAATTTTATTCCTAACTATGCATTGCTCTTGTGATGCTAAGTTGCATGACACGTTATTTGTGAAATGTTTTAACGCTAGATTGGTAACCTAACAGGACATAAAAGTGTCCTTTATGGATTTTGAAAAAAACCTCCAAGCTCATAAGAGATCCATGCTTTTTTGAAAATCCTTTCTTGTGCTTAAAGTAAAGATACCACTACTTATGGAAAAAACGTGAAAAACTTTGAAGATTCCTCACTATTTGGTCATTGTGTAAGCCTCCAAAGTTGATGAACCATAGAATTTCACTCAAAACAACAATTTCTGCAATGAATTCCATACTAAGAAGGCTAAGAATTTTTTTAGACCATATCATAATGTTTCCCATAAACTTCAATGATTTAGTGATCATATCATGTCATGTCGTTCTTTTAGCCTCGCCAATTTTGTTTTGGGACAAAGTATAATGTTCAAAAAAGTTGTGCTTTTCCCATTCTCCTAACATTTTATCAAAGATTATATAGGTGCATGTTTTCTTAGGTCCCCATGGGCCTTTACATTCATAAGTAGCCATGGATCGATCGCTTCAAAAACATAAAAAAAAAGTTTCACCCCATTGATAGTTTTATGCATAATACAAAAGAACTAAGATAGCAAATATGAAAAAATAGGGCTCCACGCCTTTATCTTTTCAATCCCCTAGAGAATGCTCAATATATAGACAAATTTAGAGATGTGATCAGATATGAATATAAGCTGTAAAGCTGCATAGTTGGCCATTGAAATTAGCAATACTATGAAGATTAAAGTTGTTAATGTAGAATGGCTCTAATCCTTGTTGAGTCAAAACACTCAACCATGCTTGTATAGTTTGCTATATGGGTTATTGGGCGCCCCAAAACTCAAGGAAGAATAGTTTAGTGTTATGAAACCCACGTACATAATCAGAATTGTCTTTGGATTCTATTAAAGTCGCAAAAAAATCATAAAAGTGCACAATTTGACAAGAATTTAGGATTAGGAAATTCTTTTATTTAGGCCATACCTTTCACAATAACCATTTGATTCTCCTTGGAAGGATAAAAACATATTCATAATTACTAAGACTAGTATTCTAGCATGATAGATCTCATAGAGGAGCTTTCTTGTGTTGTAGGTGAAATTCTTTGAAAAAAAACCAAAAACAACACACGTGTTTTACACAGTTTAGGTTGAGAAATGTTTGCAATAATAAGGTTTAAGGTGGAAAGAGTAGTAAAAATAAAATTAAAAAAATATTAGATCATAAGCCAACTTTGTGGATATATAACTCTAATAGATTCCTTTTGAAATTCTTTAAATAATACAATGAAATGGTCACTTAGCAAGACATAAAAGTGTCCCCTTGACATATAAGTGTCGCATTACCCACTTAGTGTTGAATGTAAATAATTGTCACATAATATGTCTAGTCATGTTATTCAAAGGTATTACACAATGCTAGGTCATTTATTTTCAATATCTCTTATATGTTCTATCAATCGATAAACTTATCGATCAATAAAAATTAGTATTAAAACTCTTAGATTTAAACAAATTAAGCATCTCTCACCTTCACTAAGCGACAAGGTTAACCCAAGCAGTGAAAGGTATAGAGCTTAATTAATTAAGAAATAATAATTAAATTGATCTTTTTTAGAAGAAATCCTAAATAGGTTGCTTGATTTTAGCTTGAATATAGGATACATTATGGCCTTTGCAGAAAAAAGTGCCCCGATGCTCCTAAGTGTGTTTACACACATCATTACCGCATATATGGTGACAAAGAGACCCTAAAGACATAAACATGAGGTAAGAACTAAAGCTCAAGCACAACCAAGTTACGCTTAAATTCACCAATGACCTTCTCTTCTGTGGCAGGTAAGAGCTCAAACATAACTAGTGAATTTTAAAGTAAGATACCATGTTATTCAAAGGTATTACACAATGCTAGGTCATTTATTTTCAATATCTCTTATATGTTCTATCAATCGATAAACTTATCGATCAATAAAAATTAGTATTAAAACTCTTAGATTTAAACAAATTAAGCATCTCTCACCTTCACTAAGCGACAAGGTTAACCCAAGCAGTGAAAGGTATAGAGCTTAATTAATTAAGAAATAATAATTAAATTGATCTTTTTTAGAAGAAATCCTAAATAGGTTGCTTGATTTTAGCTTGAATATAGGATACATTATGGCCTTTGCAGAAAAAAGTGCCCCGATGCTCCTAAGTGTGTTTACACACATCATTACCGCATATATGGTGACAAAGAGACCCTAAAGACATAAACATGAGGTAAGAACTAAAGCTCAAGCACAACCAAGTTACGCTTAAATTCACCAATGACCTTCTCTTCTGTGGCAGGTAAGAGCTCAAACATAACTAGTGAATTTTAAAGTAAGATACCATCTATGCTCACTTAGAATTGGCTCAAAAACAGGCCCTATTATATGCGCTAACTACAAATAGAGCCAACTTGGAGGTAAGAGTATCATCTCATAACAACCAAGAGGTTTGTTTGTTATGTTTTTTGGTCCACTTGGAAGTAAGCGTGAAGGTTCAAAACAACCAAGAGGACTCTCTACACCAAGGCAGTCTTAGAAGTAGAACAAGTGCTCAAACAACCAAAAGAGCGATTACTACGTTGTTCTTATGAAATCATTCTTAAGAGGCTGACTAAATTTCTACTCTAACGCAAAAATGTAACTGAAATTTACTAGCCTAATCCATGACAACCTCCCGGGGGATTCACCATGGAAAACTTACCGCACCATGTAAGTGCAAGGGAGGGGTTTTTTTTTACAAGTTACATACGCGTATAAGTTAGGGACAGGTCCCCAATAATTTATCTCCCAAGCTTAAAAATAAGGGAGGGGGTATCATATTTGGGGAGGGGGGGTGTGGGAAAAGTGAGAAAAGGGGAAAATGAGATGAAGTTTTTGTGTTTCAAAATCATGGCTTCCCAAAAGAGTCTGCCCTCGAACTTGTGAGTCAATAGCTACAAAGATACATGCAAGAACTAACACTGCTTTGCATCAATTGGTTGTTTTGTGATTATAGTTCATTTGTTGAGGAATGAAAGCTATAGAGAGTTTGTAAAGATGAAAATATACATGGAGAACCTAACACAACTTTATAGCTATGTTTCTTGAGTAATTTAGATTGGTCAAAATTGGACAAGTAGCTAGAGTGTAGGTTGAACAGACACATAGTTTGAAAGTCAAACTGAAACACATTGAGGGTACATCTAGTTATCAACAAAAGTGGTTCCTTAGTACATTGCCAATCACTATGCGACACCCTCTTTGACTAGTTTTACTCAGTTAAATCATGTGAGACCTAAATTTTATATGTCAGATAGGGGTATGATAGTTTTTTGCATTGATTGTTGAATAAGCGTAGAAAGGGGGGTCATATTTCCTAATATGAGTTGTATATAGGGGTTTTATCAAATTTGTCCGCTCGCAGGTGGTGTCCCATTTTGTATATAAAGTGAATCCCCCGGGACAACCTAAACCTGTATGATTAGCAGGTTTTTTCCTTGTGCATTGTATATAAACCCATTTCTCTAGGGCTAACTTATCTATTTATTCGCGAACTAAGAAATAAACTTTGTTGTGTGCCTTGAGATTATTCATCTTCTCCAAGTTGTATCTACATCCCTGCAACCCTAATTCCAATAATTGGTATCAGAGCAAGTTGCATCCTCTCGCGCGTAGTCGTCAGTACCGCTACTCACTTTCTCCAAATTGGGTGAGCTTTGGTGGTTTCAGTAGCCTCCATTTCCACTACAAGAAATACAACATAGTTAGTCCTACTTCTTTTTTCCTGTTTCGGAGTAGTTTTCACATCAAGTGCAGTCACTCGCCATGGAAGTACCCTAGCTTGAAACTAAAGAGCCAGAACTCATAGTGCCTGACAATGAAGATGCTTTAGATGGAATTCCGTTCGTAGAAGAAGACTCGCGAGGACATTTGTGGGAAAAAGTGAGAGAGATTAATGATAGGAGCATAACTTTGAAGTCAGCTCCTATAGAGGAAGTTTGGTTAGACAATCTACCTCCTAATATGGACATGGATGACAATCCTTGTATGGGGATTGCGGCTCTGAAGCTTTAGGAATGTCTAAACCAAAGACTCTGAAAACACTACCCTCTTACTTGGCAGATAACGAAGACAAATCCATAGTGTGTAAAATCAATCAGATAAAAAGAGCAGAACAGACCCTAGAGGTAGACAACATCCATTCAATCATGTCTACACCCATTCAATGCACTCTTAATTTAGGAGAACTGTTAAAAATTAGATCATATTTACGGAATGATCTACAGAAAACACTAGAGAAGGTGGGGATAACATGGTTAATCGCAAAAAACTTGGGAAAATTGAAACACGAATTGGATAACAAAGAGATTAGATCCATCCCAATGAACAAAGTCGGAGAATACTACGAAGGGGAAGAAGGAAACACAACCCTTCCAGTGAGATATAATGATATACAAACCATGGCAATACTTGATAGTGGGGCAGGCATAGCCATAGCCACGAAAGTAGTATGGGAATCATGGAGAAAACTAGTCCATTAGACAAACTTGAATGAAATTGCAATTGGCTGATGGACACATCAAAAGACCCTTAGGACTGCTTGAAAAACTGATAGTTAGTTCCTGTGCAATTGGTTATCAACATACTTTTGCAATAGTGGACTTTAGAAAGAAACTCAATTATGAAATCATCTTGGGAAGACCTTTCATGTGACAAGTACAACTCATTCAGGACTGGGGAAACAATTACCTATACTTGAAGCAAGTGGGATTAATAACAAGGGTTAATCTAAACGATCACACTTATAGAGATGTCTCGAAAATACCCATATAAGAATTTGACTCAGTCTCTTTGGCCAAAACAAAGCTTCTACCTTGGTTCAACAAAGACATACCTATTTGGATGTGTGGAGCCTCAGAAAACAGGAACTTAAAACCAGAAGAATGTATCTTTGAAAGGGATTGCACAGATGCATCCTACATACCTGAACCCTTTTCGGAGCATTTGTTTGAGCCATTTGTGTGGACTCAAATTTTGGCAACAATGGATGTATGTGTGAATATGTCTATGCCTACTCAATTTTGCATTGAGGACGGCTATGACATAATTCCCATACAAATGATTTCAACCCTTCACATTGAAGACAAAATTCAAGAACCGGAGGACTTAATGAAATCTCAACAAGTCTTTTCAGACCTCTACTATGATACAACAGACGAGCTAGAAGAACATTCAACTACGTTTGATGATTCGGGGTCGCAAAAGAACATGTGAGAGCTAAACTACTCATGAAAGGAGGGGAGTAAAAGTTTTTTGACTTCCAAAACCACAAACTGAGAAGACAAAAATGGTAGAGAAGAAAAAGAGACACCAGAAACTTGAAATCTAAACCCATGCCACCAGTCTCTAGTAGAACACAGTTTTTGATACAGATAGATGCACATGATTGTGTCAAAGTCAAAATCACGGGTAGATATCCTTCAGAGACAAAAAGCAAGAAATACCAAAAACATGGAGAAAAACGAGAAAGGAAACTCAAGCAAAACCTAAATACTAGGACAAGGATTCAACCATGACACAAGTTGAACGAAGAAAGAAGTATCAAGAGTTGAAGAAAGCTCTAAAGGATATGTATACCACTGAAATGGAAACAATTGAGGAAGAGGGTAAATATGTAATGAGTGTTCTATCCTATTACAAGAAATTTACTCTCCAAGACCAAAAGATTATAGTCCAACAACTTGTCAGGGAACTAAGAAAACGGGGTGAGTCCTACGAAGGACTAAAAAATGCAAAAAAGATAGATCTGGCCGAACCAGAAGAAGAGCCTAGACC
The DNA here is from genome assembly GCF_014529385.1 of Adiantum capillus-veneris. NCBI lineage: Eukaryota > Viridiplantae > Streptophyta > Polypodiopsida > Polypodiales > Pteridaceae > Adiantum > Adiantum capillus-veneris. The sequence goes on along the minus strand of NC_140931.1, from coordinate 145,806,347 downwards.
TGCCTACATTGCAAACGACCTAACTGAAGAAGAAGAAGAGCTTTTGTTAAGCTTATTGAAAAATACCGGAATATCTTTGGTTGGTCTTATAAGGATCTTAAGGGTGTTGATCCAAAAATCTGTCAACATATCATACCTATGAGAGATTATGCGAAACCAAGCAGACAAATGCCATATACTTATAACGAAACATTTGCCAGAAAGATCAAAGAAGAAATAGAAAAGCTAAAGGAAGCCGAATTCATTTATGAAATTGAACACACACATTGGATGTCTCCAATTGTAGTAGTACCCAAGAAAAATGGAAAATTAAGAGTGTGTGTCAATTTCAAGAAGGTGAATGTAGCTACCATTAGAGACAACTTTCCTCTTCCAATCACTCAGCATGTTTTAGAACGAGTTGCAAGAAAAGAAGCTTAAAGCTTTTTAAATGGCTTTTCGGGATACAATCAACTTTTGGTTGACCCCAAAGATCAGCATAAAACTGCCTTTGCAATTGAATGGGGTATTTTTGCCTATCGGGTTATGCATTTTGGGTTAAATAATGCTCCTTCCACCTTTCAAAGATTGATGGGCCATGCTTTTAAATAATATCTTCGAAATTTCTTGGAAGTATATATGGATGATCTATGTGTACATTTGTCAATCAAGGCTGGCCATTTTGAACACCTCAAAAAGGTATTCAAAAAATGTAGACTTTATAGGATTTGTTGAAATCCAGAAAAGTGCACATTTATGGGCAGACAAGGAAAACTTCTTGGACATATAGTGTCTAAAAATGGCATAGCTACTCATACGGATAAAATTCATGTTATTGTTGAATTACGTAGACGAACAACGGTCAAAGGGGTTCAAGTTTTCATGGGACATTGTGGATATTACGGATGATTCATTTACATGTGCGCTATAATTGCAAAACCCATGTACAGCTTGATTACACTTTTTGAATGGACTGATGAGTGTGAAGAATCCTTCATGAAGCTTAAGCAAGCTCTCACTTCAGCCCCAATATTGAAAGCACCAAATTGGAATAAGACGTTCCACATACATGTAGATGCTTCCAATTTTTCCATTGGGTGTATACTAGCTCAACCAGGAGATGAAAATTTTGATTTTTCCATTTCTTATGCTAGTAGGCAGTTGAATATGGCAGAGAAAAACTTTACAACCACAGAAAGGGAAGGGTTAGGAATTATCTATGCTGTAAAAAAGTATAGACATTACCTATTAGCCACAAGCTTGTGTTCTTTGTGGACCACCAAGCCTTATTGTACTTGGTCAACAAGCCATGCAACATAGGAAGAATTGTGAGATGGTTCATTATTCGTTTGGAATTTGATTTCACTCTGGTTATAAAAAAGGGCACCACTCACCAAAGAGAACATCATTTGTCAAGGATTATTTCAGGAGAACCATCATCATTGATACCGATAGCTCAGGAATTCAACGTGCCAAATCATCCTAACGGTACAATAAAGCAAAGAGCACACAAGCTACAAGATTTGCTCTTTGGGAAACAACAACAGGAAACCTCGACCACAGAAACCCTTGAGTTAATTACTCAAGACCCAACTCGTGCACAGCATAATGGTTTGAATTGCATTGATCTTTGAAGCATGGTAGAGCCAACCACGGCTATGCATAGACACGATTGTTTAACCCATATGCACACAGTCGTCCCGGAGTACGCCATTTAAGAGGGGTGGAAGGGAACTAAATAATTAAGGGCAATATTTGAAGAGGGAGGTAAAAGTTGGATGTTAACATGTGATTTTTTGTAAAATTACCTAATAATACTCTTTAAAAAATTATCAACCGGGGAATTTAACTCATAACATCTTCCCCATGAGTGTAAATAGTGTACACACTATCAAAAAATATACCAAAAATTAGCCTTTTTTGCTTATTTTTATCATTTTTCTTGATATTGGGACTTAAAAATATAAAAATCCATCAAAAAACAATAAAGTAGTGTTTCTCAATGGATTTTCTTAATTGTCGATTTTTCACTTTGCTTTTATAGTGCATTTTATTATTTTCTTTGATTTTTTCAATAAACAGGTCAAAGTTTAATAATAAATAGCAAAGAGCTTAAACGGAGAAACTGAAGATATGCTGATGATCAAAAGGACAAGGCGCACACGCATAAAAAATTTCAATCGAATCGACAGATGGAAGCTGGAAGCCTAAATTAGGCCGCTAAGGCCTACTTTTGCAAATTCTTGCAGACTGAGCTAACGAAATCCGATTGAAGAAATTTTTGAGTCTAGCATAGATTTCATGGCCTAGTAGGAATAACAGGGAAATCTGGGAAAAAATAGTTTGGGAAATCCGAGTATAGATATACAAGGTAGCCCAAAATCACCTAATTTCCACTAGTCACTGTTGGGGGAGAGAGCTTTCTGCCTTCTTCGCACGCGATTTCCGAAGTTTACAGTTGTCCTTTTACAGTGCCGTCTCACACGAGACATGAGATATAACTTCTAAACTTATCAATGAACATTTTTATATGGCCAGGTAGCAAGTATAGGCTTAGGAAAAAACCAGAAACCCAACTATGCACGAAGTCCTACGACACACAATTGACCATAGCCGTCTGTCAGCTCAACCGAATTGGATGAAACTTGAATTGTAGCATGCCCCTATATAATAGAACACTTTCATATCACTAGATGACCTTTTGACAGGGGTCAAGGGGGTCCCAAGTAAATACTCTAGGTTTTTGCCACATGCCAGAATTGGATTCTGACTCCACAGGCAGCTTATAGACGAGGTCTATACACAATGTACCTAGATGGTATGATGGAAACAGTCCATGCAAGCTCTCTAACATTAGAATACATCTCAAAGGCTACAAAGCGTCAAATTTGACATATGAAGTCAAACTGACTTCGAATGGGCCAAAAATGGATGAGTAGCATCAGGACTATGTAGCGGACAAGTCCATGGCTTCAAAAGTGATTAACCAACTCTACATGCCATCTAGTCACAAAAATCAGTGATTTTAGAGTCGACAAGAGCACGAAGTGATGCCAACACGATCAAACTTTACCAAATTCATTTTAGGACTTGTTTTAGATGTATTTAAGATGTTTAGGTCATCAAATTGTCACTTCTTGCAAAAGCAGTGACTGTTGTAAATAATGACGATTATTTACTTTTGTGCTTGTTTGTCCTAAAATTGATCTCTTCACTTCACCTATCACTTGTACACGTCTATTACATGCCACATGTCAAGTATGAGCCAAAATGATCAAGAAAAACTCTAAATTTGTCAAAAAAACGCACGAGAGATTGGATGGGGACAATTACCCTATGTGGGCTTACATCATGCAACATGTTCTTGTGTCAAAGGGCGTCTGGAATATTGTGTAGGGCATTGATGAACATCCTGGTTCTGAGCATGTAGGGGATGTTGAGAATGTTGCAAGTCTTGCTACAAGGATTGTTGCTATTAGAGTTGTTTTGCCTACGGCAGAACAAGCTTGTTGGGATGTAAAGGATGTACAGGCTCATGCATTGATTGTGTTGTCTGTGAAGCGCACCATTACTCCTCACATTTGTTCAGCAAAATCTGCAAAACAGGCTTGGGATATTCTAGCAGGTCTTTATGCAAGCCGCAATCTGGGTTGCATGATTCGTTATTCGACATTCGTTTTATTCGTGAATAATGGTTGATTAATACGTTTTATATGTGCGTATTATTCGTTGTCACGTCATCTTTTTTCAAAACACCGTTTTACTGCTTACATATCGATCGATAGGTTATCCATCGATACTTAATCGTTCAATAGGCTTTCGATCGATAGTTTAAATCGATCTATATGTTTTTGATCGATATAGTAGTACTATATAAAGCCTAAATTTGCATGTTTTAGCTACAATTCCCTTCACCAAAGTGTCAGGTTACCTCCGGCATAGAAAGGTTGAATTGTCAACTTAAAAAATCCTTGTATTTTTAAGAAAATATTATTTTAATGTTTGTACATTAAAAATAAAATAATTCTATAGATTTGAATCATCTATAATTCTTAACAATAGAAGTTAATCTTTAACTCTATTGTTAAGTCTAAATAAATTACTCTAAGCAATAGAAACTATACTTTTAGCTCTACTTGTTTAAGAATAGATAAATAAGTAAATGTACGCATTAGAGGCTACTTTTCTAGCTATAGTGCAAATGTATAATTCTAATGAAAGGGCAGTGGTAATGCGTGTGCTAGTCTCCACCCAACCGTGCTATCTTATAGCCTCCCCCTAGCGTACACATTGTTCGGCTATGCCGGTGGCCTTGCCTGTAGGACCCATGTCCTTACATTACCCCCCCCCCCCCCCCCCCCTTGGAGAATCTTTTTCGTCCTTGAAAACAAACGTAGGAAAACGTTTCTTAAGTGTGGAGACATTCTCCCATGTAGAACCTTCTTCATGTCTATCGAGCCATTTTACCAACACTTGTCGTCTGACATGATGTCTGGTGCGAGGCTCATGAGAATCCAAAATCTTTTCGGGCTCATGAGGGATGGAGAATCTTGTAATTCCTGTAATGTTTGTTTTACAACAGTTGCATGTTGCTCTATAGAATTAAAATTGAGAGCACTTTGCTGGTTAGATTTGTTAACACTTTGTTTATCAGTAGAATTCATTGCACTTTGCATACCATTACTAGAATTCACCGCACTTTGCTCTTGAGAATTCACAAGACTTGGAGACAAGCAGTAACACAAAAAGACTTCATCTATTAACTCTGATTTCTGCAAAATAGAAAGCTCGGCTGTACATATAAGAGGTGCAGATGGTATATTTTTCTCACCAAGCAAAAGCACATGTTTACCATTGGCCATGAAGGATAAGAAGTTGTGTTCATAACTAGTGTATAATGTGTTTCCTAAACCATGCAACCACTCTCGTCCTAAAACTACATCAGCACGGTCCATGTTCATAACTTGGAAGTCAAGGGTCATGGTATGATCTTGAACAATAAGCTCAACCCCTTGAACTACCGTGTCCCAGACTTCTTTATCATTCCCAAACATCTGCTCCACCACATACTTGTGAGAGTAGGGAGTCTGTGTAAGCTTCAATTTCTTGACTAGCTTATAGTTCAAGAAATTATGAGTTGCACCATCATCCACTAAAATACGAGCACATTGTCCGTTAATAGTGCCATGCATGCGAATCAAATCATGGGGGCCAAAGGTGGGCTGCCACATTGAAGCAGGCACACAACACTTGTGCTTTTCTTCATTTTGAAGAACCTCTACAGCACAATATTTAGGAGATGAATCTAATGTGAGGCGTTGCACCGTGTGCATGGCCTTTTTCTTTGCCTTGCAAAAGAGGACAATCTTTCTTGTTATGTTGCTCCAAAAGACATCTAAAACACAAATTTTGTTTCTTTGCACGCTCAAAATCAGCAGTGCTGAGAGACCCACGTGGAGTATCTCATGATTGGATTTTTTGAAACAAAACCTCGCATGTATGAGACATTATCAATAGGAATGTGACAAATTCATATAAATACGCATTATTTTATAAATTACAAAGTTTAACGTAAAATATGGTGTCACGTGTGTATCCTTCTCATTGTAAGGATCTAAGCAAGTCTAAGCACTAGATGCAGGGGTTTCATTCCCGTTGTAAGAGCAAAGGATAATTTTTCGATCCAGACGTCGAGAACGATTACACTATAAAAATCAGTAGCTCATGAGATAATGTTTTTTTTCACAAATCATGTCTAAGAGAAACTCCTCCCATTGTCCTAAGTTAAAGACCAAAGAGGCTAAGAAGAAAGAATTTGGTTCCATTGCAAATGCCGGTTCCACTACAAATGTAGCCATTGTTGAGTCTTCTATGAAAGGAGACTGTGATTTTGATGTTGATGCAGAATGGGCTTTTAGTGCAAAGTGCACTTACAATCCTATTGTCCATGATGCATGCATGTCAGTTTGCTGTTGCAAATTCACATGTGTGGTATTTCGACAGTGGTGCTACAAAGCACATTACCTCACATCATGAATTGTTCACCACTCTCGAGTCTGTCCCTCATGGGAATTCAATCACTTGTGCCAACAATGCCTCTTATCCGGTTTAGGGAGTTGGATAGATTGTGCTTATTGCTGCAAATGGCAGTTCCTTCACACTTGTTGATGCATTGATGCACTTTATGTACCTGGGATCAAGAAGAATCTTTTGTCTGTATCCGCACTCGCTAGACTTGGACTTGTAGTCAAATTTGTTGATGACAGATGTACAGTTCATGATCTCTGTATTGGTGATGAAATTGTTGCATCTGGCCTTTTGTGTTGTGGGCTGTATAAACTTACTTTGTATGACAAGTGTGCATAAAATTTTGCAAATGCAGTTCCTGATTCAAGGGCTGTTTCAGATGGAAAATTGTGGCATGCATGTTTTGGGCATCTGAATTTTGCCAGTTTGCTGTGTTTGCAAAAATCTGATATGGTTGCTTTTTTTGCCACCTCTTGAAGCACTTGTCAAACATGTTTCTCAAGGCTGTATTTTGGGTAAAAGGTTGATGATTTCTTTAGGCATGCATGGGTATTTCCGCTTAAAGCGAAGTCCGAAGTTTTTATGTGCTTCAAACAATTTCTGGCTATGACTGAAAATGTCTCGAAAAGTACTATGGGCACCCTCCGTGTTCTGATCGAGGGGGGGAGTATATGTCTCATGAATTTAATGCATTTCTGGTTAGTCATAGGATAAAACACCAATGTAGAGTGCCTTATACGCCTCAGCAAAATGGTGTTGCTGAGAGGAAAAATAGGTCATTTGTGGAAATGGCACGATGTACGGTCAAAAGTCAAGCTTTGCCGCATTCTTTTTGTCTTGAGGCCATCATGTGTGCCACTCATGTACTTAACAGGTGTCCTATGAAAGCTTTGCAGTCTATTACTCCATATGAAGCATAGAGCACATGTGTGTTTTTGGCTGTTTGGCATAAGCTTTGGTGCCACAAACACACCGCAAAAAATTGGATGATAATGTTGTCAAATGTATTTTTGTTGGTTATAGTGCTGAAAGCAAAGGTTACAAGTTGTATCATCCGCAACCAAAGCGTATTCTGGTTTCACGCGATGTAGTGTTTGTGGAAGATTCTGTTTAGCCCTTGTTGTCATGTACTAGACACACTAATGTAAGCTCACAGGACATTTATGACACTTTGTTGCCTCTTTTCAGTGGGGGAAGTTCGAATGTAAATTCCAATGAGCCAAATGTACAGCCTATGGGGGTTTCCAAAAATGTTACAGATCAGCCTATTACTGATTCAAATGTACTTGATGTACTTGATGAGGAAAGGGCTGAAAATGAGCAAGCTAGAGGTATGCCAAAATGGCTGGTGCATACATTACATAATAGTAAATTGGATGCACCTTTGTCTAGTCGTACTCGTTCAGGCTCTCGCCATGCATCTTATGCATCAAATTCTTATGCTTTGGTTGTGTCTAGCTTACATGATGTTGAGGAACCTTTGTCTTTTGATGAAGCACAAAATTCAAAAAATTGGATGGCTGCCATGCAATCAGAATATGATGCACTTATAGAAAATGACACATGGACTTTACGTGATTTACCTCCTGGCAAAAGGCCATTGGTCATTAGGAAAAATATGAACCCTCTAGGGGCCCTTTGGGATTAAAGTTAATTAGAGGCCAACCAATAGGAAGAGGGTGGTGGACACACTCTATACCCTCAAAAAAGTAGGGGGACAAGGTAGCCTTACACCTCTTAATGGCCTCTTACCTAGTGAGAAGGTAAGGGAGGTGGCTAGGGGAAAGGGAGGGAAGGGAGGGGGAGGGGGGGAGGGACCACTTTGACCTTTTCCCCCCACTTTTTGGCCTGGATTTAAAAATACACTAAAAATTTCAAATTTTCAAAAAAATTCAAATTTCAAGTTTTCCCTCATTAAAAGGTCCCCTAACCTATTTCATGGTCAAAAAAGTATTTTTGACCTCCAAAAGTAAAAAAGGTGCACTAAAAAATTCCAAAAAATTAAATTTTTTCAAAAAAATTCAAAACATCATTTTCCACCCTCCAAAGTCCTTCCAAACCTATTCTATAGCTAAAAAGTGATTTTCTCTCTCTACAAACTCTTTTCCAAGCTCTCCATGGCTGCAACAACCACATGCACCGCTATAGTCCAACATTATCTCTCTACTAGCTTTCTCCCATCTCCATTGTAGCACCAAGCAAGCTTCTCCCCCATCTCTTCCCCTTGCCCACCACATAGTTCCACACCAAGCTAGCTCCTCTCCCTTCTCTCACCTCCATTACAGCATGAAAACAAGATTCTCCTCCTTCTACTTTCATTCACTCGCACTACATGGAAACCTCTACTCCCGAAGGTGGAAAAAGCATCAACTCACATGACTTGCATACCACAAGAACAGGAGGTGTGAATAGTGCATGGGCATTGCAAGGATTCATCTCCAACATAAAGATAGAATGGTGAGAAAACTACCCTTGTAGCTTACATTCAGAGCTTAAGATCATCTCCATCTTTAAGTTTATCATGCTGGAGGGAATTAACCTCTTTATGGCTTTCAATGTTTAGGCTTCACACCTCATAACATTGGGTGGTGCTATTTTGTTGATGGCTTTGGTGCGCCATCTATAGTTTTGTAGCATGTGATTGAGTCTCACAATGTAGGTAAGTTGTGTTATCTATGGAGAGTCATCAAAGATTCTTATAATTTATTCTTTGTATAGTTGTCATTAGATTATTAGAATGATATCATTTTGTACTTTATAACTTTGTGCTCACATAATCTGTTGTTTACTTACAGAGTCAACTTGTTTTGAGAGGACATGAGCAAGCAACCATGTGCAGAGATGGAAATCACCCTATTTTTGTTCCGTGAGGAACCTTTCACTACCGTGTTAAAAGATTTTGATAAGAATAGTAGGATTTTTGTAGAATCTTGAACCAATAGGTACTCTCTAGGAGATCTTAGAAAAGCCATCCCTATAGTACTACTATCTTTCCTAGCGTCATGGACACACAAATACTCGTGTATATGAATCTCTAGATGAGAAAGATAAATACTTGTAAGAGAAGCCTAACAGCAACAACATTGTCTCCATTTGTAATTATTTTTATGAGGCTGGATTCCTCTATAAATGCAATATAAATATTTCTTTTTGTTAAATGGTGTCGCACTGAGTGAGAGTATCATACAGATTTGAGAAATATTGTTGATTTTTATGGATATTCTGATTTGCCTGTAAGATGTTTGAAGTTTCAAGTTTTAATCATTCCACCATGAAGAAATTCATGCAATATTTTGATTTCAGTTTAATCACTAATGGTTATTCTTATTAAGTGGATCATAACCTTTGTCAAGATGTCCTCATTTGGGGATGTTGAATATATATCAATAGCAACATTTCAAAAGTTGATAAAGCTAAATTTTGCTTTCCAAAATGTTATTGTTTCCATACTATGCCTATGCCAAGCTTGACTTAGAGAAATGACAACTTGAGATGGAGGTGTAGATATATAGGGGTGACTTATTATTGATTCTTGTTTAATCATCTATATATATTATAAAGCCTTTGAGTTTCCACCTTTTTGAGTAGTGTTGACAAGTTTTTGGTATCAAACCTTCTTAAATATCCCTATTCATTCGCTATTGGTAGCTATTTATTTGGTATTGCTAAAGATCATACCAATAGCTATCACCTTGTGAACTTAATTGTTGAATTGCGGATTTGATTTTTACTATGTAGCTCATTTGGATAGAGAAAGCGTAAACATAAATTATAGATACATGCATTGTTAACATAGAAGATATGTATCACTCGAACTTATATAACTGCTAATCAAGAAACCTTTGGTTGGATACTATAACAATAGGGGTCACATGTGGTTTCAGATACCAAAGAAATGGCTTAACCAAAACATTCCCAAGAACACGAGGTGAACACAAGGAAGTAAAAATTGGCTCCTTGGTTGGTTGATTTCTAGTGCTAAATGTTCTGAGTGCACAAAATTTGTGAGGCCTTTGACTTTGGGAGTTCACTAAAGTATATGTAACATAGCACATGTGTTCAACATAAGGGAGTTTATATTCTTGTAAAGTTACAGAAACATGTGTAGGTAAGGCCTATAAGGGCTACTTTCAATCCATTGTGGTGAACGCATATGATATAGGAAAATTTTACATAGTGAATACTCTGGACATCAAACTCTACACCTCTATCTCATGGCCATACATTAAAATAAAGCCCCTATTTGTCATTTTGAAGCCCCAGGGACCCTCAACAAGAGAGACCACAACGACGCGCAGAATGGCCATCCAGGGACAAATAGGGGCCAAGATATTTCCAAGAACAGGGGATGGACACAAGGAAGTAAAAAATGGTTGATAAGCATGATACAAGGTTTAGGTATCTGCCATTTGTGGGGGGGGGGGGGGGGGGGCCTTGCTATGAACACATTAAACTGCCCAGTTCTATCTCATGGCCATGCATTAAAAAAAGCATATACTTGTCATTTTAGGGCCCCAGGGACCCTCAACAAGAGGGGCCACAAGGGCGCGCAAACTGGCCATCCAAAAAATTTTGGATGGCCAGTTTGCGCGCCCTTGTGGCCCCTCTTGTTGAGGGTCCCTGGGGCCCTAAAATGACAAGTACAAGCTTTTTGTTGATGCATGGCATAATACAATGTTTAGCTATTTGCCATTGGGGGGGGGGGGAGTTTACTATGAATACATTAAATTGCCCAATTCTATCTCATGGCTATGCATTAAAAAAAGCCTGTACTTGTCATTTTAGGGCCCCAGGGATCCTCAACATGATTGGCTCCGAATCATGTTCAATTGGCTCCGAATCTGTCTGGGCTTGGCTCACATAAATTTGTTCATCTCGTCGCGCTCTTCGACCATCGTGTGATGCAAAAAAATCATATCCTACTCGGATTCTCCAAAAATCAACGTGCAAGTTGGTAATTTCTTAAAAAATGATGTAAAACAGACATTTCTTACTTTTTCCTTAATCTACGGGTTCGAACAAGCATTAAAACCATGGAATCTGAAAATACTCAGAGAACCAATGTTTTTTATTGTGTTAAAGACCAGTGGCTTCTAAGGAGTGCCCTCGATCAAAAATTGAAACTGAAGGAAAACAATCAGAATGAACTCCTAGACTGTGTACAAACTTTAAAATAACCAAAATTTCTTTTTTTTAAATTTATTGCTAAAAATTTGAAAATAGACCATCCTTGGACTTCCCACAATGATAGAGATCAAAGGGTTCAAGGAGAGGTCTGGTGTCACAAGTGCAAGGTAGGAATCTAATCGAGGTTTATTCCGTCAAGATCTCTTATACTTTATTATGTCTTCTCATGTACAATCTTACCAAACAAAAACAAACTTACACTTTAAATGACTACAAATTTTATTTAACTTATCAAACAATCTAAAATATGGTAGACCTAGAGTGCTCTTACACATCAACAAACAAAAAAGTCCAAATTTCTTCTCATTAACTTTGATAAACATACATCTGTGAACAACTTCCAAGGAGTAGTGCGGTCATAGTTCTTACATCCATTCCATGACATGGTATGCTCCTGGGGTGACCTATCACATAAAAATATATTTGGTAGGAGTGCCCTCATGTTAGGAAAGGGTGTGTTGCTGCTGATGAAAAGTTTTTGCACTGTCCTACTAGGGATCTCTCCATGGTAGCATAATGATTTTTGGTGTAGTGCGAGCCACATTGCCGCTGAGGAGAGCTTTGTGCCACCGTAAAAGCTTCATGTTATGCCAGTTCCTTGATCCATTCTTGCAAACAACGCCACTCAACTAGCATAGCAAGAGGTCACCTTGTAACAAAAATATGTATGAATTCAACATTTGCAAGCTATATAATGAAGACACTTGTTAAGTATATGTTGTACAAATTTGCAAGTATTTCTATCTAACTGGGAATAAACAATCCTAAAATATACATTAGGATGAGATTACCACCAAGCACCTACCTGCAAGATGTAACAAAGAAGACTGTTTTAGAGGAAAAGTGGTGACACTTGGCCTCTCTAACCTACAGCCTTTCACTATTTGTGCATAAAAGCAAACTTTGTGCCAAGCACTACAAAACAAGTAGAGACAACACCTTAGATTTCAAAGTTTATGATAAGAAGAACACAATCAAAAATAAGAAGTATATTGTTACCTTGCATAAAGGGGTGTTTTATTCAAATATTGTAAAGAATGAGGATGCAAGAGAGCTACACAAGACAAGCACAAAGCACACAGAGATGGAAAGCTTCTTCTTCTTCTCACAGAAAAGAGAGTACAAAATGACTTAGTGCTAAAACTGAAAAGTAGCACATATGTACATGCGGTCACTAAGTGTGAACTCGCTAGAAGCGTACTAGGCTGGCACTATAAGTGTAGTCCAGCTGTAGAATCACTGGCAGAGATCCTCCGTGTCAGTCACCTAACATGCCAGTGAGTAAATGCCGTAAGCGGCCAAGACCCGTAGTGGATGCCAGCTCAAGATGTAGAGCTCGACATTTCAACACTCCCCCTCGAGCTCTGCATGTCGCAGAGTCCCAGCATAGTCCAAAAACGTCGAAGCTTCTCAGCTCCGAGGGCCTTAGTAAAGATATCCGCTATCTGCTCCTCTGTGCTGACATAGACCAAGTCAATGTCGCCCGCCCACACTCGCTCTCGAACGTAGTGGTAATCGACCTCTATGTGCTTGGTCCTGGCATGGAACACTGGGTTCCTAGCCAACTGCATGCTGCTGAGGTTGTCACAATGGATGACAATCTGTTGGTCAACCTACACTCCCAAGTCCTCAAGTAACGTGCGTAGCCAAGCTACCTCGCACGCCACAACTGTTGCACCTCTGTACTCGGCCTCTGTGCTTGATAAAGCAACCGTAGGCTGCTTTTTGCTGCTCCAAGTAACAACAACACTCCCAAAAGAGAACATGAAGCCACTCCTAGATCTCCTATCAACAATGCTACCTGCCCAATCTGCATCTGTATACCCATACAATGCTAATGGCACATCTGCTGCATAGAACAATGTGTAGTCAAGAGTCCCTTGCACATACCGAAGTGTGTGTCGTACTCCATCCAAATGTGGCTTCCTCGGAAGCTGCATGAACTGACTCTCCATGCCTACTGTGTAGCTCAAGTCTGGCCTCGTGATAGTCAAGTAGATTAGACTACCCACAATCTTCCTGTACATCTTGACATCCTCAACAACATCACCCTTCTCTGTACTCAGCTTTGCATTCACATCCAAGGGAATAGAAATTGGCTTACAATCAGCCATACCATACTTTGACAACATGTCCAAAGCATACTGTCTCTGTGACAGCCATACACCCTGTGGAGTCCTGATCACCTCAATGCCAAGAAAGTAGCGCAACTCGCCCAAATCTTTCATTTCAAACTCATGTTTGAGAAGACCCTTCACATGGTCAATCTCTATAGCATTGTCACCCACAATAATAAGGTCATCTACATATATGGTAATGACCACAATCCCCACATCACTCTCACGTACATAGAGTGAATGATCAGCATGAGCTCTCCTAAAACCAATACTGACAACATAGGTGGCAATCCTGTCATACCATGCTCTAGAGCCCTGCTTCAAACCATACAAAGCTTTGATGAGCCTGCATACATAATCTGGGTAACCTGGATCGACATAACCATGTGGCTTATCCATATACACTTCCTCTTGCAACTCACCATTCAAGAAGGCATTCTTTACATCCATTTGATGCATAATCCATCCTCTAGATGCAGCCACTGCTATGACAGCTCTCACAGTCGTCATCTTTGCCACTGGAGGAAAGGTCTCCTCATAGTCTATGCCATACGTCTGTGCATAACCCTTTGCGACCAGCCTTGCCTTGTGACGCTCAATGTTACCATCAGCCTTATGCTTGGTTTTATACACCCATTTACAGCCAATAACTTTCTTGCCACTTGGCAATGGCACCAACTCCCATGTGTCGTTTGCTTCCAATGCAGCCATCTCTTCATTCATTGTATCATCCCAATGCACATTTCCAACTGCATCCTCAAAACATGTGGGCTCCACATCCTGTATCACCTTAGCCATGTAGGCTTGGTGATGCGCTAGATACCCATCATAAGTCAATTTCTGAACTGGATTTCTGACTCTGTTAGATCTGCGCGGTCCTGGGTCACTCCTTTGCCCTCTAGCATCTTCTTGTACTTTCCTTACACCAGGTGTCCTGACAGCCGGAATTCCAAATTCCTCATCAAGACTTTGTTCAGAACCATCTGAATCCATGTCTACATGTGAAAAACCTGATGATGCATCAGCCATAAAGGGAGGTTCATCAACCTTTTCCTTTCCTTTTCGTGATGCATTCCCTGTACCTGCTGGTGGAGTAACCTGCGTACGTAGTCTACCATTCCATGGCTTCTCAACAGAGCCACGAGAAGAGGACTCTTGTGGTCCACTCAAAACCTGTGACTGTGGCCTCACATTTTGTACAACCACATCATCTTTTACATCAGCCCCAATAGTGCCATGTGCATTACTGTACCAGCTGCTCATCTCATCAAAGACTACATCTCTGCTCACTCGTAATTCTCGTGTAGTAGGATTGTAGCACCTGTACCCCTTTTGTTCAAGGGAGTATCCCACAAGAATACATTTCTTTGCTTTAGGATCCAATTTCCTAAGAAACTCATCTGGTACATGCACGTAAGCTAGCAGCCAAACACTTTCAAGTGTGCCAGATGAGGCTTTGTACCTGTAAACTTTTCCTCAGGTGTTACATCATGCACCGCAGCTGTAGGTGTCTTGTTCATAATGTACACAGCTGTATTTACAGCTTCAGCCCAGAAATGATGAGGCATGTTCTTCTCATTCATCAATGCACGTGCAACCTCTGCAATGTGCCTGTTTTTCCTTTCTGCGACCCCATTCTGCTGTGGAGTATATCTGCATGTAAATTGCCTGCGTATACCATGCATTCGCAGAAAATCTGAAAAATCATTGGAGAAGTACTCTCCCCTCCATCTGACCTCAATGTCTTGATTTGCATATCTGTCTCCTTCTCATGGCAGAAATAATTTTGAACAGGCCTTCTATTCTAACTCCAACAGAGGTAGAGGTAGAGGTCGTGGTCGAGGCCCAAGGGGTTGCAGGGGCCAATTTCAAGAAGGTCAATCAAATCAAAACAATACAGGTGGCAGGGGAAACCATTCTCAAGGCAGGGGGAGTCAAAGAGGTCGTGGTGTAGGATCAAGCAGGCAGCAACATACTGCAGATAGCAGAGAATGTTGGACATGTGGTGAAAGAGGTCACATGTCACGTGACTGTTCAAAGGGAAAAGCAAGTGGAAAGAGAGAACATGGCAACTATGTATCTACTAGCAGAGATGCAGATGACAGCAAAAACGAGCGCATGTTTGTTATGCAGCATGTAATGAATACAATGATTGCAGAGAATTCCCACCAAGATGATGTTTGGTATGTGGATTCAAGTGCCTCTAATCACATGAGGCCTCGTGTAGAGTGGTTTAGAGATATGCGCAAACCAATGTGTCAGGCTATGACATCCTTGGTTAATCCCAATAGTTCTTGCAAAAAAATCTAAAATTCCTCTTATTCTTCTCCACAAATGGTTACGTGGAATCATATCAAAGGTTTTCTTGAAGTCTAAAAAGAAACAATACAATTGCTTGCCTTTTAACCAACTTTCCTCCATGAGAACATTATGAGTGACAAGATGGTCAATGGTGCTATGATATTGGCAGAAACCCACTTGTCCTTTTGCTTGCTTGCCACCCTTTAAGTCCAATCACTCAATTTTATCTCCATTCTGCATCCAAATTTTTTTGCTATAAGAGACCCAATCATTATAATCTATTAGTTATTTACATTCTTTACATCCCCTCCTTTATGCAAAGGCTTGACCCACTTAACACTCCAATTACAAGGCATACCATGTTGAAGTGCAAGTTGAAGTCATAACATATCACACATCCAATCATGTGATAAATTTCCCGTCCATTTAATCATTTTTGGCTTGATACCTTGAAGATCTCCCGCTTCGTTGAGTGGCCAAATTTTCAAGCCCGCCGCACAATCCTCAATACCAAAAAATGAGAGCCTACACTCTGGGGGTTCATCGTTTAGTACCCTCGTATATAACTGTTGGAATTAGGGTTGCAGAGAACACACACAGCTTGGAGAAGATGAAGGAAGCTCAAGGCACACAATAGAGAGTGTGTTACTTGGTGTGCAATGGAAAGATAGATAGCCCTAGACTGATGGGCGTATATACAATGCACGGGGGGAAAAAACCTCCTAAAGAGGGAAAAAATGCCACGGCGGTCCTAGTGTGTTCACACACATTAGTACCACATGTATATGGTAACAAATCCCCTTTTGGAGTGATGCGGTGAACGAGAGCTGGCACATGAGTAAAGGGAAGTGCCACGCCTTGAGGACATGATCAGTCCACAAAGGGGAGTAAGCCCAAAGCTTTGCAGAAAGCTTCAAGCTTCTCACGAGACAATGCCTTTGTGAAAAGATCTGCAAGGTTGTCCTGTGTTGGCACATAAGCCAAGCTGATCTCTCCTGCTGAGAGCCTCTCCATGACATAGTGGTAATGCACTTCAATGTGCTTTGTGCGAGCATGAATAACTGGGTTCCTTGCAATTGCCAATGCGCTCTGACTGTCAGTGTAGATAGTGTTGGCAGTGATGGCAGCCAATAATAGGTTGGTAAAGAGTGACATCAGCAGGATTGCCAGCATCATGTCGACTCAACTTCAAACCTGTAGACTCAACTTCAAACCTGTTTCTATGTAACTTTTCTGACACAAGGCAATACCACCATCACACTGCTTAAACTGTATGCCCAAATAATGATGGAACAACTCCAAATCTTTCATCTTGAAAGTAGCATTCAAATCAACCTTAAATTTAGCCATATGTCTCTCATTTGGTCCAGTGATCAGAAAATCATCTACATAAAGAACCACAATGAGAAGTACATCACCCTCATGCTTTACATACAATGTTCTTTCTGTTGGACTGTTACGTAAGCCTTGTTTGACCAAATTAGTGTGAGCTGTCTCATATGAAGCACAAGGAGATTGCTTCAACCCATACAAATCCTTGTTACATTTTCACACTTTGTCCTCGTGTCCTTTCTTGACAAAGACCGCGAGGCGTTACATAAACTTCTTAAATATGTCACCATTAAGAAAGCAGTAACAATGTCTGATTGATGTACATCCCAACCAAATGAGCTGCCAATGCACATAGAAAACGCACAGTAGTCATACGACAAGTGGGAGCAAAGGTCTCTTCAAAATCTATGAATTTTGGCTTTGCATAACCCTTTGCAACAAGTTGAGCCTTATGGCGATCGATCTCACCATTCGTCTTGCATTTCAACTTGTAAACCCACTTTGTACCAATGGCCTTTTTTCCAGGAGGCAAATCACATAAAGTACATGTGTCATTTTCTATAAGTGCATCATATTCTGATCGCATGGCAGCCATCCAATTTATTGAATTCTGTGCTTCATCAAAAGACAGAGGCTCCTCAACATCATGTAAGCTAGACATAGCCAAAGCATAACAATTTGATGCATAAGATGCATGGTGACAGCCTGAACGAGTACGACTAGACAAATGTGCATCCAAATTACTGTCACGCAAAGTGTGCACGAGCCATTTTGGCATAGCTCTAGCTTGCTTATTTTCAGCCCTTTCCTCATCAAGTACATCATGTACATCTGCATCAGTAATCTGTAACATTTTTTAGAAACCCCCATAGGCTGTACATTTGCCTCATTGGAACTTACATTCATATTTCCACCACTGAAAAGAGGCAACAAAGTGTCATAAATGTCATGTGATCTTAGATTACTGTCTCTAGTACATGATAGCAAGGGTTGAACATAATCTTCCACAGACACTACATCCGTGAAACCAGAATACGTTTTGTTTGCGGATGATACAACCTGTAACCTTTGCTTTCAGCACTATAACCAACAAAAATACATTTGACAGCCTTATCATCCAATTTTCTGTGCTATGTTTGTAACACCAAAGCATATGCCAAACAACCAAAAACATGCATGTGCTCAATAAAAGGCTTTCTATCATGCCATGCTTCATATGGAGTAACAGACTGCAAAGCTTTCGTAGGACACCTATTTAGTACATAAGTGGTACAAATGATGGCCTCAAGACAAAAAGAATGCGGCAAAGCTTGACTTTTGACCATTCATCACGCCATTTTCGTAAGTGACCTGTTTTTCCTCTCAACAACACCATTTTGTTGAGGTGTATAAGGCACTGTACATTGGTGTTTTATCCCACGACTAGCTAGAAATACATTGAATTTCTGAGACATATACTCCCCCCTGGATCAGAACGGAGGGTGCCCATAGTACATTTCGAGACATTTTCAGCCATAGCCAGAAATTGTTTGAAGCACATAAAAACTTTGGACTTTGCTTTAAGCAGAAATACCCCCCCTCGATCAGAATGGAGGGTGCCCATAGTACATTTCGAGACATTTCAGCCATAGCCAGAAATTGTTTGAAGCACATTAAAACTTTGGACTTTGCTTTAAGCAGAAATACCCATGCATGCCTAGCGTAATCATTGAAGGTGCTGCGGGAAGCGTGTGTGGGAGTGCAAGTGCGAGATTAGAGAGAGAGAGAGAGAGAGAGAGAGAGAGAGAGAGAGGAGAGAGAGAGAGAGAGAGAGAGAGAGAGAGAGAGAGAGAGAGAGAGAGATGCTTTGGGTGGAGCGCACATCAAAGTTATCTTGTTGCAGCTCCTTATTCTCTTGTATTAAAGAATAAGTGTATACATGGTTAAGTTAGTAGATGGGTTAGTAGTAAGTGGGATGTCCGGCCAGTTGGCCTGAATCCCAACAAACTCCTACTTGAAGGCCAACGTAGCCCAAGTGACCTGATATGTACAACCGTCGTTAAGCAATCGAGTGGCTTCAACCTATACCCATCAACTCACTGCAATGTGTAAACCACCTCAAAGCTAAGCCTTTTGTCAAAGCATCTGCTGGGTTGTCATCAGTGTGTACCTTGACCAAATCAATGAGCTCTTTGGCCAAGAAATCTCTCACGAGATGATACCTGACTTCAATGTGTTTCAATTTGGAGTGAAACACGGGATTCCTTGCCAATGCAAGAGCACTCTGACTGTCACAATATAGCCAAGATTTTTGACCAAGCGAGATAACCATACAGCCTCTTTACTTGCATCCGACAATGCAACGTACTTTGCTTTCGTAGTGGAAGATCACGTAAAATCTTGAAGACATGACCTCCAAGATATTGCTGCTCCAGCACAAATATGAAGACGTAGCCAGATGTTGATCTTCTATTGTTGACACAACCCGCATAGTCTGCATCAGCATAACCCACGATGGATGCATCACTGTTCTTGAAGCGTAAACACCTGCCGACCGTACCTTTGAGGTACCTAAGAATGTGCTTCGCTGCTTCCCAATGCTACCTTAGTAATTTCAGCTCGCTCAGCATCAGATTTGGGTGCATCTTCCTTGCTAAGTTTCAAGAATGCCTGCATTGGGGTACTCAATGCTTTCCCCCCCTGCATATTGAAATGCTGCAAAACTTTCTCAATGTATGTTTCTGAGATAACTCAAGAATACGATGTTTGCGATCTCTTCTAATTCCCATGCCAAGAAAGTGTGTAGCATCCCCCACATCTTTCATTGCAAAATTATTGCTAAGTGTTTTCTTCAAGTTGGCAATTTTCGCAATGGATTTCCCAGCGATAAGCATGTCATCAACATACAAAACTAGAATGATCATTGAGCCATCGTCTAGCTTTCTTGTGTACAAGCAGTGATCCTCTTCGCTACTTTTATATCCTTGAGACCTCATACATGCATCAAATTTATGATACCACTGCCTTGAACCCTACTTTAAGCCATAAAGTGCCTTTTTGAGCTTACATACTAGCTCCTCACGAGATGCGTTCTCCTGAACAAAACCTTCAGGCTGCTGCATGTAAACATCCTCATCGAGATCCTTGTGAAGAAATGTTTTCTTCACATCCATTTGGACAAGTTCCATGTCCTCAATCGCTACAAGACCAAGTACGGTTCTAAGCATTGTCATCTTGACCACAGGCGAGAGAAGATTTCATCAAAATCAACTCCCTTTTGCTGTTTGAACCCTTTGGCTACAAGTCTAGCCTTGTACTTTGGATTTGGATCACCTGAGGTGAATTTCTTCTTGCAAACCCATTTGCAAGGTAAAGCTTTTTGCATCATTTGGCAATTCTACCAAGTCCCAAGTGTCATCAGCCAGAATCGAGTTATACTCAGATTCCATAGCCTGCTCCCACTTCACCACATCATCTGTCATCATGGCTTCTTGGTAGCAGCTTGGCTCACCACAATCACTCAACATGATGTAATCAAGACCTGGCTTGAAACGCACAGGTGGACTAGAGACTCTAGTAGACCGTCTCACTCCTTGACCATTGCTATCCGCTCCCTCCGGAGCAGTGCTAGTGGAAGGTACATCACTAGCCCGCTGAGTTGATTTCACGGTCTTACAGGCAACATCCTAAAAGTGCTCTCTGAATCTCTATTCCCTTGATAGGTTGTTTTGCATCTTCGACTCATTTGAAGATCACATCTGAATAACTACGGATGATTCGACGGGATTCCGGGTGCCAAAGACGATATCCCATCTCTCCATCTGCACCATATCCAATGAAAATACATTTGTGTGACTTTGTCTCTAACTTTTTGGCGAAGTTGTTTAGGCACATCAGCATAAGCTTCACAACCAAAAACACGCAGATGGTCATAGTGGGGCTTATGTTTAGACCATAACTCTTCTGGAATCTCATAATTCAATGGCGGACTAGGCGAACGATTTATAATGTGCACTGCGGTCAAGACGGCTTCTGCCCAGAAGCTTTGTGTGAGATTTTCCCTAGAAAGCATGGCTGTGACTCTTTCTTGAATCGTACAATTCATGCGCTCAGCAACTCCATTCTGAGCTGGTGTTTATGGTGCAGTAAACTGCCTTTTAATCCCCCTTTTAGCACAGAAATTGTCAAACTCCTTGGAGACATAATCTCCACCATTGTCAGTCCGCAACCTCTTGAGTTTCTTGCTAGACTGATTCTCAACGAGTGCTAAAAAAAATTGGAACACAGGAAGAACTTGATCCTTATGTTTCAAAGGATATGTCCACACCTTTTGAGTAGAGTCATCTATGAATGTCACAAAATAGCTGGCCCCCCTAGAGATTTGGTTGACTTAGGACCACAAACATCACTATGCACTAAATCTAGAGGTTCAACTCGCTTTTGACGCAATGGTAAGTGCACCGACCTAGTCTGTTTGCCATAGATACAGTGCTCACAAACAGTGAAGTCAACATAAGACAAGACAGGTAAGTAGCCAAAACGAGTCAGAGTTCTCATTCCTTTTGTTAAGTATGGAGCCTGATTTACCCTTGTAATTTTTTGTGGTAAAAGCGCACATATGTAAGGTCCCCATTATGAGGAGAGCCATCGTGCATGAAGGAAAATCACTCGCCGGAAACCAAAATTTTAACGGCCAAAAATCAGGGGCCAGAAAGTGGTCGGAAAGTGCTCGAAAAACGACTGGTCGCTTGGCCGGTGGCCAGTAGTCATTGAGTGGCTGCTTTCCCGTGGACGTAGCCCACATTGGGTGAACCACGTATATCGTGTGTACTCTCTCTCTCTCTCTCTCTCTCTATCTCTCTATCTAATCTCGTGTAAAATTTTGTCTCTCCATTAAGTAATCTACTCAATTATCTATTTAGCTACGTCTTATTTCCTAACAACTGGTATCAGAGCAAGGTTTGCTCGTAGCTAAATTATCTCAAGGAAAGGATTCCTTGAATTGAGTGGGAGTTATGGCGGAGGAAGGGAAGCTCAAGATTGAGAAGTTCAACGGCAAAAACTACCAACATTGGAAGATGCAGATCGAAGACTATCTCTACCAGAAGGACCTCTATTTGCCACTAGGCAGTCTTGCAAAGAAGCCCGCAACGATGGTAGATGAAGCATGGATTGTCCTTGATCGAAAGGCCCTGGGAACAATCCGGTTAAGCTTGGCGTCAACGGTGGCCTTCAATGTTTTGGAGATGAAGACCACGGAGGACTTGATGAAGTCACTTGACGACTTCTACGAGAAACCATCGGCATCCAATAAGGTATTTCTTATGAAGCGCTTGTTCAATCTAAAGATGTCAGAGAATGGTTCAGTTGCAGAACACCTAAATGACTTTAACACAAACATAAGTCAACTTCGATCGGTGAAAATCAATTTCGATGATGAAGTGCGAGCTCTCCTTATACTATCATCTCTACCGGATAGTTGGGACAGCCTTGTGATGGCTGTAAGTAATTCTATTTCTGGCACAAATACTCTTAAGTTTGATGATGTTGTGGGTGTTCTCCTAAGCGAGGAAGTACGAAGGAGAAGCACAAGAGAATCATCAAGTGCTGCACTATCAGTGGAAACAAGAGGAAGGCCTAAGGAAAGGTTCAAAAACCAAAAGGGTCGTGATCGCTCAAGGCGGAGCAAATCACGCACAAAGTCAGTTCTTGAACGTTGGAACTGCGGCAAGAAGGGCCACGTCAAGAAGGATTGCTGGTCCAAGAAGAAGAAGGAACAGAGTCTCAAGACAACAAGCCAACATCGGAGGCCAATGTGGCAGGTAAAGTAGAGCAAGATGCTCTAATTCTCTCATTAGACAATGTGTCTAATTCCTGGATAGTAGATTCCGGGGCTTCATTCCAGGTGACACCACACAAGCAACATTTCCAAGACTACACCAAAGGTAATTTTGGGTATGTATACTTGGGAGATGATGAAGCTTGTGAGATTGTCAGCGAAGGTACAGTTTCTATCAAAACTAATAACGGAAATGAATGGAAGCTTAAAGATGTTCGGCATGTTCCTTCTCTTCGCAAAAAATTGATCTCTACAGGACAATTGGACGATGAAGGTCACAACATTGCATTCGGAAACAAACGGTGGAAGATCTCAAAGGGATCTTTGGTGGTTGCCAAGGGAGAAAAAATCAGTACACTTTACTTGTGTACTGTTAGCACGCAAGCTTCAGCTTGTGCAGCAACTACAGAAGTTGACAGTGCAGTGTGACACTACCAACATGGGCATATAAGTGCCAAAGGAATGCAAATCCTTCAAACAAAGAAGCTTCTACCAGGTTTGAAAGAAGTGGACTTAGAGTTCTGTGAAGATTGTGTTTATGGTAAACAAAAGAGGGTAAAATTTCAAAAATCAAGAAATTAAAGAAGAGCTTGTATGGTTTAAAGCAAGCATCAAGACAATGGTACTTGAAGTTTGATCGATGGATGTTGGATCATGGATTCACAAGATGCAACTCGGATCACTGCGTCTACACGAAGAATTTGGGAGATGGGAAATTCATCATCCTAATGTTGTATGTTGATGACATGTTGATTGCAAGTGCTAACATGCAGGACATCAAAGACCTAAAAGAGGAGCTGTCTAAATCTTTTTCAATGAAAGATTTAGGTGCTGCAAAGAGGATACTTGGTATGAAAATATCAAGGGACAGGACGAAGAAGGCAATAAAGCTATCTCAAGAAGATTACATCAAGAATGTACTAGAAAGGTTTGCAATGCAAAATGCAAAACCAGTTTCTACACCTTTGGCTGGTCACTTCAAACTAACGAAGGATATGTGTCCAAAGAAACAAGAGGAGGTAGCCTATATGTCTAAAGTTCCATATGCTGCAGCGGTAGGTTCTCTAATGTATGCTATGGTCTGGACAAGGCCAGACATTGCACATGCAGTGGGAGTTGTGAGTAGGTTCATGGACAACCCAGGTAAAGAGCATTGGCAAGCTGTGAAGTGGATACTTAGGTATCTAAAAGGGACAACAACAAATGCTTTGTATTTTGGAGGAACTGATATTTTTCTAGAAGGGTATGCTGATGCAGATATGGCAGGTGACAAAGATACTCGAAGGAGCACTACTGGCTATGTGTTCACGGTTGGAGGCACAGCAGTAAGTTGGGCTTCAAAGCTATAGAAAGTGGTCTCACTTTCTACCACGGAAGCAGAGTATGTAGCAATGACGGAGGCAAGCAAAGAAATTATGTGGCTTCATAGATTCTTAAAGGAGCTTGGATTCAAACAAGACAATTGTGTCTTGTACAGTGATAGCCAAAGCGCTATCCATCTTGCAAAGAACTCAGCCTTTCATTCAAGGACAAAGCACATTAAGGTGAGATATCACTTCATCCGCACTCTTTTGGAAGAGGGACAACTAAAGCTAGGAAAGGTGCATACAAGTGAAAATCCTGTAGACATGTTTACAAAGGTGGTCAACAAGGAGAAGTTGAGCTTTTGCTCATCTTCAATCGGCATTCAAGGATAAGAAGCCAGAATGGAAAGCAGTCACAGGTTTGGTTTGGAGATCAGTCTCCAAGTGGGAGATTGTTAAGTATGGAGTCTGATTTACCCTTGTAATTTTTTGTGGTAAAAGCGCACATTTGTAAGGCCCCCATTATGAGGAGAAGCCATCGTGCGTGAACGAAAATCACTCGTCGGAAACCAAAATTTTCATGGCCAAAAATCAGGGGCAACTTTAGGGGCCTCGGGGGTGGAATATTCCTTTTCGTCGGAATATTATGGTTGGACGGTGGCCGGAAAGTGGTCGGAAAATGACCGGTCGGTTGGCCGGTGGCCGAATTCAAAAGCAGATTTGTTTACACAAGGGCGGCCACACATAGGCGGATTAGAGGGTCTGATTTGGACTTATTCACACAAGGGCGGCTACACATGGCTGCCTCTCATGAGAGAAGGCAGCCCTTTTGGCCTATAAAAGGAGGCCATTGCTACACACATTTCATAGTGTGAAGTTGATGCAACAAGGTGAGTGTGAGGTGGTGAGAGTGAAGCAAGGCGGGAGCTCCATTAAGGGTATACTCCCTTTGTAAACTACTTCTTGTTTTGAAGTACTAAAGCCATTGAGTGGCTGCTTTCCCGTGGACGTAGCCCACATTGGGTGAACCACGTATATCGTGTGTACTCTCTCTCTCTCTCTCTCTCTCTCTCTCTCTCTCTCTCTTTCTCTCTCTCTACTCTATAATCTCATGTATGTAAATCTATCTCTCTCCATTAAGTAATCTACTTAATTATCTATTTAGCTACGTCTCATTTCCTAACACCTTTTTGGCTAATATGACCTAGACGGCAATGCCACAACTCAGTAGACGGCAGCTTGGCTATAGATATGTAATCATGACCAACATTTGACACATGCATGGAATACAAAGTACCATGCTTCTGTCCTCTGAGTACAACAAGATTACCTTTGCATACTATCCACGAACCATTGCCAAATGTGGTGTTGTAGCCCAAATCATCAAGCTGACCAACAAAAATTAAGCTTTTAGTCAACTTGGGCACATGTCTGACATTACATAAAGTAAAGTGCGTGCCATTCCTTAGATGCAATTTGATGTTTCTGACACCCTCAATGTCTAGTTCATAAGAATCACCAAGTCTCACTTTTCTACAAGAGTGAGAATAAGTACAGAACCACTCTCTATGTGGTGTCACATGGAAACTTGCACCAGAATCTACTATCCAATTCTGTGCATACTGCGCATCTTCTGTAACAAGAGTCTCGACAGGTAGATCTGCTGTGAAGACCAATACGTCAGAGGTAAGTGGCATAACAACCGCTGGAAGAGTCTCTACGATAGGAGCATTTGAGGACTCTAGCACATTGATCTCCTCTAACTTTGCTTTGCCCTTGTTTGAATCATCAGACTTAGAAGTTTCACCGGATTGTTTATCCTTCTTGCTTTGCTGCCATTTCCTGCAATCCTTCTTCACACGCCCTTTTTTATGGTAGTGATAGCACTTGACATTATGCATAGAATCCCGAGACTTACTGTGTGCCCCCACGTTCCTTGCTTTTGGCACGACTTTGAGTGCGACCCTTCTGTCTATCACTAGCAACGTACGCATCACCATCCTTCTTACCTTCGAGATATTTCTTTCGAATCTCCTCGGTAAACAGACTCCCAAGGACGTCATTGTACACTAGACCGGTACCAGGTGCTGAGTTGCTAATCTCAATACAGAACGTATCCTCATCGAAGACCAAACCATGAGTGGTCAACTGAGTAAAAATGATATTGAACTCATTAATGTGAGTAGAAATAGTGCCCTCTTCCTTCATACAAAGGTCAAACAGCTTCTTCATCAAGAAAACCTTATTAGTGGCACTTTTGTTCTCATAACTCGAACACAACTTATCCCATACATCTATAGTAGTCCTTCCTCCAACTATAGTAAAGTACACAGATTCGGCCAAATGCAAACGGAGGGTAGATTTGGCCTTAGCATCAAATTTCTCTCACTCAACATCTGTGTACTCGCCCTCTGGGCGCTCCATGATAGGATCCAACTGGCCTTTTTGTATAAGAATATCTTGAATCTGCTCTTTCCAGATAGCAAAATTCGTCCCATCAAATTTCTGGATTTTGTAAATATCCTTTTCACCACTAGATGACATGGCTGCAAGCTAAAGATAATATGGCGATCAACACTTGTAAATCTTGGAAAAAATTCAACAGAGTTTCCCCAGAAAAGCTGACAGTATCTCAATCCAAAACTGTCACAAGAGATCAGTGACACATCAAAAGTAATGCTCTCAAAGCATAAGACAGGCGCATCAACCACTAACTGTGCATAAAAAGTCAAAAGTTGACCCAAGACTGCCAACACGAGGTCAAATGCACCTAGACCTCTCTGTATATGTCCTATGGCCAGGCCACGAAAAAGAGGTACTCCAGCAACCTGTATCACTGAAAGGATCTCAACATTCGAGAATCCCCTAGCTCAAGAAAACCTCAGGCCATCGACTCTCACAAAAGGTTATGCAGACAAGAAACCAGCCCAGTCTCAGAAAGGGCCTCCGAACCGAGTCTCAGAAACGTTCGGGACTGCCAGAAAAAAGCCAAATTGGCTCCTGAAAATGTACATATGGCAGTTTTCGCAACTCAACGTACATCCACTGTCAACAATACTGCAAGGTGCAGTATACGCGCACAAACAGGCACCAAACGAAATGTGCAAGCAGTAAACAAATCCATGCGGGGAGTAAAACCGCTCTCAAAAGAGATCAAGCACTATCAAAAGTTCCAAAAGAATGCATATGCGCATCAAATACTCCCACTGAGATCTATGATGACGCTAAACACTGCAACCTGTAAGAAACCTGGATATCCTGTATGTATGCAAGAACCGAGGAGAGGGAAAGTGCTCCTAATCAGCCCATAAACACCATCTCAATAGCACATAATAGCCATAAAACGTCTATATACCATCCCAAATAGTCTGTGAACAACCTGCACCTGTGTTCTGTACCTGTACCTATTGTAGCAAAAGTGGAGTTGAAAAATACAACTCCTGAAGTGTAGCTCTAATGAAGCTTTCAACTGCACGAACAACTTTGAAAGGGGGGTAAAATAGCAGGACACCTGCTGGAAATGCTCTCGGAATGCTGAAGTTGCCGATGCCGAAATCGGAATACTGTTTTCACTTTTGAAAGTGCCCGCGCACGGACGTGAAAACGGCAAGCACAAACCCTACTCTGATACCAGTTGAAGGTGTCGCGAGAAGCGTGTGCGAGTGCAAGTGCGAGAGCACACAGAGAGAGAGAGAGAGAGAGAGAGGAGAGAGAGAGAGAGAGAGAGAGAGAGAGAGAGAGAGAGAGAGAGAGAGAGAGAGAGAGAGAGAGAGAGAGGAGAGAGAGAGAGAGAGAGAGAGAGACTTGCTTTGGGTGGAGTGCACACAACAACGTTATCATGTTGGAGCTCCTTATTCTGCTGTATTAAAGAATAAGTGTATACATGGTTAAGTTAGTAGATGGGTTAGTAGTAAGTGGGATGTCCGGCCAGCTGGCCTTAATCCCAACAATCATCAACGAAAGTCACAAAGTAAAGGTAATTGCCCAAGGACGGAGTTTGCATGGGCCCACAAACATCACTATGCACAAGCTGCAACCTACATGTGGCCCGAACTGAACGATCCTTTGGAAACTTAGAACGCTGCATCTTACCCAAAATACAGCCTTCACAAACCATATCAGATTTCTGCAAACTGGCAAAATTTAGATGACCAAACCGTGCATGCCAATGTTTTGCATCTGAAATAGCCCTTGAATCTGCAACTGCATTTGCACAATTTTATCCACACTTGTCATACAAAGTGAGCTTATATAGCCCACGGCACAAAAGCCCAGATGCAACGATTTGATGACCAAAACTCATATCATGAACTTCTTTTTGCCCTTATCACCAGAATTGCCAGACGATGTGCTGCCAGAAGAAGCATTGGGAAGAGAAGTTTTGCCACTCGCAGCAGAACCATAGGAAGTGGCTGCATTACTGTTACCACCCCAACTTCAAGAAGCAATAAAAGCCTATTCAACTGCACGTTGTCTAGTCCTGTTTTTTCTGGAAAGGGACTCTTGCAACAACAATGTGCATAATGCATCAAACTTGACAATTTCTGGATTTCCTTGGGTCATAAGTCTCCAAGTTCTATGAAAAGTCTGGTAAGAATCTGGTAAGGCATCAAGAATAGTCTGCACAAGGGAACTGTCTGAAATGACTTCACCTGCAGAAATAAGTTGCTCATTGATATCCTTGACACTAGAAATGAAAGTTTCCATATCATCTTCCTCATGCATAATCTTCGACTCCAACTATTTACGCAGCAAAGCAATTTTAGCCTCATTGCCACTTGCATAAAGATCAGCCAAAATATCTGAACCCTGTTTTGCATAGTTTGTTGAATGCATGTGAGGAACACTGGTGCGCTTCATAGACAACGCAATCAATGTATGAGCCTGCGCATCCTTTATATCCCAATGATCTTGTTCTGTCGTAGGCAAAACAACTCTAATAGCAACAATCCTGTTGCTGCAAGACCTGCAACATCCTCAACATTGCCTACATCCTCAAAACAACAACGTACATCAATGCCCTGCACAATATTTCAGACGCCCTTTGACACAAAAACGTGTTGCATCATATAAGCCCACATAGGGTAATTGTCCCCATCCAACCTGTCCTCAACAACAAACATCTTGAAGACATGTGTGTTGTAGTCAGCCATGGTAAGTGCTGCACCTGATGTGAAAACTACCCAAAAATAGGAGAAACAGAGCGGGAACAACACGCTATATAGCACAAACCGTAGAAGACTATAAGGCACCTGTTATGCAGAAAACGGCACTGACAGAAATTTTACACAAAATGACAAAATTGCCTCTGCAGACCTACCTGTAGTGGAAACGAAGGCCAAAATGAGCCCGAATCAGACCTCCAAGCGCTCGCCAAACCTCACTGTAATCGGAGAGATTGAGTAGGCGTGTGTTGGAGCAGCTGGTGACACACAGCTTGGATAAGACGAAGAAAGCTCAAGGCACACAATAGAGAGTGTGTTACTTGGTGTGCAATAAAAAGAGAGATAGCCCTAGAGTGATGGGCGTATATACAAAGCACGGGGAAAAGACCTCCTAAAGAGGGAATAAATGCCACGGCGGTCCTACTGTGTTCACACGCATCAGTACCACATGTTTATGGTAACAATAACGTGCGTTCGCAGGGTATTAAAAAAACCCCTCTTTTAACATGTCTGAATGAATAAAATTAACCCTTATTTTAGGATTTTTTTCCAAAATAGAATATAAAAACCCCTTATTTTACTGTATCTCTGTTAAATTGCCTAAAATTCTTGAATTTTAAAATCCCTCCTTTTGAACTCACGTTATACATTAACATGATTACATAGTGCACTCTCCGAGAGACTACATGAGAGTGAACCATAAAATGACATATTTTTAGCATTTGGTTGCTCATGTAGTTACCTACAATGTCTGTACATATCCATAAGACTCAAGATACAAAAAATTTCAACACGCTTTCCCTTCAAGTTTCTCTAAAATGTTCCACATGCACGTGCCTTTCTTGGACTTGAAACTTGACGCTTGAATTCCCATGTCCTTTTATTTTAAATCAATGCCTTGTATGCATGAAAATGAATTTGATAATTATCTTTGTTCCTAGTTTCATCTAGCTTTATCAATGAATTTTGAGCATCTTCACACTCTTTATCAAACCACTTTTGTGTGATTTACCTTTGTTGATACCATGGGCAAAGAATTTTATGCTTAGTTGTTACTCCACATGGTAATGTAGCATAAAGCTCTTTATGTGTTACATGCTGACTTTGGAGAGTAGCATATAGTCAATCACAATATTCCATTGTCCATGACTCCCTTGAAGTGTATGGCATATCAAATTGTTGTGTATCATGTTCCAGTGTTTTTGTGCGGACACTCATATCCCCAAAGACAATAACATCAACTTTGTCTTTTAAATAAGCAATGTCCTCCTCTAAATCAACAAATGGCTAATCTCTATCCATGCAAGCATAAAAGGGGAATCACAATGAGGAATGTAGCAATCGGCTACAAATATGGGTGCTCTTTTTGGTGTCGTAATTTTTAGCCATACAAAATGTTTATGTTTGTCATCTACTACAATTGATACAAAATCTTCCAACCCTTTTTTAATGATACATTCTATCCCTCCTTGCCCTCTCCATTGCTTGAGACTCTTTGACCACATAAACGAATATACATTGTATTCCTCCAACACATCAATCTTTTTGGCATCATGCTCCCAAGTTTCAACAAGAAGTACAACATGAACTATGCTAGTTATTTCATCTATGCCAATCCCCATATTCCATGGATGTCCATTGCAATTCCAAAGCATACTTTCAATTGTAACTTGGCCTCATTGGTCAAGTGTTCCTATTTGATGGAGGGACTTGCCTCCTCGTTGGGCATTTTTCCTTCATGAGAAATATCCTTTTTTTTTCTTATTCATATCCTTATACGATTATACAAAAATTCTTGTTTCTCTCAACTATATCAAGGATAATCTTTCACTTGGTCTCATTGAGCATGGTGCATATGATTGTGCATTCTCTCGATCAAAGAGCTCCTTGCTTACCCACTATGTGCCCCATAAACCATAACTCTTGACATGCCAAAATGAGTTTTGAAGAAATCTTTAATAAAAATGGCAAGAGAAGGAAGTGTCTGTAACTTCTCTTGCCATTTTTATGCCTTAGTATCATATGGAAGCTAATTTCATGCCAAACTACCACTCACCTTTGTATAATACTACATGCTTTTGTGCTATCACACTTACCACTTGTTTTTATCCTAATGAATTGGATTTTATGTATTTCCTTGCAGTTAAAATGATTCATAACATTAGTAATCTTTTAGGTTGTCAACCTTTAAAGATTCACTGGAAACATCATAAACCAAACTCACTTGGTGTTTGATAAAAATCCAAAGATTCAGCCTTGAGGATCTCCATAGATTTAGCCTTTGCAATTAGTCTAAGGTGCATCTCAAGACCTTGTGGTGCCAAAAGGATGATGTAACCTTTAGCAGTGTCAATCGAATTCTTTATAGGATCAAATGCACTTTACGGAACTAAAGCAAAAAGGAGTCTAACATCCTCTAAAATTGTGCAAGAATGCTAGCTAAAAGGGAGATGTGGGATATCTTGAACATAGCTTGAGGACCCCTAATTATCCATTTTCACACACCTCTTAAGGAGGAGTGGTGGATACTTCTCAAGAGAAAAGTGGTGGGTAAAGAAGTAAAGGAAAGCTCCAAAAGAGAATGAAATTTCAATCAAAGGAAATATCTTACGATAGAGAGTTGATCTGTAAAAACGGCCCAATTTTTGGACCAAAATAGCACTATTTATAAGTTGTGTATATTTATTTTGAATAGAGGAGTGAAAAGGGGGAAAAACACAAATTACTTCTAGACAAATGGCTAATTTGTAGCCTACAGAGCACGGCTTCTCCCTGTCAAAAGGCTCACTACTCTTTCTCTTCGCCCACAAAAATATCCATAGTTATTTTTAGGCGAAGGTCGGACAAAACAAAACTTCTAAGTAATTACCCAAGAGCTCGATAGATTCAAGGTGTATTTTTCACATCACATCCTCTCCATACCTTCAAAAGAGGAGCCTTTTTCCTCTATTCAACAAAAAGCGGTTAATCGAAGGCAATTCTTTGCAAGAAATCCATATAAAGACTCTAATATTTCTCGACAAATACTACACAAACCCAAGTGTGAGAGGCTTCTACATGATATAAATGTAGCCTGAAATTTTCCTATTACTACCTAAAAATTATCTCTATAATCATCACCTCGTTGACCCTTCAAGAATGAAATAGGCACCGAAAACTCTATACTCTTGACACCTATCAAGGTGTGCAGGGAAGAGCATGATTGCTGAGAGAGAGAGAGAGAGAGAGAGAGAGAGAGAGAGAGAGAGAGAGAGAGAGAGAACAAGATGTAAAATTTTCCTATTACTATCGAAAAATTATCTCTATAATCATCACCTCGTTGACCCTTCAAGAATGAAATAGGAATCGAAAACTCTATACTCTTGACACCTATCAAGGTGTGCAGGGAGAGCGTGATTGCTGCAGAGAGAGAGAGAGAGAGAGAGAGAGAGAGAGAGAGAGAGAGAGAGAGAGAGAGAGAGAGAGAGAGAGAGAGAGAGAGAGAGAGAGAGAGAGAGAGAGAGAGAGAGAGAGAACAAGATGTGAAATTTTCCTATTACTACCTAAAAATTATCTCTATAATCATCACCTCGTTGACCCTTCAAGAATGAAATAGGCATCGAAAACTCTATACTCAGTAAACCTCTATACAAGAGCGGTAGCATATACATGAACCCAACATAAGGAGTGTATTTTTGCACACAATTTTAATTTCTCTATTCATAATTGAAAGTCAGGAGGGGGTGCACCCTCAAGAAATCTAGCATTCTACACTGTGTGTAGATGTTAGTTTTTGTTTTTCTTGAATATCTTTATCATGAGTAAATTCATTAATTAGGCAACATTAATAAAATTTATCAATTGCAAGTTTTAGTCTAGTTACATTGTCCTCTCAACTTTGCTTTGCTATCTAGATTTTTAGCATTTTACAATTTTACAATGTCCCTTTCCAAACTCTCCACCTTCCATTAAAGTCCATCAATAGTATCAATATCATTGCATGTAAAAAAGCTTCACTGGGTCTACCCAGTAGATGATTTCCTTGATATTGTCCCATTTTAAATTGTCACTATCTATAGTCTTGCTTTCATTGTGGATAGCTCCACTATTGTAATGAATATTTCCTCTACATCCATTTCTTTGATATCCATCAAATCCTTTGGTATCTCTAAAATTTTCCTTAATGCGGGATTTCAATGGAGCAACCAATCTCAACATTCCTTGTTGAAAAAGTTTGGAGCTGCTATATGAGAGCTACCTTTATCTCAATCATCCGCTCTTTCAATGCTACTTCATATCATATCTTTTTTTTCTCTTCCTTAGTCACTTGCAAATGGATTTATTTTGGTATATTTATGATCTAGAGAGATGTTTCTCTATATGTGCTAATGCAACCCCCTCCTAATATGTATGTTGACTATTGTCCCCAACTAATTCTGATCTTTATTTTCTTTTGTGCTAGCTAGGGGGTTGTTCCTTCCTCCTTTGTGCTTGGCTTCTCATCTAATGAGACTCGTGTAGCATTCATCTCCTCATTCTTGAAAATTTCTTGTAGTGGGTCCATAGGTCCTAATACATAATTCTTACTTGTAGTTGTGACCATATTTAGAAGTTTTGACCTTGGTAGTGGTGGCTCATGATCTAAATTTCTATTATTATGGGTAATATCTTTTTGAGATGTTAAGGCCAAGCAACAATTCCAGTTGTTGAGTTTTTTTGGGTTGATCAACAAAATACATATTTCTATCTTGTGAATTTATTTGACTTAGGGTTGTCTTTATACGAAAGATCAAGTTGAAAATCTTGAAATATCTTTCAACAAACATAAGTGCATTTAGCCAATGATAAATACTGAAATGATGTTATCTGAAGAAATTATGGAGCATTATGGACAAAAAGGAAAGTTTGTTATAAAAACCTATATAGAGAAGCTATTATAAAGAAAACTGAAGACACAAGTTGTATTCCTAGTGGAGAAGCAAGTACGGTAAGTGAGGAATCCACAGGTAAATCAACTCAAGATCATGGCTTCCCAAAAGAGTCTGCCCTCGAACTTGTGAGTCAATAGCTACAAAGATACATGCAAGAACTAACACTGCTTTGCATCAATTGGTTGTTTTGTGATTATAGTTCATTTGTTGAGGAATGAAAGCTATAAAGAGTTTGTAAAGATGAAAATATACATGGAGAACCTAACACAACTTTATAACTATGTTTCTTGAGTAATTTAGATTGGTCAAAATTGGACAAGTAGCTAGAGTGCAGGTTGAACAGACACATAGTTTGAAAGTCAAATTGAAACACATTGAGGGTACATCTAGTTATCAACAAAAGTGGTTCCTTAGTACATTGCCAATCACTATGCTACACCCTCTTTGACTAGTTTTACTCAGTTAGATCATGTGAGACCTAAATTTTATATGTAAGATAGGGGTATGATAGTTTTCTGCATTGATTGTTGAATAAGCGTAGAAAGGGGGGTCATATTTCCTAATATGAGTCGTATATAGGGGTTTTATCAAATTTGTCCGCTCGCAGGTGGTGTCCTATTTTGTATATAAAGTGAATCCCCCGGGGACAACCTAAACCTATATGATTAGCAGGTTTTTTCCTTGTGCATTGTATATAAACCCATTTCTCTAGGGCTAACTTATCTATTTATTCGTGAACTAAGAAATAAAATTTGTTGTGTGCCTTGAGATTCTTCATCTTCTCCAAGTTGTATCTGCATCCCTACAACCCTAATTCCAATAATTGGTATCAGAGCAAGTTGCATCCTCTCGCGCGTAGTCGTCAGTACCGCTACTCACTCAAATTGGGTGAGCTTTGGTGGTTTCAGTAGGTCGAGCAATACTTCAAGTAAGCTCATTGAGCTTGGTGTGCTCAAAATTTTGAGTCAGACTCATTTTGCCTCCATTTCCACTACAGGAAATACAACATAGTTAGTCCTACTTCTTTTTTCCTCTTTCGGAGTAGTTTTCACATCAAGTGCAGTCACTCGCCATGGAAGCACCCCACCTTGAAACTAAAGAGCCAGAACTCATAGTGCCTGACAATGAAGATGCTTTAGATGGAATTCCATTCGCAGAAGAAGCCTCGCGAGGAAATTTATGGGAAAAAGTGAGAGAGATTAATGATGGGAGCATAACTTTGAAGTCGTCTCCTATAGAGGAAGTTTGGTTAGACAATCTACCTCCTAATATGGACATGGATGACAATCCTTGTATGGGGATTGCAGCTCTGAAGCTTCAGGAATGTCTAAACCAAAGACTCTGAAAACACTACCCTCTTACTTGGCAGATAACGAAGACAAATCCATAGTGTGTAAAACCACTCAGATAAAAAGAGCAGAACAGACCCTAGAGGTAGACAACATCCATTCAATCATGTCTACACCCATTCAATGCACTCTTACTTTAGGAGAACTGTTAAAAATTAGATCATATTTATGGAATGATCTACAGAAAACTCTAGAGAAGGTGGGGATAACATGGTTAATCGCAAAAAACTTGGGAAAATTGAAACACGAATTGGATAACAAAGAGATTAGATCCGTCCCAATGAACAAAGCCGGAGAATACTACGAAGGGGAAGAAGGAAACACAACCCTTCCAGTGAGATATAATGATATAGAAACCATGGCAATACCTGATAGTGGGGCAGGCATAGCCATAGCCACGAAAGTAGTATGGGAATCATGGAGAAAACCAATCCATTAGACAAACTTGAATGAAATTGTAATTGGCTGATGGACACATCAAAAGACCCTTAGGACTGCTTGAAAAACTGATAGTTAGTTCCTGTGCAATTGGTTATCAACATACTTTTGCAATAGTGGACTTTAGAAAGAAACTCAATTATGAAATCATCTTGGGAAGACCTTTCATGTGACAAGTACAACTCATTCAGGACTGGGGAAACAATTACCTATACTTGAAGCAAGTGGGATTAATAACAAGGGTTAATCTAAAAGATCACACTTATAGAGATGTCTCGAAAATACCCATATAAGAATTTGACTCAGTCTCTTTGGCTAAAACGAAGCTTCTACCTTGGTTCAACAAAGACATACCTATTTGGATGTGTGGAGCCTCAAAAAACGGGAGCTTAAAACCAGAAGAATGTATCTTTGAAAGGGATTGCACAGATGCATCCTACATAGCTGAACCCTTTTCGGAGCATTTGTTTCAGCCATTTGAGTGGACTCAAATTTTGGTTATAATGGATGTATATGTGAATATGTCTATGCCTACTCAATTTTTCATTGAGGACGGCTATGACATAATTCCCATACAAATGATTTCAACCCTTCACATTGAAGACAAAATTATGGAACCCGAGGACTTAATGAAATCTCAACAAGTCATTTCAGACCTCTACTATGATGCAATAGACGAGCTAGAAGAACATTCAACTATGTTTTATGATTCGGGGTCGCAAAAAGAACATGTGAGAGCTAAACTACTCCTGAAAGGAGGGGAGGAAAAGTTTTTTGACTTCCAAAACCACAAACTGAGAAGACAAAAATGGTAGAGAAGAAAAAGAGACACCAGGAACTTGAAATCTAAACCCATGCCACCAGTCTCTAGTAGAACACAGTTTTTGATACAGATAGATTCACATGATTGTGTCAAAGTCAGAACCACGGGTAGATATCCTTCAGAGACAAAAAGCAAGAAATATCAAAAACATGGAGAAAAACGAGAAAGGAAACTCAAGCAAAACCTAAATACCAGGACAAGGATTCAACCATGATACGAGTTGAACGAAAAAAGAAGTATCAGGAGTTGAAGAAAGCTCTAAAGGATATGTATTACAAGAAATTTACTCTCCAAGACCAAAAGATTATATTCCAACAACCTGTCAAGGAACTAAGAAAACGGGGTGAGTCCTACGAAGGACTAAAAAATGCAAAAAAGATAGATGGCCAAACAGAAGAAGAGCCTAGACCTGCCTACATTGCAAACGACCTTGGTTCAACAAAGACATACCTATTTGGATGTGTGGAGCCTCAAAAAACGGGAGCTTAAAACCAGAAGAATGTATCTTTGAAAGGGATTGCACAGATGCATCCTACATACCTGAACCCTTTTCGGAGCATTTGTTTCAGCCATTTGAGTGGACTCAAATTTTGGTAATAATGGATGTATATGTGAATAAGTCTATGCCTACTCAATTTTGCATTGAGGACGGCTATGACATAATTCCCATACAAATGATTTCAACCCTTCACATTGAAGACAAAATTATGGAACCCGAGGACTTAATGAAATCTCAACAAGTCTTTTCAGACCTCTACTATGATGCAATAGACGAGCTAGAAGAACATTCAACTATGTTTTATGATTCGGGATCGCAAAAAGAACATGTGAGAGCTAAACTACTCATGAAAGGAGGGGAGGAAAACTTTTTTGACTTCCAAAACCACAAACTGAGAAGACAAAAATGGTAGAGAAGAAAAAGAGACACCAGAAACTTGAAATCTAAACCCATGCCACCAGTCTCTAGTAGAGCACAGTTTTTGATACAGATAGATGCACATGATTGTGTCAAAGTCAGAATCACGGGTAGATATCCTTCACAGACAAAAAGCAAGAAATACAAAAACATCGAGAAAAACGAGAAAGGAAAATCAAGCAAAACCTAAATACCAGGACAAGGATTCAACCATGATACGAGTTGAATGAAAAAAGAAGTATCAAGAGTTGAAGAAAGCTCTAAAGGATATGTATACCACTGAAATGGAAACAATTGAGGAAGAGGGTAAATATGTAATGAGTGTTCTATCCTATTACAAGAAATTTACTCTCCAAGACCAAAAGATTATAGTCCAACAACCTGTCAGGGAACTAAGAAAACGGGGTGAGTCCTACGAAGGACTAAAAAATGCAAAAAAGATAGATCTGGCCGAACCAGAAGAAGAGCCTAGACCTGCCTACATTGCAAACGACCTAACTGAAGAAGAAGAAGAGCTTTTGTTAAGCTTACTGAAAAAATACCGGAATATCTTTGGTTGGTCTTATAAGGATCGTAAGGGTGTTGATCCAAAAATCTGTCAACATACCATACCTATGACAGATTAT
Source organism: Adiantum capillus-veneris (assembly GCF_014529385.1). Classification (NCBI taxonomy): domain Eukaryota; kingdom Viridiplantae; phylum Streptophyta; class Polypodiopsida; order Polypodiales; family Pteridaceae; genus Adiantum; species Adiantum capillus-veneris. The sequence goes on along the minus strand of NC_140931.1, from coordinate 145,768,055 downwards.
GTGAAACCAAGCAGACAAATGCAATATACTTATAACGAAACATTTACCAGAAAGATGAAAGAAGAAATAGAAAAGCTAAAGGAAGCCGAATTCATTTATGAAATTGAACACACAGATTGCATGTCTCCAATTGTAGTAGTACCCAAGAAAAATGGAAAATTAAGAGTATGTGTCAATTTCAAGAAGGTGAATGTAGCTACCATTAGAGACAACTTTCCTCTTCCAATCACTGAGCATGTTTTAGAACGAGTTGCAAGAAAACAATCTTAAAGCTTTTTAAATGGCTTTTCGGGATACAATCAACTTTTGGTTAACCCCAAAGATCAGCATAAAACTGCCTTTGCAATTGAATGGGGTATTTTTACCTATCGGGTTATGCCTTTTGAGTTAACTAATGCTCCTTCCACCTTTCAAAGATTGATGAGCCATGCTTTTAAATAATATCTTCGAAATTTCTTGGAAGTATATATGGATGATCTATGTGTACATTTGTCAATCAAGGCTGACCATTTTGAACACCTCAAAAAGGTATTCAAAAAATGTAGACTTTATAGGATTTGCTGAAATCCAGAAAAGTGCACATTTATGGGCAGACAAGGAAAACTTCTTGGACATATAGTGTCTAAAAATGGCATAGCTACGGATACAGATAAAATTCATGTTATTGTTGAATTACGTAGACGAACAACAATCAAAGGGGTTCAAGTGTTCATGGGACATTGTGGATATTACAGATGATTCATTTACATGTGCGCTATAATTGCAAAACCCATGTACAGCTTGATTACACTTTTTGAATGGACTGATGAGTGTGAAGAATCCTTCATGAAGTTTAAGCAAGCTCTCACTTCAACCCCAATATTGAAAGCACCAGATTTGAATAAGACGTTGCACATACATATAGATGCTTCCAATTTTGCCATTGGGTATATACTAGCTCAACCAGGAGATGATATATTTGAATTTTCCATTTCTTATGCTAGTAGACAGTTGAATATGGATTATCTATGCCGTAAAAAAGTATAGACATTACCTAATAGCCACAAGCTTGTGTTCTTTGTGGACCACCAAGCCTTATTGTACTTGGTCAACAAGCCATGCAACTCAGGAAGAATTGTGAGATGGTTCATTATTCTTTTGGAATTTGATTTCACTCTGGTTATAAAAAAAGGGCACCACTCACCAAAGAGAACATCATTTGTCAAGGATTATTTCAGGAGAACCATCATCATTGATACCAACAGCTCAGGAATTCAATGTGCCAAATCATCCTGACGGTACAATAAGGCAAAGAGCACACAAGCTACAAGATTTGCTCTTTGGGAAACAGCAACAGGAAACCTCGACCACAGAAACCCTTGAGTTAATTACTCAAGACCCAACTCTTGCATAGCATAATGGTTTGAATTGCATTGATCTTTGAAGCATGGTAGATCCAACCAAGGCTATGCATAGACACGATTGTTTAACCCATATGCACACAGTCGTCCCAGAGTACGCCATCTAAGAGGGGTGGAAGGGAACTAAATAATTAAGGGCAATATTTGAGGAGGGAGGTAAAAGTTGGATGTTAACATGTGATTTTTTGTAAAATTACCTAATAATGCTCTTTAAAAAATCATCAACCGGGGAATTTAACTCATAACATCTTCCCCATGAGTGTAAATAGTGTATATACTATCAAAAAATATACCAAAAAATAGACTTTTTTACTTATTTTTATCATTTTTCTTGATATTGGGACTTAAAAATAAGAAAATCCACCAAAAAACAATAAAGTAGTGTTTCTCAATGGATTTTCTTAATTGTTGATTTTTCACTTTGCTTTTATAGTGCATTTTATTATTTTCTTTGATTTTTTCAATAAACAGGTCAAAGTTTAATAATAAATAGCAAAGAGCTTAAACGGAGAAACTGAAGATACGCTGATGATCAAAAGGACAAGGCGCACACGCATAAAAAATTTCAATCGAATCGACAGATGGAAGCTGGAAGCCTAAATTAGGCCGCTAAGGCCTACTTTTGCAAATTCTTGCAGACTGAGCTAACGAAACCCGATTGAAGAAATTTTTGAGTCTAACATAGATTTCATGGCCTAGTAGGAATAACAGGGAAATATGGGAAAAAATAGTTTGGGAAATCCGAGTATAGATATACAAGGTAGCCCAAAATCACCTCATTTCCACTAGTCACTGTTGGGGGAGAGAGCTTTCTGCCTTCTTCGCACGCGATTTCCGAAGTTTACAGTTGTCCTTTTACAGTGCCGTCTCACACGAGACATGAGATATAACTTCTAAACTTATCAATGAACATTTCTATATGGCCAGGTAGCAAGTATAGGCTTAGGAAAAAACCAGAAACCCAACTATGCACGAAGTCCTACGACACAAAATTGACCATAGCGGTCTGTCAGCTCAACTGAATAGGATGAAACTTGAACTATAGCATGCCCCTATATAATAGAACACTTTCATATCACTAGATGACCTTTTGACAGGGGTCAAGGGGGTCCCAAGTAAATACTCTAGGTTTTTGCCACATGCCAGAATTAGATTCTGACTCCACAGGCAGCTTATAGACGAGGTCTATACACAATGTATCTAGATGGTATCATAGAAACAGTCCATGCAAGCTCTCTAACATTAAAATATAGCTCAAAGGCTACAAACCGTAAAATTTGACATATGAAGTCAAACTGACTTAGAATGGGCCAAAAATGGATGAGTACCATCAGGACTATGTAGCGGACAAGTCCATAGCTTCAAAAGTGATTAACCAACTCTACATGCCATCTAGTCGATAAGAGCACGAAGTGATGCCAACACGATCAAACTTTACCAAATTCATTTTAGGACTTGTTTTAGATGTATTTAAGATGTCCTTAGGTCATCAAATTGTCACTTCTTGCAAAAGCAGTGACTGTTGTAAATAATGACGATTATTTACTTTTGTGCTTGTTTGTCCTAAAATTGATCTCTTCACTTCACCTATCACTTGTACATGTCTATTACATGCCACACGTCAAGTATGAGCCAAAATGATCAAGAAAAACTCTAAATTTGTCAAAAAAACGCATGAGAGATTGGATGGGGACAATTACCCTATGTGGGCTTACATCATGCAACATGTTCTTGTGTCAAAGGGCGTCTGGAATATTGTGCAGGGCATTAATGTACATCCTGGTTCTGAGCATGTAGGCGATGTTGAGAATGTTGCAAGTCTTGCTGCAAGGATTGTTGTTATTAGAGTTGTTTTGCCTACGGCAGAACAAGCTTGTTGGGATGTAAAGGATGTACAGGCTCATGCATTGATTGTGTTGTCTGTGAAGCGCACCATTACTCCTCACATTTGTTCAGCAAAATCTGCAAAACAGGCTTGGGATATTCCAGCAGGTCTTTATGCAAGCTGCAATCTGGGTTGCATGATTCGTTATTCGACATTCGTTTTATTCGTGAATAATGGCTGATTAATATGTTTTATATGTGAGTATTATTCGTTGTCACGTCATCTTTTTTCAAAAAAACTTTTTACTGCTTACATATCGATCGATACCTAATCGTTCAATAGGCTTTTGATCGATAGTTTAAATCGATCTATATGTTTTTGATCGATATAGTAGTACTATATAAAGCCTAAATTTGCGTGTTTTAGCTACAATTCCCTTCACCAAAGTGTCAAGTTACCTCCGGCATAGAAAGGTTGAGTTGTCAACTTAAAAAATCTTTGATTTTTTAAGAAAATATTATTTTAATGTTTAAACATTAAAAATAAAATAATTCTATAGATTTGAATCACCTATAATTCTTAACAATAGAAGTTAATCTTTAACTCTATTGCTAAGTCTAAATAAATTACTCTAAGTAATAGAGACTATACTTTTAGCTCTACTTGTTTAAGAATAGATAAATAAGTAAATGTACGCATTAGAGGCTACTTTTCTAGCTATAGTGCAAATGTATAATTCTAATGAAAGGGCAGTGGAAATGTGTGTGCTAGTCTCCACCCAACCGTGCTATCTTATAGCCTCCCCCTACCGTACACACTGTTCGGCTGTGCCGGTGGCCTTGCCCGCAGGACCCATGTCCTTACATTACCCCCCCCCCCCCCCCCCCTTGGAGAATCGTTTTCGTCCTTGAAAACAAACGTAGGAAAATGTTTCTTGAGTGCGGAGACATTCTCCCATGTAGAACCTTTTTCAGGTCTATCTAGCCATTTTACCAACACTTGTCGTCTGACATGATGTCTGGTGCGAGGCTCATGAGAATCCAAAATCTTTTCTGGCTCATGAGGGATGCTTGCCGGTTCAATAAGGTCAACTAACACACCTGTGTCAATGATATTATCATTTTGTCCTAGCTATTTTCGTAAACGGCTAACATGAAAAACAGGATGAACTCGTGAGTGCTCTGGAAGAGCTAACTTATAGGCCACTTGACCTATACCTTTGAGAATGGTAAATAGTCCACAAATAGCGTGGTGAAAGTTTAGCAACTTTTCCTGTCTTCATAATTTCTGAATGCTCCGCAGCTTTGAGGAAAACCTTGTCTTCTTCTTTGAAAGTAGCAAGACGACGACGCTCATCTGCGTACTTCTTATATTGATCTTGAGCTTGCTTAACATTTTGTCGAGCAAGTCGAAGCATGTCAAAATGGTCTTGGAGAAAATCCTTCCCTTGTTGTATCTTCTCCTTAGTCAACCCCACCGTAACAGGTGAATTAGGTTGAAATCCATATAAAAGCATAAATGGACAAAACCCTGTAGTCACATGGTTTGAACTATTATATGCAAATTCCAATATAGGTGAGTAGTCTTCCCAATTGGTTTGCTTCTTGCTAACATACGCTCGTAGCATATCCTCTAGCACTTGATTAACTCTTTTGGTTTGACCATCCGTTTCTGGATGATCAGCCGTACTTAGATTAAGTTTAGTTTCCAACTTTTGGAACACAACTCTCCTGAAGTGATTATTGAACTTTCGATCTCTGTCACTAATGATTCTAACTAGAAGACCGTAGACTTTATATATATGCTCTATAAATAGCCGTGCTAATTTTGGTGTCTTAACCATAGTCTTAGTGGGAATGAATCGACCCATCTTTGTGAGACGGTCTACAATTACCCAAATGGCATCATGGCCATGATTTGTAGTAGGTAGTCCTACTACAAAATCCATAGAGATACTCTCCCACTTACCTTGTGGAATCTCTAAAGGATGTAAAAGGCCACCTACCTTGAGGCGCTGTGCCTTATTAACTTGGCACTGTTGGCAGTTTAGTACGTACTCTTGAACATCATGATGTAAGCCCGGCCAATAAAATTTCCATTGAGCTAAGACATACGTCACGAATACCTGGATGACCAGCATTTGGACTATCGTGACACTCAAATAAGAGTTGGTGCCTAGTGTCTGAGTCCTGTGGCACACATACTCTACCTTTGTGGAGTAAGTAGCCATCATCAATGGAAAAATTCTTCCATCGCTTAAGCTCTTCCTGAGTAGGGGTGGAGCTCTGTGTGTTGGAGTTTCTATCTGCGCGTGCATAGACATGTTGGTCTGGCTGTTCAGAGACATGTGAGTGTGAGGGATCCCTTTTTAAAATGCACTCCACACTTTAGCATATGATTGATCTTGTGCACACTTGCCACGTTATGACTCTAAAAATCCACTATTTATTTCCGTGAAAGCAAGTGAATTAGTTTGAGGCATCTGACTTAGTGCATCCGCTACTACATTATATCGCCCATTGCGATATCGTAGCTTATAATCATAATCTTGAAGGATTTCGACCCATCTAGCTTTACGGCCCTTCAAGTCCGTTGGAGTAGTAAACCATTTGATACTCTCATGGTCAAAAACTACTTCAAACTCGACACCATATAAATAGTGTCGCCACTTTCGTAAAGCGTGAATTATGCCATAGAGCTCTCTCTCATAGGCAGAATAATTCTGTTGAGCTCTATCTAACTTTTTACTTTCAAAGGCTATATGTCTTCCCTCCTGGAGAAGTACCGCACCAATTGCTTTATCACTAGCATCAGTCTCTACCACAAACGACTTAAGTGGGTCGACGGTTGCTAGGATGGGAGCAGTGGCTATGGCTACCTTGAGCTGTTTGAAACTGCATTTTTGGGCTTCTTCCCAAGAAAAGGTCTTACCTTTTGCTTTAAGTTGATCCATCATAGGAACAACAATTTTGGCATAATCACGGATATACTATCAATAAAATCCAACCATGGCTAAAAATATTTGAAGCTCCTCAACCGTGTTGGGATGTGGCCATCGAAGAATGGCAGCGACCTTGTCAGTGTCCATTTTGATGCCAGAATAAGAGATCACATGACTGAGGTAATGTATCTTTATTTTAAAGAAATCGCACTTGCTTTGCTTAGCATACATTGCGTCAGCTCGTAGCTATTCAAACACTAATCATAAGTGTTCTAAGATAGGGACATAAGACACTATCCATGAGTGTCATAAATGTAGCTGGAGAATTGGTTAGACCAAAAGGCATAACCAAAAAATCAAAATGCTCGAACCGTGTTCTAAAGGTAGTTTTGGAGATATCTTGTAAAAGGATACGCACCTGGTGGTATCCTGAACGAAGATCTATCTTTGTATAGTATCTTGCCCTGTGGAGTTGATCAAACAACTCATCCACTCGAGGCAGAGGATACTTGTTCTTGATGGTTATCGCATTTAATCCGCGATAATCTACGAACATGCACATAGTACCATCTTTCTTTTTTACCAATAGGATTGGTGATGCCCAAGGCGAAGTGCTAGGTCTAATGAAACCAGGAGCGAGGTAGTCAGTCAACTGACTCTCAACCTCCTCTGATTCTTTAACACTCATACGATAAAGTGCTTTACTCACCAGTTTAGTGCCTGGCAAGACATCTATGCCATGCTGCACATCACGTGTAGGGGGTAAACCCGGTGGTAAATCACTTGAGAACACATCACTATACTGCGTGAGTAAGTGAGTTAGCTTTTGCCGTGCAAAAGGAGAAAGTAAACTTAGAGTAGTATGCTGGGATGGAGAATCTTGTAATTCCTGTAATGTTTGTTTTACAACAATTGCACGTTGCTCTATAGAATTAAAATTGAGAGCACTTTGTTGGTTAGATTTGTTACGACTTTGTTTATCAGTAGAATTCATTGCACTTTGCATACCATTACTAGAATAAACTGCACTTTGCTCTTGAGAATTCACAAGACTTGGAGATAAGCAGTAACACAAAAAGACTTCATCTATTAACTCTGCTTTCTGCAAAATAGAAAGCTCGGTTGTACATATAAGAGGTGCAGATGGTATATTTTTCTCACCAAGCAAAAGCACATGTTTACCATTGGCCATGAAGGATAAGAAGTTGTGTTCATAACTAGTGTATAATGTGTTTCCTAAACCATGCAGCCACTCTCATCCTAAAACTACATCAGCACGGTCCATGTTCATAACTTGGAATTCAAGGGTCATCGTATGATCTTGAACAGATGTGTCCCATACTTCTTTATCATTCCCAGACATCTGCTCCACCACATACTTGTGAGAGCAGGGAGTCTGTGTAAGCTTCAATTTCTTGACTAGCTTATAGTTCAAGAAATTATGAGTTGCACCATCATCCACTAAAATACGAACACATTGTCCGTTAATAGTGCCATGCATGCGAATCAAATCATGGGGGCCAAAGGTGGGCTGCCACATTGAAGCAGGCACACAACACTTGTGCTTTTCTTCATTTTGAAGAACCTCTACAGCACAATATTTAGGAGATGAATCTAATGTGAGGCGTTGCACCGTGTGCATGGCCTTTTTCTTTGCCTTGCAAAAGAGGACAATCTTTCTTGTTATGTTGCTCCAAAAGACATCTAAAACACAAATTGTGTTTCTTTGCACGCTCAAAATCAGCAGTGTTGAGAGACCCACGTGGAGTATCTCATGATTGGATTTTTTGAAACAAAACCTCGCATGTATGAGACATTATCAATAGGAATGTGACGAAGTCATATAAATACGCATTATTTTACAAATTACAAAGTTTAACGTAAAATATGGTGTCACGTGTGTATTCTTCTCATTGTAAGGATCTAAGCAAGTCCTAAGCACCAGATGCAGGGATTTTATTCCCGTTGTAAGAGCAAAGGATAAATATTCGATCCAGACGCCGAGAACGATTACACTATAAAAATCAGTAGCTCATCAGATAATGTTTTTTTTCACAAATCATGTCTGAGAGAAACTCCTCCCATTGTCCTGAGTTAAATGCCAAAGAGGCTAAGAAGAAAGAGAGTGGTTCCACTGCAAATGCTGGTTCCACTACAAATGTAGCCATTGTTGAGTCTTCTATGAAAGGAGACTGTGATTTTGATGTTAATCCAGAATGGGCTTTTAGTGTAAAGTGCACTTACAATCCTATTGTCCATGATGCATGCATGTCAGTTGTGCTACTGCAAATTCACATGTGTGGTATTTCGACAGTGGTGCTACAAAGCACATTACCTCACATCATGAATTGTTCACCACTCTCGAGTCTGTCCCTCATGGGAATTCAATCACTTGTGCCAACAATGCCTCTTATCCGGTTTAGGGAGTTGGAAAGATTGTGCTTATTGTTGCAAATGGAAGTTCCTTCATACTTGTTGATGCATTGATGCACTTTATGTACCTGGGATCAAGAAGAATCTTTTGTCTGTATCCGCACTCGCTAGACTTGGACTTGTAGTCAAATTTGTTCATGACAGATGTACAGCTCATGATCTCTGTATTGGTGATGAAATTGTTGCATCTGGCCTTTTGTGTTGTGGGCTGTATAAACTTACTTTTTACGACAAGTGTGCATAAAATTTTTCAAATGCAGTTCCCGATTCAAGGGCTGTTTCAGATGGAAAATTGTGGCATGCATGTTTTGGGCATCTGAATTTTGCTAGTTTGCTGCGTTTGCTTGCGTTTGCAAAAATCTGATATGGTTGCTTTTTTTGCCACCTCTTGAAGCACCTGTCAAACATGTTTCTGAAGGCTGTATTTTGGGTAAAAGGCTGATGATTACTTTAGGCATGCATGGGTATTTCCGCTTAAAGCGAAGTCCGAAGTTTTTATGTGCTTCAAACAATTTCTAGCTATGACTGAAAATGTCTCGAAAAGTACTATGGGCACCCTCCGTGTTCTGATCGAGGGGGGGAGTATATGTCTCATGAATTTACTGCATTTCTGGCTAGTCATGGGATAAAACACCAATCTAGAGTGCCTTATACGCCTCAGCAAAATGGTGTTGCTGAGAGGAAAAACAGGTCATTTGCAGAAATGGCACGATGTATGGTCAAAAGTCAAGCTTTGCCGCATTCTTTTTGTCTTGAGGCCATCATGTGTGCCACTTATGTACTTAACAGGTGTCCTATGAAAGTTTTGTAGTCTATTACTCCATATGAAGCATGGCATGATAGAAAGCCTTCTATTGAGCACATGTGTGTTTTGTTAAGTATGGAGCCTGATTTACCCTTGTAATTTTCTATGGTAAAAGCGCACATTTGTAAGGCCCCATTATGAGGAGAAGCCATCGTGCGTGAAGGAAAATCACTCACCGGAAACCAAAATTTTGACGGACAAGAATCAGGGGCAACTTTAAAGGCCTTGGGGGCGGAGGCCCCCGAGACTCTTTTTTCGCCGGAATATTATGGCCGGACGGCGGCCGGAAAGTGGTCGGAAAACAACCGGTCGGTTGGCCGGTGGCCGGTAGTCAATGGGCGATGGCCGGTGGTCGGAAGTCAATGGCCGGTGGTCGAAAGTCAATGGCCGGTGGCCGAATTCAAAAGCGGACTTGTCTTCTCAAGGGCGGCCACACATGGGCGGATTGGATGGTCCGATTTGGACTTATCCGCACAAGGGCGGCTACACATGGCTGTCTCTCATAAGAGAGGGCAGCCCTTTTGGCCTATAAAAGGAGGCCATTTCTACACGAGATTATAGAGTAGAGAGAGAGAGAGAGAGAGAGTATACACGATGGCAAGGCGGGAGCTCCATTAAGGGTACAATCAAGGTGCATACATTGCGTAATAGTAAATTGGATGCACCTTTGTCTAGTCGTACTCGTTCAGGCTCTCGCCATGCATCTTATGCATCAAATTCTTATGCTTAGGTTGTGTCTAGCTTACATGATGTTGAGGAATCTCTGTTTTTGATGAAGCCAAAATTAAAAACATTGGATGGCTGCCATGCAATAAGAATATGTTGCACTTATAGAAAATGACACATGGACTTTACGTGATTTACCTCCTGGCAAAAGGCCATTGGTATGAAGTGGGTTTACAAGTTGAAACGCAACCCGGATGGTGAGATCGATCGCCATAACGTTCAACTTGTTGCAAAGGGTTATGCACAGCAAAAAGGCATAGATTATGAAGAGACTTTTGCTCCCACTTGTCGTATGACTACTGTGCAGTTTCTATGTGCATTGGTAGCTCATTTTGGTTGGGATGTACATCAATCAGACATTGTTACTGCTTTCTTGAATGGTGACATATTTGAGGAAGTTTATGTAACGCAGCCTCGCGGTTTTATCAAGTAAGGACAAGAGGACAAAGTGTGCAAATGTAACAAGGCTTTGTATGGGTTGAAGCAATCTCCTCATGCTTGGTATGAGAAAGATGACACTCATTTGGTGAAACAAGGCTTTCGTAATAGTCCAACAGAAAGCACATTGTATGTAAAGCATGTGGGTGATGTACTTCTCATTGTGGTTCTTTATGTAAATGATTTGCTGATCACTGGATCAAATGAGAGACATATTGCTGAATTTAAGGCTGATTTGAATGCTAGTTTTTAAGATGAAAGATTTGGGGTTGTTGCATCATTACTTGGGTATACAGTTTAAGCAGTGTGATGGTGGTATTGCCTTGTATTAGAAAAGTTACATAGAAACATTGCTATGTAAGTTTGGACTTGAAGATTGCAAACCTATTGCCACCCCCATGGAAACAGGTTTGAAATTGAGTCTACATGATGCTAGTGATCCTCTTGATGTCACTCTTTACCAAATTGTTATTGGCTGCCTCATTTATGTATGCAACACGAGGACGGATATTCAGTTTGTAGTCTCACAAGTCAGCATATCTATGCATGGCCCATGGTCTAAGCATGCGCAGGCTGTGAAGAGGATTTTCTGCTACCTCAGTGGCACTTTACATCTTGGCGTGTTTTATCCCAAGGGTGGATCATTACCGCCAGACTTACGTGCTTTCTTGGACTCAAATTGGGCTAGCTGTTTTGACACGTGAGTGTCCACAAGTGGTTTTTGTTTCATGCTTGGTAGTTCATGTATATAATGGTCGAGCAAGAAGCTACCTACTGTGGCCACTTCTAGTTGTGAGGCTGAGTACAGGGCAGTATTCACAGCTACGGTTGAGTGTGTATGGCTCAGATGCCTTATGGCTGATTTGGGTGTTGGACAGGACATTGCCAACACTATCTACACTGACAGTCAGAGCGCATTGGTAGTTGCGAGGAACCCAGTTTTTCATGCTCGCACAAAGCACATTGAGGTGCATTACCACTATGTCAGGGAAAGACTCTCAGCAAGAGTGATCAGCTTGGCTTATGTGCGAACACATGACAAACTTGTAGATCTTTTCACAAAGGCATTGTCTCGTGAGAAGCTTGAAGCTTTCTGTAAAGCTTTGGACTTACTCCCCTTTGTGGCTGATCATGTCCTCAGGGCATGGCACTTCCCTTTATCCATGTGCCAGCTCCCGTTCACTACATCACTCCAGGGGGGATTTGTTACCATAGTGGTAGTGATGTGTGTGAACACACTAGGACCGCCGGGGCATTTTTTCCCTCGTCCATTGTATATACGCCCATCAATCTAGGGCTATCTATCTTTCCATTGCACACTAATTAATATACTCTTGCTGTGTGCCTTGAGCTTCCTTTGTCTTCTCCAAGCTGTGTGTGTTTTCCTGTAACTCTACTTCCAATAAGAGGATCCCAAAGATTTACTTGAGCGGATGTATGTGGAAGCTAAAGCTTTGAAGATTAAAGAAGCTCTAGAAGCTCAAAGAAAAGCAACGGAAGAAGCGGTTGAGCAGGAAAGACAAGCGGAAGCTGCACAACAAAGGAAGTCACATCCTAATCAAGGAGAGATGTCTCCAAGACCCTCTTAACCAACTACGGAACAAGAAGATCAGCCCATGCCAAGTCCAAGGCCTTCACCAACAGATAAATCTAATGAAGGCAACACAGCAAAGGATAAAAAACCTGAGCAACAGGAAGAAGCTAGTTTCGAACAACCCAAGGAAGCTAAAACAGTGGAAGTAGGACCTTCCTCTACAACAGCTCAAGGAGAAATAGTTGAGGCATCCATGAAGCCTCAAGAAGAAGAAGCGATAACACCTGCAAAGCCTCAAGAAGAAGCAGTAGAACCACCTCCATGACCACAAGCAGAAATCACTGCACCAACAAACGAGCCACAAACCAAAACGACAAAAACTTCTAAACAACCCCAAGTAGAACTTGAAGACTGGGAAACCAATGATGAAGTCATCATGCAGGTAAATGACTATGCAAAGCAAATGCAAATGCTGACGTGACAGACAAGATGAGAACAACACTTAGACGAAGTGCCAAGGCTAAAGAGCTGGAACAAGTCATTGATGCTCTACAAGGAAAGCTAGATGACAGAATGAATATCATTGAAGATCTTCAAAGGCACATTAAAGAGCTGAAAAATGAAGCTGAACAACACGAGATTTCCAGGGAGAAACATCTGAAAGAAATGGAAGAGCTGGGAGAGTTCATGACAAAGTTATTTGATGCATGCAAAAGCAAAGATCAACAATTGACAGAAGTAACCAATGAACTTTTAACCACTACTTTGTCAGTAAAAAAGATCCAAGTGTAGCTAGATGTAGCTGATACCTCATTGCAGTACTCCGAGCAATGAATCAATGATCAAGCGGCATTTCTAAGATAGATAAGAGAAACCCCCTTGTAGCCTCAATCAAGGGAACATATGAAGTCTATAAGACTTTAGAAAAGAGGAACAAAGACCTTGAACTTGAGCTAAAGCTAGAACAAACACAAAGATGAGACCTTGCATTGATGCGGGTACAACGAGAAGAGCGATTTCTCAAGGAAATAGAGAGCCAATCAGTTGCTGCTAAGAGAGGAACATACAGAAACTCAGGAGGAGGCAGGAACCTCTGAATAGCCAACCATAGATTTACCATTAGTCTCTTTTGCTAATATGGATACACATTCATCAGAATGGCTAGCAAGAGAATTAGAGTTTCAAGTACCAATCACTAAAGTCGAGCAAATGCCAGTGGTCCAGTTTTCTAAAGTTGAGGAAGATGCACTGAAAGAGCAGATTGTCCAAGAAGCAAATGTTGAATGGAAAGCAGCAATGGACTGGGAGTTGAGAGTTCTCCACTCAATAAATGTAACTCAACTCACTCCCAACCAAATTAGTGCTCAATGGCATCAGCAATCACTGCCCTACACATCAATAAAGGTGGAGCTAATGCAGGTTAGGAAAGACTTTACAAGGATATCAGGCAGAAGGCTCAGATGATATCCACCCCAAATGGAGAAGGACTGGTTAAACAAGAGCTCTAGAGACCTAATTCTGTTCACAAGAGCACCTGTAGCCATACAGAAGGACCCTACATTCTGTCATGTACCAAGGGTAAGGATATGGTAGGCACATGATGCATTGAGAAGAAGAGGCCAAGATGGCTAAATTACCCAAGACTACCAACTCCACAGTAGGGACCAACAACAGAAGAATACATGGTGAAAACCCTAACGGGTGCCATGAACTTCTTCAAGAGCCTCCTTGACCTCTCATGTGCAATGCTTTGTAAAATCTGCAGAATGCTGCTTACATGCATTCAAACATTTCATGAGCTTGAACAAGTCGGTGGACCATGGATGTCTTTTCTAGAAGGCAACAAAGGTCTATGCTACGATTTGAGTGGACAACCTTCAGATGAAGTCCTCTACGGCTTCTGTGCCAGATGTATGTTTCAGCCATCAAGCAGTATGTTGGCATTTGAAGAGACATTCTATACAAGATTCTTCAAATGGCAGACAAAGATATTTGGGCCAGCGATCAGCAACCTCACATCAAGGTTTGTTGGCTATTCAACCATTGAACTTAAAAATAGAGTCACCATGCAAGTTTTTGCAAGTCCCTAACAAAGAAAGACGAATCACATATGAAAAAACCCTACATGCGCTTAAAGACCGCCTTGCCAGCCGTCAATCCGAATACTACTTCAGCCAATGAAGCTGTATCAAGGGACGACAAAGTCGGGGAGGGGGAGGGGGGAAATGTTGGCAGCAAGCTAACTTGGATAACATTTCTCGGAGCTTTATTGTAAAACACTTATTATTTTGATAAATCGAGAATGTTGTAACTCCTATGTTCCAGATAAACAGTGTAATTGATGAGCCGGGGCTACAAGCTTCCTGATTGTATCAACCTATCTTTAGTTAGAGCTCCCATATTATCAGTTTTGACCAAAGAAACCTTCCTAAGGTATAAAAGCCAATTTCTGTACATATTTTGCAAGTTTTTGTATAATAGAACACAGCGTAAGCTAAAGGCGCTCACTTCTCTCCTTCTCGCGCTTCCTACTCCCTCCCGGTTGTCACATTGCAGTGTCGTCTCCAGCGTTGCAACCACAGGTAAGAGCTCTACACATTGACGTAAACAACTCATGGTAATCCATATCGTTTGGCGTCCTTGACCAGCGGTCTAATTTCATCATAAGTAGGAATTTAAGCTAGAAAATCTTAAAATAAGTATAGGCGGGGTATTGGGACATCATTGCTAAGCATTTAGATGCATTCTGGGTTGAAAACAGCTAGGTCAAAAACTCATTGATGTTAATAATCGTGATTTTTGCACTTGACCTAAAGTGAGATTTGAAACCATAAGCATGTGTGCTTAGGTCTTATACGGTTATGATTTGTTTGCTAATTAGTGACTAGATTTTGGTGATTTGGATCATTTGAGTGTAGCTTGAGTTAGATGCAAGTTGTTTTTGTTTTCTAAGATATTGACAACCTCTTGTAGCCTCTATGTACTAGTCGAGTCAGCTGCGTCCCATGGATTGACAATTATGTTCGTGGTTCTCGCTATGTCTGCAATAAGCTAGGAGTGAGGTTAGAAACCCGTCCGACACTCAACAACTTCAAGTGTATCATTGTTGTTCCAAAACGACTAGACCAAAGAGGGTTGGTGACAATGGACATCCTTGGTTAATCCCAATAGTTCTTGCAAAAAAATCTAAAATTCCTCTTATTCTTCTCCAAAAATGGTTACGTGGAATCATATCAAAGGCTTTCTTGAAGTCTAAAAAGAAACAATACAATTGCTTGCCTTTTAACCAACTTCCTCCATGAGAACACTATGAGTGACAAGATGGTCAATGGTGCTATGATTTTGACAGAAACCCAATTGTCCTTTTGCTTGCTTGCCATCCTTTAAGTCCAATCACTCAATTTTATCTTCTGCATCCAAATTTTTTTGCTATAAGAGACCCAATCATTATAATCTATTAGTTATTTATTTCTTTACATCCCCTCCTTTATGCAAAGGCTTGACCCACTTAACACTCCAATTACAAGGCATACCATGTTGAAGTGCAAGGTTGAACATATCACACATCCAATTATGTGACAAATTTCCCGTCCATTTAATCATTTTTGGCTTGATACCTTGAAGATCTCCTGCTTCGTTGAGTGGCCAAATTTTCAAGCCCGCCGTACAATCCTCAATACCAAAAAATGAGAGCCCACTCGGGGGGTTCATCGTTCAGTACCCTCGTATATAACTGTTGGAATTAGGGTTGCAGTGAACACACACAGCTTGGAGAAGATGAAGGAAGCTCAAGGAACACAATAGAGAGTGTGTTACTTGGTGTGCAATGGAAAGATAGATAGCCCTAGACTGATGCGAGCATGAAATAACTAGGTTCCTTGCAACTGCCAATGCGCTTGACTGTCACTGTAGATAGTGTTGGCAGTGTCCTATCCAACACCCAAATAATCCATAAGGCATCTGAGCATATACACACTCAACCATAGCTGTGAAGACAGCCTGTACTCAACTTGACAACTCGAAGTGGCCACAGTAGGTTGCTTCTTTGCTCAACCATGATATACATGAACTTCCAAGCATGAAGCAAAAACCACTTGTGGACACTCGCGTGTCAAAACAACCAGCCCAATCTGAGTCCGAAAAAAGCATGTAAATCTGGCAGCAATGATCTCCCTTGGGATGAAACAAGCCAAGATGTAAAGTGCCACTACGGTAGCAAAAAGTACTCTTGACAGTGTGCCAATGCTTAGACATGGGCTATGCATAAATCTGCTGACCTATGAGACTCCAAACAAAATATATAGCCTCGTGTTGCATACATAAATGAGCCAGCCAATAATAGTTATGTAAAGAGTGACATCAGCAGGATAGCCAGCATCATGTAGACTCAACGTCAAACCTGTAGACTCAACTTCAAACCTGTTTCTATGTAACTTTTCTGACACAAGGCAATACCACCATCACACTGCTTAAAATGTATGCCCAAATAATGATGCAACAACCCCAAATCTTTCATCTTGCAAGTAGCATTCAAATCAGCCTTAACTTTAGCCATATGTCTCTCATTTGGTCCAGTGATCAGAGAATCATCTACATAAAGAACCACAATGAGAAGTACATCACCCTCACGCTTTACATACAATGTGCTTTCTGTTGGATTGTTATGTAATCCTTGTTTGACCAAATTAGTGTGAGATTTTTCATACAAAGCACAAGGGATTGCTTCAACCCATACAAATCCTTGTTACATTTTCACACTTTGTCCTCTTGTCCTTTCTTGACAAGACCGCGAGGCGTTACATAAACTTCCTCAAATATGTCACCATTAAGAAAGCAATAACAATGTCTGATTGATGTACATCCCAACAAAAATGAGCTGCCAATGCACATAGAAAACGCACAGTAGTCATACGTCTTGCATTTCAACTTGTAAACCCACTTTGTACCAATGGCCTTTTTTCCAGGAGGCAAATCACATAAAGTACATGTGTCATTTTCTATAAGTGCATCATATTCTGATCGCATGGCAGCCATCCAATTTATTGAATTCTGTGCTTCATCAAAAGACAGAAGCTCCTCAACATCATGTAAGCTAGACATAGCCAAAGCATAACAATTTGATGCATAAGATGCATGGTGAGAGCCTGAACGAGTACGACTAGACAAAGGTGCATCCAAATTACTGTCACGCAAAGTGTGCACGAGCCATTTTGGGATACCTCTAGCTTGCTCATTTTCAGCCCTTTCCTCATCAAGTACATCATGTACATCTGCATCAGTAATCTGTAACATTTTTAGAAAACCCCATAGGTTGTACATTTGCCTCATTGGAACTTACATTCATATTTCCACCACTGAAAAGAGGCAACAAAGTGTCATAAATGTCATGTGATCTTACATTACTGTCTCTAGTACATGATAGCAAGGGTTGAACATAATCTTCCACAAACACTACATCCGTGTGAAACCAGAATACGTTCTGTTTGCGAATGATACAACCTGTAACCTTTGCTTTCAGCACTATAACCAACATAAATACATTTGATAGCCTTATCATCCAATTTTCTGCACTGTGTTTGTGGTACCAAAGCATATGCCAAACAACCAAAAACGTGCATGTGCTCAATAAAAGGCTTTCTATCATGCCATGCTTCATATGGAGTACTAGACTGCAAAGCTTTCGTAGGACACCTTTTTAGTACATAAGTGGTACAAATGATGGCCTCAAGACAAAATAATGCGGCAAAGCTTGACTTTTGACCATACATCGCGCCATTTCCGTAAGTGACATGTTTTTCCTCTCAACAACACCATTTTGTTGAGGTGTATAAGGCACTGTACATTGGTGTTTTATCCCACAAACCAGCTAGAAATGCATTGAATTCCTAAGACATATACTCCCCCCCTCCATCAGAACGGAGGGTGCCCATAGTACATTTCGAGACATTTTCAGCCATAGCCAGAAATTGTTTGAAGCACATAAAAACTTTGGACTTTGCTTTAAGCAGAAATACCCATGCATGCCTAGAGTAATCATTGAAGGTTCCACGGGAAGCGTGTGGGAGTGCAAGTGCGAGATCAGAGAGAGAGAGAGAGAGAGAGAGAGAGAGAGAGAGAGAGAGAGAGAGAGAGAGAGAGAGAGAGAGAGAGAGAGAGAGAGAGAGAGGAGGAGAGGAGAGAGAGGAGAGGGGAGAGAGAGAGAGAGAGACTTGCTTTGGGTGGAGCGCACATCAAAGTTATCTTGTTGCAGCTCCTTATCTGTTGTATTAAAGAATAAGTGTATACATGGTTAAGTTAGTGAAGATGGGGTTAGTAGTAAGTGGGATGTCCGGTTGTTGGCCTGGAGCCCAACAAACTCCCACTTGCAGGCCAAGCGCAGCCCAACTGACCTGGTATGTACAACCGTGAAGCAATCGAGTGGCTTCAAACTATACCCATCAACTCACTGCAATGTGTAAACCGCTCCAAAGCTAGGCCTTTTGTCAAAGCATCTGCTGGGTTGTCATCCGTGTGTACCTTGACCAAATCAATGAGCTCGTTGCCCAAGAAATCTCTCACGAGATGATACCTGACTTCAATGTGTTTCGATTTGGAGTGAAACACAGGATTCCTTGCCAATGCAAGAGCACTCTGACTATCACAATATAGCCAAGATTTTTGACCAAGCGAGATAACCATACAGCCTCTTTACTTGCATCCGACAATGCAACGTACTCTGCTTCCGTAGTGGAAGATGGCGTACAATCTTGAAGACATGACCTCCAAGATATTGCTGCTCCAGCACAAATCTGAAGACGTAGCCAGATGTTGATCTTCTATTATTGACACAACCCGCATAGTCTGCATCTGCATAACCCACGATGGATGCATCACTGTTCTTGAAGCGTAAACACCTGCCGACCGTACCTTTGAGGTACCTAAGAATGTGCTTCGCTGCTTCCCAATGCTTGGTGCTAGGATTTGCCATATATCGGCTCACTACTCCCACTGCAAAAGCAATGTCTGTCTTGTGGCCACCATAGCATACATGAGACTGCCCACTGCCGAAGAATATGGTACCTTAGTAATTTCAGCTCGTTCAGCATCATATTTGGGTGCATCTTCCTTGCTGAGTTTCAAGAATGCCTGCATTGGGGTACTCAATGCTTTCCCCCCCTGCATATTGAAACGCTGCAAACCTTTCTCAATGTATGTTTCCTGAGATAACTCAAGATTTGCGATCTCTTCTGATTCCCATGCCAAGAAAGTGTGTAGCATCCCCCAAATCTTTCATTGCAAAATTATTGCTAAGTGTTTTCTTCATGTTGGCAATTTTCGCAATGGATTTCCCAGCTATAAGCATGTCATCAACATACAAAACTAGAATGATCATCGAGCCATCATCTAGCTTTCTTGTGTACAAGCAGTGATCCTCTTCGCTACTTTTATATCCTTGAGACCTCATACATGCATCAAATTTACGATACCACTACCTTGAACCGTGCTTTAAGCCATAAAGTGTCTTTTTGAGCTTACATACTAGCTCCTCACGAGATGCGTTCTCTTGAACAAACCCTTCAGGCTGCTGCATGTAAACATCCTCATCGAGATCCCCGTGAAGAAATGTTGTCTTCACATCCATTTGGACAAGTTCCATGTCCTCACTCACTACAAGACCAAGTACGGTTCTAAGCATTGTCATCTTGACCACAGGAGAGAAGATTTCATCAAAATCAACTCCCTTTTGCTGTTTGAACCCTTTGGCTACAAGTCTAGCCTTGTACTTTGGATTTGGATCACCTGAGGTAAATTTCTTCTTGTAAACCCATTTTCAAGGTAAAGCTTTTGCATCATTTGGCAGTTCTACCAAGTCCCAAGTGTCATTAGCCAGAATCCAGTTATACTCAGATTCCATAGCCTGCTCCCACTTCACCACATCATCCGTCATCATGGCTTCTTGGTAGCAGCTTTGCTCACCACAATCAATTAACATGATGTAATCAAGACCTGGCTTGAAACGCGTAGGTGGACGAGAGACTCTAGTAGACCGTCTCACTCCTTGACCATTGCTATCCGCTCCCTCTGGAGCAGTGCTAGTGGAAGGTACATCACTAGCCCGCTGAGTTGATTTCACGGTCTCTGAGGCAACATCCTCAAAAGTGACTCTCCGAATCTCTATTCCCTTGATAGGTTGTTTATGCATCTTTGACTCATTGAAGATCACATCTGAACTACGGATGACTCTACGGGATTCCGGGTGCTAGAAACGATATCCTATCTCTCCATCTGCACCATATCCAATGAAAATACATTTGTGTGACTTTGTCTCTAACTTTTTGGCGAAGTTGTTTAGACACATCAGCATAAGCTTCACAACCAAAAACACGCAGATGGTCATAGTGGGGCTTATGTTTAGACCATAACTCTTCTGGAATCTCATAATTCAATGGCGAACTAGGCAAACGATTTATAATGTGCACTGTGGTCAAGACGGCTTCTGCCCAAAAGCCTTGTGTGAGATTTTCCCTAGAAAGCATGGCTGTGACTCCTTCTTGAATCGTACGATTCATGCGCTCAGCAACTCCATTCTGAGCTGTGTGTATGGTGCAGTAAACTGCCTTTTAATCCCCCTTTTAGCACAGAAATTGTCAAACTCCTTGGAGACATACTCTCCACCGTTGTCAGTCTGCAACCTCTTGAGTTTCTTTCCAGACTGATTCTCAACGAGTGGTAAACAAAATTGGAACACAGGAAGAACTTGATCCTTATGTTTCAAAGGATATGCCCACACCTTTCGAGTAGAGTCATCTATGAATGTCCCCCTAGAGATTTGGTTTACATAGGACCACAAACATTACTATGCACTAAATCTAGAGGTTCAGCTCGCTTTTGATGCAATGGTAAGTGCACGGACCTAGTCTGTTTGCCATAGATACATTGCTCACAAACAGAAAGTCAACATAAGACGAGATAGGTAAGTAGCCAAAACGAGTCAGAGTTCTCATTCCTTTTGCTAAGTATAGAGCCTGATTTACCCTTGTAATTTTTTGTGGTAAAATCGCACATTTGCAAGGCCCCCATTATCAGGAGAAGCCATCATGAGTGAAGGAAAATCACTCAGCGGAAACAAAAATTTTCACGGCCAAAAATCAGTGGCCGGAAAGTGGTCGAAAAATGACCGGTCGGTTGGCAATAGTCAATGGCCGGTGGCCCCGGTGGTCGGAAGTCAATGGCCGATGGCCGGTGACCGAATTCAAAAGCGGATTTGTCTACACAAGGGCGGCCACACATGGGCGGATTGGAGGGTCCGATTTGGACTTATTCACACAAGGGCGGCTACACATGGCTTCCTCTCATGAGAGAAGGCAGCCCTTTTGGCCTATAAAAGGGGCCATTTCTACACACATTTCATAGTGTGAAGTTGATGCAACAAGGTGACTGTGAGGTGGTGAGAGTGAAGCAAGGTGGTAGCTCCATTAAGGGTATAATCCGTTTGTAAACTACTTCTTGTTTTGAAGTACTAAAGACATTGAGTGGCTGCTTTCCCGTGGACGTAGCCAACATTGGGTGAACCACGTATATCGTGTGTACTCTCTCTCTCTCTCTCTCTCTCTCTAGCCTATAATCTCGTGTATGTAAATCTGTCTCTCTCCATTAAGTGATCTACTCAATTATCTATTTAGCTACGTCTTATTTCCTAACAAGTGGTATCAGAGCAAGGTTTGCTCGTAGCTAAATTATCTCAAGGAAAGGATTCCTTGAATTGAGTGGGAGTTATGGTGGAGGAAGGGAAGCTCAATATTGAGAAGTTCAACGGCAAAAACTACCAACATTGGAAGATGCAGATTGAAGACTATCTCTACCAGAAGGACCTCTATTTGCCACTAGGCAGTCTTGCAAAGAAGCCCGCAACGATGGCAGATGAAGCATGGATTGTCCTTGATCAAAAGGCCCTGGGAACAATCCGGTTAAGCTTGGCGTCAACGGTGGCCTTCAATGTTTCGGAGAAGAAGACCACGGAGGACTTGATGAATTCACTTGACGACTTCTACGAGAAACCATCGACATCCAATAAGGTATTTCGAAGCGCTTGTTAAATCTAAAGATGGCAGAGAATGGTTCAGTTGCAAAACACCTAAATGACTTTAACACAAACATAAGTCAACTTTGATCGGTGAAAATAAATTTCATGACGAAGTGCGAGCTCTCCTTATACTATCATCCCTACCGGATAGTTGGGACAGCCTTGTGATGGCTGTAAGTAATTCTATTTCTGGCACAAATACTCTTAAGTTTGATGATGTTGTGGGTGTTATCCTAAGCGAGGAAATACGAAGGAGAAGCACAGGAGAATCATCGAGTGCTGCACTATCAGTGGAAACAAGAGGAAGGCCTAAGGAAAGGTTCAAAAACCAAAAGGGTCGTGATCGCTCAAGGATGAGTAAGTCACGCACAGAGTCAGTTCTTGAATGTTGGAACTCCGACAAGAAGGGCCACGTCAAGAAGGATTGTTGGTCCAAGAAGAAGAAGGAGACAGAGTCTCAAGACAACAAGCCAACATCGAAGGCCAATGTGGCAGGTAAAGTAGAGCAAGATGCTCTAATTCTCTCATTAGACAATGTGTCTAATTCCTGGATAGTAGATTCCAGGGATTCATTCCATGCGACACCACACAAGCAACATTTCCAAGACTACACCAAAGGTAATTTTGGGTATGTATACTTGGGAGATGATGAAGCTTGTGAGATTGTCGACAAAGGTACAGTTTCTGCCAAAACTACTAACGAAAATGAATGGAAGCTTAAAGATGTTAGGCATGTTCCTTCTCTTCGCAAAAATTTGATCTCTACAGGACAATTGGACGATGAAGGTCACAACATTGCATTCGGAAACAAACGGTGGAGATCTCAAAGGGATCTTTGGTGGTTGCCAAGGGAGAAAAAGTCGGTACCTTTACTTGTGTACTGTTAGCACGCAACCTTCAGCTTGTGCAGCAACTATAGAAGTTGACAGTGCGGTGTGGCACTACCGACTTGGGCATATGAGTGCCAAAGGAATGCAAATCCTTCAAACAAAGAAGCTTCTACCAGGTTTGAAAGAAGTGGACTTAGAGTTCTGTGAAGATTGTGTTTATGGTAAACAAAAGAGGGTAAAATTTCAAAAATCAGGAAATGAAAGAAAAAATAAAAAACTTGAGTTCATTCTGATGTTTGGGGTCCTACAAGTACACCATCACTTGGTGGCTCATTGTACTATGTAACATTCATAGACGATGCGACTAGAAAATCATGGGTTTATGTCATAAAGAATAAGTCCGATGTATTTTTCAATTTCAAAGGTGGAAAGCCTTTGTGGAGAATGAAACGGGTACCAAGGTTAAATGCCTCAGATCCGACAATGCAGGTGAATATTGCAGCCAAGCTTTTGAAAGCTTTTGTGCTAGCAATGGAATTCGGAGGCAAAGGACAACCCCAAGGACACCTCAACAAAATGGGATTTCGAAAAGGATGAACAGGACAATCATGGAGCGAGCACGAAGCATGCGGCTACATGCTGGTCTACCGCTTGAGCTTTGGGCGGAAGCTATAAGTACGTCTGTGTACTTAATCAATCGGTCACCCTCAACGGCATTGGATGGGGGAGTTCCAGAAGAGGCATGGACAGGTAAACCGTGAATTATGCATTCCTCAAAGTGTTTGGGTGTGAGGCTTTCATGCACATAGATAGAAGCCTAAGATCAAAGCTAAATGCAAAGTCCAAAAAGTGTTTCTTCATTGGCTATGGAGAAGGTGACTTTGGGTATCGCCTATGGAATCCTGAAGATGGTAAAATCTTAAGGAGTAGAGATGTAATTTTAACAAACAAAATATGTACAAAGATTACTTGGAAAGAAAACAAACAAAAGAAACAGGTGATGAGTACATGGAGCTTGAGGACGGTGAAGACTCAAGGACTGTAAACGGTGACAATGTGCAACGTCAACCAAATGAGGAGCCTTAACCTATTCCCCGAAGATCTACAAGAGCAAGTAGACCTCCAGAAAGGTTTGTTCCTTCCTTCAACCATCTCTTGATCTCAGATTCCGGAGAGCCGGAATCATACGAAGAAGCTATGCAACATGAATCCAAAGAAGAATGGACGAAGAGCATGCAAGTGGAGATGGACTCACTACATCGCAACCAAACATGGGAGTTGGTTGAGTTGCCTAAAGGTAAGCGGGCACTTCAAAACAAATGGGTGTACAAGCTGAAGGAAGAAGAAGGTTGGAAGAAAAGGTACAAGTCTAGGCTTGTGGTAAAAGGTTTTTCTCAAAAGAAAGGTATTGACTTCAATGAAATATTTTCTCCTGTTGTAAAAATGAACTCAATTAGGCTTGTCTTAAGCCTTGTGGCTACTCATGATCTAAATCTCGAGCAAATGGATGTAAATACGGCATTCCCTCACGGTGACTTAGAGGAGGAAATCTACATGCTTCAACCAAAGGGGTATGAAGTAAAAGGTAAGGAAAAAATGGTTTGCAGATTAAAGAAGAGCTTGTATGGTTTAAAGCAAGCATCAAGACAATGGTACTTGAAGTTTGATCGATGGATGTTGGATCATGGACTCACAAGATGCAACTCGGATCACTGCGTCTACACGAAGAATTTAAGAGATGGGAAATTCATCATCCTAATGTTGTATGTTGATGACATGTTGATTGCAAGTGCTAACATGCAGGACATCAAAGACCTAAACGAGGAGCTGTCTAAATCTTTTTCAATGAAAGATTTAGGTGCTGCAAAGAGGATATTTGGTATGAAAATATCAAGGGACATGACGAAGAAGACAATAAAGCTATCTCAAGAAGATTACATCAAGAAGGTACTAGAAAGGTTTGCAATGCAAAATGAAAAACCAGTTCTACACCTTTTTGGTCACTTCAAACTAACGAAGGATATGTGTCCAAAGATACAAGAGGAGGTAGCCTATATGTCTAAAGTTCCATATGCTACAGCGGTAGGCTTCTGTAATGTATGCTATGGTCTGGACAAGGCCAGACATTGCACATGTAGTGGGAGTTGTGAGTAGGTTCATGGACAACCCATGTAAAGAGCATTGGCAATCTGTGAAGTGGATACTTAGGTATCTAAAAGGGACAACAACAAATGCTTTGTATTTTGGAGGAGCTGATATTTTTCTAGAAGGGTATGCTGATGCAGATATGGCAGGTGACAAAGATACTCGAAGGAGCACTACCGGCTATGTGTTCACGGTTGGAGGCACAGCAGTAAGTTGGGCTTCAAAGCTACAAAAAGTGGTTTCACTTTCTACCACGGAAGCAGAGTATGTAGCAATGACGGAGGCAAGCAAAGAAATTCTGTGGCTTTATAGATTCTTAGAAGAGCTTGGATTCAAACAAGACAATTGTGTCTTGTACAGTGATAGCCAAAGCGCTATCCATCTTGCGAAGAACTCAGCCTTTCATTCAAGGACAAAGAACATTGAGGTGAGATATCACTTCATACGCACTCTTTTGGAAAAGGGACAGCTAAAGCTAGGAAAGGTGCATACAAGTGAAAATCCTGCAGACATGTTTAAAGGTGGTCAACAAGGAGAAGTTGAGCTTTTGCTCATCTTCA
Source organism: Adiantum capillus-veneris (assembly GCF_014529385.1). Classification (NCBI taxonomy): domain Eukaryota; kingdom Viridiplantae; phylum Streptophyta; class Polypodiopsida; order Polypodiales; family Pteridaceae; genus Adiantum; species Adiantum capillus-veneris. The sequence continues at coordinate 145,742,355 of NC_140931.1, read as the reverse complement.
ATCGGCATTCAAGCATAAGAAGCCAGAATGGAAAGCAGTCACAGGTTTGGTTTGGAGATCAGTCTCCAAGTGGGAGATTGTTAAGTATGGAGCCTGATTTACCCTTGTAATTTTCTTTGGTAAAAGCGCACATTTGTAAGGCCCTCATTATGAGGAGAAGCCATCGTGTGTGAAGGAAAATAACTCGCCGAAAACCAAAATTTTCACGGCCAAAAATCAGAGGCCTCGGGGGCGGAAGCCCCAGAGACTTTTTTCCCTCGCCGAAATATTCCTTTTCACCGGAATATTATGGCCGGATGGTGGCCCGAAAGTGGTCGGAAAACCACCGGTCGGTTGGCCGGAAGTCAATGGCCGGTGACCGGTGGCCGAATTCAAAAGCGGTTTTGTCTACACAAGGGTGGCCACACCTCGGCGGATTGGAGGGTCTGATTTGGACTTATTCACATAAGGGCGGCTACACATGACTGCCTCTCATGAGATAAGGCAGCCCTTTTGGCCTATAAAAGGAGGCCATTTCTACACACATTTCAGAGTGTGAAGTTGATGCAACAAGGTGAGTGTGAGGTGGTGAGAGTGAAGCAAGGCGGGAGCTCCATTAAGGGTATAATCCCTTTGTAAATTAATTCTTGTTTTGAAGTACTAAAGCCATTGAGTGGCTGCTTTCCCGTGGACGTAGCCCACATGAACCACGTTATCGTGTGTACTCTCTCTCTCTTCTCTCTCTCTCTCTCTCTCTCTCTCTCTCTCTCTCTCTCTCTCTCTCTCTCTCTCTCTAAATCTTAATCTATTGTCTATTTTATTTGTCTCTCTTTTTTACAGTTAATTTACTAATATGATCTATAATTACACCTTTTGGAAACAATTTTTGGTAGATGGGTATGTATGATAATATAACATTGATAATAATTTGAATATACATTTGACACATGCTGTGGATGATGTAACATGATTATTGTGTCCTCTGAGTACAACAAGATTACCTTTGCATACTATCCACGAACATTGCCAAATGTGGTGTTGTAGCCCAAATCATCAAGCTGACCAATAGAAATTAAGCTTTTAGTCAACTTGGGCACATGTACATTACAAAGTAAACGTGCCATTCCTTAGATGCAATTGACGTTTCTGACACCCTCAATGTCTAGTTCATAAGCATCACCAAGTCTCACTTTTCCACAAGAGTGAGAATAAGTAGAGAACCACTCTCTATGTGGTGTCACATGGAAACTTGCACCAGAATCTACTATCCAATTCTGTGCATACTGCGCATTTTCTGTAACAAGAGTCTCGACAGGTAGATCTACTGTGAAGACCAATACGTCAGAGGTAAGTGGCATAACAACCGCTGGAAGAGTCTCTACGATAGGAGCATTTGAGGACTCTAGCACATTGATCTCCTCTAACTTTGCTTTGCCCTTGTTTGAATCATCAGACTTAGAAGTTTCACCGAATTGTTTATCCTTCTTGCTTTGCTGCAATTTCTTGCAATCCTTCTTCACATGCCCTTTTTTATGGTAGTGATAGCACTTGACATTACGCATAGAATTCCAAGACTTACTGTGTGAGCCCCCACGTTCCTTGCTTTTGGCACGACTTTGAGTGCGACCCTTCTGTCTATCACTAGGAACGTACGCATCACCATCCTTCTTACCTTCGAGATATTTCTTTCGAATCTCCTCGGTAAACAGACTCCCAAGGACGTCATTGTACACTAGATCGGTACCAGGTGCTGAGTTGCTAATCGCAATACAGAACGTATCCCAAGAAGAGGGTGAACTGCATAGCAAGAATATGCATTTGATTTCCTTATCGAAGACCAAACCGTGAGTGGTCAACTGAGTAAAAATGATATTGAACTCATTAATGTGAGTAGAAATAGTTCCCTCTTCCTTCATACAAAGGTCAAATAGCTTCTTCATCAAGAAAACCTTATTAGTGGCACTTTTGTTCTCATAACTCGAACACAACTTATCCCATACATCTCTAGTAGTCCTTTCTCCAACTATAGTAAAGTACACAGATTTGGCCAAATGCAAACGGAGGTTAGCATAAATTTCTCCTTCTCACATTTCTCTCACTCAACATCTGTGTACTCGCCCTCTAGGCGCTCCATGATAGGATCCAACTGGCCTTTTTGTATAAGAACATCTTGAATCTGCTCTTTCCAGATAGCAAAATTCGTCCCATCAAATTTCCGGATATTGTAAATATCCTTTTCACCACTTGTTGACATGGATGCAAGCTAAAGATAATATGGTGATAAAAACTTGTAAATCCTGAAAAATTCAACAAAGTTTCCCCAGAAAAACTGACAGTATCTCAATCCAAAAGTATCACAAGAGATCAGTGACGCATCAAAAGTAATGCTCTCAAAGCATAAGATAGCCGCATCAACCACTAACTGTGCATAAAAAGTCAAAAGCTCACCCAAGACTGCCAACACGGCGTAATGCACCTAGACCTCTCTGTACATGTCCTATGGCGAGGCCACGAAAAGGGGTACTCCAACAACCTGTATCACCGAAAGGATCTCAACATTCGAGAATCCCCTATCTCAAGAAAACCCCAGGCCATCGACTCTCACAAAAGGTTATGCAGACAAGAAACCAGCCCAGTCTCAGAAAGGGCCTCCGAACCGAGTCTCAGAAACGTTCGGGACTGCCAGAAACAAGCCAAATTGGATCCTGAAAAGGTACATATGGTAGTTTTCTCAACTCAACGTACATCCACTGTCAACAATATTGCAGGGTGCAGTATACGCGCACAAACAGGCACCAAACAAAATGTGCAAGCAGTAAACAAATCCATGTGGGGAGTAAAACCACTCTCAAAAGAGATCAAGCACTATCAAAAGTGCCAAAATAACGCATATCCGCATCAAATACTCCCACTGAGATCTATGATGATGCTAAACACTGCAACCTGTAAGAAACCTGGATATCCTGTATGTATGCAAGAACCGAGGAGATGGATGCCTGAAAAACCCGAGACAATGTCAATGCCGAAAAGTGCTCCTAATCAACCCATAAACACCATCTCAATAGCACATAATAGCCATAAAACGTCTATATACCATCCCAAATAGTCTTTGAACAACCTGCACCTGTGTTCAGTACCTGTACCTGTTGTATCAAAAGTGGAGTTGAAAAATACAACTCCTGAATGGTACCTCTAATGAAGCTTTCAACTGCACAAACAACTTTGAAAGGGCGGTAAAATAGCAGGACACCTGCTGGAAATGCTCTCGGAATGCTAAAGTTGCCGATGCCGAAATCGGAATACTGTTTTCACTTTTGAAAGTGCGCGCACACGGACGTGAAAACGGCAATCACAAACCCTACTCTGATACCAGTTGAAGGTGTCCCGAGAAGCGTGTGCGAGTGCAAGTGCGAGAGCACAGAGAGAGAGAGAGAAGAGAGAGAGAGAGAAGAGAGAGAGAGAGAGAGAGAGAGAGAGAGAGAGAGAGAGAGAGAGAGAGAGAGAGAGAGAGAGAGAGAGAGAGAGAGAGAGAGAGATTTGCTTTGGGTGGAGTGCACACAGCAACGTTATCCTGTTGGAGCTCCTTATTCTGCTGTATTAAATAATAAGTGTATACATGGTTAAGTTAGTAGATGGGATAGTAGTAAGTGGGATGTCCGGCCAGCTGGCCTTAATCCCAACAATCATCAACGAAAGTCACAAAGTAAAGGTAATTGCCCAAGGACGGAGTTTGCATGGACCCACAAACATCACTATGCACAAGCTACAACCTACATGTGTCCCGAACTGAACGATCCTTTGGAAACTTAGAACGCTGCATCTTACCCAAAATACAGCCTTCACAAACCATATCAGATTTCTGCAAACGCAGAAAACTTGCAAAATTTAGATGACCAAAACCATGCCAATGTTTTGCATCTGAAATAGCCCTTGAATCTGCAACTGCATTTGCACAATTTTATCCACACTTCTCATACAAAGTGAGCTTATACAACCCACGGCACAAAAGCCCAGATGCAACGATTTCATGACCAAAACTCAGATCATGAACTGTACACCTATCATCTACAAATTTGACTACAAGTCCAAGTCTAGCAAGTGCAAATACAAACAAAAGATTCTTCTTGATCCCAGGTAGATAAACAAGTGTGAAAGAGCTGCCATTAGCAGGAGTAAGCACAATATTTCCAACTTCCTGAACCGGATAAGAGGCATTGTTGGCACAAGTGACTGAATACCCATGAGGGACAGACTCGAGAGAGGTGAACAATTCACGAGGTGAGGTAATGTGCTTTGTAGCACCACTATTGAAATACCACACATGTGAATCTACAGCAACTGACATGCACGCATCATGGATAGTAGGATTTTAAGTACACTCTGCACTAAAAGCCCATTCTACATCAACATCAGCATTACAGTCTCCTTTTACAGAAGACTCAACAATGGCTGCATTTGTAGTGGAACCAACATTTACAATGGAACCACCCTCGTTTTTCTTAGCCTCTTTGGCCTTTAACTTAGGACACTGCTTGATCAAGTGATCATTAGCTTTACAATAATGGCAACGCGTCTTCTTTTTGCCCTTATCACCAAAATTGCCAGACGATGTGCTGCCAGAAGAAGCATTGGGAAGAGAAGTTTTGCCACTCGCAGCAGAACCATAGGAAGTGGCTGCATTACTGTTACCACCCTTTCTTCGAGAAGTAATAAAAGCCTATTCAGCTGGACGTTGTCTAGTCCTGTTTTTTTTTGAAAGGGACTCTTGCAACAGCAATGTGCATAATGCATCAAACTTGACAATTTCTGGATTTCCTTGGGTCATAAGTCTCCAAGTACTATCAAAAGTCTGGTAAGAATCTGGTAAGGCATCAAGAATAGTCTGCACAAGGGAACTGTCTGAAATGACTTCACCTGCAAAATAAGTTGCTCATTGATATCCTTGACACTAGAAATGAAAGTTTCCATATCATCTTCCTCATGCATAATCTTCGACTCCAACTATTTACGCAGCAAAGCAATTTTAGCCTCATTGCCACTTGCATAAAGATCAGCCAAAATATCTGAACCCTGTTTTGCATAGTTTGTTGAATGCATGTGAGGAACACTGGTGCGCTTCATAGACAACGCAATCAATGTATGAGCCTGCGCATCCTTTATATCCCAATGATCTTGTTCTGTCGTAGGCAAAACAACTCTAATAGCAACAATCCTGTTGCTGCAAGACCTGCAACATCCTCAACATCGCCTACATCCTCAAAACAACAACGTACATCAATGCCCTGCACAATATTCCAGACGCCCTTTGACACAAAAACGTGTTGCATCATATAAGCCCACATAGGGTAATTGTCCCCATCCAACCTGTCCTCAACAACAAACATCTTGAAGACATGTGTGTTGTAGTCAGCCATGGTAAGTGCTGCACCTGATGTGAAAACTACCCAAAAATAGGAGAAACAGAGCGGGAACAACACGCTATATAGCACAAACCGTAGAAGACTATAAGGCACCTGTTATGCAGAAAACGGCACTGACAGAAATTTTACACAAAATGACAAAATTGCCTCTGCAGACCTACCTGTAGTGGAAACGAAGGCCAAAATGAGCCCGAATCAGACCTCCAAGCGCTCGCCAAACCTCACTGTAATCGGAGAGATTGAGTAGGCGTGTGTTGGAGCAGCTGGTGACACACAGCTTGGATAAGACGAAGAAAGCTCAAGGCACACAATAGAGAGTGTGTTACTTGGTGTGCAATAAAAAGAGAGATAGCCCTAGAGTGATGGGCGTATATACAAAGCACGGGGGAAAAGACTTCCTAAAGAGGGAAAAAATGCCACGGCGGTCCTACTGTGTTCACACGCATCAGTACCACATGTTTATGGTAACAATAACGTGCGTTCGCAGGGTATTAAAAAAACCCCTCTTTTAACATGTCTGAATGAATAAAATGAACCCTTATTTTAGGATTTTTTTCCAAAATAGAATATAAAAACCCCTTATTTTACTGTATCTCTGTTAAATTGCCTAAAATTCTTGAATTTTAAAATCCTTCCTTTTGAACTCACGTTATACATTAACATGATTACATAGTGCACTCTCCGAGAGACTACATGAGAGTGAACCATAAAATGACATATTTTTAGCATTTGGTTGCTCATGTAGTTACCTACAATGTCTGTACATATCCATAAGACTCAAGATACAAAAAATTTCAACACGCTTTCCCTTCAAGTTTCTCTAAAATGTTCCACATGCACGTGCCTTTCTTGGACTTGAAACTTGACGCTTGAATTCCCATGTCCTTTTATTTTAAATCAATGCCTTGTATGCATGAAAATGAATTTGATAATTATCTTTGTTCCTAGTTTCATCTAGCTTTATCAATGAATTTTGAGCATCTTCACACTCTTTATCAAACCACTTTTGTGTGATTTACCTTTGTTGATACCATGGGCAAAGAATTTTATGCTTAGTTGTTACTCCACATGGTAATGTAGCATAAAGCTCTTTATGTGTTACATGCTGACTTTGGAGAGTAGCATCTAGTCAATCACAATATTCCATTGTCCATGACTCCCTTGAAGTGTATGGCATATCAAATTGTTGTGTATCATGTTCCAGTGTTTTTGTGCGGACACTCATATCCCCAAAGACAATAACATCAACTTTGTCTTTTAAATAAGCAATGTCCTCCTCTAAATCAACAAATGGCTAATCTCTATCCATGCAAGCATAAAAGGGGAATCACAATGAGGAATGTAGCAATCGACTACAAATATGGGTGCTCTTTTTGGTGTCGTAATTTTTAGCCATACAAAACCTTTATGTTTGTCATCTACTACAATTGATACAAAATCTTCCAACCCTTTTTTAATGATACATGCTATTCCTCCTTGCCCTCTCCATTTCTTGAGACTCTTTCACCACATCAATGAATATACATTGTATTCCTCCAACACATCAATCTTTTTGGCATCATGCTCCCAAGCTTCAACAAGAAGTACAACATCAACTATGCTAGTTATTTCATCTATGCCAATCCCCATATTCCATGGATGTCCATTGCAATTCCAAAAGCATACTTTCAATTGTAACTTGGCCTCATAGGTCAAGTGTTCCTATTTGATGGAGGGACTTGCCTCCTCGTTGGGCATTTTTCCTTCATGAGAAATATCCTTTTTTTTTCTTATTCATATCCTTATACGACCATACAAAAATACTTGTTTCTCTCAACTATATCAAGGATAATCTTTCACTTGGTCTCATTGAGCATGGTGCATATGATTGTGCATTCTCTTGATCAAAGAGCTTCTTACTTACCCACTATGTGCCCCATAAACCATAACTCTTGACATGCCAAAATGAGTTTTGAAGAAATCTTTAATAAAAATGGCAAGAGAAGGAAGTGTCTCTAACTTCTCTTGCCATTTTTATGCCTTAGTATCATATGGAAGCTAATTTCATGCCAAACTACCACTCACCTTTGTATAATACTACATGCTTTTGTGCTATCACCTACCACTTGTTTTTATCCTAATGAATTGGATTTTATGTATTTCCTTGCGGTTAAAATGATTCATGACATTAGTAATCTTTTAGGTTGTCAACCTTAAAGATTCACTGGAAACATCATAAACCAAACTCACTTGGTGTTTAATAAAAATCCAAAGATTCAGCCTTGAGGATCTCCATAGATTTAGCCTTTGCAATTAGTCTACTGTGCATCTCAAAACCTTGTGGTGCCAAAAGGATGATGTAACCTTTAGAAGTGTCAATCGAATTATTTATAGGATCAAATGCAGTTTACGAAACTAAAGCAAAAAGGAGTCTAACATCCTCTAAAATCAAGCAAGAATGCTAGCTAAAAGGGAAATGTGGGCTATCTTGAACATAGCTTGAGGACCCCTAATTATCCATTTTCACACACCTCTTAAGGAGGAGTGGTGGATACTTCTCAAGAGAAAAGTGGTGGGTAAAGAAGTAAAGGAAAGCTCCAAAAGAGAATGAAATGTCAATCAAAGGAAATATCTTACGATAGAGAGTTAATCTGTAAAAACGGCCCAATTTTTGGACCAAAATAGCACTATTTATAAGTTTTGTGTATATTTATTTTGAATAGAGGAGTAAAAAAGGGGCAAAAACACAAATTACTTCTAGACAAAAGGCTAATTTGTAGCCTACAGAGCACGGCCTCTCCCTGTCAAAAGGCTCACTACTCTTTCTCTTCACCCACAAAAATATCCATAGTTATTTTTAGGCGAAGGTCGGGCAAAACAAAACTTCTAACTAATTACCCAAGAGCTCGATAGATTCAAGGTGTATTGTTCACATCACATCCTCTCCATACCTTCAAAAGAGGAGCCTTTTTCCTCTATTCAGCAAAAAAGGTTAATCGAAGGCAATTCTTTGCAAGAAATCCATATAAAGACTCTAATATTTCTCGAAAAATTACTACACAAACCCAAGTGTGAGAGGCTTCTACATGATATAAATGTAGCCTGAAATTTTCCTATTACTACCTAAAAATTATCTCTATAATCATCACCTCGTTGACCCTTCAAGAATGAAATAGGCATCGAAAACTCTATACTCTTGACACCTATCAAGGTGTGCAGGGAAGAGCGTGATTGTTGAGACACACACACACACACACACACACACACACACAAACAAGATGTGAAATTTTCCTATTACTACCTAAAAATTATCTCTATAATCATCACCTCATGGACCCTTCAAGAATGAAATAGGCATCGAAAACTCTATACTCTTGACACCTATCAAGGTGTGCAAGGAAGAGAATGATTGCACAGAGAGAGAGAGAGAGAGAGAGAGAGAGAGAGAGAGAGAGAGAGAGAGAGAGAGAGAAACAAGATGTGTCAGTAAACCTCTATACAAGAGCGGTAGCATATACATGACCCCAACTTAAGGAGTGTATTTTTGCACACAGTTTTAATTTCTCTATTCATAATTGAAAGTCAGGAGGGGGTGCACCCTCAAGAAATCTAGCATTCTACACTGTGTGTAGATGTTAATTTTTGTTTTTCTTGAATATCTTTATCATGAGTAAATTCATTAATTAGGCAACATCAATAAAATTTATCAATTGCAAGTTTTAGTCTAGTTACATTGTCCTCTCAACTTTGCTTTGCTATCTAGATTTTTAGCATTTTACAGTTTTACAATGTCCCTTTTCAAACTCTCCACCTTCCATTAAAGTCCATCAATAGTATCAATATCATTGCATGTAAAAAAGCTTCACTGGGTCTACCCAGTAGATGATTTCCTTGATATTGTCCCATTTTAAATTGTCACTATCTATAGTCTTGCTTTCATTGTGGATAGCTCCACTATTGTAATGAATATTTCCTCTACATCCATTTCTTTGATATCCATCAAATCCTTTGGTATCTCTAAAATTTTCCTTAATGCGGGATTTCAATGGAGCAACCAATCTCAACATTCCTTGTTGAAAAAGTTTGGAGCTTCTATATGAGAGCTACCTTTATCTCAATCATCCGCTCTTTCAATGCTACTTCATATCATATCTTTTGTTTCTCCTTACGGTTGTCTTTATAGGGAAGATCAAGTTGAAAATCTTGAAATATCTTTCAACAAACATAAGTGCATTTAGCCAATGATAAATACTGAAATGATGTTATCTGAAGAAATTATGGAGAGAAATTGCATTATGGACAAAAAGGAAAGTTTGTTATAAAAACCTATATAGAGAAGCTTTTATAAAGAAAACTGAAGACACAAGTTGTATTCCTAGTGGAGAAGAAAGTAGGGTAAGTGGAGAATCCACGGGTAAATCTTGTCAAGATATTTAGTATTCCATACCACTATGAGTCTTGACCCATAACTAAGAAAACGGGGTGCGTCCTACGAAGGACTAAAATATGTGCGTAAAGCACAAATTGCCAACACTGAAGTGTTAAAGCTTTTAGCCTGAATGGGTGCGCACGAATTTGGAGGCCAAAGCGTGGTGTAATAGGCGCCAAAGGGCAGTTGCGAATGGGTGCAAATAGCAACGTAGGGCATCTTTGAAGCTTGCAAAAGATGAAACGAGAGCTCAAGCCTCTAGGGAGGGTGCTCCCCCCTTGGATCGGAGAACCCCTCGAGGGCTTCAAGCTCTCAAGCAAGAGAGAAGAGAGAAGAAGAAGAGAATTTTAGCGTAGTTAAAATTACTAGCTAAAAATTAGCTCTATAATCATCACCTCCTTGAGCTTTCAAGAATGAAATAGGCATCAAAAACTCTAGGCTCTTGACACCTATCAAGGTGTGCCGGGAAGAGCATGATGAGAGAGAGAGAGAGAGAGAGAGAGAGAGAGAGAGAGAGAGAGAGAGAGAGAACAAGATGTGCCAGTAAACCTCTATACAAGAGTGGTAGCATATACATAACCCCAACTTAAGGAGTGTATTTTTGCACATAGTTTTAATTTCTCTTTCATAATTGAAAGTCAAGAGGAGGAGCACCCTAAGAGGAGGAGCACCCTCAAAAATCTAGCATTCTACACTCTGTGTAGATGTTAATTTTTGTTTGTCTTGAATATCTTTATCATGAAGTAAATTGATTAATTAGGCAACATTAATAAAATTTATTAATTCCAAGTTTTAGTCTAGTTACATTGTCCTCTCAACTTTGCTTTGCTATCTAGATTTTTAGCATTTTATAGTTTTACAATGTCCCTTTCCAAACTCTCCACCTTCCATTGAAGTCCATCAATAGTATCAATATCATTGCATGTGGAAAAGCTTCACCGGGTCTACCCAATACACGATTTCCTTGATATTCCCATTTTAAGTTGTCAATGTCGATAGTTTTGCTTTCATTGTGGATAGCTCCACTATTGTAATGAATATTTCCTCTACGTCTATTTCTTTTATATCCATCAAATTCTTTGGTATCGCTAAAATTTTCCTTAATGCGGGATTTCAATGGAGCAACCAATCTCAACATTCCTTGTTGAAAAAGTTTGGAGCTGCTATATGAGAGCTACCTTTATCTCAATCATCCGCTCTTTCAATGCTACTTCATATCATATCTTTTTTGTTCTCCTTACTTTCATCAAGCTCCTTGCTCAACCATGTCATTCTTTAGCGTAGGAGTTACACACTTCTTTGAGCTCATCATCCAAATATTCTTATTTCATGGCCATTAATTCCTTCCTTGCCTAAGTCTTCCAACTAAGCTAGTTTGCTCTTCATATCCCTCTTTTCTCTCTTCTAAAATTAAGAATTTGTATGTTTTTGTTGTCAATTGCCTTAGTCACTTGCAAATGGATTTATTTTGGTATATTTATGATCTAGAGAGATGTTTCTCTATATGTGCTAATGCAACCCCCTCCTAATATGTATGTTGATGACTGTTGTCCCCAACTAAATTTGATCTTTATTTTCTTTTGTGCTAGCTATGGGGTTGTTCCTTCCTCCTTTGTGCTTGGCTTCTCATCTAATGAGACATGTGTAGCATTCATCACCTCATTCTTTAAAACTTTTTGTAGTGGGTCCATAGGTCGTAATACATAATTCTTACTTATAGTTGTGACCATATTTAGAAGTTTTGACCTTGGTAGTGGTGGCTCATGATCTAATTTTCTATTATTATGGGTAATGTCTTTTTGAGATGTTAAGCCAAGCAACAATTCCAATTGTTGAGTTTTTTTGGGTTGATCAACAAAATACATATTTCTATCCTGTGATAGTATCTGACTTAAGGTTGTCATTATAGGAAAGATCTAGTAGAAAATCTTGAGATATCTTTCAACAAGCATTATAAATAAAATTGAAGACACAAGTTTGTATTCCCAGGGAGAAGCAAGTAGGGTAAGTGGAGAATCCACGGGTAAATCAACTCAAAATATTTAGTATTCCATACCACTATGAGTCTTGACCACCATGAAAGGAATTCTTCCCTTGTAATCTCAAGCATAGGCCACTCTCTCACCTCGCTTACCTTTATCGAGTCCAATCAAATTGTTGGGAATGGAGAGAGAGAGAGAGAGAGAGAGAGAGAGAGAGAGAGAGAGAAGAGAGAGAGAGAGAGAGAGAGAGAGAGAAGAGAGAGAGAGAGAGAGAACATGACTCAAGACAGTGGGCAACACTTGCATGGTAATTTCAAGAACACCCACGAAAGTGTACATAGGTGTACCGTGTATAGCCTTAGCAAGTGCGTGTGACATCATTAACTAGGTTAATTCAATGTGACATATCAACCAAGCTAGAGAGGTATTCAATAGAGTTCACAAACCCCACTTCAGCTCATAAGGTGAGTCCTGAAGCATGGGTATACCGGAATTTCTTTTGGTTGGTCTTATAAGATCGTAAGGTGTGGATCCCAAAATCTGTACATCAAAAGACCTATGGATTATGGATTTATCAAAGCAGACAAATGCAATATACTTATAACGAAACATTTACCAGAAAGATGAAAGAATAAATGAAATTAGGAAAGCGAATTCATTTATGAAATTGAACACACAGATTGCATGTCTCCAATTGTAGTTTACCCAAGAAAAATGGAAAATTAAGAGTATGTGTCAATTTCAAGAAGGTGAATGTAGCTACCATTAGAGACAACTTTCCTCTTCCAATCACTGAGCATGTTTTAGAACGAGTTGCAAGAAAACAATCTTAAAGCTTTTTAAATGGCTTTTCGGGATACAATCAACTTTTGGTTAACCCCAAAGATCAGCATAAAACTGCCTTTGCAATTGAATGGGGTATTTTTACCTATCGGGTTATGCCTTTTGAGTTAACTAATGCTCCTTCCACCTTTCAAAGATTGATGAGCCATGCTTTTAAATAATATCTTCGAAATTTCTTGGAAGTATATATGGATGATCTATGTGTACATTTGTCAATCAAGGCTGACCATTTTGAACACCTCAAAAAGGTATTCAAAAAATGTAGACTTTATAGGATTTGCTGAAATCCAGAAAAGTGCACATTTATGGGCAGACAAGGAAAACTTCTTGGACATATAGTGTCTAAAAATGGCATAGCTACGGATACAGATAAAATTCATGTTATTGTTGAATTACGTAGACGAACAACAATCAAAGGGGTTCAAGTGTTCATGGGACATTGTGGATATTACAGATGATTCATTTACATGTGCGCTATAATTGCAAAACCCATGTACAGCTTGATTACACTTTTTGAATGGACTGATGAGTGTGAAGAATCCTTCATGAAGTTTAAGCAAGCTCTCACTTCAACCCCAATATTGAAAGCACCAGATTTGAATAAGACGTTGCACATACATATAGATGCTTCCAATTTTGCCATTGGGTATATACTAGCTCAACCAGGAGATGATATATTTGAATTTTCCATTTCTTATGCTAGTAGACAGTTGAATATGGATTATCTATGCCGTAAAAAAGTATAGACATTACCTAATAGCCACAAGCTTGTGTTCTTTGTGGACCACCAAGCCTTATTGTACTTGGTCAACAAGCCATGCAACTCAGGAAGAATTGTGAGATGGTTCATTATTCTTTTGGAATTTGATTTCACTCTGGTTATAAAAAAAGGCACCACTCACCAAAGAGAACATCATTTGTCAAGGATTATTTCAGGAGAACCATCATCATTGATACCAACAGCTCAGGAATTCAATGTGCCAAATCATCCTGACGGTACAATAAGGCAAAGAGCACACAAGCTACAAGATTTGCTCTTTGGGAAACAGCAACAGGAAACCTCGACCACAGAAACCCTTGAGTTAATTACTCAAGACCCAACTCTTGCATAGCATAATGGTTTGAATTGCATTGATCTTTGAAGCATGGTAGATCCAACCAAGGCTATGCATAGACACGATTGTTTAACCCATATGCACACAGTCGTCCCAGAGTACGCCATCTAAGAGGGGTGGAAGGGAACTAAATAATTAAGGGCAATATTTGAGGAGGGAGGTAAAAGTTGGATGTTAACATGTGATTTTTTGTAAAATTACCTAATAATGCTCTTTAAAAAATCATCAACCGGGGAATTTAACTCATAACATCTTCCCCATGAGTGTAAATAGTGTATATACTATCAAAAAATATACCAAAAAATAGACTTTTTTACTTATTTTTATCATTTTTCTTGATATTGGGACTTAAAAATAAGAAAATCCACCAAAAAACAATAAAGTAGTGTTTCTCAATGGATTTTCTTAATTGTTGATTTTTCACTTTGCTTTTATAGTGCATTTTATTATTTTCTTTGATTTTTTCAATAAACAGGTCAAAGTTTAATAATAAATAGCAAAGAGCTTAAACGGAGAAACTGAAGATACGCTGATGATCAAAAGGACAAGGCGCACACGCATAAAAAATTTCAATCGAATCGACAGATGGAAGCTGGAAGCCTAAATTAGGCCGCTAAGGCCTACTTTTGCAAATTCTTGCAGACTGAGCTAACGAAACCCGATTGAAGAAATTTTTGAGTCTAACATAGATTTCATGCCTAGTAGGAATAACAGGGAAATATGGGAAAAAATAGTTTGGGAAATCCGAGTATAGATATACAAGGTAGCCCAAAATCACCTCATTTCCACTAGTCACTGTTGGGGGAGAGAGCTTTCTGCCTTCTTCGCACGCGATTTCCGAAGTTTACAGTTGTCCTTTTACAGTGCCGTCTCACACGAGACATGAGATATAACTTCTAAACTTATCAATGAACATTTCTATATGGCCAGGTAGCAAGTATAGGCTTAGGAAAAAACCAGAAACCCAACTATGCACGAAGTCCTACGACACAAAATTGACCATAGCGGTCTGTCAGCTCAACTGAATAGGATGAAACTTGAACTATAGCATGCCCCTATATAATAGAACACTTTCATATCACTAGATGACCTTTTGACAGGGGTCAAGGGGGTCCCAAGTAAATACTCTAGGTTTTTGCCACATGCCAGAATTAGATTCTGACTCCACAGGCAGCTTATAGACGAGGTCTATACACAATGTATCTAGATGGTATCATAGAAACAGTCCATGCAAGCTCTCTAACATTAAAATATAGCTCAAAGGCTACAAACCGTAAAATTTGACATATGAAGTCAAACTGACTTAGAATGGGCCAAAAATGGATGAGTACCATCAGGACTATGTAGCGGACAAGTCCATAGCTTCAAAAGTGATTAACCAACTCTACATGCCATCTAGTCGATAAGAGCACGAAGTGATGCCAACACGATCAAACTTTACCAAATTCATTTTAGGACTTGTTTTAGATGTATTTAAGATGTCCTTAGGTCATCAAATTGTCACTTCTTGCAAAAGCAGTGACTGTTGTAAATAATGACGATTATTTACTTTTGTGCTTGTTTGTCCTAAAATTGATCTCTTCACTTCACCTATCACTTGTACATGTCTATTACATGCCACACGTCAAGTATGAGCCAAAATGATCAAGAAAAACTCTAAATTTGTCAAAAAAACGCATGAGAGATTGGATGGGGACAATTACCCTATGTGGGCTTACATCATGCAACATGTTCTTGTGTCAAAGGGCGTCTGGAATATTGTGCAGGCATTAATGTACATCCTGGTTCTGAGCATGTAGGCGATGTTGAGAATGTTGCAAGTCTTGCTGCAAGGATTGTTGTTATTAGAGTTGTTTTGCCTACGGCAGAACAAGCTTGTTGGGATGTAAAGGATGTACAGGCTCATGCATTGATTGTGTTGTCTGTGAAGCGCACCATTACTCCTCACATTTGTTCAGCAAAATCTGCAAAACAGGCTTGGGATATTCCAGCAGGTCTTTATGCAAGCTGCAATCTGGGTTGCATGATTCGTTATTCGACATTCGTTTTATTCGTGAATAATGGCTGATTAATATGTTTTATATGTGAGTATTATTCGTTGTCACGTCATCTTTTTTCAAAAAAACTTTTTACTGCTTACATATCGATCGATACCTAATCGTTCAATAGGCTTTTGATCGATAGTTTAAATCGATCTATATGTTTTTGATCGATATAGTAGTACTATATAAAGCCTAAATTTGCGTGTTTTAGCTACAATTCCCTTCACCAAAGTGTCAAGTTACCTCCGGCATAGAAAGGTTGAGTTGTCAACTTAAAAAATCTTTGATTTTTTAAGAAAATATTATTTTAATGTTTAAACATTAAAAATAAAATAATTCTATAGATTTGAATCACCTATAATTCTTAACAATAGAAGTTAATCTTTAACTCTATTGCTAAGTCTAAATAAATTACTCTAAGTAATAGAGACTATACTTTTAGCTCTACTTGTTTAAGAATAGATAAATAAGTAAATGTACGCATTAGAGGCTACTTTTCTAGCTATAGTGCAAATGTATAATTCTAATGAAAGGGCAGTGGAAATGTGTGTGCTAGTCTCCACCCAACCGTGCTATCTTATAGCCTCCCCCTACCGTACACACACTGTTCGGCTGTGCCGGTGGCCTTGCCCGCAGGACCCATGTCCTTACATTACCCCCCCCCCCCCCCCCCTTGGAGAATCGTTTTCGTCCTTGAAAACAAACGTAGGAAAATGTTTCTTGAGTGCGGAGACATTCTCCCATGTAGAACCTTTTTCAGGTCTATCTAGCCATTTTACCAACACTTGTCGTCTGACATGATGTCTGGTGCGAGGCTCATGAGAATCCAAAATCTTTTCTGGCTCATGAGGGATGCTTGCCGGTTCAATAAGGTCAACTAACACACCTGTGTCAATGATATTATCATTTTGTCCTAGCTATTTTCGTAAACGGCTAACATGAAAAACAGGATGAACTCGTGAGTGCTCTGGAAGAGCTAACTTATAGGCCACTTGACCTATACCTTTGAGAATGGTAAATAGTCCACAAATAGCGTGAAAGTTTAGCAACTTTTCCTGTCTTCATAATTTCTGAATGCTCCGCAGCTTTGAGGAAAACCTTGTCTTCTTCTTTGAAAGTAGCAAGACGACGACGCTCATCTGCGTACTTCTTATATTGATCTTGAGCTTGCTTAACATTTTGTCGAGCAAGTCGAAGCATGTCAAAATGGTCTTGGAGAAAATCCTTCCCTTGTTGTATCTTCTCCTTAGTCAACCCCACCGTAACAGGTGAATTAGGTTGAAATCCATATAAAAGCATAAATGGACAAAACCCTGTAGTCACATGGTTTGAACTATTATATGCAAATTCCAATATAGGTGAGTAGTCTTCCCAATTGGTTTGCTTCTTGCTAACATACGCTCGTAGCATATCCTCTAGCACTTGATTAACTCTTTTGGTTTGACCATCCGTTTCTGGATGATCAGCCGTACTTAGATTAAGTTTAGTTTCCAACTTTTGGAACACAACTCTCCTGAAGTGATTATTGAACTTTCGATCTCTGTCACTAATGATTCTAACTAGAAGACCGTAGACTTTATATATATGCTCTATAAATAGCCGTGCTAATTTTGGTGTCTTAACCATAGTCTTAGTGGGAATGAATCGACCCATCTTTGTGAGACGGTCTACAATTACCCAAATGGCATCATGGCCATGATTTGTAGTAGGTAGTCCTACTACAAAATCCATAGAGATACTCTCCCACTTACCTTGTGGAATCTCTAAAGGATGTAAAAGGCCACCTACCTTGAGGCGCTGTGCCTTATTAACTTGGCACTGTTGGCAGTTTAGTACGTACTCTTGAACATCATGATGTAAGCCCGGCCAATAAAATTTCCATTGAGCTAAGACATACGTCACGAATACCTGGATGACCAGCATTTGGACTATCGTGACACTCAAATAAGAGTTGGTGCCTAGTGTCTGAGTCCTGTGGCACACATACTCTACCTTTGTGGAGTAAGTAGCCATCATCAATGGAAAAATTCTTCCATCGCTTAAGCTCTTCCTGAGTAGGGGTGGAGCTCTGTGTGTTGGAGTTTCTATCTGCGCGTGCATAGACATGTTGGTCTGGCTGTTCAGAGACATGTGAGTGTGAGGGATCCCTTTTTAAAATGCACTCCACACTTTAGCATATGATTGATCTTGTGCACACTTGCCACGTTATGACTCTAAAAATCCACTATTTATTTCCGTGAAAGCAAGTGAATTAGTTTGAGGCATCTGACTTAGTGCATCCGCTACTACATTATATCCCCCATTGCGATATAGCTTATAATCATAATCTTGAAGGATTTCGACCCATCTAGCTTTACGGCCCTTCAAGTCCGTTTGGTAGTAAAAATTGATACTCTCACTCGATCTAAAAATAGTGTCAAAACTTTCGTAAAGCGTGTAGCCATTATTTTATAGCATCTAGAATAATCTCTCTCTAGAAATATTCTGTTGAGCTCTATCTAACTTTTTACTTTCAAAGGCTATATGTCTTCCCTCCTGGAGAAGTACCGACCACCAATTTTATCACTAGCATCAGTCTCTCTACCACAAACGACTTAAGTGGGTCGACGGTTGCTAGGATGGGAGCAGTGGCTATGGCTACCTTGAGCTGTTTGAAACTGCATTTTTGGGCTTCTTCCCAAGAAAAGGTCTTACCTTTTGCTTTAAGTTGATCCATCATAGGAACAACAATTTTGGCATAATCACGGATATACTATCAATAAAATCCAACCATGGCTAAAAATATTTGAAGCTCCTCAACCGTGTTGGGATGTGGCCATCGAAGAATGGCAGCGACCTTGTCAGTGTCCATTTTGATGCCAGAATAAGAGATCACATGACTGAGGTAATGTATCTTTATTTTAAAGAAATCGCACTTGCTTTGCTTAGCATACATTGCGTCAGCTCGTAGCTATTCAAACACTAATCATAAGTGTTCTAAGATAGGGACATAAGACACTATCCATGAGTGTCATAAATGTAGCTGGAGAATTGGTTAGACCAAAAGGCATAACCAAAAAATCAAAATGCTCGAACCGTGTTCTAAAGGTAGTTTTGGAGATATCTTGTAAAAGGATACGCACCTGGTGGTATCCTGAACGAAGATCTATCTTTGTATAGTATCTTGCCCTGTGGAGTTGATCAAACAACTCATCCACTCGAGGCAGAGGATACTTGTTCTTGATGGTTATCGCATTTAATCCGCGATAATCTACGAACATGCACATAGTACCATCTTTCTTTTTTACCAATAGGATTGGTGATGCCCAAGGCGAAGTGCTAGGTCTAATGAAACCAGGAGCGAGGTAGTCAGTCAACTGACTCTCAACCTCCTCTGATTCTTTAACACTCATACGATAAAGTGCTTTACTCACCAGTTTAGTGCCTGGCAAGACATCTATGCCATGCTGCACATCACGTGTAGGGGGTAAACCCGGTGGTAAATCACTTGAGAACACATCACTATACTGCGTGAGTAAGTGAGTTAGCTTTTGCCGTGCAAAAGGAGAAAGTAAACTTAGAGTAGTATGCTGGGATGGAGAATCTTGTAATTCCTGTAATGTTTGTTTTACAACAATTGCACGTTGCTCTATAGAATTAAAATTGAGAGCACTTTGTTGGTTAGATTTGTTACGACTTTGTTTATCAGTAGAATTCATTGCACTTTGCATACCATTACTAGAATAAACTGCACTTTGCTCTTGAGAATTCACAAGACTTGGAGATAAGCAGTAACACAAAAAGACTTCATCTATTAACTCTGCTTTCTGCAAAATAGAAAGCTCGGTTGTACATATAAGAGGTGCAGATGGTATATTTTTCTCACCAAGCAAAAGCACATGTTTACCATTGGCCATGAAGGATAAGAAGTTGTGTTCATAACTAGTGTATAATGTGTTTCCTAAACCATGCAGCCACTCTCATCCTAAAACTACATCAGCACGGTCCATGTTCATAACTTGGAATTCAAGGGTCATCGTATGATCTTGAACAGATGTGTCCCATACTTCTTTATCATTCCCAGACATCTGCTCCACCACATACTTGTGAGAGCAGGGAGTCTGTGTAAGCTTCAATTTCTTGACTAGCTTATAGTTCAAGAAATTATGAGTTGCACCATCATCCACTAAAATACGAACACATTGTCCGTTAATAGTGCCATGCATGCGAATCAAATCATGGGGGCCAAAGGTGGGCTGCCACATTGAAGCAGGCACACAACACTTGTGCTTTTCTTCATTTTGAAGAACCTCTACAGCACAATATTTAGGAGATGAATCTAATGTGAGGCGTTGCACCGTGTGCATGGCCTTTCTCTTTGCCTTGCAAAAGAGGACAATCTTTCTTGTTATGGTTCTCCAAAAGACATCTAAAACACAAATTGTGTTTCTTTGCACGCTCAAAATTAGCAGTGCTGAGAGACCCACGTGGAGTATCTCATGATTGGATTTTTTGAAACAAAACCTCGCATGTATGAGACATTATCAATAGGAATGTGACGAAGTCATATAAATACGCATTATTTTACAAATTACAAAGTTTAACGTAAAATATGGTGTCACGTGTGTATTCTTCTCATTGTAAGGATCTAAGCAAGTCCTAAGCACCAGATGCAGGGATTTTATTCCCGTTGTAAGAGCAAAGGATAAATATTCGATCCAGACGCCGAGAACGATTACACTATAAAAATCAGTATCTCATCAGATAATGTTTTTTTTTCACAAATCATGTCTGAGAGAAACTGCTCCCATTGTCCTGAGTTAAATGCCAAAGAGGCTAAGAAGAAAGAGAGTGGTTCCACTGCAAATGCTGGTTCCACTACAAATGTAGCCATTGTTGAGTCTTCTATGAAAGGAGACTGTGATTTTGATGTTAATCCAGAATGGGCTTTTAGTGCAAAGTGCACTTACAATCCTATTGTCCATGATGCATGCATGTCAGTTGTGCTACTGCAAATTCACATGTGTGGTATTTCGACAGTGGTGCTACAAAGCACATTACCTCACATCATGAATTGTTCACCACTCTCGAGTCTGTCCCTCATGGGAATTCAATCACTTGTGCCAACAATGCCTCTTATCCCGTTTAGGGAGTTGGAAAGATTGTGCTTATTGTTGCAAATGGAAGTTACTTCACACTTGTTGATGCATTGATGCACTTTATGTACCTGGGATCAAGAAGAATCTTTTGTCTGTATCCGCACTCGCTAGACTTGGACTTGTAGTCAAATTTGTTCATGACAGATGTACAGCTCATGATCTCTGTATTGGTGATGAAATTGTTGCATCTGGCCTTTTGTGTTGTGGGCTGTATAAACTTACTTTTTACGACAAGTGTGCATAAAATTTTTCAAATGCAGTTCCCGATTCAAGGGCTGTTTCAGATGGAAAATTGTGGCATGCATGTTTTGGGCATCTGAATTTTGCTAGTTTGCTGCGTTTGCAAAAATCTGATATGGTTGCTTTTTTTGCCACCTCTTGAAGCACCTGTCAAACATGTTTCTGAAGGCTGTATTTTGGGTAAAAGGCTGATGATTACTTTAGGCATGCATGGGTATTTCCGCTTAAAGCGAAGTCCGAAGTTTTTATGTGCTTCAAACAATTTCTAGCTATGACTGAAAATGTCTCGAAAAGTACTATGGGCACCCTCCGTGTTCTGATCGAGGGGGGGAGTATATGTCTCATGAATTTACTGCATTTCTGGCTAGTCATGGGATAAAACACCAATCTAGAGTGCCTTATACGCCTCAGCAAAATGGTGTTGCTGAGAGGAAAAACAGGTCATTTGCAGAAATGGCATGATGTATGGTCAAAAGTGAAGCTTTGCCGCATTCTTTTTGTCTTGAGGCCATCATGTGTGCCACTTATGTACTTAACAGGTGTCCTATGAAAGCTTTGTAGTCTATTACTCCATATGAAGCATGTCATGATAGAAAGCCTTCTATTGAGCACATGTGTGTTTTGTTAAGTATGGAGCCTGATTTACCCTTGTAATTTTCTGTGGTAAAAGCGCACATTTGTAAGGCCCCATTATGAGGAGAAGCCATCGTGCGTGAAGGAAAATCACTCACCGGAAACCAAAATTTTGACGGACAAGAATCAGGGGCAACTTTAAAGGCCTTGGGGGCGGAGGCCCCCGAGACTCTTTTTTCGCCGGAATATTATGGCCGGACGGCGGCCGAAAGTGGTCGGAAAACAACCGGTCGGTTGGCCGGTGGCCGGTAGTCAATGGGCGATGGCCGGTGGTCGAAGTCAATGGCCGGTGGTCGAAAGTCAATGGCCGGGGCCGAATTCAAAAGCGGACTTGTCTCTCAAGGGCCCCCACACATGGGCGGATTGGATGGTCCCGATTTGGACTTATCCCACAAGGGCGCTACACATGGCTGTCTCTCATAAGAGAGGGCAGCCCTTTTGGCCTATAAAAGGAGGCCATTTCTACACGAGATTATAGAGTAGAGAGAGAGAGAGAGAGAGAGTATACACGATGGCAAGGCGGGAGCTCCATTAAGGGTACAATCAAGGTGCATACATTGCGTAATAGTAAATTGGATGCACCTTTGTCTAGTCGTACTCGTTCAGGCTCTCGCCATGCATCTTATGCATCAAATTCTTATGCTTTGGTTGTGTCTAGCTTACATGATGTTGAGGAATCTCTGTCTTTTGATGAAGCACAAAATTCAAAACATTGGATGGCTGCCATGCAATAAGAATATGTTGCACTTATAGAAAATGACACATGGACTTTACGTGATTTACCTCCTGGCAAAAGGCCATTGGTATGAAGTGGGTTTACAAGTTGAAACGCAACCCGGATGGTGAGATCGATCGCCATAACGTTCAACTTGTTGCAAAGGGTTATGCACAGCAAAAAGGCATAGATTATGAAGAGACTTTTGCTCCCACTTGTCGTATGACTACTGTGCAGTTTCTATGTGCATTGGTAGCTCATTTTGGTTGGGATGTACATCAATCAGACATTGTTACTGCTTTCTTGAATGGTGACATATTTGAGGAAGTTTATGTAACGCAGCCTCGCGGTTTTATCAAGTAAGGACAAGAGGACAAAGTGTGCAAATGTAACAAGGCTTTGTATGGGTTGAAGCAATCTCCTCATGCTTGGTATGAGAAAGATGACACTCATTTGGTGAAACAAGGCTTTCGTAATAGTCCAACAGAAAGCACATTGTATGTAAAGCATGTGGGTGATGTACTTCTCATTGTGGTTCTTTATGTAAATGATTTGCTGATCACTGGATCAAATGAGAGACATATTGCTGAATTTAAGGCTGATTTGAATGCTAGTTTTTAAGATGAAAGATTTGGGGTTGTTGCATCATTACTTGGGTATACAGTTTAAGCAGTGTGATGGTGGTATTGCCTTGTATTAGAAAAGTTACATAGAAACATTGCTATGTAAGTTTGGACTTGAAGATTGCAAACCTATTGCCACCCCCATGGAAACAGGTTTGAAATTGAGTCTACATGATGCTAGTGATCCTCTTGATGTCACTCTTTACCAAATTGTTATTGGCTGCCTCATTTATGTATGCAACACGAGGACGGATATTCAGTTTGTAGTCTCACAAGTCAGCATATCTATGCATGGCCCATGGTCTAAGCATGCGCAGGCTGTGAAGAGGATTTTCTGCTACCTCAGTGGCACTTTACATCTTGGCGTGTTTTATCCCAAGGGTGGATCATTACCGCCAGACTTACGTGCTTTCTTGGACTCAAATTGGGCTAGCTGTTTTGACACGTGAGTGTCCACAAGTGGTTTTTGTTTCATGCTTGGTAGTTCATGTATATAATGGTCGAGCAAGAAGCTACCTACTGTGGCCACTTCTAGTTGTGAGGCTGAGTACAGGGCAGTATTCACAGCTACGGTTGAGTGTGTATGGCTCAGATGCCTTATGGCTGATTTGGGTGTTGGACAGGACATTGCCAACACTATCTACACTGACAGTCAGAGCGCATTGGTAGTTGCGAGGAACCCAGTTTTTCATGCTCGCACAAAGCACATTGAGGTGCATTACCACTATGTCAGGGAAAGACTCTCAGCAAGAGTGATCAGCTTGGCTTATGTGCGAACACATGACAAACTTGTAGATCTTTTCACAAAGGCATTGTCTCGTGAGAAGCTTGAAGCTTTCTGTAAAGCTTTGGACTTACTCCCCTTTGTGGCTGATCATGTCCTCAGGGCATGGCACTTCCCTTTATCCATGTGCCAGCTCCCGTTCACTACATCACTCCAGGGGGGATTTGTTACCATAGTGGTAGTGATGTGTGTGAACACACTAGGACCGCCGGGGCATTTTTTCCCTCGTCCATTGTATATACGCCCATCAATCTAGGGCTATCTATCTTTCCATTGCACACTAATTAATATACTCTCTGCTGTGTGCCTTGAGCTTCCTTTGTCTTCTCCAAGCTGTGTGTGTTTTCCTGTAACTCTACTTCCAATAAGAGGATCCCAAAGATTTACTTGAGCGGATGTATGTGGAAGCTAAAGCTTTGAAGATTAAAGAAGCTCTAGAAGCTCAAAGAAAAGCAACGGAAGAAGCGGTTGAGCAGGAAAGACAAGCGGAAGCTGCACAACAAAGGAAGTCACATCCTAATCAAGGAGAGATGTCTCCAAGACCCTCTTAACCAACTACGGAACAAGAAGATCAGCCCATGCCAAGTCCAAGGCCTTCACCAACAGATAAATCTAATGAAGGCAACACAGCAAAGGATAAAAAACCTGAGCAACAGGAAGAAGCTAGTTTCGAACAACCCAAGGAAGCTAAAACAGTGGAAGTAGGACCTTCCTCTACAACAGCTCAAGGAGAAATAGTTGAGGCATCCATGAAGCCTCAAGAAGAAGAAGCGATAACACCTGCAAAGCCTCAAGAAGAAGCAGTAGAACCACCTCCATGACCACAAGCAGAAATCACTGCACCAACAAACGAGCCACAAACCAAAACGACAAAAACTTCTAAACAACCCCAAGTAGAACTTGAAGACTGGGAAACCAATGATGAAGTCATCATGCAGGTAAATGACTATGCAAAGCAAATGCAACTGATGTGACAGACAAGATGAGAACAACAGCACTTAGACGAAGTGCCAAGGCTAAAGAGCTGGAACAAGTCATTGATGCTCTACAAGGAAAGCTAGATGACAGAATGAATATCATTGAAGATCTTCAAAGGCACATTAAAGAGCTGAAAAATGAAGCTGAACAACACGAGATTTCCAGGGAGAAACATCTGAAAGAAATGGAAGAGCTGGGAGAGTTCATGACAAAGTTATTTGATGCATGCAAAAGCAAAGATCAACAATTGACAGAAGTAACCAATGAACTTTTAACCACTACTTTGTCAGTAAAAAAGATCCAAGTGTAGCTAGATGTAGCTGATACCTCATTGCAGTACTCCGAGCAATGAATCAATGATCAAGCGGCATTTCTAAGATAGATAAGAGAAACCCCCTTGTAGCCTCAATCAAGGGAACATATGAAGTCTATAAGACTTTAGAAAAGAGGAACAAAGACCTTGAACTTGAGCTAAAGCTAGAACAAACACAAAGATGAGACCTTGCATTGATGCGGGTACAACGAGAAGAGCGATTTCTCAAGGAAATAGAGAGCCAATCAGTTGCTGCTAAGAGAGGAACATACAGAAACTCAGGAGGAGGCAGGAACCTCTGAATAGCCAACCATAGATTTACCATTAGTCTCTTTTGCTAATATGGATACACATTCATCAGAATGGCTAGCAAGAGAATTAGAGTTTCAAGTACCAATCACTAAAGTCGAGCAAATGCCAGTGGTCCAGTTTTCTAAAGTTGAGGAAGATGCACTGAAAGAGCAGATTGTCCAAGAAGCAAATGTTGAATGGAAAGCAGCAATGGACTGGGAGTTGAGAGTTCTCCACTCAATAAATGTAACTCAACTCACTCCCAACCAAATTAGTGCTCAATGGCATCAGCAATCACTGCCCTACACATCAATAAAGGTGGAGCTAATGCAGGTTAGGAAAGACTTTACAAGGATATCAGGCAGAAGGCTCAGATGATATCCACCCCAAATGGAGAAGGACTGGTTAAACAAGAGCTCTAGAGACCTAATTCTGTTCACAAGAGCACCTGTAGCCATACAGAAGGACCCTACATTCTGTCATGTACCAAGGGTAAGGATATGGTAGGCACATGATGCATTGAGAAGAAGAGGCCAAGATGGCTAAATTACCCAAGACTACCAACTCCACAGTAGGGACCAACAACAGAAGAATACATGGTGAAAACCCTAACGGGTGCCATGAACTTCTTCAAGAGCCTCCTTGACCTCTCATGTGCAATGCTTTGTAAAATCTGCAGAATGCTGCTTACATGCATTCAAACATTTCATGAGCTTGAACAAGTCGGTGGACCATGGATGTCTTTTCTAGAAGGCAACAAAGGTCTATGCTACGATTTGAGTGGACAACCTTCAGATGAAGTCCTCTACGGCTTCTGTGCCAGATGTATGTTTCAGCCATCAAGCAGTATGTTGGCATTTGAAGAGACATTCTATACAAGATTCTTCAAATGGCAGACAAAGATATTTGGGCCAGCGATCAGCAACCTCACATCAAGGTTTGTTGGCTATTCAACCATTGAACTTAAAAATAGAGTCACCATGCAAGTTTTTGCAAGTCCCTAACAAAGAAAGACGAATCACATATGAAAAAACCCTACATGCGCTTAAAGACCGCCTTGCCAGCCGTCAATCCGAATACTACTTCAGCCAATGAAGCTGTATCAAGGGACGACAAAGTCGGGGAGGGGGGGAAATGTTGGCAGCAAGCTAACTTGGATAACATTTCTCGGAGCTTTATTGTAAAACACTTATTATTTTGATAAATCGAGAATGTTGTAACTCCTATGTTCCAGATAAACAGTGTAATTGATGAGCCGGGGCTACAAGCTTCCTGATTGTATCAACCTATCTTTAGTTAGAGCTCCCATATTATCAGTTTTGA
Organism: Adiantum capillus-veneris; assembly: GCF_014529385.1. Lineage (NCBI taxonomy): Eukaryota > Viridiplantae > Streptophyta > Polypodiopsida > Polypodiales > Pteridaceae > Adiantum > Adiantum capillus-veneris. The sequence goes on along the minus strand of NC_140931.1, from coordinate 145,715,528 downwards.
CCAAAGAAACCTTCCTAAGGTATAAAAGCCAATTTCTGTACATATTTTGCAAGTTTTTGTATAATAGAACACAGCGTAAGCTAAAGGCGCTCACTTCTCTCCTTCTCGCGCTTCCTACTCCCTCCCGTTGTCACATTGCAGTGTCGTCTCCAGCGTTGCAACCACAGGTAAGAGCTCTACACATTGACGTAAACAACTCATGGTAATCCATATCGTTTGGCGTCCTTGACCAGCGGTCTAATTTCATCATAAGTAGGAATTTAAGCTAGAAAATCTTAAAATAAGTATAGGCGGGGTATTGGGACATCATTGCTAAGCATTTAGATGCATTCTGGGTTGAAAACAGCTAGGTCAAAAACTCATTGATGTTAATAATCGTGATTTTTGCACTTGACCTAAAGTGAGATTTGAAACCATAAGCATGTGTGCTTAGGTCTTATACGGTTATGATTTGTTTGCTAATTAGTGACTAGATTTTGGTGATTTGGATCATTTGAGTGTAGCTTGAGTTAGATGCAAGTTGTTTTTTGTTTTCTAAGATATTGACAACCTCTTGTAGCCTCTATGTACTAGTCGAGTCAGCTGCGTCCCATGGATTGACAATTATGTTCGTGGTTCTCGCTATGTCTGCAATAAGCTAGGAGTGAGGTTAGAAACCCGTCCGACACTCAACAACTTCAAGTGTATCATTGTTGTTCCAAAACGACTAGACCAAAGAGGGTTGGTGACAATGGACATCCTTGGTTAATCCCAATAGTTCTTGCAAAAAAATCTAAAATTCCTCTTATTCTTCTCCAAAAATGGTTACGTGGAATCATATCAAAGGCTTTCTTGAAGTCTAAAAAGAAACAATACAATTGCTTGCCTTTTAACCAACTTTCCTCCATGAGAACACTATGAGTGACAAGATGGTCAATGGTGCTATGATATTGACAGAAACCCAATTGTCCTTTTGCTTGCTTGCCATCCTTTAAGTCCAATCACTCAATTTTATCTCCATTCTGCATCCAAATTTTTTTGCTATAAGAGACCCAATCATTATAATCTATTAGTTATTTACATTCTTTATATCCCCTCCTTTATGCAAAGGCTTGACCCACTTAACACTCCAATTACAAGGCATACCATGTTGAAGTGCAAGGTTGAACATATCACACATCCAATTATGTGACAAATTTCCCGTCCATTTAATCATTTTTGGCTTGATACCTTGAAGATCTCCTGCTTCGTTGAGTGGCCAAATTTTCAAGCCCGCCGTACAATCCTCAATACCAAAAAATGAGAGCCCACTCGGGGGTTCATCGTTCAGTACCCTCGTATATAACTGTTGGAATTAGGGTTGCAGTGAACACACACAGCTTGGAGAAGATGAAGGAAGCTCAAGGAACACAATAGAGAGTGTGTTACTTGGTGTGCAATGGAAAGATAGATAGCCCTAGACTGATGCGAGCATGAATAACTAGGTTCCTTGCAACTGCCAATGCGCTCTGACTGTCACTGTAGATAGTGTTGGCAGTGTCCTATCCAACACCCAAATAATCCATAAGGCATCTGAGCCATACACACTCAACCATAGCTGTGAAGACAGCCCTGTACTCAACTGACAACTCGAAGTGGCCACAGTAGGTTGCTTCTTGCTCAACCATGATATACATGAACTTCCAAGCATGAAGCAAAAACCACTTGTGGACACTCGCGTGTCAAAACAACCAGCCCAATCTGAGTCCGAAAAAGCATGTAAATCTGGCAGCAATGATCTCCCCTTGGATGAAACAAGCCAAGATGTAAAGTGCCACTACGGTAGCAAAAAGTACTCTTGACAGTGTGCCAATGCTTAGACATGGGCTATGCATAAATCTGCTGACCTATGAGACTCCAAACAAAATATATAGCCTCGTGTTGCATACATAAATGAGCCAGCCAATAATAGTTATGTAAAGAGTGACATCAGCAGGATAGCCAGCATCATGTAGACTCAACGTCAAACCTGTAGACTCAACTTCAAACCTGTTTCTATGTAACTTTTCTGACACAAGGCAATACCACCATCACACTGCTTAAACTGTATGCCCAAATAATGATGCAACAACCCCAAATCTTTCATCTTGCAAGTAGCATTCAAATCAGCCTTAACTTTAGCCATATGTCTCTCATTTGGTCCAGTGATCAGAGAATCATCTACATAAAGAACCACAATGAGAAGTACATCACCCTCACGCTTTACATACAATGTGCTTTCTGTTGGATTGTTATGTAATCCTTGTTTGACCAAATTAGTGTGAGATTTTTCATACAAAGCACAAGGGGATTGCTTCAACCCATACAAATCCTTGTTACATTTTCACACTTTGTCCTCTTGTCCTTTCTTGACAAGACCGCGAGGCGTTACATAAACTTCCTCAAATATGTCACCATTAAGAAAGCAATAACAATGTCTGATTGATGTACATCCCAACAAAAATGAGCTGCCAATGCACATAGAAAACGCACAGTAGTCATACGTCTTGCATTTCAACTTGTAAACCCACTTTGTACCAATGGCCTTTTTTCCAGGAGGCAAATCACATAAAGTACATGTGTCATTTTCTATAAGTGCATCATATTCTGATCGCATGGCAGCCATCCAATTTATTGAATTCTGTGCTTCATCAAAAGACAGAAGCTCCTCAACATCATGTAAGCTAGACATAGCCAAAGCATAACAATTTGATGCATAAGATGCATGGTGAGAGCCTGAACGAGTACGACTAGACAAAGGTGCATCCAAATTACTGTCACGCAAAGTGTGCACGAGCCATTTGGGATACCTCTAGCTTGCTCATTTTCAGCCCTTTCCTCATCAAGTACATCATGTACATCTGCATCAGTAATCTGTAACATTTTTAGAAACCCCCATAGGTTGTACATTTGCCTCATTGGAACTTACATTCATATTTCCACCACTGAAAAGAGGCAACAAAGTGTCATAAATGTCATGTGATCTTACATTACTGTCTCTAGTACATGATAGCAAGGGTTGAACATAATCTTCCACAAACACTACATCCCGTGAAACCAGAATACGTTCTGTTTGCGAATGATACAACCTGTAACCTTTGCTTTCAGCACTATAACCAACATAAATACATTTGATAGCCTTATCATCCAATTTTCTGCACTGTGTTTGTGGTACCAAAGCATATGCCAAACAACCAAAAACGTGCATGTGCTCAATAAAAGGCTTTCTATCATGCCATGCTTCATATGGAGTACTAGACTGCAAAGCTTTCGTAGGACACCTTTTTAGTACATAAGTGGTACAAATGATGGCCTCAAGACAAAATAATGCGGCAAAGCTTGACTTTTGACCATACATCGCGCCATTTCCGTAAGTGACATGTTTTTCCTCTCAACAACACCATTTTGTTGAGGTGTATAAGGCACTGTACATTGGTGTTTTATCCCAACCAGCTAGAAATGCATTGAATTCCTAAGACATATACTCCCCCCCTCATCAGAACGGAGGGTGCCCATAGTACATTTCGAGACATTTTCAGCCATAGCCAGAAATTGTTTGAAGCACATAAAAACTTTGGACTTTGCTTTAAGCAGAAATACCCATGCATGCCTAGAGTAATCATTGAAGGTTCCACGGGAAGCGTGTGGGAGTGCAAGTGCGAGATCAAGAGAGAGAGAGAGAGAGAGAGAGAGAGAGAGAGAGAGAGAGAGAGAGAGAGAGAGAGAGAGAGAGAGAGAGAGAGAGAGAGAGAGAGAGAGAGAGAGAGAGAGAGAGAGACTTGCTTTGGGTGGAGCGCACATCAAAGTTATCTTGTTGCAGCTCCTTATCTGTTGTATTAAAGAATAAGTGTATACATGGTTAAGTTAGTAGATGGGTTAGTAGTAAGTGGGATGTCCGGCTTGTTGGCCTGGAGCCCAACAAACTCCCACTTGCAGGCCAACGCAGCCCAACTGACCTGGTATGTACAACCGTGAAGCAATCGAGTGGCTTCAAACTATACCCATCAACTCACTGCAATGTGTAAACCGCTCCAAAGCTAGGCCTTTTGTCAAAGCATCTGCTGGGTTGTCATCCGTGTGTACCTTGACCAAATCAATGAGCTCGTTGCCCAAGAAATCTCTCACGAGATGATACCTGACTTCAATGTGTTTCGATTTGGAGTGAAACACAGGATTCCTTGCCAATGCAAGAGCACTCTGACTATCACAATATAGCCAAGATTTTTGACCAAGCGAGATAACCATACAGCCTCTTTACTTGCATCCGACAATGCAACGTACTCTGCTTCCGTAGTGGAAGATGGCGTACAATCTTGAAGACATGACCTCCAAGATATTGCTGCTCCAGCACAAATCTGAAGACGTAGCCAGATGTTGATCTTCTATTATTGACACAACCCGCATAGTCTGCATCTGCATAACCCACGATGGATGCATCACTGTTCTTGAAGCGTAAACACCTGCCGACCGTACCTTTGAGGTACCTAAGAATGTGCTTCGCTGCTTCCCAATGCTTGGTGCTAGGATTTGCCATATATCGGCTCACTACTCCCACTGCAAAAGCAATGTCTGTCTTGTGGCCACCATAGCATACATGAGACTGCCCACTGCCGAAGAATATGGTACCTTAGTAATTTCAGCTCGTTCAGCATCATATTTGGGTGCATCTTCCTTGCTGAGTTTCAAGAATGCCTGCATTGGGGTACTCAATGCTTTCCCCCCCTGCATATATGAAACGCTGCAAACCTTTCTCAATGTATGTTTCCTGAGATAACTCAAGATTTGCGATCTCTTCTGATTCCCATGCCAAGAAAGTGTGTAGCATCCCCCAAATCTTTCATTGCAAAATTATTGCTAAGTGTTTTCTTCATGTTGGCAATTTTCGCAATGGATTTCCCAGCTATAAGCATGTCATCAACATACAAAACTAGAATGATCATCGAGCCATCATCTAGCTTTCTTGTGTACAAGCAGTGATCCTCTTCGCTACTTTTATATCCTTGAGCCCTCGTACATGCATCAAATTTACGATACCACTGCCTTGAACCGTGCTTTAAGCCATAAAGTGCCTTTTTGAGCTTACATACTAGCTCCTCACGAGATGCGTTCTCTTGAACAAACCCTTCAGGCTGCTGCATGTAAACATCCTCATCGAGATCCCCGTGAAGAAATGTTGTCTTCACATCCATTTGGACAAGTTCCATGTCCTCAATCACTACAAGACCAAGTACGGTTCTAAGCATTGTCATCTTGACCACAGGAGAGAAGATTTCATCAAAATCAACTCCCTTTTGCTATTTGAACCCTTTGGCTACAAGTCTAGCCTTGTACTTTGGATTTGGATCACCTGAGGTAAATTTCTTCTTGTAAACCCATTTTCAAGGTAAAGCTTTTGCATCATTTGGCAATTCTACCAAGTCCCATGTGTCATTAGCCAGAATCGAGTTATACTCAGATTCCATAGCCTGCTCCCACTTCACCACATCATCCGTCATCATGGCTTCTTGGTAGCAGCTTTGCTCACCACAATCAATTAACATGATGTAATCAAGACCTGGCTTGAAACGCGTAGGTGGACGAGAGACTCTAGTAGACCGTCTCACTCCTTGACCATTGCTATCCGCTCCCTCTGGAGCAGTGCTAGTGGAAGGTACATCACTAGCCCGCTGAGTTGATTTCACCGGTCTCTGAGGCAACATCCTCAAAAGTGACTCTCCGAATCTCTATTCCCTTGATAGGTTGTTTATGCATCTTCGACTCATTGAAGATCACATCTGAACTACGGATGACTCTACGGGATTCCGGGTGCTAGAAACGATATCCTATCTCTCCATCTGCACCATATCCAATGAAAATACATTTGTGTGACTTTGTCTCTAACTTTTTGGCGAAGTTGTTTAGACACATCAGCATAAGCTTCACAACCAAAAACACGCAGATGGTCATAGTGGGGCTTATGTTTAGACCATAACTCTTCTGGAATCTCATAATTCAATGGCGAACTAGGCAAACGATTTATAATGTGCACTGTGGTCAAGACGGCTTCTGCCCAAAAGCCTTGTGTGAGATTTTCCCTAGAAAGCATGGCTGTGACTCCTTCTTGAATCGTACGATTCATGCGCTCAGCAACTCCATTCTGAGCTGGTGTGTATGGTGCAGTAAACTGCCTTTTAATCCCCCTTTTAGCACAGAAATTGTCAAACTCCTTGGAGACATACTCTCCACCGTTGTCAGTCTGCAACCTCTTGAGTTTCTTTCCAGACTGATTCTCAACGAGTGGTAAACAAAATTGGAACACAGGAAGAACTTGATCCTTATGTTTCAAAGGATATGCCCACACCTTTCGAGTAGAGTCATCTATGAATGTCCCCCTAGAGATTTGGTTTACATAGGACCACAAACATTACTATGCACTAAATCTAGAGGTTCAGCTCGCTTTTGATGCAATGGTAAGTGCACGGACCTAGTCTGTTTGCCATAGATACATTGCTCACAAACAGAAAAGTCAACATAAGACGAGATAGGTAAGTAGCCAAAACGAGTCAGAGTTCTCATTCCTTTTGCTAAGTATAGAGCCTGATTTACCCTTGTAATTTTTTGTGGTAAAATCGCACATTTGCAAGGCCCCCATTATCAGGAGAAGCCATCATGAGTGAAGGAAAATCACTCAGCGGAAACAAAAATTTTCACGGCCAAAAATCAGTGGCCGGAAAGTGGTCGAAAAATGACCGGTCGGTTGGCAATAGTCAATGGCCGGTGGCCCCGGTGGTCGGAAGTCAATGGCCGATGGCCGGTGACCGAATTCAAAAGCGGATTTGTCTACACAAGGGCGGCCACACATGGGCGGATTGGAGGGTCCGATTTGGACTTATTCACACAAGGGCGGCTACACATGGCTTCCTCTCATGAGAGAAGGCAGCCCTTTTGGCCTATAAAAGGGGGCCATTTCTACACACATTTCATAGTGTGAAGTTGATGCAACAAGGTGACTGTGAGGTGGTGAGAGTGAAGCAAGGTGGTAGCTCCATTAAGGGTATAATCCGTTTGTAAACTACTTCTTGTTTTGAAGTACTAAAGACATTGAGTGGCTGCTTTCCCGTGGACGTAGCCAACATTGGGTGAACCACGTATATCGTGTGTACTCTCTCTCTCTCTCTCTCTCTCTCTAGCTCTATAATCTCGTGTATGTAAATCTGTCTCTCTCCATTAAGTGATCTACTCAATTATCTATTTAGCTACGTCTTATTTCCTAACAAGTGGTATCAGAGCAAGGTTTGCTCGTAGCTAAATTATCTCAAGGAAAGGATTCCTTGAATTGAGTGGGAGTTATGGTGGAGGAAGGGAAGCTCAATATTGAGAAGTTCAACGGCAAAAACTACCAACATTGGAAGATGCAGATTGAAGACTATCTCTACCAGAAGGACCTCTATTTGCCACTAGGCAGTCTTGCAAAGAAGCCCGCAACGATGGCAGATGAAGCATGGATTGTCCTTGATCAAAAGGCCCTGGGAACAATCCGGTTAAGCTTGGCGTCAACGGTGGCCTTCAATGTTTCGGAGAAGAAGACCACGGAGGACTTGATGAATTCACTTGACGACTTCTACGAGAAACCATCGACATCCAATAAGGTATTTCGAAGCGCTTGTTAAATCTAAAGATGGCAGAGAATGGTTCAGTTGCAAAACACCTAAATGACTTTAACACAAACATAAGTCAACTTTGATCGGTGAAAATAAATTTCAATGACGAAGTGCGAGCTCTCCTTATACTATCATCCCTACCGGATAGTTGGGACAGCCTTGTGATGGCTGTAAGTAATTCTATTTCTATTCTGGCACAAATACTCTTAAGTTTGATGATGTTGTGGGTGTTATCCTAAGCGAGGAAATACGAAGGAGAAGCACAGGAGAATCATCGAGTGCTGCACTATCAGTGGAAACAAGAGGAAGGCCTAAGGAAAGGTTCAAAAACCAAAAGGGTCGTGATCGCTCAAGGATGAGTAAGTCACGCACAGAGTCAGTTCTTGAATGTTGGAACTCCGACAAGAAGGGCCACGTCAAGAAGGATTGTTGGTCCAAGAAGAAGAAGGAGACAGAGTCTCAAGACAACAAGCCAACATCGAAGGCCAATGTGGCAGGTAAAGTAGAGCAAGATGCTCTAATTCTCTCATTAGACAATGTGTCTAATTCCTGGATAGTAGATTCCAGGGATTCATTCCATGCGACACCACACAAGCAACATTTCCAAGACTACACCAAAGGTAATTTTGGGTATGTATACTTGGGAGATGATGAAGCTTGTGAGATTGTCGACAAAGGTACAGTTTCTGCCAAACTACTAACGAAAATGAATGGAAGCTTAAAGATGTTAGGCATGTTCCTTCTCTTCGCAAAAATTTGATCTCTACAGGACAATTGGACGATGAAGGTCACAACATTGCATTCGGAAACAAACGGTGGAGGATCTCAAAGGGATCTTTGGTGGTTGCCAAGGGAGAAAAAGTCGGTACCTTTACTTGTGTACTGTTAGCACGCAACCTTCAGCTTGTGCAGCAACTATAGAAGTTGACAGTGCGGTGTGGCACTACCGACTTGGGCATATGAGTGCCAAAGGAATGCAAATCCTTCAAACAAAGAAGCTTCTACCAGGTTTGAAAGAAGTGGACTTAGAGTTCTGTGAAGATTGTGTTTATGGTAAACAAAAGAGGGTAAAATTTCAAAAATCAGGAAATGAAAGAAAAAATAAAAAACTTGAGTTCATTCTGATGTTTGGGGTCCTACAAGTACACCATCACTTGGTGGCTCATTGTACTATGTAACATTCATAGACGATGCGACTAGAAAATCATGGGTTTATGTCATAAAGAATAAGTCCGATGTATTTTTCAATTTCAAAGGTGGAAAGCCTTTGTGGAGAATGAAACGGGTACCAAGGTTAAATGCCTCAGATCCGACAATTGCAGGTGAATATTGCAGCCAAGCTTTTGAAAGCTTTTGTGCTAGCAATGGAATTCGGAGGCAAAGGACAACCCCAAGGACACCTCAACAAAATGGGATTTCGAAAAGGATGAACAGGACAATCATGGAGCGAGCACGAAGCATGCGGCTACATGCTGGTCTACCGCTTGAGCTTTGGGCGGAAGCTATAAGTACGTCTGTGTACTTAATCAATCGGTCACCCTCAACGGCATTGGATGGGGGAGTTCCAGAAGAGGCATGGACAGGTAAACCGGTGAATTATGCATTCCTCAAAGTGTTTGGGTGTGAGGCTTTCATGCACATAGATAGAAGCCTAAGATCAAAGCTAAATGCAAAGTCCAAAAAGTGTTTCTTCATTGGCTATGGAGAAGGTGACTTTGGGTATCGCCTATGGAATCCTGAAGATGGTAAAATCTTAAGGAGTAGAGATGTAATTTTAACAAACAAAATATGTACAAAGATTACTTGGAAAGAAAACAAACAAAAGAAACAGGTGATGAGTACATGGAGCTTGAGGACGGTGAAGACTCAAGGACTGTAAACGGTGACAATGTGCAACAACGTCAACCAAATGAGGAGCCTTAACCTATTCCCCGAAGATCTACAAGAGCAAGTAGACCTCCAGAAAGGTTTGTTCCTTCCTTCAACCATCTCTTGATCTCAGATTCCGGAGAGCCGGAATCATACGAAGAAGCTATGCAACATGAATCCAAAGAAGAATGGACGAAGAGCATGCAAGTGGAGATGGACTCACTACATCGCAACCAAACATGGGAGTTGGTTGAGTTGCCTAAAGGTAAGCGGGCACTTCAAAACAAATGGGTGTACAAGCTGAAGGAAGAAGAAGGTTGGAAGAAAAGGTACAAGTCTAGGCTTGTGGTAAAAGGTTTTTCTCAAAAGAAAGGTATTGACTTCAATGAAATATTTTCTCCTGTTGTAAAAATGAACTCAATTAGGCTTGTCTTAAGCCTTGTGGCTACTCATGATCTAAATCTCGAGCAAATGGATGTAAATACGGCATTCCCTCACGGTGACTTAGAGGAGGAAATCTACATGCTTCAACCAAAGGGGTATGAAGTAAAAGGTAAGGAAAAAATGGTTTGCAGATTAAAGAAGAGCTTGTATGGTTTAAAGCAAGCATCAAGACAATGGTACTTGAAGTTTGATCGATGGATGTTGGATCATGGACTCACAAGATGCAACTCGGATCACTGCGTCTACACGAAGAATTTAAGAGATGGGAAATTCATCATCCTAATGTTGTATGTTGATGACATGTTGATTGCAAGTGCTAACATGCAGGACATCAAAGACCTAAACGAGGAGCTGTCTAAATCTTTTTCAATGAAAGATTTAGGTGCTGCAAAGAGGATATTTGGTATGAAAATATCAAGGGACATGACGAAGAAGACAATAAAGCTATCTCAAGAAGATTACATCAAGAAGGTACTAGAAAGGTTTGCAATGCAAAATGAAAAACCAGTTCTACACCTTTGGTTGGTCACTTCAAACTAACGAAGGATATGTGTCCAAAGATACAAGAGGAGGTAGCCTATATGTCTAAAGTTCCATATGCTACAGCGGTAGGCTCTGTAATGTATGCTATGGTCTGGACAAGGCCAGACATTGCACATGTAGTGGGAGTTGTGAGTAGGTTCATGGACAACCCATGTAAAGAGCATTGGCAATCTGTGAAGTGGATACTTAGGTATCTAAAAGGGACAACAACAAATGCTTTGTATTTTGGAGGAGCTGATATTTTTCTAGAAGGGTATGCTGATGCAGATATGGCAGGTGACAAAGATACTCGAAGGAGCACTACCGGCTATGTGTTCACGGTTGGAGGCACAGCAGTAAGTTGGGCTTCAAAGCTACAAAAGTGGTTTCACTTTCTACCACGGAAGCAGAGTATGTAGCAATGACGGAGGCAAGCAAAGAAATTCTGTGGCTTTATAGATTCTTAGAAGAGCTTGGATTCAAACAAGACAATTGTGTCTTGTACAGTGATAGCCAAAGCGCTATCCATCTTGCGAAGAACTCAGCCTTTCATTCAAGGACAAAGAAAATTGAGGTGAGATATCACTTCATACGCACTCTTTTGGAAAAGGGACAGCTAAAGCTAGGAAAGGTGCATACAAGTGAAAATCCTGCAGACATGTTTAAAGGTGGTCAACAAGGAGAAGTTGAGCTTTTGCTCATCTTCAATCGGCATTCAAGCATAAGAAGCCAGAATGGAAAGCAGTCACAGGTTTGGTTTGGAGATCAGTCTCCAAGTGGGAGATTGTTAAGTATGGAGCCTGATTTACCCTTGTAATTTTCTTTGGTAAAAGCGCACATTTGTAAGGCCCTCATTATGAGGAGAAGCCATCGTGTGTGAAGGAAAATAACTCGCCGAAAACCAAAATTTTCACGGCCAAAAATCAGAGGCCTCGGGGGCGGAAGCCCCAGAGGCTTTTTTTCCCTCGCCGAAATATTCCTTTTCATCGGAATATTATGGCCGGATGGTGGCCCGAAAGTGGTCCGAAAACCACCGGTCGGTTGGCCGGAAGTCAATGGCCGGTGACCGGTGGCCGAATTCAAAAGCGGTTTTGTCTACACAAGGGTGGCCACACCTCGGCGGATTGGAGGGTCTGATTTGGACTTATTCACATAAGGGCGGCTACACATGACTGCCTCTCATGAGATAAGGCAGCCCTTTTGGCCTATAAAAGGAGGCCATTTCTACACACATTTCAGAGTGTGAAGTTGATGCAACAAGGTGAGTGTGAGGTGGTGAGAGTGAAGCAAGGCGGGAGCTCCATTAAGGGTATAATCCCTTTGTAAATTAATTCTTGTTTTGAAGTACTAAAGCCATTGAGTGGCTGCTTTCCCGTGTGGACGTAGCCCACATTCGGTGAACCACGTATATCGTGTGTACTCTCTCTCTCTCTCTCTACTCTATAATCTCGTGTATGTAAATCTGTCTCTCTCCATTAAGTAATCTACTCAATTATCTATTTAGCTACGTCTTATTTCCTAACACCTTTTTGGCTAATATGACCTAGACGGCAATGCCACAACTCAGTAGACGGCAGCTTGGCTATAGATATGTAATCATGACCAACATTTGACACATGCATGGAATACAAAGTACCATGCTTCTGTCCTCTGAGTACAACAAGATTACCTTTGCATACTATCCACGAACCATTGCCAAATGTGGTGTTGTAGCCCAAATCATCAAGCTGACCAATAGAAATTAAGCTTTTAGTCAACTTGGGCACATGTCTGACATTACATAAAGTAAAGTGCGTGCCATTCCTTAGATGCAATTGACGTTTCTGACACCCTCAATGTCTAGTTCATAAGCATCACCAAGTCTCACTTTTCCACAAGAGTGAGAATAAGTAGAGAACCACTCTCTATGTGGTGTCACATGGAAACTTGCACCAGAATCTACTATCCAATTCTGTGCATACTGCGCATTTTCTGTAACAAGAGTCTCGACAGGTAGATCTACTGTGAAGACCAATACGTCAGAGGTAAGTGGCATAACAACCGCTGGAAGAGTCTCTACGATAGGAGCATTTGAGGACTCTAGCACATTGATCTCCTCTAACTTTGCTTTGCCCTTGTTTGAATCATCAGACTTAGAAGTTTCACCGAATTGTTTATCCTTCTTGCTTTGCTGCAATTTCTTGCAATCCTTCTTCACATGCCCTTTTTTATGGTAGTGATAGCACTTGACATTACGCATAGAATTCCAAGACTTACTGTGTGCCCCCACGTTCCTTGCTTTTGGCACGACTTTGAGTGCGACCCTTCTGTCTATCACTAGGAACGTACGCATCACCATCCTTCTTACCTTCGAGATATTTCTTTCGAATCTCCTCGGTAAACAGACTCCCAAGGACGTCATTGTACACTAGATCGGTACCAGGTGCTGAGTTGCTAATCGCAATACAGAACGTATCCCAAGAAGAGGTGAACTGCATAGCAAGAATATGCATTTGATTTCCTTATCGAAGACCAACCGTGAGTGGTCAACTGAGTAAAAATGATATTGAACTCATTAATGTGAGTAGAAATAGTTCCCTCTTCCTTCATACAAAGGTCAAATAGCTTCTTCATCAAGAAAACCTTATTAGTGGCACTTTTGTTCTCATAACTCGAACACAACTTATCCCATACATCTCTAGTAGTCCTTTCTCCAACTATAGTAAAGTACACAGATTTGGCCAAATGCAAACGGAGGGTAGATTTGGCCTTAGCATCAAATTTCTCTCACTCAACTGTGTACTCGCCCTCTAGGCGCTCCATGATAGGATCCAACTGGCCTTTTTGTATAAGAACATCTTGAATCTGCTCTTTCCAGATAGCAAAATTCGTCCCATCAAATTTCCGGATATTGTAAATATCCTTTTCACCACTTGTTGACATGGATGCAAGCTAAAGATAATATGGTGATAAAAACTTGTAAATCCTGGAAAAATTCAACAAAGTTTCCCCAGAAAAACTGACAGTATCTCAATCCAAAAGTATCACAAGAGATCAGTGACGCATCAAAAGTAATGCTCTCAAAGCATAAGATAGCCGCATCAACCACTAACTGTGCATAAAAAGTCAAAAGCTCACCCAAGACTGCCAACACGGCGTAATGCACCTAGACCTCTCTGTACATGTCCTATGGCGAGGCCACGAAAAGGGGTACTCCAACAACCTGTATCACCGAAAGGATCTCAACATTCGAGAATCCCCTATCTCAAGAAAACCCCAGGCCATCGACTCTCACAAAAGGTTATGCAGACAAGAAACCAGCCCAGTCTCAGAAAGGGCCTCCGAACCGAGTCTCAGAAACGTTCGGGACTGCCAGAAACAAGCCAAATTGGATCCTGAAAAGGTACATATGGTAGTTTTCTCAACTCAACGTACATCCACTGTCAACAATATTGCAGGGTGCAGTATACGCGCACAAACAGGCACCAAACAAAATGTGCAAGCAGTAAACAAATCCATGTGGGGAGTAAAACCACTCTCAAAAGAGATCAAGCACTATCAAAAGTGCCAAAATAACGCATATCCGCATCAAATACTCCCACTGAGATCTATGATGATGCTAAACACTGCAACCTGTAAGAAACCTGGATATCCTGTATGTATGCAAGAACCGAGGAGATGGATGCCTGAAAAACCCGAGACAATGTCAATGCCGAAAAGTGCTCCTAATCAACCCATAAACACCATCTCAATAGCACATAATAGCCATAAAACGTCTATATACCATCCCAAATAGTCTTTGAACAACCTGCACCTGTGTTCAGTACCTGTACCTGTTGTATCAAAAGTGGAGTTGAAAAATACAACTCCTGAATGGTACCTCTAATGAAGCTTTCAACTGCACAAACAACTTTGAAAGGGCGGTAAAATAGCAGGACACCTGCTGGAAATGCTCTCGGAATGCTAAAGTTGCCGATGCCGAAATCGGAATACTGTTTTCACTTTTGAAAGTGCGCGCACACGGACGTGAAAACGGCAATCACAAACCCTACTCTGATACCAGTTGAAGGTGTCCCGAGAAGCGTGTGCGAGTGCAAGTGCGAGAGCACAGAGAGAGAGAGAGAGAGAGAGAGAGAGAGAGAGAGAGAGAGAGAGAGAGAGAGAGAGAGAGAGAGAGAGAGAGAGAGAGAGAGAGAGAGAGAGAGAGAGAGAGAGAGAGAGAGATTTGCTTTGGGTGGAGTGCACACAGCAACGTTATCCTGTTGGAGCTCCTTATTCTGCTGTATTAAATAATAAGTGTATACATGGTTAAGTTAGTAGATGGGATAGTAGTAAGTGGGATGTCCGGCCAGCTGGCCTTAATCCCAACAATCATCAACGAAAGTCACAAAGTAAAGGTAATTGCCCAAGGACGGAGTTTGCATGGACCCACAAACATCACTATGCACAAGCTACAACCTACATGTGTCCCGAACTGAACGATCCTTTGGAAACTTAGAACGCTGCATCTTACCCAAAATACAGCCTTCACAAACCATATCAGATTTCTGCAAACGCAGAAAACTTGCAAAATTTAGATGACCAAAACATGCATGCCAATGTTTTGCATCTGAAATAGCCCTTGAATCTGCAACTGCATTTGCACAATTTTATCCACACTTCTCATACAAAGTGAGCTTATACAACCCACGGCACAAAAGCCCAGATGCAACGATTTCATGACCAAAACTCAGATCATGAACTGTACACCTATCATCTACAAATTTGACTACAAGTCCAAGTCTAGCAAGTGCAAATACAAACAAAAGATTCTTCTTGATCCCAGGTAGATAAACAAGTGTGAAAGAGCTGCCATTAGCAGGAGTAAGCACAATATTTCCAACTTCCTGAACCGGATAAGAGGCATTGTTGGCACAAGTGACTGAATACCCATGAGGGACAGACTCGAGAGAGGTGAACAATTCACGAGGTGAGGTAATGTGCTTTGTAGCACCACTATTGAAATACCACACATGTGAATCTACAGCAACTGACATGCACGCATCATGGATAGTAGGATTTTAAGTACACTCTGCACTAAAAGCCCATTCTACATCAACATCAGCATTACAGTCTCCTTTTACAGAAGACTCAACAATGGCTGCATTTGTAGTGGAACCAACATTTACAATGGAACCACCCTCGTTTTTCTTAGCCTCTTTGGCCTTTAACTTAGGACACTGCTTGATCAAGTGATCATTAGCTTTACAATAATGGCAACGCGTCTTCTTTTTGCCCTTATCACCAAAATTGCCAGACGATGTGCTGCCAGAAGAAGCATTGGGAAGAGAAGTTTTGCCACTCGCAGCAGAACCATAGGAAGTGGCTGCATTACTGTTACCACCCTTTCTTCGAGAAGTAATAAAAGCCTATTCAGCTGGACGTTGTCTAGTCCTGTTTTTTTTTGGAAAGGGACTCTTGCAACAGCAATGTGCATAATGCATCAAACTTGACAATTTCTGGATTTCCTTGGGTCATAAGTCTCCAAGTACTATCAAAAGTCTGGTAAGAATCTGGTAAGGCATCAAGAATAGTCTGCACAAGGGAACTGTCTGAAATGACTTCACCTGCAGAAATAAGTTGCTCATTGATATCCTTGACACTAGAAATGAAAGTTTCCATATCATCTTCCTCATGCATAATCTTCGACTCCAACTATTTACGCAGCAAAGCAATTTTAGCCTCATTGCCACTTGCATAAAGATCAGCCAAAATATCTGAACCCTGTTTTGCATAGTTTGTTGAATGCATGTGAGGAACACTGGTGCGCTTCATAGACAACGCAATCAATGTATGAGCCTGCGCATCCTTTATATCCCAATGATCTTGTTCTGTCGTAGGCAAAACAACTCTAATAGCAACAATCCTGTTGCTGCAAGACCTGCAACATCCTCAACATCGCCTACATCCTCAAAACAACAACGTACATCAATGCCCTGCACAATATTCCAGACGCCTTTGACACAAAAACGTGTTGCATCATATAAGCCCACATAGGGTAATTGTCCCCATCCAACCTGTCCTCAACAACAAACATCTTGAAGACATGTGTGTTGTAGTCAGCCATGGTAAGTGCTGCACCTGATGTGAAAACTACCCAAAAATAGGAGAAACAGAGCGGGAACAACACGCTATATAGCACAAACCGTAGAAGACTATAAGGCACCTGTTATGCAGAAAACGGCACTGACAGAAATTTTACACAAAATGACAAAATTGCCTCTGCAGACCTACCTGTAGTGGAAACGAAGGCCAAAATGAGCCCGAATCAGACCTCCAAGCGCTCGCCAAACCTCACTGTAATCGGAGAGATTGAGTAGGCGTGTGTTGGAGCAGCTGGTGACACACAGCTTGGATAAGACGAAGAAAGCTCAAGGCACACAATAGAGAGTGTGTTACTTGGTGTGCAATAAAAAGAGAGATAGCCCTAGAGTGATGGGCGTATATACAAAGCACGGGGGAAAAGACTTCCTAAAGAGGGAAAAAATGCCACGGCGGTCCTACTGTGTTCACACGCATCAGTACCACATGTTTATGGTAACAATAACGTGCGTTCGCAGGGTATTAAAAAAACCCCTCTTTTAACATGTCTGAATGAATAAAATGAACCCTTATTTTAGGATTTTTTTCCAAAATAGAATATAAAAACCCCTTATTTTACTGTATCTCTGTTAAATTGCCTAAAATTCTTGAATTTTAAAATCCTTCCTTTTGAACTCACGTTATACATTAACATGATTACATAGTGCACTCTCCGAGAGACTACATGAGAGTGAACCATAAAATGACATATTTTTAGCATTTGGTTGCTCATGTAGTTACCTACAATGTCTGTACATATCCATAAGACTCAAGATACAAAAAATTTCAACACGCTTTCCCTTCAAGTTTCTCTAAAATGTTCCACATGCACGTGCCTTTCTTGGACTTGAAACTTGACGCTTGAATTCCCATGTCCTTTTATTTTAAATCAATGCCTTGTATGCATGAAAATGAATTTGATAATTATCTTTGTTCCTAGTTTCATCTAGCTTTATCAATGAATTTTGAGCATCTTCACACTCTTTATCAAACCACTTTTGTGTGATTTACCTTTGTTGATACCATGGGCAAAGAATTTTATGCTTAGTTGTTACTCCACATGGTAATGTAGCATAAAGCTCTTTATGTGTTACATGCTGACTTTGGAGAGTAGCATCTAGTCAATCACAATATTCCATTGTCCATGACTCCCTTGAAGTGTATGGCATATCAAATTGTTGTGTATCATGTTCCAGTGTTTTTGTGCGGACACTCATATCCCCAAAGACAATAACATCAACTTTGTCTTTTAAATAAGCAATGTCCTCCTCTAAATCAACAAATGGCTAATCTCTATCCATGCAAGCATAAAAGGGGAATCACAATGAGGAATGTAGCAATCGACTACAAATATGGGTGCTCTTTTTGGTGTCGTAATTTTTAGCCATACAAAACCTTTATGTTTGTCATCTACTACAATTGATACAAAATCTTCCAACCCTTTTTTAATGATACATGCTATTCCTCCTTGCCCTCTCCATTTCTTGAGACTCTTTCACCACATCAATGAATATACATTGTATTCCTCCAACACATCAATCTTTTTGGCATCATGCTCCCAAGCTTCAACAAGAAGTACAACATCAACTATGCTAGTTATTTCATCTATGCCAATCCCCATATTCCATGGATGTCCATTGCAATTCCAAAAGCATACTTTCAATTGTAACTTGGCCTCATAGGTCAAGTGTTCCTATTTGATGGAGGGACTTGCCTCCTCGTTGGGCATTTTTCCTTCATGAGAAATATCCTTTTTTTTTCTTATTCATATCCTTATACGACCATACAAAAATACTTGTTTCTCTCAACTATATCAAGGATAATCTTTCACTTGGTCTCATTGAGCATGGTGCATATGATTGTGCATTCTCTTGATCAAAGAGCTTCTTACTTACCCACTATGTGCCCCATAAACCATAACTCTTGACATGCCAAAATGAGTTTTGAAGAAATCTTTAATAAAAATGGCAAGAGAAGGAAGTGTCTCTAACTTCTCTTGCCATTTTTATGCCTTAGTATCATATGGAAGCTAATTTCATGCCAAACTACCACTCACCTTTGTATAATACTACATGCTTTTGTGCTATCACCTACCACTTGTTTTTATCCTAATGAATTGGATTTTATGTATTTCCTTGCGGTTAAAATGATTCATGACATTAGTAATCTTTTAGGTTGTCAACCTTAAAGATTCACTGGAAACATCATAAACCAAACTCACTTGGTGTTTAATAAAAATCCAAAGATTCAGCCTTGAGGATCTCCATAGATTTAGCCTTTGCAATTAGTCTACTGTGCATCTCAAAACCTTGTGGTGCCAAAAGGATGATGTAACCTTTAGAAGTGTCAATCGAATTATTTATAGGATCAAATGCAGTTTACGAAACTAAAGCAAAAGGAGTCTAACATCCTCTAAAATCAAGCAAGAATGCTAGCTAAAAGGGAATGTGGGCTATCTTGAACATAGCTTGAGGACCCCTAATTATCCATTTTCACACACCTCTTAAGGAGGAGTGGTGGATACTTCTCAAGAGAAAAGTGGTGGGTAAAGAAGTAAAGGAAAGCTCCAAAAGAGAATGAAATGTCAATCAAAGGAAATATCTTATGATAGAGAGTTAATCTGTAAAAACGGCCCAATTTTTGGACCAAAATAGCACTATTTATAAGTTTTGTGTATATTTATTTTGAATAGAGGAGTAAAAAAGGGGCAAAAACACAAATTACTTCTAGACAAAAGGCTAATTTGTAGCCTACAGAGCACGGCCTCTCCCTGTCAAAAGGCTCACTACTCTTTCTCTTCACCCACAAAAATATCCATAGTTATTTTTAGGCGAAGGTCGGCAAAACAAAACTTCTAACTAATTACCCAAGAGCTCGATAGATTCAAGGTGTATTGTTCACATCACATCCTCTCCATACCTTCAAAAGAGGAGCCTTTTTCCCTCTATTCAGCAAAAAATGGTTAATCGAAGGCAATTCTTTGCAAGAAATCCATATAAAGACTCTAATATTCTCGAAAAATTACTACACAAACCCAAGTGTGAGAGGCTTCTACATGATATAAATGTAGCCTGAAATTTTCCTATTACTACCTAAAAATTATCTCTATAATCATCACCTCGTTGACCCTTCAAGAATGAAATAGGCATCGAAAACTCTATACTCTTGACACCTATCAAGTGTGCAGGGAAGAGCGTGATTGTTGAGACACACACACACACACACACACACACACACACACAAACAAGATGTGAAATTTTCCTATTACTACCTAAAAATTATCTCTATAATCATCACCTCATGGACCCTTCAAGAATGAAATAGGCATCGAAAACTCTTACTCTTGACACCTATCAAGGTGTGCAAGGAAGAGAATGAGGCACAGAGAGAGAGAGAGAGAGAGAGAGAGAGAGAGAGAGAGAGAGAACAAGATGTGTCAGTAAACCTCTATACAAGAGCGGTAGCATATACATGACCCCAACTTAAGGAGTGTATTTTTGCACACAGTTTTAATTTCTCTATTCATAATTGAAAGTCAGGAGGGGGTGCACCCTCAAGAAATCTAGCATTCTACACTGTGTGTAGATGTTAATTTTTGTTTTTCTTGAATATCTTTATCATGAGTAAATTCATTAATTAGGCAACATTAATAAAATTTATCAATTGCAAGTTTTAGTCTAGTTACATTGTCCTCTCAACTTTGCTTTGCTATCTAGATTTTTAGCATTTTACAGTTTTACAATGTCCCTTTCCAAACTCTCCACCTTCCATTAAAGTCCATCAATAGTATCAATATCATTGCATGTAGAAAATCTTCACTGGGTCTACCCAGTAGATGATTTCCTTGATATTGTCCCATTTTAAATTGTCACTATCAATAGTCTTGCTTTCATTGTGGATAGCTCCACTATTGTAATGAATATTTCCTCTACATCCATTTCTTTGATATCCATCAAATCCTTTGGTATCTCTAAAATTTTCCTTAATGCGGGATTTCAATGGAGCAACCAATCTCAACATTCCTTGTTGAAAAAGTTTGGAGCTTCTATATGAGAGCTACCTTTATCTCAATCATCCGCTCTTTCAATGCTACTTCATATCATATCTTTTGTTTCTCCTTACGGTTGTCTTTATAGGGAAGATCAAGTTGAAAATCTTGAAATATCTTTCAAAAAACATAAGTGCATTTAGCCAATGATAAATACTGAAATGATGTTATCTGAAGAAATTATGGAGAGAAATTGCATTATGGACAAAAAGGAAAGTTTGTTATAAAAACCTATATAGAGAAGCTTTTATAAAGAAAATTGAAAACACAAGTTGTATTCCTAGTGGAGAAGAAAGTAGGGTAAGTGGAGAATCCACGGGTAAATCTTGTCAAGATATTTAGTATTCCATACCACTATGAGTCTTGACCCATAACTAAGAAAACGGGGTGCGTCCTACGAAGGACTAAAATATGTGCGTAAAGCACAAATTGCCAACGCTGAAGTGTTAAAGCTTTTAGCCTGAATGGGTGCGCACGAATTTGGAGGCCAAAGCGTGGTGTAATAGGCGCCAAAGGGCAGTTGCGAATGGGTGCAAATAGCAACGTAGGGCATCTTTGAAGCTTGCAAAAGATGAAAGGAGAGCTCAAGCCTCTAGGGGAGGGTGCTCCCCCCTTGGATCGGAGAACCCCTCGAGGGCTTCAAGCTCTCAAGCAAGAGAGAAGAGAGAAGAAGAAGAGAATTTTAGCGTAGTTAAAATTACTAGCTAAAAATTAGCTCTATAATCATCACCTCCTTGAGCTTTCAAGAATGAAATAGGCATCGAAAACTCTAGGCTCTTGACACCTATCAAGGTGTGCCGGGAAGAGCATGATGAGAGAGAGAGAGAGAGAGAGAGAGAGAGAGAGAGAGAGAGAGAGAGAGAGAGAGAACAAGATGTGCCAGTAAACCTCTATACAAGAGTGGTAGCATATACATAACCCCAACTTAAGGAGTGTATTTTTGCACATAGTTTTAATTTCTCTATTCATAATTGAAAGTCAAGAGGAGGAGCACCCTAAGAGGAGGAGCACCCTCAGGAAATCTAGCATTCTACACTCTGTGTAGATGTTAATTTTTGTTTGTCTTGAATATCTTTATCATGAAGTAAATTGATTAATTAGGCAACATTAATAAAATTTATCAATTCCAAGTTTTAGTCTAGTTACATTGTCCTCTCAACTTTGCTTTGCTATCTAGATTTTTAGCATTTTATAGTTTTACAATGTCCCTTTCCAAACTCTCCACCTTCCATTGAAGTCCATCAATAGTATCAATATCATTGCATGTGGAAAAGCTTCACCGGGTCTACACAATACACGATTTCCTTGATATTGTCCCATTTTAAGTTGTCAATGTCGATAGTTTTGCTTTCATTGTGGATAGCTCCACTATTGTAATGAATATTTCCTCTACGTCTATTTCTTTTATATCCATCAAATTCTTTGGTATCGCTAAAATTTTCCTTAATGCGGGATTTCAATGGAGCAACCAATCTCAACACTCCTTGTTGAAAAAGTTTGGAGCTTCTATATGAGAGCTACCTTTATCTCAATCATCCGCTCTTTCAATGCTACTTCATATCATATCTTTTTTGTTCTCCTTACTTTCATCAAGCTCCTTGCTCAACCATGTCATTCTTTAGCGTAGGAGTTACACACTTCTTTCAGCTCATCATCCAAATATTCTTATTTCATGGCCATTAATTCCTTCCTTGCCTAAGTCTTCCAACTAAGCTAGTTTGCTCTTCATATCCCTCTTTTCTCTCTTCTAAAATTAAGAATTTGTATGTTTTTGTTGTCAATTGCCTTAGTCACTTGCAAATGGATTTATTTTGGTATATTTATGATCTAGAGAGATGTTTCTCTATATGTGCTAATGCAACCCCCTCCTAATATGTATGTTGATGACTGTTGTCCCCAACTAAATTTGATCTTTATTTTCTTTTGTGCTAGCTATGGGGTTGTTCCTTCCTCCTTTGTGCTTGGCTTCTCATCTAATGATACATGTGTAGCATTCATCTCCTCATTCTTTAAAACTTTTTGTAGTGGGTCCATAGGTCATAATACATAATTCTTACTTATAGTTGTGACCATATTTAGAAGTTTTGACCTTGGTAGTGGTGGCTCATGATCTAATTTTCTATTATTATGGGTAATGTCTTTTTGAGATGTTAAGGCCAAGCAACAATTCCAATTGTTGAGTTTTTTTGGGTTGATCAACAAAATACATATTTCTATCCTGTGATAGTATCTGACTTAGGGTTGTCATTATAGGAAAGATCTAGTAGAAAATCTTGAGATATCTTTCAACAAGCATAAGTGCATTTAGCCAATGATAAATACTAAATGATGTTATCTGAACAAATTATGGAGAGAAAGTGCATTATGGACAAAAAGGAAAGTTTGTTATAAAGTCCTATATAGAGAAGCTTTTATAAAGAAAATTGAAGACACAAGTTTGTATTCCCAGGGAGACGCAAGTAGGGTAAGTGGAGAATCCACGGGTAAATCAACTCAAAATATTTATTATTCCATAGCACTATGAGTCTTGACCACCATGAAAGGAATTCTTCCCTTGTAATCTCAAGCATAGGTCACTCTCTCACCTCGCTTACCTTTATCGAGTCCAGTCAAATTGTTGGGAATGGAGAGAGAGAGAGAGAGAGAGAGAGAGAGAGAGAGAGAGAGAGAGAGAGAGAGAGAGAGAGAGAGAGAGAGAGAGAGAGAGAGAGAGACTTGCTTTGGGTGGAGTGCACACAACAACGTTATCCTGTTGGAGCTCCTTATTCTGCTGTATTAAATAATAAGTGTATACATGGTTAAGTTAGTAGATGGGAATGGGGAGAGAGAGAGAGAGAGAGAGAGAGAGAGAGAGAGAGAGAGAGAGAGAGAACATGACTCAAGACAGTGGGCAACACTTGCATGGTCATTTCAAGAACACCCACGAAAGTGTACATAGGTGGTACCGTGTATAGCCTTAGCAAGTGCGTGTGACATCATTAACTAGGTTGATTCAATGTGACATATCAACCAAGCTAGAGAGGTATTCAACAGAGTTCACAAACCCCACTTCAGCTCATAAGGTGAGTCATAGTGTAATGTGACATAATCCACCAAGCTAGAGAGGTATTCAATAGAGTTAGCAAACCCCACTTCAACTCATAAGGTGAGTAAAACCTATGAGGTGAAACATAGCTCAAAAAAAGGTGATCGTATTGGAAAAGAAATGTAGGAATTTTGGCATAGACTACTTAGGCTCAGAGGTGATGATGCTCGAGCATGACACTAAAATAGCTTTCTATGCATGGCTCACATGTTGAATAGAAGATAGCATTCCTCATAGGCATAAGCTCCTACCATTCAGAGGTTGCCCTACACATGTGTTGGGCACACTTAGAGGTTGATAACACTCTACCATAATACAAGTCCTTTAGGATAGAGTAAAAAATATGTGTCCACAGACTAAACTCAAAATAGAAGTTTCGGGGTGTTTGATGAATGAAAAATGATGGGCAATCTTATCTCATGTCATAGACATGAACAATATTTAAGGCCTCACAATAATTATATAGTAGGTGAAAGGAGATCTGTGGGAAATAACCTTTGAAAGTTATTCATGCCCTACAATACAATGCAAAAAATTGAAAATTTTTTCTAGATTTTTAAAGATTTTGGTGAGCTTTTAGAAATGCCCTTGCAGTGCCTTTTTTGCTTTGAATTTCATGGAAACCAATTGTTCCTTTTCTAACCATTAAGCAGCTTAAACAGTATGACCTAATCGTTTGCAAAATATGCATTTTTGTACTTTGCCTTTGGTGATAAAGGCTTTTGCAGAAGAATCAAATATAGCTACCTTCCTTCTTCTAACTTCATCTGAGAGAATATCATTCATCTCTTTGTTGGGCATCTCTCTGCCAACCGTCAATGATGTGATAATTGTTGGAATTAGGGTTGCAGAGAAACACACACAGCTTGGAGAAGACGAAGGAAGCTCAAGGTACACAATAGAGAGTGTGTTACTTAGTGTGCAATGGAAAGATAGATAGCCCTAGAGTGATGGGCGTATATGCAATGCACGGGGGAAAAAACCTCCTAAAGAGGGAAAAAATGCCCCAGCGGTCCTAGTGTGTTCACACACATCACTACCACATGTATATGGTAACAAATCCCCCCTGGAGTGATGCGGTGAACGAGAGCTGGCACATGAGTAAAGGGAAGTGCCATGCCCTGAGGACAGGATCAGTCCACAAAGGGGAGTAAGCCCAAAGCTTTGCGGAAAGCTTCAAGCTTCTCACGAGACAATGCCTTTGTGAAAAGATCTGCAAGGTTGTCCTGTGTTGGCACATAAGCCAAGCTGATCTCTCCTGCTGAGAGCCTCTCCCTGACATAGTGGTAATGCACCTCAATGTGCTTTGTGCGAGCATGAAAAACTGGGTTCCTCGCAACTGCCAATGCGCTCTGACTGTCAGTGTAGATAGTGTTGGCAGTGTCCTGTCCAACACCCAAATCAGCCATAAGGCGTCTGAGCCATACACACTCAACCGTAGCTGTGAAGACTGCCCTGTACTCAGCCTCACAACTCGAAGTGGCCACAGTAGGTTGCTTCTTGCTCAACCATGATATACATGAACTGCCAAGCATGAAACAAAAACCACTTGTGGACACTCGCGTGTCAAAACAACCAGCCCAATCTGAGTCCGAAAAAACATGTAAGTCTGGCGGCAATGATCCCCCCTTGGGATAAAACAAGCCAAGATGTAAAGTGCCACTAAGGTAGCGGAAAATCCTCTTGATAGCCTGCCAATGTTTAGACCCTGGGCTATGCATAAATCTGCTGACCTGTGAGACTGCAAACTGAATATCCGGCCTCGTGTTGCATACATAACTGACGCAGCCAACAGCAGTTTGGCAAAGAGTGACATCAGCAGGATCACCAGCATCATGTAGACTCAACTTCAAACCTGTTTCCATGGGAGTGGCAATAGGTTTGCAATCCTCAAGTCCAAACTTACATAGCAATGTCTTTATGTAACTTTTTAGACACAAGGCAATACCACCATCACACTGCTTAAACTGTATACCCAAATAATGATGCAACAGCCCCAAATCTTTCATCTTGAAAGTAGCATTCAAATCAGCCTTAAATTCAGCAATATGTCTCTCATTTGGTCCAGTGATCAGCAAATCATTAACATAAAGAACCACAATGAGAAGTACATCACCCTCACGCTTTACATACAATGTGCTTTCTGTTGGACTATTACGAAAGCCTTGTTTGACCAAATGAGTGTCAGCTTTCTCACTTGCTTCAACCCATACAAAGCCTTGTTACATTTGCACACTTTGTCCTCTTGTCCTTCTATGACAAAACCGCGAGGCTGCGTTACATAAACTTCCTCAAATATGTCACCATTCAAGAAAGCAGTAACAATGTATGATTGATGTACATCCCAACCAAAATGAGTTGCCAATGCACATAGAAAACGCACAGTAGTCATACGACAAGTGGGAGCAAAAGTCTCTTCATAATCTATGCCTTTTTGTTGTGCATAACCCTTTGCAACAAGTCGAGCCTTATGGCGATCGATCTCACCATCCGGCTTGCGTTTCAACTTGTAAACCCACTTCGTACCAATGGCCTTTTTGCCAGGAGGCAAATCACATAAAGTCCATGTGTCATTTTCTATAAGTGCATCATATTCTGATTGCATGGCAACCATCCAATTTTCTGAATTTTGTGCTTCATCAAAAGTTAGAGGCTCCTCAACATCATGTAAGCTAGACACAGCCAAAGCATAACAATATGATGCATAAGATGCATGGCGAGAGCCTGAACGAGTACGACTAGACAAATGTGCATCCAATTTATTGTCACGCAAGCTGTGCACCAGCCATTTTGGCATACCTCTAGCGTGCTCATTTTCATCCCTCTCCTCATCAAGTGCATCATGTACATCTACATCAGTAATAGGCTGATCTAGAACATTTTCAGAAACCCCCATAGGCTATACATTTGGGTCATTGGAACTTACATTCGTATTTCCACCACTGAAAAGAGGCAAAAAAGTGTCATAAATGTCCTGTGAGCTTACATTACTGTCTCTAGTACATGACAGCAAGGGCTGAACAGAATCTTCCACAAACACTACATCCCGAGAAACCAGAATACGTTTTGTTTGCGGATGATACAACCTGTAACCTTTGCTTTCAGCACTATAACCAACAAAAATACATTTGACAGCCTTATCATCCAATTTTCTGCGTTGCACTTGTGGCACCAAAGCATATGCCAAACAGCCAAAAACACGCATGTGCTCAATAGAAGGTTTTCTACCATGCCATGCTTCATATGGAGTAATAGACTGCAAAGCTTTCGTAGGACACCTGTTAAGTACATAAGTGGCACACATAATGGTCTCAAGCCAAAAAGAATGCGGCAAAGCTTAACTTTTGACCATACATCGTGCCATTTCCGTCAGTGACCTATTTTTCCTCTCAGCAACACCATTTTGCTGAGGTGTATAAGGCACTGTACATTGGTGTTTTATCCCACGACTAGCCAGAAATGCATTAAATTCATGAGACGTATACTCCCCCCCTCGATCGGAACGGAGGGTGCCCATAGTACATTTCGAGACATTTTCAGCCATAGCCAGAAATTGTTTGAAGCACATAAAAACTTCGGACTTCGCTTTAAGCGGAAATACCCATGCATGCCTGGAGTAATCATCTATGAAAGTCACGAAGTACAGGTAATTGCCCAAGGACGGAGTTTGCATGGGCCCACAAACACCACTATGTACAAGCTGCAACCTACATGTGGCCATAACTGAACCATCCTTTGGAAATTTAGAACGCTGCATCTTACCCAAAATACAGCCTTCACAAACATGTTTGACAGGTGCTTCAAGAGGCGGCAAAGAAGCAACCATATCAGATTTCTGCAAACGCAGCAAACTGGCAAAATTCAGATGACCAAAACGTGCATGCCAAAGTTTTGCATCTGAAATAGCCCTTGAATCTCCAACAGCATTTGCAAAATTTTGTCCACACTTGTCATAGAAAGTGAGCTTATACAGCCCACGGCACAAAAGGCCAGATGCCACAATTTCATCACCAAAACTGAGATCATGAACTGTACATCTGTCATCCACAAATTTGACTACAAGTCCAAGTCTAGCAAGTGTGGATACAGACAAGAGATTCTTCTTGATCCCAGGTACATAAAGTGCATCAACAAGTGTGAAGGAACTGCCATTTGCAGCAGTAAGGACAATCTTTCCAACTCTCTGAACTGGATATGAGGCGTTGTTGGCACAAGTGACTGAATTCCCATGAGGGACAGACTCGAGAGAGGTAAACAATTCACGATGTGAGGTAATGTGCTTTGTAGCACCACTGTCGAAATACCACACATGTGAATCTGCAACAACTGACAAGCATGCATCATGGGCAACAGGATTGTAAGTGCACTCTACGCTAAAAGCCCATTCTGCATCAACATCAGCATTACAGTCTCCTTTCACAGAAGACTCAATAGTGGCTGCATTTGCAGTGGAACCGCCCTCTTTCTTCTTAGCCTCTTTGGCCTTCAACTTAGGACACGACTTGATCAAGTGATCATTGGCTTTACAATAATGGCAACGCACCTTCTTTTTGCCCTTATCACCAGAATCGCCAGACGAAGTGCTGCCAGCAGAAGCATTAGGAACAAAATTTTTGCCACCCGCAGTAGAACCATAAGAAGTGGCTGCATTACTGTTACCACCCTTTCTTTGAGAAGCAATAAAAGCCTGTTCAACTGCACGCTGCCTAGTCCTGTTTTTTCTGGAAAGTGACTCTTGCAACAGCAATGTGCATAATGCATCAAACTTGACAACTTCAGGATTTCCTTGGGTCATAAGTCTCCAAGTACTAGCAAAAGTCTGGTAGGAATCTGGTAAGGCATCAAGAACAGTCTGCACAAGGGAACTGTCTGAAATGACTTCACCTGCAGAAATAAGATGCTCATTGATATCCTTGACACTAGCAAGGAAAGTGTCCATATCATCTTCCTCATGCATAATCTTCGACTCCAGCTCTTTACGCAGCAAAGAAATTTTAGCCTCATTGTGGCTTGCATAAAGACCTGCTAAAATATCCCAAGCCTGTTTTGTAGTTTTTGCTGAACGGATGTGAGGAACAATGGTGCGCTTCACAGACAACCAAAATTTTTGTCGACCTGCGAACGCTCGCCAAAGCTCACTGAAATCGGAGAAAGTGAGCGGGCGTGTGTTGGAGCAGCTGGAGACTAAGCCCGGGAGGACGTGACCTGCTATGATACCAATTGTTGGAATTAGGGTTGCAGAGAAACACACAAAGCTTGGAGAAGACGAGGGAAGCTCAAGGCACACAATAGAGAGTGTGTTACTTAGTGTGCAATGGAAAGATAGATAGCCCAGAGTGATGGGCGTATATGCAATGCACGGAGGAAAAAACCTCCTAAAGAGGGAAAAAATGCCCTGGCGGTCCTAGTGTGTTCACACACATCACTACCACATGTATATGGTAACAAATCTCCATGAACTTGTCTTCTTTGCTAAGACTATTCAAAAGTACAGTTTTGTTATCATCATGATCAAGTGATCATTCAAGTGTAACGAGTTGCTAAAACCACAGACTTTAAACATCTAAATGATTTTTAAGAGTGGCATACTAATATTGTAGGTTGTAAATATGCACCTTATGAAACCTCCAAAATTTGTCTCAAGTTTTCCATTTTTTGCTTTGTCAATTAAACATAAGCTAATGAGCCTGGGGAGTCCACTATGTAAAGGTTGCATATAGCACGTGCGAACAAGAGGTATTTAAATAATCCCTTACCTGTATATTTTCAAATATTATATATACCCCCTATTATATGCATTTTTGTAAAAAAGCTAACCCTTATGTATGAAAATTTTCCTTTCCTCAATTAAAAACCCTTTATGTAAGTATATTTTTTGGTAAATGTACCTAATTATACATCCCTTATTTTGTTTGCACGTGCTATCTTATATATTTCCTAGTGGATACCCTAGGCCAATGAGTGCCAAAGCGGGCTTATTCTTCTTCATCCATTGAGAATGTTGAGTGGCAGTGCCTCAAGCTTGTTCGGGTTTGTTGTAAGTGATGGTTTTTCGTAATCCTTCTCACATCATCAATAGTTAGTTCTTTGTCTTGCATAAGGAGAATCATGTGCCAAAAAAAAAATTGATGCTAATTACGTACTTGGAAAGCCGAATGTTGGTCATGTTGAGCAACCACTAATATTTAAATGAAAAAATTGACCTTTAAGGTCTCTATACCATAACTAGAGAGAGAAAAAGCATTACCGAAGGAGATAATGGTTGTTAACAAATTTACAATGTCGAAGTGTTAAACCCGAATGAGTGTGCATGAATCTGGAGGCCAAAGCCTTGTTAATAGGCACCGAATGGCAAATGCTTATGGGTGCAAATAGCAACGTAGGAAAAATTTGAAGCTTGCAAAAGATGAAAGGAGAGCTCAACCCTCCAGGGAAGGGTACTTCCCCCTTGATTGGAAAGCTCCTCAAGGGCTTCGAGCTCTCGAGCAATAGAGAAAGCGTAGAGCTTCAAGCTCTTAGGTGACGGAAGCTTCAACGCTTATTATAGAGGGAAAGAAAGCCACGCTTACTATAGTAAAAGCCTTTTATAAGGTTCCCAATTCAAATTGGGGCATGATATCATATCTTGTGTAGGTAGTAATCTACCCCCATAGTCCATTTTGGATGGGGGAATCCCATAAGTTTGGCAAAATTAATAGATAGGATAACTATGCAATTCAATAGGATTTTAAAGCTTGAATAACTTATGAGTAAGGATTGGCTTTTAAGTAGAATAAGATAAGAATATCTTCAATAAAAAATCCCTCTCCTATGATACTGTGGTGGTAATTGGGGGAGGGGGAGAGAGAGAGAGAGAGAGAGAGAGAGAGAGAGAGAGAGAGAGAGAGAGAGATAACTCAAGTCACTTTGGCTCTAGGCGCTTGGGAGTTCTACTTGCACAAGCCAAGATGGGCTACAAATTTGCCAGGAGAAGCTGCACAAAGGGGTAGCATCATAGAAAGAAACACAAGGAGAGGTAGAGCACTTCCAGAAATGATAGAGAGACAAGGGTGCTCAGTTTTCTTATGGTTGCAAATAATCCATGTAGAGTTTTCTTCCTTGAATCTCTTTATATCATGAGTTTAGGGCTTATGAGGTTTATCGAATCTTGATTAAGTGACGACTTTGACAGTATTTAGTAATAAATGGTAAGTCACTTATTAACAAGTTTAGCAAGAGTACTTTCTGGGTGAAATTGTCACACGTGTCCCAACCCAAGAATTCGATTGTTGTGGGAATTGGCACATTGGATTCATCTAGTTCAAATTTGCATGCTCGTATTGTCAGATGCCCACCAAAGTGTAATAAAATGTGTGCACAACCATTAAATGAAAAACCTAATCTAATGAACTTGTCCGGGCATGTGTATCCTACAAAGAGCAAGCTCACAAAATTGCCGATACTAATTAAGCCCCGTATGTCCTAAGAAAAAGGGTAGATTACTTTGACATAATTTCTTAAAAAAGGGTAGGTGAAATCTTAATAAGTCATGTCACAGGGGTAGTTTCTGGATGAAACTACCGCACATATCCCAACTCGCATTATCCGATTCCCGGGGAATTCGCACATTGGATTCATCTAACCTTGCTTGTATTGCCACATGCCCACCAAAGTGTAATAGCATCTACCAAGAACATAAGTACAAACCGTTTATGCAAGAGGGTTCCAAAGCTTAGAGAATCTAATTTAATGGACTTGTGCAAGCATGCATGTCCCCCAAAGAAGCTCACAAAATTGCTAGTACTAAATCCCCCCAGGTTCTAAGATACTATCATGTATGGAGGGGGCTCTAGAAGTTGAGGTAGCATGTCCACGTGGCACACAAAGCCATGCGCACGTGACAACCACTTGATATCTACATTATTTCTAGGATCATTGAAACTAACACCTTGAATAGAGAGAAAAAAATGATGCTCAAGAGAGAGAGAATATAGCCTTCCCTACTCAATGCATCCGCAACACGGTTATCTTTTCCACGCACATACCGCCAAAATCTTCAAAAAAACAAATGAGACCAACATGCTTGCCTATCACTCCAATGTGCACTTGGCATAGACTGACAAATTCACACCCACAAATGAAGTGCTTCAAATGTTTAATGCATGAATGACATAGAGAAGTTCCACAAAATGTTTTTTCTCAACACTATTTGGTTTGAGAGACATGTCATGCAACTCGATGATCATGTTGTTGAACGTTGTGCCAATGGAAATGGTACTCCCATTTAACAAACTTAAAAGGGCTCGTTCCAAGAGTCAAGGACAAGGCATGGTCGGAGAACCCCTCGAGGGCTTCAAGCTCTCAAGCAAGAGAGAAGAGAGAAGAAGAAGAGAATTTTAGCGTAGTAGGAAACTATCCCGAGAGACCTTAACGATCTATCCGACGAACTCAAAGACTTGTTATTCAAGAGGGGAATGGCATAACCAATCTACCACACTTGGGTGATAGAAGAGCAAGTTGTGCCAAAACGAACCTCTATGCAAGAGTGGCAGCACATACATGACCCCAGGTTGGGGAGTGACTCTTGTCCAAGGCCGAGAAACAAGTGATAAAAAGGTGAATCCCAGATGGTTTGAGCAAACTTCATTTGGTATTGCCAATTGGGCAAGGACCTGCATCAACAACATAGATCCACAGCGCTTGGAAAAGCTACTTCGGGTTTATCATTCGGCCTAGCTCTAAATTAAAGGCTTGAGAGCGGCATCATCCTCTCCTCCTTTGTTTGAGCAAAAGATGCCATATGAGTTATGCCGGAGGGGAGCCGGACCACTCCATCCCATTGCATAGCAAGCGGGGTCTCGCGATGCTTAGGTTCTCTTTTGCGAATGAGTAAGAAACTGTCGGCAATGTCCAAAAGCAGAGTCCTCTGGAGCATGGCAATAGTACCCTTCCATCTCTCGCTAAGTCCAAAACCACGATGTGAAATCCATGCAATGGTAATACTAAACTCCTCTGCAACAAATATTCACAGTGGTAACCAACCTGAGAAGGAAAAAATAGCAGCACCATCATAGATGGGCCTGTACAGATCGGACAGACAATAATCAGAAATCAGATGCTAGTACTGTTGAGATGGAGGTTGAGAGGGGGGTGCGCCAGGCCTCTGAGGCAGTGCAATACAGAGGCGACGCGCGCAGCCCCCGGGCAGCAAGCTACCGGATGGGGGCTGCCCCCGTGAGAAAAATTAGGTTAATATCATGTGGCCCGATGGACCACGTATCAGATATTAAACTGATAAGAACAGATACTACACTTGATCTTAGCCAAAAGGCCGAGAAAGGTATGAGCTTCCCAGCGTGCCCTTTCTGACTCTTATACCTCCTTCGCCTTGCGCCTTCCAGTATGGGATTGATTTTCAGCACCGCCTTAGCCTATAGCTCCCACCCAGTTAAACACCTTTCCCTCCGAACCTCGTGCAAGTAGACCTCTACCGCCTACTTGCCTTGTTTGTACAAGCTTTCGCACCCACGCTTTTTTTGCGCCGTTCATTCGAAAATGCGTCGCTGTTCAGTTAGCGATCTTAGGACCTCAAAGGGATTTTAAGCAACAATAGCTCAAGCACCTGCACTGTCCAATCTACAACTAAAGTCCCAAGCTGCCAATGTCAACCAAGAGGATGAACCACAGCAGTAAATATCCTAGCCCAGCAATAGGAAAAGCTACAAGAATTGTAGTTGCGCTTGAATGTGCGAATGGAGCTAGCAACTAATGCATCGCTCTATTTCGACACGGTTTCCCAACCAGCATACAACACACTTTTTCTTCAAAAACACACAACAAGCACAATGGCTTCTACGCTTAGCATCATCAAGCTAATGGAGCTCGCGTTCTCTGCACGCCTGCAGCACAGCAGCGGCCCCACGCACCTACTTACTTAGCTTTGGAAGCCTGTTTGAGATCGATTCTCTGAGTAGATTTGCCAATATGCGAGCTTCTGGGAGGTGGAAGCCTTGCTTACGTGGCGATACCCCCCTTAAAAGGATGACCACTTACTGTATCCCAAAGGGGTACCCAAGCGAGAAAATGAAGCTCTAGATGTGGTCTGAGCTCTGCAGCTACGCAACGCAAAAAAGAGAGAGATATGCTCGTAGCCGATGCTACGGTGGCCGGTTGGGGGCGCTCATGAAGCGAAAAATACTCATACACACTCGATGATCCCTTTTGGATGCACTCTTACTGCCATTGCCGCATGGCGACTCACACCCTCCCTTGTGGTAAGGGACGTTTCCCACTCCCATGCAACCACTACATACCATGCAAATGTTTCCTTTATGTGTGCCAAAAAAATGACCACGCCTTTCTCTCATACCGCTGAAAGGCTCAAGGCCTTATAGGGCGATGACTGACACTCATCCCAACCATCTCCTCTCTACTTATAGGCTCTTAGCCATAGAGAGAGCCCCCATGCAAGTCATCCATGTGGCATTGTCCACTTAGCCTTGCTAAGGTTGCAAGACCTTTGTCCTCACAGAGGGAAATTTATGATTAAGAATCTGTCCTCAAATATGAAATTTATGAAGGTTGAGTGCTTCTTTCTACCGTGTATGCTAGAAAGAAATTCATGTAAGAATCTATCCTCAAATATGAAATTCATGAAGGTCGAGTGCTTCTTTCTAGAATGTATGCTAAGTTTAGTAAAGCAGTATAGAGGAGGCTATTAGACGAAGTTAAATGATCTGAAAGGAGAGGAACATGGTGGTTTTGCATGAAAAAGGGCTCTCTCCATCAAACAAGTAGGCACTCACACTTGCAAGAGAACCCTCCACAAAAATGTCCATAACTTGAGCTCCGATTGTAAAAATCATGCAACCAAGACTCGAATGAAAGCTCCCTTTCAGCTCTACATATACGTAGTATCACTTTTATGTTTCTAATGTGTCTTCATGTTTCTACAGTAGCATCCTTTTTTTTGTCAAATATGTATTCCAGAAGAAGAACATGGAGATCGATTGGAAGATACAATTTTATTCCTAACTATGCATTGCTCTTGTGATGCTAAGTTGCATGACACGTTATTTGTGAAATGTTTTAACGCTAGATTGGTAACCTAACAGGACATAAAAGTGTCCTTTATGGATTTTGAAAAAAACCTCCAAGCTCATAAGAGATCCATGCTTTTTTGAAAATCCTTTCTTGTGCTTAAAGTAAAGATACCACTACTTATGGAAAAAACGTGAAAAACTTTGAAGATTCCTCACTATTTGGTCATTGTGTAAGCCTCCAAAGTTGATGAACCATAGAATTTCACTCAAAACAACAATTTCTGCAATGAATTCCATACTAAGAAGGCTAAGAATTTTTTTAGACCATATCATAATGTTTCCCATAAACTTCAATGATTTAGTGATCATATCATGTCATGTCGTTCTTTTAGCCTCGCCAATTTTGTTTTGGGACAAAGTATAATGTTCAAAAAAGTTGTGCTTTTCCCATTCTCCTAACATTTTATCAAAGATTATATAGGTGCATGTTTTCTTAGGTCCCCATGGGCCTTTACATTCATAAGTAGCCATGGATCGCTTCAAAAACATAAAAAAAAAGTTTCACCCCATTGATAGTTTTATGCATAATACAAAAGAACTAAGATAGCAAATATGAAAAAATAGGGCTCCACGCCTTTATCTTTTCAATCCCCTAGAGAATGCTCAATATATAGACAAATTTAGAGATGTGATCAGATATGAATATAAGCTGTAAAGCTGCATAGTTGGCCATTGAAATTAGCAATACTATGAAGATTAAAGTTGTTAATGTAGAATGGCTCTAATCCTTGTTGAGTCAAAACACTCAACCATGCTTGTATAGTTTGCTATATGGGTTATTGGGCGCCCCAAAACTCAAGGAAGAATAGTTTAGTGTTATGAAACCCACGTACATAATCAAAATTGTCTTTGGATTCTATTAAAGTCGCAAAAAATTCATAAAAGTGCACAATTTGACAAGAATTTAGGATTAGGAAATTCTTTTATTTAGGCCATACCTTTCACAATAACCATTTGATTCTCCTTGGAAGGATAAAAACATATTCATAATTACTAAGACTAGTATTCTAGCATGATAGATCTCATAGAGGAGCTTTCTTGTGTTGTAGGTGAAATTCTTTGAAAAAAAACCAAAAACAACACATGTGTAAAACACAGTTTAGGTTGAGAAATGTTTGCAATAATAAAGTTTAAGGTGGAAAGAGTAGTAAAAATAAAATTAAAAAAATATTAGATCATAAGCCAACTTTGTGGATATATAACTCTAATAGATTCCTTTTGAAATTCTTTAAATAATACAATGAAATGGTCACTTAGCAAGACATAAAAGTGTCCCCTTGACATATAAGTGTCGCATTACCCACTTAGTGTTGAATGTAAATAATTGTCACATAATATGTCTAGTCATGTTATTCAAAGGTATTACACAATGCTAGGTCATTTATTTTCAATATCTCTTATATGTTCTATCAATCGATAAACTTATCGATCAATAAAAATTAGTATTAAAACTCTTAGATTTAAACAAATTAAGCATCTCTCACCTTCACTAAGCGACAAGGTTAACCCAAGCAGTGAAAGGTATAGAGCTTAATTAATTAAGAAATAATAATTAAATTGATCTTTTTTAGAAGAAATCCTAAATAGGTTGCTTGATTTTAGCTTGAATATAGGATACATTATGGCCTTTGCGGAAAAAAGTGCCCCGACGCTCCTAAGTGTGTTTACACACATCATTACCGCATATATGGTGACAAAGAGACCCTAAAGACATAAACATGAGGTAAGAACTAAAGCTCAAGCACAACCAAGTTACGCTTAAATTCACCAATGACCTTCTCTTCTGTGGCAGGTAAGAGCTCAAACATAACTAGTGAATTTTAAAGTAAGATACCATCTATGCTCACTTAGAATTGGCTCAAAAACAGGCCCTATTATATGCGCTAACTACAAATAGAGCCAACTTGGAGGTAAGAGTATCATCTCATAACAACCAAGAGGTTTGTTTGTTATGTTTTTTGGTCCACTTGGAAGTAAGCGTGAAGGTTCAAAACAACCAAGAGGACTCTCTACACCAAGGCAGTCTTAGAAGTAGAACAAGTGCTCAAACAACCAAAAGAGCGATTACTACTGTTAACCCTCACGGCACACGGACACCCTATGATCTATAAACGTTGTATTGTTTAGAGTCAGGTACCGGGCTTGTCGGACCAATAGGAACAGGGTAAGGGTGATCGCCGATGACAGGCGCACTCTAACTGGAATATTCAAGGAGTTAGTTGGCTAAGTATGGGCGCCCAAGTGTGAATGGGGTGAGCTCATATAAAAGCCACTAAACCTAATCTTTACTCATTCTCTCATTGTGCAATAGAAGCCGCTCTTGCTCCATCTCCACCTTCTCCTTCACCATCTCCTTGTGTGTGTGTGTGTGTACGTGAGAGAGAGAGAGAGAGAGAGAGAGAGAGAGAGAGAGAGAGAGAGAGAGAGTGAGAGTGTGTGTGTGATCGAGCGTTGCGGCGGCACGACGGCGGCGAGGCGGTTGAGCGCGGTGTAGCGGCGTCTCCCTCTTCTTCGCGGCGCGGGAATCCTTCATTCGCAACTACGCAGGAAGGTGAGTGACACACCATTCTTCCTTGTGAGCTTGTCTGTTGTATGACTGTGTGCTAGGAGCCTTTGTGGCTCGCACACGGCGCGTAGCAAGTCCCTAGCCTTGACATTTTTGGCGCCGTTGCCAGGGAGCTGCTGCGCGTGAAGCTCCAATGGCGACCTGTAAATTGTATTGAAGCTATTTTTTATGTAGGAAAGGCGCGGCTTAAGTTTGATTATTGTTGTTATGCAAAAACAGTAGAGAAAGACACAATGTTGTTGACTGCATTCAAGTTTTCTGTGTTCTGTTAAGCTCTGTTTTTCTAGTTCTATTAAGCTCAGATTTCAGCTTACACAGTTAGCATTTCTTGCGTTTCTGCGTTTTCTGCATTTTCTGGTTTGCACTGCACAGTTCTGTCAAGTTTCAATTTTCTGCATTTTTTGTGTTTTCTGGTTTGTGCACATTTAGGCGCACAATTAGTTAATTAAGTAGGTTAGTAATTAGGTGAACCACTGATTAGCAGGTCAGTAGGTAGGTGAGACAGTAAATAGTTAGGTGAGGTCAACGCGCACCAAAACGCGTACCAAATAATATCCAATATATATATATATATATATATATATATATATATAAATCGAAAAATAAA
Organism: Adiantum capillus-veneris; assembly: GCF_014529385.1. Classification (NCBI taxonomy): domain Eukaryota; kingdom Viridiplantae; phylum Streptophyta; class Polypodiopsida; order Polypodiales; family Pteridaceae; genus Adiantum; species Adiantum capillus-veneris. The sequence continues at coordinate 145,677,570 of NC_140931.1, read as the reverse complement.
AACGTGAGTGAGGGGGAGGTTATAAAAACGGACGGGTTGGTTTGTATAAAAGTGAAATCGGGATCAGGATCATTTGACCCAATCCCAAGCCCAAGCCCAAGCCCAAGCCCAAGGCTCTGTCTCTGTCTTATGATATAGGGTAGTCTCACTCCTATATATATAGGCTAGACTCACAAGGAGGGAGTGAGGAATGTGGGATAAGTCCTACACTCTCCTCTCCTTCATTGCACACTAGGACTTGCTATTTGGAGCCTAGTTCCCCAGCTAGGAAAAGACCGTTTCGGGCTTTTCTGGAGCAAAATAGAACCAAACGGTGGGCTGTAAAGCACAGCGCGTCCCTCCTAGCGATACGCTCGTTTCGAGCTATCACACGGCCCATTCCACGACACGCTCTAAAAAATCTAGCAAAAAAACAAACAAAAAACACGCAAAAAACTAGTCACAAGGCCTCCTAGAGCAGCTTTTTGACACCTTAGGGTATCAAAAGCACATGCACTTACGCTCTGGGCGGGTGCTAGAACACGAGCATATTGAGGGTGCCTCTGTTCATACGGACACCCATTACCCATCCACGATAGGCTCTAGACCCTCAGCGGGGACACAAGGTAGCACCACCCAAGACCCTAAAATAGCCGCTAGTGATTCCTCCTCCGACTTAGAAATCATGGAAGCATACCCTACCCAAAACACTGAGAGAGAAGGCCATGCACCTCCCGAAGCTCCACAACCTAGTACTAGTATATTTAGCCATTTCATGGAAACATTAGGTAGAGCTACTCGCTCGGAACCTGATGCAAATGAAGCACACGAAGGGGGTGGGGAAGTGGACTCTCCTTTCACATCGCACGTGGACCCCACACCCCCAAAGAGTGTCCATGTGGATATCCTGCCAACTTCTTACCAAGAAGGCCCTGTTGAGCTGCCTCCTTCAGAAGTTCCCTCTAGAGTACCGCTGGTGACAAGTAAAACCACGGGGAGCAACATTGCTTCTACCTCACAAGAAACCGTTAACACGTCGACTCTAGAAGGATTGTTCATTAATGATCATCGGACATACGACCTCCACACTGAGGTGTTGACGGATCTACACTCTGGCCACGCCTAACATGTAGGATGGATAGAGATTGTACGATCCACCTCTAGTGCCACGAGCATCGAAGATCAACAGAAAATGATCTGTAATGTTATCCATGGCATTATTCAATCAGAAAGGCAAAACCGAGGGGTAAATATACTCTCAACTGGCCCCATGAGATTTCTGGATACGATCAAGGCTCAACAGCCTACTCTATCACAAATGGAGACTCCTCTAATGAGTCCCCTGGACCCATCTTACGTCATTTCACCTGGGGTCTCTATGCAATCTGAGCCTCCGAGCGACAACTTTAGCTTCCCTAACTTGGATCAACCCTCTATTAAGGAAAACACAGTGCTCACTCCAGGGATAGACCTGACAGAGAATGTTTTTGGGCACTCAGATTTTATCATTTCCTTTATAGTATCCTTGGGCTTTTAATAGTCGTTTAGGAATCCAGCGCCACGTTTTCTTACATTTCTTGGAGCGAGTGGGACGTTTCTTACGAGGCTTCCGTTTTTTAGCATCAGCCATGGTTACTAAAGAAGCTTTAGGGACCCACTTGTATGCTTTCTTTGTTATATTAGGATGGTTCTTGTGTGTCTCAAGCTTTCTTTCAACTACATCAGTTGAAGATCTAGAGAGTTGGGCTATGGGGACGTATGGTTCAACCTCCTGGACATGCAATGTCTTGGGTTTTATTTCCTTAGGCAATATCTCAGGGACTATGGCTTGAGTGGTAGGGATAAGAGTTGGTTTTTGCGTTGTGACACCCCCAGTCCCCCAATCAATAGTGCATTTGGTGGCTATCATCCACGTGCGTCCTAGGTTTATATTACCCTCCATAGTTCCAGTAGGCATGACCAAAAAGTCTTGAGCTACAATTCCATTGTCATAACTGACAGAAGTGTGCCAGATTCCAAAAACCGTAGTTTTTTTCTTGTTGACACCCTTGACTTGGATAATACTCTCAGATAGAGGTGGCTTCCCTAACTGACACCACACCCCATAGGATAGCAGATTATATTTAGCACCCGTGTCCAATAAGGCGTTATAGGGTATCGTAGAGGTGTGTCAGAGTCCAACCAATCCTCTTTGATTTCCACGTGGAATGCATTTGTGACTCCAAGGTTAGCCTCTCGTTTTTGTCTTATACGTTGTTGTCGCTCCTTAGCCTCAGCTTGAGCTTGTATCTTCTTTAACTCGGTTTGTGCTTTGGCGGCCTTCTTTTGATGAATGGCCCGTAGTTCTTCTTGGCTTAAAGGATCATAATATCTTTTGAATTTACTCCCATTGAGGAATCCAATGGTTTCAACTCCATCAAGAGTTTCCACACGAAGGGTACCTTGTGGGGTAATTTCACATACTCTATATGGTCCTTTACCAGCATATTTCAACTTTTTCTTCTCTTTACGTACTCCATACATAAGGACTTTATCACCAACTTTGATGTCCTTGTCCTTCACATGGCGATCAAACCACTTCTTTCTCCTATCCTTTTCCACAAGAGCATTTTGCACAGCCAACTGTCTCTCTTCGTCTAGTTTTTCTAAGATATACAAATGCTCGGTTAAGGGGTTACCATTCCATCCTTCTTGCGAAGCTACCCTAAGACTAGGAATGACAAACTCCCAAGGCATAACCGCTTCTTGGCCGTATACCATTTTGAATGGCGTACAATTAATAGCCACTTTATAAGCAGTACGATAAGCCCATAGAGCAGATGTCAACTTCAAATCCCAATCAGTGCGATGAGCTTCTACCGTCTTGGTTAAAATAGAGATTAGAGTCTAGTTGGTGCTCTCGGCTTGTCCATTAGCTTGCGGGTAATAAGGTGTAGACTTATGGTGGGATATCATAAAGGTCGTGGTAAGCTCTCTTATTACCTTATTTATAAAATGGGTACCATTATCACTAACAATTTCAAAAGGGCAACCAAATCTTGTGATAATGTTCTCAAAAAGAAACTTAGCTGTTGTCCTCGTGTCAGCTTTTTGTGAAGCCTTAGCTTCAGCCCACTTTGTTACATAGTCCGTAGCAACTAGAACATATCGAGATTGAGTGTTGCGAGCTGCGGGACTAATTGGACCTACAAAGTCTAAGCCCCATTTTTCAAATGGTTGGGTTACTTTAATAGGATGTAAGGGCATTCTGTCTTTGCGCTTTGTGGTCTTGTAACGTTGGCACTCATCACACCCTTTTGTAAAAAGTGATGCATCCTTAAATAAAGTTGGCCACCAATAGCCTGATTGCAGCACCTTTCTAGCAGTCAGGTCTCCTGAAAAATGTCCTCCTGCTATGCCCATATGTGCTTCTTGCAAGATATACAAATATTCATCCTCGCGGGCACAACGCCTAAGAATATCGTCCTTGCCTAGTCTATACAGAGTTCCGGCAATCAAACAATAGGGTTCACATTCTTTTACTAGCCTTCGAGCGATATCCTTACGAAGTTCCTTGGGTGGAAAACCATTAACTAAAAATTTAACAATGTTCTCACTCCATTCAGGCATAGTCTCAACTATGAATAGGGAAGTATCGGGTAATTCATCATCAACTTCTGTAGGGGCTTCACCATTGGGTATGCGAGACAAATGATCAGCCATGACTTGCCTTTTACCGGGTCTCACTACAATCGTGAAATCAAACTCCAGAAGAATTAACAACCATCGTGTGATTCTTCCTGTGGAGCATGGCTTGTTTACCAGATACAGCAACGCTTGATGATCCACATAAAATACAAACTTGTTTGCCAGAAGGTAGTAGCGAAATTTCTTTACTGCATAAACCATTGCTAAACCTTCTCGCTTTGTAGTGGTGTAGTTCCTTTCAGCATCGTTCAATTGACGGCTTGCAAAGCTAATGGGATAGTCCAATTTATGTTCTCCTGGTTGAGTGAGAACACACCCAATAGCAAAGTTTGATGCATCAATATGCACATGGAAAATGACATGCCAGTTAGGTGTCCTTAAAATCGGAGCACTTGCTAGTGTTTTCTTCAATTGTTCATAGGCCTGGTCACACTCTTCAGTCCATTTAAATTCAATGAGAAGCTTGTACAAAGGACGTGCTATCTCAACGAAAAATAAAATAAACCGTCGATAATAACCCACGTGTCCCATGAACCTTTGAACTCCCTTGTAATTGGTTGGTGGTGGTAACTCTAGAATCACTTTAATTTTGCTCTCATCGGTTGAGATACCATTCTTAGATACTATATGCCCTAAAATAACTCCATGCTTGACCCAAAATTGGCATTTGAACGGGTTCAATGAGATACGATATAACCTACACTTTTCAAACACCTTCCGCAAACATGATAGATGTTCTTTCCAAGAAGAGTAAACACAAAGGTCGTCTAAGAAAGCTTCACAAAACTCTCTCAAATATTCTTTAAAAGCAGTGTTTATTAATCGTTGGAATGTAGCAGGGGCATTTGTTAAGCCAAAAGCCATCACACGAAATGCAAACACGCCAAATTCTGTGATGAAGGCAGTTTTAGCTTGGTCCTCTAGTGCTATCATGATTTGGTTGTAGCCTGAGTACCCATCTAGAAAGCTATAAGCTTCCTTGCCTGCAACTCTTTCGAGTACATGTTCGGAATATGGTAGGGGGTAATGGTCTCTTCTAGTAGCTGCATTAACTTTTTTGAGGTCCACACACACCCTGAGTTTCCCATTCTTTTTTGGCACGATAACTATTGGAGACACCCATTCAGAGTGTTCAATAGGATATATGAACCCACATTTGATAAGCTTTTCTAGTTCTTCTTGACACTACAAGAGGCTATTCATATTAGCGACGCTCACACAACGACGCTCAAAAAAAAAATTTCCCGGCGTCGCTATGAGCGTCGCAAATTTACAAGTAAATTTGCGACGCTCATAGCGACGCCAGCTGGGCTAAAAAAAATAACAGAGAGCGCCCAAAAACTCAGATCTCAGATCTGAGTTTTTCGGCGCCCTCAAGCAAGGAGCAGGTAACGCTCTCCCTCTCTCTCTCTCTCTCTTTCTTCTCCACACACACACACACACACACACACACACACACACACACACACACACACACACACACACACACACACACGAGGAGAGGAAGGAGAGCCAGGCATGCTCCTTCCCTCTCCTCACTCTCATGTTCCCTTCCCCTCTTTCTCTCTCCCTCTCTCTCTCTCTCTCTCTCTCACACACACACACACACACATAGTGTTTTTGAGAGAGAGAGAGAGAGAGAGAGAGAGAGAGAGAGAGAGAGAGAGAGAAAGAGTACAAACATAAACAAAAACGCACACACACATACATAAACAAAGAATGCACACACACATTGAGAGAGGAAAAGAGAGAGAGAGAGCATGCATAAACAAAAAACGCACACATTGAGAGAGGAAAAGAGAGAGAGAACATGCATAAACAAAAAACGCACACATTGAGAGAGGAAAAGAGAGAGAAAACATGCATAAACAAAAAAACGCACACACATTGAGAGAGAAAGAGAGAGAAACTAATTTAACGTCGTAGGAAACTAATTAAAATTAAAAGACCTAAAGATCTAGCCGACGAGGAGTTGAACTCAAGACCTATTATTCAAGAGGGAAATGGCATAACCAATCTATCATACTTGGCATGGGTGATAGAAAGGTTATACCATTTATCTCTTTTTATTGGCACACACATCCACACATGCGCACACACACAAGAAGAAGAGAGTTATAACGTCGTAGGAAACTATCATAAAAGACATTAAAGATTAGGTTAGATGTAGATTTACGTTAAATTAGATTTAGGTTTATTTAAGTTAAATTAGATTAGATTTAGGTTTATTTTTAGTTAGATTTACGTTTATTTACGCTAGATTTAGATTTACGTTATATTAGATTAGATTTAGGTCTCCATAGACTGCGATGCCTGCATGAAGCGGGTGAAGAAAGCCCTCAATGGAATATAGGGTATTGCCAATCACAACGGCATCAATGGAGGAGATCAGAGAAGATGCTCAATCAGAAGCCGCTGCGGTGGTGCCAGACGAGCATCAAGATGCTACTACTCTATATGGGGTGCATGCAGAGGATCTACAAAATGAAACAGAGGATATGTGTTTAAACGGAGAGCTCTATATAGATATAGGAAGTTATGCTGAGTTATGCGAGGATGAGAGAGAGATCTCTTAAAGCCACAAATATTGTATTTGAACAATTTTGCTCCGTGTTGTAAAAGCTCTGGCTCTCTAAGTACCTTCCATGGTGTATAACGCTCTTTTCTACTCGCGCTCACATCTTTGATTGAAAATTCTGAGTTTTCGACTTGCCTCTTCTATCACTCAATTCATTGCGTCATTGTATTTATATGCGTCATTACGTCATTGTATTTAATGGTCTTTGCGTCATTGTCTACTCTATTCATTCAATATTAAGTTTAAATATTCGTGTGTTTAATGCAGGTATGGATGATGAGGAGTTTATTTCTTCTTTGTCACCGCAGCAGAGACAGTGGTACGTGGAGCGTCATCGCTCTGGCGCATCATCGCACATTCCTACTCCATCCGCATCTCCCTCTCTTTCGGAGTATTCGGCGCGCTCCGAAGCTTCGGTGTCGACGAGACGATCTTCACACTCGTCTAGACACCGGCGCTCTAGTGGTGGCAGTGGCGGTTGTTGTGGGGATTCCGTCGCCGATGCCTCCACACCGCCTCGTGTTCGAAGAGGCTCTTTACCCTCCCCTTCTTTGCCCGCCCCCACACCAGCCACAGCATCGCCATCTACGACAGGTTTTGTGCGGCTGACTGTTCCTAGCAGCTACACACCTCTACCTACTCCGCCAGGAGCCACCCCACTCGACACTCCTCGCTTCGGGGCCCAGACGCCGGTGGAGACACCTGACGTCCGTACCCCCATTGACACGCCGCTAGAGACCCCTGCCGGGACACCCAGGTTCACGCGTCACTGGCCAGAGGGCTTGCCTTACTCCATCGACTTCAACGGCGGCATCATCATGGATGATGACGGCAAGAAGGTGATCTCGCGCATGCGTGGTCTTTGCTCTCAGCTGTTTAGACACCACATATTAAACAAATGGAGTGAAGTACCAAGTGATTTAAAAGACAGAGTCATCAGCATACTTCATGATGAGTTTCCCGTTCCAACACGGAATCAACGCTTCAATGAAGACCTGATGAAGATTCGAATGCGCGAATACTGCAAACACAAGCGTTCCGAAGTGCAAAAAGCAATCAAGCATGGGTGGAACAGGCTAGATTGGCTGGCCAAAGAAGATTGGAAGAATGCGAAGAAAGCAGTGCGCCATAATCCCGACAAGTGGAAGCAACAAAAGGATGCAGCCAGAGCGCGAGTAGAGGCACGGAGCTCGCACCACTTGGGGAGCGGTGGATGGGCATCATTTGAGGCCGATTTTGTAAGTGTTTTCGCATTGCTCTTTATGTTCGATAGTTTAGGGTTTATGCGTTTTTTAATTCTAACATAATGAAATCTTTGTATGTTTTGACAGTGGTCGATGACAGGACGTGATCCCACACCGTACGAGCGCGAGTACGCAGGCAGGAAGGGCTTAAACGCCCTGATGGACATTCTCAGTTCTCGCGGCGGCATGGTTAGTATTAGGGTTTACTCTTTTCTATTTTTTGTATTGTTTTCTAAATGTCGTTATATGTTTATACTTACTGAACGCTGTCTTATTGTCTTTTTTTGCAGAATCCGACAGATACGCCGCTTGGACGCGATGAGACGTCTGACTAGACGACGTCAGTTTAGCCGTAGCTAGATAGCATTAGTTTAGGGTTTCTCATAGCTTATGTATCATGACACGGATTTTATACGTCTTTTTGAACCATGTATATTATTACATTTGTCACCGCAGTTCATTTTGCCAATCAATTCTTTATGCCTATGATGTTGTACAATTGTCATTATTACATTTGCCAATCAATTCATTTTGCCTATGATGTGTACAATTGTCAATTTTACGCTTGTCAATTTTGCAAACAATGCGTCTTGTGGGTGACTATTTTGGGTCTATTATCTACCCTTGCACTTTTTTTAAAAAGTGAATCAAGTACAATATGGTTGATGGGTGGCAGGGCATTCAATGCCCTGTCACCAAAAAAAAATCTCTCGGGCGTCGCTATAACCGTCGCTATTTATGGCTCTGGAGCGTCGCTATAAGTGTCGCTATAGACTTCTATGTAAACGTCGCTATAACCGTCGCTATGACCGTCGCTATATAGCGACGCATATCGCGAGCCTATAGCGACGCATATAGCGACGCTCTCGTAGCGACGCTATTAGCGACGGTTTTAGCGACGCCGGGGGTTATAAAAACCCAGTGTATTTCCGTCGCTAACATCGTCACAAGAGCACACAACCTCTTGTAGTGTGAATGATCTTTGCGTACTTAGGATTCATCGGGTAGGGTCTTTGTTGTACGGGCTTCGCAGTGCTAATCATAGGGATTGTATGTTGGACCACAGAAGGTGGAACACCTTTCATATCATGGTATGTCCAAGCGAATATGTCCTTGAATTCCTTGAGAAGCTCTTTGAGGACCGCCTCTTCAACTTCTGTGAGCTCTTGGGCAATAAAAACAGGTTTTGATTCTTCACCGGGGTCGGCTAATTCTATTTCTTTAACTATTGCCGGACCATCATAGATTCCATTATTCCCATCGATAGGTATTCTTTGGGCTTTTGTGTACACAACCTTTGCTTCCCCTGTGGTGTAAGATTTGAAATGTTCTGGTGCAGGATGCAAGTCTGTGGATTCTGGTTGTGCTTTGGTCTGTGCTTCTATTTCTGCTTTCTTGTGTTGTCGAGCTAACTCTTGGTTTTGACGCCTCCTTGCAGTGCGGCTCAACTTTGGCTTGTCTATGATCTCTAATTGGGCTATGTCATGGGGTCGTTGTCTACACCACATAACATTTTGGAGATATTCACCCCAATCGTCTACCAATTTTCGATGAGCATCACATGCTCCTATATAACTGAGCCATTCTGCTGAGGATCTCTTCTTTTTTATCCTAGCACGTACATTGGCTCGATATCGACGCCTCTTAAAGTTTTTCTTTTTCTTATTTGAGACCTGCTTTTGATTTGCATTTAGATCTCGCTCACTAAAGGAGTCCTCGTTGGTGTCCTCTTCACTCTCGGAGGAGCTATCATCGGTTGATGTGCTCGGTCCTTCCGAATGTTTTGACTCTGAACTTGCTCCACTCTCTAATTCATGAGATTCAGAATCCGTTTCACTCTGGGAGTCCGTGTCTGAGTCGTGTTGGTCAAAGTCTTCTATTGAGCTATCGGTGTCACTGTCAGATTGGTCTACAATTGCCTTGCCCTTAGAAGATGCATGTATGGCACTTATCATGTTCAGAGGTGCAATTTGTGGTACCTCTTCCCCCTCTGGTGTGACCCAAGTGGTTCCTCTATTTCCCCAGGTATCTATGGTTGTAGCTAGGTGTACCCAGTCCACGTTGTCTGATTCCGTCATAGCCGGTAACACATCCATGTAAGGAGAATCTTGGCCAATGTCTGTATCCTTCTTACAAGTGTAACAATATTGTAGTGGGGCTGAGTGAACTGTGGTGTCAGAGCGATGATCAATAATGGTTTTACTCCCTAAGGGGTGTACCTTACCAGTCACCAAATCCACTCTAAGGACAGAGTCTTGGAATTGCAAATAGACATGATTTTTAGACCAATCATGAACCATTTGTGCTTCCCTCATGAATGGTCGTCCTAAAATCATTTCATATGACATAAGGTGTTTAGAGAAATCCATTACAATGAACGTATGTCGTACCTTGTGTCCTAGAACTTTGATCTTAAGATCCTTGAGCATCCCCATAGGTTTGGCTATGGTACCATTTGCCATCTTTACCACAATGTTAGTAACACTGAGGCGGGGTTTTCCCATGGATTCCCAACAATCTTTTGTAACGATGCTAACTCCCGCACCACCATCAAGAATTCCCTTTATAGTTAATCCCTTGATAGTGATGGGTAGGGTCGCATTAGACTCGTCGCCTTCAAAATACTTCCCTAATTCGTTAATGGGTACCTCGATCACAGACTCGTGTCCATCTAAGTCAAGTGATTGCACATGATTTTCCTCATCAATCATAATCGAGTCAGGCCTATTTGTTTGCGCAAACTGCGGTAATCCCGTTTGTAGCTCTCCGTTAAGGAATGCTCGAAGTGCAAAGAATAACTCAGGATCTCCATACAGCTTTGCTATGATCGTGGTTCGGACCTCAGAAGACATGAAGTCCACTAGTTTGGCAACATTCATTGGCATTTTGCAGGGTGTAGGTCCTTGACTAGGAACTGGTGAGGATGGAATCTCATATTCCTCAATGGGATCAGGTATTCCTTTGTTAAACATCCTTTCCAACAAGAAAGGTGTATGCTCACTTTCTGATGTCCCGTCCTCACTCCCTTCTTGGATGATACTAGGTATGGCTAACGGTCTATGGTTCATGTGGGGTGGATGAACTTGCGTGGGAAACACTGTGTCATGAATTTTGACATGCATGGGTTCTGGTTCTAGTTTCCTTTGAGTCTCCTCCACTAAACCTCTTAGATGTTTCACCTGCTCAATCTCGTCTACTGGGTTTGGATACGTCCCAATCTTCTTTTTACGATTCTTCCCTTTTTGCCCCTGTGGTTTATCTTGGGGGTCTTGGATTGGATTTGGAAACACTTGTGGTGTTTTCAGAGGCTCTTTATGGTTTTCTCTTATTCGGTTTTCATTTGGTTCCATGTTACGGTTTTCTTTGTCGGTCTTTCCCTTTGTGGTATTGGTTCTAGTCTCCATTGTCTCGATTGAATCTGAATCATCCTCGAGGTCATTCATATACACGGGGTCATCTCCTGTTCCTATGTTTGTTTTGGAACTTGGCTTTGAATTTCCCGTATTCTGCGACCTCTTCCTTCGTGTCTCTTTTTCTTTGCTTGGATAGCTGACGCGGTATCTCTCTCTTCGAGGATATGGCCTGGCCCTTGAAGCATGGACCGTGTAATCGCATAAGCGGGTGCGACGGGTGGTATTGGCGATGTCGCACTAGCAATTTCGACCAAATTTAGGGGTGTGATTTTAGGCGCATTTGGGTTATAGGGGCATTGGGCAATCAAGTGATCTATGCCACAACGATTACATGTGAGTATTGGCATTGCAGACGTGCTCCCTTGATTCATTTGCATCTGTGCAACATTCTTTTGCAGCCTAATAGGGCACTCCGCTGCCCGATGTGGTCCACCACACTCGTAGCATTGAAGAGGTGGCCTCCTAGCATGGGTGTTGATATTTTGACCTCTGGATGCGAGAGCAGCAGCTTGATAAACCGGCTTGACTTGCCCCCAACAATCTTCCATGTAGTATATAGGACACTCTTCCAATGTATCAAGTCCGTAGGCAATACAAGTGTCTATTTCCTCCTCACAGCCATCTGCATAAGCATTAGATGGCTCGCAACCCACTTGGTTCATAGGGGCGACTCTTGGATGCGGGGGCTGCGGTCCTAGCACAGGAGGTGGTAGCGGTGTAGCTTGTACAACATTTTGAGATCTAGGGACCATGTGTTGCGGTAGTTGCTCAACAGGTGGAGCAGGCATCAATACAGGAGCTCGAGGCGCATCCGTCCAGGCTACAGGTGGTCTATTTGCCATCATACGTTTGATCATTAAACAATCCTTAGCTTGGTGACCATACCTACCACATGCGTTGCAAGTTCCATTAAATTTTACTCTAAACGTAGGGCACTCACTAGTGCTATGTGGACCTAAGCAAATGGAACACCATTGTTGCTCCCTTCTTGGATACGTGTGACTATTTTGAGGGGGTCGATTATCCTTAAGAGACTCTTGGATTGCCTTGGTGAGGTCTGTCAAGAATGTCTCAAATACCTTTGGCTCATTGGCAATGGGCTTTGCAGTCATGGGTTCATACTCAATGGCTTGTGAGCTAGTGGATCTCGTGTCAGTAGACACCCTCATGCTTGCTATCATCAAGTTGTCCTCTAATTGGATTGCATTGGCAGTGACATCTTCCCAGGTTGTGATACCTCTAATCACTAGTCCATTATAGATTCCTTCATTCCTCAACCCTCGAATGAATCGATCAAGCAGTTGGTTATTGTTGAAGCGCTCATTTACAGGGCAGCGAGAGTTTAAGTGCTTTAGACGACTAATGAAGTCCCTTACTGACTCTCCTTCCTTACGTTCGGCCTTTTGTAGCTGAGATGCTACACCCCAAAGCACACCTTCTCGTATGTACTCCTTTAGAAACAACCTTCGAAGGGTAGGGTAGATTGTTTTCTCGTCCACCCTTAGGGTTCTATACCAATCTCCAGCCTTCCCACTTAATGTCAAGCTTAAGACATTGCACTTATGTAGTTCGTTGCGTTCCCCTAAGGAATCACATACTTGTTCAAACACTTCAATGTGTTTTCTAGCATCTTCGTCCCCATTGAATTTTTGCGTGAGTTTGGCAATTTGTACTACCTTACTTCTAGGCTCTCTATCAGATGCATGACGCATATTTTCCGCGATAGATCGACCTATGGTTTGAGCAAACGCTGCCAAGTCACCTATGTGAGGAGGCAGGGCTGGTGGAGGTACTCTTGGAATCATATGTGGGAGAGGGACGGGTACCGGTCTTGGCATATGTGTGGATGATGCAGGATATGGAACATAACCGGGCATAGGTCCACTCGGATAAGGGCTAGGGAGCGGCACTCGAGGAGCATAAACAAGTGGTACAATTGGAGGTGTGGGGGCCATGTGTGCATAAGGGGCTAGAGGCACATACGGTCGAGGCCCCATATTAGGTACTACGACACTAGGTAGTGGCACTGCGCTAACCGTAGATGTCATACCTGTCACCTGGCCCATGTAAACCCAATCCTGTGGCTCCAAAACAAATTGAAAATCGTGGAAAGGAAAAAATCACGGAATGCGACACACCTGCTCCAGAGCTAGTTTGGGTACCAAAGAAAGAACGATTTGTTCCACCTAGCTCAGGAACAGGAAAAGCAAATGAAGCTTCTTGCTCTTCATGTAGTTCCTATACGGAAATAGAAGCTTCGACACAACCTCCACCTACCATTGTACATATCCATACAAGCAAGAAAGAGTTTGCACCTCCCGTTGTAGATTCACCACCTCCAACAATGTTGCAAATAAAATCATGGGAGAGTACCTTACCACCCTTGCAACTAGATGAAACACATAGGGTGATCAAAAACTATTGGTTAAAGCCTTTAACCATAACAACTTGGAACAATTGGTTTCAAAAGGTGACGACATCATTCCAAAAAGTATGATCTACCCAAGGAAGGGGGGAGTGTTTGCTGACATCCGTCGTTCACTTGCTTCCCTCTCAACCTTCCTCCCTGACCTCTCAATCTCCAATCTTAGGGAATGTATATATAAAGCCTTATACTCACAAAAACAAGATAAAAAAGTAAAAGAGCAAGAGCCATAACACAAAATAATAAAAACAAATTATGCACAAGAACACGACCCTTGTAATATTTGCACTCTAACCATCATCTATTTGCGTGTACAGATATGGCTAGTACGCTAGAGTCATCCACTCCTGCCTTGGGTGAGAGGTACCCTCGTTACTTTTCACAAATGTTTCACATGGTCTTTCCAGTGCTTGCATGTGAATGGGATTTGATAGGTACGCTAGCATGTGAGAGGAATTTTGAGGAGTTAGAATGGCTGATACGTCTCTTGACCACGTCTGATCCATACTTAGTAGAGAGCGTTTCTCCCATTGCACAAGCCTACCCTTTTGACCAAGATGACTATAGGTGTCTAGTGACCTTCTTAGTAAACATGGGCACCTATGATGAAGAAGAAAATTTACATGACTACACGGATGGCACATATGGTCTCATGGATGATGACTTTGTTTATCTCGACGACGAGGATAGGGGTTTAGCCTTAGGGTTTCCCCCCAACCTCTACAATATCCTATTCCCTGACTCTTTAGGGGAGTGCAAATAATTAGGTTAGGGTTCCTTATGTTTTTTGTTGTGTTCAATAAGTGTTGGTACCTTTTCCCACTAATGTGCCTCCTGGAGGCATTCCTTTTGTTTCCTAGTGTGTACAGGAGCGTGTTGCTATTGATAGGATTTGGACCTTCATGGAACCTTTCTCTCGTTCACACTTCAAATCAAGCGCGACCATCAACACAAACAGGTGTTTTATGTCCATTAGCATTGCCCTTATCTTTTTGCATCCATGTTTGTCTGCTTTGATTGTGATTGGTAGCATAATATTCAGCGCATTTGCTTAGTATCAAACATTTAATTCAATGTAATGTTTTGTCATAATCACTTGTCTAGGTTTAAAAATCAAGCAGTCCGACTAAGCTAGTTTGACCAAGCTAGGTATTAGAAATCTTCTCTTAATACCATGGAGAATGCCTTCCTAATAAGCAATGGTTACTTAGGTTCTTAATCCAATTTAGGCAGCATTGTGTGAAATGTACTAGGGCTTTCTAGTGGGCTTAACCCTATTGACCTTTAGCTTAAGTATTATAAAGGGAGTTTACTAATGTGATGAGCCTGGGGAGGGTAACAGTGTTATATGACCCCCCAAGTTACAAAATTAAAATGCTGGAAATGAACAAACAAAAAATCAAAGTGCCACAATGTAAAATTTTAAGCTGGAAGAGAAATCCCTGCTTAAATTGGTACTTCACTCACATGTATCGCCTATGGTACTAGAGCCCTAGAGGTTCCCAGTGTGGGCGCTTTTCCTTGAAAACAAAAAAACCCAAGGCATACAAAATAAGCACACACATCAAAATTGAATCAATGTGAAAAGACCTTGGGGGGTCAAAGAAAAGGTAATCAGTCAGGCGATGATTTCATGAGAAATTCCTTTTATCGTAGCTTAACTACAAGGTCTTCTAGGTATAGCCTCTAGTCAGCCCTCGAACATCAAATACTTGGCTCTCGCGATTAAACAACTTAATTGACCAGAAAAAATTGAGAAGTTACCCATGGTATTAATAGTCGAGCTCTAGTGCTTTTTGACCGTTAAATTAGCGACCTTGGACTTGTTTAATTTTTTACCTTTACATCTGTTTATGCATTTGATTGTATTGCAATTTAATGTTTATTGCTGACAAATTGTCTAAAATTCTGTTACCAATCAATTTGTCTGTCTAAAATTGCATATGATTTTTAATTGTATATGAGAATGCAATTACTGTGGCAATGTTGTTTGATTTTGCAGTGATTGAAGAAGGCTACGCACATCCATGTCGACTGCTCTTCCATCTCGACGAACGAGCTTCAACTGGATAGCTTCCGAGGATGGAATCTACATCAGGAAGGGGGGCATGTTAACCCTCACGGCACACGGACACCCTATGATCTATAAACGTTGTATTGTTTAGAGTCAGGTACCGGGCTTGTCGGACCAATAGGAACAGGGTAAGGGTGATCGCCGATGACAGGCGCACTCTAATGGAATATTCAATTAGTTAGTTGGTTAAGTAGGGCGCCCAAGTGTGAATGGGTTGAACTCATATAAAAGCCACTAAACCTAATCTTTACTCATTCTCTCATTGTGCAATAGAAGCCGCTCTTGCTCAATCTCCACCTTCTCCTTCACCATCTCCTTGTGTGTGTGTGTGTACGTGAGAGAGAGAGAGAGAGAGAGAGAGAGAGAGAGAGAGAGAGAGAGAGAGAGAGAGAGAGAGAGAGAGAGAGAGAGAGTGTGTGTGTGTGTGATCGAGCGTTGCGGCGGCACGACGGCGGCGAGGCGGTTGAGCGCGGTGTAGCGGCGTCTCCCTCTTCTTCGCGGCACGGGAATCCTTCATTCGCAACTACGTAGGAAGGTGAGTGACACACCATTCTTCCTTGTGAGCTTGTCTGTTGTATGACTGTGTGCTAGGAGCCTTTGTGGCTCGCACATGGCGCGTAGCAAGTCCCTAGCCTTGACAACTACGTTGTTCTTATGAAATCATTCTTAAGAGGCTGACTAAATTTCTACCCTAATGCAAAAATGTAACTGAAATTTACTAGCCTAATCCATGACAACCTCCCGGGGGATTCACCATGGAAAACTTACCGCACCATGTAAGTGCAAGGGAGGGGTTTTTTTTTACAAGTTACATATGCGTATAAGTTAGGGACAGGTCCCCAATAATTTATCTCCCAAGCTTAAAAATAAGGGAGGGGGTATCATATTTGGGGAGGGGGGGTGTGGGAAAAGTGAGAAAAGGGAAAAATGAGATGAAGTTTTTGTGTTTCAAAATCATGGCTTCCCAAAAGAGTCTGCCCTCGAACTTGTGAGTCAATAGCTACAAAGATACATGCAAGAACTAACACTGCTTTGCATCAATTGGTTGTTTTGTGATTATAGTTCATTTGTTGAGGAATGAAAGCTATAGAGAGTTTGTAAAGATGAAAATATACATGGAGAACCTAACACAACTTTATAGCTATGTTTCTTGAGTAATTTAGATTGGTCAAAATTGGACAAGTAGCTAGAGTGTAGGTTGAACAGACACATAGTTTGAAAGTCAAACTGAAACACATTGAGGGTACATCTAGTTATCAACAAAAGTGGTTCCTTAGTACATTGCCAATCACTATGCGACACCCTCTTTGACTAGTTTTACTCAGTTAAATCATGTGAGACCTAAATTTTATATGTAAGATAGAGGTATGATAGTTTTTTGCATTCATTGTTGAATAAGCGTAGAAAGGGGGGTCATATTTCCTAATATGAGTCGTATATAGGGGTTTTATCAAATTTGTCCGCTCGCAGGTGGTGTCCCAATTTGTATACAAAGTGAATCCCCCGGGGACAACCTAAACCTGTATGATTAGTAGGTTTTTTCCTTGTGCATTGTATATAAACCCATTTCTCTAGGGCTAACTTATCTATTTATTCGTGAACTAAGAAATAAACTTTGTTGTGTGCCTTGAGATTATTCATCTTCTCCAAGTTGTATCTACATCCCTGCAACCCTAATTCCAATAATTGGTATTAGAGCAAGTTGCATCCTCTCGCACGTAGTCGTCAGTACCGCTACTCACTTTCTCCAAATTGGGTGAGCTTTGGTGGTTTCAGTAGCCTCCATTTCCACTACAGGAAATACAACATAGTTAGTCCTACTTCTTTTTTCCTGTTTCGGAGTAGTTTTCACATCAAGTGCAGTCACTCGCCATGGAAGTACCCCAGCTTGAAACTAAAGAGCCAGAACTCATAGTGCCTGACAATGAAGATGCTTTAGATGGAATTCCGTTCGTAGAAGAAGACTCGCGAGGACATTTATGGGAAAAAGTGAGAGGGATTAATGATAGGAGCATAACTTTGAAGTCAGCTCCTATAGAGGAAGTTTGGTTAGACAATCTACCTCCTAATATGGACATGGATGACAATCCTTGTATGGGGATTGCGGCTCTGAAGCTTCAGGAATGTCTAAACCAAAGACTCTGAAAACACTACCCTCTTACTTGGCAGATAACAAAGACAAATCCATAGTGTGTAAAATCACTCAGATAAAAAGAGTAGAACACACCCTAGAGGTAGACAACATCCATTCAATCATGTCTACACCCATTCAATGCACTCTTACTTTAGGAGAACTGTTAAAAATTAGATCATATTTATGGAATGATCTACAGAAAACTCTATAGAAGGTGGGGATCACATGGTTAATCGCAAAAAAGTTGGGAAAATTGAAACTCGAATTGGATAACAAAGAGATTAGATCCGTCCCAATGAACAAAGTCGGAGAATACTACGAAGGGGAAGAAGGAAACACAACCCTTCCAGTGAGATATAATGATATACAAACCATGGCAATACTTGATAGTGGGGCAGGCATAGCCATAGCCACGAAAGTAGTATGGGAATCATGGAGAAAACTAGTCCATTAGACAAACTTGAATGAAATTGCAATTGGCTGATGGACACATCAAAAGACCCTTAGGACTGCTTGAAAAACTGATAGTTAGTTCCTGTGCAATTGGTTATCAACATACTTTTGCAATAGTGGACTTTAGAAAGAAACTCAATTATGAAATCATCTTGGGAAGACCTTTCATGTGACAAGTACAACTCATTCAGGACTGGGGAAACAATTACCTATACTTGAAGCAAGTGGGATTAATAACAAGGGTTAATCTAAAAGATCACACTTATAGAGATGTCTCGAAAATACCCATATAAGAATTTGACTCAGTCTCTTTGGCTAAAACAAAGCTTCTACCTTGGTTCAACAAAGACATACCTATTTGGATGTCTGGAGCCTCAGAAAACTAAAACCAGAAGAATCTATCTTTGAAAGGGATTGCACAGATGCATCCTACATACCTGAACCCTTTTCGGAGCATTTGTTTGAGCCATTTGTGTGGACTCAAATTTTGGCAACAATGGATGTATGTGTGAATATGTCTATGCCTACTCAATTTTGCATTGAGGACGGCTATGACATAATTCCCATATAAATGATTTCAACCCTTCACATTGAAGACAAAATTCAAGAACCCGAGGACTTAATGAAATCTCAACAAGTCTTTTCAGACCTCTACTATGATACAACAGACGAGCTAGAAGAACATTCAACTACGTTTGATGATTCGGGGTCGCAAAAGAACATGTGAGAGCTAAACTACTCATGAAAGGAGGGGAGGAAAACTTTTTTGACTTCCAAAACCACAAACTGAGAAGACAAAAATGGTAGAGAAGAAAAAGAGACACCAGAAACTTGAAATCTAAACCCATGCCACTAGTCTCTAGTAGAACACAGTTTTTGATACAGATAGATGCACATGATTGTGTCAAAGTCAGAATCACGGGTAGATATCCTTCAGAGACAAAAAGCAAGAAATATCAAAAAATCGAGAAAAACAAGAAAGGAAACTCAAGCAAAACCTAAATACCAGGACAAGGATTCAACCATGACACGAGTTGAACGAAGAAAGAAGTATCAAGAGTTGAAGAAAGCTCTAAAGGATATGTATACCACTGAAATGGAAACAACTGAGGAAGAGGGTAAATATGTAATGAGTGTTCTATCCTATTACAAGAAATTTACTCTCCAAGACCAAAAGATTATAGTCCAACAACTTGTCAGGGAACTAAGAAAACGGGGTGAGTCCTACGAAGGACTAAAAAATGCAAAAAAGATAGATCTGGCCGAAACAGAAGAAGAGCCTAGACCTGCCTACATTGCAAACGACCTAACTGAAGAAGAAGAAGAGCTTTTGTTAAGCTTACTGAAAAATACCGGAATATCTTTGGTTGGTCTTATAAGGATCTTAAGGGTGTTGATCCAAAAATCTGTCAACATACCATACCTATGAGAGATTATGCGAAACCAAGCAAACAAATGCCATATACTTATAACGAAACATTTGCTAGAAAGATCAAAGAAGAAATAGAAAAGCTAAAGGAAACCGAATTCATTTATGAAATTGAACACACATATTGGATGTCTCCAATTGTAGTAGTACCCAAGAAAAATGAAAAATTAAGAGTGTGTGTCAATTTCAAGAAGGTGAATGTAGCTACCATTAGAGACAACTTTCCTCTTCCAATCACTGAGCATGTTTTAGAACGAGTTGCAAGAAAAGAAGCTTAAAGCTTTTTAAATGGCTTTTCGGAATACAATCAACTTTTGGTTGACCCGAAAGATCAGCATAAAACTGCCTTTGCAATTGAATGGGGTATTTTTACCTATCGGGTTATGCCTTTTGGGTTAACTAATGCTCATTCCACCTTTCAAAGATTGATGAGCCATGCTTTTAAATAATATCTTCGAAATTTCTTGGAAGTATATATGGATGATCTATGTGTACATTTGTCAATCAAGGCTGGCCATTTTGAACACCTCAAAAAGGTATTCAAAAAATGTAGACTTTATAAGATTTGTTGAAATCCAGAAAAGTGCACATTTATGGGCAGACAAGGAAAACTTCTTGGACATATAGTGTCTAAAAATGAAATAGCTACTCATACGGATAAAATTCATGTTATTGTTGAATTACGTAGACGAACAACGGTCAAAGGGGTTCAAGTTTTCATGGGACATTGTGGATATTACAGATCATTCATTTACATGTGCGCTATAATTGCAAAACCCATGTACAGGTTGATTACACTTTTTGAATGGACTGATGAGTGTGAAGAATCCTTCATGAAGCTTAAGCAAGCTCTCACTTCAGCCCCAATATTGAAAGGGCCAAATTGGAATAAGACGTTCCACATACATGTAGATGCTTCCAATTTTTCCATTGGGTGTATACTAGCTCAACCAGGAGATGAAAATTTTGATTTTTTCATTTCTTATGCTAGTAGACAGTTGAATATGGCAAAGAAAAACTTTACAACCACAGAAAGGGAAGGGTTAGGAATTATCTATGCCGTAAAAAAGTATAGACATTACCTATTAGCCACAAGCTTGTGTTCTTTGTGGACCACCAAGCCTTATTGTACTTGGTCAACAAGCCATGCAACATAGGAAGAATTGTGAGATGGTTCATTATTCGTTTGGAATTTGATTTCACTCTGGTTATAAAAAAGGGCACCACTCACCAAAGAGAACATCATTTGTCAAGGATTATTTCAGGAGAACCATCATCATTGATACCGATAGCTCAGGAATTCAACGTGCCAAATCATCCTAACGGTACAATAAAGCAAAGAGCACACAAGCTACAAGATTTGCTCTTAGGGAAACAGCAACAGGAAACCTCGACCACAGAAACCCTTGAGTTAATTACTCAAGACCCAACTCTTGCACATCATAATGGTTTGAATTGCATTGATCTTTGAAGCATGGTAGAGCCAACCAAGGCTATGCATAGACACGATTGTTTAACCCATATGCACACAGTCGTCCCAGAGTACGCCATCTAAGAGGGGTGGAAGGGAACTAAATAATTAAGGGCAATATTTCAAGAGGGAGGTAAAAGTTGGATGTTAACATGTGATTTTTTGTAAAACTACCTAATAATGCTCTTTAAAAAATCATCAACCGGGGAATTTAACTCATAACATCTTCCCCATGAGTGTAAATAGTGTATATACTATAAAAAAATATACCAAAAATTAGCCTTTTTTGCTTATTTTTATCATTTTTCTTGATATTAGGACTTAAAAATATAAAAATCCATCAAAAAACAATAAAGTAGTGTTTCTCAATGGATTTTCTTAATTGTCGATTTTTCACTTTGCTTTTATAGTGCATTTTATTATTTTCTTTGATTTTTTCAATAAACAGGTCAAAGTTTAATAATAAATAGCAAAGAGCTTAAATGGAGATACTGAAGATACGCTGATGATCAAAAGGACAAGGCGCACACGCATAAAAAATTTCAATCGAATTGACAGATGGAAGCCTAAATTAGGCCGCTAAGGCCTACTTTTGCAAATTCTTGCAGAATGAGCTAACGAAATCCGATTGAAGAAATTTTTGAGTCTAACATAGATTTCATGGCCTAGTAGGAATAACAGGGAAATCTGGGAAAAAATAGTTTGGGAAATCCGAGTATAGATATCCAAGGTAGCCCAAAATCACCTCATTTCCACTAGTCACTCTTGGGGGAGAGAGCTTTCTGCCTTCTTCGCACGCGATTTCCGAAGTTTACAGTTGTCCTTTTACAGTGTCGTCTCACACAAGACATGAGATATAACTTCTAAACTTATCAATGAACATTTCTATATGGCCAGGTAGCAAGTATAGGCTTAGGAAAAAACCAGAAACCCAACTATGCACGAAGTCCTACGACACAAAATTGACCATAGCCGTCTGTCAGCTCAACCGAATTGGATGAAACTTGAACTGTAGCATGCCCCTATATAATAGAACACTTTCATATCACTAGATGACCTTTTGACAGGGGTCAAGGGGGTCCCAAGTAAATACTCTAGGTTTTTGCCACATGCCAGAATTGGATTCTGACTCCACACGCAGCTTATAGACGAGGTCTATACACAATGTACCTAGATGGTATGATGGAAACAGTCCATGCAAGCTCTCTAACATTAGAATACAGCTCAAAGGCTACAAAGCGTCAAATTTGACATATGAAGTCAAACTGACTTCGAATGGGCCAAAAATGGATGAGTAGCATCAAGACTATGTAGCGGACAAGTCCATGGCTTCAAAAGTGATTGACCAAATCTACATGCCATCTAGTCACAAAAATCAGTGATTTTAGAGTCGACAAGAGCACGAAGTGATGCCAACATGATCAAAGTTTACCAAATTCATTTTAGGACTTGTTTTAGATGTATTTAAGATGTTTAGGTCATCAAATTGTCACTTCTTGCAAAAGCAGTGACTGTTGTAAATAATGAGGATTATTTACTTTTGTGCTTGTTTGTCCTAAAATTGATCTCTTCACTTCACCTATCACTTGTACATGTCTATTACATGCCACATGTCAAGTATGAGCCAAAATGATCAAGAAAAACTCTAAATTTGTCAAAAAAACGCACGAGAGATTAGATGGGGACAATTACCCTATGTGGGCTTACATCATGCAACATGTTCTTGTGTCAAAGGGCGTCTGGAATATTGTGCAGGGCATTGATGTACATCCTGGTTCTGAGCATGCAGGCGATGTTGAGAATGTTGCAAGTCTTGCTGCAGGGATTGTTGCTATTAGAGTTGTTTTGCCTACGGCAGAACAAGCTTGTTGGGATGTAAAGGATGTACAGGCTCATGCATTGATTGTGTTGTCTGTGAAGCGCACCATTACTCCTCACATTTGTTCAGCAAAATCTGCAAAACAGGCTTGGGATATTCTAGCAGGTCTTTATGCAAGCCGCAATCTGGGTTGCATGATTCGTTATTCGACATTCGTTTTATTCGTGAATAATGGTTGATTAATACGTTTTATACGTGCGTATTATTCGTTGTCACGTCATCTTTTTTCAAAAAAACGTTTTACTGCTTACATATGGATCAATAGGTTATCCATCGATACCTAATCGTTCAATAGGCTTTCGATCGATAGTTTAAATCGATCTATATGTTTTCGATCGATATAGTAGTACTATATAAAGCCTAAATTTGCGTGCTTTAGCTACAATTCCCTTCACCAAAGTGTCAGGTTACCTCCGGCATAGAAAGGTTGAGTTGTCAACTTAAAAAATCCTTGTATTTTTAATAAAATATTATTTTAATGTTTGTACATTAAAAATAAAATAATTCTATAGATTTGAATCACCTATAATTCTTAACAATAGAAGTTAATCTTTAACTCTATTGTTAAGTCTAAATAAATTACTCTAAGCAATAGAGACTATACTTTTAGCTCTACTTGTTTAAGAATAGATAAATAAGTAAATGTACGCATTAGAGGCTACTTTTCTAGCTATAGTGCAAATGTATAATTCTAATGAAAGGGCAGTGGTAATGCGTGTGCTAGTCTCCACCCAACCGTGCTATCTTATAGCCTCCCCCTAGCGTACACACTATTCGGTTATGCTGGTGGCCTTGCCTGTAGGACCCATGTCGTTACATTACCCCCCCCCCCCCTTGGAGAATCATTTTCGTCCTTGAAAACAAACGTAGGAAAACGTTTCTTAAGTGCGGAGACATTCTCCCATGTAGAACCTTCTTCATGTCTATCGAGCCATTTTACCAACACTTGTCGTCTGACTTGATGTCTGGTGCAAGGCTCATGAGAATCCAAAATCTTTTCGGGCTCATGAGGGATGGAGAATCTTGTAATTCCTTTAATGTTTGTTTTACAACAGTTGCATGTTGCTCTATAGAATTAAAATTGAGAGCACTTTGCTGGTTAGATTTGTTAACACTTTGTTTATCAGTAGAATTCATTGGAGAATCTTGTAATTCCTTTAATGTTTGTTTTACAACAGTTGCATGTTGCTCTATAGAATTAAAATTGAGAGCACTTTGCTGGTTAGATTTGTTAACACTTTGTTTATCAGTAGAATTCATTGCACTTTGCATACCATTACTAGAATTCACCGCACTTTGCTCTTGAGAATTCACAAGACTTGGAGACAAGCAGTAACACAAAAAGACTTCATCTATTAACTCTGCTTTCTGCAAAATAGAAAGCTCGGCTGTACATATAAGAGGTGCAGATGGTATATTTTTCTCACCTAGCAAAAGCACATGTTTACCATTGGCCATGAAGGATAAGAAGTTGTGTTCATAACTAGTGTATAATGTGTTTCCTAAACCATGCAACCACTCTCGTCCTAAAACTACATCAGTACGGTCCATGTTCATAACTTGGAAGTCAAGGGTCATGGTATGATCTTGCACAATAAGCTCAACCCCTTGAACTACCGTGTCCCATATTTCTTTATCATTCCCAGACATCTGCTCCACCACATACTTGTGAGAGCAAGGAGTCTGTGTAAGCTTCAATTTCTTGACTAGCTTATAGTTCAAGAAATTATGAGTTGCACCATCATCCACTAAAATACGAACACATTGTCCGTTAATAGTGCCATGCATGCGAATCAAATCATGGGGGCCAAAGGTGGGCTGCCACATTGAAGCAGGCACACAACACTTGTGATTTTCTTCCATATGAAGAACCTCTACAACACAATATTTAGGAGATGAATCTAATGTGAGGCGTTGCACCGTGTGCATGGCCTTTTTCTTTGCCTTGCAAAAGAGGACAATCTTTCTTGTTATGTTGCTCCAAAAGACATTTAAAACACAAATTGTGTTTCTTTGCACCCTCAAAATCAGCAGTGCTGAGAGACCCACGTGGAGTATCTCATGATTGGATTTTTTGAAACAAAACCTCGCATGTATGAGACATGATCAATAGGAATGTGACGAAGTCATATAAATACGCATTATTTTACAAATTACAAAGTTTAACGTAAAATATGGTGTCACGTGTGTATCCTTCTCATTGTAAGGTAGGAATCTAATCGAGGTTTATTCCGTCAAGATCTCTTATACTTTATTATGTCTTCTCATGTACAATCTTACCAAACAAAAACAAACTTACACTTTAAATGACTACAAATTTTATTTAACTTATCAAACAATCTAGAATATGGTAGACCTAGAGTGCTCTTACACATCAACAAACAAAAAAGTCCAAATTTCTTCTCATTAACTTTGATAAACATACATCTGTGAACAACTTCCAAGGAGTAGTGCGGTCATAGTTCTTACATCCATTCCATGACATGGTATGCTCCTGGGGTGACCTATCACATAAAAATATATTTGGTAGGAGTGCCCTCATGTTAGGAAAGGGTGTGTTGCTGCTGATGAAAAGTTTTTGCATTGTCCTACTAGGGATCTCTCCATGGTAGCATAATGATTTTTGGTGTAGTGGGAGCCACATTGCCGCTGAGGAGAGCTTTGTGCCACCGTAAAAGCTTCATGTTATGCCAGTTCCTTGAGCCATTCTTGCAAACAACGCCACTCAACTAGCATAGCAAGAGGTCACCTTGTAACAAAAATATGTATGAATTCAACATTTGCAAGCTATATAATGAAGACACTTGTTAAGTATATGTTGTACAAATTTGCAAGTATTTCTATCTAACTGGGAATAAACAATCCTAAAATATACATTAGGATGAGATTACCACCCCTAATAAGCATGGATTTGAAGCACCTACCTGCAAGATGTAACAAAGAAGACTGTTTTAGAGGAAAAGTGGTGACACTTGGCCTCTCTAACCTACAGCCTTTCACTATTTGTGCATAAAAGCAACCTTTGTGCCAAGCACTACAAAACAAGTAGAGGCAACACCTTAGATTTCAAAGTTTATGATAAGAAGAACACAATCAAAAGTAAGAAGTATATTGTTACCTTGCATAAAGGGGTGTTTTATTCAAATATTGTAAAGAATGAGGATGCAAGAGAGCTACACAAGACAAGCACAAAGCACACAGAGATGGAAAGCTTCTTCTTCTTCTCACAGAAAAGAGAGTACAAAATGACTTAGTGCTAAAACTGAAAAGTAGCACATATGTACATGCGGTCACTAAGTGTGAACTCGCTAGAAGCGTACTAGGCTGGCACTATAAGTGTAGTCCAGCTGTAGAATCACTGGCAGAGATCCTCCGTGTCAGTCACCTAACATGCCAGTGAGTAAATGCCGTAAGCGGCCAAGACCCGTAGTGGATGCCAGCTCAAGATGTAGAGCTCGACATTTCAACACTCCCCCTCGAGCTCTGCATGTCGCAGAGTCCCAGCATAGTCCGGAAACGTCGAAGATTCTCAGCTCCGAGGGCCTTAGTAAAGATATCCGCTATCTGCTTCTCTGTGCTGACGTAGACCAAGTCGATGTCGCCCGCCAACACTCGCTCTCGAACGTAGTGGTAATGGACCTCTATGTGCTTGGTCCTGGCATGGAACACTGGGTTCCTAGCCAACTGCATGCTGCTGAGGTTGTCACAATGGATGACAATCTGCTGGTCCACCTACACTCCCAAGTCCTCAAGTAACGTGCGTAGCCAAGCTACCTCGCACGCCACAACTGTTGCACCTCTGTACTCGGCCTCTGTGCTTGATAAAGCAACCGTAGCTGCTTTTTGCTGCTCCAAGTAACAGCAACACTCCCAAAAGAGAACATGAAGCCACTCGTAGATCTCCCATCAACAATGCTACCTGCCCAATCTGCATCTGTATACCCATACAATGCTAATGGCACATCTGCTGCATAGAACACTGCGTAGTCAAGAGTCCCTTGCACATACCGAAGCGTGCATCGTACTCCATCCAAATGTGGCTTCCTCGGAAGCTGCATGAACTGACTCTCCAAGCCTACTATGTAGCTCAAGTCTGGCCTCGTGATAGTCAAGTAGATTAGACTACCCACAATCTTCCTGTACATCTTGACATCCTCAACAACATCACCGTTCTCTGCACTCAGCTTTGCATTCACATCCAAGGGAATAGAAATTGGCTTACAATCAGCCATACCATACTTTGACAACATGTCCAAAGCATACCGTCTCTGTGACAGCCATACACCACGTGGAGTCCTGATCACCTCAATGCCAAGAAAGTAGCGCAACTCGCCCAAATCTTTCATTTCAAACTCCTGTTTGAGAAGACCCTTCACATGGTCAATCTCCATAGCATTGTCACCCACAATAATAAGGTCATCTACATATATGGTAATGACCACAATCCCCACATCACTCTCATGTACATAGAGTGAATGATCAGCATGAGCTCTCCTAAAACCAATACTGACAAGATAGGTGGCAATCTTGTCATACCAT
The DNA here is from genome assembly GCF_014529385.1 of Adiantum capillus-veneris. Taxonomy (NCBI): domain Eukaryota; kingdom Viridiplantae; phylum Streptophyta; class Polypodiopsida; order Polypodiales; family Pteridaceae; genus Adiantum; species Adiantum capillus-veneris. The sequence continues at coordinate 145,650,265 of NC_140931.1, read as the reverse complement.
GCTCTAGAGCCCTGCTTCAAACCATACAAAGCTTTGATGAGCCTGCATGCATAATCTGGGTAACCTGGATCGACATAACCAGTTGGCTTATCCATATACACTTCCTCTTGCAACTCACCATTCAAGAAGGCATTCTTTACATCCATTTGATGCATAATCCATCCTCTAGATGCAGCCACTGCTATGACAGCTCTCACAGTCGTCATCTTTGCCACTGGAGGAAAGGTCTCCTCATAGTCTATGCCATACGTCTGTGCATAACACTTTGCGACCAGCCTTGCCTTGTGATGCTCAATGTTACCATCAGCCTTATGCTTGGTTTTATACACCCATTTATAGCCAATATCTTTCTTGCCACTTGGCAATGGCACCAACTCCCATGTGTCGTTTGCTTCCAATGCAGCCATCTCTTCATTCATTGCATCATCCCAATGCACATTTCCAACTGCATCCTCAAAACATGTGGGCTCCACATCCTGTATCACCTTAGCCATGTAGGCTTGGTGATGCGCTAGATACCCATCATAAGTCAATTTCTAAACTGGATTTCTGACTCTGTTAGATTTGCGCGGTCCTGGGTCATTCCTTTGCTTGTACTTTCCTTACACCAGGTGTCCTGACAGCCGGAATTCCAAATTCCTCATCAAGACTTTGTTCAGAACCATCTGAATCCATGTCTACATGTGAAAAACCTGATGATGCATCAGCCATAAAGGGAGGTTCATCAACCTTTTCCTTTCCTTTTCGTGATGCATTCCCTGTACCTGCTGGTGGAGTAACCTGTGTACGTAGTCTACCATTCCATGGCTTCTCAACAGAGCCACAAGAAGAAGACTTTTGTGGTCCACTCAAAACCTGTGACTGTGGCCTCACATTTTGTACAACCACATCATCTTTTACATCAGCCCCAATAGTGCCATGCTGGTCATCTCATCAAAGACTACATCTCTGCTCACTCGTAATTCTCGTGTAGTAGGATTGTAGCACCTGTACCCCTTTTGTTCAAGGGAATATCCCACAAGAATACATTTCTCTGCTTTAGGATCCAATTTCCTACGCAACTCATCTGGTACATGCACGTAAGCTATGCAACCAAACACTTTCAAGTGTGCCAGATCAGGCTTTGTACCTGTAAACTTTTCCTCAGGTGTTACATCATGCACCGCAGCTGTAGGTGTCTTGTTCATAATGTACACAGTTGTATTTATAGCTTCAGCCTAGAAATGATGAGGCATGTTCTTCTCATTCATCAATGCACGTGCAACCTCTGCAATGTGCCTGTTTTTCCTATCTGCGACCCCATTCTGCTGTGGAGTATATCTGCATGTAAATTGACTGCGTATACCATGCATTCGCAAAAAATCTGAAAAATCATTGGAGAAGTACTCTCCCCCTCCATCTGACCTCAATGTCTTGATTTGCATATCTGTCTCCTTCTCATGGCAGAAATAATTCTGAACAGGCCTTCTATTCTAACTCCAACAGAGGTAGAGGTAGAGGTCGTGGTCGAGGCCCAAGGGGTTGCAGGGGCCAATTTCAAGAAGGTCTATCAAATCAAAACAATACAGGTGGCAGGGAAAACCATTCTCAAGGCAGGGGGAGTCAAAGAGGTCGTGGTGCAGGATCAAGCAGGCAGCAACATACTGCAGATAGCAGAGAATGTTGGACTTGTGGTGAAAGAGGTCACATGTCACGTGACTGTTCAAAGGGAAAAGAAAGTGGAAAGAGAGAACAGGGCAACTATGCATCTACTAGCAGAGTTGCAGATGACAGCAAAAACGAGCGCATGTTTGTTATGCAGCATGTAATGAATACAATGACTGCAGAGAATTCCCACCAAGATGATGTTTGGTATGTGGATTCAGGTGCCTCTAATCACATGACGTCTCGTGGAGAGTGGTTTAGAGATATGCGCAAACCAGATGTGTCAGGCTATGACATCCTTGGTTAATCCCAATAGTTCTTGCAAAAAAATCTAAAATTCCTCTTATTCTTCTCCACAAATGGTTACGTGGAATCATATCAAAGGTTTTCTTGAAGTCTAAAAAGAAACAATACAATTGCTTGCCTTTTAACCAACTTTCCTCCATGAGAACACTATGAGTGACAAGATGGTCAATGGTGCTATGATATTGGCAGAAACCCACTTGTCCTTTTGCTTGCATGCCATCCTTTAAGTCCAATCACTCAATTTTATCTCCATTCTGCATCCAAATTTTTTTGCTATAAGAGACCCAATCATTATAATCTATTAGTTATTTACATTCTTTACATCCCCTCCTTTATGCAAAGGCTTGACCCACTTAACACTCCAATTACAAGGCATACCATGTTGAAGTGCAAGGTTGAACATATCACACATCCAATCAAGTGATAAATTTCCCGTCCATTTAATCATTTTTGGCTTGATACCTTGAAGATCTCCCGCTTCGTTGAGTGGCCAAATTTTCAAGCCCGTCGCACAATCCTCAATACCAGAAAATGAGAGCCTACACTCAGGGGGTTCATCGTTCAGTACCCTCGTATATAACTGTTGGAATTAGGGTTGCAGAGAACACACACAGCTTGGAGAAGATGAAGGAAGCTCAAGGCACACTATAGAGAGTGTGTTACTTGGTGTGCAATGGAAAGATAGATAGCCCTAGACTGATGGGCGTATAAACAATGCACGGGGGGAAAAACCTCCTAAAGAGGGAAAAAATGCAACGGCGGTTCTAGTGTGTTCACACACATTAGTACCACATGTATATGGTAACAAATCCCCCTTTGGAGTGATGCGGTGAACGAGAGCTGGCACATGAGTAAAGGGAAGTGCAACGCCCTGAGGACATGATCAGTCCACAAAGGGGAGTAAGCCCAAAGCTTTGTAGAAAGCTTCAAGCTTCTCACGAGACAATGCCTTTGTGAAAAGATATGCAAGGTTGTCCTGTGTTGGCACATAAGCCAAGATGATCTCTCCTGCTAAGAGCCTCTCCATGACATAGTGGTGATGCATCTCAATGTGCTTTGTGCGAGCATGAATAACTGGGTTCCTTGCAATTGCCAATGCGCTCTGACTCTCAGTGTAGATAGTGTTGGCAGCCAATAATAGGTTGGTAAAGAGTGACATCAGCAGGATTGCCAGCGTCATGTCGACTCAACTTCAAACCTGTTTCTATGTAACTTTTCTGAGACAAGGCAATACCACCATCACAGTGCTTAAACTGTATGCCCAAATAATGATGGAACAACCCCAAATCTTTCATCTTGAAAGTAGCATTCAAATCAACCTTAAATTTAGCCATATGTCTCTCATTTGGTCCACTGATCAGAAAATCATCTACATAAAGAACCACAATGAGAAGTACATCACCCTCATGCTTTACATACAATGTGCTTTCTGTTGGACTGTTACGTAAGCCTTGTTTGACCAAATTAGTGTGAGCTTTCTCATATGAAGCACAAGGAGATTGCTTCAACCCATACAAATCCTTGTTACATTTTCACACTTTGTCCTCTTGTCCTTTCTTGACAAGACCGCGAGGCGTTACATAAACTTCCTCAAATATGTCACCATTAAGAAAGCAGTAACAATGTCTGATTGATGTACATCCCAACCAAATGAGCTGCCAATGCACATAGAAAACGCACAGTAGTCATACGACAAGTGGGAGCAAAGGTCTCTTCAAAATCTATGAATTTTGGCTTTGCATAACCCTTTGCAACAAGTTGAGCCTTATGGCGATCGATCTCACCATTCGTCTTGCATTTCAACTTGTAAACCCACTTTGTACCAATGGCCTTTTTTCCAGGAGGCAAATCACATAAAGTACATGTGTCATTTTCTATAAGTGCATCATATTCTGATCGCATGGCAGCCATCCAATTTATTGAATTCTGTGCTTCATCAAAAGACAGAGGCTCCTCAACATCATGTAAGCTAGACATAGCCAAAGCATAACAATTTGATGCATAAGATGCATGGTGACAGCCTGAACGAGTACGACTAGACAAATGTGCATCCAAATTACTGTCACGCAAAGTGTGCACGAGCCATTTTGGCATAGCTCTAGCTTGCTCATTTTCAGCCCTTTCCTCATCAAGTACATCATGTACATCTGCATCAGTAATCTGTAACATTTTTAGAAACCCCCATAGGCTGTACATTTGCCTCATTGGAACTTACATTCATATTTCCACCACTGAAAAGAGGCAACAAAGTGTCATAAATGTCATGTGATCTTAGATTACTGTCTCTAGTACATGATAGGAAGGGTTGAACATAATCTTCCACAAACACTACATCCCGTGAAACCAGAATACATTTTGTTTGCGGATGATACAACCTGTAACCCCTTTACGTAAGCGGTTACATGGGGACGACAATGTCATTGACCAGCAGATTTTGGTTGATTTTGTTGAACGTCCTACCTTACCACATGAACCTGAGCGCATTCTTGACTATCATGATTTACGTACGCGTCATCATGTACATCAACAAGCCTTAATCAAGTGGAAATATCGACCTGAGGAAGGCGCCACTTGGGAAAACATTAGTGTTCTTAAGAAGAAGTTCCCCACTTTTGTTTTCGAGGACAAAATCTCTTCTTTAAGGGGGGAGTAATGTCAGGACAACGGCAAGGCCGGGCTAGGCAATGTGGAAAGAGAGTCCAACTAGGGCAAAGGGCTAGGAGCCATGCTATATAGTGGGTGGCTGGGAGGTGGACTCCAAGGTTCTAGTTCCCCTTGTCTAACAACTCGTCCATGATTGATGGCATGCATCGCTACTCTTTGTTGACTGAAGTTTTTTGCAAATCCCTCCTCCGTGGGGGCACCAAATGAGAGGCGAAACGCAAAACAGACTCGATGGGCTCTACACCAAGACTATGCACGATGGCCTCATCATGGGAGGTACACAATAGGGGTACCACCTATCAAGATATGCGGCTAGGGTGCATACATATACACAATCAAACATGCCATGGAAAACAATTTCAAGATCCACGCCCAAGTGTGGGATGGGGTGGTCAAAAAAAAAGATGAGAGGAATGGTGAGTAAGTGAGAATGGGCTTCCTACTCGTGCATGTAGTAAGGAAGATAATATGCTCACTTCTCATACCATAGGTAGCAAATCCGTACGCATTAAGGTGCAAGTAGCAAGATGATAGGAATATAAGAGGGAGAGAGAGAGTGTGTGTGTATGGTGGAAAATCCGTACACTTCAACATAAGCAAAATGAAAAGAAACAAGCATAAACCATACTCACAATGAATATATCCCAAATGACACAAGGTATGGCACCAAGATGGAGTGTGTTGATTTCTTGCAAAAGATTAATACAATAGGTAGCATAGGGAGAGAATATGAGAAGGGGACAAGATCGTAGGAAGCATAATGGAAGGATGGGAGTTGATGGCAAGGAATATCATGAGTATAGCCGTCATTCTTCTTCTTGAAATCGTGCCTTCAATCCTTCATTACAAGTGTGTGGAGATATGGTGCTCATTTTGTGCATGGTGATGGTGATGGTATCGTGATTATGTGATTAGGGTTCATGCTACTAGAGCATGTAGCACAAGGGTGTCTCTGTGTAGGTGTATGGGTATGTGTGTATGTGTATGTAGTGTGTCCGTTTACAAAAGAGGAGGCCTCCTTTTATAGGCCAAGAGAGTGATTAGAAAAGAGATTATGAGCAAGAGGAATTATCACAAAGTAAACTCAGCTAGAGGCATTCCCTCAATGAAAGAGCTCCGTTATTGACCAATTTCCTCCTAATCGCCTTCATCATGGTGAGCTTTGTCTCCATGTCACCTTCCATAGTTTGATTCTAAGAGCTTCCTTATAAATTTTGAGAGAAAATACAACAATAATGGTGAGAAACCTATAAGAAATTGGTGTGTGTAGTTGGATAACCATGACTTCTTCCCAAGTGGACAGATAGGCTCCATCTTTTTTCATACCTCCCAAATCGTACCTCCAAAAATTATAAAAAAATAGGGGCCGAAAGATCAGTGCAATGCCTCCAACTTTACTGTTGAAAATTTTTTCCAATTCGAAATGAAAAAAATAGAGAAAAATCCCACAAAAATATGTGTTCGTTTTTTCCCTTCCTTAAGTCTTCTTGGTGGTGCTCTCTTGACTTCATGTGAAAACCTCGTGTCCACAAGTGAATTATGCTTGAATTTGATAATATTTTGTTGACTCCAACTCAATAATGCATAAGATTCTCCTCCCTTCCACTATTGACTTTTACTCTTCACCTGTAGTGACCGTCAAGTAGTGACCGTTGGGTAGAATCAGCATCCAGTGATGTTTTCTTTCTTTTTATAGGGTTTGTTCCTACCTCTCCTTATTCCGAGATCCAAATGTGTATACATAGGTTTTTTTTGTGATTTTCATGCATCAAGTGCATACCAAGAGAGAGGTGGAGCAAAAATTGAAAAGAGGCCCTCAATGACTTGAGCTTTACACTTGAAATGTTGATTATTAAAGATAGTTTTTACTTTGTGAGGTGAAGAAAGTTGGGAGAGAGAAAGTTGTTGTGCCAATCGTGCAGAGATGAAATCATGGCTACTACCATCATCTTTTGCTTTCAGCACTATAACCAACAAAAATACATTTGACAGCCTTATCATCCAATTTTCTGTGCTATGTTTGTGGCACCAAAGCATATTCCAAACAACCAAAAACATGCATGTGCTCAATAAAAGGCTTTCTATCATGCCATCCTTCATATGGAGTAATAGACTGCAAAGCTTTCGTAGGACACCTGTTTAGTACATAAGTGGTACAAATGATGGCCTCAAGACAAAAAGAATGCGACAAAGCTTGAATTTTGACCATTCATCGCGCCATTTTCGTAAGTGACCTGTTTTTCCTCTCAACAACACCATTTTGTTGAGGTGTAAAAGGCACTATACATTGGTGTTTTATCCCACGACTAGCTAGAAATACATTGAATTCCTTAGACATATACTCCCCCCCTCGATCAGAACGGAGGATGCCCATAGTACATTTCGAGACATTTTCAGCCATAGCCAGAAATTGTTTGAAGCACATAAAAACTTTGGACTTTGCTTTAAGCAGAAATACCCCCCCTCGATCAGAACGGAGGGTGCCCATAGTACATTTCGAGACATTTCAGCCATAGCCAGAAATTTTTTGAAGCACATAAAAACTTTGGACTTTGCTTTAAGCAGAAATACCCATGCATGCCTAGCGTAATCATTGAAGGTGCTGCGGGAAGCGTGTGGGAGGGCAAGTGCGAGATCAGAGAGAGAGAGAGAGAGAGAGAGAGAGAGAGAGAGAGAGAGAGAGAGAGAGAGAGAGAGAGAGAGAGAGAGAGAGAGAGAGAGAGAGAGAGAGAGAGAGAGAGAGAGAGAGAGAGAGAGAGAGAGACTTGCTTTGGGTGGAGCGTACATCAAATTTATCTTGTTGCAGCTCCTTATTCTGTTGTATTAAAGAGTAAGTGTATACATGGTTAAGTTAGTAGATGGGTTAGTAGTAAGTGGGATGTCCGGCCAGTTGGCATGAATCCCAACAAACTCCTACTTGAAGGCCAACGTAACCCAAGTGACCTGGTATGTACAACCGCCGTGAAGCAATCGAGTGGCTTCAACCTATACCCATCAACTCACTTCAATGTGTAAACCGCCCCAAAGCTAAGCCTTTTGTCAAAGCATCTGCTGGGTTGTCATCAGTGTGTACCTTGACCAAATCAATGAGCTCTTTGGCCAGGAAATCTCTCACGAGATGATACCTGACTTCAATGTGTTTCCATTTGGAGTGAAACACGGGATTCCTTGCCAATGCAAGAGCACTTTGACTATCACAATATAGCCAAGATTTTTGACCAAGCGAGATAACCATACAACCTCTTTACTTGCATCCGACAATGCAACGTACTCTGCTTTTGTAGTGGAAGATGACATACAATCTTGAAGACATGACCTGTAACATTTAATGGCCTAAAATCTTATGTGTAGCGGAAATTAGCATGAACATAGTGGGCATTTCATTAGAATAGATTCCTAATGAGAATTACAAGAGTGCTTGGGTGGAGAGAGCAACAAAAAGCATAACACCTAGTTAGATAGCATTGACAATACTTTCAAAAGAGAGAGAGAGCAATTAAGCTATTGACAACAGTTGAGGACCGGATTTGCATGGAGCCGGTCCCCCCTCCAAAAGGCTTTGTATTATGGTTTCTCCCATCAAGAGAGACATTGTACAATACAATTCTTTGTGTTCCTTCAAGACTAGCTAGTGCAATGAAGATGGAAGCTTCATACACCAAGCAAAACACTTAATCAAACACAACTTGAATTATCCCCGTTCTCAGACCCAAGACCTCACACACCTTCGAAGATGGTGAGAGCTAGCAGGGTATGAGAGTAGATTGAGAGGAAAAAGAAGTATCTTACGAGAAAGAAGTACATCTCCTCACATAATCACTCATATTAGCATAGCTTAGCTTAGTAATTAGCTTGGTAGAGAAGATGAGCATGCATTGAAGCTTGGCTCTTGGTTGGATTTGCATCCACATGCCAAGAGAGTGTTGATGTAGGCTTCTATCTCACAAGCTTGGAGTAGGTGATGAGCTCTCCATTAAAGCTTGGGAGGAGATAGAGTATTTTTCCCTTCACACATGGTCAAGTGTGAGAGTGTGTGTGTCAATGCCAAGCAAAAATCAGCCCCCCCTCTCTCTTGGGCGAGCCCTAGCTGCTAAATAAGTCTGGCTTTTGCCTCATTGGACCTCCCCAGGTCAAGCCAATAGGAATTAAACAGCATAAGTGATAGCCTTTAGACATGTGTCCCCCTTTCCCCTTTTGTGAGAGCTTTAGGTAATTAAATAATTAAACTAAACTCTCATTGGACCCCTTTGCCTCCTGGCCAATAGGAATCAGGCAAGCCATGGGGCTCCTGAATGCTCATTGGACCCCTTGGGAGACTGCCCAATAGTCTTCTAGGAGACTTAATTCTCATTGGTTTCTTTTATTAAATGTTTTTAAATTAATTAAACTAGATTTACTCTAGCTTAATTCTCATTGGTCCACTTCAAGGGTCTTCCAATAGGAATTGGGCACACCTTGTGGGCATCTGGCCTAGGGAGCTGACATGTGTCCCTCATTCCCTTTGTGTAAAGGGAGCCTGTGTGTGTGTGTGTGTGTGGCTTTCTCTCTCATCCCCTAGCTTTGGGGCTCGCCCCCTCCCATGTAGGGATGTGCAAAGACTTTTAGGGCACACACAAAGCATCCAATTTTCCCTAGGGTTGACCTTTGGACTCAACCTTTGAATTTTGGAACCTTAGCATTTTGGAAGTCTTAATGGGCTGAACCTTAGGGTCTTTTTGGCCCATTGTTTCACATGGCTCTTTTGCAGATGGCCCCCCCTTTGGATCCCTATTTTCCCTCCTTTGGATCCCTACTGTGGCCGGTCTGCTAACTTAACCAATATTCTAGCTTTTTCTCCCTTGGTACTTCCCCACATTAAATGATCAGTTTAATATGAGAAAATCATTTAGGAGAATTAGATATTGATTATTATGACATTACCTCTCTCTTGAAATCATAGTCGTCCTCGACTATGGTGTAGAGAAGATAAAGCATATGCATGAGTCCTTTTCTTAGCGGGTAGAGGATCCCTATGTTACCCTACGACATCATTCCATAATGGATGACTAGTCCATTTGGCGCTTGAGAGCCTGAGGCTGCCGCAAGCATGTCTGCACATTAGTCCTATCAGTCTTCCATAGTAGAGTGACAAGCTCTACTTGGTGTTTGGGAGACGTCGTCTCCGCAAACTTGATCTAAGCATGCATACTACTTCATTTTTGTGCACAAATAAATAAAAAGAGAGTCTTATAAGGCAAAAAATTTTGTTCATTTTTAACATTTTGTACATTTGCTTACTCTTGGGAAGCATTGTAAGCATTGACAAGGTTTAGGTTATCCTTTAATTGTATGCCTTGCATCCATCTAGCATCTTCAAAAGGATAATTCTTAAACTTAATAAGATATCGTCGGATAGTCTTACCGCCTCTTAATACCTTGTCTTCATGTTGGAGAATGGACTCGGGCTACAGCACCTCCTCGTGGTCCTCGATCTCCGGTGGGTCTTCAATAGTTGGTTCTTGAGGTGGCTCTCCTTTGTAAGGCTTTAATAGGCTCACATGAAAAGCATTGTGTATGAGCCAATGATTGGGCAACTTAAGTTGATAGGCCATCTCATTGATTGGCCTAAGAATCTGGAAGGGACCATAGTACCTTTTTGCTAGTTTAGCATAGTACTTTTGGTGGCCCGTAGGATTCTTGCCCGTCGTGTGCCTTAATCGAGCCTTGGGAAACTTTAACAAGACCCAATCGTTTTCTTTAAAGGCTTGGGCTCTTCTGTGCTTGTCAGCAGCAGCCTTTTGCCTTTGCTGTGAGATAGAGATAGCATCCTTAATCTTTTGGAAAGATTCTTGTAGGTCTCGGCTATACTCATCTACAACGAAGATCTTCCCATGTACCTTAAGTAGCAAGGGACTTTTTGATCTTCCCTCAATTACCTCGAAAGGTGCTTTTCCTGTAGAAGTATGTATAGTGTTATTGTAAGCATACTCTACTAAAGGTAAGTACTTCTCCCATTGGGATCTTTGATCTACTTCCGTTACATAGGCTTTTAGTAGATCGAGAATGGTTAGGTTAGCTATTTCACTTTGGCCATCAGTTTGTGGATGATAGGCCGAAGAGAAGTTTAGCCTTGTTCCTAAATTCTCAAAGAGACCCTTCCAGAAATTACTGGTCATTCTAGGATCTCTATCCGACACTATGGACATTGGCAAGCCATGGTACTTGAAAATTTGTGAAATGAAGAGGGTTGCCATTTGATGGGCTTTGATAGTCTTTTTGACAGGTATAAAATGAGCTTGTTTACTGAACCTGTCTACTATCGTCCATATTCCCGTATTCCCATGGATAGACTTAGGCAATCCAAAGATAAAATCCATGGATATGCTCTCCCACGGTGAATTAGGGATTGGCAAGGGTTGAAGCAATCCAAGTTGCTTCCCTCTATCAAATTTTGTCTTTTGACATACCACACATTTGGAAACATACTCGTGTATGTTCACTTTCATGGTAGGCCAATAGAAATATGTTCCAATTCCCTTTAGGGTAGACTGAATCCCTCTATGCCCCGCATATGGGGGAGCATGAGATTCATACATTACTTTCTCACGTAGTGAGTTAGTAACGCATAGTCTATTGCCATAGAGAAGATAACCATCTTGTAAAGTAAATGGTTCTTCTTTCTTCCCTAATGCAAGGGCTGAAATCACATCTCTAAAATCGGGATCAATAGCATACTCATCTATCATTGAAGATAGATCATTGTGAGTTGCTATGGAAACCGCATTCACTCTCGGTCGTCTTGAGAGTGCATCGGCTACTTGATTATGCTTGCCAGCAATGTGAGCAATATGAAAATGAAATTGCGAAAGGAAATTTGCCCACCTCATTTGTTTGTCGGAGAGCTTGGTCTGCGTCATGAAGTACTTAAGACTTTGGTGATCCGTTCGCAGAATGAAAGGAGTCCCCAATAAATAGTGCTTCCATGAGTCTAAGGCATGTAGAACTGCAAGGAGTTCTTTTTCGTATATGCCTAGAGCTTGCTCAACAGGGTCGAGCCTTCGACTCTCATAGCCTATGGCGTGCCCTTCTTGGAGCAAAACAGCCCCAAGGCAATCACCACAAGCATCACATTGGACCTCAAATGGTTTTGAGAGATCCGGTAGTGTAAGCACAGGTTGAGAGATAAGCTTTTCTTTAAGCTTTTCGAAAGCATTGTTCTCCTTAGCAGACCATGTATACCTAACATTTTTCTTTGTTAGGTCATGTAATGGTCCCGCAATTTGTGAGAACTTTTCTATGAAGCGTCTATAGTATGCACACATACCTATAAAGCTTCTTAGTTCATGAAGATTCCTTGGTTTAGGCCATCCTTTTATTACCTCTAACTTGGATGGATCCATTTGGATTCCATCTTGAGAGATAATGTGACCTAAATATTGAATCTCTTGCAAGAAAAATTCACTTTTCTTTCGATTAACATAAAGTTTATTCTCTCTTAAAACTTGAAATATTACCTGGAGGTGTTGCTTGTGTTCCTCCAATGAATTAGAGTAGATGATAATATCATCAAAGAACACTCCAGTGAAGGTTCGATGAGGCCTGAACAGCTTCTCCATCAAGCGGTTGAATGTGGCTGGTGCATTAGTCAAGCCAAAAGGCATGACAATGTATTCGTAAAGACCAAATGTAGTACGAAATGCGGTCTTTACAATGTCTTGATCAACTATCCTTATTTGATGATAGCCACTTTTTAGGTCAATCCTACTGAAGTAGGTCGATCCTTGTAGCTTATCAAATAGGTCTTCTACCCGTGGAACGGGAAACCTATTTTTGATAGTGATCCTATTTAGTGCTCTATAGTCGACACACATACAATATGTGCCGTCTTTCTTTTGCACTAATAGCACAGGTGAGCAAAATGGAGATGAGCTAGGCCTAACCATGCCCTTCTCAACTAAGTCATGCACTTGCCGCATAATCTCCTCTTGTTGAGCTTGAGAAACTCTATAAGGAGGTTTGTTAGGCGGTGAACTTCCTGGAAGAAGTTCAATTGCATGATCGTCATTACCTCGTTTAGGAGGTAGCTCACAAGGGATGTCGTCAATAAAGACATCGTGAAACCCCTTGAGAAAATTGGATAACTCTAATTCCTTTTGGTTGCTTTTATTTTCTTTTGCTAAAGCATTAGGTTCATTTTGAGAATCTTTAACAAAAATCATGTACACGGAAATAGAGCTCTTTATTGACTTGTTGAAAGCTGGTGTATGTACAATGGGGATGGTGTTACCCATCTCCCTAGCATCTATATACATGTCCTTTTCCCTGAACTTAAAGGAGATTCTCCTTTCAGGAAATTTAACATGGGCAGCCAGGCGGTCAAACCATGGTGCCCCTAGGATTACATCCTCATGCTTGAGAGGAGAGATAAAGAAGTCCTCTTTGTCCACATAGCCTTGGACATGAAGCCTCAATTTCCCAATTAAGGGAGTGACTGAAGCTTCTTGCCCCTTGAAGGCACTATCTGCGGGTAGGATATCTCCCATCTCGTAGGATTGTATGCCTAGCTTGGTGGCTAACTCCATAGATATGAAATTGTGAGTAGAACCAGGGTCAAAGAGAATAAAAGCATCATGTTCTCTTACCTTTCCCCAAGCATGGCATAGAGGAGATCCTTTGTGGTGAGCTTGTTGAATCTCCTCCTCTTGGATTTCAACCAAAGAAGCTCTAGGAGGATCTTGGCGGTTGTTCTTTTGGGGACAAGCGCGGTACGCATGCCCTTGTTCGCCGCACTTGAAACACCGGTTATCTTTACGATAACGCTCAAGCTCTTCAGGAGAGAGTTTATTCTTTCCTTTGTAAACTCCCTTCTCTTTAGCTTTGTTGGAATTGCCCTTAGGAGACTTTTGGACATTGTCCTTCCCCTTAGGCTCATTGGAACCCTTGTTTTCCGGGGGCTTATTATTTCTTTTACCCCCCGTTTGGAAATTGATTCGCGAGGCCACCATAGTATGGTGTATTACCGCCGATATGGTACGTGGCCTTTGGGAGTTGACATACTCCGCCATTTCTTCGGTTAAGCCCGCACAAAATTGTTGCTTTTGCTCTCCAAAATCCAACTTTTTGAAGACAGTGGCTTTGAGTTGTAGGTCCCAAAACTTGTCTACATATTTGTGGATGGATTCATTGGGAGAGAGCTTTAAGCTTCGCCATTCGGTGAGTACTTTGTCTTTGGCATCGGTGGCCAAAAACTGCTTCATAATGGAAGCTCTTAAAGCCTTCCATGTTCGTGGAGCTTCACCGTTGGCTCGTAGGCTAGACCACCATTGTCTGGCGGACTTTTGAAAGTGCATAGCTACATGGCGTAGCTTAGAGGACTCCGTGAAGCCCTCGTCTCCAAACGCCGCATCAAATTGCTGGATGAAGGCCAAAACTTTGTCTGTAGCACCAAAGGTGCCATCATAGGTAAGGAAAGAGATGCTCTTCCCTCCCTCTTTGAATTTCTTCAGCTTGGACGACCTCTTCCATGCGGCATAGGATTTCCTATGGCCTCTTCTTTTTGATGGTTCAAAAGTTGCACCATCACTTTCTTCAGAAGATGAAGAATTTGAAGAAGGTGGAGAAGAGGGTGACCTCTTTCTCGCCTTTTTCTTGTCTTGATCTTTGTTGTCTTCACCATAGCTTTCATAAGAGGAAGAGGATGAAGAAGATGGAGAAGAGGGTGTCCCCTTTCTCGCCTTTTTCTTCTCTTGCTTTTTATCATCCCTCTTTGAATTATGGCGTGGAGAAGAGTGTGATGGTCTTCTCCGCTTTGGTGGTGATGGAGAGCGTTTAGCCCGCCGTCTTCGTGGAGCCATCTCCGCCGAGGTGGCGGGAGACTCGCTTCTTTCTCGTTCCTTCGGTGGAGGCTCTTGAGTTCTCCTTTGGGAAGGAGATGCATCATCAAGAAGTAAGTTCTTGAGCCCTTCATATGGATTCTCTTCTTCTTCCCGAATCGGAGAGAGACCTCTTTTGGTAGTCTCACAAGGAGGCTTCCTAGGTGTTCTCTCGTCATGGTGATGAGCTTGGAGAATCCCGTGAGCACGGAGCTGCCGTTGCACTTCACTTTGGAGAGATGGATTGCCCATGGCTTGTTGAAGCCTAGAAACAAGATAGTTAACAAGCATTGAAGCATCATTAGTAGCTTGCTCATGAGCAAAATCAAAGTTATCAACATTAATTTCACTCTCTTTACTATTGTCAGCCATTCTAACAACTTTTAGGTGTAAACTTTTTAGGTGTACTTTGGCACTTCAAGCCCTAGTTGCTACTTCTCTTTACCCCTTTAGAAAAAGCACTCAAGCTACTGTACCCGCGGCTCGAATACCATTAATTGCAAGGAATAGAAGAGAGGGTCTTTCGACACCAAGACAGCACCGGCTCCTGTCAAGCTTCTAATAGCTCAATAGTGGTTAAGCCATAGGCAAGCCCCGTAGGACTCCACTATTAAGACCATAGCTCTCGACGGTGATGCCCCGTTGACTGCACAAAGGCAGGCGCACTGCAAGGCTGAAAAATCCCTATTCCACTTACTCACAGGCAATTAATAATACCAACCATTTGTAGCTAGCTTGAGGACCTCCCTTCTTGAGCAAGAAAAGAGAAACCTTGAGCTCTGATACCAATGTAACATTTAATGGCCTAAAATCTTATGTGTAGCGGAAATTAGCATGAACATAGTGGGCATTTCATTAGAATAGATTCCTAATGAGAATTACAAGAGTGCTTGGGTGGAGAGAGCAACAAAAAGCATAACACCTAGTTAGATAGCATTGACAATACTTTCAAAAGAGAGAGAGAGCAATTAAGCTATTGACAACAGTTGAGGACCGGATTTGCATGGAGCCGGTCCCCCCTCCAAAAGGCTTTGTATTATGGTTTCTCCCATCAAGAGAGACATTGTACAATACAATTCTTTGTGTTCCTTCAAGACTAGCTAGTGCAATGAAGATGGAAGCTTCATACACCAAGCAAAACACTTAATCAAACACAACTTGAATTATCCCCGTTCTCAGACCCAAGACCTCACACACCTTCGAAGATGGTGAGAGCTAGCAGGGTATGAGAGTAGATTGAGAGGAAAAAGAAGTATCTTACGAGAAAGAAGTACATCTCCTCACATAATCACTCATATTAGCATAGCTTAGCTTATTAATTAGCTTGGTAGAGAAGATGAGCATGCATTGAAGCTTGGCTCTTGGTTGGATTTGCATCCACATGCCAAGAGAGTGTTGATGTAGGCTTCTATCTCACAAGCTTGGAGTAGGTGATGAGCTCTCCATTAAAGCTTGGGAGGAGATAGAGTATTTTTCCCTTCACACATGGTCAAGTGTGAGAGTGTGTGTGTCAATGCCAAGCAAAAATCAGCCCCCCCTCTCTCTTGGGCGAGCCCTAGCTGCTAAATAAGTCTGGCTTTTGCCTCATTGGACCTCCCCAGGTCAAGCCAATAGGAATTAAACAGCATAAGTGATAGCCTTTAGACATGTGTCCCCCTTTCCCCTTTTGTGAGAGCTTTAGGTAATTAAATAATTAAACTAAACTCTCATTGGACCCCTTTGCCTCCTGGCCAATAGGAATCAGGCAAGCCATGGGGCTCCTGAATGCTCATTGGACCCCTTGGGAGACTGCCCAATAGTCTTCTAGGAGACTTAATTCTCTTTGGTTTCTTTTATTAAATGTTTTTAAATTAATTAAACTAGATTTACTCTAGCTTAATTCTCATTGGTCCACTTCAAGGGTCTTCCAATAGGAATTGGGCACACCTTGTGGGCATCTGGCCTAGGGAGCTGACATGTGTCCCTCATTCCCTTTGTGTAAAGGGAGCCTGTGTGTGTGTGTGTGGCTTTCTCTCTCATCCCCTAGCTTTGGGGCTCGCCCCCTCCCATGTAGGGATGTGCAAAGACTTTTAGGGCACACACAAAGCATCCAATTTTCCCTAGGGTTGACCTTTGGACTCAACCTTTGAATTTTGGAACCTTAGCATTTTGGAAGTCTTAATGGGCTGAACCTTAGGGTCTTTTTGGCCCATTGTTTCACATGGCTCTTTTGCAGATGGCCCCCCCTTTGGATCCCTATTTTCCCTCCTTTGGATCCCTACTGTGGCCGGTCTGCTAACTTAACCAATATTCTAGCTTTTTCTCCCTTGGCACTTCCCCACATTAAATGATCAGTTTAATATGAGAAAATCATTTAGGAGAATTAGATATTGATTATTATGACATTACCTCTCTCTTGAAATCATAGTCGTCCTCGACTATGGTGTAGAGAAGATAAAGCATATGCATGAGTCCTTTTCTTAGCGGGTAGAGGATCCCTATGTTACCCTACGACATCATTCCATAATGGATGACTAGTCCATTTGGCGCTTGAGAGCCTGAGGCTGCCGCAAGCATGTCTGCACATTAGTCCTATCAGTCTTCCATAGTAGAGTGACAAGCTCTACTTGGTGTTTGGGAGACGTCGTCTCCGCAAACTTGATCTAAGCATGCATACTACTTCATTTTTGTGCACAAATAAATAAAAAGAGAGTCTTATAAGACAAAAATTTTTGTTCATTTTTAACATTTTGTACATTTGCTTACTCTTGGGAAGCATTGTAAGCATTGACAAGGTTTAGGTTATCCTTTAATTGTATGCCTTGCATCCATCTAGCATCTTCAAAAGGATAATTCTTAAACTTAATAAGATATCGTCGGATAGTCTTACCGCCTCTTAATACCTTGTCTTCATGTTGGAGAATGGACTCGGGCTACAGCACCTCCTCGTGGTCCTCGATCTCCGGTGGGTCTTCAATAGTTGGTTCTTGAGGTGGCTCTCCTTTGTAAGGCTTTAATAGGCTCACATGAAAAGCATTGTGTATGAGCCAATGATTGGGCAACTTAAGTTGATAGGCCATCTCATTGATTGGCCTAAGAATCTGGAAGGGACCATAGTACCTTTTTGCTAGTTTAGCATAGTACTTTTGGTGGCCCGTAGGATTCTTGCCCGTCGTGTGCCTTAATCGAGCCTTGGGAAACTTTAACAAGACCCAATCGTTTTCTTTAAAGGCTTGGGCTCTTCTGTGCTTGTCAGCAGCAGCCTTTTGCCTTTGCTGTGAGATAGAGATAGCATCCTTAATCTTTTGGAAAGATTCTTGTAGGTCTCGGCTATACTCATCTGCAGCGAAGATCTTCCCATGTACCTTAAGTAGCAAGGGACTTTTTGATCTTCCCTCAATTACCTCGAAAGGTGCTTTTCCTGTAGAAGTATGTACAGTGTTATTGTAAGCATACTCTACTAAAGGTAAGTACTTCTCCCATTGGGATCTTTGATCTACTTCCGTTACATAGGCTTTTAGTAGATCGAGAATGGTTAGGTTAGCTATTTCACTTTGGCCATCAGTTTGTGGATGATAGGCCGAAGAGAAGTTTAGCCTTGTTCCTAAATTCTCAAAGAGACCCTTCCAGAAATTACTGGTCATTCTAGGATCTCTATCCGACACTATGGACATTGGCAAGCCATGGTACTTGAAAATTTGTGAAATGAAGAGGGTTGCCATTTGATGGGCTTTGATAGTCTTTTTGACAGGTATAAAATGAGCTTGTTTACTGAACCTGTCTACTATCGTCCATATTCCCGTATTCCCATGGATAGACTTAGGCAATCCAAAGATAAAATCCATGGATATGCTCTCCCACGGTGAATTAGGGATTGGCAAGGGTTGAAGCAATCCAAGTTGCTTCCCTCTATCAAATTTTGTCTTTTGACATACCACACATTTGGAAACATACTCGTGTATGTTCACTTTCATGGTAGGCCAATAGAAATATGTTTCAATTCCCTTTAGGGTAGACTGAATCCCTCTATGCCCCGCATATGGGGGAGCATGAGATTCATACATTACTTTCTCACGTAGTGAGTTAGTAACGCATAGTCTATTGCCATAGAGAAGATAACCATCTTGTAAAGTAAATGGTTCTTCTTTCTTCCCTAATGCAAGGGCTGAAATCACATCTCTAAAATCGGGATCAATAGCATACTCATCTATCATTGAAGATAGATCATTGTGAGTTGCTATGGAAACCGCATTCACTCTCGGTCGTCTTGAGAGTGCATCGGCTACTTGATTATGCTTGCCAGCAATGTGAGCAATATGAAAATGAAATTGCGAAAGGAAATTTGCCCACCTCATTTGTTTGTCGGAGAGCTTGGTCTGCGTCATGAAGTACTTAAGACTTTGGTGATCCGTTCGCAGAATGAAAGGAGTCCCCAATAAATAGTGCTTCCATGAGTCTAAGGCATGTAGAACTGCAAGGAGTTCTTTTTCGTATATGCCTAGAGCTTGCTCAACAGGGTCGAGCCTTCGACTCTCATAGCCTATGGCGTGCCCTTCTTGGAGCAAAACAGCCCCAAGGCAATCACCACAAGCATCACATTGGACCTCAAATGGTTTTGAGAGATCCGGTAGTGTAAGCACAGGTTGAGAGATAAGCTTTTCTTTAAGCTTTTCGAAAGCATTGTTCTCCTTAGCAGACCATGTATACCTAACATTTTTCTTTGTTAGGTCATGTAATGGTCCCGCAATTTGTGAGAACTTTTCTATGAAGCGTCTATAGTATGCACACATACCTATAAAGCTTCTTAGTTCATGAAGATTCCTTGGTTTAGGCCATCCTTTTATTACCTCTAACTTGGATGGATCCATTTGGATTCCATCTTGAGAGATAATGTGACCTAAATATTGAATCTCTTGCAAGAAAAATTCACTTTTCTTTCGATTAACATAAAGTTTATTCTCTCTTAAAACTTGAAATATTACCTGGAGGTGTTGCTTGTGTTCCTCCAATGAATTAGAGTAGATGATAATATCATCAAAGAACACTCCAGTGAAGGTTCGATGAGGCCTGAACAGCTTCTCCATCAAGCGGTTGAATGTGGCTGGTGCATTAGTCAAGCCAAAAGGCATGACAATGTATTCGTAAAGACCAAATGTAGTACGAAATGCGGTCTTTACAATGTCTTGATCAACTATCCTTATTTGATGATAGCCACTTTTTAGGTCAATCCTACTGAAGTAGGTCGATCCTTGTAGCTTATCAAATAGGTCTTCTACCCGTGGAACGGGAAACCTATTTTTGATAGTGATCCTATTTAGTGCTCTATAGTCGACACACATACAATATGTGCCGTCTTTCTTTTGCACTAATAGCACAGGTGAGCAAAATGGAGATGAGCTAGGCCTAACCATGCCCTTCTCAACTAAGTCATGCACTTGCCGCATAATCTCCTCTTGTTGAGCTTGAGACGTAGCCAGATGTTGATCTTCTATTGTTGACACAACCCGCATAGTCTGCATCTGCTTAACCCACGATGCATGCATCACTGTTCTTGAAGCGTAAACACCTGCCGACCGTACCTTTGAGGTACCTAAGAATGTGCTTCGCTGCTTCCCAATGCTTGCTGCCAGGATTTGCCATATATCGGCTCACTACTCCCACTGCAAAAGCAATGTCTGTCTTGTGGCCACCATAGCATACATGAGACTGCCCACTGTCGAAGAATATGGTACCTTAGTAATTTCAGCTCGCTCAGCATCAGATTTGGGTGCATCTTCCTTGCTGAGTTTCAAGAATGCCTGCATTGGGGTACTCAATGCTTTCCCCCCCTGCATATTGAAACGCTGCAAAACTTTCTCAATGTATGTTTCCTGAGATAACTCAAGAATACGATGTTTGCGATCTCTTCTGATTCCCATGCCAAGAAAGTGTGTAGCATCCCCCAAATCTTTCATTGCAAAATTATTGCTAAGTGTTTTCTTCAATTTGGCAATTTTCGCAATGGATTTCCTAGCGATAAGCATGTCATCAACATACAAAAACTAGAATGATCATTGAGCCATCATCTAGCTTTCTTGTGTACAAGCAGTGATCCTCTTCGCTACTTTTATATCCTTGAGACCTCATACATGCATCAAATTTATGATACCACTGCCTTGAACTCTGCTTTAAGCCATAAAGTGCCTTTTTGAGCTTACATACTAGCTCCTCACGAGATGCGTTCTCCTGAACAAACCCTTCAGGCTGCTGCATGTAAACATCCTCATCGAGATCCCTGTGAAGAAATGTTGTCTTCACATCCATTTGGACAAGTTCCATGTCCTCAATCGCTACAAGACCAAGTACGGTTCTAAGCATTGTCATCTTGACCACAGGCGAGAAGATTTCATCAAAATCAACTCCCTTTTGCTGTTTGAACCCTTTGGCTACAAGTCTAGCCTTGTACTTTGGATTTGGATCACCTGAGGTAAATTTCTTCTTGCAAACCCATTTGCAAGGTAAGGCTTTTTCATCATTTGGCAGTTCTACCAAGTCCCAAGTGTCATTAGCCAGAATCGAGTTATTCTCAGATTCCATAGCCTGCTCCCACTTCACCACACCATCTGTCATCATGGCTTCTTGGTAGCAGCTTGGCTCACCACAATCACTCAACATGATGTAATCAAGACCTGGCTTGAAACGCACAGATGGACGAGAGACTCTAGTGACCGTCTCACTCCTTGACCATTGCTATCCGCTCCCTCTGGAGCAGTGCTAGTGGAAGGTACATCACTAGCCCGCTGAGTTGATTTCACGGTCTCTGAGGCAACATCCTCAAAAGTGACTCTTCGAATCTCTATTCCCTTGATAGGTTGTTTATGCATCTTCGACTCATTGAAGATCACATCTGAACTACGGATGACTCGACGGGATTCCGAGTGCCAAAGACGATATCCCATCTCTCCATCTGCACCATATCCAATGAAAATACATTTGTGTGACTTTGTCTCTAACTTTTTGGCGAAGTTGTTTAGGCACATCAGCATAAGCTTCACAACCAAAAACACACAGATGGTCATAGTGGGGCTTATGTTTAGACCATAACTCTTCTGGAATCTCATAATTCAATGGCGTACTAGGCGAACGATTTATAATGTGCACTGCGGTCAAGACTGCTTCTGCCCAAAAGCTTTGTGTGAGATTTTCCCTAGAAAGCATGGCTGTGACTCTTTCTTGAATCGTACGATTCATGCGCTCAGCAACTCCATTCTGAGCTGGTGTGTATGGTGTAGTAAACTGCCTTTTAATCCCCCTTTTAGCACAGAAATTGTCAAACTCCTTGGAGACATAATCTCCACCATTGTCAGTCCGCAACCTCTTGAGTTTCTTGCCAGACTAATTCTCAACAAGTGCTAAAAAAAATTGGAACACAGGAAGAAATTGATCCTTATGTTGCAAAGGATATGTCCACACCTTTTGAGTAGAGTCATCTATGAATGTCACAAAATAGCTGGTCCCCCTAGAGATTTGGTTGACATAGGACCACAAACATCACTATGCACTAAATCTAGAGGTTCAGCTCGCTTTTGACGCAATGGTAAGTGCACGGAACTAGTCTGTTTGCCATAGATACAGTGCTCACAAACTGGAAAGTCAACATAAGACAAGACAGGTAAGTAGCCAAAACGAGTCAGAGTTCTCATTCCTTTTGTTAAGTATGGAGCCTGATTTAACCTTATAATTTTTTGTGGTAAAAGCGCACATTTGTAAGGTCCCCATTATGAGGAGAGCTATCGTGCGTGAAGGAAAATCACTCGCCGGAAACCAAAATTTTCACGGCCAAAAATCAGGGGCCGGAAAGTGGTCAGAAAGTGCTCGAAAAACGACCGGTCGCTTGGCCGGTGGCCGGTAGTCATTGAGTGGCTGCTTTCCCATGGACGTAGCCCACATTGGGTGAACCACGTATATCGTGTGCACTCTCTCTCTCTACTCTATAATCTCGTGTATGTAAATTTGTCTCTCTCCATTAAGTAATCTACTCAATTATGTATTTAGCTACGTCTTATTTCCTAACAACTGGTATCAGAGCAAGGTTTGCTCGTAGCTAAATTATCTCAAGGAAAGGATTCCTTGAATTGAGTGGGAGTTATCGCAGAGGAAGGGAAGCTGAAGATTGAGAAGTTCAACGGCAAAAACTACCAACATTGGAAGATGCAGATTGAAGACTATCTCTACCAGAAGGACCTCTATTTGCCACTAGGCAGTCTTGCAAAGAAGCCCGCAACTATGGCAGATGAAGCATGGATTGTCCTTGATGGAAAGGCCCTGGGAACAATCCGGTTAAGCTTGGCGTCAACGGTGGCCTTCAATGTTTCGGAGATGAAGACCACGGAGGACTTGATGAAGTCACTTGACGACTTCTACGAGAAACCATCGGCATCCAATAAGGTATTTCTTATGAAGCGCTTGTTCAATCTAAAGATGTCAGAGAATGGTTCAGTTGCAGAACACCTAAATGACTTTAACACAAACATAAGTCAACTTCGATCGGTGAAAATCAATTTCGATGATGAAGTGCGAGCTCTCCTTATACTATCATCTCTACCGGATAGTTGGGACAGCCTTGTGATGGTTGTAAGTAATTCTATTTCTGGCACAAATACTCTTAAGTTTGATGATGTTGTGGGTGTTCTCCTAAGAAAGGAAATACGAAGGAGAAGCACAAGAGAATCATCAAGTGCTGCACTATTAGTGGAAACAAGAGGAAGGCCTAAGGAAAGGTTCAAAAACCAAAAGGGTCGTGATTGCTCAAGGCGGAGCAAGTCACGCACAAAGTCAGTTCTTGAACGTTGGAACTGCGGCAAGAAGGGCCACGTCAAGAAGGATTGCTGGTCCAAGAAGAAGAAGGAGACATAGTCTCAAGACAACAAGCCAACATCGGAGGCCAATGTGGCAGGTAAATTAGAGCAAGATGCTCTAATTCTCTCATTAGACAATGTGTCTAATTCCTGGATAGTAGATTCCGGGGCTTCATTCCAGGTGACACCACACAAGCAACATTTCCAAGACTACACCAAAGGTAATTTTGGGTATGTATACTTGGGAGATGATGAAGCTTGTGAGATTGTCGGCAAAGGTACAGTTTCTATCAAAACTACTAACGAAAATGAATGGAAGCTTAAAGATGTTAGGCAAGTTCCTTCTCTTCACAAAAATTTGATCTCTACAGGACAATTGGACGATGAAGGTCACAACATTGCATTCGGAAACAAACGGTGGAAGATCTCAAAGGGATCTTTGGTGGTTGCCAAGGGAGAAAAAATCAGTACACTTTACTTGTGTAATGTTAGCACGCAAGCTTCAGCTTGTGCAACAACTACAGAAGTTGACAGTGCGGTGTGGCACTACCAACTTGGGCATATGAGTGCCAAAGGAATGCAAATCCTTCAAAAAAAGAAGCTTCTACCAGGTTTGAAAGAAGTGGACTTAGAGTTCTGTGAAGATTGTGTTTATGGTAAACAAAAGAGGGTAAAATTTCAAAATTCAGGAAATGAAAGAAAAAATAAAAAACTTGAGTTGGTTCATTCTGATGTTTGGGGTCCTGCAAGTACACCATCACTTGGTGGCTCATTGTACTATGTAACATTCATAGACGATGCGACTAGAAAAACATGGGTTTATGTCATGAAGAATAAGTCCGATGTATTTTCCATATTTCAAAGGTGGAAAGCCTTTGTGGAGAATGAAACAGGTACCAAGGTTAAATGCCTCAGATCCGACAATGGAGGTGAATATTGCAGCCAAGCTTTTGAAAGCTTTTGTGCTAGCAATGGAATTCAGAGGCAAAGGACAACCCCAAGGACACCTCAACAAAATGGGATTTCGGAAAGGATGAACAGGACAATCATGGAGCGAGCACGAAGCATGCGGCTATATGCTGGCCTACCGCTTGAGCTTTGGGCGGAAGCTGTAAGTATGTTTGTGTACTTAATCAATCGGTCACCCTCAACGACATTGGATGGGGGAGTTCCAGAAGAGGCATGGACAGGTAAAGCGGTGAATTATGCATTCCTCAAAGTGTTTGGGTGTGAGGCTTTCATGCACATAGATAGAAGCTTAAGATCAAAGCTAGATGCAAAGTCCAAAAAGTGTTTCTTCATTGGCTATGGAGAAGGTGACTTTGGGTATTGCCTATGGAATCCTGAAGATGGTAAAATCTTAAGGAGTAGAGATGTAATTTTTAACGAACAAAATATGTACAAAGATTACTTGGAAAGAAAACAAACAAAAGAAACAGGTGATGAGTACATGGAGCTTGAGGATGGTGAAGACTCAAGGACTGCAAACGGTGACAATGTGCAACAACGTCAACCAAATGAGGAGCCTCAACCTATTCCTTGAAGATCTACAAGAGCAAGTAGACCTCCAGAAAGGTTTGTTCCTTCCTTCAACCATCTCTTGATCTCAGATTCTGGAGAGCCGGAATCATACGAAGAAGCTATGCAACATGAATCCAAAGAAGAATGGACGAAGAGCATGCAAGTGGAGATGGACTCACTACATCCCAACCAAACATGGGAGTTGGTTGAGTTGCCTAAAGGTAAGCGGGCACTTCAAAACAAATGGGTGTACAAGCTGAAGGAAGAAGAAGGTGGGAAGAAAAGGTACAAGTCTAGGCTTGTGGTAAAAGGTTTTTCTCAAAAGAAAGGTATTGACTTTAATGAAATATTTTCTCATGTTGTAAAAATGAACTCAATTAGGCTTGTCTTAAGCCTTGTGGCTGCTCATGATCTAAATCTCGAGCAAATGGATGTAAATACGGCATTCCCTCACGGTGACTTAGAGGAGGAAATCTACATGCTTCAACCAAAGGGGTATGAAGTAAAAGGTAAGGAGAAAATGGTTTGCAGATTAAAGAAGAGCTTGTATGGTTTAAAGCAAGCATCAAGACAATGGTACTTGAAGTTTGATCGATGGATGTTGGATCATGGATTCACAAGATGCAACTCGGATCACTGTGTCTACACGAAGAATTTGGGAGATGGGAAATTCATCATCCTAATGTTGTATGTTGATGACATGTTGATTGCAAGTGCTAACATGCAGTACATCAAAGACCTAAAAGAGGAGCTGTCTAAATCTTTTTCAATGAAAGATTTAGGTGCTGCAAAGAGGATACTTGGTATGAAAATATCAAGGGATAGGACGAAGAAGGAAATAAAGCTATCTCAAGAAGATTACATCAAGAAGGTACTAGAAAGGTTTCCAATGCAAAATGCAAAACCAGTTTCTACACCTTTGGCTGGTCACTTCAAACTAACGAAGGATATGTGTCCAAAGAAACAAGAGGAGGTAGTCTATATGTCTAAAGTTGCATATGCTACAACGGTAGGTTCTCTAATGTATGCTATGGTCTGGACAAGGCCAAACATTGCACATGCAGTGGGAGTTGTGAGTAGGTTCATGGAAAACCCAGGTAAAGAGCATTGGCAAGCTGTGAAGTGGATACTTAGGTATCTAAAAGGGACAAGAACAAATGCTTTGTATTTTGGAGGAACTGATATTTTTCTAGAAGGGTATGCTGATGCAGATATGGCAGGTGACAAAGATACTCGAAAGAGCACTACTGGCTATGTGTTCACGGTTGGAGGCACAGCAGTAAGTTGGGCTTCAAAGCTACAGAAAGTGGTCTCACTTTCTACCATGGAAGCAGAGTATGTAGCAATGACGGAGGCAAGCAAAGAAATTATGTGGCTTCATAGATTCTTAAAAGAGCTTGGATTCAAACAAGACAATTGTGTCTTGTACAGTGATAGCCAAAGTGCTATCCATCTTGCAAAGAACTCAGCCTTTCATTCAAAGACAAAGCACATTAAGGTGAGATATCACTTCATACGCACTCTATTGGAAGAGGGACAACTAAAGCTAGGAAAGGTGCATACAAGTGAAAATCCCGTAGACATGTTTACAAAGGTGGTCAACAAGGAGAAGTTGAGCTTTTGCTCATGTTCAATCGGCATTCAAGGATAAGAAGCCAGAATGGAAAGCAGTCACAGGTTTGGTTTGGAGATCAGTCTCCAAGTGGGAGATTGTTAAGTATGGAGTCTGATTTACCCTTGTAATTTTTTGTGGTAAAAGTGCACATTTGTAAGGCCCCCATTATGAGGAGAAGCCATCGTGCATGAAGGAAAATCACTCGCTGGAAACCAAAATTTTCACGGCCAAAAATCAGGTGCAATTTTAGGGGCCTCGGGGGTGGAATATTCCTTTTCGTCGGAATATTATGGCAGGACGGTGGCCGGAAAGTGGTCGGAAAATGACCGGTAGGTTGGCCGGTGGCCGGTGGTCGGAAGTCAATGGCCGGTGGCCGGTGGCCGAATTCAAAAGCGGATTTGTCTACACAAGGGCTGCCACACATAGGCGGATTAGAGGGTCTGATTTGGACTTATTCACACAAGGGTGGCTACACATGGCTGCCTCTCATGAGAGAAGGCAGCCCTTTTGGCCTATAAAAGGAGGCCATTTCTACACACATTTCATAGTGTGAAGTTGATGCAACAAGGTGAGTGTGAGGTGGTGAGAGTGAAGCAAGGCGGGAGCTCCATTAAGGGTATAATCCCTTTGTAAACTACTTCTTGTTTTGAAGTACTAAAGCCATTGAGTGGCTGCTTTCCCGTGGACGTAGCCCACATTCGGTGAACCACGTATATCGTGTGTACTCTCTCTCTCTCTCTCTCTCTACTCTATAATCTCATGTATGTAAATCTGTCTCTCTCCATTAAGTAATCTACTCAATTATCTATTTAGGTACGTCTTATTTCCTAACACCTTTTTGGTTCATATGACCTAGATGACAATGCCACAACTCAGTAGACGGCAGCTTGGCTATAGATATGTAATCATGACCAACATTTGACACATGCATGGAATACAAAGTACCATGCTTTTGTCCTCTGAGTACAACAAGATTACCTTTGCATACTATCCACGAACCATTGCCAAATGTGGTGTTGTAGCCCAAATCATCAAGTTGACCAACAGAAATTAAGCTTTTAGTCAACTTGCGTGCCATTCCTTAGATGCAATTTGACGTTTCTGACACCCTCAATGTCTAGTTCATAAGCATCACCAAGTCTCACTTTTCCACAAGAGTGAGAATAAGTAGAGAACCACTCTCTATGTGGTGTCACATGGAAACTTGCACTTAACATTACGCATAGAATCCCGAGACTTACTGTGTGATAGCACTTAACATTACGCATAGAATCCCGAGACTTACTTTGTTAGCCCCCACGTTCCTTGCTTTTGGCACGACTTTGAGTGCGACCCTTCTATCTATCACTAGCAACGTACGCATCACCATCCTTCTTACCTTCGAGATATTTCTTTCGAATCTCCTCGGTAAACAAACTCCCAAGGATGTCATTGTACACTAGACCGGTACCAGGTGCTGAGTTGCTAATCGCAATACAAAACGTATCCCAAGACGAGGGTAAACTGCATAGCAAGAATATGCATTTGATTTCCTCATCGAAGACCAAACCCTGAGTGGTCAACTGAGTAAAAATGATATTGAACTCATTAATGTGAGTAGAAATAGTGCCCTCTTCCTTCATACAAAGGTCAAACAACTTCTTCATCAAGAAAACCTTATTAGTGGCACTTTT
This sequence comes from Adiantum capillus-veneris, assembly GCF_014529385.1. Lineage (NCBI taxonomy): Eukaryota > Viridiplantae > Streptophyta > Polypodiopsida > Polypodiales > Pteridaceae > Adiantum > Adiantum capillus-veneris. The sequence goes on along the minus strand of NC_140931.1, from coordinate 145,622,175 downwards.
GTTCTCATAACTCGAACACAACTTATCCCATACATCTCTAGTAGTCCTTCCTCCAACTATAGTAAAGTACACAGATTCGGCCAAATGCAAACGGAGGGTAGATTTGGCCTTAGCATCAAATTTCTCTCACTCAACATCTGTGTACTCGCCCTCTGGGCGCTCCATGATAGGATCCAACTGGCCTTTTTGTATAAGAACATCTTGAATCTGCTCTTTCCAGATAGCAAAATTCTTCCCATCAAATTTTTGGATTTTGTAAATATCCTTTCACCACTAGATGACATGGCTGCAAGCTAAAGATAATATGGCGATAAACACTTGTAAATCCTGGAAAAAATTCAACAGAGTTTCCCCAAAAAAACTGACAGTATCTCAATCCAAAACTGTCACAAGAGATCAGTGACACATCAAAAGTAATGCTCTCAAAGCATAAGACAGGCGCATCAACCACTAACTGTGCATAAAAAGTCAAAAGTTGACCCAAGACTGCCAACACGGGGTCAAATGCACCTAGACCTCTCTGTACATGTCCTATGGCGAGGCCACGAAAAAGGGGTACTCCAGCAACCTGTATCACCGAAAGGATCTCAACATTCGAGAATCTCATAGCTCAAGAAAACCCCAGGCCATCGACTCTCACAAAAGGTTATGCAAACAAGAAACCAGCCCAGTCTCAGAAAGGGCCTCCGAACCGAGTCTCAGAAACGTTCGGGAGTGCCAGAAAAAAGCCAAATTGGCTCTTGAAAATGTACATATGGCAGTTTTCGCAACTCAACGTACATCCACTGTCAACAATACTGCAAGGTGCAGTATATGCGCACAAACAGGCCCCAAACGAAATGTGCAAGCAGTAAAAAAATCCATGCGGGGAGTAAAACCGCTCTCAAAAGAGATCAAGCACTATCAAAAGTGCTAAAAGAATGCATATCCGCATCAAATACTCCCACTGAGATCTATGATGACGCTAAACACTGCAACCTGTAAGAAACCTGGATATCCTGTATGTATGCAAGAATCGAGGAGATGGATGCCTGAAAAACCCGAGACAATGTCAATCCCAAAAAGTGCTCCTAATCAGCCCATAAACACCATCTCAATAGCACATAATAGCCATAAAACGTCTATATACCATCCCAAATAGTCTCTGAACAACCTCCACCTGTGTTCTGTACCTGTACCTATTGTAGCAAAAGTGGAGTTGAAAAATACAACTCCTGAAGTGTAGCTCTAATGAAGCTTTCAACTGCACGAACAACTTTGAAAGGGGGGTAAAATAGCAGGACACCTGCTGGAAATGCTCTCGGAATGCTGAGAGAGAGAGAGAGAGAGAGAGAGAGAGAGAGAGAGAGAGAGAGAGAGAGAGAGAGAGAGAGAGAGAGAGAGAGAGAGAGAGAGAGAGAGAGAGAGAGAGACTTGCTTTGGGTGGAGTGCACACAACAACGTTATCCTGTTGGAGCTCCTTATTCTGCTGTATTAAAGAATAAGTGTATACATGGTTAAGTTAGTAGATGGGTTAGTAGTAAGTGGGATGTCTGGCCAGCTGGCCTTAATCCCAACAATCATCAACGAAAGTCACAAAGTAAAGGTAATTGCCCAAGGACGTAGTTTGCATGGGCCCACAAACATCACTATGCACAAGCTGCAACCTACATGTGGCCCGAACTGAACGATCCTTTGGAAACTTAGAACGTTGCATCTTACCCAAAATACAGCCTTCACAAACCATATCAGATTTCTGCAAACTGGCAAAATTTAGATGACCAAAACGTGCATGCCAATGTTTTGCATCTGAAATAGCCCTTGAATCTGCAACTGCATTTGCACAATTTTATCCACACTTGTCATACAAAGTGAGCTTATATAGCCCACGGCACAAAAGCCCAGATGCAACGATTTGATGACCAAAACTCATATCATGAACTGTACATCTGTCATCTACAAATTTGACTACAAGTCCAAGTTTAGCAAGTGCAGATACAGACAAAAGATTCTTCTTGATCCTAGGTACATATAAAAGTGTGAAAGAGCTGCCATTAGCAGGAGTAAGCACAATCTTTCCAACTTCCTGAACCAGATAAGAGGCATTGTTGGCACAAGTAACTGAATACCCTTGAGGGACAGACTCGAGAGAGGTGAACAATTCACGAGGTGAGGTAATGTGCTTTGTAGCACCACTGTTGAAATACCACACATGTGAATCTGCAGCAACTGACATGCATGCATCATGGATAGTAGGATTGTAAGTACACTCTGCACTAAAAGCCCATTCTACATCAACATCAGCATTACAGTCTCCTTTTACAGAAGACTCAACAATGGCTGCATTTGTAGTGGAACCAACATTTACAATGGAACCACCCTCTTTCTTCTTAGCCTCTTTGGCCTTTAACTTAGGACACTGCTTGATCAAGTGATCATTAGCTTTACAATAATGGCAACGCGTCTTCTTTTTGCCCTTATCACCAGAATTGCCAGACGATGTGCTGCCAGAAGAAGCATTGGGAAGAGAAGTTTTGCCACTCGTAGCAGAACCATAGGAAGTGGCTGCATTACTGTTACCACCCTTTCTTTAAGAAGCAATAAAAGCCTATTCAACTGCACGTTGTCTAGTCCTGTTTTTTTTGGAAAGGGACTCTTGCAACAGCAATGTGCATAATGCATCAAACTTGACAATTTTTGGATTTCCTTGGGTCATAAGTCTCCAAGTACTATCAAAAGTCTGGAAAGAATCTGGTAAGGCATCAAGAATAGTCTGCACAAGGGAACTGTCTGAAATGACTTCACCTGCAGAAATAAGTTGCTCATTGATATCCTTGACACTAGAAATGAAAGTTTCCATATCATCTTCCTCATGCATAATCTTCGACTCCAACTATTTACGCAGCAAAGCAATTTTAGCCTCATTGCCACTTGCATAAAGATCAGCCAAAATATCTGAACCCTGTTTTGCATAGTTTGTTGAATGCATGTGAGGAACACTGGTGCGCTTCATAGACAACGCAATCAATGTATGAGCCTGCGCATCCTTTATATCCCAACGATCTTGTTCTGTCGTAGGCAAAACAACTCTAATAGCAACAATCCTGTTGCTGCAAGACCTGCAACATCCTCAACATCGCCTACATCCTCAAAACCACGACGTACATCAATGCCCTACACAATATTACAGACGCTCTTTGACACAAAAAACGTGTTGCATCATATAAGCCCACATAGGGTAATTGTCGTCGTAGGCAAAACAACTCTAATAGCAACAATCGTGTTGTTGCTGCAAGACCTGCAACATCCTCAACATCGCCTACATCCTCAAAACCACGACGTACATCAATGCCCTGCACAATATTCCAGACGCCCTTTGCACAAAAACGTGTTGCATCATATAAGGCCACATAGGGTAATTGTCCCCATCCAACCTGTCCTCAACAACAAACATCTTGAAGACATGTGTGTTGTAGTCAGCCATGGTAAGTGCTGCACCTGATGTGAAAACTACCCGAAAATAGGAGAAATAGAGCGGGAACAACACGCTATATAGCACAAACCGTAGAAGACTGTAAGGCACCTCTTATGAAGAAAACGGCACTGACAGAACTTTTACACAAAATGACAAAATTGCCTCTGCAGACCTACCTGTAGTGGAAACGAAGGCCAAAATGAGCCCGAATCAGACCTGCAAGCGCTCGCCAAACCTCACTGTAATCGGAGAGATTGAGTCCTCCTAAAGAGGGAAAAAATGCCACGGCGGTCCTACTGTGTTCACACGCATCAGTACCACATGTTTATGGTAACAATAACGTGCTGAATGAATAAAATGAGCCCTCATTTTAGGATTTTTTTCGAAAATAGAATATAAAAACCCCTTATTTTACTGTATCTCTGTTAAATTGCCTAAAATTCTTGAATTTTAAAATCCCTCGTTTTGAACTCACGTTATACATTAACATGATTACATAGTGCACTCTCCGAGAGACTACATGAGAGTGAACCATAAAATGACATATTTTTAGCATTTGGTTGCTCATGTAGTTACCTACAATGTCTTTACATATCCATAAGACTCAAGATACAAAAAATTTCAACACGCTTTCCCTTCAAGTTTCTCTAAAATGTTCCACATGCACGTGCCTTTCTTGGACTTGAAACTTGACACTCGAATTCCCATGTCCTTTTATTTTAAATCAATGCCTTGTATGCATGAAAATGAATTTGATAATTATCTTTGTTCCTAGTTTCATCTAGCTTTATCAATGAATTTTGAGCATCTTCACACTCTTTATCAAACCACTTTTGTGTGATTTACCTTTGTTGATACCATGGGCAAAGAATTTTATGCTTAGTTGTTACTCCACATGGTAATGTAGCATAAAGCTCTTTATGTGTTACATGCTGACTTTGGAGAGTAGCATATAGTCAATCACAATATTCCATTGTCCATGACTCCCTTGAAGTGTATGGCATATCAAATTGTTGTGTATCATGTTCCAGTGTTTTTGTGCGGACACTCATATCCCAAAGACAATAACATCAACTTTGTCTTTTAAATAAGCAATGTCCTCCTCTAAATCAACAAATGGCTAATCTCTATCCATGCAAGCATAAAAGGGGGAATCACAATGAGGAATGTAGCAATCGGCTACAAATATGGGTGCTCTTTTTGGTGTCGTAATTTTTAGCCATACAAAACGTTTATGTTTGTCATCTACTACAATTGATACAACATCTTCCAACCCTTTTTTAATGATACATGCTATCCCTCCTTGCCCTCTCCATTGCTTGAGACTCTTTGACCACATAAATGAATATACATTGTATTCCTCCAACACATCAATCTTTTTGGCATCATGCTCCCAAGTTTCAACAAGAAGTACAACATCAACTATGCTAGTTATTTCATCTATGCCAATCCCCATATTCCATGGATGTCCATTGCAATTCCAAAAGCATACTTTCAATTGTAACTTGGCCTCATAGGTCAAGTGTTCCTATTTGATGGAGGGACTTGCCTCCTCGTTGGGCATTTTTCCTTCATGAGAAATATCCTTTTTTTTTCTTATTCATATCCTTATACAATTATACAAAAATTCTTGTTTCTCTCAACTATATCAAGGATAATCTTTCACTTGGTCTCATTGAGCATGGTGCATATGATTGTGCATTCTCTTGATCAAAGAGCTCCTTGCTTACCCACTATGTGCCCCATAAACCATAACTCTTGACATGCCAAAATGAGTTTTGAAGAAATCTTTAATAAAAATGGCAAGAGAAGGAAGTGTCTCTAACTTCTCTTGCCATTTTTATGCCTTAGTATCATATGGAAGCTAATTTCATGCCAAACTACCACTCACCTTTGTATAATACTACATGCTTTTGTGCTATCACACTTACCACTTGTTTTTATCCTAATGAATTGGATTTTATGTATTTCCTTGCAGTTAAAATGATTCATAACATTAGTAATCTTTATAGGATCAAATGCACTTTACGGAACTAAAGCAAAAAGGAGTCTAACATCCTCTAAAATTGTGCAAGAATGCTAGCTAAAAGGGAGATGTGGGCTATCTTGAACATAGCTTGAGGACGCCTAATTATCCATTTTCACACACTTCTTAAGGAGCAGTGGTGGACACTTCTCAAGAGAAAAGTGGTGGGTAAAGAAGTAAAGGAAAGCTCCAAAAGAGAATGAAATTTCAATCAAAGGAAATATCTTACGATAGAGAGTTGATCTGTGAAAACGGCCCAATTTTTGGACCAAAATAGCACTATTGATAAGTTTTGTGTATATTTATTTTGAATAGAGGAGTAAAAAAGGGGGAAAAACACAAATTACTTCTAGACAAATGGCTAATTTGTAGCCTACAGAGCACGGTTTCTCCCTGTCAAAAGGCTCACTACTCTTTGTCTTCGCCCACAAAAATATCCATAATTATTTTTAGGCGAATGTTGAGCCAACAGAGGATCACACCCACATTTTTGCTCACACTCATCATTTTTGTAACCATTGATTGTAATAAATGTCTTTCCGACATTGATTTTGAATTGAGCCATTCATTAAGTAACGGGACTCAATTGAGTGTCCAGCTTGTAATCCCGAAGTAATTTCACTTGCTGATGTAATTAGTTAGAGATGTTCTCACCTCCAAGGCTGAGGTATATAAGCCAAAGTTTTGTAACCTAAGGAGATTCAGATTATTAATCAAAGGGAGTCTTTGAGTGCCGTGACTGTGTCTGAGAGAGAGTGAGTGAGAGAGAGAGAGAGTCTTATCTACTTGCTACGCGAGCTACGGAGCCGCCATTGAAGAAGCGACACCGCCATTGTGTTAGCAACGGCGAGAGCTACGCACTGATACCAAGAGTGCGCGCTATCGGCTTCTATGTGTGGTAAGTTCCTACGAGCTTCGGTGTGAGTTTTCTTCCAACTCGTGTGTCGGAATAGAGCGTGCAACATATCTATAGAACCACAACGAGTAGAGCTACACATTAGTACCATCGGGGTCAAGTTTCGGTCACCTATATTTTTCGGCCTGTCTTCATACGCGTTTACCGCACGGAGTGGTTATAGGTTGATTTTGCAGTTCAAGTCTTAAGGGTGTTGTTCTTACCTAGTGTATAGACTTCCCCTTGAGTTTGAGATCGATTCAATGATTCTAGATCCTGTTTCGTATAGCATTCGTTCGTAGTACGGATTTCAGTCACTTGCGTTTATTAGAACTTATATTTGATTTCCTTAGTAGTGATTGTCATTAGAAGGTTGAGTAGGTGATTTGACACCCACCTAGTTGTTTCCATGCGCCTGCGGGTCAAGCTTCGTCCTCGTCTGACAAATTCTGTTGTTGGTTGAGTTCTCGCTATTTAGCTTCCGCTAGCGGCGTAACCGCCTTAACATTTGGCGCCGCTGCCGGGGACGAGAGCCCTAAGTAGGTGACCTTAGACTAATCCTACGAGGTGAGTCGTATAAACTACTTTGTATACTTTAGTTAGAAAAGATCTAGGAGTGGTGGACTCTGAAGATCTCGAGAGATACTAGGAAGTGGGGTATTCCTGGGTCTTCCGTGTTGACAGTATTTTTAGTTTAGCTTAGATTTTTTTGTTGTTTTGTTGGTGTTGAGTAGTTGTTGATAGAAGAAGAATTTGCTAGTCCGTGAGTGACAGTGGATATCTTTAAAGTCACAATTACCAAACCCATTTTATGATTAGGAATAGCTTAGGTAGGACTTCATTTGATCCTGATCTAGAGCTAATAATCATTGGAGTATTTGCTTGATGTGGTTGATTGCATGTTAGATCACTAAACCGTTGAGTTAGTAGTGAAACTTGCAATAAACAAAAGTCAGAGAAATTTACTGTGTATCTGGGAGTTGCTGAGCACTTGAGAAAGCTTTAGGAAGGATTCTGTGCCAAAAAACTGGAAATCTGCAACTTTAGACATCATACGTGTATGATTTCTAAATGACCAAACAGAGACCAAAACAAAAATTTTGACTTTACCAGAGTGTTCAAAAGGGGGGTTATACCCTAATTTCAACTTAAAACAAGAGCATTAACACTCAAAGAAACCCGAAAAGACAAGTCGGAGTCCGAGAAACGCAAAGAATAGGAAATTTTGGATTCAGATCTTGTTTTTACATTCAAACCTGACAAAAACACTTGAAACTCAATTGTAAACATTGGAGAAAGCTTAAAACCAAGAATAGTCAAAATCTGGGACAAAAGACATCATACGCGTATAATGTCTTTTGGCACATCCACTGCTTATTTTTGATATCTGACCTGACAAGATTGTTACAAGCACTGTAGAAAGCATAAATATCAAGTTTTGACCCAAATTGATGAAAAAGACATCATACGCGTATGATGTCTTTGACCTAATTTTGGACATATTTTGATACTTTGCTAACACAGATCCATTGTAATAGCTGTCTAGAGGTTATATTTCAAGTTTCATCCCATTTGGATCACAATTGACCCAAAAAACAAGTCAAAAGCGGAAAATTGCCAAGAAAAGCCTAAATTAGCCATAACTTGCTCAAACAGAGTTCAAACTGAATTTTGTGAGTGGAAAGAGCATAAGGGGGCTACTGAGAGTGAGCATAACCAAAATAGTCTAAATCTGTGAAAAAAGACATCATACGCGTATAATGTCTTTTTCAGCATAACTGCAACAAAATTCTCACTTGATGAAACAGAAGTTGTCCAACTGACAAGATTAAACAATTGACCAAGTATCATCAGTTTGGATCAATTCTGACCACAAAAACTTGGGGAAAACAAATTGCCGAGACGGAAAAGTTAAAGTCCTTTAGGGGAATTGATGAATTTGAGATCGGGCAGGAACCTCCAGAATAACCAACCAAAACAAGGGGAACCAGCAAGTGTCATATCAACCGAGGGAAGTGTAAACCAAAGTTGGGTGCAACCATTAGAGCCGATCTTTGAAGGAAGTGTCTCTGATACTTCTTCGGAGAGATCTTACGAGATTTTCACCGAACACGTGGAACACTTGAACCTGAACAACAGAGAAAATATGGCAGCAGGATCATCAAACCCTTCCGCCACAATGAAGCTATTGTTCATAAAATACCAGTACGACAATGAGCAAGGTGCCAAGATCTACAAAGATGGAATGGACCGCTATTGTGTAAAGATAGAAGAGAGACCTAGTGAGTTCAAGGACTTAGTGCCTGTGAGCTATAGCGGAGATAGATATCTAGATGACGAGGGTACCATGTACTTGGTAGTCCTAAACCCTAACATTGTGGACAAGTGGGAATTGATGGGCACCAAGGCAAAAGTAGATGAAGAACTTGAGGAGAAAGCACCAATAATGAACTTCCCTGATGCGAAGTTAAGAAGAGAGAATGAAACTACAAGGATCAACACTGATAACATCTATGTGGGGCTATACAAATATAATAATGGGAAGCAGGATCTCTATTATAGATGTGAAGAACCCTACACTGGAGAGTTGACAGACCAAAAAAGACTTTATGTCTTTACCTACACAGAGGGATCGGAAGTGAAAATTGCCGCTTACGACAAGTATGGCAAGCAATACTCAACAATGGGCAAGAAAGAATTAGAAGGATATACATACTTTGGGGGACCACTACATCAGTATTATGTTACTTCTAGCTCACAAAGACCAGCACCAACAAATGGAGGGAAAAACCCAATGACGACAGGAGGACAAAGAACTCAGGCTGCTGACTCTTTCAGTCAACCTCAGTACTCGAAGCCCGGACCAATGGGATCATTACATTCCAGAGAGTCAATGGATACGAATCGAGGTAGTGCAGTTCCAATCCCCACGTATACCACTCCAGGTCCAAGGTTCGAAGCGGAACCATCACATTTACCTCCTAGTAGTAGATTCAGGGCGGGGGAACCGACAAGGGTAACCCATGAAGTCCATGATGCTAGAGAAAGCTTTAGCCGGGACACAGGAGCAATGAGATTGGTAGCAGACCATAGACGTATGAGACCATCTCAAGTAGCGAAGTGTATGCCAAAGAAGTATGGTGGTTCAGGAGATCCGTATGCACATGTGTCACTCTTTAAGCAAGTCTTAAGAGCTGAGCAGATAACAGATTTCCATACACAATACGAGGGATTTGGTCTTACTCTAGAAGGTACGCATTGACATGGTTTCAACCACTGAACATAGGGGGATTCCATGACATTGACCATTTGCTAAGAGAGTTTGCTGAGGAATTCTCAAAACGAGGGATTAAGCACAATACGGTCTCACAAATATATGCTTTTAAACAGAGAGAACACGAAAAAGTGAAGGAAGCTTCACTTCGCTTCAAACAATACATTGAGAGATGTCCAGTACGTGAACGACCACAAGATGACAGACTATCTGTTCTCTTTATTGAGGGACTGAGAAACGACACTCTCAAGAAGGACTTGCACTTGAAAGCTTGTACAAGTTTGAGCAAGTAACGAGAGAGGCATTGTACTTAGTGGATAACTGTACGGTTTATGGAGAGGTGTCAGCGGATACAGATTTTGCATCCAGTAGCTCCTCCTCCGTAGCGAGCGAGACTACCACTAAAAAGAATGTTCAAACAACAACCATGCCAAATGTAGAGCAAATGATAGAAGATGCTCTAAAAAGGATGGCACCATACCAAAAACCATTGCCAAAAACACTGAAATGGTGTGCTATTGAACAAAAATGGACAAACCATCCAACAGAGGAGTGCTATTACAACAAAGGGTATGTAAGGGAGCGTCAGTATGCACCTCCTGCTCAATTAGCACCACCTCAAGTACATCCAGTACCTCGATACCCAACGGGAAATGTACCAGGACCTATGGGGATAGAAAGACGCAACCGGTATTGGGACAACAACCACCTTTACCAGGAGCAAGACCAGTAGGCATTAGATATGCACCAACCTTAGAGAATCAGGAAGAACAAGCCTTAGTGCCTGTTCAAGCCTATTATGAAGAATCTGGTGCACACATGTCTCCAACTGTGTATTACCCACCAGAAGAACCCAAACAACCAGAACCATGGGGCATGATTGGGAATGTTGGAATACCAACAGTTACAAGTGCTTCTGATGAAGAGAGATACAATTTGGACGCAAGAACATTGATGTTCATAGCTCATGGAGGGTTAACAGGACAAAGACCATCCTATCCACAAAGGACGAATCAAATGGGACCAAGACCAGCACTAGGACCCTGTTACAAGTGTGGAGGTGACCATCTGATGAATGTTTGCCCACATACGGAAATCATTAGAATTAACGCTTATTGCACTGAGTGTGGGGTTACTCACTTCATTGAGGATTGTTCAAAGAATCCAAACAAAGTGCAAAAGACGACATTGAATATGCTAGAAACTATTCCTACCAGCAGTGGGTCTGAAAATGAAACTCTGATACCAACGCAAGTTGTTACTAGAGCTCAAGCTAAGAAAACCACTAGAGAACCTGAGAATGGAAAGTTAGCGACTGAAATGGTTAGTCCAGGACCGCGGAGTCAGAAAAACACATGGAAAGCTAGAAAAGCACGCATGAAGTTGAGAAAAGAACGTGAAGACGCTATTCTAGCTGAGGAACTAAAGCGAACTAAAGATAGATTAGAAAAACTTGAGAGTCAAAACGGGAAACGAGAGATGAGCCCGGAAAGAACGAAACAAAAGAGTATCAAAGAAACAACGAGCTTAAGCTCAGGGGGATCAGTGCTAGTCGACAAAGTACACGAACCATTGGACGCACTGATGAGAGCTTACGAAGCTAGGTTAAAGAACAACCAAACACAAGAACAGAGGTGGATGACATACCCAAACGCGGAATTGGAAAAGCAGAGACTTGAAATGTGCCAGAGAATGATCGAGACTGCACAAGCCTTATTAGAACCACCAAAAGAAACAATGAATTGTGGAAAGGAAAACCCAATTCAGCAAGAGACTATCGTTTCACGGGTAGCTGAAAAGACTCCCAGTGCACAAAAGCCTGAAAATACACACAAGGATGACCGCATAGTGTTGAACACAACCGATCAGGAGATAGAGAGTTTTCATCCAGTCATACAGAGGTCTTACGGAAGAGATGAGGATTACAATGAATTTTGGAAACAAGTGAGAGAGGCAAACTTTGCAAACGAGCTAAGTTGCCAAGCTAATCAGACAAATTGGGAAAAGGACATCAGGAACCCTCCCATAGTGGAATTTGAGGCAGGATCTCAAGTGGACTTGGATCTGCAATCTTACTGGGGAGATGGGGGCTCTGTTAGAACAATGGAGAGCAAACCTCACTCACTGAATACCTTACCTTCATACTTAGGAGAGTATGAAGCAAAATCCGAGACTAGAGCACTTCCCTCACGAAGAATCTCATCAGAAAAAGTCATGGACTCGCAAGGATTGATAGAGATCTTGTCAACACCAGTGACATGCACTATCACTCTAGCTGAGCTTTTGAGGCTAAGACCACATATGTGGACCACTGTAGGAAAATGCTTGGAGAAATTCGGGATAAAAGACCCAACATCGAGACTGAAAGAGGGTATACAAGAGCTGAGTAAACCACAAAAGAACGCTAAGCCTGTACCCTTAAACAAGGTCGGAGAGTATTGCGAAGGTGAAGAGGGGAATACAACCTTACCAGTTGAATTCCAAGGAGTAAACACGATGGCAATACTAGACAGCGGAGCTGGGGTAGCCATTGCTACAAAAGAAATCTGGAAAAAATGGGGGAAACCAGCAATAAGGAAGACTAGGTTGAAACTCCAATTAGCAGATGGACACATGGAGAAACCTATGGGGTTATTAGAGAAAGTTGTAGTGACTTCTTGCGGCATTGAATACGAACATACTTTTGCTATTGTCGATTTTGGCAAGGAGAATAACTATGATATCATATTGGGAAGACCATTCATGAGACAGTTGAAAATGGTCCAGGATTGGGGCTACGATCACATATACCTGAGAAATATGGAAACCACTACACGTGTGAACCTGAAAGACCATAGCTACAAAGATGTGAACCGAACACCGGTAGAGGAGTTTGATTCAGCTACTTTGGCGGGATCCGAATTTCCAGCTTGGTTAGGTAAACCCAAGGAGTTATGGATGTGTGGAGCCTCGAAATGTGGAAGTCTGAAACGAGAAGAATATGTTTTAGAAAGGGCTATCGAAGACGAAACTTATATAGGAGAACCCTTTCCAGAGGACACGCTTGAACCATTAGAATGGACGCACATTCTAGCACCCCTAGATGTTTGTGCAATTCCGGATGGTCCCACAACGAAATTTTGCGACAAGGACGGGTACGACGTGGTTCCGTATTTCATGTTGAGAACTGTACTCGAAAAAGAAACTGAAAAGAACGATACACTGGAAAAGGAAGATGAAGAAGAGGTGTTTCACGACATTCTCGATCATCTTGAGTGGGGAAATGAAGCAGACAAGGAGTCAACGGACAATTCAAGCGGAAACGAAGAAACCATAACGGATGTCCGATTTTATGATTTTCCGAACCAAACTAAACAACGCCAGAAACGCTATAGAGCAAAGAGAAAAACAAAGGGGGTTAGAACCAATCCGATGCCTAGAATAAGAGGAAAAAATCAATTCCTAATGCTAGTAAAGGCGGAAGATTGTGTTAAGGACAAGATTTCTGGAAGAATGAGAGGCAATGATCAAAAGAGCTTACGAAAAAACAAAAGAGGCTCAAGAAATCGAGTTCAAAGGAATGGAACGAAAACAGAAACAGAAAAATCAGAAAAGAACAAGCGCAACAGAGAACACACGGAGTCCAAGCTAGAACGTAGAAACAAGTACAGAGAGCTCAAGAAAACTCCGAAAGAAGTTTGGACGACAGAAATTGAGAGTGGAGAGGACGAAAACGCCAAAATCAAGGAAAACATGGATGTTCCCTCTCACTATAGGAAATTCACAATAGAGGATAGGAAGGTGGTATTAACCCCACCTATTCGAAAGAGAAAGGAGAACGAATCTTATGACGGACCGGGGGATGCAAAAAAAGTTTATTTAGCAGCTCCAGGTGAGCCACCTAGACCGGTGTACATAGCCACAGATTTGTCTCCAGGCGAGGAAGAGAGACTTTTGAGTCTTCTCAGAGAGTATAGGGATGTGTTTGCATGGTCTTATAAGGACTTAAAGGGAGTTGACCCATCGATATGCCAACACACAATCCCACTGAAACAAGACGCAAAGCCTAGCAGACAGAGACCATACACATATAATGATACATTTGCTAAGCGAATCAAAGAAGAGATAGATAAGCTAATGGAAGCTGAATTCATATACGAGATTGAACACACCGATTGGGTATCTCCGATTGTGGTAGTACCCAAGAAGAACGGAAAACTCCGAGTGTGTGTCAACTTAAAGAAAGTGAATGCTGCAACAATCAGGGACAATTATCCCCTGCCGATAACTGATCATGTTCTAAAGTGTGTATCAGGGAAAACAGCATACTCTTTTCTTGATGGTTTTTCAGGATATAACCAGCTAGCCATAGCACTGGAAGATCAACATAAAATAGCTTTTGCAACGGAGTGGAGAATTTATGCTTATCGGGTTATGCCTTTTGGTCTAACCAATGCTCCCGCAACCTTCCAAAGGCTGATGACGCATGATTTCAAAGAATACTTAAGGTTGTTTCTAGAAATATACATGGATGACTTATGTGTACATTCTCTTCTGAGAGATGAGCATCTAGAACACCTAAGAAAAGTATTTGAGAAATGTAGGACATATCGCATTTGTCTCAATCCTGAGAAATGTGTGTTTATGGTCCGACAGGGCAAAATTCTGGGACATATTGTCTCACAAAACGGAATATCCACGGATTTAGAGAAGATAAAAGCTATAGTGGATATGCCTAGACCAACCAATGCGAAACAAGTACAGAGCTTTATGGGACATTGCGGATATTATAGACGATTCATTTACATGTACGCTATAATAGGCCAACCACTTTACAGGCTAATAGTGAACTTTGAATGGACAGAGGAGTGTGAGGAATCGTTCAAGAAATTGAAAGAGGCACTCATTACTGCTCCAGTCTTGAAATCACCAGATTGGGAGAAGATATTCCATGTGCATATAGATGCTTCGGCATATGCAATAGGATGCATTCTGGCTCAGCCAGAAGAAGGAAACATGGATTTTCCTATCTGTTACGCCAGTCGACAGCTCAACAATGCAGAGAAGAATTACACCACAACAGAGCGAGAGGGATTAGGAATGATATATGCTGTGAAGAAATTTCGGCATTATCTTCTAGCCAACAAGTTTGTGTTTTTTACGGATCACCAAGCCTTGCTCTACCTAGTGAATAAACCATGCAATACCGGGAGAATAGTGAGATGGTTCATTATCTTACTGGAATTCGACTTCACGGTAGTAGTAAAGAAAGGAAAAACACATCTTAGAGCTGATCATCTTTCGCGATTGACGAATGGAGAAGACCCTATAGGAGTAGATGACGACATGCCAGACGCGTACTTGTTCAACATAGAAATGATACCGAAGTGGTCTCAAAATGTCGTTAACCTATTAACCTATGGAGGAGAGTTCGATAGAAGAGAATACAACCAGAAACATATTGCTATTCAGCAATCCAAGAATCTTCAATTGGTTGCAGGAAGGTTATATCAATTGGGAAATGATCATGTTTTACGACTATGCATCAATCCTGAGGAATATAATATATATCTGCGCGAAGCACATGTTCAGGAATGTGCATTTCATTGTTCAAGAAGGAACACATATAGGAATTTGTTACAATTGGGAGTCTATTGGCCAGGAATGAAAGAAAGCGTACATGAATATGTCACTGTATGTATTGTATGTTCATCAAAACCGCCAGTAGAGTATTCGACATTATATCAGATAATGATCGCTCCAGAATGGAGTCAGTATATTGTTGAATATCTCACAAATAGAACTTTCCCAGAAGGAACGTCAAAAGCTCGTCAGAAATCTGTAGAGACAGAAGCTAGAGATTACACTTTCATAGGAGATCAACTCTATAAGAGAGGTAAAGACAACCAGCTTAGGATTTGCGCATCAGAGTCTGAGTATGTGATAATCCTGGAGCAAGCTCATGGAGGAGTAGGTGGAGGCCATTTCTCAGGTGATAAGACAACAAAACTTGTCTTAGCCGCAGGAATATGGTGGCCAACATTACATATGGACGCTGAGGAATACGTTAAACGGTGTGATGACTGTCAGCGGACCAAAGTACCACTTAAAAGAGATGATATGCCGCTTAGACCAATGATGGGGGCAAGAGCTTTTGCAAAATGGGGGATTGATTATGTCGGACCCATTTCACCTCCTGCATATAAGACTCATGCACAATACATCATTGTGGCTACAGACTATCTAACAAAGTGGGTCGAAGCAAAGGCAACTCAAAAGGCAGATGATAGGACCACGGCACAATTTCTGTATGAATACGTCTTTGTATGATATGGATTGCCAATAGAAATTGTGAGTGATCGAGGCACACATTTTATAAATGAAGTGATAAAGATCCTTCTAGATGAATTCATGGTAATCCATAGAAAATCAGCCCCGTATCATCCACAAGCAAACGGACAAGCCGAAGCAACAAACAAAACCATATGCACGGTCCTCACGAAGATTGTATCTGAGTCGAGAACTGACTGGGACCAGAAGTTGCATTCAACATTATGGGCATATAGGGTAGCATATAAAACATCAATAGGAACGACCCCATATAACATGGTTTTTGGGCTAAATGCTATCTTACCAATAGAATTCTTGATTTCAACCTTAAGGGTGGCTAAGGATCTAGAGTGGACAGGGCACGAGCTTTCTGATAGAATAGATGACCTGGAAAAGCTAGACGAGCTTCGCCTAAAAGCAGTAGCTTCTATCTATGCTCAAAAAAGGCGACAAAAGGAATTTTTTGATAAGCATGTGCGGACTAAAGAGTTTAAGGTTGGGGACTATGTCCTAGTTTACACTCTGAAACAACATGCTAAGAAGCTTAAAAAGCGAGGGATGGGACCTCTGGTGATTAAAGATCTATCACCAAGTGGAGCCGTCAAGCTTGCTACATTAGACGGAGAAGAAATGCCCAATTGGATTAGTGGATGCAGAGTGAAAAAGTATCTTTTGCCGCTAACCCAAGACATGCTTCTCAAAATACATCAAGAAAAGCTGCGTGTCCAGAAAAAGAAAAAGATTGAGGAGGAAGCGCAAGCCGAGGCGAAGGAAAGAATGGAGAAAAGAAGACTACTGCGTCAGAAACAGCGCAATGAAGGAGCAATACGAATAAACGCAGTCAGTATAACAGAAATGGATAATGACAAAGAAGAACCCATCATTGAATGCAAAGTAGGAACCAACCAAATAAAAGCCAGAGCACTATTGGATTCAGGAGCTCAAGCTAACCTACTGTCACTCAGTTTGTATAGACAATTGACAAATGACACTAAACTACAAACTGCCAAGCAAGAGTTAAAGAGTTACTCTGAGAATTCAATCAAAACTGTCGGATGCACAATTTTACATATACAGATTAACCATTATGTGTATCCTCATATGTTTTACGTGGTTGAAGACCAAGCTACACAACATCCATTATTGCTAGGACAACCATAGCAGAAGCAATACAATGCAATGATTGACTGAAGTTCTAAATCAGTGCTTATCAAATACGAAGGTGAAAGTCAATCAGTTAAGTTCACCAAAGGATCAGAGACAACTCCAAAGGAAGAATCCAAGAACAAAGGTAAACAACAACCGGAGAAAAAGAAGAAGCAATGGTAACCAACAGTTTCTATACAACCGGATTACTCTTCGACGAGGAATTCTCAACAGTGGATAAGGAAGACAAGCAATAATATAACAGCTCAACCTTGGGAAAAAACGGAGTCAAAGTTGGTATGGAGACCAAAAAAGGTTGTGCCAGAGAACACAAAGGTGGAAAGCAGAGTCTTCAATACCAGACAACAGAGTGATTCCAGACAATCAAGGACAGTGAAACAGATCTGGATTCCAAAGAAGTTCATGACAGCACAAAGCTATAGCAAGAAAATTTGGATCCCAAAGATTTATAAACAGGAACTCCCTTCAGTACAATCAACGAAAACTCCTAGGTATTTCAAGGCGAGGAAATCAACACACGGAACAAAGCAGGTTTGGATCGCAAAGAGTTTGTGGCAAGCACAAGCAAAGCGGAAGCAGATTTGGATTGTGAAAAAGAACAACAGGGTAAAGAAGAATCCATCGACTGATTCTACTACCAAAGTGCCAAAACCAACCCAAAACCCGACCACCAATCCTTCAATCAAACAAAGAGCAGCTTTATTGGAAAGACTGTTGTATCATCGCTCTACACTTGCATTGGGAACTTATGACCAAAACAACTACAATGCTTCGCCCACAGACACTTCATAGTCGTCCAGGAGGACTCAGACTAGGAGGGGGGGAGGTATACAGGTATACAGGAGTTACAAAGCAGCTACAAGCGCCAAAAACAAAGAAAAACAAAAATTATATTACAAGGGCAGTGTCTTACATGATTTTGCAATTTTTATGTTTGATTGCGGATATTGATAATATTTATGCCCTTATATACCTTGTTTTGCAACAAGAAGAGATCAAATGATGAATTTGGGTCTCTAGACGTGTAAATATCACTAAATAAGAGTGTTTTTGGAGCAAAAAAGTGAAAAAAAGTGGTAATCCAAGTCCAGAAATCACAAATAAGTGTATATTCATATACACAGGGTTACCAGCTATTTATTGTGTATGTTTGGAATTTTTTGGCTTCAATTTGCTATTTTCCTTTATTTTTTATGATTTTCTTAATAAAAGTAAAAGAAAAATAAAAAAGCAGGTGAAATGAGATCGGAAAAAAGAAAAGAATAGACGGTGATGGTCCTAATGACAAGGGCAACCCATGGTAAAAATTGGGTACAATTCTGAAAAAGTTGCGGAAAGCCCGAAATGACAGAATTTTGGCAAAGTGGACAGATTTCTCAGAAACAGGTCAAACGGAGTCCAAATTGAGAAATTTCAAATCCTAAAGTGCATTTCACGACGAGATAGGAGCACATGTCAAATTTGGTAACAAGTGATCCGGGAAGCCCGAAGTTAAGTATTTTTCACATCACTTTCAAGCTCATTTCCACTACTACCTTCTTGGAGAGAGCAAAGAGCACACAGGAGCATCCGACCTTCTACCGCCTTCTACGACTGCTACGAGAGCTCAGAGGACACCAGACATGAGAGGTAGACTCATTGCCATAAGCTTTTGATGCTTATCGTTAACTTTTGTCGCAAAAACTGACCAAAACCAAGAAACAAGAGCAGACGGGGAATGGGGAAGAACGCTAGGTAGGGGCACAACCGCCTAACCAAACCTTGCAAGAACTTATAGGTGGGTTACCCTAGTATAGAAGATGGGTTGCTAACACTCAAAGCTAGAGAAAAAACGACTGGAAAAACCCTAGGTCAACAGAGCCTGCAAGAGGCAAACAGGAAAAAGTTGTCGAAACGACACAAAACTTCTCAGGAAGCTTAACAACATCGAGGGCAATGCAACCATGGAGTATCTCCGGGTTTGGATCACCAAAAGTAGGTCGGAACAACCGATTCGGCGGCGGACACACAAAGCGTCATTTTGGCATAACGGCTAAAATTGACGACCAAATGACATGAAACTTCACAAGCAGCTTCAAATATACATGGATGACTTATGTTTGCAAGCAAAACCCAAAAGGAAGCTGATTCACTTACCGATGGTGAAAAAGACGCTTTCGGGCAACCAAATGGAGAAAGATGGAGAACGGGGAGCCAAAGTCAAGTTCAACCAAATAGGTGGCTTCACAACATATCCAATGAGCTGGAAATGCAACTCTCGAGAAGAAAAGTTGAAGAAATTCAACTCCAAGGCAAAAAGACGACTTCGGAGACTGAAATGCCTATAAGGGGGCTTTTTAGCTAAACTGATGACTTTTTAAGTTGAAAACTAGTTAGCAGGGCTTAGGGCACTAGCACAAAGCATTCTTTGCACAAAAAGACCAACATTTCAAGAAAAGACATCATACGCGTATGATATCTCACAACATGATTTTCACATCCTTTTCAACAATTGAGTGCATAGCCTCATTCCACATGTTAATCACATCCTATGAACCAAGTATCATGAGAATTGGAGTTAGAAAACCCAAGGGAAACCAAAAAGACGCAAAGTAGGCCATAAACTTGATTTTTGGTCCTAATTTTGTCAAAATAACTCCAAACTCATTGAAACTTTGTAGGATTGTTGATTAACACATCTACAAGCTATCTGGAACCAAAAAGCACCATTTTGACACAAAAGACATTATACGCGTATGATGTCTATTTGCACTTACAGAGCCAAAATTGCTCATTTGTCATCATACATCCATTATATATATCTAATACCTGCTACATATGAAGTTTGGAACCATTTGGTCAAGTGGATCACCCCATTAGCCCAATTGAGGGAAAATCCTTCATCCAAAGCCTATTTTTGGCCCAAATCCAACATACTCAAGTCCAAACCAAGATTTGAGTAAAGACAGTCCTTCACTAGTACATGGGGAGTCCACAGAATCAATCCCATGAAAAATTGATGAAAAAGACATCCATCATACGCGTATGATGTCTTTAGAGCCATTTTTAGCCCAAAATATATCCAAAATTCATAAATCCACTGAATAAGCCTATCTAAAGCCATATCCAAGCTTATAGAGGAATTTGGTCCAAAAATACACTAAAAGACATCATACGCGTATGATGTCTCACTATGTGATTTTGGCACCTCAGGGCTTCAACCACCAAACAGAAGTGGTCTACATGCCATTTGAAGGTGAACCACCAAGTTTTATCCAATTTGGATCATAATTTCCATTTCCCTTTCAAAATTTTGCCAAGAGCCTGAACTGGACTAAACTGGCCAAAACTTGACCAAATGGGATCCAAACTCAAATCCAAGCATATGATACTCATGTATACACTATCAGCTACAAGCACAACCAATATGAAGTCATTTTGACACAAAAGACATCATACGCGTATGATGTCTCCAGCATGATTCTGAGCCGAGTTTGCATATTTTTTCACCTACCCTGCATCCTTAGGCCCTGAATAGCTCATGTTTCAATTTTCAAGTCATTTGAATAGTTAAAAGCTTCATTTCGGCTTTCAGTACTAAAAAGACGCTAACTTCTGAAATTGGAGTTACAGGATCCATGGATTCCGCCAAGTTATCGGCAACGAAGAGAAAAAGACCGACAATCAAAGATGCTCTTGCAGAAGCGGAACCCTTTGACATTCCAGCAGAAACCCTCAAGCCAACCAAAACTTGGGTGGAGGAAGCAGTACTGGAACAAGAGGGAATAAAGATCTACCAGGGGACTTTCAGAGACCCTCAAGGGCAAGCGGTGGATATACCGATGATCCCACAAGAGTTGGTGGATTATAGCAGGTCAGAGAACATCAGCAGGTACCTGGAAAGGGCAGACTTGCACAGATTCTTCACCTCGAGACCATCAGGTGTAGATACAAGAAGAGTGTATGAGTTGGCAACCTCCATTCAGAAGGATGGGAAAGCCACATTGACAGCAATAGATGGAGAGAAAGTAGAGGTACAGATCACTCCACAGCTCATTGCAGATGCATTGAAGCTGAACAACAAAGGGAGCTCTGTCAGGGAAAGAAGGGAGGCTATAGAGGTTTATGGGTCCAAGAAACAGAATGCAACTTATGGAGATATGGCAGACCAAAGAGCGGCAACCCTTTGCCGACTGTACAACCAATTTCTCCATATTTGCAGTAAAAGACCGCAAAAGTATACGACACCACCCCATGCCATTGCAACTACCATCACATGGGCATTGAAGAGCAATATGCCAAAAGAGGTGAATTACGCTCAACACATCCACGAGCAAGTAATTGCCATGCACAATGAGAAGCCAAAGTATATAGGAGGAGCTGAAGTTCTGACAAGAATAGCTTATGAAGCTATTGGAGCCAGAGATCAATGGCCAAAGGTTCCCTCCCAGAATGAGTGTCTTAGAGAAGCCGATGAGGAGGAAGAACAGCTTGAAGTATCCAAGAGGGCGTCCACAAGAGCACGCAGGAAACTAGAAATAGTTTCAGAACCTGAAGAGAATGTGGATGAGCCGATTATGAAGAAAGCAAAGAAGAAGGTTGCTCCCAAGCAAACCAAAAGTCAGAAAGCGGCACGAATGGAAAGACTAGTGGAGCAGTTTAGAGCGGAAAGAGCTCTAAAGGGAGACTTTGAAGAAAAGTGGGTGCCAGACCCCACTAAAGTCGGAACTAGCTCAGCCAGGCCACATGTTGATCAATATGATCAATATATTAGAGCTTATGAGGAGTCAGAGGCAATACTGGAGCAGCAACCTGTCGATCCATACACTGAAGAGGAAGTACAGCTTTTAAAAGCTGAGCTGCAAAAGGACGACAAGGGGAAGAAGAAAGTAGATGAGTCTACTGAACCTCAAGAGAAAGACGGGCAAGCAAACAAAGGGAAAGCCAAGATGACTGAGGACAATCAGCCCTCCTTTACTGATGTACCCAGCCCAAAGAAGACGGAAATCATTGTGGAAGAGACCACAGTAGAGATGGACACGGCTGGTATGGAAAAGCCGGAGGCCGGGACCAAGGAAAAGGAGATAGATCCAATTCCGCAAAAGAAAAACGATTATGAGGATCTGGTAGCGATAGGGTACACTGAAGAAGAGGCCCTTGAGGCGGTTTATGGGATCACCCTACAAAAACGAGATGATCGGAGAGGGACAGAGGAAAATACAAAGAGTACAAAAGAAAGTGATGAAAAACTGGAAGAGCAGAACGTACTAGAAGAGCCAAAGCCAGTGGAGGTGGTGGCCAAAAAAGCTTTAGAGTTGACAGATGAAGATGAAAAAGACATGCACATGGTGCATGAACTGCTCAACAAGATCAAAGAAAGATCCAAGGCAAAGGAAGCGGAGATTGAGATAGCCAAACAAAGGGAAGCCGAGTTGCAGAGGAAATTAGAGGATGCTATGACTGAATCTGAAAGTCATAAAGCATCACTCTACGATGCGGAAAACGAGAGAGACGGCTTGATACTCCAGCTAGCTGAGGCCTCAAGAGAAGTAATAAGTGCACAGGAAGCAAGGGAGCGGATGGAAGACGACTTGGAGGCGGCTAAAGATGAGCTCATTGAGCTAAGGGAAAGAGTCGAGCTCCAAGAAAGAACAATCACTAGACTCAGGACTACCCCTAGAGCTAGCAGAGCAGGAACCGAACAAGAGGGAGCTCTTGTACCAGCTCTGGAAGACCAGGTCCGAAGCTTACAAAGAGAGCTAAGATTAGAGCAAGTGCAAAGGTTGCACATTGCGGAGGGATCATTGGCAGCAGAGGAGAGGCTCACTTTAGAAAATCAAACACTAAGAACAGAGAATGAGACCCTCCGCAAACAGCTCCAAGATCTACAAGAGCAACAAAGAAGAGAGACAGAGACACCACAAGAAGAATCAGGTGGAGCAGCCATAGAACTACCAGAAACTGGAGAGGCAACCACAATTGAAGATCCAGCCCCAGTTCACGAGGTGACCTCAACTTCAGGAATCTCTGAAGAAGAAGAACAAAGGCTCCATGACCAAATAGAAAAGTCGGCAGAGGAGAGTGCCAAGGCGGAAATGGAATGGGAGAGGAGACTCCTAATCTCCATTAGACTTCAGGGATTAGACACAAAAGTGCTCCATGAAGAGTGGATGCAACCCAGCCTGCCTTTCCCTTTGATGAAGTTTGAAGTGATAAAAACGAAAAAGAGAATAGAGGAGGAGCAGTATGTCGCTCTTTACGAAGGCGACATCACAAAAGAGGAACAATCAAAGAAGATTGTAGATTCGCAGCCTAGATGGAGGAAAGGTTGGCTGAAAAAATACCCAGCCTACCTCATCTACTTGGTAGAGGCACCAAAGGAGATTCGGGAGGATGCAACCTTCTGCCCGGTGCCAAGAGTCAGAAGCTGGAAAGAGCATGACAGGATTGCAGAAAAGAAGCCAAATTGGCTTAATTACCCAAGGATGCCAGGACCAAAGGCAGGAGAGAGAATAGGTAAAGCCTACATGGTGAAAACCCTAACGGGCACCATCAAGCTCTTTACTGGCTCTCCTGACCTTTCGTGTCAGATGCTCAAGAAAATTTGCAGGACTCTCTTAGCTTGCATTGAAGTGTTCGCGCCAGATAAAGCCACGACCTCGAGTCTACTATCGACGGCCGACACAGTGGCTGATATGATGTATGATCTTTCATTGCAGCCTTCTCCAAAAGTGTTGCACCTCCTATACCAGAGGATTATGTTTTTGCCTAGCTTCCACATGCAAACATTCGAAGAAGCTTTCTACACCGGCTTTTTCACCCACGAAAGCAAAATATTCGGCCCAACCTTGACCATCGGCAACCTGCGATACGAATCACATTTGCAGATGCTCAAGACGACAGGACTTTATTGACCAAGCATAAAGGTCATGTCAGGGACGACATGAACGCGGAGGGGGGGAGTGTTGAGCCAGCAGAGGATCACACCCACATTTTTGCTCACACTCATCATTTTTGTAACCATTGATTGTAATAAATGTCTTTCCGACATTGATTTTGAATTGAGCCATTCATTAAGTAACGGGACTCAATTGAGTGTCCAGCTTGTAATCCCGAAGTAATTTCACTTGCTGATGTAATTAGTTAGAGATGTTCTCACCTCCAAGGCTGAGGTATATAAGCCAAAGTTTTGTAACCTAAGGAGATTCAGATTATTAATCAAAGGGAGTTTTTGAGTGCCGTGACTGTGTCTAAGAGAGAGTGAGAGAGAGAGAGAGAGAGTCTTATCTACTTGCTACGCGAGCTACGGAGCCGCCATTGGAGAAGCGACACCGCCATTGTGTTAGCAACGGCGAGAGCTACGCACTGATACCAAGAGTGCGCGCTATCGGCTTCTATGTGTGGTAAGTTCTTACGAGCTTCGGTGTGAGTTTTCTTCCAACTCGTGTGTCGGAATAGAGCGTGCAGCATATCTATAGAACCACAACGAGTAGAGCTACACATTAGTACCATCGGGGTCAAGTTTCGGTCACCTGTATTTTTCGGCCTGTCTTCATACGCGTTTACCGCACGGAGTGGTTATAGGTTGATTTTGCAGTTCAAGTCTTAAGGGTGTTGTTCTTACCTAGTGTATAGACTTCCCCTTGAGTTTGAGATCGATTCAATGATTCTAGATCCTGTTTCGTATAGCATTCGTTCGTAGTACGGATTTCAGTCACTTGTGTATTTTAGAACTTAGATTTGATTTCCTTAGTAGTGATTGTCATTAGAAGGTCGAGTAGGTGATTTGACACCCACCTAGTTGTTTCCATGCGCCTGCGGGTCAAGCTTCGTCCTCGTCTGACAATTTCTGTTGTTGGTTGAGTTCTCGCTATTTAGCTTCCGCTAGCGGCGTAACCGCCTTAACAGCGAAGGTCGGGCAAAACAAAACTTCTAAGTAATTACCCAAGAGCTCGATAGATTCAAGGTGTATTTTTCACATCACATCCTCTCCATACCTTCAAAAGAGGAGCCTTTTTCCTCTATTCAGCAAAAAGCGGTTAATCGAAGGCAATTCTTTGCAAGAAATCCATATAAAGACTCTAATATTTCTCGACAAATACTACACAAACCCAAGTGTGAGAGGCTTCTACATGATATAAATGTAGCCTGAAATTTTCCTATTACTACCTAAAAATTATCTCTATAATCATCACCTCGTTGACCCTTCAAGAATGAAATAGGCACCGAAAACTCTATACTCTTGACACCTATCAAGGTGTGCAGGGAAGAGCATGATTGCTGAGAGAGAGAGAGAGAGAGAGAGAGAGAGAGAGAGAGAGAGAGAGAGAGAGAGAGAGAGAGAGAGAGAGAGAGAGAGAACAAGATGTGAAATTTTCCTATTACTATCGAAAAATTATCTCTATAATCATCACCTCTTGACCCTTCAAGAATGAAATAGGCATCGAAAACTCTATACTCTTGACACCTATCAAGGTGTGCAGGGAAGAGCATGATTGTTGAGAGAGAGAGAGAGAGAGAGAGAGAGAGAGAGAGAGAACAAGATGTGAAATTTTCCTATTACTACCTAAAAATTATCTCTATAATCATCACCTCGTTGACCCTTCAAGAATGAAATAGGCATCGAAAACTCTATACTCAGTAAACCTCTATACAAGAGCGGTAGCATATACATGAACCCAACTTAAGGAGTGTATTTTTGCACACAATTTTAATTTCTCTATTCATAATTGAAAGTCAGGAGGGGGTGCACCCTCAAGAAATCTAGCATTCTACACTGTGTGTAGATGTTAGTTTTTGTTTTTCTTGAATATCTTTATCATGAGTAAATTCATTAATTAGGCAACATTAATAAAATTTATCAATTGCAAGTTTTAGTCTAGTTACATTGTCCTCTCAACTTTGCTTTGCTATCTAGATTTTTAGCATTTTACAGTTTTACAATGTCCCTTTCCAAACTCTCCACTTTCCATTAAAGTCCATCAATAGTATCAATATCATTGCATGTAAAAAAGCTTCACTGGTCTACCCAGTAGATGATTTCCTTGATATTGTCCCATTTTAAATTGTTACTATCTATAGTCTTGCTTTCATTGTGGATAGCTCCACTATTGTAATGAATATTTCCTCTACATCCATTTCTTTGATATCCATCAAATCCTTTGGTATCTCTAAAATTTTCCTTAATGCGGGATTTCAATGGAGCAACCAATCTCAACATTCCTTGTTGAAAAAGTTTGGAGCTGCTATATGAGAGCGACCTTTATCTCAATCATCCGCTCTTTCAATGCTACTTCATATCATATCTTTTTTTTCTCTTCCTTAGTCACTTGAAAATGGATCTATTTTGGTATATTTATGATCTAGAGAGATGTTTCTCTATATGTGCTAATGCAACCCCCTCCTAATATGTATGTTGACTATTGTCCCCAACTAATTCTGATCTTTATTTTCTTTTGTGCTAGCTAGGGGGTTGTTCCTTCCTCCTTTGTGCTTGGCTTCTCATCTAATGAGACTCGTGTAGCATTCATCTCCTCATTCTTGAAAATTTCTTGTAGTGGGTCCATAGGTCCTAATACATAATTCTTACTTGTAGTTGTGACCATATTTAGAAGTTTTGACCTTGGTAGTGGTGGCTCATGATCTAAATTTCTATTTTTATGGGTAATATCTTTTTGAGATGTTAAGGCCAAGCAACAATTCCAGTTGTTGAGTTTTTTTGGGTTGATCAACAAAATACATATTTCTATCTTGCGAATTTATTTGACTTAGGGTTGTCTTTATACGAAAGATCAAGTTGAAAATCTTGAAATATCTTTCAACAAACATAAGTGCATTTAGCCAATGATAAATACTGAAATGATGTTATCTGAAGAAATTATGGAGCATTATGGACAAAAAGGAAAGTTTGTTATAAAAACCTATATAGAGAAGCTTTTATAAAGAAAACTGAAGACACAAGTTGTATTCCTAGTGGAGAAGCAAGTAGGGTAAGTGAGGAATCCACAGGTAAATCAACTCAAGATCATGGCTTCCCAAAAGAGTCTGTCCTCGAACTTGTGAGTCAATAGCTACAAAGATACATGCAAGAACTAACACTGCTTTGCATCAATCGGTTGTTTTGTGATTATAGTTCATTTGTTGAGGAATGAAAGCTATAAAGAGTTTGTAAAGATGAAAATATACATGGAGAACCTAACACAACTTTATAACTATGTTTCTTGAGTAATTTAGATTGTTCAAAATTGGACAAGTAGCTAGAGTGTAGGTTGAATAGACACATAGTTTGAAAGTCAAATTGAAACACATTGAGGGTACATCTAGTTATCAACAAAAGTGGTTCCTTAGTACATTGCCAATCACTATGCTACACCCTCTTTGACTATTTTTACTCAGTTAGATCATGTGAGACCTAAATTTTATATGTAAGATAAGGGTATGATAGTTTTCTGCATTGATTGTTGAATAAGCGTAGAAAGGGGGGTCATATTTCCTAATTTGAGTCGTATATAGGGGTTTTATCAAATTTGTCCGCTCGCAGGTGGTGTCCTATTTTGTATATAAAGTGAATCCCCCGGGGACAACCTAAACATGTATGATTAGCAGGTTTTTTCCTTGTGCATTGTATATAAACCCATTTCTCTAGGGCTAACTTATCTATTTATTCGTGAACTAAGAAATAAAATTTGTTGTGTGCCTTGAGATTCTTCATCTTCTCCAAGTTGTATCTGCATCCCTACAACCCTAATTCCAATAATTGGTATCAGAGCAAGTTGCATCCTCTCGCGCGTAGTCGTCAGTACTGCTACTCACTCAAATTGGGTGAGCTTTGGTGGTTTCAGTAGGTCGAGCAATACTTCAAGTAAGCTCATTGAGCTTGGTGTGCTCAAAATTTTGAGTCAGACTCATTTTGCCTCCATTTCCACTATAGGAAATACAACATAGTTAGTCCTACTTCTTTTTTCCTCTTTCGGAGTAGTTTTCACATCAAGTGCAGTCACTCGCCATGGAAGCACCCCACCTTGAAACTAAAGAGCCAGAACTCATAGTGCCTGACATTGAAGATGCTTTAGATGGAATTCCGTTGGCAGAAGAAGCCTCGCGACGACATTTATGGGAAAAAGTGAGAGAGATTAATGATGGGAGCATAACTTTGAAGTCGGCTCCTATAGAGGAAGTTTGGTTAGACAATCTACCTCCTAATATGGACATGGATGACAATCCTTGTATGGGGATTGCGGCTCTGAAGCTTCAGGAATGTCTAAACCAAAGACTCTGAAAACACTACCCTCTTACTTGGCAGATAACGAAGACAAATCCATAGTGTGTAAAACCACTCAGATAAAAAGAGCAGAACAGACCCTAGAGGTAGACAACATCCATTCAATCATATCTACACCCATTCAATGCACTCTTACTTTAGGAGAACTGTTATAAATTAGATCATATTTATTGAATAATCTACAGAAAACTCTAGAGAAGGTGGGGATAACATGGTTAATCCCAAAAAACTTGGGAAAATTGAAACACGAATTGGGTAACAAAGAGATTAGATCCGTCCCAATGAAAAAGCCGGAGAATACTACGAAGGGGAAGAAGGAAACACAACCCTTCCAGTGAGATATAATGATATAGAAACCATGGCAATACTTGATAGTGGGGCAGGCATAGCCATAGCCACGAAAGTAGTATGGGAATCATGGAGAAAACCAATCCATTAGACAAACTTGAATGAAATTGCAATTGGCTGATGGACACATCAAAAGACCCTTAGGACTGCTTGAAAAACTGATAGTTAGTTCCTGTGCAATTGGTTATCAACATACTTTTGCAATAGTGGACTTTAGAAAGAAACTCAATTATGAAATCATCTTGGGAAGACCTTTCATGTGACAAGTACAACTCATTCAGGACTGGGGAAACAATTACCTATACTTGAAGCAAGTGGGATTAATAACAAGGGTTAATCTAAAAGATCACACTTATAGAGATGTCTCGAAAATACCCATATAAGAATTTGACTCAGTCTCTTTGGCTAAAACGAAGCTTCTACCTTGGTTCAACAAAGACATACCTATTTGGATGTGTGGAGCCTCAAAAAACGGGAGCTTAAAACCAGAAGAATGTATCTTTGAAAGGGATTGCACAGATGCATCCTACATACCTGAACCCTTTTCGGAGCATTTGTTTCAGCCATTTGAGTGGACTCAAATTTTGGTTACAATGGATGTATATGTGAATATGTCTATGCCTACTCAATTTTTCATTGAGGACGGCTATGACATAATTCCCATACAAATGATTTCAACCCTTCACATTGAAGACAAAATTCAAGAACCCGAGGACTTAATGAAATCTCAACAAGTCTTTTCAGACCTCTACTATGATGCAATAGACAAGCTAGAAGAACATTCAACTATGTTTTATGATTCGGGGTCGCAAAAAGAACATGTGAGAGCTAAACTACTCCTGAAAGGAGGGGAGGAAAAGTTTTTTGACTTCCAAAACCACAAACTGAGAAGACAAAAATGGTAGAGAAGAAAAAGAGACACCAGGAACTTGAAATCTAAACCCATGCCACCAGTCTCTAGTAGAACACAGTTTTTGATACAGATAGATTCACATGATTGTGTCAAAGTCAGAACCACGGGTAGATATCCTTCAGAGACAAAAAGCAAGAAATATCAAAAACATCGAGAAAAACGAGAAAGGAAACTCAAGCAAAACCTAAATACCAGGACAAGGATTCAACCATGATACGAGTTGAACGAAAAAAGAAGTATCAAGAGTTGAAGAAAGCTCTTAAGGATATGTATTACAAGAAATTTACTCTCCAAGACCAAAAGATTATATTCCAACAACCTGTCAGGGAACTAAGAAAACGGGGTGAGTCCTACGAAGGACTAAAAAATGCAAAAAAGATAGATCTGGCCGAACCAGAAGAAGAGCCTAGACCTGCCTACATTGCAAACGACCTAACTGAAGAAGAAGAAGAGCTTTTGTTAAGCTTACTGAAAAAATACCGGAATATCTTTGGTTGGTCTTATAAGGATCGTAAGGGTGTTGA
Source organism: Adiantum capillus-veneris (assembly GCF_014529385.1). Classification (NCBI taxonomy): domain Eukaryota; kingdom Viridiplantae; phylum Streptophyta; class Polypodiopsida; order Polypodiales; family Pteridaceae; genus Adiantum; species Adiantum capillus-veneris. Next base: position 145,592,005 of record NC_140931.1, on the reverse strand, counting down.
TCCAGAAATCTGTCAACATACCATACCTATAACAGATTATGAAAAACCAAGCAGAAAAATGCCATATACTTATAACGAAACATTTTCCAGAAAGATCAAAGAAGAAATAGAAAAGCTAAAGGAAGCCGAATTCATTTATGAAATTGAACACACAGATTGGATGTCTCCAATTGTAGTAGTACCCAAGAAAAATGGAAAATTAAGAGTGTGTGTCAATTTCAAGAAGGTGAATGTAGCTACCATTAGAGACAACTTTCCTCTTCCAATCACTGAGCATGTTTTAGAACGAGTTGCAAGAAAACAAGCTTAAAGCTTTTTAAATGGATTTTCGGGATACAATCATTTTTTGGTTAACCCCAAAGATCAGCATAAAACTGCCTTTGCAATTGAATGGGGTATTTTTACCTATCGGGTTATGCCTTTTGAGTTAACTAATGCTCCTTCCACCTTTCGAAGATTGATGAGCCATGCTTTTAAATAATATCTTCGAAATTTCTTGGAAGTAAATATGGATGATCTATGTGTACATTTGTCAATCAAGGCTGAACATTTGAACACCTCAAAAAGGTATTCAAAAAATGTAGACTTTATAGGATTTGCTGAAATCCTGAAAAGTGCACATTTATGGGCAGACAAGGAAAACTTCTTGGACATATAGTGTCTAAAAATGGCATAGCTACGGATACGGATAAAATTCATGTTATTGTTGAATTACGTAGACGAACAATAGTCAAAGGGGTTCAAGTTTTCATGGGACATTGTGGATATTACAGATGATTCATTTACATGTGTGCTATAATTGCAAAACCCATGTACAGCTTGATTACACTTTTTGAATGGACTGATGAGTGTGAAGAATCCTTCATGAAGCTTAAGCAAGCTCTCACTTCAACCCCAATATTGAAAGCACCAGATTTGAATAAGACGTTGCACATACATATAGATGCTTCCAATTTTTCCATTGGGTGTATACTAGCTCAACCAGGAGATGATATATTTGATTTTTCCATTTCTAATGCTAGTAGACGATTGAATATGGATTATCTATGCCGTAAAAAAGTATAGACATTACCTAATAGCCACAAGATTGTGTTCTTTGTGGACCACCAAGCCTTATTGTACTTGGTCAACAAGCCATGCAACACAGGAAGAATTGTGAGATGGTTCATTATTCTTTTGGAATTTGATTTCACTCTGGTTATAAAAAAGGGCACCACTCACCAAAGAGAACATCATTTGTCAAGGATTATTTCAGGAGAACCATCATCATTGATACCGACAGCTCAGGAATTCAACGTGCCAAATCATCCTAACGGTACAATAAAGCAAAGAGCACACAAGCTACAAGATTTGCTCTTAGGGAAACAGCAACAGGAAACCTCGACCACAGAAACCCTTGAGTTAATTACTCAAGACCCAACTCTTGCACAGCATAATGGTTTGAATTGCATTGATCTTTGAAGCATGGTAGAGCCAACCAAGGCTATGCATAGACACGATTGTTCAACCCATATGCACACAGTCGTCCCAGAGTACGCCATCTAAGAGGGGTGGAAGGGAACTAAATAATTAAGGGCAATATTTCAAGAGGGAGGTAAAAGTTGGATGTTAACATGTGATTTTTTGTAAAACTACCTAATAATGCTCTTTAAAAAATCATCAACCGGGGAATTTAACTCATAACATCTTCCCCATGAGTGTAAATAGTGTATATACTATAAAAAAATATACCAAAAAATAGACTTTCTTGCTTATTTTTATCATTTTTCTTGATATTAGGACTTAAAAATATAAAAATCCATCAAAAAACAATAAAGTAGTGTTTCTCAATGGATTTTCTTAATTGTCGATTTTTCACTTTGCTTTTATAGTGCATTTTATTATTTTCTTTGATTTTTTCAATAAACAGGTCAAAGTTTAATAATAAATAGCAAAGAGCTTAAATGGAGATACTGAAGATACGCTGATGATCAAAAGGACAAGGCGCACACGCATAAAAAATTTCAATCGAATTGACAGATGGAAGCTGGAAGCCTAAATTAGGCCGCTAAGGCCTACTTTTGCAAATTCTTGCAGAATGAGCTAACGAAATCCGATTGAAGAAATTTTTGAGTCTAACATAGATTTCATGGCCTAGTAGGAATAACAGGGAAATCTGGGAAAAAATAGTTTGGGAAATCCGAGTATAGATATCCAAGGTAGCCCAAAATCACCTCATTTCCACTAGTCACTCTTGGGGGAGAGAGCTTTCTGCCTTCTTCGCACGCGATTTCCGAAGTTTACAGTTGTCCTTTTACAGTGTCGTCTCACACAAGACATGAGATATAACTTCTAAACTTATCAATGAACATTTCTATATGGCCAGGTAGCAAGTATAGGCTTAGGAAAAAACCAGAAACCCAACTATGCACGAAGTCCTACGACACAAAATTGACCATAGCCGTCTGTCAGCTCAACCGAATTGGATGAAACTTGAACTGTAGCATGCCCCTATATAATAGAACACTTTCATATCACTAGATGACCTTTTGACAGGGGTCAAGGGGGTCCCAAGTAAATACTCTAGGTTTTTGCCACATGCCAGAATTGGATTCTGACTCCACAGGCAGCTTATAGACGAGGTCTATACACAATGTACCTAGATGGTATGATGGAAACAGTCCATGCAAGCTCTCTAACATTAGAATACATCTCAAAGGCTACAAAGTGTCAAATTTGACATATGAAGTCAAACTGACTTCGAATGGGCCAAAAATGGATGAGTAGCATCAGGACTATGTAGCGGACAAGTCCATGGCTTCAAAAGTGATTAACCAACTCTACATGCCATCTAGTCACAAAAATCAGTGATTTTAGAGTCGACAAGAGCACGAAGTGATGCCAACACGATCAAACTTTACCAAATTCATTTTAGGACTTGTTTTAGATGTATTTAAGATGTTTAGGTCATCAAATTGTCACTTCTTGCAAAAGCAGTGACTGTTGTAAATAATGACGATTATTTACTTTTGTGCTTGTTTGTCCTAAAATTTATCTCTTCACTTCACCTATCACTTGTACACGTCTATTACATGCCACATGTCAAGTATGAGCCAAAATGATCAAGAAAAACTCTAAATTTGTCAAAAAAACGCACGAGAGATTGGATGGGGACAATTACCCTATGTGGGCTTACATCATGCAACATGTTCTTGTGTCAAAGGGCGTCTGGAATATTGTGTAGGGCATTGATGAACATCCTGGTTCTGAGCATGTAGGCGATGTTGAGAATGTTGCAAGTCTTGCTACAAGGATTGTTGCTATTAGAGTTGTTTTTCCTACGGCAGAACAAGCTTGTTGGGATGTAAAGGATGTACAGGCTCATGCATTGATTGTGTTGTCTGTGAAGCGCACCATTACTCCTCACATTTGTTCAGCAAAATCTGCAAAACAGGCTTGGGATATTCTAGCAGGTCTTTATGCAAGCCGCAATCTGGGTTGCATGATTCGTTATTCGACATTCGTTTTATTTGTGAATAATGGTTGATTAATACGTTTTATATGTGCGTATTATTCGTTGTCACGTCATCTTTTTTCAAAACACCGTTTTACTGCTTACATATCGATCGATAGGTTATCCATCGATACCTAATCGTTCAATAGGCTTTCGATCGATAGTTTAAATCGATCTATATGTTTTTGATCGATATAGTAGTACTATATAAAGCCTAAATTTGCATGTTTTAGCTACAATTCCCTTCACCAAAGTGTCAGGTTACCTCCGGCATAGAAAGGTTGAGTTGTCAACTTAAAAAATCTTTGATTTTTTAAGAAAATATTATTTTAATGTTTAAACATTAAAAATAAAATAATTCTATAGATTTGAATCACCTATAATTCTTAACAATAGAAGTTAAGCTTTAACTCTATTGCTAAGTCTAAATAAATTACTCTAAGCAATAGAGACTATACTTTTAGCTCTACTTGTTTAAGAATAGATAAATAAGTAAATGTACGCATTAGAGGCTACTTTTCTAGCTATAGTGCAAAATTTGTATAATTCTAATGAAAGGGCAGTGGTAATGCGTGTGCTAGTCTCCACCCAACCGTGCTATCTTATAGACTCCCCCTAGCGTACACACTGTTCGGCTGTGCCGGTGGCCTTGCCCGCAGGACCCATGTCCTTACATTACCCCCCCCCCCCCCCCCCTTGGAGAATCGTTTTCGTCCTTGAAAACAAACGTAGGAAAATGTTTCTTGAGTCCGGAGACATTCTCCCATGTAGAACCTTCTTCAGGTCTATCTAGCCATTTTACCAACACTTGTCATCTGACATGATGTCTGGTGCGAGGCTCATGAGAATCCAAAATCTTTTCGGGCTCATGAGGGATGCTTGCCGGTTCAATAAGGTCAACTAACACACCTATGTCAATGATATTATCATTTTGTCCTAGCTGTTTTCGTAAACGGCTAACATGAAAAACAGGATGAACTCGTGAGTGCTCTGGAAGAGCTAACTTATAGGCCACTTGACCTATACCTTTGAGAATGGTAAATAGTCCACAAATAGCATGGTGAAAGTTTAGCAACTTTTCATAATTTCTGAATGCTCCGCAGCTTTGAGGAAAACCTTGTCTCCTTCTTTGAAAGTAGCAAGACGACGACGCTCATCTGCGTACTTCTTATATTGATCTTGAGCTTGCTTAACATTTTGTTGAGCAAGTCGAAGCATGTCAAAATGGTCTTGGAGAAAATCCTTCGCTTGTTGTATCTTCTCCTTAGTCAACCCCACCGTAACAGGTGAATTAGGTTGAAATCCATATAAAAGCATAAATGGACAAAACCCTGTAGTCACATGGTTTGAACTATTATCTGCAAATTCCAATATAGGTAAGTAGTCTTCCCAATTGGTTTGCTTCTTGCTAACATACGCTCGTAGCATATCCTCTGGCACTTGATTAACTCTTTCGGTTTGACCATCCGTTTTTGGATGATCAGCCGTACTTAGATTAAGTTTAGTTTCCAACTTTTGGAACACAACTCTCCTGAAGTGATTTTTGAACTTTCGATCTCTGTCACTAATGATTCTAACTAGAAGACCGTAGAGTTTATATATATGCTCTATAAATAGCCGTGCTAATTTCGGTGTCTTAACCATAGTCTTAGTGGGAATGAATCGACCCATGTTTGTGAGACGGTCTACAATTACCCAAATGGCATCATGGCCACGATTTGTAGTAGGTAGTCTTACTACAAAATCCATAGAGATACTCTCCCACTTACCTTGTGGAATCTCTAAAGGATGTAAAAGGCCACCTACCTTGAGGCGCTGTGCCTTATTAACTTGGCATTGTTGGCAGTTTAGTACGTACTCTTGAACATCATGATGTAAGCCCGGCCAATAAAATTTCCGTTGAGCTAAGACATACGTCACAAATACCTGGATGACGAGCATTTGGACTATCGTGACACTCAAATAAGAGTTGGTGCCTAGTGTCTGAGTCCTGTGGCACACGTACTCTACCTTTGTGGAGTAAGTAGCCATCATCAATGGAAAAATTCTTCCATCGCTTAACCTCTTCATAAGTAGGGGTGGAGCTCTGTGTGTTGGAGTTTCTATCTGCGCGTGCAGAGACATGTTGGTCTGACTGTTCAGAGACATGTGAGTGTGAGGGATCCTTTTTTAAACTGCATCCGCTACTACATTATATCGCCCATTGCGATGTCGTAGCTTATAATCATAATCTTGAAGGATTTCGACCCATCTAGCTTTACGGCCCTTCAAGTCCGTTGGAGTAGTAAACCATTTGATACTCTCATGGTCAAAAACTACTTCAAACTCGACACCATATAAATAGTGTCGCCACTTTCGTAAAGTGTGAATTATGCCATAGAGCTCTCTCTCATAGGCAGAATAATTCTGTTGAGCTCTATCTAACTTTTTACTTTCAAAGGCTATATGTCTTCCCTCCTGGAGAAGTATCGCACCAATTGCTTTATCACTAGCATCAGTCTCTACCACAAACGACTTAAGTGGGTCGACGGTTGCTAGGATGGGAGCAGTGGCTATAGCTACCTTGAGCTGTTTGAAACTGCATTTTTGGGCTTCTTCCCAAGAAAAGGTCTTACCTTTTGCTTTAAGTTGATCCATCATAGGAACAACAATTTTGGCATAATCACGGATATACTATCAATAAAATCCAGCCATGGCTAAAAATATTTGAAGCTCCTCAATCGTGTTGGGATGTGGCCATCGAAGAATGGCAGCGACCTTGTCAATGTCCATTTTGATGCCAGAATAAGAGATCACATGACTGAGGTAATGTATCTTTATTTTAAAGAAATCGCACTTGCTTGGCTTAGCATACATTGCGTCAGCTCGTAGCTATTCAAACACTAATCATAAGTGTTCTAAGATAGGGACATAAGACACTATCCATGAGTGTCATAAATGTAGATGGAGAATTGGTTAGACCAAAAGGCATAACCAAAAAATCAAAATGCTCGAACCGTGTTCTACAGGTAGTTTTGGAGATATCTTGTGAAAGGATACGCACCTGGTGGTATCTTGAACGAAGATCTATCTTTGTATAGTATCTTGCCCTGTGGAGTTGATCAAAAAACTCATCCACTCGAGGCAGAGGATACTTGTTCTTGATGGTTATCGCATTTAATCCGCGATAATCTACGCACATGCACATAGTACCATCTTTCTTTTTTACCAATAGGGTTGGTGATGCCCAAGGCGAAGTGCTAGGTCTAATGAAACCAGGAGCGAGGTAGTCAGTCAACTGACTCTCAACCTCCTCTGATTCTTTAACATTCATACGATAAAGTGATTTACTCACCAGTTTAGTTCCTGGCAAGACATCTATGCCATGCTGCACATCACGTGTAGGGGGTAAACCCGATGGTAAATTACTTGAGAACACATCACTATACTGCGTGAGTAAGTGAGTTAGCTTTTGCCGTGCAAAAGGAGAAAGTAAACTTAGAGTAGTATGCTGGGATGGAGAATCTTGTAATTCCTGTAATGTTTGTTTTACAACAGTTGCACGTTGCTCTATAGAATTAAAATTGAGAGCACTTTGCTGGTTAGATTTGTTAACACTTTGTTTATCAGTAGAATTCATTGCACTTTGCATAGCATTACATATAAGAGGTACAGATGGTATATTTTTCTCACCAAGCAAAAGCACATGTTTACCATTGGCCATGAAGGATAAGAAGTTGTGTTCATAACTAGTGTATAATGTGTTTCCTAAACCATGCAGCCACTCTCATCCTAAAACTACTTCAGCACGGTCCATGTTCATAACTTGGAAGTCAAGGGTCATCGTATGATCTTGAACAACCGTGTCCCATACTTCTTTATCATTCCCAGACATCTGCTCCACCACATACTTGTGACTAGCTTATAGTTCAAGAAATTATGAGTTGCACCATCATCCACTAAAATACGAACACATTGTCCGTTAATAGTGCCATGCATGCGAATCAAATCATGGGGGCCAAAGGTGGGCTGCCACATTCAAGCAGGCACACAACACTTGTGCTTTTCTTCCATATGAAGAACCTCTACAACACAATATTTAGGAGATGAATCTAATGTGAGGCGTTGCACCGTGTGCATGGCCTTTCTCTTTGCCTTGCAAAAGAGGACAATCTTTCTTGTTATGTTGCTCCAAAGACATCTAAAACACAAATTGTGTTTCTTTGCACGCTCAAAATCAGCAGTGCTGAGAGACCCACGTGGAGTATCTCATGATTGGATTTTTTGAAACAAAACCTCGCATGTATGAAACATTATCAATAGGAATGTGACGAAGTCATATAAATACGCATTATTTTACAAATTACAAAGTTTAACGTAAAATATGGTGTCACGTGTGTATCCTTCTCATTGTAAGGATCTAAGCAAGTCCTAAGCACCAGATGCAGGGGTTTTATTCCCGTTGTAAGAGAAAAGGATAAACATTCGATCCAGACGCCGAGAACGATTACACTATAAAAATCAGTAGCTCATCAGATAATGTTTTTTTTCACAAATCATGTTTGAGAGAAACTCCTCCCATTGTCCTGAGTTAAAGGCCAAAGAGGCTAAGAAGAAAGAGAGTGGTTCCACTGCAAATGCTGGTTCCACTACAAATGTACCCATTGTTGAGTCTTCTATGAAAGGAGACTGTGATTTTGATGTTAATCCAGAATGGGCTTTTAGTGCAAAGTGCACTTACAATCCTATTGTCCATGATGCATGCATGTCAGTTGTGCTACTGCAAATTCACATGTGTGGTATTTCGACAGTGGTGCTACAAAGCACATTACCTCACATCATGAATTGTTCACCACTCTCGAGTCTGTCCCTCATGGGAATTCAGTCACTTGTGCCAACAATGCCTCTTATCCGGTTTAGGGAGTTGGAAAGATTGTGCTTACCGCTGCAAATGGAAGTTCCTTCACACTTGTTGATGCATTGATGCACTTTATGTACCTGGGATCAAGAAGAATCTTTTGTATGTATCCGCACTCGCTAGACTTGGACTTGTAGTCAAATTTGTTGATGACAGATGTACAGCTCATGATCTCTGTATTGGTGATGAAATTGTTGCATCTGGCCTTTTGTGTTGTGGGCTGTATAAACTTACTTTGTATGACAAGTGTGCATAAAATTTTTCAAATGCAGTTCCCGATTCAAGGGCTGTTTCAGATGGAAAACTGTGGCATGCATGTTTTGGGCATCTGAATTTTGCTAGTTTGCTGCGTTTGCAAAAAATCTGATATGGTTGCTTTTTTTGCCACCTCTTGAAGCACCTCTCAAACATGTTTCTGAAGGCTGTATTTTGGGTAAAAGGCTGATGATTACTTTAGGCATGCATGGGTATTTCCGCTTAAAGCGAAGTCCGAAGTTTTTATGTGCTTCAAACAATTTCTGGCTATGACTGAAAATGTCTCGAAAAGTACTATGGGCACCCTCCGTGTTCTGATCGAGGGGGGGAGTATATGTCTCATGAATTTAATGCATTTCTGGCTAGTCATGGGATAAAACACAATTCTAGAGCGCCTTAGACGCCTCAGCAAAATGGTGTTGCTGAGAGGAAAAACAGGTCATTTGCGGAAATGGCACGATGTATGGTCAAAAGTCAAGCTTTGCCACATTCTTTTTGTCTTGAGGCCATCATGTGTGCCACTTATGTACTTAACAGGTGTCCTATGAAAGCTTTGCAGTCTATTACTCCATATGAAGCATGGCATGATAGAAAGCCTTCTATTGAGCACATGTGTGTTTTTGGCTATTTGGCATAAGCTTTGGTGCCACAAACACACCGCAAAAAATTGGATGATAATGTTGTCAAATGTATTTTTGTTGGTTATAGTGCTGAAAGCAAAGTTTACAAGTTGTATCATCCGCAAACAAAGCGTATTCTGGTTTCACGAGATGTAGTGTTTGTGGAAGATTCTGTTTAGCCCTTGTTGTCATGTACTAGAGACAGTATGTAAGCTCACAGGACATTTATGACACTTTGTTGCCTCTTTTTAGTGGGGGAATTTCGAATGTAAATTCCAATGAGGCAAATGTACAGCCTATGGGGGTTTCCAAAAATGTTACAGATCAGCCTATTACTGATTCAAATGTACTTGATGTACTTGATGAGGAAAGGGCTGAAAATGAGCAAGCTAGAGGTATGCCAAAATGGATGGTGCATACATTGCGTAATAGTAAATTGGATGCACCTTTGTCTAGTCGTACTCGTTGAGGCTCTGGCCATGCATATTATGCATCAAATTCTTATGCTTTGGTTGTGTCTAGCTTACATGATGTTGAGGAATCTCTGTCTTTTGATGAAGCACAAAATTCAAAAAATTGGATGGCTGCCATGCAATCAGAATATGATGCACTTATAGAAAATGACACATGGAGTTTACGTGATTTACCTCCTAGCAGAAGGCCATTGGTATGAAGTGGGTTTACAAGTTGAAACGCAACCCGGATGGTGAGATCGATCGCCATAACGTTCAACTTGTTGCAAAGGGTTATGCACAGCAAAAAGGCATAGATTATGAAGAGACTTTTGCTCCCACTTGTCGTATGACTACTGTGCAGTTTCTATGTGCATTGGTAGCTCATTTTGGTTGGGATGTACATCAATCAGACATTGTTACTGCTTTCTTGAATGGTGACATATTTGAGGAAGTTTATGTAACGCAGCCTCGCGGTTTTATCAAGTAAGGACAAGAGGACAAAGTGTGCAAATGTAACAAGGCTTTGTATGGGTTGAAGCAATCTCCTCATGCTTGGTATGAGAAAGATGACACTCATTTGGTGAAACAAGGCTTTCGTAACAGTGCAATAGAAAGCACATTGTATGTAAAGCATGTGGGTGATGTACGTCTCATTGTGGTTCTTTATGTAAATGATTTGCTGATCACTGGATCAAATGAGAGACATATTGCTGAATTTAAGGCTGATTTGAATGCTAGTTTTTAAGATGAAAGATTTGGGGTTGTTGCATCATTACTTGGGTATACAGTTTAAGCAGTGTGATGGTGGTATTGCCTTGTATCAGAAAAGTTACATAGAAACATTGCTATGTAAGTTTGGACTTGAATATTGCAAACCTATTGCCACCCCCATGGAAACAGGTTTGAAATTGAGTCTACATGATGCTGGTGATCCTCCTGATGTCACTCTTTACCAAATTGTTATTGGCTGCCTCATTTATGTATGCAACACGAGGACGGATATTCAGTTTGTAGTGTCACAAGTCAGCATATCTATGCATAGCCCATGGTCTAAGCATACGCAGGCTGTCAAGAGGATTTTCCGCTACCTCAGTGGCACTTTACATCTTGGCGTGTTTTATCCCAAGGGTGGATCATTACCGCCAGACTTACGTGCTTTCTTGGACTCAAATTGGGCTGGCTGTTTTGACACGTGAGTGTCCACAAGTGGTTTTTGTTTCATGCTTGGTAGTTCATGTATATCATGGTTGAGCAAGAAGCTACCTACTGTGGCCACTTCTAGTTGTGAGGCTGAGTACAGGGCAGTATTCACAGCTACGGTTGAGTGTGTATGGCTCAGATGCCTTATGGCTGATTTGGGTGTTGGACAGGACATTGCCAACACTATCTACACTGACAGTCACAGCGCATTGGTAGTTGCGAGGAACCCAGTTTTTCATGCTCGCACAAATCACATTGAGGTGCATTACCACTATGTCAGGGAAAGGCTCTCAACAAGAGCGATCAGCTTGGCTTATGTGCGAACACAAGACAAACTTGTAGATCTTTTCACAAAGGCATTGTCTTGTGAGAAGCTTGAAGCTTTCTGTAAAGCTTTGGGCTTACTTCCCTTTGTGGCTGATCATGTCCTCAGGGCATGGCACTTCCCTTTATCCATGTGCCAGCTCCCGTTCATTGCATCACTCCAGGGGGGATTTGTTACCATAGTGGTAGTGATGTGTGTGAACACACTAGGACCGCCATGGCATTTTTTCCCTCTTTAGGAGGTTTTTTCCCTCGTCCGTTGTATATACGCCCATCAATCTAGGGCTATCTATCTTTCCATTGCACACTAATTAATATACTCTCTGCTGTGTGCCTTGAGATTCCTTTATCTTCTCCAAGCTGTGTGTGTTTTCCTGCAACTCTACTTCCAATAAGAGGATCCCAAATATTTACTTGAGCGGATGTATGTGGAAGCTAAAGCTTTGAAGATTAAAGAAGCTCTAGAAGCTCAAAGAAAAGCAACGGAAGAAGTGGTTGAGCAGGAAAGACAAGCGGAAGCTGCACAACAAAGCAAGTCACATCCTAATCAAGGAGAGATGTCTCCAAGACCCTCTTAACCAACTACGGAACAAGAAGATCAGCCCATGCCAAGTCCAAGGCCTTCACCAACAGATAAATCTAATGAAGGCAACACAGCAAAGAATAAAAAACTTGAGCAACAGGAAGAAGCTAGTTTCGAACAACCCAAGGAAGCTAAAATAGTGGAAGTAGGACCTTCCTCTACAACAACTCAAGGAGAAATAGTTGAGGCATCCATGAAGCCTCAAGAAGAAGAAGCGATTACACCTGCAAAGCCTCAAGAAGAAGCAGTAGAACCACCTCCATGACCACAAGCAGAAATCACTGCACCAACAAACGAGCCACAAACCAAAATGACAAAAACTTCTAAACAACCCCAAGTAGAACTTGAAGACTGGGAAACCAATGATGAAGTCATCATGCAGGTAAATGACTATGCAAAGCAAATGCAACTGATGTGACAGACAAGATGAGAACAACAACACTTAGACGAAGTGCCAAGGCTAAAGAGCTGGAACAAGTCATTGATGCTCTACAAGGAAAGCTAGATGACAGAATGAATATCATTGAAGATCTTCAAAGGCACATTAAAGAGCTGAAAAATGAAGCAGAACAACACCAGATTTCTAGGGAGAAACATCTGAAAGAAATGGAAGAGCTGGGAGAGTTCATGAAAAATTTATTTGATGCATGCAAAAGCAAAGATCAACAATTGACAGAAGTAACCAATGAACTTTTAACCACTACTTTGTCAGTACAAAATATCCAAGTGTAGCTAGATGTAGCTAATACCTCATTGCAGTACTCCGAGCAATGAATCAATGATCAAGCGGCATTTCTAAGACAGATAAGAGAAACCCCCTTGTAGCCTCAATCAAGGGAACATATGAAGTCTATAAGACTTTAGAAAAGAGGAACAAAGACCTTGAACTTGAGCTAAAGCTAGAACAAACACAAAGATGAGACCTTGCATTGATGCGGGTACAAAGAGAAGAGCGATTTCTCAAGGAAATAGAGAACCAATTAGTTGCTGCTAAGAGAGGAACATACAGAAACTCAGGAGGAGGTAGGAACCTCTGAATAGCCAACCATAGATTTACCATTAGTCTCTTTTGCTAATATGGATACACAGTCATCAGAATGGCTAGTAAGAGAATTAGAGTTTCAAGTACCAATCACTAAAGTCGAGCAAATTCCAGTGGTCCAGTTTTCTAAAGTTGAGGAAGATGCACTGAAAGAGCAGATTGTCCAAGAAGCAAATGTTGAATGGAAAGCAGCAATGGATTGGGAGTTGAGAGTTCTCCACTCAATAAATGTAACTCAACTCACTCCCAACCAAATTAGTGCTCAATGGCATCAGCAATCACTGCCCTACACATCAATAAAGGTGGAGCTAATGCAGGTTAGGAAAGACTTTACAAGGATATCAGGCAGAAGGCTCATATGATATCCACCCCAAATGGAGAAGGACTGGTTAAACAAGAGCTCTAGAGACCTAATTCTGTTCACAAGAGCACCTGTAGCCATACAGAAGGACCCTACATTCTGTCATGTACCAAGGGTAAGGATATGGTAGGCACATGATGCATTGAGAAGAAGAGGCCAAGATGGCTAAATTACCCAAGACTACCAACTCCAGAGTAGGGACCAACAACGGAAGAATACATGGTGAAAACCCTAACGGGTGCCATGAACTTCTTCAAGAGCCTCCCTGACCTCTCATGTGCAATGCTTTGTAAAATCTGCAGAATGCTGCTTACATGCATTCAAACATTTCATGAGCTTGAACAAGTCGGGGCACCATGGATGTCTTTTCTAGAAGGCAACAAAGGTCTATGCTACGATTTGAGTGGACAACCTTCAGAAGAAGTCCTCTACGGCTTCTGCGCCAGATGTATGTTTCAGCCATCAAGCAGTATGTTGGCATTTGAAGAGACATTCTATACAAGATTCTTCACATGGCGGACAAAGATATTTGGGCCAGCGATCAGCAACCTCACATCAAGGTTTGTTGGCTATTGTTGAACTTAAAAATAGAGTCACCATGCAAGTTTTTGCAAGTCCCTAACAAAGAAAGACGAGTCACATATGAAAAAGCCCTACATGCGCTTAAAGACCGCCTCGCCAGCCGTCAATCCGAATACTACTTCAGCCAATGAAGCTGTATCAAGGGACGACAAAGTCGGGGAGGGGGGGAAATGTTGGCAGCAAGCTAACTTGGATAACATTTCTCGGAGCTTTATTGTAAAACACTTATTATTTTGATAAATCGAGAATGTTGTAACTCCTATGTTCGAGATAAACAGTGTAATTGATGAGCCGGGGCTACAAGCTTCCTGATTGTATCAACCTATCTTTAGTTACAGCTCCCATATTATCAGTTTTGACCAAAGAAACCTTGCTAAGGTATAAAAGCCAATTTCTGTACATATTTTGCAAGTTTTTGTATAATAGAACACAGCGTAAGCTAAAGGCGCTCACTTCTCTCCTTCTCGCGCTTCCTACTCCCTCCCGGTTGTCACATTGCAGTGTCGTCTCCTACGTTGCAACCACAGGTAAGAGCTCTACACGTTGACATAAACAACTCATGGTAATCCATAGCGTTTGGCGTCCTTGACCCGCGGTCTAATTTCATCATAAGTAGGAATTTAAGCTAGAAAATCTTAAAATAAGTATAGGCGGGGTATTGGGACATCATTGCTAAGCATTTAGATGCATTCTGGGTTGAAAACGGCTACGTCAAAAACTCATTGTTGTTAATAATCGTGACTTTTGCACTTGACCTAAAGTGAGATTTGAAACCATAAGCATGTGTGCTTAGGTCTTATACGGTTATGATTTGTTTGCTAATTAGTGACTAGATTTTGGTGATTTGGATCATTTGAGTGTAGCTTGAGTTAGATGCAAGTTGTTTGTTGTTTTCCAAGATATTGATAACCTCTTGTAGCCTCTATGTACTAGTCGAGTCACCTGCGTCCCATGGATTGACAATTATGTTCGTGGTTCTCGCTATGTCTGCAATAAGCTATGAGTGAGGTTAGAAACCTGTCTGACACTCAACAACTTCAAGTGTATCATTGTTGTTCCAAAACAACTAGACCAAAGAGGGTTGGTGACAATGGACATCCTTGGTTAATCCCAATAGTTCTTGCAAAAAAATCTAAAATTCCTCTTATTCTTCTCCAAAAATGGTTACGTGGAATCATATCAAAGACTTTCTTGAAGTCTAAAAAGAAACAATACAATTGCTTGCCTTTTAACCAACTTTCCTCCATGAGAACACTATGAGTGACAAGATGGTCAATGGTGCTATGATATTGACAGAAACCCAATTGTCCTTTTGCTTGCTTGCCATCCTTTAAGTCCAATCACTCAATTTTATCTCCATTCTGCATCCAATTTTTTTTTCTATAAGAGACCCAATCATTATAATCTATTAGTTATTTACATTCTTTACATCCCCTCCTTTATGCAAAGGCTTGACCCACTTAACACTCCAATTACAAGGCATACCATGTTGAACTGCAAGGTTGAACATATCACACATCCAATTATGTGATAAATTTCCCGTTCATTTAATCATTTTTGGCTTGATACCTTGAAGATCTCCTGCTTCGTTGAGTGGCCAAATTTTCAAGCCCGCCACACAATCCTCAATACCAAAAAATGAGAGCCCACTCGGGGGGTTCATCGTTCAGTACCCTCGTATATAACTTTTGGAATTAGGGTTGCAGAGAACACACACAGCTTGGAGAAGATGAAGGAAGCTCAAGGAACACAATAGAGAGTGTGTTACTTGGTGTGCAATGGAAAGATAGATAGCCCTAGACTGATGGGCGTATATACAATGCACGGGGGAAAAAACCTCCTAATGAGGGAAAAAATGCCACGGCGGTCCTAGTGTGTTCACACACATTAGTACCACATGTATATGGTAACAAATCCCCCTCTGGAGTGATGCGGTGAACGAGAGCTGGCACATGAGTAAAGGGAAGTGCCATTCCTCACGAGACGATGCCTTTGTGAAAAGATCTGCAAGGTTGTCCTGTGTTGGCACATAAGCCAAGCTGATCTCTCCTGCTGAGAGCCTCTCCATGACATAGTGGTGATGCACCTCAATGTGCTTTGTGCGAGCATGAATAACTGGGTTCCTTGCAACTGCCAATGTGCTCTGACTGTCACTGTAGATAGTGTTGGCAGTGTCCTATCCAACACCCAAATAATCCATAAGGCATCTGAGCCATATACACTCAACCGTAGTTGTGAAGACTGCCCTGTACTCAACCTGACAACTCGAAGTGGCCACAGTAGGTTGCTTCTTGCTCAACCATGATATACATGAACTGCCAAGCATGAAGCAAAAACCACTTGTGGACACTCGCGTGTGAAAACAACCAGCCCAATCTGAGTCCGAAAAAGCATGTAAATCTGGCAGCAATGATCTCCCCTTGGGATGAAACAAGCCAAGATGTAAAGTGCCACTACGGTAGCAAAAAGTACTCTTGACAGTGTGCCAATGCTTAGACATGGGCTATGCATAAATCTGCTGACCTATGAGACTCCAAACTAAATATATAGCCTCGTGTTCCATACATAAATGAGGATGCCAATAATAGTTTGGTAAAGAGTGACATCAGCAGGATAGCCAGCATCATGTAGACTCAACTTCAAACCTGTTTCTATGTAACTTTTCTGACACAAGGCAATACCACCATCACACTGCTTAAACTGTATGCCCAAATAATGATGCAACAACCCCAAATCTTTCATCTTGCAAGTAGCATTCAAATCAGCCTTAACTTTAGGCATATGTCTCTCATTTGGTCCAGTGATCAGAGAATCATCTACATAAAGAACCACAATGAGAAGTACATCACCCTCACGCTTTACATACAATGTGCTTTCTATTGGACTGTTACGTAAGCCTTGTTTGACCAAATTAGTGTGAGCTTTCTCATACGAAGCACAAGGAGATTGCTTCAACCCATACAAATCCTTGTTACATTTTCACACTTTGTCCTCTTGTCCTTTCTTGACAAGACCGCGAGGCGTTACATAAACTTCCTCAAATATGTCACCATTAAGAAAGCAGTAACAATGTCTGATTGATGTACATCCCAACCAAAATGAGCTGCCAATGCACATAGAAAACGCACAGTAGTCATACGATAAGTGGGAGCAAAGGTCTCTTCATAATCTATGAATTTTTGCTTTGCATAACCCTTTGAAACAAGTTGAACCTTATGGCGATCGATCTCACCATTCGTCTTGAATTTCAACTTGTAAACCCACTTTGTACCAGTGGCCTTTTTTCCAGGAGGCAAATCACATAAAGACAGAGGCTCCTCAACATCATGTAAGCTAGACATAGCCAAAGCATAACAATTTGATGCAGAAGATGCATGGTGAGAGCCTGAACGAGTACGACTAGACAAAGGTGCATCCAAATTACTGTCACGCAAAGTGTGCACGAGCCATTTTGGCATACCTCTAGCTTGCTCATTTTCAGCCCTTTCCTCATCAAGTACATCATGTACATCTGCATCAGTAATCTGTAACATTTTTAGAAACCCCCATAGGTTGTACATTTGCCTCATTGGAACTTACATTCATATTTCCACCACTGAAAAGAGGCAACAAAGTGTCATAAATGTCATGTGATCTTACATTACTGTCTCTAGTACATGATAGCAAGGGTTGAACATAATCTTCCACAAACACTACATCCCGTGAAACCAGAATACGTTTTGTTTGCGGATGATACAACCTGTAACCTTTGCTTTCAGCACTATAACCAACATAAATACATTTGATAGCCTTATCATCCAATTTTCTGCGCTGTGTTTGTGGTACCAAAGCATATGCCAAACAACCAAAAACATGCATGTGCTCAATAAAAGGCTTTCTATCATGCCATGCTTCATATGGAGTAATACACTGCAAAGCTTTCGTAGGACACCTGTTTAGTACATAGGTGGTACAAATGATGGCCTCAAGACCAAAGAATGCGGCAAAGCTTGACTTTTGACCATTCATCACGCCATTTTCATAAGTGACCTGTTTTTCCTCTCAACAACACCATTTTGTTGAGGTGTATAAGGCACTGTACATTGGTGTTTTATCCTACAACTAGCTAGAACGGAGGGTGCCCATAGTACAATTCGAGACATTTTCAGCCATAGCCAAAGCACATAAAAACTTTGGACTTTGCTTTAAGCAGAAATACCCATGCATGCCTAGAGTAATCATTGAAGGTGCCACGGGAAGCGTGTGGGAGTGCAAGTGCGAGATCAGAGAGAGAGAGAGAGAGAGAGAGAGAGAGAGAGAGAGAGAGAGAGAGAGAGAGAGAGAGAGAGAGAGAGAGAGAGAGAGAGAGAGAGAGAGAGAGAGAGAGAGAGAGAGAGAGTTGCTTTGGGTGGAGCGCACATCAAAGTTATCTTGTTGCAGCTCCTTATCTGTTGTATTAAAGAATAAGTGTATACATGGTTAAGTTAGTAGATGGGTTAGTAGTAAGTGAGACGTCCGGCTTGTTGGCCTGAATCCCAACAAACTCCCACTTGAAGGCCAACGCAGCCCAAGTGACCTGGTATGTACAACCGTGAAGCAATCGAGTGGCTTCAACCTATACCCATCAACTCACTGCAATGTGTAAACCGCTCCAAAGCTAGGCCTTTTGTCAAAGCATCTGCTGGGTTGTCATCCGTGTGTACCTTGACCAAATCAATGAGCTCTTTGCCCAAGAAATCTCTCACGAGATGATACCTGACTTCAATGTGTTTCGATTTTGAGTGAAACACGGGATTCCTTGCCAATGCAAGAGCACTCTGACTATCACAATATAGCCAAGATTTTTGACCAAGCGAGATAACCATACAGCCTCTTTACTTGCATCCGAAAATGCAACGTACTCTGCTTCCGTAGTGGAAGATGGCGTACAATCTTGAAGACATGACCTCCAAGATATTGCTGCTTCAGCACAAATCTGAAGACGTAGCCAGATGTTGATCTTCTATTATTGACACAACCCGCATAGTCTGCATCTGCATAACCCACGATGGATGCATCACTGTTCTTGAAGCGTAAACACCTGCCGACCGTACCTTTGAGGTACCTAAGAATGTGCTTCGCTGCTTCCCAATGCTTACTGCTAGGATTTTCCATATATCGTCTCACTACTCCCACTGCAAAAGCAATGTCTGTCTTGTGGCCACCATAGCATACATGAGACTGCCCACTGCCGAAGAATATGGTACCTTAGTAATTTCAGCTCATTCAGCATCAGATTTGGGTGCATCTTCCTTGCTGAGTTTCAAGAATGCCTGCATTGGGGTACTCAATGCTTTCCCCCCCTGCATATTGAAACGCTGCAAACCTTTCTCAATGTATGTTTCCTGAGATAACTCAAGATTTGCGATCTCTTCTGATTCCCATGCCAAGAAAGTGTGTAGCATCCCCCAAATCTTTCATTGCAAAATTATTGCTAAGTGTTTTCTTCAAGTTGGCAATTTTCGCAATGGATTTCCCAGCTATAAGCATGTCATCAACATACAAAACTAGAATGATCATCGAGCCATCATCTAGCTTTCTTGTGTACAAGCAGTGATCCTCTTCGCTACTTTTATATCCTTGAGACCTCATACATGCATCAAATTTACGATACCACTACCTTGAACCGTGCTTTAAGCCATAAAGTGCCTTTTTGAGCTTACATACTAGCTCCTCACGAGATGCGTTCTCTTGAACAAACCCTTCAGGCTGCTGCATGTAAACATCCTCATCGAGATCCCCGTGAAGAAATGTTGTCTTCACATCCATTTGGACAAGTTCCATGTCTTGAATCGCTACAAGACCAAGTACGGTTCTAAGCATTGTCATCTTGACCACAGGAGAGAAGATTTAATCAAAATCAACTCCATTTTGCTGTTTGAACCCTTTGGCTACAGGTCTAGCCTTGTACTTTGGATTTGGATCACCTGAGGTAAATTTATTCTTGTAAACCCATTTGCAAGGTAAAGCTTTTGCATCATTTGGCAGTTCTACCAAGTCCCAAGTGTCATTAGCCAGAATCGAGTTATACTCAGATTCCATAGCCTGCTCCCACTTCACCACATCATCCGTCATTATGGCTTCTTGGTAGCAGCTTGGCTCACCACAATCAGTCAACATGATGTAATCAAGACCTGGCTTGAAACGCGTAGGTGGACGAGAGACTCTAGTAGACCGTCTCACTCCTTGACCATTGCTATCCTCTCCCTCTGGAGCAGTGCTAGTGGAAGGTACATCACTAGCCCGCTGAGTTGATTTCACGGTCTCTGAGGCAACATCCTCAAAAGTGACTCTCCGAATCTCTATTCCCTTGATAGGTTGTTTATGCATCTTCGACTCATTGAAGATCACATCTGAACTACGGAGACTCGATGGGATTCCGGGTGCCAAAGACGATATCCCATCTCTCCATCTGCACCATATCCAATGAAAATACATTTGTGTGACTTTGTCTCTAACTTTTTGGCGAAGTTGTTTAGGCACATCAGCATAAGCTTCACAACCAAAAACACGCAGATGGTCATAGTGGGGCTTATATTTAGACCATAACTCTTCTGGAATCTCATAATTCAATGGCGTACTAGGCGAACGATTTATATTGTGCACTGCGGTCAAGACGGATTCTGCCCAAAAGCTTTGTGTGAGATTTTCCCTAGAAAGCATGGCTGTGACTCTTTCTTGAATTGTACGATTCATGCGCTGAGCAACTCCATTCTGAGCTGGTGTGTATGGTGCAGTAAACTGCCTTTTAATCCCCCTTTTAGCACAGAAATTGTCAAACTCCTTGGAGACATACTCTCCACCGTTGTCAGTCCGCAACCTCTTGAGTTTCTTGCCAGACTGATTCTCAACGAGTGCTAAACAAAATTGGAACACAGGAAGAACTTGATCCTTATGCCCACACCTTTCGAGTAGAGTCATCTATGAATGTCACAAAATAGCTGGTCCCCCTAGAGATTTGGTTGACATAGGACCACAAACATCACTATGCACTAAATCTAGAGGTTCAGCTCGCTTTTGATGCAATGGTAAGTGCACGGACCTAGTCTGTTTGCCATAGATACATTGCTCACAAACAGGAAAGTCAACATGAGACGAGATAGGTAAGTAGCCAAAATGAGTCAGAGTTCTCATTCCTTTTGTTAAGTATAGAGCCTGATTTACCCTTGTAATTTTTTGTGGTAAAATTGCACATTTGCAAGGCCCCCATTATGAGGAGAAGCCATCATGCGTGAAGGAAAATCACTCACCGGAAACCAAAATTTTCACGGCCAAAAATCAGTGGCCGAAAAGTGGTCGAAAAATGACCGGTCGGTTGGTGGTAGTCAATGGCCGGTGGCCCCGGTGGTCGGAAGTCAATGGCCGGTGGCCGGTGGCCGAATTCAAAAGCGGATTTGTCTACACAAGGGCGGCCACACATGGGCGGATTGGAGGGTCCGATTTGGACATATTCACACAAGGGCGGCTACACATGGCTGCCTCTCATGAGAGAAGGCAGCCCTTTTGGCCTAGTGTGAAGTTGATGCAACAAGGTGACTGTGAGGTGGTGAGAGTGAAGCAAGGTGGTAGCTCCATTAAGGGTATAATCCGTTTGTAAACTACTTCTTGTTTTGAAGTACTAAAGACATTGAGTGGCTGCTTTCCCGTGGACATAGCCCACATTGGGTGAACCACGTATATCATGTGTACTCTCTCTCTCTCTCTCTCTCTCTCTCTCTCTACTCTATAATCTCGTGTATGTAAATCTGTCTCTCTCCATTAAGTAATCTACTCAATTATCTATTTAGCTACGTCTTATTTCCTAACAGCTGGTATCAGAGCAAGGTTTGCTTGTAGCTAAATTATCTCAAGGAAAGGATTCCTTGAATTGAGTGGGAGTTATCGCGGAGGAAGGGAAGCTCAAGATTGAGAAGTTCAACGGCAAAAACTACCAACATTGGAAGATGCAGATTGAAGACTATCTCTACCAGAAGGACCTCTATTTGCCACTAGGCAGTCTTGCAAAGAAGCCCGCAACTATGGCAGATGAAGCATGGATTGTCCCTGATCGAAAGGCCCTGGGAACAATCCGGTTAAGCTTGGCGTCAACGGTGGCCTTCAATGTTTCGGAGATGAAGACCACGGAGGACTTGATGAAGTCACTTGACGACTTCTACGAGAAACCATCGGCATCCAATAAGGTATTTCTTATGAAGCGCTTGTTCAATCTAAAGATGTCAGAGAATGGTTCAGTTGCAGAACACCTAAATGACTTTAACACAAACATAAGTCAACTTCGATCGGTGAAAATCAATTTCGATGATGAAGTGCGAGCTCTCCTTATACTATCATCTCTACCGGATAGTTGGGACAGCCTTGTGATGGCTGTAAGTAATTCTATTTCTAGCACAAATACTCTTAAGTTTGATGATGTTGTGGGTGTTCTCCTAAGCGAGGAAATACGAAGGAGAAGCACAAGAGAATCATCAAGTGATGCACTATTAGTGGAAACAAGAGGAAGGCCTAAAGAAAGGTTCAAAAACCAAAAGGGTGGTGATCGCTCAAGGCGGAGCAAGTCACGCACAAAGTCAGTTCTTGAACGTTGGAACTGCGGCAAGAAGGGCCACGTCAAGAAGGATTGCTGGTCCAAGAAGAAGAAGGAGACAGTCTCTCAAGACAACAAGCCAACATCGGAGGCCAATGTGGCAGGTAAATTAGAGCAAGATGCTCTAATCTCTCATTAGACAATGTGTCTAATTCCTGGATAGTAGATTCCAGGGCTTCATTCCATGCGACACCACACAAGCAACATTTCCAAGACTACACCAAAGGTAATTTTGGGTATGTATACTTGGGAGATGATGAAGCTTGTGAAATTGTCGGCAAAGGTACAGTTTCTGCCAAAACTACTAACGAAAATGAATGGAAGCTTAAAGATGTTAGGCAAGTTCCTTCTCTTCGCAAAAGTGGACTTAGAGTTCTGTGAAGATTGTGTTTATGGTAAACAAAAGAGGGTAAAATTTCAAAAATTAGGAAATGAAAGAAAAAATAAAAAACTTGAGTTCATTCTGATGTTTGGGGTCCTACAAGTACACCATCACTTGGTGGCTCATTGTACTATGTAACATTCATAGACGATGCGACTAGAAAAACATGGGTTTATGTCATGAAGAATAAGTCTGATGTATTTTTCATATTTCAAAGGTGGAAAGCCTTTGTGGAGAATGAAACGGGTACCAAGGTTAAATGCCTCAGATCCGACAATGGAGGTGAATATTGCAGCCAAGCTTTTGAAAGCTTTTGTGCTAGCAATGGAATTCGGAGGCAAAGGACAACCCCAAGGACACCTCAACAAAATGGGATTTCGAAAAGGATGAACAGGACAATCATGGAGCGAGCACGAAGCATGCGGCTACATGCTGGCCTACCGCTTGAGCTTTGGGCAGAAGCTGTAAGTACATCTGTGTACTTAATCAACCGGTCACCCTCAACGACATTGGATGGGGGAGTTCCAGAAGAGGCATGGACAGGTAAACCGGTGAATTATGCATTCCTCAAAGTGTTTGGGTGTGAGGCTTTCATGCACCACATAGATAGAAGCCTAAGATCAAAGCTAGATGCAAAGTCCAAAAAGTGTTTCTTCATTGGCTATGGAGAAGGTGACTTTGGGTATCGCCTATGGAATCCTGAAGATGGTAAAATCTTAAGGAGTAGGGATGTAAGTTTTACGAACAAAATATGTACAAAGATTACTTGGAAAGAAAACAAACAAAAGAAACAGGTGATGAGTACATGGAGCTTGAGGACGGTGAAGACTCAAGGACTGCAAACGGTGCCAATGTGCAACAACGTCAACCAAATGAGGAGCCTCAACCTATTCTCCGAAGATCTACAAGAGCAAGTAGATCTCCAGAAAGGTTTGTTCCTTCCTTCAACCATCTCTTGATCTCAGATTCTGGAGAGCTGAAATCATACGAAGAAGCTATGCAACATGAATCCAAAGAAGAATGGACGAAGAGCATGCAAGTGGAGATGGACTCACTACATCGCAACCAAGCATGGGAGTTGGTTGAGTTGCCTAAAGGTAAGCGGGCACTTCAAAACAAATGGGTGTACAAGCTGAAGGAAGAAGAAGGTGGGAAGAAAAGGTACAAGTCTAGGCTTGTGGTAAAATGTTTTTCTCAAAAGAAAGGTATTGACTTCAATGAAATATTTTCTCCTATGGTAAAAATGAACTCAATTAGGCTTGTCTTAAGCCTTGTGGCTGCTCATGATCTAAATCTTGAGCAAATGGATGTAAATACGACATTCCCTCACGTTGACTTAGAGGAGGAAATCTACATGCTTCAACCAAAGGGGTATGAAGTAAAAGGTAAGGAGAAAATGGTTTGCAGATTAAAGAAGAGCTTGTATGGTTTAAAGCAAGCATCAAGACAATGGTACTTGAAGTTTGATCGATGGATGTTGGATCATGGATTCACAAGATGCAACTCGGATCACTGCGTCTACACGAAGAATTTGAGAGATGGGAAATTCATCATCCTAATGTTGTATGTTGATGACATGTTGATTGCAAGTGCTAACATGCAGGACATCAAAGACCTAAAAGAGGAGCTGTCTAAATCTTTTTCAATGAAAGATTTAGGTGCTGCAAAGAGGATACTTGGTATGAAAATATCAAGGGACAGGACGACGAAGACAATAAAGCTATCTCAAGAAGATTACATCAAGAAGGTACTAGAAAGGTTTGCAATGCAAAATGCAAAACCAGTTCTACACCTTTGGCTGGTCACTTCAAACTCACGAAGGATATGTGTCCAAAGAAACAAGAGGAGGTAGCCTATATGTCTAAAGTTCCAAATGCTACAGCGGTAGGTTCTCTAATGTATGCTATGGTCTGGACAAGGCCAGACATTACACATGCAGTGGGAGTTGTGAGTAGGTTCATGGACAACCCAGGTAAAAAGCATTGGCAAACTGTGAAGTGGATACTTAGGTATCTAAAAGGGACAACAACAAATGCTTTGTATTTTGGAGGAACTAAAATTTTTCTAGAAGGGTATGCTGATGCAGATATGGCAGGTGACAAAGATACTCGAAGGAGCACTACCGGCTATGTGTTCACGGTTGGAGGCACAGCAGTAAGTTGGGCTTCAAAGCTACAAAAAGTGGTCTCACTTTCTACCACGGAAGCAGAGTATGTAGCAATGACGGAGGCAAGCAAAGAAATTCTGTGGCTTCATAGATTCTTAGAAGAGCTTGGATTCAAACAAGACAATTGTGTCTTGTACAGTGATAGCCAAAGCGCTATCCATCTGGAAAAGAACTCAGCCTTTCATTCAAGGACAAAGCACATTGAGGTGAGATATCACTTCATACGCACTCTTTTGGAAGAGGGACAGCTAAAGCTAGGAAAGGTGCATACAAGTGAAAATCCTGCAGACATGTTTAAAGGTGGTCAACAAGGAGAAGTTGAGCTTTTGCTCATCTTCAATCGGCATTCAAGCATAAGAAGCCAGAATGGAAAGCAGTCACAGGTTTGGTTTGGAGATCAGTCTCCAAGTGGGAGATTGTTAAGTATGGAGCCTGATTTACCCTTGTAATTTTCTATGGTAAAAGCACACATTTGTAAGGCCCTCATTATGAGGAGAAGCCATCGTGCGTGAAGAAAAATCACTCGCCGAAAACCAAAATTTTCACGGCCAAAAATTAGAGGCCTCGGGGACGGAAGCCCGAGAGACTTTTTTTCCCTCGTCGGAATATTCCTTTTCGCCGGAATATTATGGCCGGACGGTGGCCGGAAAGTGGTCGGAAAACGACCGGTCGATTGGCCGGTGGCCGGTGGTCGGAGGCCGAATTCAAAAGCGGATTTGTCTACACAAGGGTGGCCACACATGGGCGGATTAGAGGGTCTGATTTGGACTTATTCACATAAGGGCGGCTACACATGACTGCCTCTCATAAGATAAGGCAGCCCTTTTGGCCTATAAAAGGAGGCCATTTCTACACACATTTCATAGTGTGAAGTTGATGCAACAAGGTGAGTGTGAGGTGGTGAGAGTGAAGCAAGGCGGGAGCTCCATTAAGGGTATAATCCCTTTGTAAACTACTTCTTCTTTTAAAGTACTAAAGCCATTGAGTGGCTGCTTTCCCGTGGACGTAGCCCACATTCAGTGAGCCACGTATATCGTGTGTACTCTCTCTCTCTCTCTCTCTCTACTCTATAATCTCGTGTATGTAAATCTGTCTCTCTCCATTAAGTAATCTTCTCAATTATCTATTTAGCTACGTCTTATTTCCTAACACCTTTTTGGCTAATATGACCTAGACGACAATGCCACAACTCAGTAGACGGCAGCTTGGCTATAGATATGTAATCATGACCAACATTTGACACATGCATGGAATACAAAGTACCATGCTTCTGTCCTCTGAGTACAACAAGATTACCTTTGCATACTATCCACGAACCATTGCCAAATGTGGTGTTGTAGCCCAAATCATCAAGCTGACCAACAGAAATTATGCTTTTATTCAACTTGGGCACATGTCTGACATTACATACAGTAAAGTGCGTGCCTTGTTTTCCTTTAGATGCAATTTGACGTTTCTGACACCCTCAATGTCTAGTTCATAACATTCACCATCTCACTTTTCACAAGAGTGGAGAATAAGTAGAGAACCACCTCTATGTGGTGATCACAATGGAAACTTGCACAACAAATCTACTAACCAATTCGTGCATACTGCCCTTTCTTCTGTAACAAATCTCGACAGGTAAGATCTGCTGTGAAAGACCAATACGTCAAGGTAAGTGGCATAACAACCGCTGGAAGAGTCTCTACGATAGGAGCATTTGAGGACTCTAGCACATTGATCTCCTCTAACTTTGCTTTGCCCTTGTTTGAATCATCAGACTTAGAAGTTTCACCGGATTGTTTATCCTTCTTGCTTTGCTGCAATTTCTTGCAATCCTTCTTAACATGCCCTTTTTTATGGTAGTGATAGCACTTGACATTACGCATAGAATCCCGAGACTTACTGTGTAAGCCCCCACGTTCCTTGCTTTTGGCACGACTTTGAGTGCGACCCTTCTGTCTATCACTAGGAACGTACACATCACCATCCTTCATACCTTCGAGATATAGACAAAATATTCTTCTTGATCCCAGGTAGATAAACAAGTGTGAAAGAGCTGCCATTAGCAGGAGTAAGCACAATCTTTCCAACTTCCTGAACCGGATAAGAGGCATTGTTGGCACAAGTGACTGAATACCCATGAGGGACAGACTCGAGAGAGGTGAACAATTCACGAGGTGAGGTAATGTGCTTTGTAGCACCACTATTGAAATACCACACATGTGAATCTGCAGCAACTGACATGCACGCATCATGGATAGTAGGATTGTAAGTACACTCTGCACTAAAAGCCCATTCTACATCAACATCAGCATTACAGTCTCCTTTTACAGAAGACTCAACAATGGCTTCATTTGTAGTGGAACCAACATTTACAATGGAACCACCCTCTTTCTTCTTAGCCTCTTTGGCCTTTAACTTAGGACACTGCTTGATCAAGTGATCATTAGCTTTACAATAATGGCAACGCGTCTTCTTTTTGCCCTTATCACCAGAATTGCCAGACGATGTGCTGCCAGAAGAAGCATTGGGAAGAGAAGTTTTGCCACTCACAGCAGAACCATAGGAAGTGGCTGCATTACTGTTACCACCCTTTCTTCGAGAAGCAATAAAAGCCTCTTCAACTGCACGTTGTCTAGTCCTGTTTTTTTTGGAAAGGGACTCTTGCAACTGCAATGTGCATAATGCATCAAACTTGACAATTTCTGGATTTCCTTGGGTCATAAGTCTCCAAGTACTATCAAAAGTCTGGTAAGAATCTGGTAAGGCATCAAGAATATTCTGCACAAGGGAACTGTCTGAAATGACTTCACCTACAGAAATAAGTTGCTCATTGATATCCTTGACACTAGAAATGAAAGTTTCCATATCATCTTCCTCATGCATAATCTTCGACTCCAACTATTTACGCAGCAAAGCAATTTTAGCCTCATTGCCACTTGCATAAAGATCAGCCAAAATATCCGAACCCTGTTTTGCATATTTTGCTGAATGCATGTGAGGAAAAATGGTGCGCTTCATAGACAACGCAATCAATGTATGAGCCGACGCATCCTTTATATCCCAACGAGCTTGTTCTGTCGTCGTAGGCAAAACAACTCTAATAGCAACAATCGTGTTGTTGCTGCAAGACCTGCAACATCCTCAACATCGCCTACATCCTCAAAACCACGACGTACATCAATGCCCTGCACAATATTCCAGACGCCCTTTGCACAAAAACGTGTTGCATCATATAAGCCCACATAGGGTAATTGTCCCCATCCAACCTGTCCTCAACAACAAACATCTTGAAGACATGTGTGTTGTAGTCAGCCATGGTAAGTGCTGCACCTGATGTGAAAACTACCCAAAAATAGGAGAAACAGAGCGGGAACAACACACTATATAGCACAAACCGTAGAAGACTGTAAGGCACCTGTTATGCAGAAAACGGCACTGACAGAAATTTTACACAAAATGACAAAATTGCCTATGCAGACCTACCTGTAGTGGAAACGAAGGCCAAAATGAGCCCGAATTAGACCTGCGAGCGCTCGCCAAACCTCACTATAATCGGAGAGATTGAGCAGGCGTGTGTTGGAGCAGCTGGTGACACACAGCTTGGATAAGACGAAGAAATCTCAAGGCACACAATAGAGAGTGTGTTACTTGGTGTGCAATAAAAAGAGAGATAGCCTTAGATTGATGGGCGTATATACAAAGCATGGGGGAAAAAACCTCCTAAAGAGGGAAAAAATATCACGGCAGTCCTACTGTGTTCACACGCATCAGTACCACATGTTTATGGTAACAATAACGTGCGTTCGCAGGGTATTAAAAAAACCCCTCTTTTAACATGTCTGAATGAATAAAATGACCCCTTATTTTATGATTTTTTTCCAAAATAGAATATAAAAACCCCTTATTTTACTGTATCTCTGTTAAATTGCGTAAAATTCTTGAATTTTAAAATCCCTCCTTTTGAACTCACGTTATACATTAACATGATTACATAGTGCACTCTCCGAGAGACTACATGAGAGTGAACCATAAAATGACATATTTCTAGCATTTGGTTGCTCATGTAGTTACCTACAATGTATGTACATATCCATAAGACTCAAGATACAAAAATTTTCAACACGCTTTCCCTTCAAGTTTCTCTAAAATGTTCCACATGCACGTGCCTTTTCTTGGACTTGAAACTTGACACTCGAATTCCCATGTCCTTTTATTTTAAATCAATGCCTTGTATGCATGAAAATGAATTTGATAATTATCTTTGTTCCTAGTTTCATCTAGCTTTATCAATGAATTTTGAGCATCTTCACACTCTTTATCAAACCAGTTTTGTGTGATTTACCTTTGTTGATACCATGGGCAAAGATTTTTATGCTTAGTTGTTACTCCACATGGTAATGTAGCATAAAGCTCTTTATGTCTTACATGCTGACTTTGGAGAGTAGTATATAGTCAATCACAATATTCCATTGTCCATGACTCCCTTGAAGTGTATGGCATATCAAATTGTTGTGTATCATGTTCCAGTGTTTTTGTGCGGACACTCATATCCCCAAAGACAATAACATCAACTTTGTCTTTTAAATAAGCAATGTCCTCCTCTAAATCAACAAATGGCTAATCTCTATCCATGCAAGCATAAAAGGGGGAATCACAATGAGGAATGTAGCAATCGACTACAAATATGGGTGCTCTTTTTGGTGTCGTAATTTTTAGCCATACAAAACGTTTATGTTTGTCATCTACTACAATTGATACAAAATCTTCCAACCCTTTTTTAATGATACATGCTATCCCTCCTTGCCCTCTCCATTGCTTGAGACTCTTTCACCACGTCAATGAATATACATTGTATTCCTCCAACACATCAATCTTTTTGGCATCATGCTCCCAAGTTTCAACAAGAAGTACAACATCAACTATGCTAGTTATTTCATCTATGCCAATCCCCATATTCCATGGATGTCCATTGCAATTCCAAAAGCATACTTTCAATTGTAACTTGGCCTCATAGGTCAAGTGTTCCTATTTGATGGAGGGACTTGCCTCCTTGTTGGGCATTTTTCCTTCATGAGAAATATCCTTTTTTTTTCTTATTCATATCCTTATACGACCATACAAAAATTCTTGTTTCTCTCAACTATATCAAGGATAATCTTTCACTTGGTCTCATTGAGCATGGTGCATATGATTGTGCCAAAATGACTTTTGAAGAAATCTTTAATAAAAATGGCAGGAGAAGGAAGTGTCTCTAACGTCTCTTGCCATTTTTATGCCTTAGTATCATATGGAAGCTAATTTCATGCCAAACTACCACTCACCTTTGTATAATACTACATGCTTTTGTGCTATCACACTTACCACTTGTTTTTATCCTAATGAATTGGATTTTATGTATTTCCTTGCAGTTAAAATGATTCATAACATTAGTAATCTTTTAGGTTGTCAACCTTTAAAGATTCACTGGAAACATCATAAACCAAACTCACTTGGTGTTTGATAAAAATCCAAAGATTCAGCCTTGAGGATCTCCATAGATTTAGCCTTTGCAATTAGTCTACGGTGCATCTCAAGACCTTGTGGTGCCAAAAGGATGATGTAACCTTTAGAAGTGTCAATCGAATTCTTTATAGGATCAAATGCACTTTACGGAACTAAAGCAGAAAGGAGTCTAACATCCTCTAAAATCGTGCAAGAATGCTAGCTAAAAGGGAAATGTGGGCTATCTTGAACATAGCTTGAGGACCTCTAATTATCCATTTTCAAACACCTCTTAAGGAGGAGTGGTGGATACTTCTCAAGAGAAAAGTGGTGGGTAAAGAAGTAAAGGAAAGCTCCAAAAGAGAATGAAATGTCAATCAAAGGAAATATCTTACGATAGAGAGTTGATCTGTAAAAACGGCCCAATTTTTGGACCAAAATAGCACTATTTATAAGTTTTGTGTATATTTATTTTGAATAGAGAATTTTCCTTAATGCAGGATTTCAATGGAGCAACCAATCTCAACATTCCTTGTTGAAAAAGTTTGGAGCTGCTATATGAGAGCTACCTTTATCTCAATCATCCGCTCTTTCAATGCTACTTCATATCATATCTTTTGTTTCTCCTTACGGTTGTCAAGCTTCTATCATGCCATGCTTCATATGGAGTAATAGACTGCAAAGCTTTCGTAGGACACCTGTTAAGTACATAAGTGGCACACATAATGGCCTCAAGCATAAAAGAATGCGGCAAAGCTTAACTTTTGACCATACATCGTGCCATTTCCGTCAGTGACCTATTTTTCCTCTCAGCAACACCATTTTGCTGAGGTGTATAAGGCACTGTACATTGGTGTTTTATCCCACGACTAGCCAGAAATGCATTAAATTCATGAGACATATACTCCCCCCCTCGATCGGAACGGAGGGTGCCCATAGTACATTTCGAGACATTTTCAGCCATAGCCAGAAATTGTTTGAAGCACATAAAAACTTCGGACTTCGCTTTAAGCGGAAATACCCATGCATGCCTGGAGTAATCATCTATGAAAGTCACGAAGTACAGGTAATTGCCCAAGGATGGAGTTTGCATGGGCCCACAAACATCACTATGTACAAGCTGCAACCTGCATGTGGCCCTAACTGAACCATCCTTTGGAAATTTAGAACGCTGCATCTTACCCAAAATACAGCCTTCACAAACATGTTTGACAGGTGCTTCAAGAGGCGGCAAAGAAGCAACCATATCAGATTTCTGCAAACGCAGCAAACTTGCAAAATTCAGATGACCAAAACGTGCATGCCAAAGTTTTGCATCTGAAATAGCCCTTGAATCTGCAACAACATTTGCAAAATTTTGTCCACACTTGTCATACAAAGTGAGCTTATACAGCCCACGGCACAAAAGGCCAGATGCCACAATTTCATCACCAAAACTGAGATCATGAACTGTACATCTGTCATCCACAAATTTGACTACAAGTCCAAGTCTAGCAAGTGCGGATACAGATAAGAGATTCTTCTTGATCCCAGGTACATAAAGTGCATCAACAAGTGTGAAGGAACTGCCATTTGCAGCAGTAAGGACAATCTTTACAACTCTCTGAACTGGATATGAGGCGTTGTTGGCACAAGTGACTGAATTCCCATGAGGGACAGACTCGAGAGAGGTAAACAATTCACGATGTGAGGTAATGTGCTTTGTAGCACCACTGTCGAAATACCATACATGTGAATCTGCAACAACTGACAAGCATGCATCATGGGCAACAGGATTGTAAGTGCACTCTGCGCTAAAAGCCCATTCTGCATCAACATCAGTATTACAGTCTCCTTTCACAGAAGACTCAATAGTGGCTGCATTTGTAGTGGAACTAGCATTTGCAGTGGAACAACCCTCTTTCTTCTTAGCCTCTTTGGCCTTCAACTTAGGACACCAGAATTGCCACCAGAAACGCATCTTCTTTTTGCCCTTATCACCAGAATTGCTAGACGAAGTGCTGCCAGCAGAAGCATTAGGAACAAAATTTTTGCCACTCGCAGCAGAACCATAAGAAGTGGCTGCATTACTGTTACCACCCTTTCTTTGAGAAGCAATAAAAGCCCGTTCAACTGCATGCTGCCTAGTCCTGTTTTTTTTGGAAAGTGACTCTTGCAACAGCAATGTGCATAATGCATCAAACTTGACAACTTCAGGATTTCCTTGGGTCATAAGTCTCCAAGTACTAGCAAAAGTCTGGTAGGAATCTGGTAAGGCATCAAGAACAGTCTGCACAAGGGAACTGTCTGAAATGACTTCACCTGCAGAAAAAAGATGCTCATTGATATCCTTGACACTAACAAGGAAAGTGACCATATGATCTTCCTCATGCATAATCTTCGACTCCAACTCTTTATGCAGCAAAGCAATTTTAGCCTCATTGTGGCTTGCATAAAGACCTGCTAAAATATCCCAAGCCTGTTTTGCAGTTTTTGCTGAACCGATGTGAGGAACAATGGTGCGCTTCACAGACAACCAAAATTTTTGTCGACCTGCGAACGCTCGCCAAAGCTCACTGAAATCAGAGAAAGTGAGTAGGCGTGTGTTGGAGCAGCTGGCGACTAAGCCCGGGAGGACGTGACCTTCTTTGATACCAATTGTTGGAATTAGGGTTGCAGAGAAACACACACAGCTTGGAGAAGACGAGGGAAGCTCAAGGCACACAATAGAGAGTGTGTTACTTAGTGTGCAATGGAAAGATAGATAGCCCAGAGTGATGGGCATATATGCAATGCACGGGGGGAAAAACCTCCTAAAGAGGGAAAAAATGCCCTGGCGGTCCTAGTGTGTTCACACACATCACTACCACATGTATATGGTAACAAATCTCCATGAACTTGTCTTCTTTGCTAAGACTATTCAAAAGTGCAGTTTTGTTATCATCATGATCAAGTGATCATTCAAGTGTAACGAGTTGCTAAAACCACAGACTTTAAACATCTAAATGATTTTTAAGAGTGGCATACTAATATTGTAGGTTGTAAATATGCACCTTATGAAACCTCCAAAATTTGTCTCAAGTTTTCCATTTTTTGCTTTGTCAATTAAACATAAGCTAATGAGCCTGGGGATTCCACTATGTAAAGGTTGCATATAGCACGTGCGAACAAGAGGTATTTAAATAATCCCTTACCTGTATATTTTCAAATATTATATATACCCCCTATATATGCATTTTTGTAAAAACGCTAACCCTTATGTATGAAAATTTTCCTTTCCTCAATTAAAAAACCCTTTATGTAAGTATATTTTTTGGTAAATGTACCTAATTATACATCCCTTATTTTTTTTGCACGTGCTATCTTATATATTTCCTAGTGTATACCCTAGGCCAATGAGTGCCAAAGCGGGCTTATTCTTCTTCATCCATTGAGAATGTTGAGTGGCAGTGCCTCAAGCTTGTTCGGGTTTGTTGTAAGTGATGGTTTTTCGTAATCCTTCTCACATCATCAATAGTTAGTTCTTTGTCTTGCATAAGGAGAATCATGTGCCAAAAAAAAATAAAATTGATGCTAATTACGTACTTGGAAAGCCGAATGTTGGTCATGTTGAGCAACCACTAATATTTAAATGAAAAAATTGACCTTTAAGGTCTCTATACCATAACTAGAGAGAGAAAAAGCATTACCGAAGGAGAATGGTTGTTAACAAATTTACAATGTCAAAGTGTTAAACCCGAATGAGTGTGCATGAATCTGGAGGCCAAAGCCCTGTTAATAGGCACCAAATGGCAAATGCTTATGGGTGCAAATAGCAACGTAGGAAAAATTTGAAGCTTGCAAAAGATGAAAGGAGAGCTCAAGCCTCCAGGGGAGGGTACTTCCCCCTTGATTGGAAAGCTCCTCAAGGGCTTCAAGCTCTCGAGCAATAGAGAAAGCGTAGAGCTTCAAGCTCTTAGGTGACGGAAGCTTCAACGCTTATTATAGAGGGAAAGAAAGCCACGCTTACTATAGTAAAAGCCTTTTATAAGGTTCCCAATTCAAATTGGGGCATGATATCATATCTTGTGTAGGTAGTAATCTACCCCCATAGTCCATTTTGGATGGGGGAATCCCATAAGTTTGGCAAAATTAATAGATAGGATAACTATGCAATTCAATAGGATTTTAAAGCTTGAATAACTTATGAGTAAGGATTGGCTTTGAAGTAGAATAAGATAAGAATATCTTCAATAAAAAATCCCTCTCCTATGATATTGTGGTGGTAATTGGGGGAGGGAGAGAGAGAGAGAGATAACTCAAGTCACTTTGGCTCTAGGTGCTTGGGAGTTCTACTTGCACAAGCCAAGATGGGCTACAAATTGCCAAGAGAAGCTGCACAACGGGGTAGCATCATAGAAAGAAACACAAGGAGAGGTAGAGCACTTCCAGAAATAATAGAGAGACAAGGGTGCTCAGTTTTCTTATGGTTGCAAATAATCCATGTAGAGTTTTCTTCCTTGAATCTCTTTATATCATGAGTTTAGGGCTTATGAGGTTTATCGAATCTTGATTAAGTGACGACTTTGACAGTATTTAGTAATAAATGGTAAGTCACTTATTAACAAGTTTAGCAAGAGTACTTTCTGGGTGAAATTGTCACACATGTCCCAACCCAAGAATTCGATT
Organism: Adiantum capillus-veneris; assembly: GCF_014529385.1. Lineage (NCBI taxonomy): Eukaryota > Viridiplantae > Streptophyta > Polypodiopsida > Polypodiales > Pteridaceae > Adiantum > Adiantum capillus-veneris. The sequence goes on along the minus strand of NC_140931.1, from coordinate 145,556,926 downwards.
GTTGTGGGAATTGGCACATTGGATTCATCTAGTTCAAATTTGCATGCTCGTATTGTCAGATGCCCACCAAAGTGTAATAAAATGTGTGCACAACCATTAAATGAAAAACCTAATCTAATGAACTTGTCCGGGCATGTGTATCCTACAAAGAGCAAGCTCACAAAATTGCCGACACTAATTAAGCCCCGTATGTCCTAAGAAAAAGGGTAGATTACTTTGACATAATTTCTTAAAAAAGGGTAGGTGAAATCTTAATAAGTCATGTCACAGGGGTAGTTTCTGGATGAAACTACCGCACATATCCCAACTCGCATTATCCGATTTCCGGGGGAATTCGCACATTGGATTCATCTAACCTTGCTTGTATTGCCACATGCCCACCAAAGTGTAATAGCATCTACCAAAAACATAAGTACAAACCGTTTATGCAAGAGGGTTCCAAAGCTTAGAGAATCTAATTTAATGGACTTGTGCAAGCATGCATGTCCCCCAAAGAAGCTCACAAAATTGCTAGTACTAAATCCCCCCCAGGTTCTAAGATACTATCATGTATGGAGGCGGCTCTAGAAGTTGAGGTAGCATGTCCACGTGGCACACAAAGCCATGCGCACGTGACAACCACTTGATATCTACATTATTTCTAGGATCATTGAAACTAACACCTTGAATAGAGAGAAAAAAATGATGCTCAAGAGAGAGAATATAGCCTTCCCTACTCAATGCATCCGCAACACGGTTATCTTTTCCACGCACATACTGCCAAAATCTTCAAAAAAACAAATGAGACCAACATGCTTGCCTATCACTCCAATGTGCACTTGGCATAGACTGACAAATTCACACCCACAAATGAAGTGCTTCAAATGTTTAATGCATGAATGACATAGAGAAGTTCCACAAAATGTTTTTTCTCAACACTATTTGGTTTGAGAGACATGTCATGCAACTCGATGATCATGTTGTTGAACGTTGTGCCAATGGAAATGGTACTCCCATTTAACAAACTTAAAAGGGCTCGTTCCAAGAGTCAAGGACAAGGCATGGTCGGAGAACCCCTCGAGGGCTTCAAGCTCTCAAGCAAGAGAGAAGAGAGAAGAAGAAGAGAATTTTAGCGTAGTAGGAAACTATCCCGAGAGACCTTAACGATCTATCCGACGAACTCAAAGACTTGTTATTCAAGAGGGGAATGACATAACCAATCTACCACACTTGGGTGATAGAAGAGCAAGTTGTGCCAAAACGAACTTCTATGCAAGAGTGGCAGCACATACATGACCCCAGGTTGGGGAGTGACTCTTGTCCAAGGCCGAGAAACAAGTGATAAAAAGGTGAATCCCAGATGGTTTGAGCAAACTTCATTTGGTATTGCCAATTGGGCAAGGACCTGCATCAACAACATAGATCCAGAGCGCTTGGAAAAGCTACTTCGGGATTATCATTCGGCCTAGCTCTAAATTAAAGGCTTGAGAGCGGCATCATCCTCTCCTCCTTTGTTTGAGCAAAAGATGCCATATGAGTTATGCCGGACCACTCCATCCCATTGCATAGCAAGCGGGGTCTCGCGATGCTTAGGTTCTCTTTTGCGAATGAGTAAGAAACTATCGGCAATGTCCAAAAGCAGAGTCCTCTGGAGCATGGCAATAGTACCCTTCCATCTCTCGCTAAGTCCAAAACCACGATGTGAAATCCATGCAATGGTAATACTAAACTCCTATGCAAGAAATATTCATAGTGGTAACCAACCTGAGAAGGAAAAAATAGCAGCACCATCATAGATGGGCCTGTACCATCATAATGGAGCTCGCGTTCTCTGCACGCCTGCAGCACAGCAGCGGCCCCACGCACCTACTTACTTAGCTTTGGAAGCCTGTTTGAGATCGATTCTCTGAGTAGATTTGCCAATATGCGAGCTTCTGGGAGGTGGAAGCCTTGCTTACGTGGCGATACCCCCCTTAAAAGGTATGACCACTTACTGTATCCCAGAGGGGTACCCAAGCGAGAAAATGAAGCTCTAGATGTGGTCTGAGCTCTATGCAGCACGCAAAAAGAAAGAGAGAGATATGCTCGTAGCCGATGCTACGGTGGCCGGTTGGGGGCGCTCATGAAGCGAAAAATACTCATACACACTCGATGATCCCTTTTGGATGCACTCTTACTGCCATTGCCGCATGGCGACTCACACCCTCCCTTGTGGTAAGGGACGTTTCCCACTCCCATGCAACCACTACATACCATGCAAATGTTTCCTTTATGTGTGCCAAAAAATGACCACGCCTTTCTCTCATACCGCTGAAAGGCTCAAGGCCTTATAGGGTGATGACTGACACTCATCCCAACCATCTCCTCTCTACTTATAGGCTCTTAGCCATAGAGAGAGCCCCCATGCAAGTCATCCATGTGGCATTGTCCACTTAGCCTTGCTAAGGTTGCAAGACCTTTGTCCTCACAGAGGGAAATTTATGATTAAGAATCTGTCCTCAAATATGAAATTTATGAAGGTTGAGTGCTTCTTTCTACCGTGTATGCTAAAAAGAAATTCATGTAAGAATCTATCCTCAAATATGAAATTCATGAAGGTCGAGTGCTTCTTTCTAGAATGTATGCTAAGTTTAGTAAAACAGTATAGAGGAGGCTATTAGACGAAGTTAAATGATCTAAAAGGAGAGGAACATGGTGGTTTTGCATGAAAAAGGACTCTCTCCATCAAACAAGTAGGCACTCACACTTGCAAGAGAACCCTCCACAAAAATGTCCATAACTTGAGCTCCGATTGTAAAAATCACGCAACCAAGACTCGAATGAAAGCTCCCTTTCAGCTCTACATATATGTAGTATCACTTTTATGTTTCTAATGTGTCTTCATGTTTCTACAGTAGCATCCTTTTTTTTGTCAAATATGTATTCCAGAAGAAGAACACGGAGATCGATTGGAAGATACAATTTTATTCCTAACTATGCATTGCTCTTGTGATGCTAAGTTGCATGACACGTTATTTGTGAAATGTTTTAACGCTAGATTGGTAACCTAACAGGACATAAAAGTGTCATTTATGGATTTTGAAAAAAACCTCCAAGCTCATAAGAGATCCATGCTTTTTTGAAAATCCTTTCTTGTGCTTAAAGTAAAGATACCACTACTTATGGAAAAAACGTGAGAAACTTTGAAGATTCCTCACTATTTGGTCATTGTGTAAGCCTCCAAAGTCGATGAACCATAGAATTTCACTCAAAACAACAATTTTTGCAATGAATTCCATACTAAGAAGGCTAAGAATGTTTTTAGACCATATCATAATGTTTCCCATAAACTTCAATGATTTAGTGATCATATCATGTCGTTCTTTTAGCCTCGCCAATTTTGTTTTGGGACAAAGTATAATGTTCAAAAAAGTTGTGCTTTTCCCATTCTCCTAACATTTTATCAAAGATTATATAGGTGCATGTTTTCTTAGGTCCCCATGGGCCTTTACATTCATAAGTAGCCATGGATCGCTTCAAAAACATAAAAAAAAGTTTCACCCCATTGATAGTTTTATACATAATACAAAAGAACTAAGATAGCAAATATGAAAAAATAGGGCTCCACACCTTTATCTTTTCAATCCCCTAAAGAATGCTCGATATATAGACAAATTTAGAGATGTGATCAAATATGAATATAAGCTGTAAAGTTGCATAGTTGGCCATTGAAATTAACAATACTATGAAGATTAAAGTTGTTAATGTAGAATGGCTCTAATCCTTGTTGAGTCAAAACACTCAACCATGCTTGTATAGTTTGCTATATGGGTTATTGGGCGCCCCAAAACTCAAGGAAGAATAGTTTAGTGTTATGAAACCCACGTACATAATCAGAATTGTCTTTGGATTCTATTAAAGTCTCAAAAAAATCATAAAAGTGCACAATTTGACAAGAATTTAGGATTAGGAAATTCTTTTATTTAGGCCATACCTTTCACAATAACCATTTGATTCTCCTTGGAAGGATAAAAACATATTCATAATTACTAAGACTAGTATTCTAGCATGATAGATCTCATAGAGGAGCTTTCTTGTGTTGTAGGTGAAATTCTTTGAAAAAAAACCAAAAACAACACACGTGTTTTACACAGTTTAGGTTGAGAAATGTTTGTAATAATAAGGTTTAAGGTGGAAAAATACTCATACACACTCGATGATCCCTTTTGGATGCACTCTTATTGCCATTGCCGCATGGCGACTCACACCCTCCCTTGTGGTATGTCATAAAATCTAATATCTAACCAACCCAAATGATTTTCTCATATTAAATTGATCACTTAATGTGGGAGAATAAACGGGAACAAGTGTTAAGATATAGATATGTGCTTATAGATCTATCTCAACACGGGGCCAATGATAAAGGGGCCCAAATGAGAGATGGTCTATCAAAGAGCATTGCTAACCAATGGAGCATAAGACCTTAGGGTTAGCTTCATTAAAGACCTCCAATAATGTGTGTAAAAGTCCTTTGACCTTAGGTAAGCTAGGTCTGAGCTTGAGGTGGGAACCCGGCCCAAGCTCGAGGTGCTTGTCCCGCTTGAGGTGCTAATCGTGCTTGAGGTGCTTGTCATGCTTGAGGTGCTTGATTAAGGTGCTTGAGGTGCTTGACTTGCTCCATGCTTGAGGTGCTTGACTTACCGCTTGATTAAGGTGCTTGAGGTGCCTTGACATGCTTGCGTGAGATGCTTATGGGAATACCCCCTAGTCCAAGTGCTTTGTCATGCTTGATGACTACGGTGCTTGAGCTCCTAAAGTCAAAAGCATCCCTACAAGAGGGGGGGCGAGCCCTTTTCCTAGGGATTAGAGAGAGAACACACACTCACACTCACAAGGGAAGCCCCAGCTTAAGAAGGCAGCAAGGACACATGTCAGGTCCCTACCCATGTTACCTTCATGTGTTGCTTGAAGCCTATTGGCTAGGCTTCAAAGGGGTCCAATGATAAATTACTTGAATTATCTAATTGTTTTTGCATTTATCAAGTCCTCTCTCTCTCTCAAAGGGGAAAGGGGGACACTTGTCCCAAGCCTACACCTAATGCTAGAAATGGCCCAAGCTTATGATTGGCTAGGCTTGGCAAGAGCCAATGAGCTTCAATTATGAGCTAGATGGGGGGGTCGACCTAGCAAGGAGGGGGCTTGCTTGAGGGGTATACTCACCCACACACACTCACAAGCACTCTCATTGTGTACTATGCAAAGTGCAAGAGCTCCCTCTCCTTCTCCAAGCAAGTAGAGGTTGAGAGCCTACACCAACACTCTTGGCTATGGAGTGCAAATCCAACCAAGAGCCATGCTTCAATGCTTAAGCTTGCCATCTCCTTCTTCTTCATTACTATGCTATTATGTATACTAGCAACAAGAGTATGATAAGTGAGGAACTAATTCTTTCTCCTACGAAATGTTTCTTCTTCCTCTTCCCTACCCTCATTCCCTGCTAGCTCTCTCCACCTTCGAAGGTGTTTGAGGTCTTGGGACTGAGGCTTGGTATAGTTAAAGCTTTCTTCACGTTTATGTTATGTTATGATTGTGATGCATGAAGCATTCCATCTTCATTGCATCACTTAGGTCACAAGGAACACAAAGACTGTATTGTAACAAGTCTCTCTTAATGGGAGAAATCATAATACAAATGCCTATTGGAGGGGGGACCGGCTCCACATAAATCCGGTCCTCAACTGTTGTCATGTTCTCTAAATTCTCTCTCTTGCAAAAGTATTGTTCATGCCAAGTTAACTAATTGCTATGATTATGTTGCTATCTTCAATTATGTTTACCCATTATGCTCGCAAAGTTATTTCTCAAAAGTACTCTCATTAATTTCCGCTACTCTCAAGTTAAATAGGCCAATTCCATTACATTGGTATCATAGCATTTGGTTTCTCTTTTCTTGCTTAAGAAGAGAGGTCCTTAAGTAGCCTATAAATGGTTGATGTTGTTAATTATAATAGGGTAAGTGGAACTGGGATCTATTATCGGTGTTGTTGAGCCCACTATGTGGGGGATGGTGCACACCTCGGGAGCTTTGGACTTAATAATGGAGTCTTTTTAGACTTGCCTACGGCTTTACCATTATTGAGCCATAAGAAGTCCGAAAGGAGCTAGCCCTTGGCAACTCTGCTATGTTAGACCTACTCCTCTACTCTCTATAATTAACCACTTTGAGCCGTGGGTGTAGATACTTAAGAGCTGATTTTCAAAGGCTAAGAGGAGTGGCAACTAAGGTTTTGAATTGCCAAAGCATACACTAAGTACATACATAAATTTTGTTAACATGGCTGACAATAATCAAGAGAGTAGAATGAAGATTGATAGCTTTGATTTTGCACATGAAGGTGCTAATGATGATGCTCCCATGTTTGTGAATTATCTCGTCACTAGGTTGCAGCAAGCTATGGTCAACCCTGCTTTGCAAGCCGAAGTTACTCAACAACTTCGTGCTTATGGAATTTCCCTTCCTCTCCAAGAGGAGAGAGAGCTTAGGAGGCCTCTTGAAGAGACCCCCAAAAGAAGACTCTCTCCCATTCGAGAGGAGGAATCCAAAGAGCAAGAAAGCCATGAAAGTTTAAGTTCCTCTGAAGATGTGGCTCCACGAAGACGGCGGTCTAGACGATCGCCTACTCCTCCCAAGAGGAAAAGATCAACACATAGTCCTTCTCCTCATCACTCTGAAAGGAAAGAGAGGAAACAAAGGAAGAAAAGGGCTAGGAAGAGGTCACCCTCTTCTCCTTCTTCTTCACCTTCCTACTCTTCGGACGAAAGTTATGGCTATTCTCCTAGAGAATACAAGAGGGGAGGACATTGCAAATCATTTCCTGCATGGCGAAGGTCACAAAAGCTAAAGAAGTTCAAGGAGGGAGGAAAGAGTATCTCTTTTCTCACCTATGATGGCACCTTCGGTGCTATCGACAAAGTGTTGGCCTTCATCCAACAATTTGATGCGGCCTTTGGAGATGAGGGCTTCACAGAGTCCTCCAAGCTACGCCATGTAGCTATGCACTTCCAAAAATCAGCTCATCAATGGTGGGCTAGCCTTCGTGGAAATGGTGAAGCCCCAAAGACATGGAAAACTCTACGAGTTTCCATCATGAAGCAATTCCTTGCAAGCGATGCAAAGGACAAAGTGCTTACTGAATGGAGCAGCTTAAAGCTCCTCTCCCATGAGTCTATCCACAAATATGTAGACAAGTTTTGGGATTTACATCTCAAGGCTACTGTCTTTCAAAAGATAGACTTTGCCGAGCAAAGGCAACTATTCTGTGCGGGATTACCTGAAGAGATGGCCGAATACATCAACTCTCAACGGCCTGCTACTATTACCGAAGTAATCCATCACACCATGGTTGCTTCACGCATCAATTTCCATCAAGGGGCTAGACGTAATGTCAAGCCCATGGAAAACAAAGACAAAAATGATGCAAAGGGGAAAACCAATGCTCAAAATAATTCTCAAGTCACTTCCAACAACAACAACAACAACAATCGGTCCAAGGAGAAGGGAGTTTACAAAGGGAAAAACAAACTCTCTCCCAAAGAGCTTGAAGCTTTTCACAAGGACCATAAGTGTTTCAAGTGTGGGGAGCAAGGACATGGCTATCGTTCTTGCCCCAAGAAGAATACTCGCAATGAGACTCCTAGGGCTTCCACCATCGAAGCTCCAAAAGAGGATGCTCATTGCAAAGGATCATCACTCTCCTATGCTTGGGGAAAGGTAAGAGAGCATGATGCCTTCATCTTGTTTGACCCTGGCTCTACTCTCAACATCATATCAATAGAGTTGGCCACCAAGTTGGGCATTCAAGCTTTTGAGATGGGAGATATAGTAGTGGCTAATGCAGCTTTCAAGGGACAACAAGCCTCCGTTACTCCCTTGATTGGGAAGTTGAGGCTTCATGTCCAAAGCTATGTCGACAAAGAAGACTTCTTCATCTCTCCTCTCCAACATGAGGATGTTATCCTAGGGGCACCATGGTTTGATCGCATGGCTGCCAACATGAAGTTCCCTGAAAGGAGAATCTACTTCACCTACAGGGGAAAGAACATGTATATAGATGCTAGTGAGCGTGGTCGCACTATTCCACTTGTAAATCCTCTTGCTTTTGATAAGTCAATGAAGATTCTCTAAAAGATACTAATGTTTCATCAAATGTAAATAATGGGAATCAAGAAGAGTTAGACTTGTCTAATTTTCTAAAAGGATTCCAAGATGTGTTCATCGATGATATCCCTATGGACTTACCTCCAAAACGAGGGGATGATGACCATCGTATTGAGCTCCTTCCTGGAAGCTCACCACCTAACAAGCCTCCTTATCGAGTCTCACAAGCTCAACAAGAGGAGATCATGAGGCAAGTACAAGAGCTGGTAGACAAAGGGATGGTGAGGCCTAGTTCCTCTCCCTTTTGTTCTCCAGTCCTTTTAGTGCAAAAGAAAGATGGTACATACCGTATGTGTGTGGACTATCGAGCACTAAACCATATCACTATCAAAAACAGATTTCCCGTACCTCGGGTAGAAGATCTTTTTGATAAGCTACAAGGCTCTACCTACTTCATTAGGATTGACCTTAAGAGTGGCTATCATCAAATAACGATAGTGGATGAAGATATCTTAAAGACCGCGTTTCGCACAACGTTTGGTCTTTATGAATATCTAGTCATGCCTTTTGGCTTGACTAATGCACCAGCTACGTTCAATCGTTTGATGCAGAAAATTTTTAGACCATATCGTAAATTCACTGGAGTGTTCTTTGATGATATCATCATCTACTCCAAGTATTTGGAGGAACATAAGCAACATCTCCAAGTGATTTTTCAAGCATTGAGGGAGAACAAGCTTTATCTCAACCAGAAGAAAAGCGAATTCTTCCTTCAAGAGATTCAATACCTAGGTCATATTATCTCTAAAGATGGTATCCAAATGGATCCATCAAAGTTAGAGGTAATAAAAGCATGGCCTAACCCAAGAAATCTACATGAGCTAAGAAGCTTTGTTGGTATGTGCGCATACTATAGACGCTTCATAGCAAAATTCTCTCAAGTAGCAGGACCACTACACGACTTAACTAAGAAGAACGTTAAGTTTGTATGGACTGCTAAGGAGCAAAATGCTTTTGAAAAGCTCAAAGAGAAACTTACTTCCCAACCAGTCCTCGTGCTTCCGGATCTCTCAAAGCCAATTGAGGTCCAATGTGATGCTTGTGGTGATTGCCTTGGAGCAGTTTTGCTTCAAGAAGGGCATGCCATAGCATATGAGAGCCGAAGGCTCAATATTGATGAACGAGTCTTGGGCATTTATGAGAAAGAGCTTTTAGCTGTTCTACATGCCTTAGACACATGGAAGCACTACCTATTGGGGACTCCATTTATCCTACGAACCGACCACCAAAGTCTCAAGTATTTCATGACGCAAACCAAGCTTTCTGACAAACAAATGAGGTGGGCAAATTTTCTTTCGCAATTTAATTTTCATATTGCTCACATAGCTGGTGACGAAGGAAATTTGGAATGGCGGCCTCTACACCAAAAAAAACTCCATTGCGCCACAAGGGAAATGAGATAAGGGCACCACCTAGTCTTGGAAGCGTGGGCTAGGACCGCTACACAAAGAGAGAGAGAGAGAGAGAGAGAGAGAGAGAGAGAGAGAGAGAGAGAGAGAGAGAGAGAGAGAGATCACTATGAATGAAGCATTAACCTTAGTGTGTGTACAAGGAATGGATGACTTCAAACACTCCCAACACAAATAGCGTGTAGATTATCAAACAACCACTCAAGGATTAGCCAAGATCACATCAAGCACTCTCACACATATATAAAAGATTTCTCTTAATTAACATAAGTAAGAGAAGGAGAGATTACTAGCATGAAACAATTTGCACTCTAGAATGTGCAAGAATAGAGTGAATGAATGAGCTTATGGGCTCATGGTGAGTGATACAAAGACTCAATGGGGCTGAGGGAGGCTTGAAATTACAAAGGGGAAGGCCTCTTTATATAGGAAAGAGAGTGATTAGGAGTGAGGTTAAGATCCAAGTGTAATTTGTACAAATGAAGCTTGATTAGGGACATTCAACCAATGAAGAAGCTCCTTCCAAGTGATTTGTTGACCAATTAGCTCCATCATCACTTGTGTTGTCTTCACTCCTTCCTCCATAGCTTGAGTCCAAGAGCTTCCTTATTTTAAAATGTAAAGAATCTACATAAAATCAATACATATCTAGTAATAATAGAAAGGGGTTGAATGAGAACTTATGAATTACAACAAGATTAAGCATGACTTGAGAGGTGATTAGAAGAGGAATTTTGATGGGTTTTTGAGCTTGAGAGAGAGGAGGAAGGAGAGGAGGGTGAGAAGACTAATGGCTGATTTTTAGAGAAGGTCTCAATGTGGAAAAGGAAGGATGTGTGTGTGTAAAGGTAGAGGGGGTGGTCTCCACCACAGTTGAAAAAATTGGCGTCTGCCATTTTGGCCATATCTCCTAGACCGTAAATGCAAAAATTATAAAAAAAATATGGCCAGAATCTCCAGCTCATCAGCTACAACTTTGATGAAGACAACTTTTCTTGGATCGGAGTGAAAGTATTTTTTAAAAATTCAGCAAAATCATGTGTCTGGTTCCTTCCTTTACCAAGTCTTCCACTTGGGTCCCATTTGTTTGAATCATCATATGGCTCCAAAGCCATGATGATATGAGCCACTCATGACCCTTGAATCATGGGTGCATGGATCCACAACCACATCATATCTTTTCTTTTCACATTTACATATTTTCCCTTCCCTTTACCACTAGGTTCTCCCTCTACCTTTCACCTCCGGTGAACTAGTCAAGAAAAAATTCCTATCAAATCATTTTTTTTTAATTTTTCCAAGAGGTTGTTCTCACTCTTTCTTTTATTGTAAACCTCTAGAAGCAAGGAAAACCAACAAAATATAATAAAAAAAAATTTATGATAGGCTCGGATCACTGGTAAGCACAATCAAGTTGCCGATGCACTTTCACGACGACCAAAAGTCAATGCGGTGTCTATAGCTACTCACAATGATCTATCCTCTATGATAGATGAGTATGCTACTGACCCTGACTTTAGAGACATAATGTCAGCCCTTGCTTTGGGGAAGAAAGAGGAACCATTCACCTTGCAGGATGGTTATCTTCTCCACGGCAATAGGCTATGTGTTACCCATTCCCTTCGTGAGAAAGTTATGTATGAATCCCATGCTCCTCCATATGCGGGGCATAGAGGTATTCAACCTACTCTCTGAGGAGTAGAGGCGTACTTCTATTGGCCTACCATGAAAGTGGACATACAAGAGTATGTTTCAAAATGTGTAGTATGCCAAAAGACCAAGTATGATAGAGGGAAGCAACCTGGATTACTCCAACCATTGCCTATTCCAAATTCACCATGGGAGAGTATATCCATGGATTTCATCTTTGGATTACCCAAGTCTATCCATGGGAATACAGGAATATGGACAATTGTCGACAGGTTTAGCAAGCAAGCACATTTTATTCATGTCAAAAAGACTATTAAGGCACATCAAATGGAAACTCTCTTCATATCTCAAATTTTCAAGCACCATGGATTACCCACATCCATCGTGTCAGATAGATATCCTAAATGACTAGTAATTTCTGGAAAGGTCTCTTTGAAAATCTAGGAACAAGATTGAATTTCTCTTCGGCCTATCACCCACAAACGGATGGCCAAAGTGAGATAGCCAATCTTACGATACTCGATCTACTCAAGACTTATGTTACCGAAGTAGATCAACGCTCACAATGGGAAAAGTATTTACCTCTTGTAGAGTATGCCTACAATAATACTGTACATACTTCTACGGGAAAAGCACCTTTCGAGATCATTGAGGGAAGACCTAAAAGTCCCTTGCTACTCAAAGTACATGGGAAGATCTTCGCCGCCGATGAGTATAGCCGTGACTCACAAGAATCTTTTCCAAAGATTAGGGGGGCTATATCTATCTCTCAACAAAGGCAAAAAGCTGCTGCTGATAAGCACAGAAGAGCCTTAATGTTCAAAGAAAATGATTGGGTCTTACTCAAGTTTCCTAAGGCTCGATTAAGGCAAATGACGGGCAAACATCCTACGGGCCATCAAAAGTATTATGCTAAACTAGCAAAAAGATACTATGGTCCTTTCCAAATCTTGAAGCCCATCAATGAGATGGCTTATCAACTCAAGTTACCCAACCATTGGCTCATACACAATGCCTTTCATGTAAGCCTACTTAAGCCCTACAAAGGAGAGCCACCAACTGAACCAATCATTGAAGACCCTCCCGAAGTTGAAGACCAAGAAGAGGTGCTACAACCCGAAGCTGTCCTTCGGCATGAAGACAAGGTCCTACGACATGGTAAGATTATCCGACAGTATCTTATTAAGTTCAAAAATTATCATTTGAAGATCCTAGATGGATGCAAGGAGTACAGCTTAAGGATAGTATGAACCTTGTCAATGCTTACAATGCTACATTAGAGTAAGCAAATGTACAAATTTCTTTTAAATGACTCATGTTTTTGTCTTATAAGACTAGTCTTCTTTTTAATTGTGCACAAATTTAACTAGTATGCATGCTTAGAATCATGTTTGTGATGACGACGTCTCTCAAACACCAAGTAGAATTTGTCACTCTACTTTGGGAGAATAAAATGGACTAAAGAGCATACATGCTTGCGGCAGCTATGTCTCCCAAGCACCAAATGGATTAGTCATCCATCTTGGAAAGATGTCGTAGGGTAAAAAGGGATCCTCTACCCGCTAAGTAAGATTGACTAATGACTAAGGCTTTATCTCTTCTACCTCATAGTCGAGGACGACCGAAGGTGTTTGAGGTCTTGGGACTGAGGCTTGGTATAGTTAAAGCTTTCTTCACGTTTATGTTATGTTATGATTGTGATGCATGAAGCTTTCCATCTTCATTGCATCACCTAGGTCACAAGGAACACAAAGACTGTATTGTAACAAGTCTCTCTTAATGGGAGAAATCATAATACAAATGCCTATTGGAGGGGGGACCGGCTCCACATAAATCCGGTCCTCAACTGTTGTCATGTTCTCTAAATTCTCTCTCTTGCAAAAGTATTGTTCATGCCAAGTTAACTAATTGCTATGATTATGTTGCTATCTTCAATTATGTTTACCCATTATGATCGCAAAGTTATTTCTCAAAAGTACTCTCATTAATTTCCGCTACTCTCAAGTTAAATAGGCCAATTCCATTACATGGTAAGGGACGTTTCCCACTCCCATGCAACCACTACATACCATGCACATATTTCCTTTATGTGTGCCAAAAAATGACCACGCCTTTCTCTCATACCGCTGAAAGGCTCAAGGCCTTATAGGGTGATGACTGACACTCATCCCAACCATCTCCTCTCTACTTACAGGCTCTTAGCCATAGAGAGAGCCCCCATGCAAGTCATCCATGTGGCATTGCCCACTTAACCTTGCTAAGGTTGCAAGACCTTTGTCCTCACAGAGGGAAATTTATGATTAAGAATCTGTCCTCAAATATGAAATTCATGAAGGTTGAGTGCTTCTTTCTACCATGTATGCTAGAAAGAAATTCATGTAAGAAACTATCCTCAAATATGAAATTCATGAAGGTTGAGTGCTTCTTTCTAAAACGTATGCTAAGTTTAGTAAAACAGTATAGAGGAGGCTATTAGACGAAGTTAAATGATCTAAAAGGAGAGGAACATGGTGGTTTTGCATGAAAAGGGACTCTCTCCATCAAAGAAGTAGGCACTCACACTTGCAAGAGAACCCTCCACAAAAATGACCATAACTTGAGCTCCGATTGTAAAAATCATGCAACCAAGACTCGAATGAAAGCTCCCTTTCAGCTCTACATATATGTAGTATCACTTTTATGTTTCTAATGTGTCTTCATGTTTCTACAGTAGCATCCTTTTTTTTGTCAAATATGTATTCCAGAAGAAGAACATGGAGATCGATTGGAAGATACAAGTTTTTTACTAACTATGCATTGCTCTTGTGATGCTAGGTTGCATGATACATTATTTGTGAAATGTTTTAACGCTAGGTTGGTAACCTAACAGGACATAAAAGTGTCCTTTATGGATTTTGAAAAAAACCTCCAAGCTCATAAGAGATCCATTCTTCTTTTTAAATCCTTTCTTGTGCTTAAAGTTAAGATACCACTACTTATGGAAAAAATGTAAAAAACTTTGAAGATTCCTCACTATTTGGTCATGGGCTAAGCCTCCAAAGTTGATGAACCATAGACTTTCACTGAAAACAACCATTTTTGCAATGAATTCCATACTAAGAAGGCTAAGAATTTTTTTAGAACATATCATAATGTTTTCCATAAACTTCAATGATTTATTGATCATATCATGTCGTTCTTTTAGCCTCGCCAGTTTTGTTTTGGGACAAAGTATAATGTTCAAAGAAGTTGTGTTTTTCCCATTCTCCTGACATCTCATCAAAGATTATATAGGTGCATGTTTTCTTAGGTCCCCATGGGCCTTTACATTCACAAGTAGCCATGGACCACTTCAAAAACATTAAAAAAAAAGTTTCACCATTGATAGTTTTATGCATAATACAAAAGTCCTAAGACAACAAACTTGAAAAAATTGGGCTCCACGCCTTTATCTTTTCAATCCCCTAGAGAATGCTCAATATGAAGACAAATTTAGAGCTGATGATTAGATATGGATATAAGCTGTAATTAGCAATACTATGAAGATTAAAGTTGTTAATGTAGAATGGATCTGATTGAATAAAAAAAATCAACCATGCTTGTATAGTTTGCTATATGGGTTATTGGGTGCCCCAAAACTAAAGGAAGAATAGTTTAGTGTTATGAAACCCACGTGCATAATCAAAATTGTCTTTGGATTCTATTAAAGTCGCAAAAAAAATTCATAAAAGTGAAAAATTTCGCAAGAATTTAGGATTATGAAATTCTTTTATTTAGGCCATAACTTTCACAATAACCATTTGATTCTCCTTGGAAGGATAAAAACATGTTGATAACTACTAAGACTAGTATTCTAGCATGATAGATCTGATAGAGATGAGCTTTCATGTGTTGTAGGTGCAAATCTTTGAGAAAACGCCAAAAACAACACACGTGTTTTACAGGGTTTAGGTTGAGGAATGTTTGCAATAATAAGGTTTAAGGTGGAAAGAGTAGTAAACAAAAAGGTCAACTTTTTATCGGATCATAAGCCAACTTTGTGGATATATAACTCTAATAAATTTCTTTTGAAATTATTTAAATAATACAAGGAAAATGGTAACCTAGAAAGACATAAAAGTGTCCCATGACATATAAATGTCCCATTACCCACCTAGTGTTGAATGTGAATAATTGTCACATAATATGTTTAGTCATATTATTCAAAGATATTACACAATGATAGGTCATTTATTTTCAATATCTCTTATATGTTCTATCAATCAATAAGCTTATTGATCAATAAAAATTAGTAAAACTCCTAGATTTAAACCAATTAAGCATCTCTCACCTTCTCTAAGCGACAAGGTTAACCCAAGCAATGAAAGGTATAGATTAATTAAGAAATAGTAATTAAATTGATTTTTTAAAGAAGAATCCTAATGCACAAATGTAACTAAAATTTACTAGCCTAATGCATGACAACCTAAAACTATATGATTAGGAGGTTTTTTCCTTGTGCATTGTATATAAACCCATTTCTCTAGGGCTAACTTAACTATTTATTTGCGGACTAAGCAATAAACTTTATTGTGTGCCTTGAGATTCTTCATCTTCTCCAAGTTGTATTTGCACCCCTGCAACCTTAATTCCAATAATTGGTATTAGAGCAAGTTGCATCCTCTCGCCTGTAGTCGTCAATACCCGTACTCACTTTCTCCGAATTGGGTGAGCTTTGGTGGTTTCAGTAGGTCGAGTAATACTTCAAGTAAGCTCATTGAGCTTGGTGTGCTCATAATTTTGAGTCGGGCTCATTTTGCCTCCGTTTTCACTACAGGAAATACTACATAGTTAGTCCTACTTCTTTTTTCCTCTTTCGGAGCAGTTTTCACATTAAGGGCAGTCACTCGCCATGGCTGACAACAACACAGATGTTTTCAGGATGTTTGCTACGTACTGAGGACAAATTGGATGGAGATAACTACCCAGTGTGGGCTTACATGATGACACATGTTCTTGTGTTAGAGGGCATTTGGAATGTTGTGTAGGTCATTGATGTGCGTCCGCTTTCTGTGGGTACAAGCTTTGTTGAGAATATTGCAGGTTCTAAAAGGTCTATTGATGCGAGAGTTTTTTTGTCTATAGTTGAACAATCTTGTTGGGATGTAATAGATGTGCACGCTCAAGCATTGATTGGATTATTTGTGAAGCACATTATTACTCCTCACATTCACTTAGCAAATTTTGGAAAATAAGCTTGGTGTACTCTGGTTAGTCTTGACGCAAGTCACAAAGAGGCTAAAATTGCATTGCTACATAAAGAGCTGGAGTTAAAGATTATGCAAGAGTAAGATGGCATAGAGAGAGCCCCCATGCAAGTCATCCATGTGGCATTGCCCACTTAGCCTTGCTAAGGTTGCAAGACCTTTGTCCTCACAGAGGTAAATTTATGATTACGAATCTGTCCTCAAATATGAAATTTATGAAGGTTGAGTGCTTCTTTCTACCATGTATGCTAGAAAGAAATTCATGTAAGAATCTATCCTCAAATATGAAATTCATGAAGGTCGAGTGCTTCTTTCTAGAATGTATGCTAAGTTTAGTAAAACAGTATAGAGGAGGCTATTACACGAAGTTAAATGATCTAAAAGGAGAGGAACATGGTGGTTTTGCATGAAAAAGGACTCTCTCCATCAAAGAAGTAGGCACTCACACTTGCAAGAGAACCCTCCACAAAAATGACCATAACTTGAGCTCCGATTGTAAAAATCATGCAACCAAGACTCGAATGAAAGCTCCCTTTCAGCTCTACATATATGTAGTATCACTTTTATGTTTCTAATGTGTCTTCATGTTTCTACAGTAGCATCCTTTTTTTTGTCAAATATGTATTCCAGAAGAAGAACATGGAGATCGATTGGAAGATACAAGTTTTTTACTAACTATGCATTGCTCTTGTGATGCTAGGTTGCATGATACGTTATTTGTGAAATGTTTTAACGCTAGGTTGGTAACCTAACAGGACATAAAAGTGTCCTTTATGGATTTTGAAAAAAACCTTCAAGCTCATAAGAGATCCATTCTTTTTTAAAAATCCTTTCTTGTGCTTAAAGTTAAGATACCAATACTTATGGAAAAAATGTGAAAAACTTTGAAGATTCTTCACTATTTGGTCATGGGCTAAGCCTCCAAAGTTGATGAACCATAGAATTTCACTGAAAACAACAATTCCTACAATGAAATCCATACTAAGAAGGCTAAGAATTTTTTTAGACCATATCATAATGTTTCCCATAAACTTCAATGATTTAGTGATCATATCATGTTGTTCTTTTAGCCTCGCCAATTTTGTATAATGTTCAAAAAAGTTGTGTTTTTCCCATTCTCCTGACATCTCATCAAAGATTATATAGGTGCATGTTTTCTTAGGTCCCCATAGGCCTTTGCATTCATAAGTAGCCATGGACCACTTCAAAAACATTAAAAAAAAAGTTTCACCATTGATAGTTTTATGCATAATACAAAATTCCTAAGACAACAAACTTGAAAAAATTGGGCTCCACGCCTTTATCTTTTCAATCCCCTAGAGAATGCTCAATATGAAGACAAATTTAGAGCTGATGATTAGATATGGATATAAGCTGTAATTAGCAATACTATGAAGATTAAAGTTGTTAATGTAGAATGGATCTAATTGAATCAAAAAAATCAACCATGCTTGTACAGTTTTCTATATGGGTTATTGGGTGCCCCAAAACTGAAGGAAGAATAGTTTAGTGTTATGAAACCCACGTGCATAATCAAAATTGTCTTTGGATTCTATTACAGTCGCAAAAAAAAATAATAAAAGTGCAAAATTTGGCAAGAATTTAGGATTAGGAAATTCTTTTATTTAGGCCATAACTTTCACAATAACCATTTGATTCTCCGTGGAAGGATAAAAACATGTTCATAACTACTAAGACTAGTATTCTAGCATGATAGATCTGATAGAGATGAGCTTTCATGTGTTGTAGGTGCAAATCTTTGAGAAAACGCCAAAAACAACACACGTGTTTTACACGGTTTAGGTTGAGGAATGTTTGCAATAATAAGGTTTAAGGTGGAAAGAGTAGTAGACAAAAAGGTCAACTTTTTATCGGATCATAAGCCAACTTTGTGGATATATAACTCTAATAAATCAAATAATACAAGGAAAATGGTCACCTAGCAAGACATAAAAGTGTCCCCATGACATATAAATGTCCCATTACCCACCTAGTGTTGAATGTGAATAATTGTCACATAGTATGTTTAGTCATATTATTCAAAGATATTACACAATGATAGGTCATTTATTTTCAATATCTCTTATATGTTCTATCAATCGATAAACTTATTGATCAAGAAAAATTAGTATAAAAACTCCTAGATTTAAACCAATTAAGCATCTCTCACCTTCTCTAAGAGACAAGGTTAACCCAAGCAATGAAAGGTATAGAGTTTAATTAAGAAATAATAATTAAATTGATTTTTAAAAGAAGAACCCTAATGCACAAATGTAACTGAAATTTACTAGCCTAATCCATGACAACCTAAACCTATATGATTAGGAGGTTTTTTACTTGTGCATTGTATACAAACCCATTTCTCTAGGGCTAACTGATCTATTTATTTGCGAACGAAGCAATAAACTTTGTTGTGTGCCTTGAGATTCTTCATCTTCTCCAAGTTGTATATGCACCCCTGCAACCCTAATTCCAATAATTGGTATTAGAGCAAGTTGCATCCTCTCGCGCGTAGTCGTCAGTACCTCTACTCACTTTCTGCGAATTGGGTGAGCTTTGGTGGTTTCAGTAGGTCGAGTAATACTTCAAGTAAGCTCATTGAGCTTGGTGTGCTCAAAATTTTGAGTCGGGCTCATTTTGCCTCCGTTTTCACTACAAGAAATACTACATAGTTAGTCCTACTTCTTTTTTCCTCTTTCGGAGTAGTTTTCACATCAAGTGCAGTCACTCGCCGTGGCTGACAACAACACAGATGTTTTCAAGATGTTTGCTACTGAGGACAAATTGGATGGAGATAACTACCCAATGTGGGCTTACATGATGACACATATTCTTGTGTTAGAGGGCGTTTGGAATGTTGTGTAGGGCATTGATGTGCGTCTGCTTTCTTTGGATACAAGCTCTGTTGAGAATATTGCAGATTCTAAAAGGTCTATTGATGAGAGAGTTTTTTTTTTCTATAGCTGAACAATCTTGTTGGGATGTAATAGATGTGCACGCTCATGCATTAATTGGATTATCTGTGAAGCACATTATTACTCCTCACATTGACTCAGCAAATTTAGGAAAATAAGCTTGGCATACTGTGGTTAGTCTTTACGCAAGTCACAAAGAGGCTAAAATTGCATTGCTACATAAAGAGTTGGAGTTAAAGATTATGCAAGAGTAAGATGGCATGACCACTTTTCTTGTTGGTATCAAGGATATCATTTGCAATCAAATTAAATGAAGACCCGCATTCTCATATACAATCATTTGAAAAGTTGTATGCACTACCGGAGGTAGTAGTAATGTAGTGCATAAGGAAGCGGTTTTTGAAACCACCTTGAGCAAAAAAGCTTTGAATTGGCTAGTAAAATACCTAATCGGTTATTTCAAAACATTTTCAAGAAATTTTGTGGCGTTCTTAAAGTGACTTTGTATGGAGAAGACAATCCTGTAAATGGTGGAGCGCTTGCGGTTATGAAAGCAGAGGTGATTTAATGTGGAAACTTACACGACAAAGTTTTGCATGTTACTCTAGAGAGTGGGAACAACATGATTGACATATAAAATGCTAAATTCCTACTATATGCAAGGATTCTAGAAGAGCCTTCACACTACAGTAGCAACCATTGACCTAGAAACGGTATCATTTGAGAAGGTTATTGTGGGCCACAAAGAGGCTCCTTGACATCAAGAACATTAAGGAATTATCATGAGATGAAAGACGATTACAAATAAAGGAGGCAATGATTTCCATTTGACATGTGGATTTAGTACAAGCAAGCCAATGGAACACACGTAGCAGATCTTCATTTGTAAGCTTGCTATGATGGATGAACATATTGTGGATCAAATCCAAGCCAAAAGAGCGTAGGAAATGTAGTATATATGCTTGTAGGCCATATATAGTTTAATTTGCGCCACTCGTTCTGCAAAGTCTCTACATGTACACATCGGTCTACTCGCAACATGCACTTCATACCTCTCTCCTCAAACTTGAGAAAAAGATGTCTCCACCATGAATTTTTCATGCATGCCGGACTTTACAATAGTGTGTTGAACAACATGTGCCTCCATGGTTATGGGGCTAATTCAATTCTCTTAGAGGCGTGAATCGATACTCCTGGCCGATAACGCACATTGATGGTTTCCCTTGCTGCGATCTTATTTATTGCTAATCCCCCTGTCTCCAAATCCAACAGCTCCAAGGCATTTATGTTTGTTCCCTTCTCCGCATGCCAAGTTCTAGGTACTTTTGCAAGGCATTGAGTGATTGTGTTGCAGATTTTGCTTGTGTGCTCCACACTATATTGCAAAACCACATGAATTGTGCCTTTGAAGCGCTTTCTTGACCAGTGGTATCCCCTCTTTCCCATGTATGAATCCCCCAGAAGGATGGTACAACCGCACTAGCACCTGTGTTCCTTATGTTTTTCTTGCATTTACCAAATCTAGATCCCAAGCACCCTTGACATGGAACCCTACTACCCCTTGGTATAGGATGGATTGCCCACATTGTCTTATGAGTATCCATCTCTTCTACTATCAGACCACCCTCGTTTTCTTTGACCTCATGAGCTACCCTTGTAAATGTTGTTTGTGGTCCTCGACAATTGTGAGGAACGTTCTGTGTAAATATATTCAAGTCGGTGCGATGCGTTTATTCCTCACAATGTACTGTCCCGACGTTTTTGCGCCTTTTGGCTATTGTAATATTATCTCTCTCCATTGTCGGTCTTTGATATAGGGGTGTATATCCCAGCCCATCTTCAATCTTTTTAGCAATGGTTGTTGAACCCGGTGCTTGTCCTTGTTTTGCACAATGACCAAGTTTTTCGACTAAAGGGCCTGCTTCATGATATCTACCCTCGACAAAAGCAAGCATCTTCACACTTTGCAACAATGAGTTTCAGAGATAAAAAATGCATGCATCGTACAAGCTCAACGGTTCTTTGTTTCCCTCGCCGGCAAGCCAGCTTGCATGCTTTGTTTCTTCAAGGTTTGTATTTGGAATGTATGACAAATCATCTACTTATTGCAACATAAACGAAGTCTTGTAAATGCATTGAAGCAAATAATTAAACATGTCACTAAGATAGTATCCCACATAGTTTTACCCCAACAAAGTGCTTTTGCCAGCCAGGGAAACACACGTGCCACCAACTGAGCCAACAATCCATCTAGGACAAGCTACTGTCAGATCCATTTCCAGTTGCCCATCAAGCTCGAATAGTCCTATGCAAGCTTGTTGTCTCATCCTCGCTCCTTGCACATTGCCAAAGTTCACACAGCCACTTGTGCTCATCCTAGAAATTTTTAGCTTTCCAATTTTCCCCAGCCTCATCTGCCATGAATCCTCTAAAATCTATTGGAAGGTGCACACTTTCCAAAAGCAACGAATTCATCATTTCCCAAAACATGGTTTGCGCCTGTGTGTCGTCTTCTTGCATCTCGCAGATGGCTATTGTCTGCATTTCGTGGATCCTGCAAAGTGCATTGATTAATCTTTGTTACGAACAAAAGCAAAAGAAGAGGGACAATATGTCAGCAGGTCTTACGGAGGGTCGTAGACATGGGCTAACATTGTTGTCCACCCTGCTACTCTAGTACGTGATCAAAGCAAACCCAACTTTTTTGGAGGTCTCCACTACCGTCTTGTTGCATTCTGTTTACAAGCTCAACACCAGATTCTGCGCCATTGACTGGAATTTTGAACACATGACATCTTTTCTTTTGATATGTGGATTGTCCTAGAAAAAGAAAACCGTGGAAATACTTGTAGCAGCAATTATTTTTTAGCCGAATCAATTGGGACTCCGCACCAACACCAGTCCGTGTTCTTGTAGCTTCTTGCATCCAATGTTTGAATTTGAGTTACAAACAACAAAGATGCAGGTAAGAACTTTCAGACTCTCAAAAGACCAAGAGAAGAAGAAGCCAGAGGTATGAGATAAGAAAACAAAAACAAAGGGCTGAAATCGAGGACAAAGCCAAGAAACTATTCCAGGAAAAAGTGAAAGAAACTGGAAGTGAAATCAAGGAAACGACAGCGGTGAAAACTGGAGGATCAATTTTGGTAGACAAAATTCTTGAGCCAATCAAGGCAGCCTTGGACACTTACTAAGAGGGACTTAAAGCACGTCAAAACATGGAAAAGAAATGGAAAAACTATCCTTCTCTACATATGGAAGCAACTAAGCTTGAAGCTTATCAAAATCTGGTAAGAATTACTCAAGAGATGCTCGAAAAACAAAAACCCAAGCTCGAGAGTATAGCAAAACCTGAGGAGCTTGTGGTAGTAACCCGTAAAGAGAAATCCAAAGTGGTGAAAGAACCCCAGATTGAAACTAAAGAACCAGAACTCATAGTGCTTGACAGTGAAGATGCCTTAGATGGAATTCCATTCGTAGAAGAAGACTGGCCAGGACATTTATGGGAAAAAGTGAGAGAGATTAATGATGGGAGCCTAACTTTGAAGTCAGCTCCTATAGAAGAAGTTTTGTTAGACATCTACCTCCTAATATGGACATGGATGTACAATCCTTGTATGGGGATTGCGGCTCTGAAGCTTCAGGAATGTCTAAACCAATGACTCTGAAAACACTACCCTCTTACTTGGGAGATAACAAAGACAAATCCATAGTGTGTAAAACCACTCAGATTAAAAGAGCATAACAGACCCTAGAGGTAGACACCATCCATTCAATCATGTCTACACCCATTCAGTGCACTCTTACTTTAGGAGAACTATTAAAAATCAGACCATATTTATGGAATGATCTACAGAAAACACTAGAGAAGGTGGGGATAACATGGTTAATCGCAAAAAAATTGGGAAAATTTTGAAACACGAATTGGATAACAAAGAGATTAGATCCGTCCCAATGAACAAAGTCGGAGAATACTACGAAGGGGAAGAAGGAAACACAACCCTTCTAGTGAGATATAATGATATAGAAACCATGGCAATACTGGTGAGGCGGTTCGGGGCGGGCAACAAGAAGAGCAACCTCTAGACACCCTTCAAGGCTCCCGTGCTGCTCAATGGGGCTGGGGCACAACACAGCACAAACCAAAACAACAAACCCACAGCCAAATCCCAACTACACAAGGGGCACCACCTAGTTTAAGAGCGAACTAGGACGCAAAAGAGGAGAATCGTTAGAGCAACCCACAAACAAGCAAGGAATTTACACTAACCCTAACACCAATGGAACACTCTCACACACTAAAATAGGAGAGAGAGAGAGAGAGAGAGAGAGAGAGAGAGATGAGAGAGAGATGGTGCTCGGGCTGCTTTGAAGTGTATCGTTAATGATCAAGCAAACTAAATATATATATGTAAGAAAGGGAGAGAGGGGGGAAGGGGGTGCTTGTTGCACTAATGCCTTCTTACAAATCTGTCATGACAAATCAAAGTGAGATTAGTATTTCTTCAACATAGCTTGCGTAAATTTCACCACAACACATCACAAGAAAAGCCACCCCAATCACTGTCTTAAGGCCAGGGGAGTCCTCTCCACCCTGTCGCCCTCTTACAGTATGTGGGATTTATGGCTAGATTGATGACAACACCAGAGACAAGCTATCAAGAACTTAACAAAAAACACCAAGATACTTACGCATCATTGTTTCCCATTACTTCACGTTGGAAGGGAGACAAAGTATCCAAGCTTAGTCCAAATCCACCCTCCTTGATTCAGCAAATTTTGGGCTTACACTAGTAGGAGAAATGATAGATTTCCTACTCTCAATTGAATGATCACTCTCTCTCTTACAATGGCATAGAGTTCCCTTGCTAATCCCCTATTACAACACATGCACATGCATAAGACAATGAGCTTCCACTCAAGAGCTCCTTCTAGAGAGGTTGAGCTTGGCTTCTCAAGCTATAGCATAGTGCTCTTGCTTATGGCTCCCCCTTTTTGTGCTAGCTACACCCTCCTTTTATAGCAATTTTGAAGGCTAGGGTTACTCCTCTAACCATGGTTGGGTTAGATTTTCAAAAATTTATCTAATTTCTTTTGCTTGGAATTATCAAGAAGTTGGTGGGAAAAGAGAGAGGAGAGAAATGGAGGTGATAGGACTTTTCATAGTGGGTTAGTGTTAGTAGAGTTAGTATTAATTTACAAATGGAATTGGATATTTACAATGGGAGTATCCATGTAGGATACAAATAAGGAAGAAAAACTCTTAAGAGGTAAGAAAAGGTGGATTTCTTACAAGGTTGATGCTCCAAGTGTCTTGAGTAGGGCCAATTTTGACGCTTGTTGACGGTCCACTAGCTTTCACGGTACATTTTTTCTCCACTCTTGACCTTCCTTGAGAGACAAGGTAATTGAAGCTGAGTAATCAACCACCATGATGCTGTCTTTTAAGAGAAGAGGCTGAATTTTGTGGTTTTTTTGAAAGATATGGGTAAATTGGAGGAGGAAAAATGAGACTAGGTGGTCAATTTTGGAATGGAATTGTGTGTGGGAGGTATGAGTTCACCATGGTTTCTCTTATTCTTCAAGGTTGAGGAGAAGGTGAGTAGGGTGCAGAGAGGAGTGGTGAGAGAGGTGGGGATGATGAGTGGAGAAGTGTGTGTGAAAGAGGAAAATGATAAAGTGGAAGAGAGAGTGTGGCTGCATAGCATGGGAAAACTGGGGTCCACTAATAAAATCATAGCTCACAGCTCGTAGCTCAAAAAAATATGAAAAACTTTGAGGCAAAAGTTCAGCCCACGAGCTACAACTTTTGTTTGTATCACCTTTTCAAATTCGGAGAGCAAGTGAACTTTAAAAATTCAGCAAAACTGACCGTTTTTTTCCACTGCACAAGGTCCTTGTGGGGTCCTTCTTTGGATGATTCTTTTGAATACCTCCAAGAGTGAGCCCTCCATAGTGCATGTATGCATGCCACCTACCCTTGACCTTATTTGGTAGGTCTATAATTGAAGATATTGTTGAGATTATGATATAAGTGAATAGTACAACTAAGAAAATCAAATATTGAGGGGTCTAAAAAATATGTACATGTCAAATATAAATAATATAAGTGAAAAAAATATAAAGGGGTCAAAAGAAATCTCTCTCATTATGAGGCTACCATAAAAAGATAAATATTTTTGGTGTTCTAATTTTTTAGAAAAAAAAAACAAAATAGATGTAGGAAGGGAAAATTCACAATAGTGAGAAAATATACACATAAATAAAACTAGTTTTTTTGGATTTTTGTTGGGGTGGAGTTACACCAAATATAAGAGAAGCTTACATGAAAATATTTCTATATGGAATAAAGAATATGAAAAATAGTAAGAAAAATTGTGGTAATGGTGAGGCAATGTACAGAGCATAAATAACACACACCTAGGTAGAAATATTTAAATAAATACCAAAATAATTATGAAAAAATCTTTTATTTAGGCCCTATATACAAAGAAATATTTACATACGCATGGGCCATAATATACTTATATTTTTTATTTTTTTGGCTCAACTAGCCCAATGACTAGCTAATTGAGGGTTTTTAAAGAAGATATGGGAAAAGTCCCGTGACTCACGCACGCCTATGTACAGTGAAATGGTAGGGATAGCCACAGTGTTTGAGTGATTTGATAGGGGGGGATAACTCACTATGGCAATCACAGAGAGCCGAGAAACGGCTATCACTGGATAGTGGGCCAGGCATAGCCATAGCCACGAAAGCAGTATGGGAATCATGGGAAAAACCAGCCCATTAGACAAACTTGAATGAAATTGCAATTGGTTGATGGACACATTGAAAGACCCTTAGGACTGCTTGAAAATTTGATAGTTAGTTCCTGTGGAACTGATTATTAACATACTTTTACAATAGTGGACTTTAGAAAGAAACTCAATTATGAAATCATCTTGGGAAGACCTTTCATGCGACAAGTACGACTCATTCATGATTGGGAAAATAGTTACCTATACTTGAAGCAAGTGGGATCAATAATAAGGGTTAATCTAAAAGATCGCACTTATAGAGATGTCATGAAAACGCCCATACAAGAATTTGACTCAGTCTCTTCAGCTGAAACGAAGCTTCCATCTTGGTTAAACAAAGACACACCTATTTGGATGTCTGAAGCCTCAGAAAACGGGAGCTTAAAACGAGAAGAATGTATCTTAGAAAGGGATTGCACAGATAAAGCCTATATACCTGAACCCTTTTCGAAGCATTTGTTTGAGCCATTTGAGTGGACTCAAATTTTGGCAAAAATGGATGTATGTGTGAATACGTCTATGCCTACTCAATTTTGCAATGAGGATGGCTATGACATGATTCCCATATAAATGATTTCAACCCTTCACATTAAAGACGAAATTCAAGAACCCAAGGACTTAATGAAATCTCAACAAGTCTTTTCAGACCTCTACTATGATGCAACAGACAAGCTAGAAGAACATTCAACTGCGTTTGATGATTCGGGGTCGGAAAAAGAACATGTGAGAGCTAAACCACTCATGAAAGGAGGGGAGGAAAAGTTTTTTGACTTTTCAAACCACAAACCGAGAAGACGAAAATGGTATGGAAGAAAAAGAGACACCAAAAACTTGAAATCTAAATCCATGCCATCAGTCTCTAGTAGAACACAGCTTTTGATACAGATAGATGCACATGATTGTGTCAAAGAAAAAACCACGGGTAGATATCCTTCAGAGACGAAAAGCAAGAAATATAAAAAACATCGAGAAAAATGAGAAAGGAAACTCAAGCAAAACCTAAATACCAGGACAAGGATCCAACCATGATACGAGTTGAACGAAAAAAGAAGTATCAAGAGTTGAAGAAAGCTCTAAAGGATATGTATACCACTGAAATGGAAACAACCGAGGAAGAGAGTAAATATGTAATGAGTGTTCCATCCCATTACAAGAAATATACTCTCCAAGACCGAAAGATTATAATCGAACAACCTGTCAGGAAACTAAGAAAACGGGGTGAGTCCTACGAAGGACCAAAAAATGCAAAAAAGATAGATCTGGCCAAACCAGGAGAAGAGCTTAGACATGCCTACATTGCAAACAACCTAACTAAAGAAGAAGAGCTTTTGCCCGGGAGCTTTTGTTAAGATTACTAAAAGAATACCAGGATATCTTGGATTGGTCTAATAAGGATCTTAAAAGTGTTGATCCAAAAATCTGTCAACATACCATACCTATGAGAGATGATGCGAAACCAAGCAGACAAATGCCATATACTTATAATGAAACATTTGACCAGAAAGATCTAGAAAAGATAGAAAAGCTAAAGGAAGCCAAATTCATTTATGAAATTGAACACACAGATTGGGTGTCTCCAATTGTGGTAGTACGTAAGAAAAATGGAAAATTAAGAGTGTGTGTCAATCTCAAGAAAGTGAATGCAGCTACCATTAGAAACAACTTTCCTCTTCCAATCACTGAGCATGTTTTAGAATGAGTTGTAGAAAAAGAAGCTTACAAATTTTTAGATGGCTTTTCGAGATACAATCAACTTTTGGTTGACCCCAAAGACCAGCATAAAACTACCTTTGCAATTGAATGGGGTATTTCTGCCTATCGGGTTATACCTTTTGGGTTAACTAATGCTCCTTCCACCTTTCAAAGATTGATGAGCCATGCTTTTTAAGAATATCTTCGGAATTTCTTGGAAGTATATATGGATGATCTATGGTACATTCGTCAATCCGGTCTGATCATTTTGAATACCTCAAAAAGGTATTCGAAAAATGTAGACCTTATAGGATTTTCTTAAATCCGGAAAAGTGCACATTTATGGGCAGACAAGGAAAAATTCTTGGACATATAGTATCTAAAAATGTCATATATACTGATATGGATAAAATTCATGTTATTTCTGAATTGCCTAGACCAACAACAGTCAAAGGGGTTCAAGCTTTCATGGGACATTATGGATATTACAAATGGTTCAATTACATGTACGCTATAATTGCAAAACCCATGTACAGCTTGATTACACTCTTTGAATGGACTGATGAGTGTGAAGAATCCTTCATGAAGCTTAAGCAAGCTCTCACTTCAGCCCCAATATTGAAAGCACCAGATTGGAATAAGATGTTTCACATACATGTAGATGCTTCCAATTTTGCCATTGGGTGTATACTAGCTCAACCAGGAGACGAAAAAATTGATTTTCCCATTTCTTATGCTAGTAGACAGTTGAATGTGGTAGAGAAAAACTATGCAACCACCGAAAGGGAAGGGTTAGGAATCACCTATGTCGTAAAAAGGTATAAACATTACCTATTAGCCACAAGTTTGTGTTCTTTGTGGACCACCAAGCCTTATTGTACTTGGTCAACAAGCCATGTAACACAAGAAGAATAGTGAGATGGTTCATTATTCTTTTGGAATTTGATTTCACTGTGGTTGTAAAAAAGGGCACCACTCACCAAAGAGCAGATCATTTGTCAAGGTTTATTTCAAGAGAACCACCAAAAGGAGTAGACAATGATCTACCATATGGATATATGTTCTCTATGGAAATGATACCCGGATAGTCCAAAAATATGGTTTCATTGATGACCATAACTCAAGTGGATTCGCAAATACCACTTCGCAACTCCTCCCAACCATCATCATTGATACCGAAAACTCAGGAATTCAATGTGCCAAAGCATCTTGACGGTAGAATAAAGCAAAGAGCACACAAGCTACAAGATTTGCTCTTTGGGAATCAGCAACAGGAAACCTCAACCACAGAAACCCTTGAGTTAATTACTCAAGACCCAACTCTTGCACATCATAAGGGTTTGAATTGCATTGATCTTTGAATCATGGTAGAGACAACCAAGGCTATGCATAGACACGATTGTTCAACCCATATGCACACAGTCGTCCCGAAGTACACCATCTAGGAGAGGTGGAAGGGAACTAAATAATTAAGGGCAATGTTTGAAGAGGGAGGTAAAAGTTGGATGTTAACATGTGATTTTTTGCAAAATTATCTAATAATGCCCTTTAAAAATTTGTCAAAGGGGAATTTAACTAATAATATCTCCTCGATGAGTGTAAATAGTGATATATTATCAAAAAATATACCAAAAATAGCCTTTTTTGCTTATTTTTATCATTTTTCTTGATATTGGGACTTAAAAATAAAGAAATCCACCAAAAAACAATAAAATAGTGTTTCTCAATGGATTTTCTTAATTGTTGATTTTTTACTTTTCTTTTTTAGTGCATTTTCTTATTTTCTTTGATTTTTTAATAAACATGTCAAAAATTAATAATAAACAGCAAAGGAGCTCAGATGGAGAAACTAAAGATACGCTGATGATCAGAAGGACAAGGCGGACACGCACAAAAAATTTCAATCAAATCGACAGATGGAAGCGAGAAGCTTCACTTAGGCCGCCAAGGCCTACTTTTTCAAATTCTTGCAGAATGAGCTGACGGAATCTGATTGAAGAAATTTTTGAGTGTAACATAAAATTCATGGCCTAGTATAACTAACAGGGAAAACTGGGGAAAAATATCCAAGTATAGATATCCAAGGAAGCCCAAAATCACCTCATTTCCACTAGTCACTCTTGGGGGAGAGAGCTTTCTGCCTTCTTCGCACGCGATTTTCGGAGTTTACAGTTGTCCTTTTACATCGCCAAATCACATGAGACATGAGAGGTAAGTTCTAAACTTATCAATGAACATTTCTATACGGCCAGGTAGCAAGTCTAGGCTCAAGAAAAAACCCAGAAACCCAACTATGCATGAAGTCCTACGACACAAAATTGACTATAGCAGTCTGTCAGCTCAACCGAATTGGACGAGACTTGAATTGTAGCATGTTCCTATATAATTAAACACTTTAATATCACCAGATGATCTTTCGGCAGGGGTCAAGGGGGTCCCAAGTAAATACTCTAGGTTTTTGCCACATGCTAGAATTGGATTCTGACTCCACGGGCAGCTTATAGACGAGGTCTATACACAATGTACCTAGATGGTATCATGGAAACAGTCGAGACAAGCTCTCTAACAGTAGAATACAGCTTGAAGGCTACAAAGTATCAAATTTGACATATGAAGTCAAATTGACTCTGAATGGGCGAAAACTGGATGAGTAGCATCAGGACTATGTAGCGGACAACTCCATGGCTTCAAAAGTGACTAACCAACTCTGCATACCATCTAGTCACAAAAATCAGTGATTTCAGAGTCGACAAGAGCACGAAGTGATGCCAACACGAGCATACTTTACCATATTCATTTTAGGACTTGTTTTAGATGTATTAAAGATGTTTAGGTCATCAAATTGTCAATTCTTACAAAAACAGTGACTGCTGTAAATAATGGCGATTATTTACTTTTGTGCTTGTTTGGCCTGAAATTGATCTCTTCACTTCACCTATCATTTGTATACATCTATTACATGCCACATGTCAAGTATGAGCCAAAATGATCAAGAAAAACTCTAAATTTGTCAGAAAACGCACGAGAGTCTTTTCAATCCAATTTTTGAGTTTAACTTTCATATTTTTTGATCCAAATCACCCATATCTCACACAAAGACTCTACATCATGCTTAGAACCAAGTTTCAATTTGCAACTTTGACTTTATGGGACCAAAGAACATGATGTCCCAAGCCCACTAATCAAGTTTTAGCAAGTTTGAAACTCAAAAACTCAAAATCTCTTTATATCTACTGTTTTAGAGTCTAAAAGCCTAAATTTGGCAC
This sequence comes from Adiantum capillus-veneris, assembly GCF_014529385.1. Classification (NCBI taxonomy): domain Eukaryota; kingdom Viridiplantae; phylum Streptophyta; class Polypodiopsida; order Polypodiales; family Pteridaceae; genus Adiantum; species Adiantum capillus-veneris. Next base: position 145,525,792 of record NC_140931.1, on the reverse strand, counting down.
CATTTCCACCCAGTGCTCTCAAATGAGCCCGCACTTCACTGAGAGTATCCTAATGCCATATGTTTCAAGCCTCTCATGTCAAAAATGCAAAAAGTTGAAAAAATTTCCCATTTGTAAATAATCGCGATTATTTACTTTTGTTGTAAATTTTGCCTAGACTACATGATTTTGATCTCTACACGTTTTTATGCATTTGTGCATGCTCCAAAATTGATTTGAAGCAAAATGGACGTTGTTAGCAGCAAGCTAACTCGGATACCGTTTTTCGGAGCTCTCATTGTGAAAACATTTATTATTTTGATGAATCGGGAATATTGTAACTCTTATTTTTCGGTTAAACTTTTTAATGGATGAGCCGGGGCTACAAGCTTCCAGATTGTATCAACCCATCTTTAGTTAGAGCTCCCAGATTATTTGTTTTGACCACCAAAAACCTTGGCTAAGGTATAAAAGCCAATTTTTGTAAGTTATTTTTAAGTTTTGGATAATAAAATACACAGCATGAGCTAACGATGCTCACTTCTCTCCTTCTTGCACTTCCTACTCCCTCCCCGGTTGTCACATTGCAGCCCCGTCTGTTGCGTTGCAACCGCAGGTAAGAGCTCTATGCATTGACATAAGCATTTCACGGTATTTTGTAGCTTTTGGCATCACCGACCCGCGGCCTAATTTCATTATAAGTAGAAATTTACACTTCAAAATCAAAAACTAAAGATATGCCGGGTATTGGGACATCATTGCTACGCATTTAGATGCATTCTGGGTCGAAAACGACTAGGTCGAAAACTCACTTGCTGATAATAATTGTGATTTTTGCACTTGACCTAAAGTGGGATTTGAGACCATAAGCCGGTGTGCTTAGGTGTTATAAACATGTCCTAGATATTTCATTATGTTTGTATGCCATTTGATGTTGTAACATATGTGATTTGTTTGTCGATGAACGATTGGCTTTTGGTGATTTCAGTCACTTGAGTGTAGCCTGAGTTAGATGCGAGTTGTTTGTTGTTTTCTAAGAGATTGACAACCTCTTGTAGCCTCTATGCACTACTTGAGTCAGCTTCGTCCCATGGATTGACAATTATATTTGTGGTTCTCGCTACATCTGCAATAAGATAGAAGTGAGGTTAGACACCCGTCCCACATTTAGCGTCGCTGCCGGGGATCGAAGAGACCTAAACTAGGAAAAAACATGAGCATCTTGTGAAGTTATCCTTTAACTTCCTCTAGGATCTCTTAGAATAGAAACTTTCTTTTACAAACTGCATAGCTTAAGAGTGTCGTGTTTTACTGTGTAGAGGTACCTTAGAAGTAGTCGTACTTGATGAGTGCCTTTAGGATTGTAGGATTGTAGAATTAGATTAGGATTTTGAGAATGATTGATAGACGAGACAGGTCTTAGTGTAGCATTTAAATCTATTTTGAATGAAACTCGATAAGCCCGTAGAGCTGCATGGAGATTCATTTCCCAATCTGTCCTTCCTGAATTAACCACTTTAGTCAATATCGAGCTAAGAATTTTATTCGTATGCTCAGCTTGTCCATTTGCTCGTGGGTGATAGGGAGCTGATTTGTTATGGATGACCATAAATTCATTAAGCAGATACTCATTTACTTCATTGAGAAAATGAGTTCCTCTATCACTGAAAATTTCTATTAGCAGTCCATATCTTGTGAACACATACTCATATAAGAATGCGGTGGTGGTTCTGGCATCATTCTTCTGAGTTGCTTTAGCCTTGGCCCACTTGGTCAAATAGGCCGTAGCTACAATGATATATTGAGATTGGGTTCTATAAGTAGGTGGTTGTATTGGCTCAACAAAATCATTGGTCTTAAGGGCATGCTATCTACATGGGTTGGCATATTTGCTCGTTGACAAGCATCACACCTGCAAAAAGTGTTGGCCACCATATGCCTACCATTAAGATTGCTCTTGTGGTGGTCTCACTAGAGAAGTGACCTCCAACTAATCCAGCATGTGCTTGTTCTATAACGGGAATATATTCGTCTTCATTTCCACAAAGACGCTGATGTTGATCTTTACCTCTTTGATACAATTGGTTTCCAATAAGAGAATAATCTCTTGCTTCAATTCAATTGCTCTTTGACGACATTTACTCATATCCTCATGAAATGTTCGGCTTGATAAGTAAGTAACTAGATAGTTACTCCACTTAGGAATAGGCGACATTTGAAACAATGTCACACGAGGTACGGGTGTTTGTTTTTGACATTGAGGACAGTCTCAAGATCCGTCGCATAGTTTGATCTTCTGCAAAGTGAAGTCCTACTATGGTAGTATGTGCTTGACTTAGGTAGTGGGTTTTCTCCTCAGGATTAATGCATAAAAGAAATATTCCATCCCGATTTCTTTTGTACAACCTTTCAGCTAGTAATTGAGACATAGCCCATTGCTCAATTAATCCGATTACAATAGGAAGTGGTATTTGCGAATCCACTTGAGCTATGGTCATCAATGATACCATGTGTTCCGACCATCGAGGTATCATTTCCATGGAGAACAGATATGCATCTGGTAGATCATCGTCTACTCCTTTAGTTGGTTCTCCTGAAACAATCCTTAACAAATGATCTACTCTTTGATGTGTAGTGCCCTTTTGTACTACAATGAAATCAAATTCCAGAAGAATGATGAACCATCTCACTATTCTTCCTGTGTTGCATGGCTTGTTGACCAAGTACAATAAGGCTTGGTGGTCCACAAAGAACACAAATTTGTTAGCTAATAGGCAGGGATTTCAAAATGACGTGATCACACTATAATTTCAGGTTAATAACAATAGAAATGCAAAATAACAAATATTTTGTTAATTGACATTCATCTTTTTTGACCTCCAGGGAGACCTGGAGACCGGCTCGTAGCCCGCCGGGTAAAGCTATTTCCCCGCCGGGCCCGCCGTGGCTATATAAAGGCGACGCCGGTGCTTGTCTTTTTCACAAAAGAGGTACATTGAAAAGTCTTCACCAAACTTTCTGGCAGCTTTCCACATCCTCAAAGCAGTGTAGCAGTAATTTTTTAAACCCTTCCTTATTTTATTGATGTTTTTTTGAGTTTTTTGCGTTAAAACTTAAAGGTTTAAAATTTCTTTTATCAAATCATTGTACATGGATGCACTGGCACATGGTTGCAATTGTGGCTAGGTGTGTCATTGCAAAAGCGTACGATGATTATGTTTTATATTGCTCCCACTCATTCATGCTTCGACACATGGTTGCAATTGCGACTAGGTGTGTTGCTACTAGAATGACAAGAGCATTTGTTTGAAAGAAGTAACCGTGCGTGAATGCACTGGCACATGGTTGCAATTGCAGCTAGGTGTGTTATTGCAAAAGCGTAGGGTGTTTAAGTTGCTCCCAGTCATTCATGCTTCGGCACATGGTTGTAATTGCGACTAGGTGTGTTGCTGCTAGAATGACAGGAGCATCTGTTTGAAAGAAGTCACCGTGCGTGGATGCACTGGCACATGGTTGCAATTGCGGCTAGGTGTGTCATTGCAAAAACACAATATGACTATGTTTTATGTTGCTTCCCATCATTCATGCTTCGGCACATCGTTGCAATTGTGACTAGGTGTGTTGCTGCTAGATTGACGGTAGCATCTAATGCATGATGTTTCAATGAAACTAGCTTGGACAAGTGGTGGACCTTGTAACAAACCTCCCCATGTACAACATATCATTGGTTTTCTAAGTGATGGGAAGGAATACCATTCAAGATATAAACTTATAGCTTGGATAAGTAGTTGACTTTAAAACCAAATTCATCATAATACAATGAAATACAGGTCAGCCAATTCCTAAATCTTGAGACCAAACCTCCCATGCTATCAGAGATAATATATTGGATAAGTGGTGGACCTTCTATTATTTTCCCATGCCTAGTTTAGACAACCGGTACACTTTGCAGCTATAAAGGTTGGACGAGTGGTGGAGCCTTGTTTCTATCCATGTTTTAATGGATCCTAGCTTGGACAAGTGGTGGACCTTGGAAAAAAGCTTCCATGTACAACATATAGGAGGTTTTCCATGTTTTAATGGAACCTATCTTGGACAAATGGTGAAGCTTGCTTCTCTTCATGTTGATTTTGGAACTACCTTAAACAAGTGGTGGAGCTTTGCTTTTCTACTCTTCATAATACAATGAAGTATAGGTTGGTTACATGGTGAATCTTAAGGCCAAACCTCCCATTTTACTAGAGATGATAGGTTGGACAAGTGGATCAACCTTCTATCATTTCTCCATGACTATATTGGACAATTAGTAGACCTAACATCTCTCTATGTTGTCTAGAGATGAGCTTGGACAAGTGATGGACCCTGCTTCTCTCTTCCCTTGGTTTACTAGTTTGAAGACTTGGTATATATACTTTCTTAGATCTAGCTTGAACAAGTGGTGGACCTTGTATCCACAATCTTAATTCATTACAAAAAAGTATATGAAAAAATAACATAGGAATCTTGGTTTGAAGGTCAAGCAATTAGGTTCCAAATGCACATAATAATATATTTTCCACCCATAAGAAAAGAAAGTTAAATATGTTATTACCAAATTGACAAAGGTAACGTCCAAGAATTCTAGCTTTGCATCTTGTCAGATCTAAATCTTCATCAAGGCGACATGCATGTATACATCAACTTTCAAGCCATTCAAGAATACATGCACTTAGATTCCATAGTTTTCTTTTCAAAGTCTTTTAGGTTCTAAAACTCTTTCACATAAAGTATGTAATGACAAAATTCTTGAAGCAAACATTTGTGCCCAAGAAAAAGATCCCTCTCACATATTTAAAGTCCATGAATTCTCTGATCCACACTTACAAGTTTTATTTTGACATCAAACATCAATTCTCTCATAGTTACAAATAAATGCAACCTCGATATGAATTGACAAAAATTGAATTTCTTTTACTATATGACCCAACATAGGCCCCAATCAAATAAAAAATGAGTCCCCAAAAATTTGGGTGCACTCTAGCAATACATCAGAGTCCCCTTACAATAGGATGCACTCCAATAGTACATTGAAGTCCCCTTAGAGTAGGGTGCACTCCATTGAAGTGTTCATAAAATTGACACACCTTTGTTTTTTTTTTTAAAAGACCATATCAAATTATACAAATGTTGAAATATACACACTAGAATAAAAAAAAGCATCTTATGGCCATATTTATTCAATGCTTTCGTGTTGATAAGTACACACGAAGGACATAATTTGTCTCAGAATCACTATATTGATTTATAATTGTGTTGTATGTATAGACTCTCTTATCTCTTGCATACAACCATCCTACCAACCATGGAATTATGGTTCTCTGCAAGAAGTTTTGAAGTTGCTCGGAAGTTTGCCTCCACATCTTTGGAAATATAAGATATGTCCCTGGCATGTTCCACATCACCCTATATGGAGTGTCATAAAAAATTAAGGTATTTTTTGCATCCAAATCCTCAAATATCTTCCAAATATCACTCAAATTTTTGTGATAAACCCTTGTAAATCCTAACATGATATTTGGATTTTGGCAATTTTTGTTACTCATAAACACCTTGAACTTGGTATACTGCTCAGGAAAACATTTTTGTGTGATGCGTTGCACCCTTGTTAAGTTATAGCAACTCCATATCCATAGCTCAAAGCATTCAGCACAAAAATCCAAAAAACTTTGTGCGTCTGGTCGCACCACATGATAAACTTCATCTTTATCCTCCACAAGTCGCATATGTTGAGCCCAAGCTGGCATAGAATCTCCATGTTTCATTTCAATTGTCTTGAGAAGTAACCCCTCTAGATCCAAGATAATTACTCTTTTGATGTCCTTGAAAGCAAGTGGTAGGTGATAAGGAGGTGATTCATTCCTTGGACAAGGTCTTGGAGGAGGTTGGATGGGTAATTCAATAGTTTTCTTCAATTTATGCCAGCATATAGCCAATCCATTTTTCTGTAATGATTCTGAAATTAAAGAACAAGAACACTTAATGCAAACACAACAATAGACATGAGTTTTACATTGTCTACCCTAAGGTTTTATTAGATACCAAAATACATCTATGATCTACTCATTAATAGAAAGAAAGTCAAATTAAAATCCTGACTCTTTTTTATGCTACACTCTCTCTTAGTCTCAATACCATGGAGTTCAACTAGACTTAAGTCAACTAATAACTACTACTTGTTGTTAAAGGTATGCTTGAAGTGCATAAGGCTTAACCAATGCTCTAGTGTAGAATGGGTATTTAGGTCTCAAGGTCTACCACTTATCCAAGCAAAGATCCATTTAGATATGGAAACCCAATTTTTCTTAATATAATGATATAGAGTGGACAAGTGGTGAATCCTGAGACCAAACCACTCATGCTACTAGGGATAATAGGTTGGACAAGTGGTGGACCTTGAATGTAAACCCCCCATGTACAAAGTATCATGGGTTTTGGGTATTTCAATGGACTCTAGCATCTTGGAGACATGGTGGAGCTTACTTCTCTCCATGTTTCAATGGAGTCTATCTTGGATAAATGGTGGAGCATCATTCTCTCCATGTTTCAATGGAGCCTAGCTTGGACAAGTGGTGGACGTTTGTTTCTCTCTATGTTTGAACAGATTTAGCTTGGACAAGTGGTGGACCTTGGAACAAAACCCCCATGTAAAACATATCATGGACATTACAAGTGGTGAGAAAAAATACCATTCAATATATAACCTTATAGGTTGGACAAGTGGTGGACCTTAACGCCCAATTATTATTAATATAATGACATAGAGTGGACAAGTGGTGAATCTTGCGACCAAACCTACTAGAAAAAGTAGGTTGGACAAGTGGTGGACCTTGAATGCAAACCCCCCATGTACAAAATATCACTCATGCTACTAGGAATAATTTGGTATTAAGGTCCATGTTTCAATGGAGCCTAGCTTGGACAAGTGGTGGACCTTTGTTTCTCTCTATGTTTCAATAGAATTAGCTTGGACAAGTGGTGAACCTTGGAACAAAACCCCCATGTAAAGCATGTCATGGGCATTAAAAGTGGTGCGAAAAAATACCATTCAAGGTATAACCTTATAGGCTGGACAAGTGGTGGACCTTAGCACCCAATTCCTCTTGATATAATGACATAGAGTGCGAAAAAATACCATTCCAGGTATAACCTTATAGGCTGGACAAGTGGTGGACCTTAGCACCCAATTCCTCTTGATATAATGACATAGAGTGGAAAAGTGGTGAATCGTGAGACCAAACCTACTAGGGATAATAGGTTGGACAAGTGGTTGACCTTGAATGTAAATCCCCCATGTACAAAATATCATGGGTTTTGCGTATTTCAATGGAGCCTAGCATCTTGGAGACATGGTGGAACTTACTTCTCTCCATGTTTTAATGGAGCCTATCTAGGAGAAATGATGGAGGTTCCTTCTCTCCATGTTTCAATGGAGCCTAGCTTGGACAAGTCGTGGACCTTTGTTTCTCTCTATGTTTGAATATGGTTAGCTTGGACAAGTGGTGGATCTTGGAATGAAACTCCCATGTAAAACATATCATGGGCATTTCAAGTGGCGAGAAAGGATACCATTTAAGATATAACCTTATAGGTTGGACAAGTGGTGGACCTTAACACATTGTTCTTCTTAATATAATGACATAGAGTGAACAAGTGGTGAATCTTGAAACCAAACCACTCATGCTACTAGGGATAATAGGTTAAACAAGTGGTGGGACTTGAAATAAAACCCCCTAGAGTGTTTCAATGGAGCCTAGCTTGGAAACATGGTAAATCTTGCTTCTCTCCATGTTTCAATGCAGCCTATATTGGATAAATGGTGGAGCATCATTCTCTCCATGTTTCAATGGAGCTTAGCTTGGACAAGTGGTGGACCTTTGTTTTTCTCTATGTTTGAATAGAGTTATCTTGGAAAAGAGGTGGACCTTGGAACAAAACCCCCATGTAAAACATATCATGGGCATTACAAGTGGTGAGAAAAAATACCATTCAATATATAACCTTATAGGTTGGACAAGTGGTGGACCTTAACACCCAATTATTCTTAATATAATGACATAGAGTGGATAAGTGGTGAACTTGGGACCAAACCTACTAGGGAAAATAGGTTGGACAAGTGGTGGACCTTGAATGTAAACCCCCCATGTACAAAATATCACTCATGCTACTAGAAATAATTTGGTATTAAGGTCCATGTTTCAATGCAGCATAGCTTGGAAAAGTGGTGGACCTTTGTTTCTCTCTATGTTTCAATAGAGTTAGCTTGGGCAAGTGGTGGACCTTGGAACAAAACCCCCATGTAAATCATGTCATGGGCATTACAAGTGGTGAGAAAAAATACCATTTAAGCTATAACATTATAGGTTGGACAAGTGGTGGACCTTAACACCCAATTCCTCTTAATATAATGACATAGAGTGGACAAGTGGTGAATCATGAGACCAAACCTACTAGGGATAATAGGTTGGACAAGTGGTGGACCTTGAATGTAAACCCCCCATGTACAAAATATCATGGGTATTGGGTATTTCAATGGAGCCTAGCAACTTGGAGACATGGTGGAGCTTACTTCTCTCCATGTTTCAATGGAGCCTATCTAGGAGAAACAGTGGAGGTTCCTTCTCTCCATGTTTCAATGAGCCTAGCTTGGACAAGTGGTGGACCTTTCTTTCTCTATATGTTTTAATAGAGTTAGCTTGGACAAGTGGTGGACCTTGGAATGAAACCCCCATGTAAAACATATCATGGGAATTTCAAGTGGTGAGAAAGGATACCATTTAAAATATAACCTTATAGGTTAGACAAGTGGTGGACCTTAACACATAGTTCTTCTTAATATAATGACATAGAGTGTACAAGTGGTGAATCTTGAGACCAAACCACTCGTGCTACTAGGGATAATAGGTTGGACAAGTGGTGGACCTTGAATGTAAACCCCTCATGTACAAAATTAAGGGTTTAGGATATTTCAATGGAGCCTAGCTTGGAGACATGGTGGAGATTGCTTCTCTCAATGTTTCAATGGAACCTATCTTGGAGAAATGGTGGAGCATCCTTCTCTCCATGTTTCAATGGAGCCTATCTTGGACAAGTGGTGGACCTTTGCTTCTCTCTATGTTTCAATAGAGTTAGCTTGGACAAGTGGTGGATCTTGGAACAAAACCCCTTTGTAAAACATAGCATGGGAATTACAAGTGATGAGAAAAAATATCATTCAAGATATAACCTTATAGGTTGGAAAAGTGGTGATGGACCTTGACAAGTGGTGAAGGATACCATTTAAGATATACCCTTATAGGTTGGACAAGTGGTGGACCTTAACACCCAATTCTTCTTAATATAATGACATAGAGTGGATAAGTGGTGAATCTTAAGACCAAACCACTCATGCTGCTAGGTATAATACGTTAGAGAAGTGGTAGACCTTGAATGTAAACACCCCATGTACAAAATATCATGGTGTTAGGGTGTTTAAATGGAGCCTAGCATCTTGGAGACATGGTAGATCTTGATTCTTTTCATGTTTGAATGGCACCTATCTTGGAAAAATGATGGAGGTTAGAGCCTAGCTTTGACAAGTGGTGAACCTTTGCTTCTCTCTATGTTTGAATAGAGTTAGCTTGGACAAGTGGTGGACCTTTTCTTCTCTCTATGTTTGAATAGAGTTAGCTTGGACAAGTGGTGGATCTTGGAATGAAACCCCCATGTAAAACATATCATGGGCATTTCAAGTGGTGAGAAAGGATACCATTTAAGATATAACCTTATAGGTTGGACAAGTGGTGGACCTTAATACATAGTTCTTCTTAATATAATGACATAGAGTGTACAAGTGTTGTATCTTGAGACCAAACCACTCGTGCTACTAGGGATAATAGGTTAGACAAGTGGTGGGCCTTGAAATAAAACCCCCCATGTACAAAATAAAATGGGTTTAGGGTATTTAAATGGATCCTAGCTTGGAGACATGGTGGAGCTTGCTTCTCTCCATGTTTCAATGAAGACTATCTTGGAGAAATGGTGGAGCATCCTTCTCTCCATGTTTCAATATAGCCTAGCTTGGACAAGTGGTGGACCTTTGGTTCTCTCTATGTTTCAATAGAGTTAGCTTGGACAAGTGGCGGACATTGAAACAAAACTCACATGTAAAACATATCATGGGTAGTTCAAGTTGTGAGAAAAAAAACCATTTAAAATATAACCTTATAAGTTAGACAAGTGGTGGACCTTAACACCCAATCCTTTTTAATACAATGACATAGAGTGGACAAGTGGTGAATCTTGAGACCAAACCTATCAAGCTACTAGGGATACTAGGTTGGACAAGTGGTGGACCTTGAATGTACATCCCCTATGTACAAAATATCATGGGTTTAGGGTGTTTCAATGGAGTCTAGCATATTGGAGACATGGTGGAGCTTGCTTCGCTCCATGTTTCAAGTGGTGGACCTTCAATTATTTTACCATACCTAGTTTAGACAACCCATACACTTTACAACTCTAAAGGTTGGACGAGTGGTGGACCTTTTTTTATTTCCATGTTTTAATGGATCCTAGCTTGGACAAGTGGTGGACCTTGGAAAAAAGTCCCCCCTGTACAACATAGCTGAGTTTTGTCATGTTTTAATGGAAGAGAGATTCGACAAATGGTGGAGCTTGCTTATCTCCATGTGGATTTTAGAACTAGCTTGGACAAGTGGTGGAGCTTTGCTTTTCTACTCTTCATAAACAATGATGTATAGGTTGGTTACATGGTGAATCTTAAGGCCAAACCTCCCATCTTACTAAAGATGATAGGTTGGACAAGTGGTCAACCTTCTATCATTTCTCCATGCCTATAATTAGACAATTAGTAGAACTAGCATCTTTCTATGTTGTCTAGAGCTGAGCTTGGACAAGTAGTGGACCTTGCTACTCTCTTCCCTTGGTTTATTAGTTTGAATACTCATTATATATACTTGCTTAGATCTATATAATTACTCATTAGTTAGGTTACAAGTAGGTATGTAATTTGTTAGCCTCAAGGGACTTTGAATATTGAATAGTAAGAAAGTTGAAGATCTTTTGCTTATCTAAACTAAACTCTAACTCAATAATAAGTTTCTTAAGTTCCACGAATTGTCCTATCTAGGCTCCAAAAGAGTCTTAATTGGCATGTGCTAGATTCTAACTTCCTTGATGGGGTAGAATCCTAGAAAAATGAGGCACTATAAGTTTTACCTTAGCTCAAATGGATTTTCACTTAAACTAGACTGCAATTTGGCACTCTAGTATCTTTGTCTCAATGGAGTTTAACACTAGATACATAGTAGTGATATTTAAGCTTCATGTCTCTTCACTTGATCAAGATATGAGACCATACTTTCAAGGTCACCACTTGTCTTACCTAAAGACCAATGTGAGACATGGGAGCAAGAAAGCCATCCGATATTGTTTTAAGGACTATTACATAGACAATAAATAACTTAAGTAAAGCAAAAGACTTGGATCCTTCACAATTAATAACGTAAGTAAAGCCAAAAAGACTTGGATCTTTGACAGTTTTTTTCAAACTAAAAAAGCACAATCTCATGCTAACAAAACTATAAATCACAATTGAAAGTTTTGAACAAGAAAAAGATCAAAAATCTTAATAAGAAGGATACTTTTCATTTCATTTGATGATTACAAATTAAAAGAAAGTCTCTCAAGAAATTGATAAACAAAAAATGTAGGTGACTGCTTCATTATTTTGAGCAAAAATATCAAAATCTCTATTGATTGAGCTCCATCTAGTAGTATCCTTTGTAAGATCCTGCAAGAAGGAATAAAAAGAAAGATTTGTTAGATACCATGCACATGAGTGTTCAAGCATGTGTATCAAGAATATATGACATGTCACTAGTACCTCAGGGTTGGTTTCTATCCAGCCTTAGAAGATTGTTCTCAGCTTTCACCTTATTTATATAAGCCTTTGCTGTGGCTGCCTTCAAAACTCCTTTTGTGTTACAACCCAATTGCCTAGCTAAAGTGGTCAATTGTGATGCCCTCATGCTTTCAATGGGTGTACGCTCCTTTGCCAAGATCTCTTGTATTTGGGCTCTTCTCATTTCATTGCGGTGGCTTGTGTCACTTGCGTCTTCAATGATAGTTTCATCTCTGTCACCTTTTGCAGTTGGTATTCTTCTTGTAAACAACACCTTAGCTGACCAAACATCATGTTTCTGCTTCCAATACTCCATGATTTGTTTGTATTCACTATCATTTGTCACTATAGGTTGTCCATAACGATTAGAGGCAATTAAATCATGCACATCCCTTCTCTCATCAAGCTGAATCAAGTATGGCAGTAGCTCGTCCAAGAGCATATTGTCAACCATCTTCTCAGCATCAAATTGTGGTGGAAAAATGAAATTGTTTGCTGGGTGAAATACATCCCTTGTAAGGAGAGTCATCAATAAGCACTGTTATTTGTGGATCACATTCAAACCCCATGGCAATTTTGGCTAGAGGCTTGAACATTGCCTCAACGTTTGGATTGTTGGGTCTAAACAATTTTTGAGTCTGAGCAGTGTAGCAAACATCTTGCGACCAAATTGCAAAGAAAGGCAATGTATCCTCAGCTAAGTTGTTTAGTGCTGCAAGGATTTGATACACATTATTCCTAGTAGCTATCGACCAAATTGCAACATTAAACCTCTGTAAAATAGTCTTCAAGAATTGGATGCAACCTGGCCTGAGTATAATATATCTTTTTGAATCCATTTGCACTGAGTTGTGGTGTGAGTATGGTTGAGGGGAACGTTTCAACAATAGACCATTTAAATCCAATATAATTGTAAGCATGGATTTCTCAACATCTACACTACATGACATAGTAGCAATTGGCAATAGCTCGTGAGTGGACTTTTCAGTCTCTTTTGATGTATGTTGCATTTTTGAAGCATCGATTTCTTCGTTCTCATTATTGGAAGCTTGCTCAAGTTGCACAACACTAGACTCTAGTATAGAAATATCATCCATCTTGGGCACTTCAGAAACCATAGAATCTATGGATTCTATAGTTGTTGACTGAACCATAGGAGCATTATCCATCCCAGTTTGTGAATCTAAGAAAACACACACACAAATGGTATCTCAAAACCACTAGAATTTTATTCACCATATTTATATATAGAACTCCTAGTAAGAAATTTATTTAAGGTAAAGTCGTTGTTAGAATCCTTGCAACCATTTTCAGCATTCGTACACAAAACACCACTTGTCTAAAATACAATCTACTAACTCAACATTTTCCATCCTACACTTTATTAAAGATGAGTACTTAAAGTGACAACTAAAAGCCACAACTTGTTGAGGAAACATGGATACAAGGTCCACCAAATGTCCAACCTAGACTACAAGAAAACAATTAGAGATTTGGCTTAGATTTGGATTCAAAGGTCACCACTTATTCAAGTAAGATAAATCCACTTGTTTAAGACAGTAATGTTTGAAGCCCCACCACTTGTCCAACCTGGACATTGATTAAATTTTGGTAAGATTTATCACAAATCTAGAGTAGAATCAAGATTCTATGGCCAAGGTAGTCAAATAAGTTAGACAACACACAAAGCATAAGAGCACTCTAGATTCTTGTTGAGCATAAACTAAACAATAATCAAATGTTATATTCACTTGAGATTTCATCCATGAAAAATGAAAATAATGCATGTACTTGAGATTTCCATCCATGTACAATACTTTACAATGTCAAGTAAAGTTATCGTCAGCAAACAACTCTTCTCCTGCTTCAACTTGACAAATAGTCTCAATGCATACATGGCCATATTCTTCTGACTTGATGTGTGAAGAGGTGCATTTATGACAAGGTGGCAAATTTGGATCAAATGTATAGCGTACGTTGGGACAGACATTTGTACTATGAGAACTATTTATATAGCCCGACACGTTTCCTTCTTCTACACAACCAATAATGTATGATTGATCTTCCTCTTCTTCTATGTTTGGATCCTCTAGAAGAGAATATTTATAAGGTCTTGGAAATATTTTGCATATCTTTTTCCAGTCTTGAAATCTATACTTATGCCCTCCATAGTTTAGAATAGTCAAACCACTTTCCAGGGTAGTATGCACAAATAGCCCATAACCAGCTCCTTGAATACATGAAAGTCGCACTTCAAAATCCACACCGTTAATATGGAAATTACATCTTTGGGAATAAGAGAAGTTGGTGTCCCAAAAGGATCTTCATGCCAATCATAGTGTGAAATACATCTAGTTTTTATATCACTTAACTCCTTTGTGTCTGCAAAAATAAGAAAATATTATGCATAAAATTATGACAAGATCAAAGAAAGATATCATTATTTTATAGTCCAATAGGTCCATTGTATGGAAGACTTAGAGTGCCTCTTACATGGTGCCTCCAAGGTTTCCAAAAAATAAAATCATTGAAAAAAAAGGCCACTGTGTCTCCAATCTATTGCCCATTTGAAGCATAGAGAGAACCAAGGTCCACCACTTGTCCAAGCTAGACATGGAGCATTGACACAAGATCCAACACTTATCCAAGAACCCTATAGTATATGTGGTAACATGGGATGCGTTGATGCAACAAAAGTAGTCTAGCCTCCTCATCCATCTCTTTTTTCTTGTAGCCTAGAGGGATTAGTTTCAAGGTCTATCACTAGTCAAAAACTATACATAGAACATTGATACAAGGTTCCACCACATGTGAAACCTATCATCTCTAGTAGCATGGATGGTTTGATATCAAGGTTCACCACGTGTCCTACCTATACTCTATTGTAGCATAGAGATTCTGGTTTGGTGGTACTACACTTGTCCAAACTTGGCTTGTTGTTGATATCTGGAGGTAATCAAGGGTCCTCCACTTGTCGAAGTTAGGCATATAAAACAATTGCAAGGTCCACCATGTGTACAACATATGACTGATTATAGCATGCATGGTCTTATTTCATGGGCAACCATCTTCTCTCCAACATGTGTCCAACCTCGGCTCCATTGAAGTATGGAGAGAAGCAAGGTCCACCACTTATCAAAGCTATTATTTTCTCCTAGTGCTTTCAAAACCCATAATATGTTGTACAATGGGGGGGGGGGGGGGGGGTTCTTGTTTCAAGGAGAAGCAAGCTCTACCATTTGTCCAAGCTAGGTGCCATTGAAACATGAAAACCCCATAATATGTTGTATACGGGGGGTGTTTTTCAAGGTCTACCACTTGTCTAAGCTATGGTCCATTGGAACATGGAGAGAAGCAAAGCTCCACCACTTTTCTAAGCTAGGATCCATTGAAACATGGAGAGAAGCAAGCTCCATTGTTTGTCTAAGCTAGGCTCCATTGAACATGGAGAAAACAAGCTCCACCACTTGCCTATTATTGCATAGAGATTCTGGTTTGAAGGTCCACCACTTGTCCAACCTTGCCTTCATGTATGGAGATAATCAAGAGTGCAATGCTTCTCTAAGCTAGGGACATAAAAGAGTTTCAAGGTCCACTACATATACGATCTATGATGGGTTTTAGCATGGGAGGTTTCATTTTAAGGTTGACCACTTCTCCAGCTCCGCTTGTCCAACCTCAGATCCATTGAAGCATGGAGAAGAAAGGTCTACCAACTCTCCAAAATAGGCAAGAAAATCTCTATAAAACCCATGAATTGTTAATATATGCTATGCTATGGAGTTTTGTTTGAAGGTCTACTCCTTATCCAAGCTACAATCCATTGAAGCATGGAAATAAGTAAGATATATCTCTAGTCCAAGATAGGATCCATTGAAACATAGAGAGAATCAAGGTCCACCACTTGTCCAAGCTATGCATGTGTAACTGATATAAGGACCACTACGTTTTCACCTATACTATGCTCGATCATGGATGGTTTCATATCCCACCAATTTTCCAACCTATTTAGTAGGTTGTATTATGGGGGTTTGGTTTCAAGGTACTTCATTTGTCTAAGGTGGGTTCCATTTAACCATGGAGAGAAACAATGTCTACCACTTGTCCAAAATATGCTCCTTTAAAACATAAAAGCAAGGTCCACCACTTGTCCAAGCTAATGTTTCTCTCCATTGAAGCATGGAGAGAAACAAGGTCTACCACCTGTCCAAAATATGCTCCATTGAAACATAAAAGCAAGGTCCACCACTTGTCCAAGCTAATATAACAAATGGGTGTTGGTTACAAGGTGTACCACACTTGTCTAAACTAGTCTCCATGCAAGGTCCACCACATGTCCAAGCTATATGAGCTTGGTTTGAAGCTCTACCACACCTCTTGAAATTAGGATCCATGTAAGGTCCACCTTTTGTCAAGCTATGCCTTTAGTGAGTACTAAAACTAAGTCAATTGCAGTACTTAAATACCTTTCCAAGCTCATTAAGATTTTGGTCTCTAAGGCCACCACCACATGTCTAATCTATGCTCTAATTGATTACTTATGCTAGTTCTCAAAGTCCAAACATAAGCTCCCTTCTAGCAAGGTTAGTTTAAATTTAGGCTCCAACACCTGTCTAAGCTAGGTTCAATTTATAAAGCATCACCATTTAACCATGCTAGGATCTAATGTATCATATCAAGGGGGTATTGATAAAAGGTCCAAAACTTATTGAGTTCAATCTCTTAAGTAATTAAGTCTTTGTGAGTATTAAATGTTATAGTTTTAGTCTAAAGATCCACCATTCAAAAACTCAAGTAATTTACTGTTTACATTCAAACCTTGAATGCTTGAGATAAAAAATACAAACTCAATCAATACTATATAAAGAAAAATCTAACATTAAGAGTATCAAATCAGTAACAAGAAACACTAACATGCACAAGAAACTCAAAACATACGTGTCTCCATTTCCAAAAAGTCCTCCATTGATAGAGGATGTTGTCGTTGTTCTTCTTCTTCTCTTTGTGGAGAGCACTCCTCTGTAACAGACACATTGTCGTCTGATTGCAAAGTGGATTGTTGAAGTCCATCCCATTTTTCTATATCTTCATGAGACTTAACAAAGTCTAACAGCATGGTCTCCACGTTTTTTGCCTCTTCCACACTATCAACTAAGCATATAACTTCTTTTTTCTGTTGTATTCCTTCTTGTGCAACCAAGGAGCCATCACCAAAAACATCAACAAGCTTGTGGTCTTCAAAACAATATGTACAAATGTAGTGCTTGACCAAAGCTCTTTTTTTGGCCTCCAAATATTGCAAATCTGACATATCGTTATCTGTCTGCTACTTGAAGAAGAGAACAATCAATTGGCATGGGATGTTCCTCTGATCTTCTTCTCAGGTCTTCAAATGCATTGCCTTGTCCCAAGAAGGCAATAACTGTTAGAAATTGAATTGCTCCTTTGCAAGGAGCTGATGGAAAGTGATGCAATGCACCACAACAATGGTAGCTCAGATTATCTCCCATGGCGTGAAAGGCACATTGCAATTTTGTGAAGTTAGTGAAATCCACAAATGCAAGAAAGACAAATCCAGGATCTGTTGACCCTCCAGCAATAGCCAAGATCCCATCCAAAGAATTGTTAAATGTCTCCTCACTCCACTTCAAATTGCCTCCAACGTTTTTTGTCATATCTAAAACACATAAGCCAATAGGCACTTTATTATTGACGTGGCGCATCAAGTAGAGATTGCCTTCCATTTGTAGGCTCACCACATAGATTGACCATGGCAAATCTCTAGGCTCAATTTTCTCCTTTTGAAGGTGAATTGCCCATTGCATGTATTTTATTGCTCCATCTGGAAAAGCCATTTTCTTTGTTCCACGCGTCAAACTAGATCTGATCCATTCCTTGCATAGCATTAAAAGTGTTTTATAAACAACATCATTGATGTTATACATTTTGACCACCTCCTCCCAGTCTTTACATGGTGAAGACTCATTCAAATTGTTGAAGCCTTCAAGAAGTGCATCTTGAATCAATTTGTCTTGCTTCAACTGCTTGATTCTATCATACATGTAAGTTGCATCACCATCCTTTGCACTCTTTGACAGTAAAATCTTCTCATCTCGAATCTCTTCTTGAATAGTCTTTACCTCTGATTCCTCAAGGCCACAAAGGTATCTAAATATAGTTGTTGGGGGTTTCTTATTCTCCTCTTCTAGCCTTTCAACGATTTCTGTCCAGCAATCATAATTAAATCAGAGTACGTGACCATGTGTGCCTGTTTAGCAATCCAACTTGCTGCTGCACTCATTCTTGCCAATCGAAGAAAAGCCTAAAAAGAAATAGAGAAATAATTAAACTATTGAGCAAGATTTGTTAATTAAACACTATAAAAAAGACAAAGAAAATAACTTACATCCCATCCGGCACGAGATGCATGTCCCTCTGCAATTCCACTTGCTGCCTTTGGTGGTCGTCCTGAGAAGATCCATTGACTCCGTAAATGTCTCAATATTTGGCTGTAAGGTTGCTTGACATACAATGCTTGAGCCTCCTCATTGCAATGGCAGATATAGCAATTGCAACAAATGGAGGAGCATTCACAACAATGCGAGCCGTTCTAAATTTATACACGCTAATCAGTCTTTCAAATATCTCTTTGTTGTTTTGTTCATTGTGAAGCAAAACTTTTGCAGCATAGATTGAATGCTGCCCATCAAGAATCCAATAATGATAATCTTTAATTTTTTGCTCTTCTACCTCTTCTACTACCAAAGGAGTCCCCTTCTTTGACTTTGCATTTCGAACAGGCATCAAATATGCACATGCTGCAGGCTTGGTCGTACTCCGTGAAAATCCAAATAACACACTTTCAACGTGTTTTTTATCCATAATACGTGCATTATAGTGATCAGGAGCAAGCCAACAATTTTGAATAGGGATATCAAATTCCCTATATTGGAAAGGAAAATAGTTTATGTACTTATTCATTCCACTTGTATCTTTTTCTTGTCCTTTCATGGCCTCAGCTTCTAAAACATCTAGATCCACAATTCTCATCTTTGACATTGAACCCTCTGTTGATGAGGATGCCAAAGATGCCTTGTCTACATCCAAAATGGAACTAGTTCGCTTAGCTGCTACTTTCTGCACTTTTGCTTGCTTCTTTGTGGATAGTGGTCGTGAAGCTTTCACCTTTTTTTGTTGTAGTGTGGCAATGATGGAGCTTTGAAGTTGATCTGCTGTGATATTTGGATTTGATTCTGCAAACTTCCATCCTCGAGAAAACATTGTCTCTTCTGTTGGAATTAGGGTTGCAGAGAAACACACACAGCTTGGAGAAGACGAAGGAAGCTCAAGGCACACAATAGAGAGTGTATTACTTAGTGTGCAATGGAAAGATAGATAGCCCTAGAGTGATGGGCGTATATACAATGCACGGGGGGAAAAAACCTCCTAAAGAGGGAAAAAATGCCCCGGCGGTCCTAGTGTGTTCACACACATCACTACCACATGTATATGGTAACAAATCCCCCCTGGAGTGATGCGGTGAACGAGAGCTGGCACATGAGTAAAGGGAAGTGCCATGCCCTGAGGACAGGATCAGTCCACAAAGGGGAGTAAGCCCAAAGCTTTGCGGAAAGCTTCAAGCTTCTCACAAGACAATGCCTTTGTGAAAAGATCTGCAAGGTTGTCCTGTGTTGGCACATAAGCCAAGCTGATCTCTCCTGCTGAGAGCCTCTCCCTGACATAGTGGTAATGCACCTCAATGTGCTTTGTGCGAGCATGAAAAAATGGGTTCCTCGCAACTGCCAATGCGCTCTGACTGTCAGTGTAGATAATGTTGGCAGTGTCCTGTCCAACACCCAAATTAGCCATAAGGCGTCTGAGCCATACACACTCAACCGTAGCTGTGAAGACTGCCCTGTACTCAGCCTCACAACTCGAAGTGGCCACAATAGGTTGCTTCTTGCTCAACCATGATATACATGAATTGCCAAGCATGAAACAAAAACCACTTGTGGACACTCTCGTGTCAAAACAACCAGCCCAATCTGAGTCCGAAAAAGCATGTAAGTCTGGCGGCAATGATCCCCCCTTGGGATAAAACAAGCCAAGATGTAAAGTGCCACTAAGGTAGCGGAAAATCCTCTTGATAGCCTGCCAATGCTTAGACCTTGGGCTATGCATAAATCTGCTGACCTGTGACACTGCAAACTGAATATCCGGCCTCGTGTTGCATACATAAATGAGGCAGCCAACAACAGTTTGGTAAAGAGTGACATCAGCAGGATCACCAGCATCATGTAGACTCAACTTCAAACCTGTTTCCATGGGAGTGGCAATAGGTTTGAAATCCTCAAGTCCAAACTTACATAGCAATGTCTCTATGTAACTTTTCTGACACAAGGCAATACCACCATCACACTGCTTAAACTGTATACCCAAGTAATGATGCAACAGCCCCAAATCTTTCATCTTGATAGTAGCATTCAAATCAGCCTTAAATTCAGCAATATGTCTCTCATTTGGTCCAGTGATTAGCAAATCATCGACATAAAGAACCACAATGAGAAGTACATCACCCTCACGCTTTACATACAATGTGCTTTCTGTTGGACTGTTACGAAAGCCTTGTTTGACCAAATGAGTGTCAGCTTTCTCTTACCAAGCACGAGGAGATTGCTTCAACCCATACAAAGCCTTGTTACATTTGCACACTTTGTCCTCTTGTCCTTTTATGACAAAACCGCGAGGCTGCGTTACGTAAACTTCCTCAAATATGTCACCATTCAAGAAAGCAGTAACAATGTCTGATTGATGTACATCCCAACCAAAATGAGCTGCCAATGCACATAGAAAACGCACAATAGTCATACGACAAGTGGGAGAAAAAGTCTCTTCATAATCTATGCCTTTTTGCTGTGCATAACCCTTTGCAACAAGTCGAGCCTTATGGCGATCGATCTCACCATCCGGCTTGCGTTTCAACTTGTAAACCCACTTCGTACCAATGGCCTTTTTGCCAGGAGGCAAATCACATAAAGTCCATTTGTCATTTTCTATAAGTGCATCATATTCTGATTGCATGGCAGCCATCCAATTTTCTGAATTCTGTGCTTCATCAAAAGATAGAGGCTCCTCAACATCATGTAAACTAGACACAGCCAAAGCATAACAATCTGATGCATAAGATGCATGGCGAGAGCCTGAACGAGTACGACTAGACAAAGGTGCATCCAATTTACTATTACGCAATGTGTGCACCAGCCATTTTGGCATACCTCTAGCCTGCTCATTTTCAGCCCTTTCCTCATCAAGTACATCATGTACATCTGCATCAGTAATAGGCTGATCTAAAACATTTTCAAAAACCCCCATAGGCTGTACATTTGCCTCATTGGAACTTACATTCGTATTTCCACTGAAAAGAGGCAACAAAGTGTCATAAATGTCCTGTGAGCTTACATTACTGTCTCTAGTACATGACAGCAAGGGCTGAACAGAATCTTCCACAAACACTACATCCCGAGAAACCAGAATACGTTTTTTTTGCGGATGATACAACCTGTAACCTTTTCTTTCATCACTATAACCAACAAAAATACATTTGACAGCCTTATCATCCAATTTTCTGCGCTACACTTGTGGCACCAAAGCATATGCCAAACAGCCAAAAACACGCATGTGCTCAATAGAAGGCTTTCTATCATGCCATGCTTCATATGGAGTAATAGACTGCAAAGCTTTCGTAGGACACCTGTTAAGTACATAAGTGGCACACATGATGGCCTCAAGCCAAAAAGAATGCAGTAAAGCTTAACTTTTGACCATACATCGTGCCATTTCCGTCAGTGACCTGTTTTTCCTCTTAGCAACACCATTTTGTTGAGGCGTATAAGGCACTGTACATTGGTGTTTTATCCCACGACTAGCTAGAAATGCTTTAAATTCATGAGACATATACCCCCCCCCCCCCCCCTCGATCAGAACGGAGGGTGCCCATAGTACATTTCGAGACATTTTCAGCCATAGCCAGAAATTGTTTGAAGCGTATAAAAACTTCGGACTTCGCTTTAAGCGGAAATACCCATGCATGCCTGGAGTAATCATCAATGAAAGTCACGAAGTACAGGTAATTGCCCAAGGACGGAGTTTGCATGGGCCCACAAACATCACTATGCACAAGCTGCAACCTGCATGTGGCCCGAACTGAACCATCCTTTGGAAATTTAGAACGCTGCATCTTACCCAAAATACAGCCTTCACAAACATGTTTGACAGGTGCTTTAAGAGGTGGCAAAGAAGCAACCATATCAGATTTCTGCAAACATAGCAAACTGGCAAAATTCAGATGACCAAAACGTGCATGCCAAAGTTTTGCATCTGAAATAGCCCTTGAATCTGCAACAGCATTTGCAAAAATTTTTCCACACTTGTCATACAAAGTGAGCTTATACAGCCCACGGCACAAAAGCCCAGATGCAACAATTTCATCACCAAAACTGAGATCATGAACTGTACATCTGTCATCCACAAATTTGACTACAAGTCCAAGTCTAGCAAGTGCGGATACAGACAAGAGATTCTTCTTGATCCCAGGTACATAAAGTGCATCAAGAAGTGTGAAGGAACTGCCATTAGTAGTAGTGAGCACAATCTTTCCAACTCCCTGAACTGGATAAGAGGCATTGTTGGCACAAGTGACTGAATTCCCATGAGGGACAGACTCGAGAGAGGTAAACAATTCACGATGTGAGGTAATGTGCTTTGTAGCACCACTGTCGAAATACCACACATGTGAATCTGCAGCAACTGACAAGCATGCATCATGGACAACAGGATTGTAAGTGCACTTTGCGCGAAAAGCCCATTCTGCATCAACATCAACAACACAGTCTCCTTTCACAGAAGACTCAACAATGGCTGCATTTGTAGTGGAACCAACATTTGCAGTGGAACCACCCTCTTTCTTCTTAGCCTCTTTGGCCTTCAACTTAGGACACGACTTGATCAAGTGATCATTGGCTTTACAATAATGGCAACGCATCTTCTTTTTGCCCTTATCACCAGAATTTCCCGACGAATTGCTGCCAGCAGAAGCATTAGGAACACAATTTTTGCCACTCGCAGCAGAACCATAAGAAGTGGCTGCATTGCTATTACCACCCTTTCTTTGAGAAGCAATAAAAGCTTGTTCAACTGCACGCTGTCTAGTCCTGTTTTTTCTGGACAGTGACTCTTGCAACAGCAATGTGCATAATGCATCAAACTTGACAACTTCTGGATTTCCTTCGGTCATCAGTCTCCAAGTACTAGCAAAAGTCTGGTAGGAATCTGGTAAGGCATCAAGAACAGTCTGCACAAGGGAACTGTCTGAAATGACTTCACCTGCAGAAATAAGCTGCTCATTGATATCCTTGACACTAGCAAGGAAAGTGTCCATATCATCCTCCTCATGCATAATCTTCGACTCCAGCTCTTTACGCAGCAAAGCAATTTTAGCCTCATTGCGGCTTGCATAAAGACCTGCTAGAATATCCCAAGCCTGTTTTGCAGATTTTGCTGAACGGATGTGAGGAACAATGGTGCGCTTCACAGACAACGCAATCAATGCATGAGCCTGCGCATCCTTAACATCCCAACGAGCTTGTTCTGACGTAGGCAAAACAACTCTAACAGCTGCAATCCTTGCAGCAAGACCTGCAACATCCTCAACATCGCCTACATCCTCAGAACCAGGACGTACATCAATGCCCTGCACAATGTTCCAGACACCTTTTGACACAAGAACATGTTGCATCATATAAGCCCACATAGGGTAGTTGTCCCCATCCAACCTGTCCTCAGCAGCAAACATCTTGAACACATCTGTATTGTTGTTGTCAGCCATGGTAAATGCTGCACCTGATGTGAAAACTACCCGAAAATAGGAGAAATGGAGCGGGAACAACCTGTGCTATATAGCACAAACCGTAGAAGACTAAAAGGCACATGTTATGCAGAAAATGGCACTGACAGAAATTCTGCACACAATGACGAAATAGCCTGTGCAGTACTGCCTGTAGTGGAAATGGAGAAAGTGAGCAGGCGTGTGCTGGAGCAGCTGGCGACTAACCCCGGGAGGACGTGACCTGCTCTGATACCAATTGTTGGAATTAGGGTTGCAGAGAAACACACACAGCTTGGAGAAGACGAAGGAAGCTCAAGGCACACAATAGAGAGTGTATTACTTAGTGTGCAATGGAAAGGTAGATAGCCCTAGAGTGATGGGTGTATATACAATGCACGGGGGAAAAAAACCTCCTAAAGAGGGAAAAAATGCCCCGGCGGTCCTAGTGTGTTCACACATATCACTACCACATGTATATGGTAACATCTTCTTTGTTTCTAGACATGCGCTCCAATGCATATGCTCCTGGAGATAGTTGAAATTCTAGATTCATTGGAACTAGAATGTCAATGCATTCCACCTCTGGATGACTATCAACTACAGAGACAGATGCTTCCACAACTTGTCCAACATCTTCAAACAAGCTGTCATTCTCCTTTTTGGCAATAAATAGATGCACCTTATGAAATTGTGCACCCTCTATACCATATATGTCCAAATACCATTTCCTAAGATCATTGCAAGTATAGTCAACTGAGACAACAACCCTTGCAACCTGTTTTTTTGGAGCCATCTTTCCTGAAACAAAAAAAAACCAAATGTTATTTTAACATATACTTTTTTGTAATGGATTAAGTTTGTGTGAATACAAGGTCCACCACTTGTTCAAGCTAGATCTAAGAAAGTATACATAGTGATCTTTTAAGCTAGTAAACTAAGGGAAGGGAGAAGTAAGGTCCACCACTTGTCCTAGCTCAGCTCTACACAACATGGAGAGATTCGAGGTCTACTAATTGTCTAATATAGGCTAACTCTATTGAAACATAGAGAGAAGCAAAGGTCCACCACTTGTCCAATCTAGGGTCCATTGAAACATGGAGAGAAGGATGCTCCACCATTTGTCCAAAATAGGCTCCATTGAAACATGAAGAGAAGCAAGCTACACCATGTCTCCAAGATGCTAGGCTCCATTGAAATACCTTAAACCCATGATATTTCGTACATGGGGGGTTTACATTCAAGGTCCACCACTTGTCCAACCTATTATCCTTAGTAGCATGAGTGGTTTGGTCTCAAGATTCACCACTTTTCCACTCTATGTTGTTATATTAAGAAGATCTAGGTTTTAAGGTCGACCACTTGTCCAACCTATAAGGCTAGATCTTAAAGGGTATTATTTCTCACCACTTAGAATGACCATGATATGTTTTACATGGGGGTTTGGTTCCAAGGTCCACCACTTGTCCAAGCTAACTCTATGGAAACATAAAGAGAAGCAAAGGTCCACCACTTGTCCAAGATAACTCTATGGAAACATAGAGAGAAGCAAAGGTCCACCACTTGTCCAAGCTAGGCTCCATTGAAACATGGAGAGAAGGATGATCCCACATTGGTCAAAGATAGGCTTCATTGAAACATGAAAAGAAGCAAGCTCCACCATGTCTCCAAGATGCTAGGATCCATTGAAATACCTTAAACCCACGATATCTTTTACATGTGGGGTTGAAATTCAAGGTCAACCACTTGTCCAAGCTATTATCCCTAGTAGCATGAGTGGTTTGGTCTCAAGATTCACCACTTTTCCACTCTATGTCATTATATTAAGAAGATCTGGGTGTTAAGGTCGACCACTTGTCCAACCTATAAGGGTATATCTTAAAGGGTATTCTTTCTCACCACTTCAAATGTCCATGATATGTTTTACATGGGGGTTTGGTTCCAAGGTCCACCACTTATCCAAGCTAACTCTATTCTTCTCATAGAGAGAAGCAAAGGTCCACCACTTGTCCAAGGTAGGCTCCATTGAAACATGGAGAGAAGGATGCTCCACCATTTGTCGAAGCTAACTCTATTGAAACATGGGGGGTTTACATTCAAGGTCCACCACTTGTCCAACCTATTAATGCTAGTAGCATGAGTGGTTTGGTCTCAAGATTCACCACTTTTTCACTCTATCTCATTATATTAAGAATATATGGGTGTTAAGGTCCACCACTTGTCCAACCTATAAGGCTATATCTTAAGGGTTATTCTTTCTCACTACTTGGAGTGACCATGATAGGTTTTACATGGGGGTTTGGTTCCAAGGTCCACCACTTGTCCAAGCTAGGGTCCATTGAAACATGGAGAAGGATGCTCCACCATTTGTCCAAGATACGCTCCATTGAAACATGAAGAGAAGCAAGCTGCACCATGTCTCCAAGATGCTAGCCTCCATCGAAATACCTTAAACCCACGTTATTTTGTACATGGAGAGTTTACAGTTAAGGTCCACCACGTGTCCAACCTATTATCGCTAGTAGCATGAGTGGTTTGCTCTCAAGATTCACCACTTTTCCACTCTATGTCATTATATTAAGAATATCCGGGTGTTAAGGTCCACCACTTGTCCAACCTATAAGACTATATCTTAAAGGTTATTCTTTCTAACCACTTGGAGTGACCATGATAGGTTTTACATGGGGGTTTGGTTCCAAGGTCCACCGCTTGTCCAAGCTAACTCTATTGAAAGATAGAGAGGAGCAAAGGTCAACCACTTGTCCAAGCTAGGCTCCATTGAAACATGTAGAGAAGGATGCTCCACCATTTGTCGAAGCTAACTCTATTGAAACATGGGGGGTTTACATTCAAGGTCCACCACTTGTTCAACCTATTAACGCTAGTAGCATGAGTGGTTTGGTCTCAAGATTCACTAATTTTTCACTCTATCTCATTATATTAAGAATATCTGGGTGTTAAGGTCCACCACTTGTCCAACCTATAAGGCTTATCTTAAGGGTTATTCTTTCTCACCACTTGGAGTGACTATGATAGGTTTTACATGGGGGTTTGGTTCCAAGGTCCACCACTTGTCCAAGCTAACTCTATTGAAACATAGAGAGAAGCAAAGGTCCACCACTTGTCCAAGCTAGGGTCCACAAGCTAGGGTCCATTGAAACATGGAGAGAAGGATGCTCCACCATTTGTCCAAGATAGACTCCATTGAAACATGAAGAGAAGCAAGCTGCACCATGTCTCCAAGATGCTAGCCTCCATCGAAATACCTTAAACCCACGTTATTTTGTACATGGGGAGTTTACATTCAAGGTCCACCACTTGTCCAACCTATTATCCCTAGTAGCATGAGTGGTTTGCTCTCAAGATTAACCACTTTTCCACTCTATGTCATTATATTAAGAATATCTGGGTGTTAAGGTCCACCACTTGTCCAACCTATAAGACTATATCTTAAAGGTTATTCTTTCTAACCCCTTGGAGTGACCATGATAGGTTTTACATGGTGGTTTGGTTCCAAGGTCCACCACTTGTCCAAGCTAACTCTATTGAAAGATAGAGAGAAGCAAAGGTCCACCACTTGTCCAAGCTAGGCTCCATTGAAACATGTAGAGAAGGATACTCCACCATTTGTCGAAGCTAACTCTATTGAAACATGGGGGGTTTACTCTCAAGGTCCACCACTTGTCCAACCTATTAACGCTAGTAGCATGAGTGGTTTGGTCTCAAGATTCACCACTTTTTCACTCTATCTCATTATATTAAGAATATATGGGTGTTAAGGTCCACCATTTGTCCAACCTATAAGGCTATATCTTAAGGGTTATTCTTTCTCACCACTTGGAGTGACCATGATAGGTTTTACATGGGGGTTTGGTTCCAAGGTCCACCACTTGTCCAAGCTAACTCTATTGAAACATAGAGAGAAGCAAAGGTCCACCACTTGTCCAAGGTAGGGTCCATTGAAACATGGAGAGAAGGATGCTCCACCATTTGTCCAAGATAGACTCCATTGAAACATGAAGAGAAGCAAGCTGCACCATGTCTCCAAGATGCTAACCTCCATCGAAATACCTTAAACCCACGTTATTTTGTACATGGGGAGTTTACAGTCAAGGTCCACCACTTGTCGAACCTATTATCGCTAGTAGCATGAGTGGTTTGCTCTCAAGATTCACCACTTTTCCACTCTATGTCATTATATTAAGAATATCTGGGTGTTAAGGTCCACCACTTGTCCAACCTATAAGACTAAAGCTTAAAGGTTATTCTTTCTGACCACTTGGAGTGACCATGATAGGTTTTACATGGGGGTTTGGTTCCAAGGTCCACCACTTGTCCAAGCTAGGCTCCATTGAAACATGTAGAGAAGGATGCTCCACCATTTGTTGAAGCTAACTCTATTGAAACATGAAGAGAAGCAAGCTGCACCATGTCTCCAAGATGCTAGGCTCTATCGAAATACCTTAAACCCACGATATTTCGTACATGGGGTGTTTACATTCAAGGTCCACTACTTGTCCAACCTATTATCGCTAGTATCATGAGTGGTTTGGTCTCAAGATTCACCACTTTTCCACTCTATGTCATTATATTAATAATATCTGGGTGTTAAGGTCCACCACTTGTCCAACCTATAAGGCTATATCTTAAAGGTTATGCTTTCTGACCACTTGTAGTGACCATGATAGGTTTTACATGGGGGTTTGGTTCCAAGGTCCACCACTTGTCCAAGCTAACTCTATTGAAACATAGAGAGAAGCAAAGGTCCACCACTTGTCCAAGCTAGGCTCCATTGAAACATAGAGAGAAGGATGCTCCACCATTTGTCCAAGATAGGCTCCATTGAAACATGACGAGAAGCAAGCTGCACCATGTCTCCAAGATGCTAGGCTCCATTGAAATACCTTAAACCCATGATATTTCGTACATGGGGGGTTTACATTCAAGGTCCACCACTTGTCCAACCTATTATCCTTAGTAGCATGAGTGGTTTGGTCTCAAGATTCACCACTTTTCCACTCTATGTCGTTATATTAAGAAGGTTTGGGTATTAAGGTCCACCACTTGTCCAACCTATCAGGCTATATCTTAAATGATATTTTTTCTCACCACTTGGAATGTGCATGACATGTTTTACATGGGTTTTGTTCCAAGGTCCACCACTTGTCCAAGCTAGCTCTATTACATATATATGATAAATACAATATTCAACTAGATTCCCTACCTATCATCTCCAGTAGCATGGTTGCTCTGGCTTTAAGGTCCACCACTTGTCCAACCTATACTCTCTTATGTAAGGGAGATCTCGCTATAAATTCAAAACCTTCCCGCCTAAATTTTAAAATATCCCGCCCAAATTTAAAAATTCAAACTTTTTTATAAAATTTAAATTTTACCACTTAAATTTTAAATATTCCACGTGAAATTGATTTTAAATTCAAGTTTACCACAAAAATATATCATTATCCCACCTAAATTCAAATATGCAAACCTCAAATCATTATATTGTACATAAATTCAAACAAATTCAAATTAACAAGCCTAAACTGATATTAGTTTGCATAGATATGAATTTATCAAACCTAAATTATGTCACCATGTTAGAGAGAGTGGTTAGAGAATTTGAACAAGGTCCACCACTTGTACAACCTAGATACCAAGAAGGATTGAGTGTACAAGGTATTGTTTGGAGGTCCTTATAGTCCACTGGTTTCAAGGTCCACCACTTGTGGTAAGGGTCACCAAAAAGTGTATATATTCATCCAAAGAAATACACGTATTTTTGGTCTACATGTCCTAGTTTCAACCATTTATGTCCATTAGGTGTATCACTAAACAACACTACTTTTGTTGAGAAACAAAAGTTACAATCATATCTACAAATGGATTAGAGGAAAATCAGTTCAGCATACATCTAGAACTCGCTACAAGAATCGACTTTAACAGATCACGCAAGTAAGTCTTCCATTCAAGTTTACTAGTATTACAATGTGTTAGTTATTTGTGATATTTATGTATGTATATATACTATGTGTGCATATCGTAATTAAGTGTAATTGTGTATCTGCATTATGTATGAGTATTACAATGAAATAACACAAATATACATACATACACATAGATAACACAGACTCACACATACATGAGCATGTATTTTCAAGAGAGAGATAGCAAGATACAGAGATAGATAGATAGATAGAGAGAGAGAGAGAGAGAAATACCTGTTTTCTAGAGAGAGAAGAGAGAGAAATACCTATTTTCTAGAGAGAGGAGAGAGAGAAAGATAACAGATTTCACTGTGTTTATGTATGTGGAAGAGAGGAAGACGATGTATGGAAATATGTGCACGTATTTTCAAGAGAGAGACAACAAGATAACAAATTTCACTGTGGTTATGTATGTGGAAGATAGGAAGACGATGTGTGGGAATATGTGCATGTATTTTCAAGAGAGAGACAGTAAGATAACAGATTTCACTGTGGTTATGTATGTGGAAGAGAGGAAGACGATGTGTGGGAATATGTGTATGTGTGCGGGAATACTTTTATACTATGTATCTCTGTCTTTTGACGAGAGAGTGTGTGTGCAAGAAAGAGTTACAGAGAACCATCTTCTTTATATGGAGAAAGACAGAGAGTGAGAGAGAGAGAAATACCTATTTTTTCTCTATTCGGTGAGGTGTGCAATGTCTCCTGAGAAGAAGCTATGCCTGATCCTGCCCTTCTGGAAAGCATTGCGTACGATGCTGTTTCTTTATCTTGTGCACGAACTGTCAATTCTGTGCGCTCCACCTGTGCGTTGTGTACGATGTCGGGTTTTCTCCTCTATGAGCGCGTATACTCCAACTGTGTGCGATACGTGTGCGCTTTCTGTGTGTTTGCTACTCGCCTGCTTTCTCTGTGTGCGTTGCTCGTGCGCTCTCTCTGTGCCTAATCTTGATAGGGTTTATTAGAATGCCACGTATACTACAAGTCCATGTTTTATCATAGGATTAAAAAAAACAAAAGTAGTATAAAACATTAACCAATTCACACAGCCAAAATTAAAGAACCGCCTGGGGCGCTGCCCCAGGACCCCGCCCAGAAATGTTAGAAAATAAGACGTAGCTAAATAGATAATTGAGTAGATTACTTAATGGAGAGAGACAGATTTATATACACGAGATTATAGAGTAGAGAGAGAGAGAGAGAGAGAGAGAGAGAGAGAGAGAGTACACACGATACACGTGGTTCACCCAATGTGGGCTACGTCCACGGGAAAGCATCCACTCAATGGCTTTAGTACTTCAAAACAAGAAGTAGTTTACAAAGGGATTCTACCCTTAAGGGAGCTCCCGCCTTGCTTCACTCTCACCACCTCACACTCACCTTGTTGCATCAACTTCACACTATCAAATGTGTGTAGAAATGGCCTCCTTTTATAGGCCAAAAGGTCTGCCCTCTCTTATGAGAGATAGCCATGTGTAGCCGCCCTTGTGCGAATAAGTCCAAATCGGACCCTCCAATCCGCCCATGTGTGGCCGCCCTTGAGAAGACAAGTCCGCTTTTGAATTCGACCTTTAAAGTTGCCCCTGATTCTTGTCCGTGAAAATTTTGGTTTCCGGTGAGTGATTTTCCTTCACGCACGATGGCTTCTCCTCATAATGGGGGCCTTACAAATGTACGCTTTTACCACAAAAAATTACAAGGATAAATCAGGCTCCATACTTAACAATCTCCCACTTGGAGACTGATCTCCAAACCAAACCTGTGACTGCTTTTCATTCTGGCTTCTTATCCTTGAATGCCGATTGAAGATGAGCAAAAGCTCAACTTCTCCTTGTTGACCACCTTTGTAAACATGTCTGCAGGATTTTCACTTGTATGCACCTTTCCTAGCTTTAGTTGTCCCTCTTCCAAAAGAGTGCGTATGAAGTGATATCTCACCTCAATGTGCTTTGTCCTTGAATGAAAGGCTGAGTTCTTCGCAAGATGGATAGCGCTTTGGCTATCACTGTACAAGACACAATTGTCTTGTTTGAATCCAAGCTCTTCTAAGAATCTGTGAAGCCACAGAATTTCTTTGCTTGCCTCCGTCATTGCTACATACTCTGCTTCCGTGGTAGAAACTGAAACCACTTTCTGCAGCTTTGAAGCCCAGCTTACTGCTCTGCCTCCAACCGTGAACACATAGCCGGTAGTGCTCCTTCGAGTATCTTTGTCACCTGCCATATCTGCATCAGCATACCCTTCTAGAAAAATATCAGTTCCTCCAAAATACAAAGCATTTGTTGTTGTCCCTTTTAGATACCTAAGTATCCACTTCACAGCTTGCCAATGCTCTTTACCTGGGTTGTCCATGAACCTACTCACAACTCCCACTACATGTGCAATGTCTGGCCTTGTCCAGACCATAGCATACATTAGAGAACCTACCGCTGCAGCATATGGAACTTTAGACATATAGGCTATCTCCTCTTGTGTCTTTGGACACATATCCTTCGTTAGTTTGAAGTGACCAGCCAAAGGTGTAGAAACTGGTTTTGCATTTTGCATTGCAAACCTTTCTAGTACCTTCTTGATGTAATCTTCTTGAGATAGCTTTATTGTCTTCTTCGTCCTATCCCTTGATATTTTCATACCAAGTATCCTCTTTGCAGCACCTAAATCTTTCATTGAAAAAGATTTGGACAGCTCCTCTTTTAGGTCTTTGATGTCCTGCATGTTAGCACTTGCAATCAACATGTCATCAACATACAACATTAGGATGATGAATTTCCCATCTCCCAAATTCTCCGTGTAGACGCAGTGATCCGAGTTGCATCTTGTGAATCCATGATCCAACATCCATCGATCAAACTTCAAGTACCATTGTCTTGATGCTTGCTTTAAACCATACAAGCTCTTCTTTAATCTGCAAACCATTTTCTCCTTACCTTTTACTTCATACCCCTTTGGTTGAACCATGTAGATTTCCTCCTCTAAGTCACCGTGAGGGAATGCCGTATTTACATCCATTTGCTCGAGATTTAGATCATGAGCAGCCACAAGGCTTAAGACAAGCATAATTGAGTTCATTTTTACAACAGGAGAAAATATTTCATTGAAGTCAATACCTTTCTTTTGAGAAAAACCTTTTACCACAAGCCTAGACTTGTACCTTTTCTTCCCACCTTCTTCTTCCTTTAGCTTGTACACCCATTTGTTTTGAAGTGCCCGCTTACCTTTAGGCAACTCAACCAACTCCAATGTTTGGTTGCGATGTAGTGAGTCCATCTCCACTTGCATGCTCTTCGTCCATTCTTCTTTGGATTCATGTTGCATAGCTTCTTCATATGATTCCGGCTCTCCAGAATCTGAGATCAGGAGATGGTTGAAGGAAGGAACAAACCTTTCTGGAGGTCTAATTGCTCTTGTAGATCTTCGGGGAATAGGTTGAGGCTCCTCATTTGGTTGACGTTGTTGCACCTTGTCACCGTTTGCAGTCCTTGAGTCTTCACCGTCCTCAAGCTCCATGTACTCATCACCTGTTTCTTTTGTTTGTTTTCTTTCCAAGTAATCTTTGTACATATTTTGTTCGTTAAAAATTACATCCCTACTCCTTAAGATTTTACCATCTTCAGGATTCCATAGGCGATACCCAAAGTCTCCTTCTCCATAGCCAATGAAGAAACACTTTTTGGACTTTGCATCTAACTTTGATCTTAGGCTTCTATCTATGTGCATGAAAGCCTCACATCCAAACACTTTGAGAAATGCATAATTCACCGGTTTACTTGTCCATGCCTCTTCTGGAACTCCCCCATCCAATGCCGTTGAGGGTGACCGATTGATTAAGTACACAGACGTACTTACAGCTTCTGTCCAAAGCTCAAGCGGTAGGCCTGCATGTAGCCGCATGCTTCGTGCTCGTTCCATGATTGTCCTGTTCATCCTTTCCGAAATCCCATTTTGTTGAGGTGTCATCGGGGTTGTCCTTTGCCTACGAATGCCATTGCTAGCACAAAAGCTTTCAAAAGCTTGGCTGCAATATTCGCCTCCATTGTCGAATCTGAGGCATTTAACCTTGGTACCTGTTTCATTCTCCACAAAGGCTTTCCACCTTTGAAATATGGAAAATACATCGGATTTATTCTTCATGACATAAACCCATGTTTTTCTAGTCGCATCGTCTATGAATGCTACATAGTACAATGAGCCACCAAGTGATGGTGTACTTGCAGGACCCCAAACATCAGAATGAACCAACTCAAGTTTTTTATTTTTTCTTTCATTTCTTGATTTTTGAAATTTTACCCTCTTTTGTTTACCATAAACACAATCTTCACAGAACTCTAAGTCCACTTCTTTCAAACCTGGTAGAAGCTTCTTTGTTTGAAGGATTTGCATTCCTTTGGCACTCATATGCCCAATTCGGTAGTGCCACACCGCACTGTCAACTTTTGTAGTTGCTGCACAAGCTGAAGGTTGCGTGCTAATAGTACACAAGTAAAGTGTACTGACTTTTTCACCCTTGGCAACCACCAAAGATCCCTTTGAAATCTTCCACCGTTTGTTTCCGAATGCAATGTTGTGACCTTCATCGTCCAATTGTCCTGTAGAGAGCAAATTTTTGCGAAGAGAAGGAACATGCCTAACATCTTTAAGCTTCCATTCATTTCCGTTAGCAGTTTTGACAGAAACTATACCTTTGCTGACAATCTCACAAGCTTCATCATCTCCCAAGTATACATACCCAAAATTACCTTTGGTGTAGTCTTGGAAATGTTGCTTGTGTGGTGTCGCATGGAATGAAGCCCCCGAATCTACTATCCAGGAATTAGACACATTGTCTAATGAGAGAATTAGAGCATCTTGCTCTACTTTACCTGCCACATTGGCCTCCGATGTTGGCTTGTTGTCTTGAGACTTTGTCTCCTTCTTCTTCTTCTTGGACCAGCAATCCTTCTTGACGTGGCCCTTCTTGCCGCAGTTCCAACATTCAAGAACTGACTTTGTGCGTGACTTGCTCCGCCTTGAGCGATCACGACCCTTTTGGTTTTTGAACCTCTCCTTAAGCCTTCGTCTTGTTTCCACTGATAGTGCAACACTTGATGATTCTCCTGTGCTTCTCCTTCGCATTTCCTCGCTCAGGAGAACACCCACAACATCATCAAACTTAAGAGTATTTGTGTCAGAGATAGAATTACTTACAGCCATCACAAGGCTGTCCCAACTATCCGATAGAGATGATAGTATAAGGAGAGTTCGCACTTCGTCATCGAAATTGATTTTCACTGATCGAAGTTGACTTATGTTTGTGTTAAAGTCATTTAGGTGTTCTGCAACTGAACCATTCTCTGCCATCTTTAGATTGAACAAGCGCTTCATAAGAAATACCTTATTGGATGCCGATGGTTTCTCGTAGAAGTCGTCAAGTGACTTCATCAAGTCCTCCGTGGTCTTCATCTCCGAAACATTGAAGGCCACCATTGACGCCAAGCTTAACCGGATTGTTCCCAGTGCCTTTCGATCAAGGACAATCCCTGCTTCATCTGCCATTGTTGCGGGCTTATTCGCAAGACCGCCTAGTGGCAAATAGAGGTCCTTCTGGTAGAGATAGTCTTCAATCTGCATCTTCCAATGTTGGTAGTTTTTTCCGTTGAACTTCTCAATCTTGAGCTTCCCTTCCTCCGCCATAACTCCCACTCAATTCAAGGAATCCTTTCCTTGAGATAATTTAGCTACGAGAAAACCTTGCTCTGATACCAGTTGTTAGGAAATAAGACGTAGCTAAATAGATAATTGAGTAGGTTACTTAATGGAGAGAGACAGATTTATATACACGAGATTATAGAGTAGAGAGAGAGAGAGAGAGAGAGAGAGTACACACATATACGTGGTTCACCCAATGTGGGCTACGTCCACGGGAAAGCAGCCACTCAATGGCTTTAGTACTTCAAAACAAGAAGTAGTTTACAAAGGGATTATACCCTTAATGGAGCTCCCGCCTTGCTTCACTCTCACCACCTCACACTCACCTTGTTGCATCAACTTCACACTATGAAATGTGTGTAGAAATGGCCTCCTTTTATAGGCCAAAAGGGTTGCCCTCTCTTATGAGAGACAGCCATGTGTAGCCGCCCTTGTGCGAATAAGTCCAAATCGGACCCTCCAATCCGCCCATGTGTGGCCGCCCTTGAGAAGACAAGTCCGCTTTTGAATTTGGCCACCGGCCATCGGCCATTGACTTCCGACCACCGGCCACCGACCATTGACTTCCGACCACCGGCCATCGGCCATTGACTACCGACCACCTGCCAACCGACCGGTTGTTTTCCGACCACTTTTCGGCCGCCGTCCGGCCATAATATTCCGGCGAAAAAGAATATTCCAGCGAAAAAAAGTCTCAGGGGCCTCCACCCCCGAGGCCTTTAAAGTTGCCCCTGATTCTTGTCCGTGAAAATTTTGGTTTCCGGTGAGTGATTTTCCTTCACGCACGATGGATTCTCCTCATAATGGGGGCCTTACAAATGTGCGCTTTTACCACAAAAAATTACAAGGGTAAATCAGGCTCCATACTTAACAAGAACAATATCCCAAAATCAGCCTCCCAAGCCCCGCCATCGAGAGCGCTATATTCCACATCCCCATCAAGAGCGCTACCCCCAAACCTCACGTGGAAGCGCTGCCTCGTCAGATGCACCCCATTGTGGCATTGCCCTAAGACCCCGCATCTGGAGTGCTAAATGGGAACATTCTTCATTAGTGAAAGTTTGAACATAAATTATATTTAGCATATACTTAAATATAATACAAATATTAATATATTAACTATACTACTAATTTACTATAGCAGTTCTAGATTGTGTCCCATACTATATTTAAGGTGCCAAAGGTTTGGCCTTATGGTCCTAGATTTAGCCAAGTGGTCAACACATATAGGACCAAGTGCACACTGTGCCACAAAACTTGGCCACCACTTCACTTGTTGCCAAAGTTTAGGCCACATGGTCAATCCTAAGTTTCCAATGTTCTTATTATGTCATAAGAGACAACACTTCTTTTTTGTCACCTTTTGCCTCGTGGAAAACCTAGGCTTGTTTTCACATACTCAGGCACTTCAAGCCATAATAAATTTTCATTACTCTTTGGCAACCCTTTTGTTCAAGTCTTTGAAAAAACGTTGTTTAAGGCAACCCTAAACCATTTTCATTAGGGGTGTCTAAAACTAGCTTTTTGGCAATTCGAGAAGAAAATGGTCAAAGTTTTATACTTAGTTTTAACCACTTGACCAATTCAAATATTGGAAATCAAGGTCTTGTAATACTTTTCTTTGGACATCACACATTAAAACTAGGTCCCTCACTTGTCCAAGCTATGCTCTAATACAATAAAGGGCTTTTGGTTTCAGGATGCACCACTTTCCCAACCTTGATTCCATTAAAGAAGCTAGCTCTACTTAGACATTTAATAGCAAGGTCCTGTAGCAGTTCACATTGAACATTTTCCATGACAGCTAGGTCCACCACGTATCTAACCTATGCTCTAATAGAGTAAGGGGGTTTTGGTTTCAAGATCCACCACTTGTCCAAACTTGATTTGGGAAGCAAGGTCCTATAATAATTTGCTTTGTACATCACCATTACAACTAAGTCCACCACTTCTCCAAGCTATGTTCTAATACACTAAGGAGGTTTTGGTTTCAAGGAGAACCACTTATACGACTTTGTTTTTGGAAGTAAGGTCTTTACATAGTTCACCTTGGACCTTGGACATTGGATACTACAACTAAGCCCACCACTTGTCCAAGCTATCCTCTATATATAGCCAAAGGGTTTGGGTTTCAAGGTTCACCACTTTTCCAACCTTTCTTCCATTAAAGAAAGGAGGGGCATTATAACTAGGTCCACCACTTGTCCAAGCTATGCTCTGATATAGAAAGGGTATTTTCGCTTCAAGGTCCACCACGTGTTCAACCTTGCAAGACTCAAGGGATACTTGGACATTGGAAAGCATAGTCCTATAGTAGTTGATAGGTGGTAGTGGGTATTACAACTAGGTCCAACCTATGCTCTCATATAGCAAAGAGGCTTTGGTTTCAAGGTCCACCACTTGTCCAACCTTGCTTCCATCAAAGAAATGAGGGGCTACGTAAACATTGGCAAGCAAGGTAGCAAGGTCCTAAGGTATTTCACCTTGGATATTGGGCATTATAACCAGGTCCACCACTTGTCCAAGCTATGCTCTGATATAGAAAGGGGATTTTCGTTTCAAGGTCCACCACGTGTTCAACCTTGAAAGACTCAAGGGATACTTGGACATTGGAAAGCATAGTCCTACAGTAGTTGATAGGTGGAAGTGGGTATTACAACTAGGTCCAACCTATGCTCTAATATAGCAAAGAGGCTTTGGTTTCAAGGTCCACCACTTGTCCAACCTTGCTTCCATTAAAGAAATGAGGGGCTACGTAAACATTGGCAAGCAAGGTAGTAAGGTCCTAAGGTATTTCACCTTGGATATTGGGCATTATAACTAGGTCCACCACTTGTCCAAGCTATGCTCTGATATAGAAAGGGGATTTTTGTTTCAAGGTCCACCACGTGTTCAACCTTGCAAAACTCAAGGGATACTTGGACATTGGAAAGCATAGTCCTATAGTAGTTGATAGGTGGCAGTGGGTATTACAACTAGGTCCACCACTTGTCCAACCTATGCTCTAATATAGCAAGGATGCTTTGGTTTCAAGATCCACATTAATTTCCAACGTTGCTTCCATTAATATAGCAAGGAGGATTTGGTCTCAAGGTTCACCACTTGTCCAACCTATGCAAACCTTTTTCATGTTGTAGCATGATTTTTTGTTTGAAGAGTATTTTTCTATAACTATGGATTTAACAATGTAATCTTTTTCACTTACAGGATGGACTTCGAATCTGGGGAGAAAGTACATATGATACTTGACCATGAAATTGTTGGTACTGGTTGTGTGTGTAGAACAGATCCAAATTCCACTTGTGGTGGTACAAAGATAGGGCAAGGAAATGTCTCCATACTAGTGGAGGAATGCTTGAAGGATGTGGTCCTACCTTTTCCTACAATGGATAATTCATCTCTCCAAGGCTCATTATGGAGTGCTGTTCGATGGTCAAAGCTTCTTTTGCAATCTTTTGTATTAAATGGGAACTTAATTGATCCACAGGAAAGCTACAATGGTGATGAAGAACATGATCATTCTGATCCTCTAGTTACAGATGCAATACTTATGACAAG
Source organism: Adiantum capillus-veneris (assembly GCF_014529385.1). Lineage (NCBI taxonomy): Eukaryota > Viridiplantae > Streptophyta > Polypodiopsida > Polypodiales > Pteridaceae > Adiantum > Adiantum capillus-veneris. Next base: position 145,486,761 of record NC_140931.1, on the reverse strand, counting down.
CCCAGAATTTAAAGCAGTGATTCGAGAGTCTTGGAGAAATCAGAGGGTCCTTTTAAAAGATGACACAATGATGCAAACCATGAATGAAGGGACCATCTTATATGTATTTCCACATGATTATGTCAACTTTCAGGAACTTGGTCATGATTGTGTGGGTGTGGGTATGGAAAGAGAAAATTCAAGCATTGATGATGTGGTTGAAGTGGGTAGCATCACTTTGCTAAAGTGGCCCATGAAGCAGACAACAATGTTGAATGGGAGCCCATTACAACGCTTTTTTCCTGTTGATGGCATGCATGCTACATATGAGGATATATCCAACGATGACAATGTTGGAAAAAAACTTGATGGGAGTAATGTTGTCCAGTTGTCAAGGAAGAGACGATACACTTTCATGAACAGGACTCAAAAATCAAAAGCATCACCAGCTTCCACTTTTTACCTTTCAAACAAATCAATTCAAAGGGTATCATGCATTGATTGTTGTGCACAAAAATGTTGCCACTTTGCAGATCGTGATATGGTGACAAAGTTACGACAACAATTTTGGGGAGAGTCTCAAAAATCACGCACTAATTATGTTTATGATGTTCTTTCTATATGTTATCAGAAAGATGAGAAGTCACGATACCAATTCAAGCTAAATGGCTCTATTGTTTGTTGTAGAGCATGGTATGAGCTACATGGAATACCAAAGACATCATTTTATCGATACAAGGAGAACTTTGAAAATGGTGTGCACCAATATGTACATTGAGAAGGGGACTTCAACATACTAGTTTAGCAAGAGCACTACTAAATGAGTTTGTGGGAAACAACTCTGAGAAGATGCCACATAGAAGTAGAACACTGCTAGATGGCTCAAGAGAGACTCAATTGGTGATTCCATCAACATACAAACAAGTGGATATTTTATGTGAAATCAACACGACACTTGACCAAATGGGCTATGAGAAGAAGCTATCCCAATCTTCTTTTGGTAGAATTTGGAACAAAGAGTACCCACATGTCACTTTAACAAAGACGAGCGAGTTCTCTAAGTGCAATTTGTAGCTCAATCAAGGCAAGGTTAGAAGCTAAACCTTCTCTTGAAGAGAGAGCTCTGCTCTTGAGGGAGAGAGAAGTTCACATGGCACAACAAAAGAGTTGCAGAAGCCTATATTATGCATGGCGCACATATTCAGAAACTCAACCACAAAAATATGTATGCATAATCCATGATAAGATGGATCAACAGAAGACTGCCATTCCTAGATTACGCATTGTTCCTAAGGGTGTGGATTCAGGATATAATCTGCAGGTGGCATTGATTGGCATGATCACTCATGGACATGGAGAAGGTCATTACGGACACTTTGTCTTGAATGGTTTGTGGCCAGCTGATCCAAATCTTACAATTGGCTCAATTGCTAATTGTTTACATAACCTAGAGAGGATAGATAAGCATCCTCTTGGTGATCTAGTAACAAATGGACTTCCAAGGAGCAATATTTCACTACTACATGCTTTGAACTCAAGGGATGCTTTGGACTACCATAACTTGAGTGATGGAAAAGAGCCCATTGTGCAGTCGTTGTCAGAAATTGCAGAAGAGGAATTGGGGTCAACATTTCGCAGGTTGCCAGAGAACTTGTTGCTACAACTGGATAATTATGCAGGGGAAAACAAAAATCGATACTTATTTGCCTATTTGTCAATGCTTATTGCAAGGGGTGTTTTCAAAACCATCCAGCTGGGATTTTTAATGGTTGGGCATACACATGAGGACATAGACGCCATGTTTAGTAGGTTTTCAGAGAAGTTGAGAGTTACACAAACCTATACTTTGCCACATTTGATGGATACATTACGAAACAACTCATCTTCATCTCCAGGTCCATTTTTTCTCACAAAGATCCCCGATTTCAAGCAATATTGTGATGGCTATCTTTGTAACGGACAAGACATACTTGTTGGACATTCCAAACCGCTTCAATTCAGGTTCTTTATGCAGGATGAGACACCAATGATGCAATATAAGGCACATGTAGGTGTATCAAGTTGGAGTGGAAGTATTCACCTTTGGAAAACAGACACAGAAGGCAAGCCAATGTTACCACATGGAGATCCACCTCTAGTACAAATGGCGGAGTATGTCAACGCCCACGAAGAAGTCATTTTGGGGCTAAAGAACTATATAAAATTTTGGAAAAATTTAGGGAATGGTTCAAGTATTCCGCGATATTATAGACCCGTGATAGATTATTGGAGTAAGGTAATTGAAGAGATTGGAAAAGCAATCATATCAGAGGGAGTCTTGTATGAAATGTTTTGGCCAAAAACTCAAGAATATTCTCACCTACAAAGCACTACAATGAATTTGCAACAAGGAGCAGAAAGATTCCTAGGCCTTGAAGAGTTGAACGATCATTTTTGTGGGCCTCAACGAGATAGGCCAAGGGAAGAGTTTGACCCTATGTCTGATGTGCACCAAGGTGACTTTCTTATGCTTGTTCCGAGTGACACGAAATCTATCTAGTGTGGCTTGCAATGGCTTTATCTGACATTGATAACGAGCCTACATCACCAATACAGAAAACTCTTGATTCAATATTGGGCACCTTGCGCGAGAAAAAGTGGGATGACAGATACTCAAGCTTACAGTAATTGTTGGAAGGGTTATTGGGTTGTCAACTATAAGGACCCACAAGTGTGGGAAACTGTAGATGCAATTGTTTGGTCCTGGAGACCCAACAAAGAAGGACCATTTTCTAGAATAAAGATTCCACAAAGGCATGCTCTAAAAGCCAAAGAAGGCCTCACTCGTGCACATCAACCACACTTGGATCAAAGTTCAGATATGGTATCAAATGTGGAGTAGAATTATGTGGAGCTTCTATTGTGGCTATACTAGTCAATTTGTAAACAAAATCTTTTTTGTATCTTCCTTTGTTTTATGTAATTCGTAGTTATTATTCAAATCCATGTGTTGTACATCCTCTTGACTTTTGGTGTTTATCAACACCACAATCCTATGAGATTTTCACTTTATTTACTAGCCACACACCTCAATTTTTCCCACTTTAAGTGGAAAATTCCCAAATTACATGAATTTAGTCGATTTGGAGATTCCCATAATGTGAGATTTTTACCAAAATACCTAATATGGTCTTATGTGTTGTTTGCAATAATACCATTGCAGGCAAAATGGATCCTTCTGCTACTTCAATGATAGAGTTCAAAAAGAAAATTAGACAATTGTTGATTACGATCGTCAGTGCACTAGATCCCGACAATATAGCGCAGATTGTTGCAGATGATTTTAGATTGCAATCATTATACAGTGAGATTGCCCGCAAAATGTTGTTATTATATCCAGACAAAACAACCGAATCAATAATCTCATTACTGAGCAGTTGGGTGGGCAATTTGCCCAAGGTGGCCTCTTATTTGAAAGAGGAATGCCCTCAAGAAGTAGACAAGGGTAAGCTAGAGCATTGGAACACTAGATGGAGAGCTGACAAGGAGAGGTCAAGGCGAGCATCCCACATAGACACACAGTTTGGCCTAAGCAAGAAAATGCGAATGGCTATCACCAGAGTTGTGGGGAGCAGCCAAGTTGGAGAACCGTTTATTGAGGAGGCTGCCATTGAGGGAACATCGGGTTCTACTGCTTTTGCCAGTCACCTAGAGAGCAGTATATACAATTCTAAATGTAGTATGACTATGGGCATTCCAAATAAGTCCATTAAGAAGAGCAAGAAACTTGGGTCAGGGGATTATGGCACAGGGTGGCAAGTTCAAATCAAAGGGATCAGTTTCCTTCCTGCAACAAATACTTATTGTGCCAAGGAGTTCAAAGGGCAGGCCAAGCATCAGTGGAAAAGATTTGCATTAGAAAGTGGGGTAGATCTCAACCATAGAGGGATTGTGAGGAGTATTGCCCACTCTGTAACGTTGCCATGGTTTCTGATATTCCCCTACTTCAATGGGGGAACTTTAGGTGATCTTATGGATACAGTGCCCCTTCCACATGGCTCTTTCACGACGCTTGTAGCGCATCAAGAGGGGAAAGGAAAGATCCCTGAAGACTTTAAATGGGAGAAGCCCTCTGAAGACCAGAAAACACGTATCAAGAGCCTGTGCAATCATGCTCCCTCGTTGATGCATGCCTTGGTGAAGGCATTGCGATTCGCACATGACGAGGGAGTGATCCACAATGATCTCCATCCATGGAACATCATGTTGGACTTTACCAAGGATCTCACTCCCCGTATTGGAATAATTGATTGGGGATTGGCTCTGCGTGTTGGCTTAGAGACATAAAAGACCAACAATACCGATGAAAACTGGCAAAAGCTTCATCCTTGGCGAGCTCCTGAGTTACTAGATGGCAATCACCCGTGCCCATGGACCAAGGCCACAGATGTGTACGCCATAGGATGGGTGATATGGAAATTTTGTAAGTTTTGTGGAGAGTTCTCTAACTACTACAGCACAGATTGGTTCAAACATAAGGTTTCAATGGAGGTACAAGCCATATCTAGGATTGTTGTGGAAGGTTGGGTGAGGAAGGAATCCACAGACAGAAAGACCTTGACACTTTTGGACGAAGAATTAGAAAGATTTGAAGCCCAGCCAGAATGATGCTTACACCCTCCCTCTGAAATGAGTGTAGCCTTTTTTTGATGGATATATGATGTACTTTATGAAGTAGGATTTTCTAAGACATTTGACTTATAAAAGCACTTTTAAATTTTGGGTTTTATGCGCCATGGATGATGTATGAGTAATAAAAACACTTTGTTATATTTCAATAGACAACAAATTTTCTATGAGTTTTGTTTTTTCTCTTAAGTTTCAAGCAATAATCCACGTGGAATCACTGATTGTCATTCATTGATTTAAAAAATGGTGGTTACTCTTATATCAATTGATTGTCGTAAGATGGTGGTTATTCTAATATCAATTGATTGTCATAAAATGGTGGTTACTCTTATAGCAATTGATTGTCGTAAAATGGTGGTTACTCTTATAGCAATTGATTATCATTAAGTTTGTATGCCGTAACTGAAGTATAGTGTTTAATCAGGATATGGATAATGATAATCAAAGGGCTAAGCACGCTTTTGAGCGTTTCAGATCCATGTGTCAAGGCGGTGGAGTGAATGACACCGCTTGAATTGCAGCTCGTTGCTCCCAGTGGGCCAACCAAGTGGGTACACAATGGAAAGAGGTGAACTCTAGGATTTTGACCGAGAAATGGTCAAATCCATATAGCCAGGCGTTGCAGATGACAACATCAAGAAAGGCCGACTCAAGCTATCACAATGCATTAATGCAGACATACGAGACAATGGAGAGAACATATATCTCGATGTTATGGGTCATCCTATGCATCATATGGATTGTCCATTGTGGTTTGCCAAGATGTTATACATGCATTATGTCTTGGGTGAAGCATTGGACTTCAGCTCAAGGACACCTCATATGACGGTTGAGGACATTCGCAGCAGTGCAATCACCGTCACACGGCAAGAGATGTCATTGGCACTAGAAGGTGCATCAATGGAAGTGAACCAAGTTAAGGAGGAGCTTCAAACTCAACTCAGGCAAGCATCACAAGCTACACAAGGCTCTCATGCAGAAGCAACCCTAAATAGAGACTTGCAAAGGGAGGTGAAGGTGCTATCTCGCCACGTAAAAGAGTTAGAGGCGACTATAAAAAAACAAAATGCTGCCACATTGATTGAGTGCCCAACATCTATTGAGGCCCCTCCAGGTTCTGGTGAGCACGGTGGTCCTTGCCCCATATGTAGATCATTCTTTCATGAGTGGTGTGGTCACTTCAGCTTGCCATGCGGACATATGTACCATATATCATGCTTGATGCAAAGCATGATGAATAGCTTTCATTGTGCTATATGTGAGTATGAGATATCCAAAAAGCTATATGCAATGTTCAAAATGTCTGAAGACTATAATAAGCTTAAAGGTCAGCGTGAACACAAGAATGAAGATATTCTCACAAATATTTCACTATCACTTGGATAGTTTTTGTAACATTTGAAAACATTTACTTGTTGTCTTGCGAGAATTTATTAGTGAATTGTGAATTGTCTTCACTTCAGCTTCAATTATGATATGTGATAATGCAAAGATTTGTTAGGGCTTTGCATATTATGAAGCTTTAATAGTGATTTGTGGCCTTGTAACGGTTTTTAACGGCTTCGTTTATTATTAAGCGAATGTCTAAACCTTAAACTAAATATAAAAAAAAGCTTATAAGATAAACAGTTTCTGAACTTAAACAGAAGTCACTCAATGGATTCGATAATCTATTAATTAAACCACTGTCGCTTGCTGCGCGACGGGTCAAAGTTGGTTCAATTTCCAAATTCTCTTCAATCTCTTCTAAAGTACATGTAGTTTCTACTTCATGAGATTCCCCTTGCAGCTCACTGTCTTCGTCCACCTCATCATCGGTTACATCATAAGTCCAATGCGGCATCTCCTCTTTGTAGTTCTTAGCTTGCACTCTTGCCAATAGCCGATGGTTGCAGTACATATACACCAATTTTTCAGCTCTTGAATTTAGAAGGCGGTTTCTGATGGTGGAATGTACATATTTATATGTACTCCAGTTTCTCTCAGAACTTGAATTGTATGCACATTGGGCTAGGATTCTAACAGCTAGGCGTTTAAGGGTGGGTGCACTACCACCATTCATCATCCACCACTTCAACGCTGGTTGCTCCGTGGCAAGTTTCTGCACAAATTCTGTACCAAACTTACCCTCTTTGAGTTTAAACTTCGTAAGATCAGTAACAACTGATGCATGCTCATCAAGATCAGCATAAAACCTGCCTATCACATCATAAAAGTCTTCCAGCACCTCCTCATCAAGTTTGTCTATTTCCATTGCCCAATACTCTGGATCGAATAAGAAAGCTACGCTGTGTAGTGGACTATGTGCTCCAACCCATCGACCATGCACATACTTTCTCAAAATTTCTCTCCTCTTTTGAGTGAATGGTGTCTTCCAAGGCTTCACAATTGGCTCTTGGGGCTTCTCTGGATTTGCAAGGCTTTCTTGAACACTCCACCAAGCCATCCACACCTTACCTATGTTAGGCAAGGCAGAATCCAGTTGGCGTAATGCGAGCATAATTGGCATCATGACATTGTGCACATCCACCACATCATCCCAGAAGCGGCGATCAGCTAGTGATTCTACCGTATAGTAGTTAGTGCAAAATCTAGTTTCGCACGGTAGTTTTAACATAATAGACATCCTCTGACGGTACATGTCAAGAACCCTCTAACGCTTCAAAACAAACTTGACTATTAAGCAAGTATTGTCTACTATCCATTTGAACCACTCTGTGTCATTACTCTTGTACCAATCTTGCAATACTGATGCATGGTTTTTAGGACCCCTTCTGAAGATGCAATAAAGGCACAGTCAGTTGTTGGGGAGATGAGGATACTCTAGTCCAAGGGATCTCGAAAAAGAAGAAAAATCTACTTCACAAGCACCAAAGAGTAAAAAGTGCCATGGACAGAAGATACGTGGGAACGAGCTCTTATGCATGCCTACAACCTATATCTTACAGAATAACCCATTCTAGGTGTGAATTTCTAGTGAAATTTACACGAGGATGTTCGTGTGGACTCACAGCACAGCATACTCCGTTTTCACTTTTTTACCGACAGTAAATATTTTTACCACAGTAAATATTTTTCACCTACATGGTAAATACAAATCACTTTTTACCTACAGTAACTTTTTTTACCCATGGTAAATATTTTTTACTGCACCATAAGTATTTGGTAGGTAACAGTTCACTGTTACTAGAAGCAGTGATTGGGCATCAACAATGCAGTTACAGGAGGAGAAAAGGGGAAAATCTTATGGTAAAGGTGAGTCAACAGGGATAAAGACTTTTGAGTTGAAAAGAGACATGCTGATTTTTTCAAAGAACACATGTCAAAAGAAGCCATGGTTGAGGATTTTTTGAGAATTTGATATTCAGGAGGACCCCCGCAGGTCCCCCCCTGACATGTGCAGAACCTCCAGTTTCAACAGCCACCTTACCTGCTCTTAAATGCTGGTCAAGGCCTTATCCCCATGTGTCACAATCAGAAAAATCAGTAATTACCTTTCCCCTCTCACATCACTCTAGAGAATATCTTGATGGTGACATATCAGGTGACCTCAATCTGTTGACCACCCTAAGCAAAAAGTAACCCCAATCAGCAGATTTAAGCATGTTTATCCCTAATCCTAAACCCTCTCAGAAACCTATATAAGGAGGCCTTCTCTCACTCAAAACCAACACTTCACCCACTTCACCAAGCAACGAAGCTATGACGACATTGCTCACAACGAGGAGCTATGGATGGAGCTCTACTCCCTCTCCCTCTCTCTCTCTCCCTCTAGTATGCTACATTACTAGCCCTAAAACCTAAATAAGGAGTCTTCTCTCATGCTCCATGGCCACCATCCTCGCCATCATTCTCTAAGGTATTGATGTGTTGCTAGTAGGATCATACCTACTTGCTGGGTTGATTGTTTTTGACAAGGGATTATGCCATCCTTGGCTTGCTTCTCTATATCCTTGTTATGTATGATCAGATGCCGTTGTATTGTTGAGCTGATGTCTTGTGTATATATATGCTACAAAAGGTCCCTAAGCTTCGATTCTATGTGTTTTGCCATATGTTTTGATGCCATCATAATGCCAGAAGTCTCACTTGCCTATGTGCACTATGTGTGAGGTCCCTAAACCTCTTAACTTAGGGTGGTGCCCCCTTTGTTTTTTTCTTTGCTTGTTTGCATGAGGCGTGGTTTGTGGAGTGTACACGAGTACAGAGGCCACCCGATTGCACTGCTCTTTTTCCCGCTATCATTTTGGTGCCCCCACTGAGGAGGGCTACACAGACCTTCAGTCCACAAGCTATGAAGATGTGCAATCTACAACATGGACGAATGGCGTGAGGAGTTTGCAAATTGGAGAACAGAAGAGGAGGAGGTTTTAGAGGCCTTAAAAGCTTTCATCGAGGTCTTGTTACCAGGTTGCAATGTCATTGAAATTCAAGAAGTAAGTTCTTCTACATGCCTTGTTCGTGATCGTCGCCAACAAAGAAGAGTGAGAAGAAGAGCTTGATATACCTCTCCTCTCAACCTATGAGTGCTCCAGAAACCTCCAACACACACGAGCTTGAAATATTCTACATCAACATACACGAAGGTACTGTGACACACATTAAGGGAAGAGAAAGCATCACCAGACCTCTCTTTTCTGAGGAGCCGACTAAGAGGAGGAAGATCACCTCTACACCTAAGTGGCCCGAGGCCGCAGCGCGTGCTCAAGCGTAAGGTAACATTTGGCTTAATCTCATTAATAAGGGATTACATGACCACTACAGGCAAGAAAAAGGCTAGTGAGAAACCAACTTCAACCTCCAACTTGCAACCACGACTCTCACCCCTAAATCCTCCTGAAGCAAAGAGGCGAAGGCTTGCCTACAAGATTGCCGCCCGTCTGCGAGTGCTCCCAGTGCACTTTGTGAATCCAGACACCACCAATCCCAAGCCAACCTCCTGTCCGCGTGAAGATCACTTTGGATATTGTCCAAAGTGCTTTGGAGACCGGGTGAAAAGCCTCCCTGCCCTACCTTTGCTGCTAATTTTCAAGAAGTTATCTCAATCTAAGGAAACTATCTTAGTTGATGATGTGTTGCACATTAATGGTGTCACTTTCATTCGTCATGTTGATTATGGTAATAGCATCCAATTGTTGCTTGCTAAAAGGCTCAGCATTGTACAAAGTGTTGCCATCACGCCTTACGTCTTCACAGATGCATCAGGAAGAGTCGAAGTGATCCGAGGTGCTGACCTTCTGTGGCTGATCAGGCTCATTGGTCCCAAGGTGGTGCAACTAAGCTAGGCTCTTGTGTGTAAGTATGGATGCCAATAATGAGAATGATGATCCCCGCATGTTTCCTTTCCATTTTGTGCGTCATATCCGTGTGAATATTTGTATTGATAGAAAAATCTTTTATCAGCAAAGAATAGCCCTGTTGTTTGGAGCCGAGAGACTTGGGGAAATCTTGCGCTCTCCTCATCCTGTCATTCTACCCTTACTAGACTATTACCATTCCTTTGATGTGTCGATCTTCATCCTATTTTGAGCTAAGTTGTGCTAAAGCTCCAAAATGTAATTACCATACTCTATTTTAAAATAAATTGGAGCTGTTTGTGTAATTATTTACTCTCTCACTTATGGCCTTCCCTAATTTTTATGGTAAGCCTGGGGAGGTTGCTCCAGACTTTTTGGATAATTTGGAAATGGCCTTTCTGGTATCGGGAAGGGATGACGAAGCTACTAAGTTAAGGGCCTTTCCTTTGGTCTTGAGGGAAGGTGCAAAATTATGGTATCAAACTTTGGCACCTGAAGAAAGAAGAGACTGGGAGTCCTTAAAGATGGCCTTCATCGAAGAATTTCGCCGCCATGAGCCTCCAGAGGAGATATGGAGACAGCTCTTAGAGCTACGCCAAACATCACCCAATGACTATAGAAGCTATGAAGGAAAGTTTTCCAACCTGTGGGAGAAATGGTGTGCATCACTAGGTGAAGGAGAAAGGGCGCCAGAATGCCTAAAGAAGGACTGTTTCCTGGCAGGGCTTTACCCCATCCTTCGAGAAAAGGTAAAAGGTAAATTCCCAGATACCTTTGATAAAGCTATGACTTATGCAAGGGAGAAGGATAGGAAGTTAAAATTCCAAGCTCAACTACAAGGGGGAATGGAGCCTCCACCGCTAGCTCAACCTACGGCAAGGGTAGTAGCAAGGACAGGAGCAACAGACCAACAGACCTGGCATCGAGGTAGGAGGTCTCCTCAAGGAAGCCAGGCTTGAGACACCAACATCACCGCTCACATTCTCGGTGGAAGACATACTTATTGGATGCCTGCAATACCAATAAACATATCTCAATATGCTATCTCTTCTTTCAAGTATTATTCAAATCAAACATTAGTGTTATAATCAAATCACACACAACCATAGTAGTGAAGCCTGAAGGGAATAAACCTCAATCTACTCAAACATGAGCAAGCAAATACAACGGTGAATCAAATATGTGATCAGTCCATCCCAAAAGTAGAGATATCGACCCAAAGATTCACCTTCCTACCTCCTTTCATGAATCAGTCCAGTCCAAAAAAGAACTAATGACCCATGATTGGAGCTCTAATCAAAATAGCAAGCAAATACAGCGGTGAATCAAACATGTGATTAATCCATCCCAAAAGTAGAGATATCGACCCAAAGATTCACCTTCCTACCTCCTTTCATGAATCAGTCCAGTCCAAAAAAGAACTAATGACCCATGATTGGAGCTCTAATCGGAATAGCAAGCAAATACAACGGTGAATTAAAAATGTGATCAGTCCATCCCAAAAGTAGAGATATCGACCCAAAGATTCACCTTTCTACCTCCTTTCATGAATTAGTCCAGTCCAAAAAAGAACTAATGACCCATGATTGGAGCTCTAATCAGAATAGCAAGCAAATACAACGGTGAATCAAACATGTGATCAGTCCATCCCAAAAGTAGAGATATCGACTCAAAGATTCACCTTTCTATCTCTTTTCAAGAATCAGTTCAGTCCAAAAAAGAACTAATGACCCATGATAGAAGTTCTAATCAATATAGCAAAATCAATTTAGCAAATATAACGGTGAACGAAACATGAGATCAGTCCATCCCAAATGTAGAGATACCGACCCAAAGATTCACCTTTCTACCTCCTTTCAAGAATCAGTTCATTCCAAAAAAGAACTAATGATCCATGATCAGAGTTACATTAAGTTTTTTTTTTTTTTTAAGACTATTCATTTTTTTACCTTTAGTTTTTCTTCTAAATTTTAAAGGATGACCAAATTTAGAGGAAGAGGTGATGTGATGTGATGTCTATAAAGGGGTTATATAGAGCCGCCAAATATGGAGGGGGTACACGACTGGCCCGACGGGATTCTTGCTTGTCCCGTCGGGCCCGCCGGGTTTCATATTAAACCCGCCGGGCCTGCCGGGATTGTTGTCTTTCCCGCCGGTTCTACGTTTTCTACCGGTTTTCGTAGGTCATGACATTAGATATGTTATTAACATGAAAAAAATAGTGATAATAACAACAATAATTAACATTTAACAAAATGCGTCATCGCGTAATTAAAATCCCTACTAATAGGTAATGTCTATACTTTTGAACAACATAGATCATTCCTAGTCCTTCCCTCTCGGTGGTGATATAGTTGTTTTATGCCATATTCAACTGTCGGCTAGCATAAGAAATAGAAAAATCAATTTTCCCGTCTCCTAGTTGAGCTAGTATACATCTGATGGCAAAATTGGAAGCATCTACATGTATGTGGAACATTTATTCCAATCTGGTGCTTTCAATATTGGGGTTGAAGTGAGCTTGCTTAAGCTTCATGAAGGATTCTTCACACTCATCAGTCCATTCAAAGAGTGTAATCAAGCTGTACATGCATGGGTTTTGCAATTATAGCGTACATGTAAATGAATCATCTGTAATATCCATAATGTCCCATGAAAGCTTGAACCCCTTTGGCTGTTGTTGGTCTAGGCAATTCATCAATAACATGAATTTTATCCATTTCAGTAGCTATGTCATTTTTAGACACTATAAGTCCAAGAATTTTTCCTTGTCTGCCCATAAAGTGCACTTTTCAGGATTTAAGCAAATCCTATAAGGTCTTCATTTTTCGAATACCTTTTTGAGGTGTTCAAAATGATCAGCCCGGATTGACGAATGTACACATAGATCATCCATATATAATTTCCTAAGATATTCCTTAAAAGCATGGCTCATCAATCTTTGAAAGGTGGCAGGAGCATTAGTTAACCCAAAAGGCATAACCCGATAGGCAAAAATACCCCATTCCATTGCAAAGGCAGTTTTATGCTGATCTTTGGGATCAACCAAAAGTTGATTGTATCCTGAAAAGCCATCTAAAAAGCTATAAGCTTCTTTTCCTCCAACTCGTTCTAAAACAATAGCATCTGACACACACTCTTCTAGTGTTGTATGCTTCTTGCTATACAGTATAGCATGAAGTTCTGTGTTTAGCAGTCCCACTAGAAACAATGATACTAGTTTTTCTTCTGTAGGTATCTCTAGCTATGGGCATCTTGCAATGTATTGTTTCATTCGAGTTGCACAATCCCTAACAGACTCACCTTGTTTCTGTTTAAAGCTGTAGATTTGAGCTATCGTATTGTGTTTGATCCCTGTTTTGGAACAAGCAGCTACAAATCCCTGAGCTAATGTATTTTAGGTCCATGATTGACCTTGGTGGAATGTTTTGGAACCATGTCAATGCTTTTCCTTCTAATGTCATCCAAACCCCTCGAATTGAGTATGGAAATCAAATACGCTTTTTGCTCTTAGCACTTGCTTAAAGCTTGCTAAGTGGTCGTATGGATTCCCATATCCACTATATTTTCTGATCCATTTTTGAAAATCAAATGGTCTGATACGTCTATTTGGTTCAACTCTCGGTCTCCTGGCAGTTGGTCCTGTTCTGAGTCCTTCAAACCAGTCTGTAGGAAATATTGACTCATGTAGTACTGGACTGGCTTTAGTATCACTCGGTTTTTCTTTGTGATGAGGTGGTTTGTGGTTTCTTAACATTACTCTCAAAAGTTCGCGGAGGTCATCTCTTGGAATAGTTTTTGGTCCTTGGCCCAATATCCAATCTCTTATGGAGTACCCTTGGTATTTGGTATGTTCCACCTCCTCAGGAGTCATCATAACAAAGTTGTTGTTATAACAATCTCTAAACAGGTAGGTTGGTAGATCTACTGAACCCTTATCTTTGACCTTGAAGATATTAATGATCTTCATGGGTGTTAGTTGTCGTGATTTGGCATGCGAAGTCCACAAAAGATCTTTGACGTTTCTATCCACCCAACAATATACTCCGATCCTAGGATTATTTGTGCTAAGCCGTTTCAAAGGCTTCAAATCAAATTGATCGTATCTAAAGTTGGTGGTCCTTCTTTTGCTACCATATCTGGAATTATGGTGTTTACTTCTAACCCCCATTTGTCTATCATGTCGACTTTTAAACTTGTAAATAAGTTTCATTTCTATGCATGTACATTTTTCTTGTTTGTTTGCCCTGATTTCGTCTTCAAACCCAATACCATGGTCATCAATGCGAATAGCATACTCTTCATTGGGATCCAGGTAAATCTGAGCTCCATGGCAATTAGTCTTATAAAAAGAGAGTATACGCTTATAACGCACTGTCGTTCCGGTTTCTGAGTGAGTCGAATAGGAAGACATTTCAGATGTTGATTCTGAAAAAGTGTCTGAGACTTCTTCAAGGATAGTGTCCAAGTGCTCGCCCTGATTAACACTCTCTTTGGTGAATACTCTACTGGAGGTTTCTCCAAATATGCCTTGGTTTCCTAGTACACGACCAGATCTAAGGTTCATAAAGACTTGTGAAGCCCTAAATAGAGTACTTACTGTTGGATTGACTTGTTGTCAATTTCTTCCACTTGACTTGATTGTAAATTGTGTAGTCAAGTTGTCAATTCCTTGTCTGTAACCTGATTCTTGTATCAATTTTGATCAAGTTAGCTATTCTTTCACAAAGACTGTATAGTTTTTGCTAACTATTGTGATTGGCCTATGTGTATCACTTCAAATAGAGCTATGTGAGTCAACAGTTAAGACTTTCAGATTCTACTTTTGCAAAAAGTCAAAGGACTAATCTGCAATTTAAAAACTGAGTGAACGTGTACTAATTTGGATCTGATGCCCGATGGCCTTGTATTATGTTGGTCTAACACTGTACAAGTTCGAAAGTCAAAATTGGTGTCTCTGTGTAGCAGTAGTAAATAATTACGATTATTTACTTTTCTCAGTTTTTTACACTTTTTGGCTTGATTTGCCAAGTATACAACTTGTTAAGGTCCCTGGACAAGTTTCACTAAGTTTGGACAAAATTTATTCAAGTTTATCAACTGTTTCGTGTCCGTAGACTCGGTTTTCAAGAATCTGGCTTAAGTCTCACTTTTGTGATCCAAATTTCACCAAAATTGATTTGTGTGGTCTACTTGATATGCTTGACCTTGTGGTATACTCAAATGTGCAAGATTATCAATTTTTGTAGCAAATGTACATAATCACGATTATTTACTCCATCTATTTTTTTATTTGCATTTTTTTGTCCCAATCTTGACACGGATTTGTTAAGTATCTCAAGTTAAGCTCCCTAGCCAAGTTTTATCAAGTTTGGACAAAATTTGGTTCAAATGGTCATCTGTTTTGTATCTGCAGACTGACTTTGTAAATTAGCCAAAATTTCCAATCCAATGATCCAAATCTCACCAAATTTGATTTGTGGGCTTATTACAACATGTCAAAGCTAGTGATATGCTAACTTGGTCAAAAAAGTCAAAAAATGGGGTAGATGTAAATAATCACGATTATTTACTTCTGGCAAATTTTTGCATCTTTTTGGTCAACTGAGCATATACACATGTCTATCACATCAATATAAGCCTATGAATCAAGTTTTATTGAGTTTGAATAAAATTTTTCCCAATTTACACTTAAGTTCCCGAAAGTCAGTATAGAATTTAGTTTTTACCCAGTTTTTGGTCAATTTTGTGATCCAAATTCTATGGTCCGTTACAAAAGTTGTTTGTACACATGCATAGAGTCTCTGATATCAACCTTTGTCAATTTTGAGCTGAAAGTAAATAATCGTGATTATTTACTTTAAGCTTAAAATGAACACTTTTTTTTAACTTTTTCCTTGGAGAGTCTTTTCATGAGCTATTTTAAGCCTCTGAGTCAAGTCAAAACTTAATTTGGCCTAAACTGTCAAGAAAAAGTAAATAATCTGAGTTTTTGCAAACTCTTGAAATTTTTACCTCAATGTCTTTTCGTGCTATTTCTATTCGTAGACCTGAAATTTTGCAACTTCAAATAACAACTCATAATTGATTCTTTCAGAGAGAGCTATGTTTTGAAATCCACATCGGATTCTACTTACCCTACTCCTAGGTTCTACTGCAATGGGGTTGTGGAAAGTGTCCACAAACACTCGTTTTCTTGTTTTTTATGGTTTTCTGAGCTTTGATCTTAAGACTTGTCTCGTCCATCAATCATTCTCAAAATCCTAATCTAATTCTACAATCCTACAATCCTAAAGGCACTCATCAAGTGCGACTACTTCCAAGCTACCTCTACACAGCAAAAGACGACAATCTTAAGCTATGCGGTTTGTAACAGAAAGTTTCTATTCTAGGAGATTCTAAAGGAAATTAAAGGATAACTTCACAAGACGCTCATGTTTTCCCTAGTTCAGGTCTCTTTGATCCTCGACAGCGACGCTAAATGTGGGACGAGTGTCTAACCTCACTTCTATCTTATTGCAGATGTAGCGAGAACCACGAATATAATTGTCAATCCATGGGATGAAGCTGACTCGAGTAGTGCATAGAGGCTACAAGAGGTTGTCAATCTCTTAGAAAACAACAAACAACTCGCATCTAACTCAGGCTACACTCAAGTGACTGAAATCGCCACAAGCCAATCGCTCATCGGCAAACAAATCACATCCGTTACAGCATCAAATGACATCAATCGTAACGAAACTTCTAGGACATGTTTATAAGACCTAAGCACACAAGCTTATGGTCTCAAATCTCACTTTAGGTCAAGTGCAAAAAAGGCAATCATTAACAGCAGTGAGTTTTTGACCTAGTCGTTTTCGACCCAGAATGCAAGGTCTCGTCTTTGTGTTTGTTCTAGCTTCAGCTCAAGTTCAAGGTCTTTGTTCCTATTTTCTAAAGTCTTATAGACTTCATATGTTCCTTTGATTGAGGCTACAACGGGGTTTTCTCTTATCTATCTTAGAAATGCCACTTGATCATTGATTCATTGCTCGGAGTACTGAAAGGAGGTATTAGATACATCTAGCTGCACTTGGATCTTTTGTACTGATAGAGTAGTTGTTAAAAGTTCATTGGTTACTTCTGTCAGTTGTTGATATTTTCTTTTGCATGCATAAGATAACTTTGTCATGAACTCTCCCAGCTCTTCCATCTCTTTTTGTTGTTTCTCCTGCCAATCTGGTGTTGTTCTGCTTCATTTTTCAGCTCTTTAATGTGCCTTTGACGATCTTCAATGATGTTCATTCTATCATCTAGCTCTCCTTGTAGAGCATCAATGACTTGTTCCATCTCTTTAGCCTTGGCACTTCATCTAAGTGCTGCTGTTCTCATCTTGTCTGTCATCAGTTGCATTTGCTTTGCATACTCATTTACATGCATGATGAGTTCATCATTGGTTCCCCAGTCTTCAGGTTCTATCTGGGGTTGTTTAGAAATTTCTGTCATTTTGGTTTGTGGCTCGTTTGTTGTGCATCGATTTTTACTTGTGGTCGTGGAGGTGGTTCTAGTGCTTCTTCTTGAGGCTTTGCAGGTGTAATCGCTTCTTCTTCTTGAGGATTCATAGATGCCTCAACTGTTTCTGCTTGAGCTGTTGTAGAGGAAGGTCCTGCTTCAGTTGTTTCAGCTTCCTTGGGTTGTTCGAAACTAGCTTGTTCTTGTTGCTCAGGTTCTTTTTCCTTTGCTGCGTTTCCTTCATTAGATTTATCTATTGGTGAAGGTCTTAGACTCAACATGGGCTGATCTTCTTGTTTCGTAGTTGGTTAAGAGGGTCTTGGAGATATCTCTCCTTGATCAAGATGTGAATTGCTTTGTTGTGCAGCTTTCGCTTGTCTTTGCTGCTCAGCCGCTTCTTCCATTGCTTTTCTTTGAGCTTCTAGCCATTAGGCGTTTGAGCCATACACACTCAACCGTAGCTGTGAAGACTTCCCTCTACTCAACCTCACAACTAGAAGTGGCCACAGTAGGTTGCTTCTTGCTCCACCATGATATACATGAACTGCCAAGCATGAAACAAAAACCACTTGTGGACACTCGAGTGTCAAAACAAACAGCCCAATTTGAGTCCGAAAAAGCATGTAAGTCTGCTGGTAATGATCGCCCCTTGGGATAAAACAAGCCAAGATGTAAAGTGCCACTAAAGTAGAGGAAAATCCTCTTGACAGCCTGCCAATGCTTAGACCCTGGGCTATGCATAAATTTGCTGACTTGTGAGACTCCAAACTGAATATTCGGCCTCGTGTTGCATACATAAATGGGGCAGCCAATAGAATTTTGGTAAAGAGTGACATCAACAGGATGACCAGCATCATGTAGACTCAATTTCAAACCTGTTTCCATGGGAGTGGCAATAGGTTTGCAATCTTCAAGTCCAAACTTACATAGCAATGTTTCAATGTAACTTTTTTGACACAAGGCAATACCACCATCACACTGCTTAAATTGTAACCCAAGTAATGATGCAACAACCCCAAATCTTTCATCTTGAAAGTAGCATTCAATTCAGCCTTAAATTCAGCAATATGTCTCTCATTTGGTCCAATGATCAACAAAGCATCTACATAAAGAACCACAATGAGAAGTACATCACCCTTACGCTTTACATACAATGTGCTTTCTGTTGGACTGTTAGAAAGTCTTGTTTGACCAAATGAGTGTCAGCTTTCTCATACAAGCACGAGGAGATTGCTTCAACCCATACAAAGTCTTCTAACGTCTGCACACTTTGTCCTCTTCTCCTTTCTTGACAAAACCACAAGGCTGCGTTACATAAACTTCCTCAAACATGTCACCATTCAAGAAAGCAGTAACAATGTCTGATCGATGTACATCCCAACCAAAATGAGTTGCCACTGCACATAGAAAACACACATTAGTCATACAACAAGTGGCAGCAAAAGTCTCTTCATAATCTATCCCTTTTTGTTGTGCATAACCCTTTACAACAAGTCGAGCGTTGGCGATCGATCTCACCATCCGGCTTGCGTTTCAACTTGTAAACCCACTTTTCGTACCAATGGCCTTTTTGCTAGGAGGCAAATCAGCTAAAGTCCATGTGTCATTTTCTATAAGTGCATCATATTCTGATTGCATGGCAGCCATCCAATTTTTTAAATTTTGTGCTTCATCAAAAGACAAAGGTTCCTCAACATCATGTAAGCTAGACACAACCAAAGCATAACAATCTAATGCATAAGATGCATGGCGACAGCCTGAACGAGTACAACTAGACAAAGGTCCATCCAATTTACTATCACGCAATGTATGCACCAGCCATTTTGGCATACCTCTAGCATGCTCATTTTCAGCCCTTTCCTCATCAGGTACATCATGTACGTCTGCATCAGTAATAGGCCGATCTGTAACATTTTTGAAAACCCCCATAGGCTGTACATTTGCCTCATTGGAATTTACATTCGAACTTCCACCATGAAAAGAGTAACAAAGTGTCATAAATGTCTTGTGAGCTTACATTATTGTCTCTAATACATGACAACAAGGGCTGAACACAATCTTCCACAAACACTACATCTCGTGAAACCAGAATACGCTTTGCTTGCAGATGATACAACCGATAACCTTTGCTTTCAGCACTATAATTAACAAAAATACATTTGACAGCCTTATCATCCAATTTTATGCACTGTGTTTGTGGCACCAAAGCATATGCCAAACAGCTGAAAACACGCATGTGCTCAATAGAAGGCTTTCTATCATGCCATGCTTTAGATGGAGTAATAGATTGAAAAGCTTTCATAGGACACATTGTCAGGAGTTTTTTGGAGCAAGGGATTGCGCATATGTACATATACATGCATGGTGCATCAAATAAAGAATTGCCCATTTTTCAGAGCCAGGTGGTTACGTGGGGCCCACGTGTGTACAGGTAGGACAGGGTGTACATAGTGCAGCGATTTTCACTATTATCAGTACTAGTGTGTTTTTCCTACAATAAGGAGGAGTTGGTAGTGCATAAAACTTCTCGAGGAAGCTATCCGCGGGCCGACGACGTGAGGTCAGCAGGTGCATCAGATGGCATCTAGTGGCGTCAGGAGGGCGAACGAGGTCAATATTTGCACGCGGATGAGGACGGACACAACGTGGGTGTTTTCTTGTGAGAGTTATGCAGAAAGGTCATCATTAGGACCACTTTTTGGGGCCACTTCACGTGGTGGCGAGATGCATTATTGGAAAAAAGCTGAGTGCCAGGTGTGTGAATGATGCAAAAAGGTGACAACTATGCATTGCGAGGTCAGTTTTTGGCCTGTTCGGGGTCCGTTTGAGGTCATCTAAAAGTCCAAGGGTGCCCAAATAATAAAGCTAAGTGTGGGAACTGAAAAAAGAGAGAGAAGACCAGAAAAAACGTGGAGAAGAGAGGAGGAACAGCCGCAGGTGTGTTTTTGGGGTTTTTGGAGCCTGTTTTGGCCGTAAACTGCTCATCCGAGGTCGGATTTGAGCACTTTGACATTGTAGACTGGGGTTTTGGGCCGTTCCGGACGCGATGGCGCTGTCCATTTTGCCAAATTCCTCATTATTTTTCTGCTGTTTTGGCTGTGTAAGTTTCTCCTATGAGCGAAGTTTCTGCTCCAGTTTGTGATTGTATCTGGCTTATTTTACCCATATTGTGTGAGCTATTTGTCCCATTGGTGTTGGCCCAAGCTCAATTGTATCTAAACATCAGAAATTCTCCTCTTTTGAGCTGAGTTTTTTGGGTGTGTGTGTGTGTGTGTGTGTGTGTGTGTGTGGAGTGGGCAAGTAGATAGTCTCTCTCCTCTCACTCCAGAGGTGTGTTCCCTGTCTCGGCCAGGTGTGTTGTCTATGCCGAGTGGTGCCCCATAGTGTGTGTGTGTGTATCTTCCCAAGAGTGTGTGTCGGGTCGTTATAGAGGCGCTGTGTGTGTTTTCATCCCGCTCACAACGTATTAACTACATAAGTGGCACACATGATGGCCTCAAGCCAAAAAGAATACGACAAATCTTGACTTTTGAGCATACATCGTGCCATTTTCGTAAGTGACCCGTTTTTCCTCTCAGCAACACCATTTTGCTGAGGCGTATAAGGCACTGTACATTGGTGTTTTATCCCACGACTAGCCAGAAATGCATTAAAAATCATGAGATAGTATACTCCCCCCCTCGATCGGAATAGAGGGTGCCCATAGTACTTTTTGAGACATTTTCAACCATAGCCAGAAATTGTTTGAAGCACATAGAAACTTTGGACTTTGCTTTAAGCGGAAATACCCATGCATGCCTGGAGTAATCATCAATGAAAGTCACGAAGTAAAGGTTATTGCCCAAGGACGGAGTTTGCATGGGCCCACAAACATCACTATGCACAAGCTGCAACCTGCATGTGGCCCTAACTAAACCATCCTTTGGAAACGTCGAACGATGCATCTTACCCAAAATACAGCCTTCACAAACATGTTTGGCAGGTGCTTCAAGAGGCGGCAAAGAAGCAACCATTTCAGATTTCTGCAAACGCAGCAAACTGGCAAAATTTAGATGCCCAAAATGTGCATCTCACAGTTTTTCATCTGAAATAGCCCTTGAATCTGCAACTGCATTTGTAAAATTTTATCCACACTTGTCATACAAAGTAAGCTTATACAGCCCACGACACAAAAGGCCAGATGCAACAATTTCATCACCAAAACTGAGATCATGAATTGTACATCTATCATCCACAAATTTGACTACAAGTCCAAGTCTAGCAACTACGGATACCGACAAAAGATTCTTCTTGATCCCAGGTACATAAAGTGCATCAATTCATCAACAAGTGTGAAGGAACTACCATTTGCAACAGTAAGCACAATCTTTCCAACTCCCTGAACTGGATAACAGGCATTGTCGGCACAAGTGACTGAACTCCCATGAGGGACAGGAGGCTACAGAAATAAGTTGCTCATTGATATCCTTGACACCAGCAAGGAGAGTGTCCATATCATCTTCCTCATGCATAATTTTTGATTCTAGCTCTTTACGCAGCAAAGCAATTTTAGACTCATTGCGGCTTGCATAAAGACCTGCTAGAATATCCCAAGCCTGTTTTACAGATTTTGCTAAACAAATGTGAGGAGTAGTGGTGCGCTTCATAGACAACACAATCAATGCATGAGCTTGTGCATCCTTTACATCCCAAAAAGCTTATTTTGCCATAGGTAAAACAACTCTAATAGCAACAATCCTTGCAACAAGACCTGCAACATCCTCAACATCGCCTACATCCTCAGAAGTAGGACGTACATTAATGCCCTGCACAATATTCTAGATGCCCTTTGACACAAGAACATGTTGCATCATGTAAGCCCACATAGGGTAATTGTCTGCATCCAATCTGTCCTCAACAACAGCAAACATCTTGAACAAATCGGTGTTGTTGTCAGCCATGGAAAATGCCTGTACGTGATGTGAAAACTGCCCAAATGAGGAGAATCTGAGTGAGACCATCATGTGCTATATAGCACAACCCACAGTATATTGTATGGGACATGTTATGTAGTATTTGGAACTGACAAAAAGTTTGCACAAAATGACAAAATTGCATGTGCAGACCTAGCTATAGTGGAAACGAAGGCCGAAATGAGCCCGAATAAAAAATTTGAGCAAACTAAGCTCTACGAGCACTCCGAATTTTTTTTTGACTTGCGAACGCTCGCCAAAGCTCACTGAAAACGGAGAAAATAAGCAAGTGTGTGCTGAAGCTGCTGGCAACTAAGCCCGAGAGGACACAACCTGCTCTGATACCAATTGTTGGAATTAGGGTTACAAGAAAACAC
The DNA here is from genome assembly GCF_014529385.1 of Adiantum capillus-veneris. Classification (NCBI taxonomy): domain Eukaryota; kingdom Viridiplantae; phylum Streptophyta; class Polypodiopsida; order Polypodiales; family Pteridaceae; genus Adiantum; species Adiantum capillus-veneris. The sequence continues at coordinate 145,463,997 of NC_140931.1, read as the reverse complement.
ACACAGCTTGGAGAAGACGAAGGAAGCTCAAGGCACACAACAAAGAGTGTATTACTTAGTGTGAAATGGCAAGATAGATAGCCCTAGAGTGATGGGTGTATATACAATGCATGAGGGAAAAAACCTCCTAAAGAGGGAAAAAATGCCCCGGTGGTCCTAGTGTGTCCACACACATCACTACCACATGTATATGGTAACACCTTTGGAACCTTCTTTGCAAGGTTCTTGGTTTTTGGTCCCTTTGCCTCCCTTGGACTCCATTTTTTGGGGTCTGAATGGTTTCTTTGTTGTCAGAGCTTTCACTGCTGTGGACTTCATGGGAACTTTTTGCAGATTCCTCATCTAATTTATATACTCTTTTTATTGATCTAGTGGTCCGCGGAGAAGGTGGAGTTGAAATGATCCATGTGTTCTGATTTGGGGCTGGCGGCAAGTTGTCGGCCATTCCAATAGCATGATATGCTATTCTTGTTAGCACTTCTGGAGCGCCCAGATATGTGATCTTTCCCTCTTTCTTCATGCCCTTCATTGTTGTAAGCACGTACTGCACGTGATCTATTGCTTGCCTAGTTGTTGACTTCAATACTTGAGTGAGAGTAGTCGCAACTGCATGGTTTGGAGTTGTGTACCGTGGCGGTCTCTTTGAGAGGAAGTGAAAATGTTGATGATAGAGGCAAGCCTTTGGATGAGATCAAAAAATGTGGCAACATCAGTATCCTTGGTAAGAGTACCTGCTGTCTTTCTATCCTTGGCCTTCATTGTCATTCCTTCTGTTGGCAGCTTTAGTGTCTCGGCCACAATATCTTTAGTGATCACCACTTCAACTTTTGCCCCTGTTGATCCGTGATTTGGGCCGATCTATCTTCTTTGATCGTGGATTTCTATTCATATGCTTTCTAAAAATCCACTCCGCATGGTTCCTGGTCGTAGAAATCTCGAAGCCCCAGCCTTCTATTGGCTTCTTTGGTGTTTGGCTTTGCAACTACATCATAAACCTCCTTTGGTAGCATTTGCAATCCTACCTGGTGTCCTTCTTCACTCTTGAATCTGCTAGTGAAGACCGTGGTGTTGTTTTCTTTGAGCTGCTCTTTAGACGAGTAGGTTGTATTTGCCATTTTTAATGAGCTTGTATCTAACTGGTACTGTGGCAGATCTTGCAGCTTATCTTTCTGAAACACCCTTTTCCTTGCCTTCTCAGCCACTTGCATTGCTCCTGTTAGGTGAATACTGTGTCAAAGTTAGAAAATTTTACGAATTCCACTCTGAAATCTCTCGAGTCTAAATGGTTGGCAAATGATGTATGTGGGACGAGTGTCTAACCTCACTCCTATCTTATTGCAGATGCAGCGAGAACCACAAATATAATTGTCAATCCATGGGACGAAGCTGACTCGACTAGTGCATAGAGGCTAAAAGGGGTTGTCAACCTCTTGGAAAACAACAAACAACTCGAGTCTAACTCAAGCTACACTCAAGTGACTGAAATCACCAAAAGCCAATCACTCATATGCAAACAAATCACATCAGTTACATCATCAAATGACATTCAAACGTAACGAAACTTCTAGGGACATGTTTATAAGACCTAAGCACACATGCTTATGGTCTCAAATCTCACTTTAGGTTAAGTGCAAAGATCATGATTATTAACAGCATGAGTTTTTGACCTAGTCATTTTCGACCCAGAATGCATCTAAATGCTAAGCAATGATGCCCCAATACCCCGCCTATGCTTAGTTTTGTATTTTGAAGTGTAAAGTCCTACTTATGATGAAATTAAGCCATGAGTCCCAATCTTGACACAGATTTGTTAAGTATCTCAACTTAAGCTCCCTAGCCAAGTTTTATCAATTTTGGACAATTTTCGGTTCCAAATGGTCATCAGTTTTGTATCTCCAGACTGACTTTGTAAATGGCCAAAATTTCCAATCCAATGATCCAAATCTCACCAAATTTTATTTGTGGGCTTATTACAACATGGTAAAGCTAGTGGTATGCTAACTTGGTCAAAAAAACTGAAAAATGGGGTAGATGTAAATAATCACGATTATTTACTTCTGGAAAATTTTTGCATCTTTTTGGTCAATTGAGCATATACACATGTATATCACATCAATATAAGCCTATAAATCAAGTTTTATTGAGTTTGAACAAAATTTTCCCCAATTTACACTTAAGTTCCTGAAAGTCAGTATAGAATTTAGTTTTTACCCAGTTTTTGGTCAATTTTGTGATCCAAATTCTATGGTCCTTTATAAAAGTTGTTTGTACACATGCATAGAGTCTCTGGTATCAACCTTGGTCAATTTTGAGTTGAAAGTAAATAATCATGATTATTTACTTTAAGCTTAAAATGAACACTTTTTTGAACTTTTTCCTTGGAGAGTCTTTTCATGAGCTATTTTAAGCCTCTGAGTCAAGTCAAAACTTAATTTGGCATAAAATGTCAAGAAAAAGTAAATAATTTGAGTTTTTGCAAACTCTTGAAATTTTTACCTCAATGTCTCCTTGAGCTTACCCACTGGTTCATACAACTTTTAAGCATACTCTCCAGTTGGATTGAGTGGTTTCTAGTCTTTTCGTGCTATTTCTATTCGTAGACCTGAAATTTTGCAACTTCAAATAACAACTCCTAATTGATTCTTACAGAGAGAGCAATGTTTTGAAATCCACATCGGATTCTACTTACCCTACTCCTAGGTTCTACTGCAATGGGGTTGTGGAAAGTGTCCACAAACACTCGTTTTCTTGTTTTTTATGGTTTTCTGAGCCTTGATCTCAAGACTTGTCTCGTCCATCAATCATTCTCAAAATCCTAATCTAATTCTACAATCCTACAATCCTAAAGGCACTCATCAAGTACGACTACTTCCAAGCTACCTTTACATAACAAACGACAACAATCTTAAGCTATGCGGTTTGTAAAAGAAAGTTTCTATTCTAGGAGATCCTAGAGGAAGGTAAAGGATAACTTCACAAGACGCTCATGTTTTTCCCTAGTTTAGGTCTCTTTGATCCCTGACAGCGACGCTAAATGTGGGACGAGTGTCTAACCTCACTTCTATCTTATTGCAGATGTATCGAGAACCACGAATATAATTGTCAATCCATGGGACGATGCTAACTCGAGTAGTGCATAGAGGCTACAAGAGGTTGTCAATATATTATAAACCAACAAACAACTCGCATCTAACTCAGGCTACACTCAAATGACTGAAATCACCACAAGCCAATTGCTCATCGGCAAACAAATCACATTTGTTACAGCATCAAATGCAATCCAAACGTAACGAAACTTCTAGGACATGTTTATAAGACCTAAGCACACAGGCTTATGGTCTCAAATCTCACTTTAGGTAAAGTGAAAAAATCACAATCATTAACAGCAGTGAGTTTTTGACCTAGTCGTTTTCGACCCAGAATGCATCTAAATGCATAGCAATGATGCCCCAATACCCGGCCTATCCTTAGTTTTTGATTTTGAAGTGTAAATTCCTACTTATAATGAAATTAGGCCACGGGTCGGTGATGCCAAAAGCTACGAAATACCATGAAATGCTTACGTCAATGTGTAGAGCTCTTACCTACGGTTGCAAAGCAACAGACTGGACAGTAATGTGACAACCGGGGAGGGAGTAGGAAGCACGGGAAGGAGAGAAGTGAGCGTCGTTAGCTCACACTGTCAGGGGATAATTGTGCGAAAGGTGAGTCAAGAAGGCACTGGGCCCCTAGCTGTGAGAGGTGTGGGAAAAAAAGTGTAGCAGATGCAATTACCGACAACAATATTCAAAACAAGCAATTTGCCTAATTCCAGTTAATCGGCAGAATTCATGATTAATCAATCCCTAATGGAGGCTTAATGCTCCTTACAAGAAGAAATCCTGGCTTAATCCATGTGCTAAAGAGGAAAATTAATAGAATTCTGCTTACTCTGCCTTCTGCTTCTCGATTCGAATGTCTAATGATGGCTTTGAAGCTTTAATTGGGCTTAGAATGATCCGAGAGACCTCCCCGCAATTAATGCGAGCTTAAGAGCTTTTATGCGAGCTTTCGAGCTTAAGAGATTATGGGGAGATTAAGAACTTGTGGATTATAAAGAGGAGCTTAAGAACTTAATTAAGTGAGCTTAAGAGCTTGTAGAGGTTAAAAATTTGGAGCTTATGAGATTCTAGCTTAGAGGGAGATTAAGAAATCGGTGATTATGAGGAGCTCGAATATCGAGCTTATGAGGAGGAAATTAGGAGCTTGAGGATTACCCGCTTATGAGGAGCTTGAGACTATGTCCTTTGCAAGGAGCTTAAGCGCTTCCTTCTCATGAGGAGGAGAAGAACCCCAAGATAATGAGGGGAATAAGACGTTCCTTTTCTTTTTATAGTTTCCTGGGCCTCCCCTGTTGCTAAAAAAAGCGAGGCACCCATTAGCGATGTCGCTAATGGGTCCTCCCCCTTGTGACGTGGCAAGGCCGAAGTTGAGCAGCATGAAAACTCGCGGGAGTAGTGCCGAAAAGGGGCGCCTTGAGCTCCTGAGCAAAGTTTGTCACTGACGCGAGCTCATCCGAGCATCATGGCGCCCAGCGCGAGCTTATCTCCGCCTTCCCCGCTGCCTGCTCGTCGACTGTGGCTTACACGCCATTTTTCTTTTTCTTTTCCTTCACACTGCTTACCCTATTATGGTTTTGTGCGGCCATTGGCTTATGGCCTTGGGCGGCCGGCCTTGCTTTGGGCGGCCGGTTTACTTCTTGGGTGGAGGGTTATGCCCTTTTAGGGCACCACATTTGGCATACATATCTTTTAAGCATTGCAAGAGCCAGCCTTCCAGACACGAAGCTCTACAAAAATCTACGGCACCACATTTGGCATACATATCTAACAAAGCACTGCCAAACACGACATTCTTTGTGAGCAGTCCTTGACTAACCTTACCATCCTGAACTTCGATGCATGTATCAACCTCTCGTATAATCCTACATACCTTTAAGATGAAAGTATAGGTGATTGCATTGAAGTAAGGCCTTCCCACCACATCTGATAAAAAGTGTCAAAGTTTCTTTCTTGTCAACTGGGTATTGCCAATTACGACCACTGTCGGCCAAGCACTGCATGAAATGACATCCCGGGCATGAGACTCATAAAGCTACTACTACTACTACTCCAGCATCCCAAACTCTGGACAATAGACAAAAACTTTGAGATGACAATCCAACCGAGTGGACCGGACCCGGTCCCCGGTAAATCTTAAATGGTCAATAATTTGGCAATCGTAAGTCCAATCCTGATCTGAAAAGATCGATGCGCTCCACAAAGTGAGCACTTCAGCCCGATGCATTCATTTCATTTTTATCTCCTCAGCTGCTATTGCTCAATCCAGCACGGATTTGCAATCGACTTGAACTTTAAACTGCCATAACTGCTTCATCGTAGCTCCAATCGACGAGCCATAAAGACAGACCGGTAGAGCACATCGAGCACTGCAGTTCTAGGACACCATAGCCCATTCGTTTTCACTTTAAGCATAACACTTTTTAGCATCATTAAAGCATGTTTTGGCCCTTTCAACCGCATTTGACATACATTCAGCATTGAACTCGGCCTGCAACCGGCCCTTAATCATTGTTTATTAAACATATAAGCTTCAAACAAACTTGATGTGCATTTTTCTGGCATCTTTCTTTGCATGGGAGTGGAGATGCACGACATTCACCCCCTCTGAACCTGCACAGCCTCCGGTCTGTCCCAATTGCACTTAATCAACTTCATTAAAATCATCATCAGACATATCATCTGATGTGTACATAACATGATCCTCTGGAGGCGGATCTCAATGAGAATCTTCAAGAACAATCCCGCCTTCTCGCTTTTTGAACAGCTTGATCCTTTTCCGTGCAATATGCACCTTAAGCGTAGTGCCATCTAGTTCACATAATTGATATGTCGCATTATCAAAAACATGTTGCACCACATATGGTCCAAACCACCTTTTAACCATTTTTCGCATAGCAGAGTATTGGTTCTCCAAGCTATTGTCATAGATGAGTACCCAGTCTCACCATCTTTGATAGCATGTGGTCGTAGTCTATGCTTTCCATCAAATGCTGCCTTGTTCTTCAATCTTGCCTCCTTAAGCTTCTCTTTAGCCTGCTCTATATCCTCTTGACGCCTTTCAAGCTACCGAATACGTAGAGCAAGCAAGTCTTCAGTAGACATACCTTCCTCCCATGGCATTATGGTCCAAGTTGTAACTGCTTCCTCTGTAGGCATAATGGGTTTCTGCCCATGCATCAATTCGAATGGCATAAATCCTGTAACTGAACTGTGAGTAGTGCGATCAGCCCACAAAGAAAATGGCAAAAGTTTATCCAATCACCAATATGTCCTTCACACGCCTTTGCTAAAGGTTTAACAATAGGCGGATGTCCTCTTTCGCTCTTCCCGTTACCTTCTGGATTATATGCTGTGGTGAGGGCGAGTTTAATGCCCATATGAGCAAAAAACTCTCAAGCTTCATCTGCATCCATCTCTCCTCTATCTACAGTAATTCTGCCAACACACCCATACCTAGAGATAACATCTTCAAGCAAAAACTTGCATACTAAAGTGGTAGCTTTGGTACGCAAAGCTCTGCCTTCAACCTGGTTTGTAAGATCTTCTGTGGCAAGAACAATATATTTCATCTGCCACACTCCTACTGGCATTGTAATAAGGTCCACCACCCACTTGTAGTGCATAGCCAGTGGATAGGTGGGATGCAACCCATCTCTATGTCGCACATTAGAGTATTGTTGACATATTAAGCATGATTCCACAAATTGAACCACATATTTATACATACCTCTCCACCAATATTGATCTTTAATTTTGACAAAGGTTGCCTAGGCTCCTCTGTGTCCAGCCCACAGACTTTCATGAAACTCTTTAATCACCTACTTTTGGGTCACTTTGTCGCAAATAATTTGTTATGGTACGCCTCCTGGGCGCTTCGGTTGCTTCCATAAATGTCCGTCTTTCAGGAAATAGCCATAGGCCTTTTTCCTGATCTTCTTGAATTCTTGATCACTCCATCCTTCTTGTTTAGTGAGAGTACTTAGGTAGCGGCCAATCATAAGCCACTCTCCATCATAAAACTCTTCAGAAAAGACTTAAAAAACATGAGAAATACTACCACAGTTGGAATGTAGATAAGAAGACGTGTAGAACTTCAAGCCAACATCATCACTCGTGGTCAACATCTCTTCTTCATCTTCAAACCTGGCTCTTGATAACATATCTGCAACAGGGTTATCTCTACCTGCAATATGACAAAATTCAGGGTTAAGAGACTTTATATACGCTATCCATCGTAGCATGGCAATGTCCGGAGTAGAGCAATTTGCAATCATCCCTATTAGTGGCAAGCAATCTGTCTCTACCACAACGGAAGCTCCAATAAAGTATTCTTTATCAGTCCTTAGAGCAGTAGCAATGCCCCAAAGTTCCCTCTTAACCTGTGGATATCCTCGTTGACGAGCATTGAGCACCTTGGCTCCAAATCTCACTGCATACCTGTGTCCTTCAGCATCATCCTGACCTATAGCCCATCCAATACCTGTCGGGCTAGTGTCAACTGTTAAAATAACTGGCCTGTTGCATTTATAATCAACTTTCCTCAAGGTAGGAGCCTCAAGAAGCATCTTCTTTAATTTTTTAATAGCTTGTGTGTGAACTTCTTCCCAAACAAACCTCTTACCTTTTCGTAGCAATTGATACAGCACCTTTGCAACATGAGCAAAGTGTGGCAGCCAAATACGATAGAACACACATGCGCCTAAGAATCGACAAACCTCAGTCTGAAGAACATGTATCCTTCATCTTTTGGATTGCTTCGACTTTTGCTAGACTTGGCCTTCTTCCTTCAAAACTGCACATGTGTCCCACAATTAAGACCTCCTTAGCTCCAAAAGTCAATTTTTGACCTGAAAGTGTTAGGTTAACTTCTTCAAGCCCTGATAATATAGCATCACAGTTAGCAATATGTTGAGCAACAAACTGTCCGCACCCCCTCTGGTATTTTGATTCATCTTTTGAGCCTTCTTCACAGCCCTTAATTGGTAGGTCATCAATGAAAGGCATGGTAACATGTGCGATAAAGTCCCTTAATACCTTATTCATGATGTTCATCATATGAGCTACTGAATTAGTAGCAACCTGTGGCAGAGTGCACATCCTTACCAAACCAAGAGAAGTACACATTGTAGTAAGACCCCTGCTCTCCAAAGCTAACTGGAATTGATCATCTCCTGAATAAAGATCGCCTATGGAGTAAATAGATCTACCTGCAAAGGCCTCAGCAAATTCATCCACAATTGGGCCAATACCCACATTGCGGATTGTTACCTTGTTAACCGTTTGCATATCCTGAATGAACCTTAATGTACCATTTTTCTTCGAAACAGTAAACCATTGATTGGAATATGGAGCACATGACGGCTCCAAAATTCCCATTTGAATCTTTTCATTAAGCAAATTGATGAGCTTTGGCAAGTGAGCTTTAGGAATTGGAATAGGACGCAAGCTCCATGGCATGTGTGGAATAGTGAAAATAACCATTGGTGAAACAACACTCGGATCCACACACCCAATCTCACTCGGCTAAAAAGCGAAAGCTTTACCATGTTGTTCAAGCATACCTTGAAAACATTTGACCTCCTCTTCATTGAGGAAACCGTCTTCTCCAACCTTCAGCTGCTGCAATGTCTCCTTAGTAAACTTATGCCCTATGTTCTTTGGATCTCTGAGTATAGGCTATCGAGAAGCCTCCTTGATCATCCCATCACTTCCTTCTGCCAGCGGTGTAGCCACTGGCCTCACTTTCTTTGCAATAGTCTTGTATTTTGTCTCTACTTGCGCTTCAACAGTCTCACTTGAATCATCTTCAATATGCATAAGGGCTTCATATAAACTTAACTTATCATACATGTCCATTGAATGGACCTTGACTACTTCAGTTCTGCTTTGTAACCTGTTTTGCATGATCTCTTTAAGCACTGACATAGTATCTTCATAAGATACCTCTTCAAAGACTCCTGAAATCACATCATTAGATTCAAGCACATCACAACCCTGCAATTCACTTTGAATACCTGAAACATACTATTTTTCCCACTTTGGCAAATCATTAATTTTTTTGAAAGAGACTAAACCTTCAGATGCTAACCCCAAAACCCCCGAAGAGAAAGCTTCTCTTTGCGAGAACTTCTCCTCACTTGTACCACCATAGTCCCGCTTTATAATGGCACTCCAAGAAAATCTTGTGCAAACCCGTGTTCTCTAAACTCCTTGTGTATCTTTGGCATTGGATGATCACGTAGACTATCCTTATTCCTAGCATGGTCAACACATACTGTCAAGAATTGCACTGCTTTCTTACCATCACGGCTTCGAACCCTGGCATAGGCCGAGCCATCATCCAACACTTTGGTTTCCATTCGCACAGCCGTAATGTATGGTTGCCCCAGAATTAAAGGATAAGAGGAATGCTCCTGTATAAAGAAATTTTGCTCATCACAGACATCCCCTACATTTACCTTAACATTGGCACATGCACCATAGAGGTCGCCTGGAAGCATTGGCTGCTCAAATCCGCCACCCATGGTCAACATCAATAGGCCATTTCCCCTTTTTGTGCAAGATTTTAGCCATCAAATTGATCTCCGATCCATGATTTATGAGTGCTAAGACCGGTTCTTCGATGTCGCCAAGATTTACAACAGTTTCGGTTGTTGCTCTTGCCCAATGAGTCCTTGAAAAGTGACTCCTTGGAATGCTTTCACTATCTTCATCTTCATTGAAATGAACTTGCCTTACCTCAGGTACGGTTGGATTTGACACCACCACAGACCTCGACTCTTCTTCTTCTTCAAGATTCGCCAAGTACTCTTCATAGTCATCTAGAATTGCTTCAATGTGGCGTACCGCCTGGCTCTTCACTGACTTTGACTCCTGTTCACTTGGTATCTGCCGCTTCCTTTTGATGATATCCATTATCTCCTCATGAAACTCACGTTTGGAAATTCCCAATATATCACCCAATGTGAGCTCCACCTTGCTATTCAGAATTCGCTCTTCAAAGACTTTCTTTAAATCTGTAGCTAATTCAATGTCAGACTTGAGCTTAAGAGAGGGTCCCCTGGGTTTACCTTGCTTTTTGTCCTTAGGTGCCTCCTCCATCACCACTTCAGGAGCAGGCTTAGGAACAGGACTTTCTTCTTTCTTGCTGTTGAACCTCGTTGTCCTTTTCGATGTCCCAGGAGCTTCTTTATCTCTTTTTCGCTTTTCCTCCACCATCGCCTCATTAGCTTGAGACTTCGCAATGAACGCATACACGAGAGGGAATCCACTAGATCAGTTCACCCTGTGGTTTCTCGAATTGAATTCCCTACTTGCCGCAGCTTCCCATAAGTTACCTGTCCAGTTTCTGTTGTTGACGGGAGCAAAGCGAACCCCGAGCCCCGACGGCCTCTAAAACGCCAGGGACCGAATGGTGCGCCTCGAGCCTGCCACACGGTAAAGCGAACAGGGGGCACCACCTAGCTTTGAGCGGCTAGGAAAACCCTCGAGTTGATATGAACACCGCAACTTACACACCGAGAGAGAGAGATAGAGAGAGAGAGATTTGCAAATGATGAAAACCCTCGGGGGTGTGAAGGAGAATTATTTTTGCAATATTTACAAATGGCACGCCGTGGTGGTAGAGAGGTAGGGAGAGGAGGTGGTGCAACCTACTTGGTGCGTTCTCTAAGACGACTCAATGATTGTAAACTTGCTACCAAGAGCGTGTACGCGTGTGTGCATCGACCATTGGAGTCGAGAGATGGATGTGGTTCCCTTCGCATGGTGCAATTCCCAAGGCAAACCCAACACACAATCCCCCTCCCCATGATGGTGATAGTGTCAATTCTTCCCACTACACTCTACCAAATGCTGCCTCCTCATGAACTGCCCCCCCCCCTCCCCCCCCCCGATAGTGACCTCTCAGTGCCAATTTATAGGTATTGGCTGCTTGGATTATGGTAATCCCAATGTGATTAGGGTAAGCTTAATCGGGGAGACAAAGCAAGTGGTGGGCCCGGTGTGGTTGACCCTTGCTTTGTTTTGGGAGGTTATTAAAAGATGAGAATCTCTAGGTGGGCCTTTGTGACCATCACCTAGAGAGAGGAAATTTTTCAAAGTGGGATTTTTACAACGGCTTGGTGAAAACTGAAGAAATGATGAGAATACCCTATAATTTACTGAAGATGGCATCGTGGTTGCGTGTTGCCGGCAACTAGTGTGTTGCGGGTGCGTCGATGTAGAGCGTACTTCTTTTCGGGGTCGGTCGGGGCATGCCTTCGGCGCATTTTCCTTTTTTGTTGTTGGCGGCACATGATTTGGGTTCCTTCCTTCTTTTGTTGATGACGTAGTCGTAGACCTTTGTTTTGTTTTTTCTTTTTGTATTTGTGGTGCGGGGCGTATATACGTGTGTGTGTGTGTGTGTGTGTACGTATTGGTGCATGAGGGTGGATGTGTGTGTATATATGTATATGTGTGCGTATTGACGTGCGGTGGGAATGGCTTATATGCAATATATATATATATATATATATATATATATAATTATTTTTTTAAAACTATTTTTTTCGGTTTCAGGCAGTGAAGATGACGCAGGAAAATGGGGGGGGGGGGGTGAGGATGGTGAAAAAGAAGGTGTGTGTGTGTGTGTGGTATGCGCGCATGAGCGTGTGGGTGTGTGTGTGTGTAGGTGTGTAGCTTGCGATGCTGTGTGTGTGTGTGTAGGTGCTTCTGGTTGTGGGAGTGGCGGGTGCGCAGCTGGCGGTGCTGTGGAGCCGGACAGGGCGCGGCCGAGATAGGGCGCGAGAGCGGGTGAGAGTGGGGAGAGGGGGGGAGATGGTGAAGGGGGGGGGGGGGGGGGGGGGGGGGGATGAGGATAGGATCAGGGTATTGCAGAACCATGTGCAGCAGGAGGAGAGGAGCACAAGGCCCGGGGGGCGGGGTAGTGGATAGCGGGTGCGACAAGGAGGGAAGGGGGGGGGTCTTAGTCAACGTGAGGAGGAGAGAGAGAGTAGATAGGGGGGGGGGGGGGGGGGGGGGGTTCCCAGCAAGGGAGAGAAGGGAGAGAGAGTGAGGGGGTTGGGAGGAGATAGGGTAGAGAGAGAGGATATGATGGGTTAGAGGGGAGACAGAAGAGAGGGTGAGAGAGATTGAGGGAGGGTGAGGTGATGGTTTCCCTAAGGCCCGCCGTGGCTATTTCCAAGAGAGAGGGGGGGGAAAGAGGGGGGCTAGGTGTAGATAAGGGGGGGTGTTTTAGGCTAATGGTCCGCCAAAAGGAGAGGGGGGGGGGGGGGAGTGTGTGAGGACCAGCGGAGGTGGGGGTACGGCCCGACGTGGTTGGAGGGTGGACACAGAGAGAGAGAGAGAGAGAGAGAGAGAGAGAGAGAGAGAGAGAGAGAGAGAGAGAGAGAGAGAGAGAGAGAAAAAAATATTTGGGAGAGAGAGGGAGGATACTATCACTGGCGGCCCGCCGGGCTGAAGTGTGGCAGAGATACCAACGGTGCCTACCGGCCGGATGATGCAGCACGTGTGTAGGAGAGGGAATATAGGTGGGGCCGGGCATTGAGAGAGGGAGGTCGTCTTGTGGTGATATTGGAGGGATGTGGCCAACTTGGCGGCGCCCATTGGTAGTTAACTTTTGGAAAGGGGTATGGTAAGTGGCAAGGGACTTTTCTTTGTTTTTTTTTTTCTCGGTAACAAAACCCCTCCCTTCCTTAGGGTGTGGTTCTCACGGGCATGGTTTCGAAAGCCGGCCATCATTAGCCCTCCCATTTGGCTAGAGGCATTCATGCTTCTAGCCCTTCCTCTGCATCTTTAGTTGTGGAGTTAGAGGGTTCTCCCTCTTCTAGAATGTCTAGCATAAATTCTGGATCAAACCTTAGAAAATACCTTTTCAGTCTCCATCCATTGACCCTAGTCTTGTGAATTCTTCCATCTGCTTCCATCACCTTATAGCTGTCGTTGTCATAGCATTTCTTGATGATGAATGGCCCTTCCCATCTGGGTTGAAATTTCTTGTCCTTCCTTGTGTCAAATCTGATGTCGTATCTCAGCACTAACATACCCTTTTCCAGTCCCTTTTCTTTTAGCCCTTGATTGAAAGTGAGCCGGTGTCGTTCTGCCTGCGCTGCATAGTGATTGATTGCTTCTTCCCTATCTAGCTGGAGTCTTTCCAGATCCAAGATGTGGTTTCGAAGATTTACAATCAGACGATATATCTGGCTAGCCAAAACTCGTAAGGTGGCTATCTGTACGTCAATGGGTAGAATTGACTCCTTCCCATAAACTAGATGGAAAGGGGTGAAACCATTGTTCTGTAGGCCCAAAGAGCTGCCATGAGATGTTTATCCCAGTCCCCTGTGTGATTGTTCACCTGCTTTGTGATGATTTTGCAGATCATTCCGTTTACCTTCTCTACCAAACCATTGCATTGTGGATAGTATGGTGTGGAATGTCGGCGTGTGATGCCTAACTTCTTCATCAGTTCTCCCACCAAATCACCTCTGAATCCTGGTCCTCTATCTGATATTATCTCAAGAGGAGTGCCAAAACGGCAACAAATATGCTCGAAAATGAACTTTGCCACCTCTTGGGCTGTAATGCGGGTGGTGGCCGTTGCTTCTGCCCATCGAGTCATGTAGTCTACACCCACTATGATGTATAGTTTACCTGATTGGGCCCTTGGTAAAGGACCGATTGCATCTATTCCCCATTTCTCAAAAGGACCATATGAGATGATAGGAGTTTGTGGCTCGTAGATTAACGTGCGATCACTGGCCACTTGACAAGCCTTGCATGTTTTACACCAATGGTGTACATCCCTGTTCAAACTAGGCCAAAAGTATCCTGCTTGTAGAATCTTCCTACTGGTGATGTCCAGAGCAAAATGACCGCCGCAAACGCCATCATGGCAACTTGAAATTACCTCTGTGATCTCACTGGAGGTTGGCACCCGCCTGAGAATTTGATCCTTGCCCTTACAATACAAGTGGTCATTTACAAGGCGGTACCTAGTAGCCTTCCTTACCAGCCACTGTTTTTGGCCTTTGGTGTACCCTTTTGGACATTCTCCTGTATCTAAGAAGATGATGATATCAGGCATATCATCACTACCTTGAAAGAGGGGTAGCTTCAGTTTTATTGCTCCTATGGGGACGTCTTGTATTCGTTCTTTGGCTAGAGCATCTGCCTCCTGATTTTCTGCTTTGGGGACATGAAATAGTTTCACTGCTTCAAACTTTTTTAGAAGGTCCTTAACTTGGCGTAGTTGACCAAGTAAAACTCTGATTCTTACAATCCCAGGTGCCATTTATCTGCCTTATCAAAATCAAAGCATCGCCAAACATATTTAGGCGTTGAATTCCTTGTGAAATACATTGTTCCAACCCAAGTATTAGGACTGCATATTCTGCTTCATTGTTGGAGTGGGAGTGTAATAACTGTCCAATGGAGAATACTCTTTCTTGCCGTCCATTGAAAATGACTATGCCTGCTATAGACCGATCCATTGTTCTTTTGTATGCTCTGTCAAAGAAAAGAGAGTGAGCTCTTTCTAGCCTAGGACTCTCTATCATTGGTGTTTCTTCCTTTGCTTCCGTGTTGACCTTCAGCCTCTTCTCATAATGGCGATGAGTGAGAATTCCCGCTAAACTAGCCCTGGTGGAGTTTTCTACTTGCATGGTGTAGTCAAACTCTTGTAATCTAATCAACCACTTTGAGATCCTAGATGAGACATCCATGTGTCGCATTACATATGGGAAAACCTCTTCCATTGTCAGGATTACAAAGGGTCTTAGGCAGGAGATAGGAACGGAATTTGGTGGTAGCAAACATTAGTGCCAGAACCATGTGTTCTACTTCGGTAAATCCCTTTTCTGACGGGGTCATGATACGACTAGAGAAGTAAATAGGACGCATGAAAGAAGTTTTGGGGTCCTTTTGCATTAGCATGGCTCCTAGTGTATTGCTTCCCACACTAGGGTTCACATAAAATGGCTCGTCCCACTTAGGAGGTGAAATAGTGGGAAGCTTAGCTAGGATTTGCTTTACCTCAGTAAACTGCTGCTCATTCTCTTCACTCCATGAGAAGACATCCCTCTGGGTGAATTGTTGCAGGGGAAGGACCACTTGAGGTAGCAAGTGAATGAACCTGCTTAAGTATCTTACCTTCTGAAGGAAAGAAACCAGCTGCTTAGCAGTGGTGGGTGACGACAAAGATACCAAGGCTTGAATTTTTCTAGGGTCAACCTTGATCCCTTTTGCTGAAATTAAATGACCAAGGAGAGTGAATTTGCTTTCACCAATGTGACACTTATCCACGTTGCCCTGGCCACCCAAGGTTTGCAGCCTGGTTAAGCCATCATAGACTTTGCTTAAATGAAGGGCTCGTGAACTATAGATGCAAAAATCATCTATGAAAACCCGTATTGATGTTCCAAAGTAGGGTTGGAAAACAAAAGTCACATAGCGCTGAAATGTGGCCAGGGCGTTAGTGAGGCCAAATGGCATCACTCTATAGGCAAAACATCCCCAAGGGGTGATGAAAGTTGTCTTCTTCTAATCTTCCTCTGGAATGCTAATCTAGAAGTATCCCGAGTAGCCATCGCACACTGTGTATCACTCGTGACCTGCCACTTCATTGAGTATTTCATCCTGGAATGGGAGGGGAAAGTGATCCCTCTTCGTGGCTGCATTGAGAGGTTTATAATCCACACACTCTCCACTTACCATCTTTTTTTGGTGTGACTACTACTGGGGAGACCCATTCTGAGTCTTCGACGAGGTAGATGAAACCTTCTTGTAGCAAACTTCTCACTTCTTTAAGCAGTGCCTCTTGTTGGATTACTCCAAGTCTTCTGAGCTTTTGTACTACGGGTTTACTGCCTTCCTTGAGTTTTATATGGTGTTGCACTACTGTAATTCCTCTGATCTTATCATAGCCATCGATGAACAAAGTAATGAAGTTACCTAACATGGAGACATACTATCCTTCCTTTCTTCATTGGTTAACTCATTTGAGAGCATTTTTTGTAACTTACCTGCATCCTCCAAGGACTGCATACCTGATGATCCCTCTTGGTTTGTCAAGGTTCTTTCAGATTGTGTCAATCTGTTTGGGTCTTTAAGAATGACCCCCATCACTTCGATGCTACTGTCGCTTCCATCGGTGGTGGTCTTCGAGTCTCTTGAGGTAGACGAGTAGTCGCTGGTGGACTCATCTTCTGTAGCCTCCAAGATAATGTTGGGCTGCTTTCCAGTCCTCATGTCATAGAATATGGACTTCCCTTTAGCGTCCTTCATTTGAATCATCCCGGTGCTCCAGTCTTGTTTAGCTTCCATAGCCATAAGCCAGGGCCTCCCAAGAATGATGGGGTAGCCCTCCCCTTTGTGTGGCATGACGAAGATGTGTACCTCTACTTCTGTATTGAATGTTTTTACTTTGAACGCATTTACAATGCCCACGCATTTCACTCTTACATTGTTTGCCATCTTGGCTCGGCAGGGTGCCGGCCTACTTACCTCTAGACCTAGATGGTGCATCATCTTTTCACTCATGACGCATATTTGCGCGCCACCATCTATGTAGACATTTGAGGTTTGTTGCCCCTTGATGTGAGCATCCATGGTTGGTAGGATGTCGTCGAGATCTCTCCCAGAGATAGCCCCAGCTATCCTAGGCCTTGATTTCCTAGTACTTACCATTTTTTTCCATTGCCTCCTCATTCTGGGTGCTAGGTGGAGTTATTGGGGCCAAGTTATTTTCGGGCCCTGCATTAACACATCCTGAACTAATTCATAGGGTTTTGCATACTCACCTAGTGAGAAGTCCACGATGTCTATCTTTCATCGTGGTTTAGCTGCTTGCTTGCTAGACTCGGCCTTTTCCTTCATCTTCTCTTCTCTTTGAGATGCTTCTTCGTTCCTGGCACGCTTCACTCCCATAGCATCCACTTATTCTACCTTCACTTTCCCTTTGTGCTTCTCTCGAACTGATTCTTCTACCTTCGCCTTCCCTTTAGCCTCCAAGCTAATAACACTGACCACTTGGTTCACAGCAGGTGGTGGGGGTAGTGGCAGAATGAGAGGTTGAGGTGGTGGTTGCTGTTGTACAGGTCGTCGAAGGATTTGGACCAGTGGCATCGGTCCTAGTTGCCTCGGTGGTGGTGGTCTTGCTCTTGGCGGAGAGATTTGATTTTGTCTCCCCCCTCTATTGAAATTCTGCCTCCTTGGGTGTGGGCAGTAGTACATTCCATGGCCATCTTCCCGCAGTTGTAACAGTGGTACTCTTGGTTCTGCCTTCGTTGTCCTCTTCCTTGTTCTGGATTCCTGCCAGGTGCATGCCCTAGCTACACCAATGCACATATAAACTCTCTAGTTGGGTGGTGATGCGACTCAGCAGGTCTTGCTGCTCTTCTGATGCCTCCTGTGGTTGGACTCTATGATTGGTTGTTGTAGTCACTGGGGTTGGTTGGGCTGAGCTTGTTTCCTCTGACTCGTTTACTCTTGCTTGCATGCGCAGCTTCTTGTCTTTAAGGCGGGCTACTTCGACTGCCAACTCATATGTTGCAGGAAACCTTCCCTTCACCTTCTCTCTAAGCGGCGACCATAGACCAGCAATGAAACGGTCCTTCTTTAGGAAATTAGGCGCTCCTTCGCCTTCCTCCAGTGAGGCAACCCATCTCTCCCATAAGTCCACAAATCTGGACTCATAGGTGGCATACTCCAACAGACCTCCCTGCTTTAATTCTGTCAATAGCTTCCATAGCTTCTCCGAGGTTGTACCTCCACCAAACCTCTTTACAAAAGCAGCCCTTAACACATCCCATGCATTCTTGGTAGCCTGGGGCAATGCATTATACCAGGACTTGGCCTCTACTTTCATCAGTAGAGGAAAAATTCTAAGTCGTGAAGCGTCGTCATCTTTGTTGGAGACGACACAAGCAATGTCGAAATCATCCAAAAAGTCGGTGGTGAGATCCTCTCCTTTCTTTCCATTGAACGTGGGGAAAGAAACACTTGCCATGGTGATGACTCAGGAAATTACAAACCCCTTTTTTTTTTACATTAACAACAGTAGCGGCTCATAGCAGCTTTTTACAGGGGTGGGTGGATAGGTTAAAATAGGATAAAGATAGAAACATTAAAGGAATGATGATAATCCAATATGGGGAGAATGATAGGGTTCAGGGAATTGAAGATTTCTCCTAGTACCGCCGCACCGAATAGGTATACGATCTTCTGTTGGTAGAAGACTTTTCTATCTACATAGATATTCACATGCATATGCTGCACGAATCTGAACGGGAATGTCGTCGGCCCATTTTCCATCATGCACAGAGAGTGGAATACTTACTTATACTCTTACCGTGCCAGTGTTGATGAGTCGGCACATCCACAAGAGGTCGTCGCCTTTCATGGGCTCCACCTTTCCTTCGTTGCTCAGCACGTCCGGGGTGATGGCGACGCGTCTGACCACTCCCAGCCTCTTTGCTAATAGCAATTACAGGTAATTTCCGTAGTCGGCATGTTGCATGAATTCTACTCCATTCAGTTGCAACTCGTCCCTAGCCCACTGGGTTTCACCCGTGGTAGAAAGCTTCTTCAGGATAATTTGTACAGGGAGAGGAGGAAGATCCTTCACTCGCTTTCCAAAACAGCGAGAGCAGTAACCGAACCACTCTTCTCTAGGACATTGGAATCTTCTTACCACTTCTTCTTCCGGATTGTCAAAGTGGATTGGTAGCACTCGCATGCGTCGTGCAAATCGGTAGGCAACCTTCCGCCGCTTAGCTTCGGATGACTTCCTCTTTGGCAAGCTGGGTACAACTCGGCTTTCTGAGCTCAAAGCACTTGCTTGGCCAGATGCCTCTCCCTTCGGGGTCATGCGTTTCCAGGCTGGCTTATCTTCTCCTTACCTTTGGCTCGAGCAGCCTCTTTAGGCCACTTTGGAGTTATAACTTTGACTGTAGTTTCTTTAGGGAAAAGAGGCCTCACCGTTTTCTTCCCTTCTTTGACGTGAATGACTTCTTCGCGATGAACGTCGATGTAGAAGATTTCAGTCCTTTCGTTGCCTTCGTTGTAGCTGGCACTCATTGGCAGTGTGTCTTGGTTGACAACAGTGATGGCACTTCACCGACCTCCCACCTGATGCTCTCAATTTATGGTTAGAACGCGCAACACGAGATGGAGAATTTACCTCTTGAATGCTGACAACACTGCAGCCTGGCAGTAGCACCTCAATGAAGGTGGCTAGTGCCTCCTTCGTCTCCTCTTCTTCCGTCCTCGAGTTAGAAAATTCCTTCAGCCATTCGTCCATGATTGATAGTCGGCGACACTTTTAGCATTGTAAATTGAAGGGTCTTAGAAAGCCCTCCTCCGTGGGGGCACCAAATGACGGGAGCAAAGCGAACCCCGAGCCCCGACGGCCTCTAAAACGCCGAGGACTGAATGGCGCACCTCGAGCCTACCACGGTAAAGCTTTGAGCGGCTAGGACGCAAACCATGATGATATGAACACCGCAACTTACACACACACACACACACACACACACACACACACACACACACACACACACACACACAGAGATTTTCAAATGATGAAAACCCTCAGGGGTGTGAGGGAGAATTATTTCTGCAGTATTTACAAATGGCATGCCATGGTGGTAGAGAGGTAGGGAGAGGATGTGGTGCAACCTACTTGGTGCGTTCTCTAAGACGACTCAATGATTGTGAAACTTGCTACCAAGAACATGGTGCAATTCCCAAGGCAAACCCAACACACGAGCCAAATCACGCGCGTGTGGGGCATATATGTGTGTGTGTGTGTGTGTGTACGTGTTGGTGCATGAGTGCAGATGTGTGTGTATATATGTATATGTGTGCGTATTGGCGTGCGGTGGGAATGGCTTATATGCAATATATATTTCTATATTTCTATATTTTTTTTTGGTTTCAGGCAGTGCAGACGACGCAGGATTATGGGGGGGGGAGGGTGAGGATGCTGAAAAAGAAGGTGTGTGTGTGTGTGTGTGGTTGGGAGGAGATAGGGTAGAGAGAGAGGATATGATGGGTTAGAGGGGAGAGAAAAGAGAGGGTGAGAGAGATTGAGGGAGGGTGAGGATATGATGGGTTAGAGGGGAGAGAGAAGAGAGGGTGAGAGAGATTGAGGGAGGGTGAGGTGATGGTTGCCCTAAGGCCTGCCGTGGTTATTTCCAAGAGAGAGGGGGGGGGGGGGGGGTGTTTTAGGCTAATGGTCCACCAAAAGGAGGGGGGGAGGGGGGGGGGGGGGGGGGGGGGGGGTGTGAGGACCAGCGGAGGTGGGGGTACGGCCCGTCGTGGTTGGAGGCTGGACGGAGAGAGAGAGAGAGAGAGAGAGAGAGAGAGAGAGAGAGAGAGAGAGAGAGAGAGAGAGAGAGAGAGAGAGAGAGAGAGAGAGAGAGAGAGAGAGAGAGAGAGAGTATTTGGGAGAGAGAGGGAGGATACTATCATTGGCGGCCCGCCGGGCTAAAGTGTGGCAGAGATACCAACGGTGCCTACCCGCCAGATGATGCAGCACGTGTGTAGGAGAGGGAATATAGGCGGGGCCGGGCAGTGAGAGAGGGAGATCGTCTTGTGGTGATATTGGAGGGGTGTGGCCAACTTGGCGGCGCCCCACTGGTAGTTAACTTTGGCCTTTTCTTTGTTTTTTTTTTTCTCGGTAACAAAACCCCTCCCTTCCTTAGGGTGTGGTTCTCACGGGCATGGTTTGGAAAGCCGGCCATCACTGTCTTCAAAGCATAAGGCCATAATTGACCCTTGGTACCTACACCATCTTCATCACCCTTCCCACAGACTTGCAGCCCATATGTAGGCAGCTCCACAAGAGCAACATTATGATGAATCTCATCAACTATCTTCTTCATACCGCCCCTACCGAAGTTCAAGCGGAGCATCTCACCTATTGCCCTAAGGTGTATCTTCTTGTCCTTCAAGAACACCACATTCTTTTTGTATGCTTCGTCAAAATCATCACATTCCTTAACATACTTGTGGTCTTCACTGTCACACCACATGCATCGGCCCCAGCCTTTGCGTGGTGGCTGCTGTCTAGGCTCAAATGTAGACCCCTTTGCAGTTAGTCCATCAAATTTAACAGCTTTAAAATTCAAATTCAATTCTTGAATACCTTTTACCAATTCGTCAAGAACTGGCTCCTCCACTCTGGGTATTGCTAAGGTTGTTTTCTCTTTAGGTTCCTCCTCCGTAACATCCGTGATATCAACCACGATCAACTTATCGACTCTCATCTGTCATTTCACGATCATGTTGACTGCTTCGATGACTACCTTCCAGTCGGACGTTAAGCCCAATTCTCCACTTTGATCCTCTACCAACTGCACTAAACTCTTCTGAAGTCGAGGATCAACAGCTTGAATGAATCGCTCAACCTTCTGATCCCTCATTGAACGTTGCTCTATCGAAGACAGTTGCTCGAATTTCTTCTCAAATTCCCGCAATAACTCTCGTGCAGACAGATTTTTGTTCTTCTTCTGCACCCACTTCATGAAACTTTGCCTGGTTACTCTTTGAGAATCCTCCAGGAAGTATTCCTCCTGAAGTGCCTTCTTGAAATCCTGCCAATTCGGGCCTTGAAGCACATGAATTTCTTTAATTCGACTCCTAAGTTCCGGCTCAGCAACAATCAAATGGAACCCTTCTACTGCGTTCTGATCATCAATTCCATTCTCTTCCATTGCCTGTTCATAGATATTGTAGAATTTGCTAATATCCTTGCATTCAAATTGATGCAATTTCTCGGTAACTGTGTGCCGAGCTTTACGGATCCTCTCCTGCAAATTGTACTGTTGTTGGGCAACCTATTGTTGTTGCATGTAAGCAGCAAATTGCTGCATCATTTGCTGCATGGCAGTCTCTTGCGGTGTTGACATCCTTCTTCACCACACTGCTCACCCCGGCGTCTTGTTTCGCGTCGGGTTCACCAAGAATTTTGGGGGATAATTGTGCGAAAGGTGAGCCGGGAAGGCACCGGGCCCCTGGCTGTGAGAGGTGTGGGAAAAAAAGTGTAGCAGATGCAATTATCGACAACAATATTCAAAACAAGCAGTTTGCCTAATTCCAGTTAATCGACAGAATCCATGATTAATCAATCCCTAATGTAGGCTTAATGCTCCTTACACGAAGAAATCCTGGCTTAATCCAGGTGCTAAACAAGAAAATTAATAGAATTCTACTTACTCTGCCTTCTACTTCCTGATTCGAATGTCTAATGATGGCTTTAAAGCTTTAACTGGGCTTCGAGAATCCGAGAGACCTCCCCGCAATTAATGCGAGCTTAAGAGCTTTTATCCGAGCTTTCGAGCTTAAGAGATTATGGGGAGATTAAGAACTTGTGGATTATGAAGAGGAGCTTAAGAACTTAATTAAGCAAGCTTAAGAGCTTGTAGAGGTTAAGAATTTGGAGCTTATGAGCTTCTAGCTTAGAGGGAGATTAAGAAATTTGTGATTATGAGGAGCTCGAATATCGAGCTTATGAGGAGGAAATTAGGAGCTTGAGGATTACCCGCTTATGAGGAGCTTGAGACTATGTCCTTTGCAAGGAGCTTAAGCGCTTCCTTCTCATGAGGAGGAGAAGAACCCCAAGATAATGAGGGGAATAAGACGTTCCTTTTCTTTTTATAGTTGCATGGGCCTCCCCTTTTGCTAAAAAAAGCGAGGCCCCATCAGCGATGTCGGTAATGGGTCCTCCCCCTTGTGACATGGCAAGGCCGAAGTCGAGCAGCATGAAAACTCGCGAGAGCAGTGCCGAAAAGGGGTGCCTTGAGCTCCTGAGCAAAGTTCGTCACTGTCGTGAGCTCATCCGAGTGTCATGGCGCCTAGCACGAGCTTATCTCCACCTTCCCCGCTGCCTGCTCGACTGTGGCTTACACGCCATTTTTCTTTTTCTTTTCCTTCACACTGCTTACCCTATTATGGTTTTGTGCGGCCATTGGCTTATGGCCTTGGGCGGCCGGCCTTGCTTTACTTCTTGGGTGGAGGGTTATTCCCTTGTAGGGCACCACATTTGGCATACATATCTTTTAAGAATTGCAAGAGCCGGCATTCCAGACACGAAGCTCTACAAAAATCTACGGCACCACATTTGGCATACATATCTAACAAATCACTGCTAAACAGAGCATTCTTTGTGAGTAGTCCTTGACTAACCTTACCATCCTGAACTTCGATTCCCGTATCAACCTCCCGTATCAACCTCACTTATAATCCTACATACCTTTAAGATGGAAGTATAGGTGATTGCATTGAAGTAAGGCCTTCCCACCACATCTGATAAAAAGTGTCAGAGTTTCTTTCTTGTCAGCCGGGTATTGCCAATTACGACCACTGCCGGCCAAGCACTACATGAAATTACATCCCAGGCATGAGACTCATCAAGCTACTACTGCTCCAGCATCCCAAACTCTGGACAATAGACAAAAACTTTGAGATGACAATCCAACCGAGTGGACCAGTCTACTGGCCCTCGGTAAATCTTAAACGGTCAATAATTTGGCAATCGTAAGTCCAATCCCCGATTTGAAAAGAACGATGCGCTCCACAAATTGAGCACTTCAGCCCGATGCATTCATTTCATTTTTATCCCCTCAGCTGTTGCTCAATCCTGCATGGATCTACAATCGACTTGAACTTTAAACTGCCATAACTTCTTCATCGTAGCTCCAATCGACAAGCCGTAAAGATAGGCCGGTAGAGCACATCGAGCACTGCAGTTCTAAGACACAATACCCCATTCGTGTTCACTTCAAGCATAACACGTTTTAGCATCATTAAAGCATGTTTTGGCCCTTTCAGCCGCATTTGACATACTTTCAGCATTGAACTCGGCTTGCAACTAGCCCTTAATCACTGTTCATTAAACATATAAGCTTCAAAAAAACTTGATGTGCATTTTTCTGGCATCTTTCTTTGCATGGGAGCAGAGCTGCACGACAATGCTGTGTATTTTATTATCCAAAACTTAAAAATAACTTACAAAAGTTGGCTTTTATACCTTAACCAAGGTTTTTGGTGGTCAAAACAAATAATCTGGGAGCTCTAACTAAAGACAGGTTGATACAATCTGGAAGCTTGTAGCCTGGCTCATCAATTACAAAGTCTATACGAAAAATAGGAGTTACAATATTCCCGATTCATTAAAATTATAAATGTTTTTACAATGAGAGCTCCGAAAAATGGTATCCGACTTAGCTTGCTGCTACCAATGTCCATTTTGTTTCAAATCAATTTTGGAGCATGCACAGAAGCATAAAAACATGTATAGATCAAAATCATGTAGTCCAAGCAAAATTTACAACAAAAGTAAATAATCACGATTATTTACCCCATCATTTTTCCAACTTTTTGCATTTTTGACATGAGAGGCTTGAAACATATGGCATTTGGGTACTCTGCGTGAAGTGCGAGCTCATTTGAGTGCACTGGGTGGAAATGGTGCCAAATTTAGAATGTTAGACTCTAAAACAATAGATATAAAGAGATTTTGAGTTTTTGAGTTTCAAACTTGCTCAAAGTTGATTAGTGGGCTTGGGACATCATGTTCTTTGGTCCCATAAGGTCAAAGTTACAAATTGCATCCATTTTGGTAAAAAAGTAAGTAATCACGAATATTAACTTTTTCATCAATTTGTACATTTTTTGTTGCAACTTGGTTCTAGGCATGATGTAGAGTCCGTGTTTGAGATATGGGGTGATTTGGATCAAAAAACATGATAGTTAACTCAAAAATTGGATTGAAAAGACTCTCGTGCGTTTTTTGACAAATTTAGAGTTTTTCTTGATCATTTTGGCTCATACTTGACATGTGGCATGTAATAGATGTGTACATTGGGTTTCTGGGTTTTTTCCTGAGCCTATACTTGCTACCTAGCCATATAGAAATATTCATTGATAATTTTAGAACCTATCCCTCATGTCTCATGTGAGATGGCGCTATAAAAGGACAACTGTAAACTCCGAAAATCACGTGCGAAGAAGGCAGAAAGCTCTCCCCCCTAAGAGTGACTAGTGGAAATGAGGTGATTTTTGGGCTTCCTTGGATATCTATACTTGGATTTCCCAAACTATTTTCCCCCAGATTTTCTTGTTAGTCCTACTAGGCCATGAATTTATGTTAGACTCAAAAATTTCTTCAATCAGATTCCGTTAGCTCATTCTGCAAGAATTTGCAAAAGTAGGCCTTGGCGGCCTAATTTAAGCTTCTTGCTTCCATTTGTCAATTCTATTGAAATTTTTTGTGCATGTCCGCCTTGTCCTTTTGATCATCAGCGTATCTTCATTTTCTCCATCTGAGCTACTTTGCTATTTATTATTAATTTTTGACCTATTTATTAAAAATAAAAGAAATTAATAAAATGCAATAAAAAAGCAAAGTAAAAAATCAAATATTAAGAAAATCCATTGAGAAACACTACTTTATTGTGTTTTGGTGGATTTCTTTATTTTTAAGTTCCAATATCAAGAAAAATGATAAAAATAAGCAAAAAAGGCTATTTTTTGGTATATTTTTTGATAGTATATACACTATTTACACTCATCGAGGAGATGTTATGAGTTAAATTCCCCTTTGATGATTTTTTAAAGGGCATTATTAGGTAATTTTGCAAAAAATCACATGTTAACATCCAACTTTTACGTCCCTCTTCAAACATTGCCCTTAATTACTTAGTTCCCTTCCACCCCTCCTAGATGGTGTACTTCGGGACGACTGTGTGCATATGGGTTGAACAATCGTGTCTATGCATAGCCTTGGTTGGATCTACCATGCTTCAAAGATCAATGCTATTCAAACCATTATGATGTGCAAGAGTTGGGTCTTGGGTAATTAACTCAAGGGTTTCTGTGGTCGAGGTTTCCTGTTGATGTTTCCCAAAGAGCAAATCTTGTAGCTTGTGTGCTCTTTGCTTTATTGTACCGTCAAGATGCTTTGGCACATTGAATTCCTGAGCTGTTGATATCAATGATGATGGTTGGGAGGATTTACGAAGTGGTATTTGCGAATCCACTTGAGTTATGGTCATCAATGAAACCATATTTTTCGACCATCGGGGTATCATTTCCACAGAGAACATATATCCATCTGGTAGATCATTGTCTACTCCTTTTGGTGGTTCTCCTGAAATAAACCTTGACAAATGATCTGCTCTTTGGTGAGTGGTGCCCTTTTTTACAGCCACAGTGAAATCAAATTTCAAAAGAATAATGAACCATCTCACTATTCTTCCTGTGTTACATGGCTTGTTGACCAAGTACAATAAGGCTTGGTGGTCCACAAAGAACACAAACTTGTGGCTAATAGGTAATGTCTATACTTTTTTATGGCATAGGTGATTCCTAACCCTTCCCTTTCGGTGGTTGTATAGTTTTTCTCTACCACATTCAACTGTCTACTAGCATAAGAAATCGGAAATCAAATTTTTTGTCTCCTAGTTGAACTAGTATACACCCAATGGCAAAATTGGAAGCATCTACATGTATGAGGAACATCTTATTCCAATCTGGTGCTTTCAATATTGGGACTGAAGTGAGAGGTTGCTTAAGCTTCATGAAGGATTCTTCACACTCATCAGTCCATTCAAAGAGTGTAATCAAGCTATACATCAGTTTTGCAATTATAGCGTACATGTAAATGAATCATTTGTAATATCCATAATGTCCCATGAAAGCTTGAACCCCTTTGACTATTGTTGGTCTGAGCAATTCAGCAATAACGTGAATGTTATCCATTTCAGTAGCTATGCCATTTTCAGACACTATATGTCCAAGAATTTTTTCTTGTATGCCCATAAATGTGCACTTTTCAGGATTTAAGCAAATCCTATAAGGTCTACATTTTTCGAATACCTTTTTGAGGTGTTCAAAATGATCAGCCTGGATTGATGAATGTACCATAGATCATCTATATATACTTCCAAAAAATTCCGAAGATATTCTTTAAAAGCATGACTCATCAATCTTTGAAAGGTGGAAGGAGCATTAGTTAACCCAAAAGGTATAACCCGATAGGCAGAAATACCCCATTCAGTTGCAAATGTAGTTTTATGTTGGTCTTTGGGATCAACCAAAAGTTGATTGTATCTCGAAAAGCCATCTAAAAAGCTGTAAGCTTCTTTTTCTTCAACTCGTTCTAAAACATGATCAGTGATTGGAAGAGGAAAGTTGTCTCTAATGGTAGCTGCATTCACTTTCTTGAGATTGACACACACTCTTAATTTTCCATTTTTCTTGCGTACTACCACAATTGGAGACACCCAATCTGTGTGTTCAATTTCATAAATGAATTTGGCTTCCTTTAGATTTTCTATCTCTTCTTTGATCTTTCTGGCAACTGTTTCATTATAAGTATATGGCATTTGTCTGCTTGGTTTCGCACATCTCTGATAGGTATGATATGTTGACAGATTTTTGGATCAACACTTTTAAGATCCTTATAAGACCAATCAAAGATAACCCGATATTTTTTCAGTAAGCTTAACAAAAGCTCTTCTTCTTCAATTAGGTCGTTTGCAATGTAGGCAGGTCTAGGCTCTTCTCCTGGTTCGGCCAGATCTATCTTTTTTGCATTTTTTGGTCCTTCGTAGGACTCACCCCGTTTTCTTAGTTCACTGACAAATTGTTCGTTTATAATCTTTCGGTCTTGGAGAGTATATTTCTTGTAATGGGATGGAACACTCATTACATATTTACCCTCTTCCTCGGTTGTTTCCATTTCAGTGGTATACATATCCTTTAGAGCTTTCTTCAACTCTTGATACTTATTTTTCCCTTCAACTCGTACCATGGTTGGATCCTTGTTCTGGTATTTAGATTTTTCTTGAGTTTCCTTTCTCGTTTTTCTCGATGTTTTTGATATTTCTTGCTCTTCGTCTCTGAAGGATATCTACCCATGATTTTTTCTTTGACACAATCATGTGCATCTATCTGTATCAAAAACTGAGACTGATGGCATAGGTTTAGTTTTTGGTGTCTCTTTTTCTTCTATACGAATTTTGTCTTCTCGGTTTGTGGTTTGAAAAGTCAAAAAGATTTTTCTCCCCTCCTTTCATGAGTGGTTTAGCTCTCACATGTTCTTTTTCCGACCCCGAATCATCGAACGTAGTTGAATGTTCTTCTAGCTCGTCTTTTGCATCATAGTAGAGGTCTGAAAAGACTTGTTGAGATTTCATTAAGTCCTTGGGTTCTTGAATTTTTTCTTTAATGTGAAGAGTTGAAATCATTTGTATGGGAATCATGTCATAGCCTTCCTCATTGCAAAATTGTGTAGGCATAGATGTATTCACACATACATCCATTTTTGCCAAAATTTGAGTCCACTCAAATGGCTCAAACAAATGCTTCAGACAGGGTTCATGTATATAGGCTTTATTTCCCTTTCTAAGATACCTTCTTCTCATTTTAAGCTCCCGTTTTCTGAGGCTCCACACATCTAAATAGATGTGTCTTTGTTTAACCAAGATGGAAGCTTTGTTTCAGCCGAAGAGACTGAGTCAAATGCTTGTATGGGCGTTTTCATGACATCTCTATAAGTGTGATCTTTTAGATTAACCCTTGTTATTGATCCCACTTGCTTCAAGTATAGGTAATTGTTTTCCCAATCCTGAATGAGTTGTACTTGTCACATGAAAGGTCTTCCCAAGATGATTTTATAATTGAGTTTCTTTCTAAAGTCCACTATTGTAAAGGTATGTTGATAATCAGTTCCACAAGAACTAACTGTCATTTTTTCAAGTGTGTCCATCAACCAATTGCAATTTCATTCAAGTTTGTCTAATGGGCTAGTTTTTCCATGATTCCCATACTGCTTTCGTGGCTATGGCTATGCCTGACCCACTATCCAGTATTGCCATGGTTTCTATATCATTATATCTCACTGGAAGGGTTGTGTTTCCTTCTTCCTCTTTGTAGTATTCTCCGACTTTGTTCATTGGGACGGATCTAATCTCTTTGTTATCCAATTCGTGTTTCAATTTTCCCAATTTTTTTGTGATTAATCATGTTATCCCCACCTTCCTAGTGTTTTCTGTAGATCATTCCATAAATATGGTCTGATTTTTAACAGTTCTCCTAAAGGAAGAGTGCATTGAATGGGTGTAGACATGATTGAATGGATGGTGTCTACCTCTAGGGTCTGTTCTGCTCGTTTAATCTGAGTGGTGTTGCACACTATGGATTTGTCTTTGTTATCTCCCAAGTAAGAGGGTAGTGTTTCCAGCGTCATTGGTTTAGACATTCCTGAAGCTTCAGAGATGCAATCCCCATACAAGGATTGTACATCCATGTCCATATTAGGAGGTAGATTGTCTAGCAAAACTTTCTCTATAGGAGTTGACTTCAAA
This sequence comes from Adiantum capillus-veneris, assembly GCF_014529385.1. NCBI lineage: Eukaryota > Viridiplantae > Streptophyta > Polypodiopsida > Polypodiales > Pteridaceae > Adiantum > Adiantum capillus-veneris. The sequence goes on along the minus strand of NC_140931.1, from coordinate 145,434,527 downwards.
GTTAGACTCCCATCATTAATCTCTCTCACTTTTTCCCATAAATGTCCTGGCCAGTCTTCTTCTACGAACGGAATTCCATCTAAGGCATCTTCACTGTCATGCACTATGAGTTCTGGCTCTTTAGTTTCAAGGTGGGGTTCTTTCACGACTTTGGATTTCTCTTTACGAGTTTTGCTATACTCTCGAGCTTGGGTTTTTGTTTTTCCAGCATCTCTTTAGTAATTCTTACCAAATTTTGATAAGATTCAAGCTTAACTGCTTCCATATGTAGAGAAGGATTGTTTTTACATTTCTTTTCCATGTTTTGGCATGCTTTAAGTCCCGCTTAGTAAGATTCCAAGGCTGCATTGATTGGCTCAAGAATTTTGTCTACCAAAATTGATCCTCCAGATTTCACTGTGGTTTCCTTGATTTCACTTCCAGTTTCTTTCACTTTTTCCTGGAATAGTTTCTTGGTTTTCTCCTCAATTTCAGCCCTTTGTTTTTGTTTTCTTATCTCATACCTCTGGCTTCTTTTTCTCTTGGTCTTTTGAGAGTCTGAAAGTTCTTACCTGCATCTTTGTTGTTTGTAACTCAGATTCAAACATTGGATGTAAGAAGCTACAAGAACACGGACTGATGTTGGTGCAGAGTCCCAATTGATTCGATTGAAAAATAAATTTCGGCTACAAGTATTTCCACGGTTTTCTTTTTCCAGGACAATCCACAGATCAAAATAAAAGATGTCATGTGTTCAAAATTCCAGTCAATGGCCCAGGATCTGGTGTTGAGCTTGTAAAGAGAATGCAACAAGACAGTAGTGGAGACCTCCAAAAAAGCTGGGTTTTCTTTGATCACGTAGTAGAGTAGCAGGGTGGGACAACAATGTCAGCCCATGTCTACGACCCTGCGTAAGACCTGCTGACATATTGTCCCTCTTCTTTTGCTTTTGTTCGTAACAAAGATTAATCAATGCACTTTGCAGGATCGAAGAAATGCAGACAATAGCCATCTTCGAGATGAAAGAAGACGACACACAGGCACAAACCATGTTTTGGGAAATTATGAATTCATTGCTCTTGGAAAGTGGGCACCTTCCTGTAGATTTTAGAGGATTCATGGCAAATGAGGCTGGGGAAAATTGGAAAGCTATTCGAAATGTATTCAATGGAGTGCCTGACAATATTATGGAGGAAAAAGAACGTTCTTGCTTGTTTCATTGAGAGAAAAGTTTGCACATTCACACCATGCAATACGTGCATAAAAATTTCCAGGATGAGCACAAGTGGCTGTGTGAAGTTTGGCAATGTGCAAGGAGCGAGGATGAGGCAACAAGCTTGTATAGGACTATTTGAGCTTGATGGGCAACTGGAAATGGATCTGACAGTAGCTTGTCCTAGATGGATTGTTGGCTCAATTGGTGGCACGTGCGTTACCCTAGCTGGCAAAAGCACTTTGTTGGGGTAAAACTATGTGGGATGCTATCTTAGTGGTGACATGTTAAATTATTTGCTTCAATGCATTTACACGACTTCCTTTATGTTGCAATAAGTAGATGATTTGTCATACATTCCAAATACAAACCTTGAAGAAACAAAGCATGCAAGCTGGCTTGCTGACAAGGGAAACAAAGAACCGTTGAGCTTGTACGATGCATGCCTTTTTGATCTACCAAACTCATTGTTGCAAAGTGTGAAGATACTTGCTTTTGTCGAGGGTAGATATCATGAAGAAGGCCCTTTAGTCGAAAAACTTGGTCATCGCGTAAAACAAGGACAAGCACCGGGTTCAACAGCCATTGCTAAAGAGCTTGAAGATGGGCTGGGATGTGCACCCCTATATCAAAGACCGACAATGGAGAGAGATAATATTACAATAGCCAGAAGGCACAAAAATGTTGGGACAGTCCATTGTGAGGAAGAAAGCGCGTCATACCGACCTGAATATATTTACACAGAACATTCCTCGCAATCGTCGAGGACCACAAACAACATTTACAAGGGCAGCTCATGAGGTCAAAGAAAACAAGGGTGGTTTGATAGTAGAAGAGATGGATACTCATTAGACAATGTGGGCAATCCGTCATATACCAGGGGTAGTAGGGTTCGATGTCCAGGGTGCTTGGGATCTAGAATTTGGTAAATGCAAGAAAAACATAAGGAACACAGGTGCAAGTGCGGTTGTACAATCCTTCTGGGGGATTCGTACATGGGAAAGAGGGGATAAAGCTGGTCAAGGAAGTGCTTCAAAGGCACAATTCATGTGGTTCTCCAATATAGTGTGGAGCACATGTGCAAAATCTGCAACAGAATCACTCAATGCCTTGCAAAAGTACCTAGAACTTGGCATACGGAGAAGGGAACAAACATAAATGCCTTGGAGCTGTTGGATTTGGAGAGACAGGGGGATTCACAATAAATAAGATCGTAGCAAGGGAAACCATCAATGTGCATTATCGGCCAGGAGTATCGATTCATGCCTCTAAGAGAATTGAATCAGCCATAACCATGGAGGCACATGTTGTTCAACACACTGTTGTAAAGTCATGCATGCATGAAAAATTCATGGTGGAGACATCTTCTTCTCAGGTTTGAGGAGAGAGATATGAAGTGCATGTTGCGAGTAGTCCGATGTGTACATGTAGAGACTTTGCGGGAACGAGTGGCACAAAGTAAACCATTTATGGCCTTCAAGCATATATACTACATTTCCTACGCTCTTTTGGCTTGGATTTGATCCATAATGTTCATCCATCATAGCAAGCTTACAAATGAAGATCTGCTACGTGTGTTCCATTGGCTTGCTTGTATTAAATTCACATCTCAAATGGCAATCATTGCTTCCTTTATTTGGAATCCTCTTTTATCTCATGATAATTCCTTAATATTCTTGATGTCAAGGAGCCACTTTGTGGCCCACAATGACCTTCTCAAATGATACCATTTCTAGGTCAATGGTTGCTAGTGTAGTGCGAAGGCTCTTCTAGAATCCTTGCATATAGTAGGAATTCAGCATTTTATCTGTCAATCATGTTGTTCCCACTCTCTGGAGTAACAGGCAAAACTTTGTCGTGTAAGTTTCCACATTAAATCACCTCTGCTTACATAACCGCAAGCGCTCCACCATTTACAGGATCTTCTTATCCATACAAAATCACTTTAAGAACGCCACAAAATTTCTTGAAAATGTTTTGAAATAACCGATTAGGTATTTTGCTAGCCACTTCGAAGCTTTTTCGCTCAAGGTGGTTTCAAAAACCGCTTCCTTATGTACTACATTACTACTACCTTTGGTAGTGCATACAACTTTTCAAATGATCATAGATGAGAATCCGGATCTTCATCCAATTTGATTCATTAAGAGAAAGTTGGACTCACTTTTGGGCCTTTCAGTTCTAGAGAGAGAGTGGCGCTCGACCAATGAGGAAGAGGCTAATGTTACGTTGAAAATCGACATTTTGGAGTCAAGCTCTTTTTAAAAAAAGGGAGGAAATATTATGTTTGTTCATCAAATTGCACAATTTCATGCTTTCAAGGCATAAATGCCGTAAGTCGTACTAACTCTGTACCGAGGAATTTCAGAACTTGCATTGAAGACTCTATCTGGTATCTTTGTCCCCACCCAAATATGACTTTGAGTAGCTCTACTCCCTCTCAAAACTTCTTCCCTTTTTCATATTTACACTAACCTTTCTGTGTATTCTACTGCACAGCGTGACTACTTCTCGAAGGTGTAGCACTACCATTGACTCTGTTAGCATTTTTAACAGTTATACTATAGACGATCAAGCATGGATACCATCTCGAATAACTATTGGAAGTTGGTTTCTACTGCAAACTAGGAGGAGGAAGAGGAGGCAACGCAATGATTTTGTGGAGGCTTTCAAGGGACAAGTTAAAGAGTTTAAAGTGTGTGCACAAAGCAAGCGGGTGAAAGAGGTCATCATACAACATGCTTTCCAGCATGCAGCCTTAAGGTTGCAAACATCTCCTCCAAGTTTTCCAAGGCATCGACCCAACTGTAAGTTATTTTGAGCATCTCGCTTAGTGCATGTTAAGTGGTGGATATCATCTTTGGTGTGTTTCAGATATTTATCCATCGAATAGGACAGATTGGCAACCAGTTGAGAACATAGTTGGGATTTTTGACGCTTTCCATGTATTTATTGGTGAGCAAATGTACCAAGGAAGACAACACAAGGAACTTGCAGATAATTGAATTTTCTTTTATGATATGTCATATGTGGAACCGAGAACTTCCATTGGTTGGGGTCGTGTAGCTCCTTTGTCACTTCCATCCTTTGACAGCAAGGATTGGTCCTTGCCAGCTTCGCAAACTAGTGAAAGCTTTAGGAATAAGCTGTTTCAGGATATACAAAAGTCCTCAAGTATTTAATTGCCACAAAAATAGTTCGGCTCGCACTATTTATGCCTCTAGAAGTGTTTGTAGATTTTTTCTTCGATGAGCAAATAAGAACTACTGCAACAATGTTCATTTGCAAGTCTGAGAGCTGTTTGGACTTTTTAGATGATAATTCGGATAGGAAACAATCACAGAGCAAAATCTGTATTTTGCAAAAGAAGTCCATAATTTTCAAGTTCATTATAAGCTCTCAAAATTTCTTAGTGTCGTTTTACTATATTAGATATCTTCTTAGTGGGCAGCTTATTCCACTCGACCAAGATACAGAGAATAGCCTCGAGAACAAACCTTTATCAATGGAGCTCTACTTTCGAGACAACCTACTTACTGTGATGGAGACAATGTCAAGCACGACTCTTGCATAGCTCAGGGTAGATCTTACATGTGAAGAACTTCCACTTTTGCCGGAATTGTATGCATTCAGTCTCAACAATAGAAAGGTGCTTACTAAATCGATGAATTTTGATTGTCTTTCATACATTAAGACAAAATCTAACTTTTTCTTCTTTTCAGATTCCAAGACGCAAGGAGAAAACAACATTGTGCAAGGAGTCACTCACAAATACACTTTACTTAATTGCTTCCACCGGAAGCTAGGTCACATACCTTGTGCACACAAAGAGCTTTGATGCCATGAAAACCATGATGTACTCTTCAAAATGACTAATGCAGAGACATTTTGTGCCGGTCAAACAATGTTTCAAAAATGTACGTTTTCATTGTATCAATACTTTACATATTGTGTTGTTTCTGTCAAGATTTATACAAGTAAATTGCTCCCTTTCCCTGGCTACTATCCTCTCCCCCGGTTTGTGCCACTCGTCCCCTGTCCTCTCCCCCGGTTGCTACTACTGGTCCCTTGCCCTCTGCTCCAGTTGCTCCCCTGTCCTCTGCTCATGTTGCTGCTACTTCTGGCTCTTGGGACGCTAGTCTCGGGCATCCTTTCACATCGCTCAAAACCATGGGCCTCTTCCATGGCCTCCCATGCATCTTGCACCAGTGAAGCTTCCCTATGTTCTTGCTCTTGCCATCAACGTAAAGCCCATTCCTCTACTTCTACGACGTTTGCATAATATTGATTTATTGCTTCTTGCATATTTCGAACGTCTTCTTGAGTCTGATTGTGGCGTTGCGTCATTTCGTTGATGCAAGCCTGTTCGAACTCCTCAACTCTCGCCCCTTCCTCTCTTGTGCGTTTGTTTACCAAGATTATAATATGCTGGATGGCCATTACAGAAAAATGTTGCACATCATTGGGGGTGTAGTTATGTAATTGAAGTTCCTGTAGAAGCATGATACAAATGTTTGTTGCTTCATACAAACGTTGCAGCAAACAATGAAACAACACGATTACTTACGTTCGGTACATCCATAATTTGACTGAGGAGCAACAGGGCATTCAAACAGGTTCGCCAGCCACAGCTATAGTCATCAGTGTGAGTGGGCATGATTACCCGTTCGTGTCGGATGGTATTTCCTAGATCATGTTCTAACAAAACGTGCTCTACACAGCATACAAGTTTTTTCGCGGCACTACATACATAACCACTTGAGTCAACAACACATTACAAAGAGACACTACTTCCAAATGTACCCACATGGGCCTTACGATTTTACACGACCGTGAAACGCCCTGCTTTGCCCGGAGTTTGCATAGTAAACAATCTTACCTTCCATCAAATAACATCAGACTCCAATAATCACTACAAAGACACCATCAAAGATGAGGAGAAAGATTCTAAATGCAACATGGTTTTTACAAGGCAAGAAAAAACTCATGATTGATTGTATGCAGTGACCAGGAAGCGCGCTAGATCAAAGTTGACTCTGCTAAACCAGTTCATCAGACTCAAAAAGGAAACTGAGTTGTTCTACAGCAAAGGCGATATCAGTGGATCTATTACGTATACTTTGTCTTGAACCTCAGGGGGCAGAAGCGAGATAGCGTGCCTAACATGAATCAATGGCAGATATTAGACTTGAGATATTTCAGCGGGCTGTCACTGCCACAAACCCATGAGTCAATACCGAGCAAGTGGGGCAGCTATCGAATTCCATAAGCCACTGACTCGCTTGGTATTGACCCATGTCTTAACGGTAGTGATCCATTTAATAGTACCACTATCCAATTCCATAAGCCACTGTCTCGCTTGGTATTGACCCATGTCTCGATAGAGACCCATTTAATGAACCAACTGTGACTTTTAAAGAGCATGAGAATTGCCACAAAGCAACGTTGACCACCTCATTTGTTGCGTTGGAGTTGGTGAAACTGCGCATGCACAAGAAGTCTTGTTGATTGAGGTTGAAAATGAAGGCCTCCTCCGACCTTCTAGGCAGCAGTATCTGTGCATGGAGAGGCGCTGCGCTGAGCAGAACTCTCAACTCCTCTATGTTCTCTTTGTTGATTTTCTCTAAAATAATTGACTCATCTGATACGTTGGATGGCCCTTGTGATGCAGAGCCTTGCCCTTGCCTTTCTTAAACTGGCTCCCTAGCTGCCTCAGGCTCCTCCCTAACAGTCGTAGGGTCCTCCCTAACAGGCACATGCTCTGGATCATTTTCCTTCAATATTGGTTCCTCCATAAATGCCTCAGGGTCCACCTTGGCCTGCTCTTACCCCTCATCAGCCCTTACTGGCTACGGATCCTCCATGACTTGCTCATTTTGGTGTCTAGCTGGCTTCTCCATAATTGTCTTTGTATCTTCCATGACTGCCTCGGGGTCCACTCTGGCTTGCTCATGCCCCTCTACGGCTATCTCAGCCTGCCCATCTGTGTCGTTTCTCTCGATCCGTGATCGGGTCCTTCTGCTGTTTGTTTCAGGCCTAGATTGCTCTGTCTATCTGCACGAGGATGGAGAGGGGGGATGTTGAGAATATCCATGGTTCTACTATCCCAGATAGGCACTGGCTGAAGCAGCCCATCGTAGCAGAAATGCAGCCTCCGAAGAATATCAAAATCCCACGGCATGATAGTAACGCGGTGTGCATGGGCAGCCAGGATATATCCATCGCTGAAGAATTCAACGAGGTAGTCTTCTGCAATTTCTTGAAGGCAGAGTAGTGCATAGCTGGCCCATCGCATGCAAACTCTCCACTGCTCACAAATCTCCCGCACTACTCGCTGGAAAGGGCGACGTGGAATAGCAGGTTGAACGTGTTGTTCTATCCTGCGTAGCTCTTGCAGTACACCTCTGTGCACCTCATATCGGCGTCTTCTTGCTTGAGCATCAAAGATTCACCTATTGCCCTCCTAGACATGGCCTTTACACAAGGCATCTCTACAAATAGCATAACACAAAAAGAAAATTCATTTGTCAGCACAAGGGACTTAAGATTTCAGGAAAGGTCAGTACCAAGTGAACAGGTGCATCGGATAGACTTTGCCTTCCCTTATTCGCTTGGTACTGACCTCAGAAAAGTGTAATAGTAGACATCACTTATATTTTCTGAGGTCAGTACCAAGCGAACAGGTGCATCGGAAAGAGTTTGACTTCCCTTGTTCGCTCGGTAGTGACCTCAGAAAATAGTAATAGCAGCCATCACTTATATTTTATGAGGTCAGTACCAAGCAAACAGGTGCATCAAAAAGAGTTTGCCTTCCCTTATTCGCTTGGTAGTGACCTCAGAAAATAGTAATAGCAGACATCACTTATATTTTCTGAGGTCAGTACCAAGTGAATAGGTGCATTGGAAAGAGTTTGCCTTCCTTATTCGCTCGGTACTGACCTCAGAAAATAATAATACCAGACATCACTTATATTTTCTGAGGTCTGTACCAAGCGAACAGGTGCATCAGAAAGAGTTTGCCTTCCCTTATTTGCTCGGTAGTGACCTCAGAAAATAGTAATAGCAGACATCACTTATATTTTTTGAGGTCAATACCAAGCAAACAGGTGCATCGGAAAGAGTTTGCCTTCCTTATTCGCTCGGTACTGACCTCAAAAAATAGTAATACCAGACATCACTTATATTTTCTGAGGTCAGTACCAAGCGAACAAGTGCATCAGAAAGAGTTTTGCCTTCCCTTATTCGCTCGGTACTGACCTCAGAAAATAATAATAGCAGACATCACTTATATTTTCTGAGGTCAGTACCAAGTGAACATGCATTGGAAAGAGTTTGCCTTCCTTATTCGCTCGGTACTGACCTCAGAAAATAGTAATACCAGACATCACTTATGTTTTTTGAGGTCAGTACCAAGCGAACAGGTGCATCGGAAAGAGTTTTCCTTCCCTTATTCGCTTGGTACTGACCTCAGAAAAGTGTAATAGCAGACATCACTTATATTTTATGAGGTCAGTACCAAGCGAACAGGTGCATCGGAAAGAGTTTGCCTTCCCTTGTTCGCTCGGTAGTGACCTCAGGAAATAGTAATAGACGACATCACTTATATTTTATGAGGTTAGTACCAAGCAAACAGGTGCATCGGAAAGAGTTTGCCTTCCCTTATTCGCTTGGCAGTGACCTCAGAAAATAGTAATAGCAGACATCACTTATATTTTCTGAGGTCAGTACCAAGTGAACACGTGCATTGGAAAGAGTTTGCCTTCCTTATTCGCTCGGTACTGACCTAAGAAAATAGTAATACCAGACATCACTTATATTTTTGAGGTCAGTACCAAGCGAACAGGTGCATCGGAAAGAGTTTGCCTTCCCTTATTTGCTCGATAGTGACCTCAAAAAATAGTAATAGCAGACATCACTTATATTTTCTGAGGTTAGTACCAAGCAAACAGGTGCATCGAAAAGAGTTTGCCTTCCTTATTCGCTCGGTACTGACCTCAAAAAATAGTAATACCAGACATCCCTTATATTTTCTGAGGTCAGTACCAAGCGAACAAGTGCATCAGAAAGAGTTTGCCTTCCCTTATTCGCTCAGTACTAACCTTAGAAAATAGTAATAGCAGACATCACTTATATTTTTTGAGGTCGGTACCAAGCGAAGAGGTGCATCGGAAAGAGTTTGCCTTCCCTTATTTGCTTGGTAGTGACCTCAGAAAAGTGTAATAGCAAGCGAACAGGTTTGCATCCCCTGCAACAAAATACCAATGTGAAGGAGACGTTTAAGTCCATGCGGTCCTAACTATCATGTCGTTCCCTCCCATCACCTCCCCTAATCTAGGGGGGGTGGTACCATTGCTTCTCCCTCCCACATCTACCTCTCATGAAACCGCATGGCAGTACCACCCCTCACAGACCACTCATCAGCCAGAACCCAGGCTCTGCTTTTCAGGCATGTCCATCTAGTCTATTTAACCAGCAGTTTTTTCAGAACCTCCCTTAAGGTTTCGTAGAGCAACTACGGGAAGCTTAGGATAGTGGTGATGCCTTTCCAAGGTATACTCCCGCAGCACCAACATGACCGCATCCGGGCCCTCCTCATGAGGTCCCCCCTTGGCCCTCCCCCGGTGTTACCCTTAGCGTTCGCAACCCACACAGCCCGGGAGTGGCTGCTGTCAACACATGAGTCAATTCTCGAGGTAAGCCGCTGGTAAATCTTTCCTTTTTGCTCCCAATTTCCAAGCTCCTAGTTTGAAGAGCTTATTTGCTAAACGCTTTGTGCAGGATGCTAGCCTGAAGCTGGAACAAATGCTGATCGTCAGGCACAGATTCTCAATCCTCAAAGACTCTCTGGAAGTAAGAAGGCCTCAAGACCTGCAGCGATTGCTCGCCAAGAATGGCTCTCTAGATGCTATCTATAATTGGCTACAGAGATGAAGGATGAAGTGCTTGAGCTAGCCAGTAAATATGAGGAAGCCATTAACTTTGCCAATAGGCTTCAGGAAGAGATAGTCTGGCTGTGAAGGAAAAGGACTACATGGTTATTGCGAACCCTAAACCCCAGGAAATTAGTAGGCCACTTTTTGTAAAGTCTGAAACTTGGCCTTTGCGCCTGTCCCTAGTGTTTTCTAACTCCAAACCCCCTACATGGGTGTTAAGTTGTATTTTTGCTTCTCCCTTATAATTCAAAACGCGTATTTGGTAAAAAAAAACCCTAAACCCGCAACAAACAGGGTTTACCTTCCCCTTATTTGCTTACTACTGACCTCTGTACTAGTCAACATCACTTATATTTTCTGAGGTCAGTACCAAGCGAACAGGGACATCGAACAAAGTGGCCTTCCCTTATTCGCTTGGTACTGACCAAGGAAAAGTGTAAAAGCAAACATCCTATGGTAAAGACGATGGTTAGTACCAAGCGAACACGTGCAGCAAACAGGATTTACCTTCCCTTATTCTCTTGGTTACTGCCTACACAAAATACAAGTGCACAAAAGGGTAGTAAGTAGCATACCTCTTCACTGTGTGTAGAGTTCTACGTCACTAAAGCACTGCAGAATAGGAGTAAGAGAAGGATGCGCGAGAGTAAGAGGTGATGCACAAAAAGAGTTGGGATGGTTTGCTTACCGCGTAGCATCAATGGGGGTAGAGTTAATTAAAATGATGGGCAGTAGAGGACGCGAAAAGAGGCAGAATAGTTGAAATGTTTGGCGGGGGTACTGCCTCTAAACTTAGCTCGGCGAGGGTGAGAAATTCACTTATGCGCATGATTACACCCGAGATTGTGGTTGGTAAATCGTATTGCATGGGAATCTGAGACCATTTATTACTGGTTGTCCTTGTGAGCGCAGTCCACGTACCTTTTTCGAGTGACCGTTTAGAGTCAGACAGACGCCAATCACCCTTGCAATCGCCATCTCCATCTCCAAGTGGAACAAACAAATCACCGTTGCCTTTGCCTTTGCCTTTGCCTTTTCTGTGCTCTTCCCCTTGGTCAGCTCTCATGATCCTGCATTTAGAGTCAGACGCCAATGGCCCTTGCAGTCTCCATCTCCATCTCGAAGTAGAACAAACAGATCGCCGTTGCCTTTGCCTTTGCCTTTTCTGCGCTCTTCCCCTTGGCCACCTCTCGTGATCCTGCGTTGTGAGCGACCTCCACTGGGTTGAGTCCTTTGCTACCGCGTCGCCATTGCCATCACCACCTTTTGGTTCTTGCTGTCTGTCGGCGGCCTGCGACATCACCATCCAACTCGGCTCCATTGGATATTGCAGAGACAAGTTCTTTCTCCCTGTCTCTCTCCCCTTCCTGTGTGTTGTTAACTGTGTGCGCACCGAAGCCACTGAGTCTCACACCGCATGGTTGGAATAATTACTCCTTATGTGACCGTGCCTGAGTTTGGGCATAGTGAGTGAGTAGGCCTATATATCTATCACTGATAACATTAAATGATCTGTTCTTATCCACCTGTTCAGAATGCTTGGGTCAGAACCACGTGAATAGGGCCCTTTGGAGATTCTTGGGCCCCTATTCGCTTGGTTCTGACTCAAGTGACGTCACCCTTCATGACATTAGCGCACGGGATAGAACCAAGCAAATAGGACCCTTCGGAGATTCTTGGGGCCCCTATTCGCTTGGTTCAGACTCAAGTGACATCATCTCTTATGACATTAGCTCACGGGACAGAACCAAGCAAATAGGGACCTTGAGGGGTACTTGAGGCTCAATATTCGCTTGGTTATGACACCAAATAGTTTTGGCTTGCTTTTTCTTTCAGTCATGGGGATCATAGTCCTGGAGACAGACGTTGTAAGTGAGGATACATGTGAAGAAAAACTATTCACGTTCTTATACAACGCCCGTGCTCATCACCGTGCACCAAAACTATCAGGAATATTTAATGCAGAGTTTTCTATACAGAGGATTATAGATTGCTCATTTGAGTACCTACAAACCCATTTGCAACAATATGAGGCAGTCACTTGTGACAATTCCATGACAGTTGATGGCTTGAGATATGTGTACCCAACCGACCTTGACCCTAACAAGAGTGCTTCAAGGAGACTGAATCGTTGTCTAGAAAAGTGTCCCTCCAATGCACTGCTTGTACAAGACAGGTGTATGAAGCACTTCAAAAAGTGTCGCTTAGTGGAATTCTACCACGGGTTTGTCTGTTACTTATACTTGCCGACGGATGGTGAGTCAGAGACTTCCCAGTCAACAACTTTCGATAGTTGTCCATTGGCGCCAGAGGAAGAGGTAGAGGATGTGGAGGAGCAGTTCGACCCAGAAGAAGAGCGGGTAGAGGTATTAAAGGAAACATTTGATGCAGGCTTAACTCTTGCCTCTCTTGCGGATGCAGCAATAGGGTGCAAGCAAGAAAGTCCAAGTAAGGAAGTGACTTTGCCTCTAAATTGCGCTCTCAGCTTTGCTATGGCGGGCGACGCCCACTATGTTCTGCTCACAGATATCATGCATGAGCTCAATATATGGGAGGACTACTGCCTAGCTGCAATTGCAAATTTTTGTGAGGCAGACATGGGGTTTGTGGATGCTGGTGGAGTGGACCAACATCTTATTGCTGACACAGCTGTCCACGAATCACAGTTCACTTCAGGGTGGAAACTGATCAAAGATACATTCAATGAAGCGAAGTCCGGAGAGGCCAATTTTCCAACAGATGAGCAGTTTGAATTGAGAACAAAACAACTCAGCTTGGAAAAAATGGGTAGGCCCATGGCACCCAGAGATCACGTAATGAATAGTCAGTCTATTCACTTATGGGGGAGGTCAATGCTGGAAATGGACGAGAATCAGATGATAACTTTTGTCGTGCATTCTCATGGTATTGGAGATGGCCCAGTGATACAATATCATGATCATTTTTTTTGTTGACAGGTGCTAGTGTATGACGATAGTTTCCTTAGAAGAGCGGGAGGCTCACGCCAAGGGCTTGTCACTAGAGTCCAAGGCAAGGATGCGGTGTTGTCTCACTACATCGGACGTTTCAACCACAAAAAGGTTTGTAGAAACAATTCAAGTACTTGGGAATTGTACTCATCTCACTTATGGATCATAAATTCATTACAATTTTTATGTAGATCATAATATACCACAAGGAATACTCCGAGGACAATGCAAAGTTCCCACTGCTTGCAATGAAAGTTATTACAAGATTGTGTGGTGGGCACCACCTCCCGCTACACGCAGAAAGACTAATTCTGATTGAGAAACAGTTTGCTCTACGCGTATCATTGGGTATGGGTGCCAAGCACTCAAAGTCCCCTATTTCATGTCCTACACAGCTCAGGCTCTGGCTACAGGGGTTGAAGACCCGGAGAGCTTAGATCCATACAACAAGCGGCTGTTTCTGAGGGAAAGAAGACGCCTGATGCCCGTAGAGATGCTGCCATCAACAGAGGAACGAGCTCGTCTACATAGCTTGCACATCAAAGAGGTACAAAGTGAGGAAGAAGGAGGTGCATCAAAGAGGATAAAAATGACGGGCTCAGGTCCATCTTCGCCCGCTCCTATCTCGTGACCGTCGCCACCTCGCATGGTGCTCCGCCGCATTTGAAGCTCCCCAAGCCATATGTTTCTTCTCTTTGCGGATGTGTTGTAAAGAACGTGTAATTTCTGAACTCTTAAGAAGTTCCTTCTGCCTTGATCTATGAATTAGTCGTCTATAAGTCCATTGGTGTAACTCTAATAGGCTATTGGCCTTTCTTTTCCTCCCCCATGTCTAGTGTGCTTAAAATAACCCGTTCTTGCCATGTAGTGGGTTTTTTCCATGCCTTGTGTGGACCATATTGATAGTGAGCCATATGTCATGGAAAAATATGGACCATGGTTGAACAGTATGTGCTGCATTGAGATAAAACAAAATGGTCAGTAGAGTACAATTTAAAAGTTTGTTTTGTATACGTAGAATGCCAACCCACCATGTAATGTGTGATATGTTGTCCACCCCAGCCTGTAAGGTAAGCCTTTTTCCAATCCAGCAAGGCTGCTTGAAATGATGTGAGCTTACTTTGGTCCCAAGAATGCTGCTCAACGTAGTGGAAAATTTTATCTAGTGATTTCCACACGTTCGCCTTGTGATTCTCGATTGGCCCACCACCAGCATTGTCTTTAACCACTTCATGTAACTGTTTCCATTTGTTGAACAGGTTTCTCCTTTCTTCTCTATCTGAATCTTTGAGGCTAAATCCAAGAAACCTTCTTGCCTTCACGAGCCTATCGAGGCTTTCCTCGGTACCTTGTACCGACTTTGAGACATCTTAGGGTCCTCTTCAATTTTGACATTGCCTCCATGCAAACCAATGTCTGAGAGCACTCCCTCTAATGCTTTGATCACTCTTTTTGACTCACTCTCTGGCTTTAATGTCCATGCAAAACATATGTACAAATGAATCACCTTTTCAATTATTCGACAGAGTGCATGAAGTGTACAGATGTGAACTCTAATCAGAGGAATATCAAGCACTAGTTTAAAAGTCTTATCTTGAAGATGTCTGTTGGGAGCTCTATTCCATTGCACACTCTCAAGAGATTGTGCATCAGCCATGCAATATAAGCATGGATTTTCCACAGCTTCTCCATGTGTTATGTTGTACATACACTTAAGAGTCTTTAAGTCTATAAGCATGGTTTTTCCACAGATTCTCCGTGTGTTATGTTGTACATACACTTAAGAGTCTTTAAGTCACCTGCCATGTTCCATTCCACTATGTAGTCACCAAATCCTTCCACTGAAAGAACAGCTTCGTTTCTTTGTTCACTGATGATAGAAGGAATTTGGGTTTGACTAAAAACCCAATCGAGGATTTCAAAATTTATCAACCTGCAGTGAAAAATGAAAAAAAAAATCAACATCCAAATAATCAATATTTTGTTATCATAGAGTGAACGAAGTATACCTGAAATGATCCTATAGTTAGAATGTTATTTTCGGATTGCACATTGAAGTATTGTGGATCCTCTTTTGTTATTGATGGATCCAGAGCTCTGTTCATGAGGGTAATGGTGACTCTCTCCAGCTTCTTGTTCTTCAGGACCTCACACTCGTCAAGCTTCAAAAAAAACTTGAGAACCCCACTGCACTCCTCTTGACTGATGTCAAAGAAGTGAACTGTATACCTTTGCAATGCTTCAAGATCAACGAAGAGGTTGTTGTGCTCGTTAAACTGTGCCTCTCTGCCGCCCTTGCCTAAGAACGTTGCTTCAATATGGAATGGTGACCCAAGTTTCTCAAGCACCTCATTGTTTACGTGTCGGCGAGCAGCCTTTACATGTGATGTCTTTGGCAGTAATGATCCTCTCTATAGTTTATTTTGAGACTTTTTAGCTAATGCTTTGAAGAGTGCCCTGTATCCCATCTTCCAGATGCCACTCTCATCAAGTATTGCTTGCAATTCCATTGGTTCCAGCTGATTCTCGTTCATGAAGGAGGTAAGGAGCCTCCCTTTCAACTTACGTAAATTTTTTTGAGTTATCATCTCTTCAACTACTTCTTTTGGAGCTAGACGGCTGTAATGCACTCCGGCATTGAAGCCTGCAAAGTTCGAGTTTGGATGTAGTAAAGACCTGCCAAAAAAGCACCATGCGTTATGATCATGTATAGGAAAGTGTATCCATTTCTTAGTGAAGCACATTGAAGAAACAAACTTCGAGTTACCTTAAATCTCGTATTTGTTTTTTCAGGCCACCACTACCAACCTTCATGTTCTCAATGTTGCACAGATCTCGTTTTCTTTTCTGACTACCAAGCACGGTGTCTTTCTCTCGCAAACTTGCGATCTTCTTCTCAAGGCCTTGGATTGTCTCTTTGTTTGATGAAATCTTTTGAGAGCATGCTTCATTAAGTTTCTTCAGCTGCATGTTCTCCATCGCCAGGAAGTTTCTTTGCCTTTTCACATTCAATCCTCTCATTTCCAAATGTTCGGTGTATCCCAATAGCCCATCCTTGCCATCGCATGTGAAATGTAAGAGGTTAGTGATATTAGCAAAGGGAGGTGGCACATTTGTCATAGGATCCTTTGGATAAATAGACCCATCGGTCCACAAATCCAAGTGATGTTCCTTGTTTGTCCTTCTAAGTTCTTTCTCCCGTTGAGATAAGAAAGACTCCCTCCTACGTTTCTGCAACGGTGCGTACTCTTGCAATACATCAACATGAAGATGATGTGTGTTCTTTCTTTGGGTAAGTGTTAAAGATGAAGGGGCTGAGGATTGCAAGTTCAAATTAGTGTTTTCATCAGGAAAGAAGCGTTCTCCATTCCTAGAGTTGATAGAGAAAAAGACGGAGACTCAAAACTCATGAAATATCTCAGGTTTTGGGAGGGAAGACCATATTCTCAAGTTTAGAGTTGATAGAGTTCGTGTGGCTTATGTTTCTGCAGGGAATGCTTGTAAGTTGGCATTTCAAATCATTAATCATACGGTTAGTTGGATTCCTGACAAAAGAACGAAGGATAAGAATGATAAAGACGACGGCTACCTACCAAAGAATGTCATTTTGGCTTTTTGTTGCACAGAAAAGTATCACATAAAATGCACAATTTAATATTTTCATTTTCTCTCTCTAAGCCGACATGGCACTTCTTACAGGGCCCAAAAGTGAGTCCAACTTTCTCCTAATGGCAAATGATATCCTTGATACCAACAAGAAAAGTGGTCATGCCATCTTTCTCTTGCATAATCTTTAACTCCAGCTCTTTATATAGCAATGCAATTTTAGCCTCTTTGTGACTTGCGTAAAGACTAACTAGAGTATGCCAAGCTTATTTTTTGAAATTTGTTGAGCACATGTGAGGAGTAATAATGTGCTTCACAAATAATCCAATCAATGCATGAGCGTGCACATCTATTACATCCCAACAAGTTTGTTCAGCTATAGACAAAAAAACTCTCGCATCAATAGACCTTTTAGAACCTGCAATATTCTCAAGAGAGCTTGTATCCACAGAAAGCGGACGCACATCAATGCCCTACACAACATTCCAAACGCCCTCTAACACAAGAACATGTGTCATCATGTAAGCCCACACAGGGTAGTTATCTCCATCCAATTTGTCCTCAATAGCAAACATCTTGAAAACATCTGTGTTGTTGTCAGCCATGGCGAGTGACTGCACTTAATGTGAAAACTGCTCCGAAAGAGGAAAAAATAAGTAGGACTAACTATATAGTATTTCCTGTAGTGAAAACGGAGGCAAAATGAGCCCGACTCAAAATTTTGAGCACACCAAGCTCAATGAGCTTACTTGAAGTGCAATTCGGAGAAAGTGAGTAGAGGTACTGACGACTACGCGTGACAGGATGCAACTTTCTCTGATACCAATTATTGGAATTAGGGTTGCAGGGGTGCAGATACAACTTGGAGAAGATGAAGAATCTCAAGGCACACAACAAAGTTTATTGCTTAGTCCGCAAATAAATAGATAAGTTAGCCCTAGAGAAATGGGTTTATATACAATGCACAAGGAAAAAACCTCCTAATCATACAGGTTTAGGTTGTCATGGATTATGCTAGTAAATTTCATTTACATTTGTGCATTAGGGTTCTTCTAAAAAAGTTCAATTTAATTATTATTTCTTAATTAATATGTATACCTTTCATTCCTTGGGTTAACCTTGTCGCTTAGAGAAGGTGAGAGATGCTTAATTGGTTTAAATCTAGGAGTTTTTATACTAATTTTTATTGATCAATAAGTTTATCGATTGATAGAACATATAAGAGATATTGAAATAAATGACCTATCATTGTGTAATACCTTTGAATAATATGACTAAACATATTATGTGCCAATTATTCACATTCAACACTAAGTGGGTAATGGGACACTTATATGTCATGGTGACACTTTTATGTCTTGATAGGTGACCAAGGAAGATATTGAAAATAAATGACCTATCATTGTGTAATACCTTTGAATAATATGACTAAACATATTATGTGCCAATTATTCACATTCAACACTAAGTGGGTAATGGGACACTTATATGTCATGGTGACACTTTTATGTCTTGATAGGTGACCATTTTCCTTGTTTAATTTGAAGAATTTCAAAAGGAATCTATTAGAGTTATATATCCACAAAGTTGGCTTATGATTTGATAAAAAGTTGACCTTTTTTTTTACTACTCTTTCCACCTTAAACCTTATCATTGCAAACATTTCTCAACCTAAACCGTGTAAACACGTGTGTTGTTGTTGGCGTTTTTTCAAAGATTTGCACCTACAACACATGAAAGCTCATCTCTATGAGATCTATCATGCTAGAATACTAGTCTTAGTAGTTATGAACATGTTTTTATCCTTCCAAGGAGAATCAAATGGTTATTGTGAAAGTTATGGCCTAAATAAAAGAATTTCATAATCCTAAATTCCTGTCAAATTTTTCACTTTTATGATTTTTTTTGCGACTTTAATAGAATCCAAAGAAAATTTTGATTACGCACGTCGGTTTTGTAACATTAAACTATTCTTCGTTGAGTTTTGGGGCACCCAATAACCCATATAGCAAACTATACAAGCATGGTTGATTTTTTTGATTCAATTAGATCCATTCTACATTACCAACTTTAATCTTCATAGTATTGCTATTTACAGCTTATATCCATATATAATCATCATCTCTAAATTTGTCTATATATTGAGCATTCTCTAGGGGATTGAAGAGATAAACGCGTGGAGCCCAATTTTTTCAAGTTTGTTGTCTTAGTACTTTTGTATTATGCATAAAACTATCAATGGTGAAACTATTTTTTATGTTTTTGAAGTGATCCATGGCTACTTATGAATGTAAAGGCCCATGGAGACCTACGAAAACATGCACCTATATAATCTTTGATGAGATGTCAGGAGAATGGGAAAAGCACAACTTTTTTGAACATTATACTTTGTCCCAAAACAAAATTGGCGAGGCTAAAAGAACGACATGATATGATCACTAAATCATTGAAGTTTATGGGAAACATTATGATATGGTCTAAAAAAATTCTTAGCCTTCTTAGTATGGAATTCATTGCAAAAATTGTTGTTTTGAGTGAAATTCTGTGGTTCATCAACTTTGGAGGCTTACCCCATGACCAAATAGTAAGGAATCTTCAAAGTTTTTCACATTTTTTGCATAAGTAGTGGTATCTTAACTTTAAGCACAAGAAAGGATTAAAAAAAAAATTGATCTCTTATGATCTTGGAGGTTTTTTTCAAAATCCATAAAGGACACTTTTATGTCCTGTTAGGTTACCAACCTAGCGTTAAAACATTTCACAAATAACGTATCATGCAACCTAGCATCAATAAAGCTATGCATAGTTAGTAATAAAATTGTATCTTCCAATCGATCTCCATGTTCTTCTGGAATACATATTTCACAATAAAAAGGATGCTAATGTAGAAACATGAAGACACATTGGAAACATAAAAGTGATACTACATATATGTAGAGCTGAAAGGGAGCTTTCATTCGAGTCTTGGTTGCATGATTTTTACAATCAGAGCTCAAGTTATGGTCATTTTTGTGGAGGGTTCTCTTGCAAGTATGAGTGCCTACTTCTTTGATGGAGAGAGTCCTTTTTCATGCAAAACCGCCATGTTCCTCTCCTTTTAGATCATTTAACTTCGTTTAATAGCCTCCTCTATACTGTTTTACTAAACTTAGCATACATTTTAGAAAGAAGCACTCAACCTTCATGAATTTCATATTTGAGGATAGATTCTTACATGAATTTCTTTCTAGCATACATGGTAGAAAGAAGAACTCAACCTTCATGAATTTCATATTTGAGGACAGATTCTTAATCATAAATTTCCCTATGTGAGGACAAAAGGTCTTGCAACCTTAGCAAGACCTTATGGGCAATGCCACATGGATGACTTGCATGGGGGATCTCTCTATGGCTAAGAGCCTATAAGTAGAGAGGAGATGGTTGGGATGAGTGTCAGTCACATCACCCTATAAGACCTTGAGCCTTTCAGCGGTATGAGAGAAAGGCGTGGTCATTTTTTGGCACACATAAAGGAAACATTTTCATGGTACGTAGTGGTTCCATGGGAGTGGGAAACGTCCCTTACCACAAGGGAGGGTGTGAGTCGCCATGCGGCAATGGCAATAACAATGCATCCAAAAGGGATCATCGAGTGTGTATGAGTGTTTTTCGCTTCATGAGCGCCCCCAACCGGCCACCGTAGCATCGACTACGAGAATATCTCTCTCTTTCTTTTTGTGTGCTGCATAGAGCTCACACCACATCTAGAGCTTCATTTTATCACTTGGGTACCCCTTTGGGATACAGTAAGTGGTCATCCCTTTTATGGGGGGTATCGCCACGTAAGCAAGGCTTCAACCTCCCAAAAGCTCGCATCTTGGCAAATCTACTCAGAGAATCGATCTCAAACAGGCTTCAAAAGCTAAGTAAGTAGGTGCGTGGGGCCACTGCTATGCTAGCATGAAGAGAACACGAGCTCCATTTTGGCCTATAGAAAATTAAGAGGGTATAGCATCGGCTGCATGGCACATGTTGGAGCGATCGAGAAGTGCTTCTTTCAGGAAGCTCTCCAGGAGCCATCACCTAAAGTTCCACCTTCTCAAATCGCTTGATGATGCTAAGCGTAGAAGCCATTGTGCTTGTTGTGTGTTTTTGAAGAAAAAGTGTGTTGTATGCTGTTGGGAAACCGTGTCGAAATAGAACAATGCATTAGTTGCTAGCTCCATTCGCACATTCAAGCGCAACTACAATTCTTGTAGCTTTTCCTATTGCTGGGCTAGGATATTTACTGTTGTGGTTCATCCTCTTGGTTGACAGTGGCAGCTTGGCACTTTAGTTGTAGATTGGACAATGCAGGTGCTTGAGCTATTGTTGCTTAAAATCCCTTTGAGGTCCTAAGATCGCTAACTGAACAAGGACGCATTTTCGAATGAACGGCGCAAAATAAGCGTGGGTGCGAAAGCACAAACAAGGCAAGTAGGTGGTAGAGGTCTACTTGCACAAGGAAACGTCGAGGTTCGGAGGGAAAGGTGATTACAAGTGTTTAACTGGGTGGGCGCAAGGCAGAGGAGGTATAAAAGCCAAAAAGGGCACGCTGGGAAGCTCATACCTTTCTCGGCCTTTTGGCTGAGATCAAGTGTAGTATCTGTTCTTATCAGTTTAATATCTGATACGTGGTCAATCGGGCCACATGATATTAACCTAATTTTTCTCACGGGGGCAGCCCCCATTTAGTAGCTTGCTGCGCGCGTCGCCTCCGTATTGCACTGCCTCAAAGGCCTGGCGCACCCCCCTCTCAATCTCCATCTCAACAGTAAATATGTGATTTCTGATTATTGTCTATCCGATCTGTATTGGCTATATTTCTTGCATAGGAGTTTAGTATTGAAGACCACCATTGCATGGATTTCACATCGTGGTTTTGGACTTAGCGAGAGATGGAAGGGTACTATTGCCATGCTCCAGAGGACTCTGGTTTTAGACATTGCCGACAGTTTCTTACTCATTCGCAAAAGAGAACCTAAGCATCGCCAGACCCCACTTGCTATGCAATGAGATGGAGTGGTCCGGCTCCCCTCCGGCATAACTTCCTTCAACTCATATGGCATCTTTTGCTCAAACAAAGAAGGAGAGGATGATGCCGCTCTCAAGCCTTTAATTTAGAGCTAGGCCGAATGATGAACCCGAAGTAGCTTTTCCAAGCGCTCTGGATCTATGTTGTTGTTGCAGGTCCTTGTCCAATTGGAAATACCAAATGAAGTTTGCTCAAACCATCTGGTATCTAGAGGGGGATTTCCCTTGGGATTCACCTTTTTATGAACTGAAGACTTGTTTCTCGGCCTTGGACAAGAGTCACTCCCTAACCTTGGGTCATGTATGTGCTGCCACTCTTGCATAGAGGTTCGTTTTGGCACAACGTACTCTTCTATCACCCAAGTGTGGTAAATTGGTTATTCCATTCCCCTCTTGAATAACAAGTCTTTGAGTTCGTCGGCGGATAGATCGTTAAGGTCTCTCGGGATAGTTTCATACTATGCTAAAATTCTCTTCTTCTTCTCTCTTCTCTCTTGCTTGAGAGCTTGAAGTCCTCGAGGGGTTCTCCGATCCAAGGGGGGAGCACCCTCCCCTAGAGGCTTGAGCTCTCCTTTCATGTTTTGCAAGCTTTAAAGATGCCCTACGTTGCTATTTGCACCCATTCGTAGCTGCCCTTTGGCGCCTATTACACCACGCTTTGGCCTCCAAATTCGTGCGCACCCATTGATGGAAGAATTTTTCCATTGATGATGGCTACTTACTCCACAAAGGTAGAGTATGTGTGCCACAGGACTGAGACACTAGGCACCAACTCTTATTTGAGTGTCACGATAGTCCAACTGCTGGTCATCCAGGCATTCGTGACGTATGTCTTAGCTCAACGGCAATTTTATTGGCCGGGCTTACATCATGATGTTCAAGAGTACGTACTAAACTGCCAACAGTGCCAAGTTAACAAGGCACAGCGCCTCAAGGTAGGTGGCCTTTTACATCCTTTAGAGATTCCACAAGGTAAGTGGGAGAGTATCTCTATGGATTTTGTAGTAGGACTACCTACTACAAATCGTGGCCATGATGCCATTTGGGTAATTGTAGACCGTCTCACAAAGATGGGTCGATTCATTCCCACTAAGACTATGGTTAAGACACCGGAATTAGCACGGCTATTTATAGAGCATATATATAAACTCTACGGTCTTCTAGTTAGTATCATTAGTGACAGAGATCGAAAGTTCAATAATCACTTCAGGAGAGCTGTGTTCCAAAAGTTGGAAACTAAACTTAATCTAAGTACGGCTGATCATCCAGAAATGGATGGTCAAACCGAAAGAGTTAATCAAGTGCTAGAGGATATGCTACGAGCGTATGTTAGCAAGAAGCAAACCAATTGGGAAGACTACTTACCTATATTGGAATTTGCTTATAATAGTTCAAAGCATGTGACTACAGGGTTTTGTCCATTTATGCTTTTATATGAATTTCAACCTAGATCACCTGTTACGGTGGGGTTGACTAAGGAGAAGATACAACAAGAGAAGGATTTTCTCCAAGACCATTTTGACATGCTTCGACTTGCTCGACAAAATGTTAAGCAAGCTCAAGATCAATATAAGAAGTACGCAGATGAGCGTCGTCGTCTTGCTACTTTCAAAGAAGGAGACAAGGTATTCCTCAAAGTTGCGAAGCATTCAGAAATTGTGAAGACAGGAAAAGTTGCTAAACTTTCACCACGCTATTGTGGACTATTTACCATTCTCAAAGGTATAGTTCAAGTAGCCTATAAGTTAGCTCTTCCAGAGCACTCACGAGTTCATCCTGTTTTTCATGTTAGCCGTTTACGAAAACAGCTAGTACAAAATGATAATATCATTGACACAGGTTTGTTAGTTGAGCTTATTGAACCGGCAAGCATCCCTCATGAGCCCGAAAAGATTTTGGATTCTCATGAGCCTCGCACCAGACATCATGTCAGACGACAAGTTTTGGTAAAATGGCGAGATAGACCTAGCTAGGACAAAATGATAATATCATTGACACAGGTGTGTTAGTTGACCTTATTGAATCGGCAAGCATCCCTCATGAACCCGAAAAGATTTTGGATTCTCATGAGCCTCGCACCAGACATCATGTCAGACGACAAGTGTTGGTAAAATGGCTAGATAGACCTGAAGAAGGTTCTACATGGGAGAATGTCTCCGCACTTAAGAAACATTTTCCTACGTTTGTTTTCAAGGACGAAAACGATTCTCCAAGGGGGGGGGGGGGGGGGTAATGTAAGGACATGGGTCCTGCGGGCAAGGCCACCGGCACAGCCGAACAGTGTGTACGCTAGGGGGAGGCTATAAGATAGCACGGTTGGGTGGAGACTAGCACACACATTACCACTGCCCTTTCATTAGAATTATACATTTGCACTATAGCTAGAAAATTAGCCTGTAATGCATACATTTACTTATTTATCTATTCTTAAACAAGTAGAGCTAAAAGTATAGTCTCTATTGCTTAGAGTAATTTATTTAGACTTAGCAATAGAGTTAAAGATTAACTTCTATTGTTAAGAATTATAGGTGATTCAAATCTAAAGAATTATTTTATTTTTAATGTATAAACATTAAAATAATATTTTCTTAAAAAATCAAAGATTTTTTAAGTTGACAACTCAACCTTTCTATGTCGGAGGTAACCTGACACTTTGGTGAAGGGAATTGTAGCTAAAACACGCAAATTTAGGCTTTATATAGTACTACTATATCGATCAAAAACATATAGATCGAATTAAACTATCGATCGAAAGCCTGTTGAACGATAACCTATCGATCGATATGTAAAGCAGTAAAACGTTTTTTTGAAAAAAGATGACATGACAGCGAATAATACGCACGAATAAAACGTATTAATCGACCATTATTCACGAATAAAACGAATGTCGAATAACGAATCATGCAACCCAGATTGCGGCTTGCATAAAGCCCTGCTAGAATATCCCAAGCCTGTTTTGCAGATTTTGCTGAACAAATGTGAGGAGTAATGGTGCGCTTCACAGACAACACAATCAATGCATGAGCCTGTACATCCTTTACATCCCAACAAGCTTGTTCTGCCGTAGGCAAAACAACTCTAATAGCAACAATCCTTGCAGCAAGACTTGCAACATCCTCAACATCGCCTACATCCTCAGAACCAG
The DNA here is from genome assembly GCF_014529385.1 of Adiantum capillus-veneris. Lineage (NCBI taxonomy): Eukaryota > Viridiplantae > Streptophyta > Polypodiopsida > Polypodiales > Pteridaceae > Adiantum > Adiantum capillus-veneris. Next base: position 145,409,630 of record NC_140931.1, on the reverse strand, counting down.
GATGTACATCAATGCCCTGCACAATATTCCAGACGCCCTTTGACACAAGAACATGTTGCATCATGTAAGCCCACATAGGGTAATTTGGTGCGCTTCACAGACAACACAATCAATGCATGAGCCTGTACATCCTTTACATCCCAACAAGCTTGTTCTGTCGTAGGCAAAACAACTGTAATAGCAACAATCCTTGCAGCAAGACTTGAAACATCCTCAACATCGCCTACATACTCAGAACCAAGATGTACATCAATGCCCTGCACAATATTCCAGACGCCCTTTGACACAAGAACATGTTGCATCATGTAAGCCCACATAGGGTAATTGTCCCCATCCAATCTCTCGTACGTTTTTTTGACAAATTTAGAGTTTTTCTTGATCATTTTGGCTCATACTTGACATGTGGCATGTAATAGATGTGTACAAGTGATAGGTGAAGTGAAGAGATCAATTTCAAGACAAACAAGAACAAAAGTAAATAATCGTCATTATTTACAACAGTCACTGCTTTTGCAAGAAGTGACAATTTGATGACCTAAACATCTTAAATGCATCTAAAACAAGTCCTAAAATGAATTTGGTAAATTTTGATCGTGTTGGCATCACTTCGTGCTCTTGTCGACTCTGAAATCACTGATTTTTGTGACTAGATGGCATGTAGAGTTGGTTAATCACTTTTGAAGCCATGGACTTGTCCGCTATATAGTCCTGAAGCTACTCATCCATTTTTGGCCCATTCGAAGTCAGTTTGACTTCATATGTCAAATTTGACGCTTTGTAGCCTTTGAGCTGTATTCTAATGTTAGAGAGCTTGCATGGACTGTTTCCATGATACCATCTAGGTACATTGTGTATAGACCTCGTCTATAAGCTGCCTGTGGAGTCAGAATCCAATTCTGGCATGTGGAAAAAACCTAGAGTATTTACTTGGGACACCCTTGACCCCTGTCAAAAGGTCATCTGGTGATATGAAAGTGTTCTATTATATAGGCACATGCTACAATTCAAGTTTCATCCAATTCGGTTGAGCTGACAGACGGCTATGGTCAATTTTGTGTCGTAGGACTTCGTGCATAGTTGGGTTTCTGGTTTTTTCCTAAGCCTATACTTGATACCTGGCCATATACAAATGTTCATTGATAAGTTTAGAATTTATATCTCATGTCTCGTGTGAGACGGCACTGTAAAAGGACAACTGTAAACTTCGAAAATCGTGTGCGAAGAAGGAAGAAAGCTCTCTCCCCCAAGAGTGATACTCGGATTTCCCAAACTATTTTTTCCCAGATTTCCCTGTTATTCCTACTAGGCCATGAAATCTATGTTAGACTCAAAAATTTCTTCAATCGGATTTCGTTAGCTCATTCTGCAAGAATTTGCAAACGTAGGCCTTAGCGGCTTAATTTAGGCTTCCAGCTTCCATCTGTCGATTCGATTGAAATTTTTTATGCGTGTGCACCTTGTCCTTTTGATCATCAGCATATCTTTAGTTTCTCCATTTAAGCTCTTTGCTATTTATTATTAAACTTTGACCTGTTTATTGAAAAAATCAAAGAAAATAATAAAATGCACTATAAAAGCAAAGTGAAAAATCAACAATTAAGAAAATCCATTGAGAAACACTACTTTACTGTTTTTTGGTGGATTTTTTTATTTTTAAGTCCCAATATCAAGAAAAATGATAAAAATAAGCAAAAAAGGCTATTTTGTGGTATATTTTTTGATAGTATATACACTATTTACACTCATGGGGAAGATGTTATGAGTTAAATTCCCCGGATGATGATTTTTTAAAGAGCATTATTAGGTAATTTTACAAAAAATCACATGTTAACATCCAACTTTTACCTCCCTCTTCAAATATTGCCCTTAATTATTTAGTTCCCTTCCACCCCTCTTAAATGGCGTACTCCGGGACGACTGTGTGCATATGGGTTAAACAATCGTGTCTATGCATAGCCTTGGTTGGCTCTACCATGCTTCAAAGATCAATGCAATTCAAACCATTATGCTGTGCAAGAGTTGGGTTTTGAGTAATTAACTCAAGGGTTTCTATGGTCGAGGTTTCCTGTTGCTGTTTCCCAAAGAGCAAATCTTGTAGCTTGTGTGCTCTTGGCTTTATTGTATCGTTAGGATGATTTGGCACGTTGAATTCCTGAGCTGTCACTATCAATGATGATGGTTCTACTAGAGACTGGTGGCATGGGTTTAGATTTCAAGTTTCTGGTGTCTCTTTTTCTTCTCTACCATTTTTGTCTTCTCAGTTTGTGGTTTTGAAAGTCAAAAAACTTTTCCTCCCCTCCTTTCATGAGTAGTTTAGCTCTCACATGTTCTTTTTGCGACCCCGAATCATCAAACGTAGTTGAATGTTCTTCTAGCTCGTCTGTTGCATCATAGTAGAGGTCTAAAAAGACTTGTTGAGATTTCATTAAGTCCTCGGGTTCTTGAATTTTGTCTTCAATGTGAAGGGTTGAAATCATTTGTATGGGAATTATGTCATAGCCGTCCTCAATGCAAAATTGAGTAGGCATAGACATATTCACACATACATCCATTCTTGCCAAAATTTGAGTCCACTCAAATGGCTCAAACAAATGCTCCGAAAAGGGTTCAGGTATGTAGGATGCATCTGTGCAATCCCTTTCAAAGATACATTCTTCTGGTTTTAAGCTCCCGTTTTCTGAGGCTCCACACATCCAAATAGGTATGTCTTTGTTGAACCAAGGTAGAAGCTTCGTTTTAGCCAAAGAGACTGAGTCAAATTCTTATATGGGTATTTTCGAGACATCTCTATAAGTGTGATCTTTTAGATTAACCCTTGTTATTAATCCCACTTGCTTTAAGTATAGGTAATTGTTTCCCCAGTCCTGAATGAATTGTACTTGTCACATGAAAGGTCTTCCCAAGATGATTTCATAATTGAGTTTCTTTCTAAAGTCCACTATTGCAAAAGTATGTTGTTAACCAATTGCACAGGAACTAACTATCAGTTTTTCAAGCTGTCCTAAGGGTCTTTTGATGTGTCCATCAACCAATTGCAATTTCGTTCAAGTTTGTCTAATGGACTGGTTTTCTCCATGATTCCCATACTACTTTCGTGGCTATGGCTATGCCTGCCCCACTATCAAGTATTGCCATGGTTTCTATATCATTATATCTCACTGGAAGGGTTGTGTTTCCTTCTTCCCCTTCGTAGTATTCTCCGACTTTGTTCATTGGGACGGATCTAATCTCTTTGTTATCCAATTCGTGTTTCAATTTTCCCAAGTTTTTTGCGATTAACCATGTTATCCCCACATTCTCTAGAGCTTTCTATAGATCATTCCATAAATATGATCTAATTTTTAACAGTTCTCCTAAAGTAAGAGTGCATTGAATGGGTGTAGACATGATTGAATGGATGTTGTCTACCTCTAGGGTTTGTTCTGCTCTTTTTATCGGAGTGGTTTTACACACTATGGATTTGTCTTCGTTATCTGCCAAGTAAGAGGGTAGTGTTTTCAGAGTCTTTGGTTTAGACATTCATGAAGCTTCAGAGCCACAATCCCCATACAAGGATTGTCATCCATGTCCATATTAGGAGGTAGATTGTCTAACCAAACTTCCTCTATAGGAGCTGACTTCAAAGTTATGCTCCCATCATTAATCTCTCTCACTTTTTCCCATAAATGTCCTCGCGAGTCTTCTTCTACGAACGGAATTTCCTCTAAAGCATCTTCATTGTCAGGCACTATGAGTTCTGGCTCTTTAGTTTCAAGGTGGGGTGATTCCATGGCGAGTGACTGCACTTGATGTGAAAACTACTCCGAAAGAGGAAAAAAGAAGTAGGACTAACTATGTTGTATTTCCTCTAGTGGAAATGGAGGCAAAATGAGTCTGACTCAAAATTTTGAGCACACCAAGCTCAATGAGCTTACTTGATGTATTAATTGACCTACTGAAACCACCAAAGCTCACCCAATTTGGAGAAAGTGAGTAGCGTTACTGACGACCTATGCGCGAGAGGATGCAACTTGCTCTGATACCAATTATTGGATTTAGGGTTGCAGGGATGCAGATACAACTTGGAGAAGATGAGAATCTCAAGGCACACAACAAAGTTTATTTGTTAGTTCGCGAATAAATAGATAAGTTAGCCCTAGAGAAATGGGTTTATATACAATGCACAAGGAAAAAACCTTCTAATCATACAGGTTTAGGTTGTCCCCGGGGGATTCACTTTATATACAAAATGGGACACCACCTGCGAGTGGAAAAATTTGATAAAACCCCTATATACGACTCATATTAGGAAATATGACCCCCCTTTCTACGCTTATTCCAATCAATGCAGAAAACTATCATACCCCTATCTTACATATCAAATTTATGTCTCACATGATCTAACTGAGTAAAACTAGTCAAAGAGGGTGTAGCATAGTGATTGGCAATGTACTAAGGAACCACTTTTGTTGATAACTAGATATACCCTCAATGTGTTTCAGTTTGACTTTCAAACTATGTGTCTGTTCAACCTGCACTCTAGCTACTTGTCCAATTTTGACCAATCTAAATTACTCAAGAAACATAGTTATAAAGTTGTGTTAGGTTCTCCATGTATATTTTCATCTTTACAAACGCTTTATAGCTTTCATTCCTCAACAAATGAACTATAATCACAAAACAACCAATTGATGCAAAGCAGTGTTAGTTCTTGCATGTATCTTTGTAGCTATTGACTCACAAGTTCGAGGGCAGACTCTTTTGGGAAGCCATGATTTTGAAACACAAAAACTTCATCTCAATTTTCCCTTTTCTCACTTTTCCCACACCCCCCCTCCCCGAATATGATACCCCCTCCCTTATTTTTAAGCTTGGGAGATAAATTATTGAGGGCATGTCCCTAACTTATACGCGTATGTAACTTGTAAAAAAAAACCCCTCCCTTGCACTTACATGGTGCGGTAAGTTTTCCATGGTGAATCCCCTGGGAGGTTGTCATGGATTAGGCTAGTAAATTTCAGTTACATTTTTGCATCAGGGTAGAAATTTAGTCAGCCTCTTAAGAATGATTTCATAAGAACAACGTAGTAATCGCTCTTTTGGTTGTTTGAGCACTTGTTCTACTTCTAAGACTGGCTCGGTGTAGAGAGTCGTCTTGGTTGTTTTGAACCTTCACACTTACTTCCAAGTGGACCAAAAAACATAACAAACAAACCTCTTGGTTGTTATGAGATGATACTCTTACCTCCAAGTTGGCTCTATTTGTAGTTAGTGCATATAATAGGGCCTATTTTTGAGCCAATTCTAAGTGAGCATAGATGGTATCTTACTTTAAAATTCACTAGTTATGTTTGAGCTCTTACCTCGCACAGAAGAGAAGGTCATTGGTGAATTTAAGCGTAACTTGGTTGTGCTTGAGCTTTAATTCTTACCTCATGTTTATGTCTTTAGGGTCTCTTTGTCACCATATATGCGGTAATGATGTGTGTAAACACTTAGGAGCGTCGGGGCACTTTTTCCCACAAAGGCCATAATGTATCCTATATTCAACCTAAAATCAAGCAACCTATTTAGGATTTCTTCTAAAAAAGATCAATTTAATTATTATTTCTTAATTAATTAAGCTCTATACCTTTCACTGCTTGGGTTAACCTTGTCGCTTAGTGAAGGTGAGAGATGCTTAATTTGTTTAAATCTAAGAGTTTTTATACTAATTTTTATTGATCGATAAGTTTATCGAGTGATAGAATATATAAGAGATATTGAAAATAAATGACCTAGCATTGTGTAATACCTTTGAATAATACGACTAGACATATTATGTGACAATTATTTACATTCAACACTAAGTGGGTAATGCTACACTTATATGTCAAGGGGACACTTTTATGTCTTGCTAAGTGACCATTTTCATTGTATTATTTAAAGAATTTCAAAAGGAATCTATTAGAGTTATATATCCACAAAGTTGGCTTATGATCTAATAAAAATTAATTTCTTTTTTACTACTCTTTCCACCTTAAACCTTATTATTGCAACCATTTCTCAACCTAAAGTGTGTAAAACACTTGTGTTGTTTTTGGTGTTTTTTCAAAGAATTGCACCTACAACACAAGAAAGCTCATCTCTATGAGATCTATCATGCTAGAATACTAGTCTTAGTAATTATGAACATGTTTTTATCCTTCCAAGGAGAATCAAATGGTTATTGTGAAAGATATGGCCTAAATAAAAGAATTTCCTAATCCTAAATTCTTGTCAAATTTTGCACTCTTATGATTTTTTTGCGACTTTAATAGAATCCAAAGACAATTCTGATTATGCACGTGGGTTTCATAACAGTAAACTATTCTTCCTTGAGTTTTGGGACGCCCAATAACCCATATAGCAAACTATACAAGCATGGTTGAGTTTTTTGATTCAACAAGGATTAGAGCCATTCTACATTAACAACTTTAATCTTCATAGTATTGCTAATTTCAATGGCCAACTATGCAACTTTACAGCTTATATTCATATTCATATCTAATCACATCTCTAAATTTGTCTATATATTGAGCATTCTCTAGGGGATTGAAAAGATAAAGGCATGGAGCCCTATTTTTTCATATTTGCTATCTTAGTTCTTTTGTATTATGCATAAAACTATCAATAGTGAAACTTTTTTTTATGTTTTTGAAGCGATCCATGGCTACTTATGAATGTAAAGGCCCATGGGGACCTAAGAAAACATGCACCTATATAATCTTTGATAAAATGTCAAGAGAATGGGAAAAGAACAACTTTTTTGAACATTATACTTTGTCCCAAAACAAAATTGGCGAGGCTAAAAGAACGACATGATATGATCACTAAATCATTGAAGTTTATGGGAAACATTATGATATGGTCTAAAAAAATTATTAGCCTTCTTAGTATGGAATTCATTACAAAAATTGTTGTTTTGAGTGAAATTCTATGGTTCATCAACTTTGGAGGCTTACCCCATGACCAAATAGTCAAGAATCTTCAAAGTTTTCCACATTTTTTCCATAAGTAGTGGTATCTTAACTTTAAGCACAAGAAAGGATTTTCAAAAAAGAATGGATCTCTTATGAGCTTGGAGGTTTTTTTCAAAATCCATAAAGGACACTTTTATGTCCTGTTAGGTTACCAATCTAGCGTTAAAACTTTCACAAATAACGTATCATGCAACCTAGCATCACAAGAGCAATGCATAGTTAGGAATAAAATTGTATCTTCCAATCGATCTCCATGTTCTTCTTCTGGAATACATATTTGACAAAAAAAAAAGGATGCTACTGTAGAAACATGAAGACACATTAGAAACATAAAAGTGATACTACATATATGTAGAGCTGAAAGGGAGCTTTCATTCGAGTCTTGGTTGCATGATTTTTACATAGGATCCTCCTCCCTACCGCCCCTTATATAGGCCTAGCTCCTAGCTCTTGCCCTAAGCGGATCCCCAGTCCGTACTGGTCCAGTCTAGGCCCTTGGCCTAGGTCCCTGACCCCCTAGGTTGGGCCTTGCCCTGTAGGACCCTTGTCCTGACAAACACAGATGCAAGTGCGGTTGTACAATCCTTCTGGGGGATTCGTACATGGGAAAGAGGGGATACCACTGGTCAAGGAAGCGCTTCAAAGGCACAATTCATGTGGTTTTGCAATATAGTGTGGAGAACACGTGAAAAATCTGCAACACAATCACTCAATGCCTTGCAAAAGTATCTAGAACTTGGCATGCGGAGAAGGGAGCAAACATAAATGCCTTGGAGCTGTTGGGTTTGGAGACAGGGGGATTCACAATAAATAAGATTGTAGCAAGGGAAACCATCAATGTGCATTATCGGCCAAGAGTATCGATTCAAGCCTCTAAGAGAATTTAATCAACCATAACCATGGAGGCACATGTTGTTCAACACACTGTTGTAAAGTCAGGCGTGCATGAAAAAATCATGGTGGAGACATCCTCTTCTCAAGTTTGAGGAGAGAGGTATGAAGTGCATGTTGCGAGTAGTCCGATGTGTACATGTAGAGACTTTGCGGAACGAGTGGCGCAAAGTAAACCATATATGGCCTACGAGCATATATACTACATTTCCTACGCTCTTTTGGCTTGGATTTGATCCACAATATGTTCATCTATCATAGCAAGCTTACAAATGAAGATCTGCTACGTGCGTTCCATTGGCTTGCTTGTATTAAATCCACATCTCAAATGGAAATCATTGCTTCCTTTATTTGGAATCGTCTTTCATCTCATGATAATTCCTTAATGTTCTTGATGTCAAGGAGCCACTTTGTGGTCCACAATGACCTTCTCAAATGATGCTAGTGTAGTGAAAAGGCTCTTCTAGATTCCTTGCATATAGTAGGAATTCATCATTTTATCTGTCAATCATGTTGTTCCCACTCTCTGGAGTAGCATGAAAAACTTTGTCGTGTAAGTTTCCACATTAAATCACCTCTGCTTACATAACCGCAATCGCTCCACCATTTATAGGATCATATTCTCCATACAAAATCACTTTAAGAACGCCACAAAATTTCTTGAAAATGTTTTGAAATAACCGATTAGGTATTTTGCTAGCCACTTTGAAGCTTTTTCGCTCAAGGTGGTTTCAAAAACCGCTTCCTTATGTACTACATTGCTACTACATCCGGTAGTGCATACAACTTTTCAAATGATCGTAGATGAGAATCCACATCTTCATCCAATTTGATAGCAAATGATATCCTTGATACCAGCAAGAAAAGTGGTCATGCCATCTTACTCTTGCATAATCTTTAACCCAGCTCTTTATGTAGCAATGCAATTTTAGCCTCTTTGTGACTTGCGTAAAGACTAACCAAACGCCAAGCTTATTTTTCAAAATTTTCTGAGTGAATGTGAGGAGTAATAATGTGCTTCACAAATAATCCAATCAATGCTTGAGCGTGCACATCTATTACATCCCAACAAGATTGTTCAGCTATAGACACGGGGGGTTCACCTTACATAGTATGTGACCTATCATGTGAGTTCAACAGAAAGGTATTTAAATCTCTTAAAACTTAGAGTAATAAATTTACATAAGGATATGTTTTTTACAAGTCTCAAAAAAATTTACAGAATCTAAAAGAAAAGGATTCATTATATTTCCTAGAAAATTCACAGAATAGGGATTTTAGAAAAAGAGCCTGAACACACGTGATATAGTGGTCTTAAATATAGTGAACCCCCCCGGGGCTATAGGCAAAAAAATTCTGGCATCAATAGACCTTTTAGAACCTACAATATTCTCAACAGAGCTTGTATCCACAGAAAGCGGACGCACATCAATGCCCTACACAACATTCCAAATACCCTCTAACACAAGAACATGTGTCATCATGTAAGCCCACGCTGGGTAGTTATCTCCATCCAATTTGTCCTCAGTAGCAAACATCTTGAAAACATCTGTGTTGTTGTCAGCCATGGCGAGTGACTGCACTTAATGTGAAAACTGCTCTTAAAGAGGAAAAAAGAAGTAGGACTAACTATGTAGTATTTCCTGTAGTGAAAACGGAGGCAAAATGAGCCCGACTCAAAATTTTGAGCACACCAAGCTCAATGAGCTTACTTGAAGTATTACTCGACCTACTGAAAGCACCAAAGCTCACCCAATTATGAGAAAGTGAGTAGGGGTACTGACGACTATGCGCGAGAGGATGCAACTTGCTCTGGTACCAATTATTGGAATTAGGGTTGCAGGGGTGCAGATACAACTTGGAGAAGATGAAGAATCTCAAGGCACAAAACAAAGTTTATTGCTTATTCCCAATTAAATAGATAAGTTAGCCCTAGAGAAATGGGTTTATATACAATGCACAAGGAAAAAACCTACTAATCATACATGTTTAGGTTGTCATGGATTAGGCTAGTAAATTCCAGCTACATTTTTGCATTAGGGTGCTTCTAAAAAAGGTCAATTAATTTATTATTTCTTAATTAATCTCTATATCTTTCATTGCTTGGGTTAACCTTGTCGCTTAGATAAGGTGAGAGATGCTTAATTGGTTTAAGTCTAGGAGTTTTTATACTAATTTTTATTGATCGATAAGTTTATCGATTGATAGAACATATAAGAGATATTGAAAATAAATGACCTATCATTGTGTAATACCTTTGAATAATATGACTAAACATATTATGTGACAATTATTCACATTCAACACTAAGTGGGTATGGGACACTTATATGTCATGGGGACACTTTTATGTCTTGCTAGGTGACCATTTTACTTGTATTATTTAAAGAATTTCAAAACAAATCTATTAGAGTTATATATCCACAAAGTTGGCTTATGATTTGATAAAAATTGACACTTTTTTTTACTACTCTTTCCACCTTAAACCTTATTATTGCAAACGTTTCTCAACCTCAATCGTGTAAAACACATGTGTTATTTTTGGTGTTTTTTCAAAGAATTGCACCTACAACACATGAAAGCTCATCTCTATGAGATCTATCATGCTAGAATACTAGTCTTAGTAGTTATGAACATGCTTTTATCCTTCCAAGGAGAATCAAATGGTTATTGTGAAAGTTATGGCCTAAATAAAAGAATTTCCTAATCCTAAATTCTTGCCAAATTTTGCACTTTTATGATTTTTTTTGCGACTTTAATAGAATCCAAAGACAATTTTGATTATGCACGTGGGTTTCATAACACTATACTATTCTTCCTTGAGTTTTGGGGCACCCAATAACCCATATAGCAAACTATACAAGCATGGTTGGTTTTTTTGATTCAACAAGAATTAGAGCCATTCTACATTAACAACTTTAATCTTCATAGTATTGCTAATTTCAATGGCCAACTATGCAACTTTAGAGCTTATATCCATATTCTATCATCATCTCTAAATTTGTCTATATATTGAGCATTCTCTAGGGGATTGAAAAGATAAAGGCGTGGAGTCCAAATTTTTCAAGTTTGTTGTCTTAGTACTTTTGTATTATGCATAAAACTATCAATGGTGAAACTTTTTTGTATGTTTTTTGAAGTGGTCCATGGCTACTTATGAATGTAAAGGCCCATGGGGACCTAAGAAAACATACACCTATATAATCTTTGATGCGATGTCAGGAGAATGGGAAAAACACAACTTTTTTGAACATTATACAAAATTGGCGAGGCTAAAAGAACGACATGATATGATCACTAAATCATTGAAGTTTATGGGAAACATTATGATATGGTCTAAAAAAATTCTTAGCCTTCTTAGTATGGATTTCATTGCAGGAATTGTTGTTTTGAGTGAAATTTTATGGTTCATCAACTTTGGAGGCTTAGCCCATGACCAAATAGTGAGGAATCTTCAAAGTTTTCCACATTTTCCCATAAGTAGTGGTACCTTACCTTTAAGCACAAGAAAGGATTTAAAAAAAAGAATGGATCTCTTATGAGCTTGAAGGTTTTTTTCAAAATCCATAAAGGACACTTTTATGTACTGTTAGGTTACCAACCTAGCGTTAAAACATTTCACAAATAACGTATCATGCAACCTAGCATCACAAGAGCAATGCATAGTTAGTAATAAACTTGTATCTTCCAATCGATCTCCATGTTCTTCTTCTGGAATACATATTTGACAAAAAAAATGATGCTACTGTAGAAACATGAAGACACATTAGAAACATAAAAGTGATACTACATATATGTAGAGCTGAAAGGGAGCTTTCATTCGAGTCTTGGTTGCATGATTTTTACAATCGGAGCTCAAGTTATGGACATTTTTGTGGAGGGTTCTCTTGCAAGTGTGAGTGCCTACTTCTTTGATGGAGAGAGTCCTTTTTCATGCAAAACCACCATGTTCCTCTCCTTTTAGATCATTTAACTTCGTTTAATAGCCTCCTCTATACTGTTTTACTAAACTTAGCATACATTCTAGAAAGAAGCACTCGACCTTCATGAATTTCATATTTGAGAATAGATTCTTACATGAATTTCTTTCTAGCATACATGGTATAAAGAAGCACTCAACCTTCATGAATTTCATATTTGAGGACAGATTCTTAATCATAAATTTCCCTCTGTGACGGCAAAGGTCTTGCAACCTTAGCAAGGCTAAGTGGGCAATGCCACATGGATGACTTGCATGGGGGCTCTCTCTATGGCTAAGAGCCTATAAGTAGAGAGGAGATGGTTGGGCTGAGTGTCAGTCACATCACCCTATAAGGCCTTGAGCCTTTCAACGGTATGAGAGAAAGACGTGGTCATTTTTTGGCACACATAAAGGAAACATTTGCATGGTATGTAGTGGTTGCATGGGAGTGGGAAACGTCCCTTACCACAAGGGAGGGTGTGAGTCGCCATGCGGCAATGGCAGTAAGAGTGCATCCAAAAGGGATCATCGAGTGTGTATGAGTATTTTTCTCTTCATGAGCGCCCCCAACCGGCCACCGTAGCATCGGCTACGAGCATATCTCTCTCTTTCTTTTTGTGTGCTGCATAGAGCTCACACCACATCTAGAGCTTCATTTTCTCACTTGGGTACCCCTTTGGGATACATTAAGTGGTCATCCCTTTTAAGGGGGGTATCGCCACGTAAGCAAGGCTTCAACCTCCCAGAAGCTCGCATCTTGGCAAATCTACTCAGAGAATCGATCTCAAACAGGCTTCCAAATCTAAGTAAGTAGGTGCGTGGGGCCGCTCCTGTGCTGCAGGTGTGCAGAGAACGCGAGCTCCATTTTGGCCTATAGAAATTTAAGAGGGTATAGCATCGGTTGGATGGCACATGTTGGAGCGATCGAGAAGTGCTTTTTTCAGGCAGCTCTCCAGGAGCCATCACCTAAAGTTCCACCTTCTCAAATCGCTTGATGATGCTAAGCTTAGAAGCCATTGTGCTTGTTGTGTGTTTTTGAATAAAAAGTGTGTTGTATGCTGGTTGGGAAACCGTGTCGAAATAGAGCAATGCATTAGTTGCTAGCTCCATTCGCACATTCAAGAGAAACTACAATTCTTGTAGCTTTTCCTATTGCTTGGCTAGGATATTTACTGTTGTGGTTCATCCTCCTGGTTGACATTAGTAGCTTGGCACTTTAGTTGTCGATTGGACAATGCAGGTGCTTGAGCTATTGTTGCTTAAAATCCCTTTGAGGTCCTAAGATCGCTAATTGAACCGGGACGCATTTTCGAATGAACGACGCAAAATAAGCGTGGGTGCGAAAGCACAAACAAGGCAAGTAGACGGTAGAGGTCTACTTGCACAAGGAAACGTTGAGGTTCGGAGGGAAAGGTGATTGCAAGTGTTTAGTTGGGTGGGAGCTAAGGCTAAGGCGGTGCTGAAAATCAATCCCACAGGGGAAGGCGCAAGGCGGAGGAGGTATAAAAGCCAGAAAGGGCACGCTGGGAAGCTCATGCCTTTCTTGGCCTTTTGGCTAAGATCAAGTGTAGCATCTGTTCTTATCAGTTTAATATCTGATACGTGGTCCATCAGGCCACATGATATTAACCTAATTTTTCTCACGGGGCAGCCCCCATCCGGTAGCTTGCTGCCCGGGGGCTACGCGCGTCGCCTCTGTATTTCACTGCCTCAGAGGCCTGGTGCACCCCCCTCTCAATCTCCATCTCAACAGTACTAACATCTGATTTTTGATTATTGTCTGTCCGATCTGTACATGCCCATCTATGATGGTGCTGCTATTCTCTCTCACATCCACCCTGCGCAATTTTTTTCCTTCTCAGGTTGGTTACTACTGTGGAGAGAGCTATATTTCTTGCATAGGAGTTTAGTATTGAAGACCACCATTGCATGGATTTCACATCGTGGTTTTGGACTTAGCGAGAGATGAAAGGGTACTATTGCCATGCTCCAGAGGACTCTGCTTTTGGACATTGCCGACAGTTTCTTACTCATTCGCAAAACGGAACCTAAGCATCGCGAGACCCCGCTTGCTATGCAATGGGATGGAGTGGTCCGGCTCCCCTCCGGCATAACTCCCTTCAACTCATATGGCATCTTTTGCTCAAACAAAGAAGGAGAGGATGATGCCGCTCTCAAGCCTTTAATTTAGAGCTAGGCCGAATGATAAACCCGAAGTAGCTTTTCCAAGCGCTCTGGATCTATGTTGTTGATGCAGGTCCTTGCCCAATTGGCAATACCAAATGAAGTTTGCTCAAACCATCTGGCATCTAGAGGGGGATTTCCCTTGGGATTCACCTTTTTATCAACAACTGGAGACTTGTTTCTCGGCCTTGGACAAGAGTCGCTCCCTAACCTGGGGTCATGTATGTGCTGCCACTCTTGCATAGAGGTTCGTTTTGGCACAACGTGTTCTTCTATCACCCAAGTGTGGTAGATTGGTTATGCCATTCCGCTCTTGAATAACAAGTCTTTGAGTTCGTTGGATAGATCGTTAAGGTCTCTTGGGATAGTTTCCTACTATGCTAAAATTCTCTTCTTCTTCTCTCTTCTCTCTTGCTTGAGAGCTTGAAGCCCTCGAGGGGTTCTCCGACCATGCCTTGTCCTTGACTCTTGGAACGAGCTCTTTTAAGTTTGTTAAATGGGAGTACCATTTCCATTGGCACAACGTTCAACATGATCATCGAGTTGCATGACATGTCTCTCAAACCAAATAGTGTTGAGAAAAAACATTTTGTGGAACTTCTCTATGTCATTCATGCATTAAACATTTGAAGCACTTCATTTGTGGGTTTTATTTGTCAGTCTATGCCAAGTGCACATTGGAGTGATAGGCAAGCATGTTGGTCTCATTTGTTTTTTGAAGATTTTGGTGGTATGTGCGTGGAAAAGATAACCGTGTTGCGGATGCATTGAGTAGGGAAGGCTAGATTCTCTCTCTTGAGCATCATTTTTTTCTCTCTATTCAAGGTGTTAGTTTCAATGATCCTAGAAATAATGTAGAGATCAAGTGGTTGTCACAAGCGCATGGCTTTGTGTGCCACATGGACATGCTACCTCAACTTCTAGAGCCACCTCCATACATGATAGTATCTTAGAACCTGGGGGGATTTAGTCCTAGCAATTTTGTGAGCTTCTTTGGTAGACATGCATGCTTGCACAAGTCCATTAAATTAGATTCTCTAGCTTTGGAACCCTCTTGCATAAACGGTTTGTACGTATGTTTTTGGTAGATGCTATTATTTGGTGGGCATTTGGCAATACAAGCAAGGTTAGATGAATCCAATGTGCTAATTCCCCCGGAAATCGGATAATGCGAGTTGGGATATGTGCGGTAGTTTCATCAAGAAACTACCCCTGTGACATGACGTATTAAGAATTCACCTACCCTTTTTTAGGAAATTATGTCAAAGTAATCTACCCTTTTTCTGAGGACCTACGGGGCTTAATTAGTATCGGCAATTTTGTGAGCTTGCTCTTTGTAGGATACACATGCCCGGACAAGTTCATTAGATTAGGTTTTTCATTTTTGGAATCCTCTTGTATAATCATGATATAAAGAGATTCAAGGAAGAAAACTCTACGTGGATTATTTGCAACCATAAGAAAACTAAGCACCCTTGTCTCTCTATCATTTCTGGACGTGCTCTACCTCTCCTTGTGTTTCTTTCTATGATGCTACCCCTTTGTGTAGCTTCTCCTGGCAAATTTGTAGCCCATCTTGGCTTGTGCAAGTAGAACTCCCAAGTGCTTAGAGTCAAAGTGACTTGAGTTCTCTCTCTCTCTCTCTCTCTCTCTCTCTCTCTCTCTCTCTCTCTCTCTCTCTCTCTCTCTCTCTCTCTCTCTCTCTCTCTCTCTCTCTCTCTCTCAATTCCCACCACAGTATCAGAGGAGAGGGATTTTTTATTGAAGATATTTTTATCTTATTCTACTTCAAAGCTGTTGGGGTGTAGGCCAGGTGGCCGTGGGAAAGTACACTTGATTTTCCCTATTCAATATAGGGAGAGAAAGAGGAAGAGTTGACTCTTCTCTTTCTTCTCCACTAACCCACACAGTGGCTGGCTGCCTGTGTATCTCCCCCTTCCCCAATTCTCTTCTTCCCCTCTCTTGCACACACTCCGTACACGCACACGCGCACTCATCAATTGGTATCAGAGCTACGGCAGCGACGAACCACGCATGCAACCCGATTGACTCGGAAACAATGGAGCTCGGAGCTCAAGTTTGAGCCCAACGATGGTGGCAGATCTTACGAAGATCAGGGCTTGAACGAAAGAGATCAAAGACCTCGAACATCGACGGTTCAACTCCGGTGTGTGCAGCCCCTCTTGTCTTGGAGGACTTGGAGGGGATCTTGGAGCTTTTTGGTAGGTCTGCAGAAAACCAGAAGCAAGGCCTTTGAGAAGAGCTTTGGGAAGCTCATGAAGGCAGACAGAGAGTCGGCAGCAGGTCACGAGAGGAGCAGATTACACACTCAATGGCAAGCAAATTGGAAGCATTGCAAGCTCGAAATCGAAGAAAGTAGCAAGACACAGTCGGTAGAATTGCAAGCAAGCAAGCACAATCGATTTAAGTGTGTGTGAATCGGAAATAGATTTGTACTCAAGGCATTGCAATAGACATCGGGCTGTGAGCATTGGAATTGCTCACAGAAAGGAAGGATCAAGCAGGGCTGCAGCGCTGCAATCGGGAGGAGCACACACACACTATGTGTGTATTACACCAAGCAAGGATTCGACCAGCGCTACAGCAATCCACCAAGAAGCAGTGAGGTCATGCAACTGAGCATAATAGAGGCATCGAGCAGCCCTCGGCCCAAGCAGAATGCCGAGTAGGCCAATTTCGTCAATGGTCGTGAGCAATCGACTCAGTCGGGCAGTACCGAGTAGGCCGTGTCACAAGTAGACTAAGCAGTAGCGCTACCTACAAAGACAAGTCAGAGAGAGAGAGATAGCGTCTCCGTGTGCAGGGAAATACACACACACACACACACACACACAGTCGTCGACTCTGAAGCTGCAGGCAGTAATTGACAGTAAATTTTTTTTAAAACAAAAAATCACCTCATTGCACTATGTGTGTAAACCCCCATTCTCACCACACCCGTCGACAGCCTCACACACAACTCTCTTAAACATCCACAGAGAGAGAGAGAGAGAGAGAGAGAGAGAGAGAGAGAGAGAGAGAGAGAGAGATTGGAAGATACCAGAGTCTCATCGTCATCATCAGCGATTCTCTGATTTCGACATCGACTTCTTTGACATCGTGATCCGACTACGACGTCCACACACCGAGTCTGACAAGCTTGAGAGCCATCTTGACAGATCGAGCGAGATCTGCGATTGATACCGATCCGACTCGGTATTGACCGCTCGATATCGGCTTCGAGCATTGGCGTTTTACAGCTACTCGGCTAGCCACTTCCGCCCGGCGGCGGAAGGCAACATCGACATCGACATCACTCATGCCACCGGCTCGACACTCCTCATTGCGGCGGATCTCCGACATCCGACCTAGACACCGGGCGCTTCCCCACATGAGCGCGTTTCCGCGATCGACGACCGTGCTTGCGACATGCGCGGGTGAGGTACCTCTATCATAGAGGAGTGAAACCCGGCATCGGCACCGAGCGCACCGATCGCCCTATACTACACAATTTACGGATACGACACCTTTGGCAACTATTCGACCAGCATATTTCTGCCCGGCGGCAGAAATCGGCACATAGCGACACCGACACGCAGGTTACAGGCTACAGGGAAGGTTTTTCAGCCCATTCACTCCCAGATTCTCCAGATTACCAGACACAGCGCTTTCACAGGCGATTTGGCAGTCATTTCGACAGCAGATTCTCTGCGGACACATGCGTTGACAGATGAATTTTGTTGTGAACACAAATAGTGCTACTGAGCTCTTTTGAGAGCAGATAGCCCCGCAGATATCACTTTCACTACATGCAGCAGTTCTTGACGCCTGTTTGAGCGCGATTTTACTCATGTATACATTGAGTTGCGGACACTGCCCACTGTACTCCGTGTGGAGCCATTTTTTGGCTATTTTGGCAGTTTTTCCCGGCCGTTTCTGAGACTCGGACCGGAAGAGCCCTTTCTGAGACTGTGGCTAGTCCATTTGTGTCCGCATTAGCCTTTTAGAGGGTCGATAGCGTGAGGTTTTCTTTGAGCTGGGGTGTGCTCGAATGTTGAGACACCTTCGGTGATACAGGTAGCTGGAGTTCCCCTTTACGGTACCCTCGCCATAGGATATGTATCTGGACAGTTATTTATGCTTTTGACGCCAAGTTGGCACTCACATAGCAGTGGTTTTGTGCAGCAGATGCCCAGTTAGTGCAGTTGGCACATTTATATGCATTTTGAGTTGAGTTTTGACTCCTCATACAAAGGAAACTCTGCCGGATTTAATTCCCGCGAGTTGTGACTTCCATTGTTGGCACTTTCGAGTCTATTTCGGTTGAGATTTTACTCTCGATACAAAGGTTACTCTGCCCAAATCTCTACAGCGTTTCGCCATAGTTTGGCACCTCTCAAACCCTCTTATCAGCGATGGCTTCTTCTTCAGAAAAGGAGGAGTATTTCATTCGGAAGTTCGATGGTAGCAACTTCACCATGTGGAAAGAGCGCATGAAAGATGTTTTGATAAACAAAGGCCTCTCCGAACCGTTGAAAGAGCGCGCAGAGGATGATGATTATACACAAGCTCAATGGGAGCTTTTGGATGCAAAAGCCATGGCTACGATACGTCTACATCTAGCCGAGTCAGTCTTCTTCACTATCATCGAGAATACAACAACCAAGGAACTTTGGGATAGCTTATGTTCAGCATGGGAGAGCAAAAGTGCATCCAACAAAGTTTTTCTCATGAAAAAGCTTATGAAGCTCAACATGAAAGAAGGTAGCACAGTTTTCAGTCATTTAAATGAGTTCAACTCCTTGTTCAGTCAGCTGACATCTCAGGGCTTTAAGGAGTTTGACGATGAACTCAAGTCTATCTTCTTATTATGCTCTCTACCCAGTTCATGGGATATCTTTTGCACAGCCATTAGCAATTCATCTCCGAATGGCAAGTTAGAGTTCAATGCTGTCACAGATGCATTGCTCCTGAAGAGATTCGTCGTAAATCTCTCGATAATGCTAGTCATGGAGATGCATATATGGCTGGCAGTTCAACAAAGGCAAGAGGTTGTGACAGGAACAAATACAAAAGCAAAAGTAGAGAGCGAAATCCTCGTAGTCCTAGCAGACACAGGAACCAAAGTAGAGACCACAATGCCAAAACTGTCGAGTGTTACTATTGCCACAAGAAGGGTCATTACAAAAAGGATTGTCGCAGTTTCCTAAGAGATCAGAAAAACATGCAAAAGGATAATTCTGGCAAAGGCAAAAGTACAGTAAAGATTGAGGAGCTCAATATTGTTGAGTCTCCCATGCCTACCACTGCAGTAGAGGATGCTCCTCCTCCAGTGATGCTCGTTATGCCTACAGAGATTCATGCCAAGGTGACAACAGATGCCTCAGATGTTCTCATTTTCACTTCAGATCTCACTCCAGATGCTTTGGTTGCACAGGATGAGGGTTATGCACAGAATTGGATCCTTGATTCTGGTGCAAGTTTTCATGTCACACCACATAGAGAGTGGTTTTCCTCTTACGCATCCAAGCATGGAATAGTCAAGCTTGGTGATTCCTATGAGCTTGACATTATTGGCATTGGTGATGTGAAACTTCAGATGCATAATGGCACTACTTTTGTGCTGCAGAATGTTAGACATGTGCCCAAGCTTACCAAAATCTTGCTTTCTATAGGGCAATTGGAGGAACTTGGCTACACTACAGTTTTTGGTAATCGTTCTTGGATGATCCGCAAGAACAACCTTATCATGATGAAAGGCAATAAAAACAGATCCATGTACTCTTTGTTTGTTTCGAGTGTTGACGAACACTCTATCTATGTTGCCGAGCTGCCGTCTCCTGAGTTGTGGCATAGCCGGCTAGGACATATTAGCCAAAAAGGAATGAAAACACTTCAGTGTTTTGGCTACTTACCTGTGTTAGATTACACGGACTTTCCATTGTGTGAGCATTGTCTATATGGCAAACAGACTAGATTGACATCTTCGCCATTGAATAAGAAACTAGGCGAACCTCTAGACTTGGTGCACAGTGATTTGTGTGGTCCAATGCCACATAAAACTCTAGTGGGGGCGAACTACTTTCTCACGTTCATAGATGATTCTACCAGAAAGGTGTGGGTGTATCTCCTTAAGCGTAAGGAAGAAGTTTTTTCGACATTCCAAAAATTCCTCGCCATGGTTGAGAACCAATCAGGAACAAAGCTCAAAGCTTTTCGCACGGAAAATGGTGGAGAATACGTCTCCACAGAGTTCAAGGATTTTTGCAATAGAAGAGGCATTCGGCGGCAGTTTAATTCTCCATACACACCTGCACAAAATGGGATAGCTGAAAGAATGAATCGTACGATTCAAGAGCGATTTGTCTCTATGATGTCTATGGCGAAGCTTACTCCAGAGTTTTGGGGGGAAGCTGTTCTGACAATAATGCACATCATCAACAGGTCACCTAGTTCTCCTTTGAATTTCAAAATTCCAGAGGAATTATGGACTGGCAAAAGGCAAGCTATGATCATTTACGTGTATTTAGATGTGAGACATATGCACATGTGCCCAAAGAACTTCGTCGGAAGTTAGATCCCAGATCACACAAATGCATCTTTATTGGCTATGGTGCAAACGGAGAGATGGGATATCGTCTCTGGCACCCAGAATCAAACAAAGTCATTCGCAGCTCACATGTGATTTTCAATGAATCAAAAATGCACAAGAAGCCTATCAAAGATGTTGAGTACAGACGTGTTCGTTTTGAGGATGTAGCCTCCGAACAAACTCAGTTCAGTAGTGTTGCACCCACTCCTCGAGTGCAAGATACTACTATTACTCCAGAGAGAGCGGAGTCCAACAGTCAGGCACTGAGACGCTCTGAGAGAGTATCACGTGCGCCCGAGCGGTTTGAGCCGGGTATACACCACATTTTGGTCACTGACAGTGGAGAGCCAACCTGCTACAAAGAAGCTATACAAATGGAGGATAGCGTTAAGTGGGAGCAGGCTATGCAATCAGAATACAATTCGATTGTAGCTAATGAGACATGGGATTTGGTTGAATTACCAAAAGGCAAAAATGCTTTACCTTGCAAGTGGGTATACAAGAAGAAGTATACAGCGGAAGATCCCGAGCCTAGATACAAGGCTCGTCTAGTTGCCAAGGGTTTCAAGCAGCAAAAAGGTGTGGATTTTGATGAGATTTTCTCTCAAGTAGTCAAGATGACTACACTTCGCACCGTGCTTGGCTTGGTTGCTATCCAGGACATGGAACTTGTCCAAATGGATCTGAACACAGTATTTCTTCACGGGGATCTCGATGAAGATGTCTACATGAAACAACCAGAGGGCTTCGTATGTGAAACCCAAAAACCAACGAAGACAGAATTGGTTTGTAGACTTAAAAAGGCACTCTATGGCCTCAAGCAAGGTTCAAGGCAATGGTATCAAAAATTCGACCAATTCATGCAGTCTCAGGGTTACATTAGAAGTCAAGATGACCACTGCTTATACACAAAAAGGTTGAACGATGGTTCTTTAATCATCTTGATCTTGTATGTAGATGATATGCTTATCGCAGGCAAATCAATTGATGAAATCAATCAGTTGAAAAAGATGCTAAGCACTCAGTTTTCCATGAAGGATTTGGGAGATGCCAATCACTTTCTTGGTATGCACATCAAGAGAGATAGGCAACGTGGAATTCTTGAATTATCTCAAAAAAAGTACATTCACAAAGTCTTGCAACGTTTTAGTATGCAGGGGGGGAAGTCATTGAGTACCCCAATGCAAGCATACTCCAAACTTAGCAAGGAAGACTCTCCCAAGACAGTGGCTGAGAAAGAGGAAATGGTGAAAGTACCATATTCTTCAGCAGTTGGCAGTTTGATGTACGCTATGGTAGCCACAAGACCAGACATTGCACATGCAATGGGAGTGGTTAGTAGGTACATGGCAAACCCTGGCAAGAAACATTGGGAAGCAGTAAAGAAAATCCTCAGATATTTGAAAGGTACAGCTAGCAAGTGTTTACGCTTCGGAAACAGTGATGCATCTATTGTAGGTTACACAAATGCGGATTATGCGGGTTGCGTGGATCGTAGAAGATCCACATATGGCTATGTGTTCATGCTTGCTGGAGCAGCTATCTCTTGGAGATCGTGTCTCCAAGATTGCACGTCTTCATCTACCACTAAGGCAGAATATGTTGCTGCGTCTGACGCCAGCAAAGAAGCCATATGGTTGGCTCGTCTAGTGGAATATTTGGGCGTCCACAAGGTTCCAGTACTACATTGTGATAGTCAGAGTGCCATTGCTTTGGCAAAGAATCCAATGTTTCACTCAAAGTCAAAACACATAGAGGTCAGATACCATGTCATACGAGATGCATTGGCTGGCAAGCGTATCGAGCTTGTCAAGGTTCACACTGATGACAACCCCGAAGATGCTCTCACAAAGAGCCTAGCCTCGGAGCGATTTACATGTTGAGGTGTAGGCCAGGTGGCCGTGGGAAACCACCCTTGTACACTTGATTTTCCCTATTCAATATAGGGAGAGAAAGAGGAAGAGTTGACTCTTCTCTTTCTTCTCCACTAACCCACACAGTGGCTGGCTGCCTGTGTATCTCCCCCTTTCCCAATTCTCTTCTTCCCCTCTCTTGCACACACTCCGTACACGCACACGCGCACTCATCAAAAGCCAATCCTTACTTATAAGTTATTCAAGCTTTAAAATCCTATTGAATTGCATAGTTATCCTATCTATTAATTTTGCCAAACTTATGGGATTCCCCCATCCAAAATGGACTATGGGGGTAGATTACTACCTACACAAGATATGATATCATGCCCCAATTTGAATTCGGAACCTTATAAAAGGCTTTTACTATAGTAAGCTGTTGTCGTGCAGAAACACTGCTCGCAGACGCTAATACAATGAGAACCAAGCCAACAACAAGTTGTCAACCTAGGACGGAGTTGATCTGCAGGCGCATGGAAAAAAATAGCTGGTTGTCACTCAACTATTCGACCTTCTCTAGACAATCACTACCAAAGGAGATCATTCTAAAACACTCTAATCATACTGAACTGCAATCTTTCCTACAACACTTCCGTTCACCGAAACATGGTCAAACATTATCAATTCACCACCACGAAACTCAAGGATCCTCCTCTACACACCTAAAGGACACTTCCTTGAAGTTTCCAACCTAATCCACAACCCGTAAACATATGGTGCAGAAATCGCGTATAAAACAGGCCGAAATTTACAAGTCTTCGAATCCTGGAAATGTTTAGTCCTAAAGTGTAGTTCTACTCACCGTGAACTCAATGACATAAAGCAATCACAAAACGGAAACATAGATAGAGAGAAAACTCACTCGGAAGCTCACGGAAGAGCTCTTTGCAAAGAGACTGAAACCGCTCAAGCTTGGCGTCGAAGCGTAGCTCTCGCCGTTGCTAACATGATGGCGTAGTCACTTTCACAATGTAGTAGTCACAGCATGCAAGGGGAAAGGAAGAAGACCTCTCTCACTCTCACACACAGTACGCAGTCTCTATACGTTCAGATAAGCCCCAAAAAATGATAAAAAAGCCCCCTTAGGTTTACAAAAGATTGGCTTTTATACCTCAGCCTTGGAGGTGTCATCTCATCAAAAATGAATTCTACTTCCTATCAGGGGTGTTGTGGAATAGCAATTACAATGACATATGTTCCGAAAATTATCTGGAGCCTGAAGAATTAATTACATTTAAGCTCCTAGTGTGAATAGTACAAGAAAAATGGGATTTCGGATGCGGTTGATTTGCAGGTCAACACTCCCCCCTTCCGCGTTCAGGTCGGCCCTGACATGATCTTTGTCTGCTTGACTTGCCGCCTGGGCCTTCTTCTTATGCTCGCTGCTAATGGAAGCCTGGTGGCTTTATCAATTTGAGATAGGATTCATATGTTACATTCCCCAGAGTGATAGTAGGGCCGAAGATCTTGCTGTCGTAAGTGAAATATCCTGTATAAAATGCCTCTTCGAATGATTGCATATGATAGCTCGGCAAAAACATAACTCTCTGATAGAGTAGATGCAACACTTCAGGTGATGGCTGCTTCGAGAGATCGTAGACCATCTTGGCAAAGGTGTCGCCTGTTGATAGTAGACTTGAGTCAGTAGCTTTGGAGGGCGCGAACACTTCAAGATAGGCTAGTAAGGTTTTGCATATTTTTCTTAGCATGATGCATGCTGGGTCAGGAGATCCAGTGAATATCCTAATGGCGCCCTTTAGGGTTTTCACCATATAGGCTACACTTATTCTCTCTCCTGCACTAGGTGGTGGCAATGATGGGTAATTTAGCCATGTTGCATGTGTTATCAATAATCTGAGATGATTGGCCCACGATCTGACACGTGGCACTGGGCAGTAGGCACAATCATCCCTTATAGCCTTAGGTGCTTCCACCAAATTCTTCAAATATGTCGGATATTTGATGAGCCAGGCTTTTCTCCATTTGGGTTGAGAATCTACAATTCTCTTTACATCTGCATTGCTTTGTAGATCTCCTTCGTATATTGCTACTGTTCCTTCGGCTTGAATTCTCTTTTTGGTTGCTTCGACTTCGTATTTTAAAAGAGGATATGGAAGTGTTGGCTGCATCCACTCTTCTCTTAAAACTGATGTGGCGATCCCTTGAGCACCCAATGAGTGGATTAGTCTTTTTTCGCATTCTATGGCGGCTTTGTGATCTTCCATTGTAGTTTGTTCTATCAGATGCTGCAATCGGGCTTCTTCTTCAGCCGTTAGAGCCTATTCCTGTTCCTCTTTCTACTGCATCTCTTCCTCAATAGGCTTAGGGTCTTCAGCCCCTTCTGGTATTTGCATGTGCTCCGTCTGAGCACTCACCTCTGTCTCCCCCGTGCTCGGTCCTGGTTGGAGCTCTTGTAGCTGTCTTTGTACATCTAATTCCCTTTGAGTAGCTTTAGCTGCATTGTCGACCAGCAATTCTTGAAGCTCCGCGAGTTGTTGGCTTAACTGCTCGTTGTTGGCTTTTAGCTTCTCTTCTTCTCTTACAAAATCTTCAGCTAACAGAGTCCTTTGTCATTGCTCAGACTTAAGAGAATCTCTACTGCTGTCTTCCTGTCGGCCTCTCGCTGCCCTTGGAGTTGATCGTAGACTTTGGATTGTTGTGTCTTGTAGTTCCAATCCGGCTTTCAGCTCCATGATCTCATCTCTGGCAGCTTATAACTCATCGTCCACCTTTTCTTTTTCAAATATGACACTTCGGACCTCATTGGAGGCCTCTGCCATCTGGAGTGTTAGTCCATCTCGCTCCGCTTCAGCTTCTTTCAAAATTCTAGATACCTCTTCAAGATCATGCTCTGCATCATCTGCTCTTAGTTTTGCATCTTGAAGGCCTTTAAAGAGATGATCATATTCATCTTGCATGTTCGCTTCTCTTGTTCTGAGCATATTGTTTTCCTCAGCTAGTACAAGAGACCGCGTCCTGATTCTGTCCAGAAATCTGTGCGCGTCTCTTACATCTTTCTCATTATCATGCAGTATGTTCTAGCTAGTAGGCCAATCAATTGGCCCGAAAAAGGGAACTTGGTACCCCATGCTCAGCATCACCCTTGATGGAGGTGGTCTATACGGGCGCTCCAAGGGTTTCAAAATGTAGTGTTGGGGAATCTGTTCCATTCCCGGCACTTCAGGTTGCTCTTGAGATTCTTCTCTTGCTTTTCTATCCCCATGTGCTCTTTCCGCAGCTTGTGCTGACGGCTTTTCTTCAGTATTTTCCTTCCATGGTGGGTGTGGCAATCCATACACTACCTTGGCCGCTTCTTCTTCTGAATAGCCTACATTGAGTAGGTCTTGAAAAGTGCATCTGTCTTCTTCCTCCTTATCCTTTGGTGGTGTCTACACCTCTCCCTTCTCTTTTGGTGATCTCTTTGGAGGGGTGATTGAAGTTTGAGGGCTGGGTAAAGGAGAGAGTGGCCTTGGAGAGGGTGCTTTCCCACTTTCCTTATTTTCTTCTTGGGCGTCTTTTGCTTTAGCAGGTATTTCTTTCAATTTCTTCTTTATGTCCTCCACTTCATCTGAAGTGAAAGGCTCTAGAGATTGTTGTTCTATCACTCTTTCCGACTCTTCATATGCTTTAATATAATGATCAAATTGATCTTCGAGTGGTCGGGATGAGCTGCCCCCGACTCTTGCTGGATCTGGCACCCAGTATTCTTCGAAATCTCCCTTCAAGGCTCTTTCGGCTCTAAATTGGTCAATTAGCCGTTCTATTCTTGCCGCTTTCTGGCTAGTGGTCTCCTTGGGCTTTTGCTCCTTGGTCATAATTGTCTTGCCTTTCTTTCGTGCAGGTTGTTCCGCTTTCTCCTCATATACTATTTCTAATCTCCTTCGGAATCTGGTCGCAATCTGAATGGGTGGTGCTACAGGTGGTTCTTCCTCTACATCTTCCTCCTCTCTCAGCCACTCATTCTGGGATGGGGATGCAGGCCATTTTCCTCTGGCTCCAATGGATTTGTATGCTATCTTGGTTAAGACCTCTCCCCCGCTGATGTATCTTGGCTTCTCTGTCCCCATTTGCACTATTTGTTCATGCAAATACTGTGCATAGTTTACCGCTTTAGGCACATTGCTTCGGATGGCCCATGTCACTGTCCTGGCAATGGCATGTGGTGGTGCCGTATATTTCTGAGGTATTTTGCTGCATAAATGGAAATACTGATTGTACAGCTTGCAGATTCCGGCTACTCTTGGGTCCACCGTGTCTTCCCAGGTCTGATTTGGCTTCTTCTTTTGGTGATAAACTTCTAAAGTTTCTCTTCTTTCCCTGACAGAATTCCCTTCATTGCTCATATTTAGGGCATTTTCTATCACCTGTGGTGTAATCATCACCTCGACTTTTTGGTTGTCCAAGTCGGTGATCACAGCCTTGCCATCCTTCTGAATTGTGCTTGTGAGCTCATAAACTCTTTGTGGATCCACACCTGCTGGCTCCGCAGTGAAGAAATTGTGCAAGTCTGCCCTTTCCAGCTGAGTTAGGAGAGCTTCTTTGTTTGCATAATCAATGATTTCTCTTGGGTTCATAGGGATATCCACCGTGTTCCCTTGAGGATCTCTGAAAGTGCCTTGGTATATTGAGATCTCTTCATCCTCAAGTGTTCCGTCATCTATCCATGCTTTTGTAGGCTTTAGTGATTCCCGAGGTATGGTGTACGGCTCGCCCTTTGCAATGATGTCCTTCAGGGACATCCTTTTCTTTTTTGCCGGTGATCGGCTTGACTCCATTGATCCTGGTATACTCAAAATGTCAAAGTTACTGAGCCTGTTAAAATCTGGCATAATATCAGCTTCTTGCATCCATATAACTTGAAAATTGAAATACAAGCTATTTAGGGCCTAGGGGTGCTATGCATGTTGTAAAAAGTGCAAATCATGCTCAGAAAAATGCAATGAGACTTTATACGCGTATAAAGTCTATGTGAACAGATGGTGGTGATTTTGAATGTGTGCATAGCCCTTGGCTGGTAGGTCACATGTATAGGCCCGGATTCCAATTTGGATGTCATTTGAACAAGTTTTGATCCTTTTTTCTGATTTTAGGCTTTTTGTGGGCTTTCTATTGAATGACAATCATTAAGAGGATTTCTGATGATGAAACTTGGTGGGAATTCCTCTAAGATAGGAGCAAAGGCTTTGGTTAAGTGAAGCTTGAGATTGGATGTCAAATTTGGCTTGAGAGACATTATCCGTGTATAAAGTCTATGTGATCAAATTTCATCTAATTTGATACCATGGATTGACTTTAGCTAGGCCTACACTCCCTTTGCACCAAAACCTGATTTGGGTGAGACATCAGCTGTTTTAAACCATGAATTTGAGATCTAGTGTTTTGATCCTTGTGATTGGGGTTTGAGAGGTCATGAGGCTTTTGAATGTGGTAGAACTTGGGTTTTGAGCTATAACAGTTGTGTTACAACCCTGAATGTGAAAAATGTTGACAACAACTTCAATTTTGCCTCTGTAGTCTTTATACGCGTATAATGTCTAGATGGTCAAAATGAAGTTGAACTTGATCTATGAGGTCCCCATGACATGGTTAGCACTTTGATCATTCCAAATTTGACTTTTGAGGTTTGACATTGAAGCTGGGGTTCAATCTGTGATTTTGGCATTGTTTTTTTTTTCTCTCTCTCTTTTTGATCCCACTAGTCATAAACTTGTTCAAATTGGTCCAAATTGGATATTTGGCATGTATTCATGATATTGGATAAGATGAAAACAAAAAATGATGAGTTTGACCTCCAGAAAAAGATGAAGTCATTATACGCGTATAATGTTTACATCTGGATTTTTTCTCTGTTTTCAATGTATTTTGCTGCTGATGCTTTGTATAGTGCCTGGATCAAGTTTGGTTGGATTTGGAGCAAGTTTGTTAGTGTTTCGGCTATAGTTTGAGTTTAGGCCTAAACCTTGCGGTTATTTTTTGGCATTAGATGCTCCAACTAGCTCCAAACCCAGTCAAACTTGGTAGGTCCTATGCTTAGAGTATGTAGTATGGTAATATGAATCAGTTTGTGATGAACTCTTTGTGAAATTGGCAGTGAGTCTTTATGCGCGTATAATGACTACTGTTGCAAAAATGTGATTTTTTGAATCCTGACTTGCCTGGTGATTGTGCCCTAAGCCCTAAATACTTGATTTCAACTTTAAAAGTCATTACTTGAGCATAGAAACTTCCCTTTGCCTTTTCAGTCGTTGAAGTTGTTGCTTGGTCCTTGAGCCATCTTCCCACCATTATTCCTGCTGAATATCAATTTCCTAGCTTGGGGAAGTGAGTGAGAACCTTTTCGTGTGGTTGTTGCCGCATTTGGGTTCTCCAACACCCCTATTCGCGATTTGTCGCTCTTAAAGCATCTTTTTGATTGGCGATGATAGATAGCCGCTTTTTTGCACTTTTGGCTTTAAGCACAGATGGTTGGTGGTATGCCGATGCTGCTCGTGAAGTTTCAGGGCATTCGGTCACTTCGTTTGCCCGTATGAACCAAATGACACTTTGCAAGCTCGAAGACTTTTCTTGTATTAAGGCCATTTTTTTGTGATTGGAATTTGGAGAAACTTCACAGGCCCTTAGGCTATGCTAAAAGGTATCTCCTTGTGAGATTTCACTCCGTTCTGACAACTTTTTCCCGGATCGGGTTATGGGAGGCCTGAGAAATTAGGGTTTTTCCAGCTGACCTAATCTGGCATTTGGGGTCATAGACATGTTCTTCTACTCTAGGGTTAACCCCCTAACAAGTCTTGTAGCTACCATGTTAGTGGTTGTCGAGTTATGGCTACTTTCTCTCTCTTCCCGCATCGCCCTACTTCTGTTTCTGAGAGTTTCTCGCGACAAAGTAAACAATGAACACCAAGAGTGCATGGTAGTGAGCTCACCTCTCATATCTGGCGCTGTCTAGTATCCCGTGCGCGTCGTACAAAGCCGTCGAAGGTCGGAGCGCTCTAGGTGGCTGGAGGTCTCTGTCAACTGTGAATAGTAGAAATGAGCTTTAAATGGAGTGAAATTTTCTTATATTGGGGTTCCCCGAACCACTTTTGATGAAATTTGACATGTGTTCCCATCTTCTCGCGAAATGCGGTTTAGACTCGAAAAGTTCCTGATTTGGACTCCGGTTGCCCAGTTTTCGAGAAATTTGAAGTTTCGGTCAAAATTAGGCCAAAACACGCTTCCGGCTACATCCTCATAATTGCACCTCCATCGTACCTTAGGTTGGCCTATAATTTCTGATCATCCCCATATTTTTTTGTTTTTCATTTCGACCGTTTTTCACCTGCTTTTTGTATTTTTGAAGTTTTTCTGCTAAAAACTAGCAAAATTAAAAGGAAAATAGTAAATTAAACCCAAAAAATCCCCAAAAATCATAATAAATCACAATCATCACCGCAAAACATTATATACACTCACATGCGATTTTTATGGCCGAATTGCTCCGTTTTACCAATATTTTGCCCGAAAAATGGCTATTTCTACTTATATACACACACCTAGGGGCTTGATTTGGCGTTTGGCCCCATATACCTATAGATACAGTTGTACAACGGCATATATACTTGGGTTGGTCCAAAAAAATTTGCAATCAAACAACAACCCTTAAAATAGCCAAAAATCATGCCCTTTTTTGCTCTTTTCACATTCATTGGGTCCGCATTGAGAATGCATCCCCCCTTCCTAATCGGAGTCCTCCCGGACGACAAGGTATCGCCTCGGAGTATGTGCCGTGCATGGGTGAAAAAAGTTGTGCTAATGCTCGGCCGTGTAATGTAGCCCTACCTGATGCATACTCAGTCAATGCATGGGAAAATTAATGCAGTGCTAGAGGAGAGTATAAGCAAGATGCTTATTGGCATTTGTCGTCGAGGTTTCTTGTTTTCTTTGCAAGTAACAACTGTAACTGTACTGCTCTCTGTTTAATTGTCTGTTTTGCCACCGGCAATTGCTTTGCCGCTACTGTTGATATAGCCGTAGATGTTTCTATGGAAAGGATTGGCTTGACGGGAACGGCCGTGGACCGTAATTCCTTTGCTTTCCATTGGTAGCTTGTTTTTGCATGTTTTTGTATATGTTTTTCTACTTCCGTTGTTACTACTGTTTGTTACGGATTGGCATCCACATAAGTCGGTTGCCCTTTTTCAAATGCAGCTGTCCTCCTTTCGTTCTTTCTTGTACTGAAGGGAGTTCCTGTTGCTTTTGTTTGGGTATCCAAATGCTAGTGACATTTGAGTTATTGCTGAGCATTTTCTTTGGGATCCATATCTGTTTTATCCCCTTGGTTTTTGGTCGAACTGTACGCTTCTGCTTCTGTTGACTTCTTATGTTGTATTGTCGTAGGTCTACCATGTCACCTCTATCCTTCCGCACCCATACTTGTTTATCGCGTGTTGCTAACCTTGATCTTGGCACTGCGGTCGGTGTTGCTTTATGCTTGTAGTGAACATGGTTGGCAGTTCCCTGTTTGTTTGCCATGGGTACCATGTTGTTCTTTGGTGGCATTCTTGCTTTTGGCTCTTTTTTTTGTGTTTGCGTTGCTGGCAACGGATTATTCCTGTATGGCTGAGCAAAGGCTGTTACCTGTTGTTCTTGTGCATGGTGAATTTTGATTGCATTCGCATTCCAATCTATCTGCACATTGTACTCCTTTTGCCAAGGTTGTCCCAACAACATTTGGTGTTGTGTGCTCTCATCCTCGACCACATAAAACTTGTGTGGATAAATATATTGGTGTACTTGTATATGCAATATAATCCAGCCCATTGTTGTCAACGAGTGTGATGTAATACTTTCCAGCACTTGAGGAGTAGGGTGAAGTTTTTCTTCAAGCTGTAGTTGGTTATATAATTTGTAAGAAATCAGATTGGCTTGAGCTCCTAAATCAAGTACTGCCGTCGATTCAACTTGATTGCTCCCTACTTTGACTGCAATTATGGGCTCCACTGTGTCTTCATCCAGCTTCGTAAGTCGAATGGCATTGATTCGCAATGGTGCTTCACCTTGTTGTTGTTGTCGCAGAAGTCTTCGTTTTGCAATGCGTTCCTTTGATTCTGCTTGAGCTTCTTCTTGTATTCTCTGTTTTTCGTTCATTCGTTGTTTTCCGTGATGGATTTGTTGGAGCATCTCCTGTGTGAGTGGTAGATGATATTTCTTCAGTCGACATCCACTAATCCAGTTCGGCATTTCTTCACCTGCTAATGTAGCAAGCTTGACAACTCCACTTTGTGATAGATCACTAATCACAAAGGGTCCCATCCCTCGCTTTTTAAGTTTTTTGACATGTTGCTTCAAAGTATAAACAAGTACATAGTCAACTGTTTTGAACTCTTTAGTGCGCACATGCTTGTCAAAAAACTCTTTTTGTCTTCTCTTTTTAGCATAGATTGAAGCTACTGCTCTCAAGCGGAGTTCATCTAGCTTTTCAAGATCATCTATTCTTGAAGAGAGCTCATGCCCTGTCCATTCTAAGCGTTTCGCTACTCGTAGAGTTGGAATTAAAAACTCTATGGGTAGTATAGCATTTAGGCCAAACACCATGTTGTACGGTGTCGTTCCTATCGATGTTTTGTAAGCTACCCTGTATGCCCATAGTGTTGAGTGTAGCTGCTGATCCCAATCTGTTCTTGACTCTGACACTACTTTGGTAAGAACCGTGCATAGTGTTTTATTTGTAGCCTCAGCTTGTCCATTTGCCTGTGGATGGTATGGAGCAGATTTCCTATGTATGACCATGAATTCCTCTAGTAGATATTCAATGACTTCATTAAGAAAATGTGTCCCACGATCACTAACAATTTCTATTGGTAATCCGTATCTTACGAAGACATTCTCGTACAAAAATTGTGCAGTAGTCCTTGCATCATCTTTTTGTGTAGCTTTTGCTTCAGCCCATTTTGTGAGATAGTCTGTAGAGACAATGATATATTGGGTATGGGTACGATAAGCAGGAGGTGAAATAGGTCCTACAAAGTCAATTCTCCATTTTGCAAATACCCGTGCTCCCATCATTGGCCGTAATGGCATCTCATCTCTTTTTATTTGCACAGCGCTGACATGCATCACAACGCTTGACAAATTCCTCTGCATCCATGTGCAATGTCGGCCACCATATCCCTGCGGTTAAGACAATTTTTTTCATCCTATCGCCTGAAAAATGGCCACCACTTATCCCGCCATGTGCGTGTTCTAGAATCAGCAGGTATTCACTTTCACTTGCACAGATTCTAAGTTGATTGTCTTTTCCTCGTTTATAGAGCTGATTTTCAATCAATTGAAAGTCACGAGCTTCCAGCTCTATAGCCCTTTTTCGTGCTCTTGTGATGTTCTCAGGAAACGTCCTGGTGGTTAGGAAATCAATGATATATTGACTCCATGTAGGTGCAATGTTTACCTGAAACAATGTCGCGTGATCTACTGGTCGTTTGGCACTACATATAGTACAATTGGTAACATAAGAATGTGTGTCCGCATACATAGTTGGT
Organism: Adiantum capillus-veneris; assembly: GCF_014529385.1. Classification (NCBI taxonomy): domain Eukaryota; kingdom Viridiplantae; phylum Streptophyta; class Polypodiopsida; order Polypodiales; family Pteridaceae; genus Adiantum; species Adiantum capillus-veneris. The sequence continues at coordinate 145,376,593 of NC_140931.1, read as the reverse complement.
CAATATACCCCTAATTGTTTCAGTCTCTGGTGTGTTTTCATTGTTGAACAATGGAATGCACAATCCTAGACATAGCTTCTTCAAGGTAGCACTCGAATTCTTCCGGATTTATACATAATCGTAGGATTTGGTCCGATCCTAGATGATACAGCCGTCCTGCAATCAACTGTAAGTTTTTTGTTTATCGAATTGTTTGTTGTTTGGATCTGTATTTCGCATTATCAAACCTACCTCCAAAGGAAAGAATGCTAACAATTTTCTGAGACCATTTAGGTATCATTTCAATATTGAAAAGATAGGCGTCAGGTATGTCATCATCGACTCCTTCAAGAGCTTCTCCGTTTTGTAGTCTTGAAAGATGATCCACTCGTAGATGTGTTTTTCCTTTCTTTACTACTACTGTGAAATCAAAATCCAACAATATAATAAACCATCGTACAATTCTCCTCGTATTGCATGGTTTATTAACCAGATACAAAAGAGCCTGGTGATCTGTGAAGAACACAAATTTATTTGCAAGGAGATAATGCTGAAATTTCTTTACAGCATATATCATTCCTAATCCCTCTCTTTCACTGGTCGTATAGTTCTTTTCTGCACTATTTAGCTGTCGGCTCGCATAACAAACTGGGAAATCCATTGTTCCATCTCCTAGTTGAGCCAGAATACTCCCGATTGCATATGCAGAAGCATCAATGTGAACATGGAAAATCTTTTCTCAATCTGGTGCCTTAAGTACAGGTGCTCATATAAGGTTTTCCTTCAGCTTTTGGAATGAAGTTTCACACTCCTCGGTCCAATCGAAATTGACTAGCAAACGATAGAGAGGTTGTGCAATGACTGCATACATGTATATGAATCTTCGATAATATCCGCAATGTCCCATGAAGGATTGCACTTGTTTCGCATTAGTAGGCCTGGGTAGGTCTACAATGACTTTGACTTTGTCTAAGTCAGTGGTTATGCCATTTCTTGAGACAATGTGTCCTAAGATGCAGCCTTGTTTAACCATGAATATGCACTTTTTCAGGTTAAGACAGATTCGATATGTCCTGCATTTATCAAAGACCTTTTGCAAATGGTCAATATGTTCCTCTCGTAGAAGAGAGTGTACACAAAGATCATCCATGTATATTTCTAAGAATATTCTCAGGTATTCTTTGAATGCGTGCGTCATTAACCTTTGGAAGGTAGCTGGGGCATTAGTTAAGCCAAACGGCATAACTCGATACGCATAAATTCCCCATTCGGTGGCAAAAGCTGTTTTGTGTTGATCCTCCCCTGCAATTGCCAGTTGGTTGTATCCTGAAAACCCATCCAGGAAGGAATAAGCCCGTTTCCCGGCCACCCGCTCAAGTACATGCTCCGTGATTGGCAAGGGATAATTATCCCTTATGGTGGCTGCATTTACCTTTTTGAGGTTTACACATACTGGCAGTTTTCCATTCTTTTTGGGGACTACCACGATTTGACCTAATTTTGTTTTGGATGTTCCCTACACCCTAAGGAACTGACAGATACTCTCAGTTTCGGTTTTCACCCCTTTTGGTGTTAGTTATGAACAATTCAAGTTGTTATCTAGTCCAGGTTTGCCTTTTTTGAACTTTCTAGCCCATATGAATTTCAAAAGCAATCAAATTTTGGCTAGGTACTTTTTTTTTCTCCCTTAGAACACTAGGGAATATTCATTTGCTCCATTTGAGCCAGATCTGTTCAGTAAGTCTTTACACATGTATAAAGGCTCTAGCTGAGTTTTTGGTCAGATTTAGAACACAAGCATCCCCAAGTCTTTAATCACTAGGTTTCAAGCACTTTTACCAATTTTTATGCAAAATATGCTTAGAATCACAAGTTTTTCTCTTTTTTCCGCTTTTGACACTTTGTCTTTTGGACTTTTGGGTACTAAGGGCTGGTCAAAACCCTAGTCTCAAAGTGTACTTAAGGAAAAACCCTCTTTTTGAACACCCTGGTTCAGTCAGATTTGTCAAATTCTATCTCCAGATGCCCCTTGAGACATTATACGCGTATAAAGTCTCTGTTCATAGATTTTCAAGTTTTCTTTACAGAACTCTTGCAAATGCCCTCTTATATGCACAGCAGCAATCAGTCCTGAAAAAAAATGTCAACAAGAATCTGTTTATTGCATTTTTAGCCTCAAAATCAACTTTTCAGAGATCGTGAATGCAAACAAACACTTTAGCAAATAAGTAATCGTTGAATAGCTCTAGATCAAAATCAGATCCCTTACCTAAAGCTACCCCTACACATCATGTGGGGTTTTGCATTAATGAGTAGAAAAATGCTTCACTGCCACACACAGACTAGAAAGCCCTTTTCTCTCCGATACAACTATTCTAAACTAACTAACTGTCAATCACGAAAGACCCAGGCGAGACACACACTCCCTCGATCCTCTCTTTGATCTTTAGTTCCTATCTAAGATACAAGGAAATTTGGCGAACCAAATGGGCTTTTACCTCGTAGGATTAGTCAAAGGTCACCTACTTAGGGCTCTCGTCCCCGGCAACGGCGCCAATGTTGTCGTGCAGAAACACTGCTCGCAGACGCTAATACAATGAGAACCAAGCCAACAACAAGTTGTCAACCTAGGACGGAGTTGATCTGAAGGCGCATGGAAACAAATAGTTGGTTGTCACTCAACTATTCGACCTTCTCTAGACAATCACTACCAAAGGAGATCATTCTAAAACACTCTAATCACACTGAACTGCAATCTTTCCTACAACACTTCCGTTCACCGAAACATGGTCAAACATTATCGATTCACCACCACGAAACTCAAGGATCCTCCTCTACACACCTAAAGGACACTTCCCTCAAGTTTCCAACCTAATCCACAACCCGTAAACATATGGTGCAGAAATCGCGTATAAAGACAGGCCGAAATTTACAAGTCTTCGAATCCTGGAAATGTTTAGTCCTAAAGTGTAGTTCTACTCACCGTGAACGCAATGACGTAAAGCAATCACAAAACGGACACATAGATAGAGAGAAAACTCACTCGGAAGCTCACGGAAGAGCTCTTTGCAAAGAGACTGAAACCGCTCAAGCTTGGCGTCGAAGCGTAGCTCTCGCCGTTGCTAACACGATGGCGTAGTCACTTTCACAATGTAGTAGTCACAGCATGCAAGGGGAAAGGAAGAAGAACTCTCTCACTCTCACACACAGTACGCAGTCTCTGTACGTTCAGATAAGCCCCAAAAAATGATTAAAAAGCCCCCTTAGGTTTACAAAAGATTGGCTTGTATACCTCAGCCTTGGAGGTGTCATCTCATCAAAAATGAATTCTACTTCCTATCAGGGGTGTTGTGGAATAGCAATTACAATGACATATGTTCCAAAAATTATCTGGAGCCTGAAGAATTAATTACATTTAAGCTCATAGTGTGAATAGTACAAGAAAAATGGGATTTTGGATGCGGTTGATTTGCAGGTCAACATAAGTGTGGCTTTCTTTCCCTCTATAATAAGCGTTGAGGCTTCCGTCACCTAAGAGCTTGAAGCTCTACACTTTCTCTATTGCTCGAGAGCTTAAAGCCCTTGAGGAGCTTTCCAATCAAGGGGGAAGTACCCTCCCCTGCAGGCTTGAGCTCTCCTTTCATCTTTTGCAAGCTTCAAATTTTCCCTACGTTGCTATTTGCACCCATAAGCATTTGCCATTTGGTGCCTATTAACAAGGCTTTGGCCACCAGATTCATGCACACGCATTCGGGTTTAACACTTCGACATTGTAAATTTGTTGACAACCATTATCTCCTTCGGTAATGCGTTTTCTCTCTCTAGTTATGGTATAGAGACCTTAAAGGTCAATTTTTTCATTCAAATAATAGTGGTTGCTCAACATGACCAACATTCGGCTTTCCAAGTACGTAATTAGCATCAAATTTTTTTTTGGCACATGATTCTCCCTATGCAAGACAAAGAACTAACTATTGATGATGTGAGAAGGATTACGAAAAACCATCACTTCCAACAAACCCGAACAAGCTTGAGGCACTGCCACTCAACATGCTCAATGGATGAAGAAGAATAAGCCCGCTTTGGCACTCATTGGCCTAGGGTATCCACTAGGAAATATATAAGATAGCACGTGCAAACAAAATAAGGGATGTATAATTAGGTACATTTACCAAAAAATATACTTACATAAAGGGTTTTTTAATTGAGGAAAGGAAAATTTTCATACATAAGGGTTAGCTTTTTTACAAAAATGCATATATAGGGGTACATATAATATTTGAAAATATACAGGTAAGGGATTATTTAAATACCTCTTGTTCACACGTGCTATATGCAACCTTTACATAGTGGACTCCCCAGGCTCATTAGCTTATGTTTAATTGACAAAGCAAAAAATGAAAAACTTGAGACAAATTTTGGAGGTTTCATAAGGTGCATATTTACAACCTACAATATTAGTATGCCACTCTTAAAAAGCATTTAGATGTTTAAAGTCTGTGGTTTTAGCAACTCGTTACACTTGAATGATCACTTGATCATTATGATAACAAAACATACTTTTGAATAGTCTTAGCAAAGAAGACAAGTTCATGGAGATTGTCACATCATTGACGGGAAGAGCTGACAGATTATAAGCTATTATATGTCTATACATACAGAGTCTACTATTAATGGAGATCTATAGTTGTTGCTAAGTATGGACAAGTACAGAGTTGTAGAAAGCACAAACCCATGGACTGCATTAGACATAGGTGGATATTTGGTCAATGAAGGTCCACAAATACCTCCACCAAAAATGAGAAGTCCTATGAGACTTCCAAAGAGGGAGCCACCTGGACTCCCTTCTAGAGAGATAATGAGAGATGAAATGATCACAGAGATGGCAGACATGCCTCTTCAAGTGAATCTGCTTAATGGTGGACAAATTCCCAACATAATGACTAATCCCTTTGAAGAAGAACTTAGGCATGGTAGAAGGCGTGAAGCGAGAGAAGGATTGGGAGAGTCTATGGTTAGACTTGTATACAATTGGCGAGTTAGACCATCCCAGATCCAGAAATGGGTTAACAAAAAATATGCCAGAGATAAAGATCTAAGAGATCACGTAGCAGTTTTCAAAAGAGTAATTAGAGCAAAGGAACTTTTTGATTTTGCAACATAGTTGCGGGATTTGGACTAACTCTGGAAGATGACACGGCTACATGGTTTGACTCAATGGAAAGACACGATTTCAAGACTCTAGACGAGCTGTTTGAAAAATTCAGCGAAGAATTCTCACAGAAAGGCAAAGCTCACAATAATACGGTCTTGCAAATTCACAGATTCAAACAAAAAGAGGATGAATCAGTACGCAAAGCAGCATTACGGCTTAAGAGATATGTCAAGCTCTATCCAAGAGCTGAACTACCTACACAAGCACAGTTAATGCTAATCTTTATCCAAGGAATGAGACATGCGGGTCTTCAAAAAGGTTTGCAAATGATAAGGAGCTTGACGCTCAACGAATTGATCAAAGAAGCTCTTTATCTGGTGGATAACTGTGAGGAATATAAAGAAAATGATGGTAAGAGTCAAAAGGACAATACATCCTCTCAGCACAGTGATTCACAGATGAGTGAGTCCATTGCAAAACTAACGACATCTATCGGTCAAGAAAAGTTTATCGATGAAATGGTCGTGAGGTTGACTCCTCTTGTAAATTTTGATTTGAGGGAGCTTAAATGGTGCAAAATTGAGAGAAAGTGGACAAACCATACGAGAGAAGAGTGTTAATATGGCATGGAATATGCCATCGAGAGGTATGTACGACTTGTTCTAGTAGCACCTCCTCCACCTAGATACGTTACGGGGAATGCGCCAGGTCCAATAGGAGTTTCAAGGCCACAACTTGTCTTAGTACAACAATCTACACTGCTAGGTGCTAGAATGCTTATAGACATGAGATATACACAGATGATGGAAGCATCTAACAAACAAGTGCTAGTACCAGCTACGATGTGTTATAGCAACCAAAGTGGGTACTGCCCTTCGAAGCAACAAAAGATGAGAGAAACAGATGGAGTGGTGAGGCCGATACAACCTCCATCTCCTACGTTTGGACCTGAAGAAAGAAGGTACAAGATGGACGAAAAGACATTGCGATTCATTGTGAAGAGAGACTTAGCTAGGTCACATCCTGTTTATAGCCAAGAGCAAATGCCAGAAGAGGATCCTCAACTACATTGTCACAAAAGTCGTGACAACCACTTGGTCAAACAATGTCCTCAGACGGAGATCACACAAGTGAATGCCTATTGTCTTGATTGTGGAGTCATTCACTTGATCCTTGATTGTCCAAAAAATCCAAACCAACTGAAAAATATCACAATGAATGTCTCAGGAATCGTTCAACTATCCAATAGCTTGGAAAATGACAACTTTGTACCAGTTCAAGTAGTTATGAGAGTGCAAGCTCAAAAAGAAGCTGAGAGTCCAGAGATAGAGAAAACGGAAACTGACGTGAGTCTACAGACAGGTGAACCAAAGACCGATGCATCTAGTCAAAAAACAAAGAGCAAATGGAATAGTTGGAAAGCTAGAAAAGCTACGATGAAAGCACGTAGGGAACGAGAGAGAAAATCCATGACTGTGCCTAGCTCTAATTCAACAACATGGTTAGTACAAATCTCAAGTGAGATATGGCTCATGTTAGCCTATGGTGTGATAGGTGGTTGGCTCTTTGGTCGCCAAAACATCAATGTTCACAGTGTCTCAATGAATGTATGTCAAGCTCTCCTCACATGTCTTCGTGAATGTCTAGCTTGTTGAACTCTAGGTGTAGATTTTCTTGTAGTAGGTGGCCGATGTCATTGTAGTGAATGTCTTCTATACTATCGTGTCCCTCTACTAGATAGCTCTCCTATAATGTATCTACTTTAGGAAGCGTAAAAGAACTATGAGTGCTCATCATGGGTGTGCTACTACATGACCTCTAGGAACCCAAACCTCTCTATGCCCCTCAAGAATCCCTATACCTCTAATGACTATCTACAAGCTAGCTAGCCTTGTGATGCACCATCATGTTCTCTATGGCTTGCTATGAACACAAGTGTGTCATCACTAGACATACATCTATCATGAAGCTCTTTGCGGGGAACATAAACATGTATAGTCAGTCCTATGGTAAGCTCTATGAGTTGAGCTATGGCTAGAATCCCTCATGTGCCCTGCTAAAGTAGAACTAGATTGGGATGTAGAGGCCAAATTAAACACCAATGGCTCTGATATCTATAGTGTGTCCTTTGCTGTGGTCTTGTCAACCTGGTCTGTAGGAACTTGATGTGAAAATGTCTTGCAAGTTGTATCTTCTCACGCTCCGATTGGGGAAGGTGATCGTGTTGACACAAGAACATATGGCTCTATGGAAATTTCTATATGATGTGGATGCTCTATGGTGAACCACTCAATAATGTGTCACTCTATTGCATATCAAGATGGTAGGCAACACATGTTAGCTCAATGTTGTCAATCTCATCTAAGATATGAAGCTCACTCTATGGTATGCTAAGCTCTATAGCTACATCAACGGGTGACACACTCCTAGGAATTTCTTGTGGAGGATCAAAATCACTCATGGGTCTAGAAGGCGAGTCTATCTCTATAACATGTTGTCATAGGTAGTCTAGCTCTATAAAATGCTCGATTGATCAATGGTCTTGTTGTGTATCTCAATTCGACAGTCATCATAAACATGGCATGACCAATGCCTCTATAAAATTTCTATTGAGGATCTTGATCAGACATGAGCATGGCGCCAAATGTGCTAGACTCTTGTGTGTATTGATGGACAAAATATGTCTACGTCGACTCAAGTCTATATAACTCTACCAATGTCGGATGAATATGTGCATCTAGGGACTCTCATAAGATAAAGGCTCTATGATTCATAAGTCAATCTCAAACATTGGCAAGTGCATTTCATCATACTCATTTCTAAAGGATCTTGGCATGCTTGGGTTATGCATAACTCGCACTAGATGATGTGTGGAAGGATCCTAAACAAATCGTTTGAGTTTCTCAAAGAAACTTGATTGACTCAGATCATGACATATGCACAATCCCATCCTCTCACCACGCAAGACTAGCATTGGGTCTATTTTTCTGCAAAGTGGTGGCTAGCCAATGTAGCTCATCTCTCGTCGTAATGTGTCACTCATCAAAACTATAGCTTCATGTGACACAACTCTATCATGGTCATGTGCATCTAGAGTCTCCTCAAATGTAGACTCAAATGATTCAAGTGCACCTCTATGGTAGGTGCACTTGAATCATCAATAAGTGTAGAATCTAGCATGCTATCTATCTCTATTGGCTCAATACTCGTATCTATCAATCTTACTAGGTTGTATCTCCTCTATAGAACAAGTAGAAACCTCTAGAATAGTCACTCTAGGTGGCTCTATGGTAGTATTGTACTCATCCTGTCATCATCTGGGCATTCATCTCCATCATCTCAATCACTCTAGATCTCAATTGATCAATTGTGATCTGGGGAAAAATATTTCTATGTGATGGAGATTTGGGAGGTGATCTGGTAGGGGAAGTTATTCTAGCAGGTGTCTGTGGACTCTGTGTGGTCATCACTACAAGATCCTAGCCATGTAGTGGAGAATAGGTTAATCCAGTTATCAAAGAATATATGGTACACCATCGATGTCCTATCACAAGGGTCTCCAATAAGATAAACCAAAACACTCATGGATGGCTCAAAATGTCATCTGGTCTGCTATTGTTGATATCTATGTCCATAATCATCACCATAGGTCAATGTGTGCTCCAGTCTATGCAAATGCACTATCCTAGGATGTACTTGGGTGTCTAAACAATCATCAGGTTGTGCTTTGTAGACAACATTTTATGGGTTGATCGGCAAGGACATGTATGTTCTCGTGAGCTCATCAGTAAAGAAATCAGTCAAACCAAGGTGATGTCTCTGAACTCTGACTACCCACCATACCAATGGGTCAATGTCATCCAAGAAGGTGTCTCTAGTGTAGGAATGTCCATCAATGTCAACAAACCAAGGCATGACTCCTCTATAGCCCCTAACAAATGTAGCAAAATATTTGTATGTTGCTCTCTACTCGTCATGGAAACTCTTTCCTCATGTGGTACTTGCGTGGTGTCTCTGGGTGGTGATCTATGATGTGTCATTGTATCTAATGCATGTGATCTATCATGCTCACTAACTTGTGTGCTCATGGTCTATGGTGTGGTCTGCAAAGCCTCTCTAGCACGTGTATCAGTAGCAATCAAAGAATGTGAGGTGGCTCTCTATGTGCATGGTAACTCTGGTGGTGCACTGGTAAGACTGTGACTCTATGTTCCATATTTGCCCTTGCCTCTACCATAAAAGTGAATGAAGGGAAATTTTTTATAAAAAAAACAAAAACATGGTTGTTGGTGGCGGTGGCAGGCGTGTGCAGAGTGTGGAGAAAACTAGGGAGAGAAGGAAAATGCGGAATCTTGTGCACACAGATAACGAGGGAGATCCAGTAGGAGGGTGGGTTCGTCGCAATAGAGCCATTGTTTTTTCTTTTTTGTTTGTGTGTGTGTGTGGCCGAGATTCAAAAAATACACTAAATATATTCCAAACTCCCAAAAATAGCCAAAAGATTTATGAAAATTCATCAATTCATAATGCACAATTTGGATCGATAGTTTACATCAAAAAATTTCTATTTTCATTATTATTTGATAAAAATTAGTAATTTTAGGCAAAAAATTAGCATGTAATTACTGAAAAAAGAGAAAAAGCATAAAAAATACACACAATTTTTTAACCAATTATCATCGCAAATCAAACAGTCATCATCACCTACACCTAATGTACAACCTAGAATACTCTAATTGGTGATCAATGACTCTTCTACATACTAATGACTCCTCTAGCTTAGGCAATCGATTCCTAGCAAAGGCGCCAATGTTGGAGGGTTGTAGCATAGCTCAATCCACCACAAAATGTCAATCCGAGGGATCTTAACCCGGCTAGTGCATAGATGCATGAAGTCAAGAGAATGTGCAAGAACATGATCTTAATCAAGAAAGTGGGGAAGAAGGGAATGCAATGCTAATGGAGAGTGTCAATGCCTACTCTCTAATCTACTCTAATCTCACCAATCAAGTGGCCAATGGGTGCATACTCTCATCAATCTCACACACACACATACATCGATTAAAAGCTCAAAAATCTCACAAATCAAGTACAAGAGAAGAGAAATGAGGGAGGGAAGCACTACTTGGAGACTAGTTAACACTTAACTACACACCATTATCACCAATGACAAAAGAGAAAAGAACACAAGCACTTAGCTTTCCATTGCATGCCTCAGAAAGTGTGGAAAAGCACAAGATAAAGGTCCAACACTAAGCATCATTGTCTCCACCTTCTTTACTCATTCCATGAACGCTCTACTCTCATGAGGATAAGTGAAAAAGACATAACTTTCACTGTTATACCTAGGGTATCAAAAATATGTCCGACCGTTTGTCAGATGTATACAACTTTGTGCATCTCTACAGCTCCTCCTAGGCATCATGGTAGCATTAAACATACATTGTGGAATTCATTGATGGTTGATTTTACTTTGCCATGATATCTGTTTTAGTAGGAGTGACCGTTGCCAATGAGCACAATTATCATGTTTCATCCTTCCGATGTACTTATGTGAAGCAAGGCTTTGATTTTAAACATTTTGCATAGAGTCTTCCAAAGTTTGGAATATTCTATCAGCATACAAACTTAGAGGGACCTTGCAATATGTCTGAACGGTTTTTATAGGGTGTCAGTATACCCCACCCAAGAGGGCATACTTGGTACATAAGACAACTCTCAACCTAGTAGCTTGTCATAATAACTAATATCTAATTCTCCTAAACGATTTTCTCATGTTAAACTGATCATTTAATATGGGGAAGTGCCAAGGGAGAAAAAGATAGAATATTGGTTAAGCTAGCAGACCGGCCACAATAGGGATCCAAAGGAGGGAAAATAGGGATCCAAATGGGGGGCCATCTGCAAAAGAGTTATGTGCAACAATGGGCTCCAAAGACCTTAGGGTCCAGCCCATTAAGACTTCCAAGATGCTAAGGTTTCAAAATTCAAAGGTTGTGTCCAATGGTCAAAAGTTTAGAGAATTGGATGCCTTGTGTGTGTCCCAAAAAGTCTTCCCAAGTCCTACAAAGGAGGGGGCGAGCCCAAGAAGTAGGGGATGAGAGAGAAACTCACACACACACACACACACACACACACAAGCTCCCTTTACACAAGGGGAAAGAGGTACACATGTCAGCTAGCTAGCCTAGATGCCCACAAGGTATACTCAAATCCTATTGGAAGGCCATAGAGGTGGACCAATGAGAATTAGGCTAGAGTAAATCTAGCTTAATTGATTTAAAAACACTTAATAAAAGAACCAATAAGAATTAAGCTCTCTAGAAGACTATTGGATAGTCTCCCAAGGGGTCCAATGAGCATTCAGCAACCCAATGGCTTACCTGATTCCTATTGGCTAGGAGGCAAAGGGGTCCAATGAGAGTTTAGTTGAATTTATCAATTACCTAAAGCTCTCACAAAAGGGGAAAGGGGGACACATGTTAGAAGACTATCACTTATGCTACTTAACTTTCATTGGTTAAGCTGGGAGAGGTCCAATGAGATGCTAGCAAGAGCAAATAGCAAGGGGGGTCGACCAAGAGAGAGAGGGGGCTGATTTTTCAAGGCAATTATCCACACACACACACACACACACACACACAATCACACAAGCTTATGTGTAGAGTAAGAAGACTCTCTCTCTCTCTCTCTCTCTCTCTCTCTCTCTCTCTCTCTCTCTCTCTCTCTCTCTCTCTCTCTCTCTCTCTCTCTCTTTTCTCAAGCTTTCATGAAAAGCTTCTCACCTACTCCAAGCTTGTAAGAAGGGAGGCCTACACCAACAACTCTTGGCTTTGTGATGAAAATCCAACAAAGAGCCAAGATTCAATGCATGCTCATCTCCTCTACCATGCTAATTACTAAGCTAAGCTATGCTAATATGAGTGATTATGTGAGGAGATGTACATCTTTCTCGTAAGACTACTCGTTCTTCCTCTCAATCTACTCTCATACCCTGCTAGCTCTCACTATCTTCGAAGGTGTGTGAGGTCTTGGGTCTGAGATTGTGAGGGAATTGATGTTGTGTTTTATAAGTGTTTTGCTTAGTGCTTGAAGATTCCACCTTCATTGCACTCGCTAGTATTGAAGGAACACAAAGAATTGTATTGTAAAATGTCTCTCTTCATGCAAGAAACCATAATACAAAGCCTTTTGGAGGGGGGACCGGCTCCATGTAAATCCGGTCCTCAACTGTTGTCAATAGCTTAATTTCTCTCTCTTTTTGAAGTATTGTTCATGCTATCTAACTAGGTGTTATGCGTTTTGCTGCTCTCTCCACGCAAGCACTCTTGTTATGCTCATTAGGAATCTATTCTAATGAAATGCTCACTATGTTCATGTTAATTTCTTCTACACACAAGTTACTAGGCCATTAAAATGTTACATTGGTATCAGAGCACAAGGTTTCTCTTTTCCTGCTCAAGAAGGAAGGTCCTCAAGCTAGCTATAAATGGTTGGTATTATTAATTGCATGTGAGTAAATAGAATAGGGACTTTTTAGCCTTGCAATGCGTCGTCCTTCATGCAGATAACGGGGCATCACCGTCGAGAGCTATGGTCTTAATAGTGGAGTCCTACGGGGCTTGCCTACGGCTTAACCACTATTGAGCTACTAGAAGCTTGACAGGAGCCGGTGTTGTTTTGGTGTTGAACAACTTCTCTTCTATTCCTTGCAATTAATGGTATTTGAGCCATGGGTACAGTAGCTTGAGTGCTTTTTCTAAAGAGGTAAAGAGGAGTAGCAACTAAGGCTTGAAGTGCCAAAGTACACCTAAAAAGTTTACACCTAAAAGTTGTTAGAATGGCTGACAATAGTAAAGAGAGTGAAATTAATGTTGATAACTTTCATTTTGCTAATGAGCACGCTACTAATGATGCCCCTATTCTTGTTAACTATCTTGTTTCTAGGCTTCAACAAGCCATGGGCAATCTATCCCTCCAAAGTGAAGTGAAACAACAGCTTCGTGCCCATGGGATTCTCCAAACTCCCCACCATGACGAGAGAGCACCCAAGAAGCCTCCTTGTGAGACTTCCAAAAGAGGCCTCTCTTCGATTCGGGAAGAAGAAGAGGATCCATATGAAGGGCTCTGAAATTTTCTCCTTGATGACGCATCTCCTTCCCAAAGGAGAACTCAAGAGCCCCCACCGAAGGAACGAGAAAAAAGTGAGCCTCTTGCCACCTCGACAGAGATGGCTCCATGAAGACGGCGGGCTAAACGCTCTCCATCACCTCCAAAACAGAGAAGATCATCACACACTTCTCCACACCATACCTCAAAGAGGGATGACAAAAAACAAGAGAAGAAAAAGGTGAGAAAGAGGACACCCTCTTCTCCATCTTCTTCACCCTCTTCCTCTTATGAAAGAGATGGTGCAGACAAAGAAGATCAAGGCGAGAAAAAATCAAGAAAGAGGTCACCCTCTTCTCCATCTTCCTCAAATTCTTCATCTTCTGAAGAAAGTAATGGTGCAACTTTTGAACCATAAAAAAGAAGAGGCCATAGAAAATCCTATGCCGCATGGAAGGGATCGTCCAAGTTGAAGAAGTTCAAGGAGGGAGAGAAGAGCATCTCTTTCCTTACCTACAATGGCACCTTTGGTGCTACGGACAAAGTCTTGGCCTTTATCCAACAGTTTGATGCGGCATTTGGAGATGAGTGCTTCACGGAGCCTCTAAGCTATACCATGTAACTATGCACTTTCAAAAGTCCGCCAGACAATGGTGGTCTAGCCTACGGGCCAACGGTGAAGCTCCATGAACATGGAAAGATTTAAGAGCTTCTATTATGAAGCAGTTTTTGGCCACCGATGCCAAAGACAAAGTACTCACTGAATGGCGAAGCTTGAAGCTCTCTCCCTATGAATCCATTCACAAATATGTAGACAAGTTTTGGGACTTAGAACTCAAAGCCACTGTCTTCAAAAGTTGGATTTTGGAGAGCAAAAGTAACAATTTTGTGCGGGCTTAACTGAAAAAATGGCGGAGTATGTCAACTCTCAAAGGCCACGCACCATATTGGCGGTTATACACCATACTATGGTGGCTTCTCGAATCAATTTCCAAACAGGGGCTAAGAGAAATTCTAAGCCCACAAAAAACAAAGTTCCAACGAGCGTAAGGGGAAGGACAATGTCCAAAAGTCTCCTAAGGGAAATTCCAATAACCACAAAGCTAAGGAGAAGGGAGTTTACAAAGGCAAAAACAAACTCTCTTCTGAAGAGCTTGAGCGTTAACGCAAGGATAACCGTTGTTCCAAGTGCGGCGAGCAAGGGCATGCGTACCACGCTTATCCCCAAAGAAACACCCGCCATGAGCCTCCTAGAGCTACCTTGGTCGAAATCCAAGAGGAGGAAACTCACCACAAGGGATCTCCTCTATGCCATGCTTGGGGAAAGGTAAGAGAACATGATGCTTTTATTCTCTTTGACCCTGGTTCTACTCACAATTTCATATCCAGAGAGTTGGCCACCAAGCTAAGCATACAAGCTTACGAGATGGGAGATGTCCTACCCGCAGATGGTGTTTTCAAGGGGCAAGAAGCTTCAGTCACTCCCTTAATTAGGAAATTGAGGCTCCACATCCAAAGCTATGTGGACAAAGAGGACTTCTTTATCTCTCCTCTCAAGCACGAGGATGTAATCCTAGGGGCACCATGGTTTGATCGCATGTCTGCCAATGTTAAATTCCCTGAAAGAAAAATCTACTTTAGGTTCAGGGAAAAAGATATGTACATAGATGCCAAGCAAATGGGTAACACCATACCCATTGTACATACACAAGCTTTCAATAAGTCAATAAAGAGCTCTATTTCTGTGTACATGATTTTTGTTAAAGATTCTCAAAATGAACCTAATATTTCAACAAAAGAAAATAAACACACTCACGAGGAATTAGAGTTATCCAACTTTCTCAAGGGGTTTCAAGATGTTTTTATTGACGACATCCATTGTGAACTACCTCCTAAACAAGGCAATGATGACCATGCAATTGAACTTCTTCCAGGAAGTCCACCGCCTAATAAACCTCCTTATAGAGTTTCTCAAGCTCAATAAGAGGAGATTATGCGACAAGTGCATGAGTTAGTTGAGAAGGGCATGGTTAGGCCTAGCTCATCTCCATTTTTCTCACCTGTGTTACTAGTGCAAAAGAAAGATTCCACATATCAAATGTGTGTCGACTATAGAGCACTAAATAGGATCAAATAGGTTTCCCGTTCCACGGGTAGAAGACCTATTTGATAAGCTACAAGGATCAACCTACTTCAGTAGGATTGACCTAAAAAGTGGCTACCATCAAATAAGGATAGTTGATCAAGACATTGTAAAGACCGCATTTCACACTATGTTTGGTCTTTACAAATTCATTGTCATGCCTTTTGGCTTGACCAATGCACCAGCCACATTCAACCGCTTGATGGAGAAGCTATTTAGGCCTCATCGAACCTTTGCTGGATTGTTCTTTGATGATATCATCATCTACTCTAATTCACTAGATGAACACAAGCAACACCTCCAGGTAATATTTCAAGTTCTAACAGAGAATAAACTTTATGTTAATCAAAAGAAAAGTGAATTTTTCTTGCAAGAGATTTAGTATTTAGGTCACATTATCTCAAGATGGCATCCAAATGGATCCATCAAAGTTAGAGGTAATAAAAGGATGGCCTAAACCAAGGAATCTTCATGAACTAAGAAGCTTTATAGGTATGTGTGCATACTATAGACGCTTCATAGAAAATTCTCACAAATTGCAAGACCATTACATGACCTAACAAAGAAAAACATTAGGTATACATGGTCTACCAAAGAGAACAATGCTTTCAGAAAGCTTAAAGAAATTCTTATCTCTCAACCAGTGCTTACACTGCCGAATCTCTCAAAGCCATTTGAGGTCCAATGTGACGCTTGTGGTGATTGCCTTGGAGTTGTTTTGCTCCAAGAAGGGCACACCATGGCCTATGAAAGTCAAAGGCTCGACCATGTTGAGCAAGCTCTAGGCATATATGAAAAGGAACTCCTCGCAGTTCTACATGCCTTAGACTCATGGAAGCACTATTTATTGGGGACTCCTTTCATTTTGCAAACAGATCACCAAAGTCTTAAGTACTTCATGGCGCAGACCAAGCTTTCGACAAACGAATGAGATGGGCAGATTTCCTTCCCCAATTTCATTTTCATATTGCTCACATTGCTGGCAAGCATAATCAAGTAGCCGATGCACTCTCAAGACGACCGAGAGTGAATGCGGTTTCCATAACAACTCACAATGATCTATCTTCTATGATAGATGAGTATGCTATTGATCCCGACTTTAGAGATGTGATTTCAGCCCTTGCACTAGGGAAGAAAGAGGAACTATTTACTTTACAAGATGGTTATCTTCTCTATGGAAATAGACTATGCATTACTAACTCACTCCGTGAGAAAGTAATTTATAAATCTCATGCTCCTCCTTATGCAGGACATAGAGGGATTCAGTCTACCCTAAAGGGAATTGAAACATATTTCTATTGGCCTACCATGAAAACAAACATACAAGAGTATGTTTCTAAACGTGTAGTATGCCAAAAGACAAAGTTTGATAGAGGGAAGCAACCTGGATTGCTTCAACCTTTGCCAATCCCTAATTCACCATGAGAGAGCATATCCATGGTTTTATCTTTGGATTGCCTAAGTCTATCCATGGGAATACGAGAATATGAATGATAGTAGATAGGTTTAGTAAACAAGCTCATTTTATACCTGTCAAAAAGACTATCAAAGCCCATCAAATGGCAACCCTCTTCATTTCACAAATCTTCAAGTACCATGGCTTGCCAATGTCCATAGTGTCGGATAGAGATCCTAGAATGACCATTAATTTTTGGAAGGGTCTCTTTGAGAATTTAGGGACAAGGCTAAACTTCGCTTTGGCCTATCACCCACAAACAGATGGCAAAAGTGAAATAGCTAACCTAACAATTCTTGATCTACTAAAAGCCTATGTAACTGAAGTAGATCAAAGATCCCAATGGGAGAAGTACTTACCCTTAGTGGAGTATGCCTACATTAACATTGTACATACTTCCACAGGAAAATCACCTTTCAAGGTAATTGAGGGAAGATAAAAAAGTCCCCTGCTACTTAAGGTACATGGGAAGATCTTCGTTGCAGATGAGTATAGCCGAGACCTACAGGAATCTTTTCAAAAGATTAAGGATTCTATCTCTATCTCACAAAAAAGGCAAAAGGCTGCTGCTGACAAGCACAGAAGAGCCCAAGCCTTTAAAGAAAATGATTTGGGTCTTACTTAAATTTCCTAAGGCTCGATTAGGCACACGACGGGCAAGAATCCTATGGGACACCAAAAGTACGATGCTAAATTAGCAAAAAGGTACTATGGTCCCTTCCATATTCTTAGGCCAATCAATAAAATGGTCTATCAACTCAAGTTGCCCAGCCATTGGCTCATACATAATGCTTTCCATGTGAGCCTACTAAAGCCTTACAAAGGACAGCCACCTCAAGAACCAACTATTGAAGACCCACCGGAGACCGCGGACAAAGAAGAGGTGCTGCAGCCCGAGTCCATTCTCCAACATGAAGAAAAGGTACTAAGAGGTGGTAAGACTATCCAACGATATCTTATTAAGTTTAAGAATTATCCTTTTGAAGATGCTAGATGGATGCAAGGCATACAACTAAAGGATAACCTAAACCTTGTCAATGCTTACAATGCTTCCCTACAGTAAGCAAATGTACAAATGTTAAAAATGAAGAATTTTTTGTCTTATAAGACTCTCTTTTTCTTTATTGTGCACAAATGTGAAGTAGTATGCATGCTTAGATCAAGTTTGCAGAGACGACGTCTCCCAAACACCAAGTAGAGCTTGTCACTCTACTGTGGAAGATTGATAGGACTAATCTGCAGACATGCTTGCGACAACTTAGGCTCTCAAGAACCAAATGGATTAGTCATCCATTCTGGAATGATATCGTAAGGTAACATAGGGATCCTCTACCCACTAGAAAAAGGACTAATAAAAAGGCTTTATCTTCTCTACCCCATAGTCAAGGACGACTATGATTTCAAGAGAGAGGTAATGTCATAATAACTCTCATGTTAAATTAATCATTTAATATGGGAAAGTGCCAGGGGAGAAAAAGCTAGAATATTGGTTAAGCTGGCAGACCGGACATAGTACAGATCCAAAGGAGGGAAAAAAGATTTCCAAGGGGGGGTCCATCTACAAAAGAGGTATGTGCAACAATGGGCTCCAAAGACCTTAGGGTTCAGCCCATTAAGACTTCCTAAACACTAAGGTTCCAAAATTCAAAGGTTCTGCCAATGGTCAAAAGTTTAGGAAATTGGATGCTTTGTGTGTGTCCCAAAAAGTCTTCCCAAGTCCTACAAAGGAGGGGGCAAGCCCAAGAAGTAGGTGATGAGAGAGAAACTCACACGCACAGACACAAGCTCCCTTTACACAAGGGGAAAGAGGGACACATGTCAGCTCCCTAGCCCAAATGCCCACAAGGTATACTCAAATCCTATTGGATGGCCACAGAGGTGGAATAGTGAGAATTAGGCTAGAGTAAATCTAGTTTAATTAATTTAAAAACACTTAATAAAAGAACCAATAAGAATCAAGCTCTCTAGAAGACTATTGGACAGTCTCCCAAGGGGTCCAATGAGCATTCAACAGCCCAATGGCTTGTCTGATTCCTATTGGCCAGGAGGCAAAGGGGTCCAATGAGAGTTTAGTTAAACTAATTAATTACCTAAAGGTATCACAAAGGGGAAAGTGGGACACATGTCATAAGACTATCACTTATGCAACTTAACTTTCATTGGTTAAGCTGGGAGAGGTCCAATGAGATGCTAGCAAGAGCAAATAGCAGGGGGGTCGACAAAGAGAGAGAGGGGGCTGATTTTTCAAGGCAATTATCCACACACACACTCACAAAATCTCATGTGTTGAGTAAGAAGACTCTCTTTCTCTTCTCAAGCTTTAATGGAAAGCTTATCACCTACTCCAAGCTTGTGAGAAGGGAGGCCTACACCAACAACTCTTGGATTTGTGATGCAAATCCAACCAAGAGCCAAGATTCAATGCATGCTCATCTCCTCTACCATGCTAATTACTAAGCTAAGCTATGCTAATATGAGTGATTATGTGAGGAGATGTACATCTTTCTCGTAAGACTACCCCTTCTTCCTCTCAATCTACTCTCATACCCCGCTAGTTCTCACCATCTTCGAAGATATGTGAGGTCTTGGGTCTGAGACTGTGAGGGAATTGGTGTTGTGTTTTACAAGTGTTTTGCTTAGTGCTTGAAGCTTCCATCTTCATTGCACTAGCCAGTATTGAAGGAACACAAAGGGTTGTATTGTAAAATGTCTCTCTTCATGGGAGAAACCATAATACAAAGCCTTTTGGAGGGGGGACCAACTCCATGTAAATCCGGTCCTCAACTGTTGTCAATAGCTTAATTTCTCTCTTTTTGAAGTATTGTTCATGCTATCTAACTAGGTGCTGTGCTTTTTGCTGCTCTCTCCACCCAAGCACTCTTGTTATGCTCATTAGGAATCTATTCTAATGAAATTATCACTGTGTTCATGCTAATTTCCATTACACACAAGTTACTAGGCCATTAAAATGTTACAAATCTAGTCACAAAGGGGCAACAAGGTTTGAAAATTTCAAGTTCTTGTTGTTTTTCTTTGTTTTAATCTTTAATTTGGAAAAAATCTCATGTTATGCACAACAAAGTGCTTTGAACAACATCATGAGAAGCAAGGCTTATAACCCATGCCAAGGAAAAAAGCTCACATTTTATGTATGGCAATGTTGAATTGTGATGTATCGATGCCACCATATAGTTTGCAAGGCATTTATGGTATCCACTCACACTATTGAGGCCATCATTGTAGCCAAGGGCTTATCACTTTCTTTTTTAGATTTGCATGCATGGTGGGCCAGTTGGATGGAATTATTTCCATCCCATTACTGTTTACACTTCCAATATAACATCAGCTATTCTATCAAGGACGAGTTAAGATCTTGTTTGTTTCAAATGATTTTTATTGATGATTTTCCTTTTGATGTTGTTGTAGTTGTTACCCATAGCTATAATCTTCTACTCAGTAACAATTGATGCTGATATAATTGCTTGTGTTTTTTGCACATGATTGCAATCGTAAGTACTCTATATCATTGGTTATATGCACAAGGTGCATGTACTACAAATGATTTATATTGTATGTGGCAGGCATGGCCTCAATATCAAGCAACTAATTAATGGGATATGTTTAATCCACAAAGAGAGCCTCCAGACAAGTATTCCCTTGTTTTACAACAACCAAAGGAAATCTATTATTATGACTACCTTCTTTTTTGTATTAGAAATATTTATCTTCTTTTGATGAGGAGATATGATTGCTTCAAGATCCAATGGTGGATACAATTCCACCTTATATAACATTGATTGTGTCTATAAGAGTGGTCTTTTCAGGGGTACGACCTAGCTACACTCTTAACCTCTTCACACTTGTATTTCCATGCAAAGAAACGATTTCAACTACCAAGGGGTAGGGATCTATTCAATTTACCAAGGGGTAGCCTATGCTCGTCTCAGCTACCTTGTTTTGTAGAATCTAACCAAGGGGTTTGCCTTGCCAAGGCAACACCCATGGTCATCCATCAAATATTGATTTATTTTCACTAATCTCTAATTTGGTGTTTAAAAATACAAAGAAATAATGGGCCTTTTAAGGCTGGAATTTTGGTAGTTTACCTTTCAAGTTTAAAAAATGCACTGACCTTCGGGTAAGATATTGAGTTTTCTTAGTGGGATGTGTTTGGCTAGTACAACTTATGGGCACCCTCCTAATCGGGCACAGATGTCAGAACCACAATTTTGATGTATCCTACCCTTCTTTTTTTTGAGAGCCATATACATGAGCCTGTGTGATCTTGATCCTAGAGCCTACAATATTTTAAGTTGTAAATGTATTATTCTGTATGAAAGACCAAGTAGCCGGTCAATGGCCATTTTTAAAGCCCTAGGTATATAAGCCAATGGCTCTAGTTTAACATGAGACGTTCTCTTAGCTAAAGAAGGGAGCTCAGTTGTATGTGTTGTCAAGTGGATTCTCAACTCAAATTTGTAATCAAGGTATCTCATGATTGGGTAATATAATTGAAATTTTGAAACTTGCATTGCGTTTTTCTTCTCTTGCCCTTTCATTCAAGTGTAAGCATTTCAAGTTCTATTGTGGTTTGTGACCTTGCGTCTGTAAGTCTTATCTTCAGTTTTGAGTGCTTAAATCTTTGTTTTACAAAATTTTGATTATAGAAGAGTGTTATTAAACCTTAGGGCAACTTGTTTGAATAGTTTTGTTGTATTCTTTATGACCTGGTAAATGATGGATGGTGATCTTTATACATTGTTTGGATTCTTCCAAATTTTATAAACTTTGATATACATATTTTGGAGGTCTACTCCATCGATATTGTATCACTCCTAGTACAATCAAGCCTATTATATCAAAAACAAACTAGAGACGAGAAATTTGAGTCTAGAAAGATTGAGGGAATTGAAAATTCAGCAAGCCAACAATTGTTTAAGTGATTAGACCGATGGCATCCTTGGGTTTGAGGGTTCCAATGACTACCCATAGGGGCAATGAAGCCCCTAGAACATTATATACAAAGAGAGATCCAATTACTACTTGATAGAAGCAAGAGATATACGTCATGAGAAGAGAGGTATAAAGAGAACTCCAACTAGAGTTCCTAGTGGGGTTCATGAGGCTAGAGATG
Source organism: Adiantum capillus-veneris (assembly GCF_014529385.1). NCBI lineage: Eukaryota > Viridiplantae > Streptophyta > Polypodiopsida > Polypodiales > Pteridaceae > Adiantum > Adiantum capillus-veneris. Next base: position 145,354,617 of record NC_140931.1, on the reverse strand, counting down.
CCCTAGCAAGAGAGCTAGGCGTAGTGAGAATGGTTGCAAAAATGCGTAATGAAACCATCTCAGATAGCTAGACGTGTTTCCAAAAACTATATTGGATCAAGAGATCCATATGCTCATGTATCAATCTTCAAACAAGTTTTAAGATCCAAACAATTTCCACACTCAATAGGAAAGATTTGGGATGGCATTGAAAGGAACAACCTTAACGTGGTTGCAACCTATGAATAGAGGTGATTTTCCAAACATAGATCAACTTTTGTGTGAATTTGTTGAGGAATTCTCTAAAGGAATCAAGCATAATCATGTGTCCCAAATTTATGCTTTCAAGAAAAAAGACATTGAGAAAATGAAGGAAGCTTCTATTCGCTTCAATATATAAAGATATGTCTTATGAGAGAGTTATAGGCTATTAGTTCTCTTTATAGAGGGCTTGAGAAATGAGACCCTCAAGAAGGAGCTACATTTGAAAGTATACACTACATTTGAGCAAACCACTAGAGAGGCTTTATATCTAGATGACAATTGTAAAGTCTATGGAGAGATGAGAGAAAATGCAAGAATGTGACCAATAGCACCTCTTCCATGACGAGTGAATCTAGGACAAAGTGGAATGTCCAAGATCCTACTATGCCAAACATTGGTCAATTGGCTAAACACTTGGTGAGGAGAATGAACCAAAGCTATAGACACAACCCGAACATACGACAATAACCAATAAGGATATGCGACACTTGTGGAGGGGACCAACCACATGAAACGAGTGAGTGTTTTTATAACAATAATTACATAAGGGAAAGTCCTTATGGACCTCCGGGGATGCAACCACTTCCACCACCTCCAAGATACCAAATAGGCCCGTACAATGCAGCCTAAGGGGGAGAAAAACCTCAACCAATGTTGGGCCCGCAACCTCCTTTACCTCAAGAGAATTGAGAAATTGTAAGGTACACATAGCTTGTAGAAACACTTGCGAGTTCGAGAATGCTACCACCAAATTCATACTATGAACAACCAATCAAATCTTATGAGAAAGGACATGAGCATCTATGGAGAGTAAACCTGAAATGTAGAAAAATTTGCTATCTTTTATAGGAGAGCACGAAACAAAATTGGAGATTAAGGTAATGCCTTCACTGTTGGAGCTATATATGGCTCACTCTACTCAACTTGGTCTCACCTATATATTTGTATCTTGTCCTCAATATGAATCAGTCTTTTGGAAGCGTATATGGTGTATCTCTTGTCTCATCTCTCTCTCTTTCTCTCTACATCTCAACATGGTATCAGAGCGATAACGATCACGCGCCGATTCAATTCATGGTGACAAAAAAGTATGTGTATGCGATTCCCATGTAAGATTCAAAATTGCTACAAATTTTATTTTTGAGCGTTGATTCTTGTTAACTGTGTTTGTTTTGTGTTAAGAAGAATATAATTAGTGTTTTGTGTGGTGTTTATTGCTAATCAATCTAATCGTTGATTACGTTTTCTTGTTGATGACACCCTTAACTTCATCTCAATTTTTGGGGGTCTTCTGCTCAAAATTTGGAGAAACGGGAAAAGCGCAATGGAGCGTAGCACAATGGCACTTTGGCACTTTTCATCCAAAACTTGTTCGTCTCCTCGAGCTCTTTGATTTGAGTTCTAGGTTTGCGTCAATCGCAGCTCGCAGCAGAAAGTTATGTTGTTTTTACTGCAATTGAGCTTGACCCAGCTTTCTTCGTCGTACTTCTTTGTGAAGTGTCCATGATCGTTTTTCTAATTTTGGCGTTAACTTTTTCGAGAAAATTTAGTTTTTTTCTATTCGTATTATGGCCGTCAATCTTGCGTCTCACGCCACTCTATTTTGAGGACTCTTTTATTATTAACGTCTCCTTTACCCTGCCTTTTTTGGGTAACGTCTCTCACATCTTTGGCCGTTCCTTGAGCATCCTTCTTGCGTTTATCATTGACAGAATGCAATCCTGATATTTCTCTCATTCTCAACTACGGCCTTCACCATATATGGTGTGCAAATTCTGCTATCTTATCTTGTACGTCTTCTCGCAACAAGATATGGCTATGACTATTCTCATCAACGGCTTTCCTTCTGGCCAACGTTCTGTTCCTCCTTTCCAAGGCCAAGAATTTCCAGGCTGGAAAGCAAAGATGTTGTTAATTCTTGAAGGCGATGAACTCTCTGATGTTGTTCTTGGAAATCGTGTTTGTCCGCCTCAGCCTGTTGATACGGATAATGATAATGTGCTTATCACTAAAGGACCTATATTTGAAGATTGGAATGTTGCCTATACGGATTGGCAACGACGTGATAAAGCAGCTCGTCGGTATATTCTTTCTGCTCTTACTGATTTCCTTTTGCTTGATATGTATGAACTGCCTACTTCCCACGATGTATGGAAGTACCTTATTGCAAACTTTCAGAAGAAATTTGTTATTACAGAAATACTTTATTTGAGAGGGTTGCTTAACAAGTTACAATATGAAGTTGGTACTGCCATGACGGGACATATTGAATCTTTCAAATCTATTATTAATCAACTTGCTGCTGCCGGTGATCTTGTTCCACAAAAGCAACTGATTATACTTCTCCTTGATACGGTGAAGGACTCTTCTTATGATAACATTGTTACTATTCTCTTTAATAAAGATGGTCTTGATTTCGACCAAGCCTGCATGTCTTTCATTGAATACTCTCAATGTCAAGAACGTCGTAATGCTGGTCACGATACAACTATGATTTCACAAGAGGAGACTGAGTCACAACAGATGGAACGTGCTTTTTATGCTCGAAGGCGTCCATTTCAACGAGGAAATCGTAGAGGTGGCCGTCGCGGTAATATTTTCTCTCGTCTCAAATTTCCTAATAAGCAATGTTCTTACTGCAACAGAAATGGCCATATTGAAGATGATTGTTGGGCACGTCAATATGATGAAGAACACAATATTACCACAAAACAACCACGTGTATCTAGAGACTCTTCTTCTTCTTCTTGTGAATATTGTTGACGATCTGATCATCCCACTCATATGTGCTATAAGTGTCGATTCAACACAGATCGTAATAGAGCATATGCTACTGAACATTGAAACAACATTGTACCAGAAACAAGCTGTGTCCTATGTTCAGTTGCTCCAGATAGAATACTTCATGTACGTGATGGGTCACTTTTTATTGTCGATTCTGGTGCTACAGGAAATATGACATATCAGTCTAAGTGGCTCCATAATTATCATCCACTATCAGTTCAACGTGTTGTTTCTTCCACTCAAATTTTGCGAGGAGTATTACATGTACCAGATCTTCAACGTAATCTTCTTTCAGTTGCTAGACTTGTTGATCTTGGTCTGTTTGTTGGATTTGATCATACCAAATGCCGAATTGAGAAAGATGGACAGACTATAGCCACTGCTCCTCGAAACGGTACTTTGTTTGAACTCTCTCTCAACAACGCTGTAGCAAATGTTGTCACTGCTCCAAGTGATCATGATTGCAAAGTATGGCATCACCGTTTTGTTCATGCTGATTTCTCAAAACTCCTTGATCTTCAACGTCGTGATCTTGTTCATGGCATGGATCTTAAAGCACATCCCCATATGGGAATTTGTGAATTTTATGCTCTTGGGAAACACAATCGTAAACCCTTTCCTCTTTCAAATACAACTCATTCTCATGATGTATTGGATCTTGTTCATACTGATATATGTGGACCTCTACCTTCTTCGAGATCACAATATCGCTACTTTATTACTTTCATTGATGATTTCTCAAGGTATACGATTGTATTTCTACTTAGACAAAAATCTGAAGCCTTATATGTTTTCAAACAATTCCACAAGGCTACGAAACTTCAAACTGGTCGTCGCCTTAAGAAGCTTCGTAGTGACAATGGAGGCGAATATGTTTCTCGAGAGTTTGTGAGTTACTATGCTAATAGTGGAATTCATCATGAACACACTATTCCATATTCGCCTCAACAGAACGGCGTTGCTGAACGAAAGAATCGCACTATTCTCAATGCTGTAAGATGTATGGTGATTCATTCTGGCTTATCTTGTGTTTTCTGGGCTGAAGCTACTTTGACAACAGTATTTATTCAGAATCATCTTCCTACTACTGCACCCTCTCGTAAGATACCCATCACAGCATGGACAGGTGACATTCCTTCTGTATCTCATTTTCGAAACTTTGGATGTATTGCTTATATTCATGTTCCCAAAGAAACACGAACAAAGCTTGATGCTCCTGGTTTTAAAGTTATTTTTATTGGATATTTTGACACTTCCAAAGGCTACAAATTCTATGACCCTTCCTCCAAGAAAGTAATTGTGAATCGTGATACTACTTTTAACGAACAGCTTATGGGAGGCTCATGGTCCATGGATGATTCTGATGATACTAAATCATTGCTTCAGGCTTTTCCATTTCTTTCAGATGATGAAACTCTTCCTATAGAGCAACTTTCCTCTTCACAACCATCCATTCCGAATGTTGCCAATGATGATATTGATATTTTTGTTGATCTGCCTATTGATTTTGAACATGGCTCATGTCATGTTTATGATGACGATATTGCTGATAATGCTTTTTCTACTTCTGAAGATCCCGTTACTTATGATGAAGTTATCTCTTCACCACAAAAGGATCAATGGCAAGAGGATATGGAAGCAGAGTACGATTCTCTTATCTCTAAAGGTACATGGATACTAACTGAATTACCTCCTGGTCGTACAACTATTAAATGTAAGTGGGTGTATAAGACAAAAGTAAAAGCAGATGGATCTTTTGACAAGTTCAAGGCACATTTAGTTGCAAAAGGTTACTCCCAAGTAGCTGGTGTTGATTATCAAGAGACCTTTTCACCAGTTGTTCGCATTACAAGTGTTCGCGTTTTATTGGCATTTGCTGTTCAATTTGATTTAGAAGCTCATCAAATGGATGTGCGAACTGCTTTTCTTAATGGTGACTTGGAAGAGGAAATTTATATGGAACAACCAAAAGGGTTTGTTATTCCAGGTAAAGAAGACCTTGTTGCTCAACTCCATAAGGCACTATATGGTCTCAAACAAGCTTCGCGAGCCTGGTATACAAAATTTGATCTTTTTCTCACGTTTAAAGTATTCATCTCTTGCTCTTGAGACCCCAACTTATATATAAAATGCCAAGGTAACAGTTTTGTGATTCTTGCTCTTTATGTGGATGATACCATCCTTGTTTCCAACGATTTGGGATTTCTTTAGCAAGTGAAAAAGTTATTGTCTTCTGCATTTGATATGGTGGATCTTGGAGAGATTCACTCATGTCATAGCATTCAAATCCAACGGAACAGTACAAAAGGTATTTTATTCCTTCGACAGTCAAAGTTTATTGCAAATACTATTCAAAAATTTGGTATGGAATCTGCACATTCATCCAACACACCTTGTCTTGCGAGCTCTACGAAGAACACTTCTGACAATGGCGGTCAACTTGTCACAAATCAACCTTATGCTAACTTGATTGGATGTCTTCAGTTTGTTGGCATGAACACTCGTCCTAATATTCTGTTTGCTGCTAATTATCTTGGACAACATCTTGCATGTCCTTCTCTTAAGCATTGGTCTGCTGCAAAGCGTGTATTGAAATACTTGAAAGGCACTACATATTTTGGTTTAGTCGATCGACGACAACTCACATCGGATTCTATGCAATCTCTTTCTCTTTTGGGTTACACAGATGCAGACTGGGAAAGCTCACATTTATCTATGCGAACTACTAGTGGAAATTGCTTCTTTATAAATGGTTGTCTTGTTTCTTGGACCAACAAGAAACAACGTTGTGTTGCAGTTTCTACAATTGAGTCAGAATATGTTGCAGCATCACTTGCAGCTCGTGAGTTGATTTGGCTTCGACAAATGTTGGTTGATATTGGTAACTCTCCTCTTTCTAGCACACCCTTGCGGTGTGACAACCAAAATGCTATTAGTCTTGCAAAAGACTATGTTCAACATAATAAGTCAAAGCACATTGTTGTCCATTATCATTATGTCAGGTATGAAGTACGCAAAGGAACCATTATGGTTGAACACTGTCCAAGTGACCAGATGATTGCAGACATTTTGACCAAAGGCCTCAACGAGTCACGTTTCATCCTCTTGCGCTTGGAGCTTGGAGTTGCTTCGGCCTCACTCTTTCTAGATTAGCTTCTTTGCTATTGTAATAGCTTTGTACATATGACATTGTAATCTTTTAGGTACCATGCACTATGCACACTCCACATTTGCACATTGTGATCTCTGAGTCACTTGAATATTTGTACATAGATGCACAATTCACTTTCACATCATCATCGCTAGTTCATATTTTCACATTGTATAGGGGCTTGGGTTTTTCCCTTGAACTCCCCAAGGGTTTTTTCATCCAAAGCTAGAGACCTTTGTTTGAGTGGGGGTGTTGGAGCTATATATGGCTCACTCTACTCAACTTGGTCTCACCTATATATTTGTATCTTGTCCTCAATATGAATCAGTCTTTTGGGAGCGTTTATGGTGTATCTCTTGTCTCGTCTCTCTCTCTCTCTCTCTCTCTCTCTCTCTCTCTCTCTCTCTCTCTCTCTCTCTACATCTCAACATTCACAATGGAAGAAAATTACAAAGATTATGGACACCTAAAGCCTGCATGAAATAAATGTCTACTCTTATACAATGCACGTATCTCTCTCTGAGTTGTTAAAGATTAGACCACATCTATGGAGAGAGGTAGGCAAAAATGTGGAGAAGATGATGATCAAGCGGGTAGAATAACACAAGACAAACCAAAGGCAAAACTAGTACTTGTAAACAAGGTGGGTGATTACTGTGAAGAAGAAGAAGAGAATTCCACCTTACCAATAAAACATATGGGGATAAAACTGATTGATATACTTGATAATGGGGTTGGGGTGGCCATTGCTACCAAGGAGACATGGGAGAAATGGGGGAGACCAGCTCTTAGGAAAACAAGGATGAAATTACAACTTGCAGAGGGCTATGTTGAGAAACCTGTAGGTATGTTGGAATAGTTTATAGTAACCTCTTGTGGCATATAATATGAACATACCTTCACAATAGTAGATTTTGGCAAGAGCAACAACTTTGATGTCATTTTAGGGAGACCATTTATGCGTCAACTTAAAATGGTACAAGATTGGGCTATGACTATATCTACTTGAGGTAAAAGGAGATTACAACAAGGATCATGACATAGAAGACCATAGATATAAAGGTGTTGGTCAAACTCATGTGGAGGAAATTGACTCAACAACAATTAATGAACAAGAGATACCTGCATGGTTAGAAATTAAAGCACATCTTTGGATGTGTGGAGCTTTTGAGTGTGAGAGCTTGGTGAGAGAAGATTGTATCTTAAAGAGACTAGTAGAGGATACTAATTATATCCTAGAACCATTTGTCGAGGAATTGTTTAAACCTTTTATATGAAATCAAACATTGGCTACTCTAGATGTTTGTGTAAATGAGGTAACCTCAATGACATTTTGTGACAAAGAGGGCTGGCACAAGTTTATAAAGGAGTCTGTAAAACTAGGTATAAGTCAATGGAAAACAAGATTAAACCAGTGGACTTACCTCTACCACCAAATTATAGAGAGAAAATGGAGTGAGCTTCTTTGCAGCCAAATCTCAAGAATCCAAAAAGATTGGGCACAAGTTTATAGAGGAATCTTTAAAAGAAATGAAGGTTGGTTGCAAGGATTTTCTGACTAAAGAAGAAATAAATTGCTTCACATATATACTTTCAAGGTATGGTAAGGCATAGTTTGCTTTTTAGCCACGTGAAATAGGTTGTGTCAATCCTAGTGTTGTCGGCCTTATGGTGGTTTTGTCTTTACTCATGTAACCAATACCAATTCCAAAATATCATTTGACAAAGTTAATAGATCTATAGAATGAAAAGATTAGCATGGGTATATTGGAGCCTTCATGTGCACCAGATTTAAACAGCTGGTTCACAATGCCAAAGAAGAAGAATGGAAACTTGCGTTTTGATCAAGATATGCAGCTCGTAAATAAGGAATTTGGGTACAAGAACAAATGTAGATGACTTTATAGAGGAATTTGGAGGATGTGCAATCTACTCAATGGGAGACCTCCACTCAGGTTATGGCCAATTTTAGCTAGTTCTTGAAAATAGAGATATGAAAACCATGAACACATATTTGGGATTGGTAAGAATGTGTACCTTGCCTCAAAGAGAAACCAATTTAGTAGCACACATGATGAACGGAATGAACAATGTTCTACGTGATTTCATACCACAAATCACAATGCCATTTCTTGATGATGCACCTATATAAGTATGTGAAGATGAAAATAAATATATATCTATGGATTTGAGGGGGCATCATAAGTTGTTGCATACCATACAGTAGATTGTGAGAAGATCCTATCTAGATTGGTTGGAATAAGTTGATCCTATCTAGATTGGGTGGAATAAGTTGATCTTACCCTATCAAGGAAAAAGTCTATATTTGGAGGTAAAGAAGTACTTATTGTGGGGCATATGTGTGGCCCGGATGGTAGAAAGCCATGTCCACAAAAGGTGAATGCAATAAAAAACATGAAAAAAACATATACAGCTATAAGTTAAGTTTGAAGATTTCTAGGTGCATGTGTCTTCTATCTCATATAAATACCACGTTATGTACATGTAGCAAGTCCTCTTTATCATGATGAGAAAGAATCAAAAGTTTCAATGGGAAGACGAGCATACAAAGTATACGAGAAAGTCAAAGAAGCTACTTCTTTCATCACCAACCTTAAGGAAGCTAGATTACGAGTCTAAAAGTTCTGTGATTGTGGTAGTGGATACGAGTCCTACATGGATTGGATGGGAAATTTGACAACATGATGAAAAAGGAAACATGTTTGTGGTGAGGTTTGAGGCTAAGGTTCTAAGTTATTGCCAACTAGACTATGCATATATAATAAAAGAATTACAAAGAGAAGTCACAACATTGAGATGCAACAAGGAGTACTTGATAGGGGCATCTGTGGTAGTAGAAACTGATTTCTTGCCTCTTCTTGGAATGATCACAAATTGCTCAAGTCCTGACATTACAATGTTGCAATGGATAGACTACAACAATTCCTTGAATCCTGAGTTCAAGCATATAGGAGGGGAGGAAAATCCAATTATAAATATGCTATTTAGAGCAAGGTATGAAGATGAAGAGAACATGGGCATTGAGGGAGATAATGTAGATACAAAGTTATATATCACCGCAAATGCAAGAAGTGATGATATGTGCTTGGCAAATGCACTTGAGTCTTTTGCAAAAGAGATGTATGAAGGTGACTGGGTACTTATTGGATGGTATTTGGAAAGGCAAGAATATTGGATTGAACAAGAATTTGGAAGAATATGAAGGAAGGCTTATGGATACTTTCTAAAGAATGGCTAACTATGGGAACATCCAAAGCAGAGGTATGGTACACCATAGAAAGTTGTGTGTGATAGAAAGACTCAACAAAAGCTTAGGAGATCCATGAGAGTCTATATGCTAGACATCGAGGTTTATGGGCCACCTTTGTTAAAGCAAAAGAAAGGCATTGGTGGAAAGGCATGTATAAAGATGTATCCCAGTTTGTGGAAACTTGTATTACTTGTCACATGTATTCAAATGTAAGGCATCATGATGGGTTTCACCCTACCTACCCATTGGCTATGCATTACATATGGGTAGTAAATCTTGCTACAATGCCTTTGGGAATGTGAAAAACACATTATATTGTGCTTGTGAAAGAGTAATTGTCTAGAAGGTTGTGCTTTAAGAATAATCAGCAATGTCGGGAGCAATGAAGGGGTATGCAAGTTTCTTTTGGAAGATGTGATTTTCCACTATGGATGTGCTAGAAAAGAAATTGTTGATAGGAGAGACTTGGATGCTAATGAAGTGAGAGGGTTCTTCTCAAGGATGGGTATCAAGGTGTCTCTTACTAGTGCTCATAATCCTGAAGGTAGTGGTAAAGTTCAAAGAGGACATCCTCCTATCATGAAAGCTTTGGCTAAGGCATGCAACAAAAGGTTTGTGAGTGGCCATGATCGTTACCTTATGCCTTATGGGCTAACTGTACAACACGTATCTCAGTAGCTGATTACATGGTTTCTAAAATGATGTATGGTCAAAAACCTGTAAAACCAACACAGACATCAAAATCTCAATTAGAGTAAAGCTACAGAAGATACACTTTTGCAGCCTTTCATGCAAATTCTATTTTTTAATTATGGCATATACTCTCTTGATTGTGTAGCTCCTGCTCTCTTATCTTTCATGTAATTAATTTTTTTGTCTATCATGCTCCATGAGATGGATAAAGAGATAGAAGGAAAATACTCAATCATATTAATTGAGGGGAATGGTTGGTACCCAATATGGTGTCTTGTGTTTTGATTCTTGTTTATGTTTTTCTCTTTGTATGTTGTGATTATTCAATTAATTGTTTTGCTAAATTTATTTTGATTTTTTGTTGAAAGTGTTGTGAAGATATAAAAAAGGCGACAAATCGAGATAGATATGAGCAGTATGAGAGAAGTATGAAAGCCAAAGAGACCATGACTGAGATGTTGAATGTAGAAGGGATGTTAGCACAAGGATAATGATAGAAGGACTCATAGACAACATGATGATTGTCCAGATAATAACAAGGAAAGATACCATGGATATGTAGAAAATGTTTGGCAAAAGCCTCAAAGAGAAAGGCATTAAGCTTCCTGCATACTTCGAGCAAAGTTTTCTCAATATCATAAAAATACAAAAGTGAGCATTCAAATTGAACTTAAACTTAATAAAGTCTTGATTGTAACAGTTGATATGCTGATTCTTGATTGTAATTGTTGATATGCTACTTTCAAATTCTTGATTGTAATTGTTGATCGTTGATTCTCATACCACAATAATGGCATTCGCCTTGAGGCCCTCATATTTTGGTATGAATGTATTACTGAAAATCCCATTTCCTCATGTTTGTTTGCTACCCCATCAGAATATGTCCTAACGGTGTCATTTTGCTACTCCTAGTCTCTCTTGGTTCCTCGCTTACAAGTAGCCCTTTGATCTCCCTCACGAGCATCGTCTTTGCCCTTGGTATATTTTTAGCATCTATCAAACAACCAGCTTACGTCACGGATGAGTGACCCTAACCATAGTTTCAACTATAGAGGGTGCAAATGATCCATTGAGCAAAACTAGAAAAGATTACATTAGGTGGTCCACTAGTGTGCTGCATGATGACTTTGCCTCTACCACTCAATTTTTTAATATCTTCCCAATCAGAATGCTCTGCATCTTTATTGTCATGCAGAGTTTCACTCTGGTGGACCATGCGAGGAGGATGTCCATTATGCATATCCCACCAGATTAAGCAAGCTCATTAGCATCTCACACAATACTACTACTAAAGGCAACTTTGCACCTATCTCCTCAATTTTATTATCATGGGCCGTGATGATTTAGAACATAAGAAAACTTCATGTTAGTGAAATGTTCTATAGTGTCTTGCTAGTCGCAACTGGTTCTCAGTAAGTTGACTTAAGTTCTTGGAATTAAAAGATTTTCCTCATCTTAGCTCCCTCATTGTTAGCCCTAGCTTCCGTTCAATAAAAGAACCACCACCATAGAGCCCCTTATGGAGATGGATGTATGTCACAAAAATATTGCATCCTAGTTGCAAAGACGTAGCCCCTATAGTCATTCATCGTGCAGCCATTAGCATAGGGATAGCAACCTCATGCTTTGTCTATTTAGAGATGTTTGCCTTTTCTCTTTGTCGAGTCTGGCCCTCAAGTTGAGTCCCAAAGTCGAGTTTGAGCTATTGTAAACCTTCCCCCATACGAGGCGTTAGAAGAGTCCATGTGTGTCAAACCCATCACAAACCTGAAAAAAGATGTCAATTTTGTGGCATGTGTAGGTGTCCATTAGTTGTAACTAGGATCGTTGAGGGGTAAAAGTCCTTCTTTGGCGTGCGCTAAAAGCTGAGCTTGTAAACGTTGGCCCGCGCAAAAAGCACGCGCACGAAAAAGCACAAGGCGAAAAGCAGGCCGCTTTGTTGCCCACTGAGGAGGAGCAAATAGTAAATAGTTATCACGACTTAGAATCACAGAAAGTAAGGCCATGGGTTTGAGCAGCGTATTGACAGCGATCTTCAACCTCCTCCTGGCGGTGGCGCTGGTGGGAGGGGGCGCATGGATGGCCACATTTTGCTGCTGCTTGCCTTCACCATCGCCGTCTTCGTGCTGACAAGTAGCAAGGGGGCGTCAGAGGCGGTGGCGGACCTGCATTACAAGCAACATCGAGCGGGCGATTTCCCAGCGTGGCTGCAGCGGCGGGTAGTGGGGGGAGGTAATTGGGCCAAGCTGAAGCAATGTCTGTCGGAGGATGCGCAGATATGTAGCGGAGTGGCTTCAGTACCGAAGTCGGCAGGCGGAATCGATGGCCTTTTGAATGTGAAGGGCATGGTGACGCAGGTGCAGGAGGGGTGTTGTAGGGAGCCGGGGGCCTGCGAGGGATCGACGAACGGTGACTGCGGCCTATGGAGCAGCGATCCATCGCAGCTGTGCTTTGATTGCAGCTCGTGCAAGGCCAGGGTCCTCCAGAGCTTAAGCCACAGCTGGCGGCAGCTGGCGGTTCTATCGGCTGTGGTTCTCTCCTTGCTGGTGGTGGTGTACTGCGTGGGGCTGTGCGCCCTCCGAAGCGTCAAAAGCCCCCAATTCATCGTCGCCTACACTCCTCGGCGCCCATATGTTGTCTAGAAAAACTTCGAATCCGCATCAGATGAGAAAATTACTGAATATGTTGTCTAGACTGCTACGTCCCCGTTTCGAATCCGGCATCAGCCATTAGATATCAAGACATCCCAAAACCAATACTAACGATGCAAAAAGTTTTCATGTATTTCAGGCTTTCAAATTACTTGTAAATCACGTTAGCAAACATTTTTGGCTTGCTTCCAAAACGTGGACAATTGTTGCATATGAGACAAAGTGTATAGCTTCTTTAAGGCTTATGCATGAACCATAGACAAAATTTACAAGTGCTTTTGCCTTGCAACTTGGTTGATTTAGCCATAGATGAGCTCTCTACGCCTTTCAAATTTTCATTTTTTTTGGACGTGCAAATGAGCCATATACAAGGTTTCAAGAATTTTCATCATGGTCGGCAATTGGTTTTAGCTTGCAATTTGTTTTAGACATAGTTTGTACCTTAGTTTGGCTTTCAAACTCAATATGCAAAGCTAACTTGCATCCAAAACATAGGTCATGTATTCTCCAGACCAAATATAATCTTTGGGGTTGTCTTTTATCATGTTTTAGAGAGAGAGAGAGAGAGAGAGAGTCCAAAATGGACTGGCCAAAGAAGAGAGAGGGGGGCGGGGGGTCATTTTTTTGCACTTTAAATATTACCGCCGTTATTACCGCGCTTATGCTCGCTTTTATTACCACTACTATTATTGCTCTTATTACCGACCGTCGCTTTGGCGATAAAACATTCAAATTTTGGTATTTCCCGCTATTTTGCTTGTGAAAAAAGATTTAAAAACATGATTTTTAATTTAAAGAATGGACCAAATTTGAGATTGAAATATGAAGTGACGGCTATTTGGATAAATCAGGTTGCGCAAGGCATGTGACTTCTCTATCACAAATATTGGCCCGCAAGTAAAACACGCATCATCCACAAAATAAAAGAAGCTTGCCCTCTTCTTTCGAATATCGTATGCATTTCACCGGAGCAACTGCATCCATGCATTCATTGCATATTCTTAAAGGCTTTACATAGTGGTGGCAACGAGCTCTCTTGCTATGTAGAGGTATTGAGCAAGGAGCACAATAAAGGAGTGTGAGACGTCTTCAAAGCAATCTTCAATATTGGAAGCACTCTCCTGCACTCTCACACTGCGCACAATACAAAACGCTAACTCCATTTTCACCCATAACTTGTGAAGGTGGATGTGAGAAAGGGAGAGAGGATATAACCAATGTTGTTGCCTCTAGCATAATTGCGCAATGATTTGGAGCCAAAAGATGCAAATTTAAGTATTTTTTATTTTTTGAAAAAAATACAAAGCATTTATTTTTATTTTATTTTTCATGAATAATTTTACAAAAAAATGATAGATATTTATCATTAAATTAATCATATCCACTTGGTTAACATAAATTATCATGCTTGGCAAAATTAGAGAGTGAGAGGGAGAGAGTGTGTGTGAGTGAGAGAAAGCAATAAGTGGACGACACGACAAAAACTTTTAATAGGATAAAATATATAAAACGTTTACAAATCATCTTCCAGTAGCTTGATCTAAATCTAAACCCATGACTCCTAAATCAATAAAGAGAGAAATTGAATTGTCGTTTGTGGATGTGTTGGTTTCATCATCTTCGAACTCATCATCTTCCATCTCATCATCGTCATCATGGCGTCATCCTCGCTGAGATTGGCAGCACTCGGACTTGAATCATTGATGTCTCTCTTTCCTCTATCTCCCACTCATCCAAAGTAGTAGATGGAAGGGGTCAAAGATGGTGTCCACTTCATCAGTGACAAAAATGGTTCTTCTCCGAGGTGTTATAAGAACTACGAACCAAAGTTTTGGTTGATGGATTGATGGGATATAGATGACGTGTAGAAAAGAAGTTCAAAATGAGTGACATTGATATTATGTTACAAGTAAATAAGGGTAAAGAAAATAGTCACTCACCTGCTCACAATTGTGTGGAAAAGTCCTTGTGTGAAGCACGCTAGAGTCCACCATGTAGAGCCCATTCTCATGCTGGCTAGACACATTTGAAAACCACTTCCACTCAAAGACGAAGGTAGAAAAGCTTCTAAAATCGACCTTTAGTGCCCTTTCAATAGTTCCACAGTACCTGGTTTCATCACCATTTTTGTGAAAGTTTCCCATGTTGCCACAATCCTTGGTGGTTCGAAAATCGTTAATGTGGTGTATATGAAAGTGTCGACCCTTTGATCACATAGAGTTAAAGGAAAATGATCACTTTTGTATGGGGGGAGATTGTACTCATGCCCCATGTCTCTCTTCTCCCCTCTCACCTTTGCTTGCGTACATGTGTAGCACTCCGCTCAAGGAGGTGCGCATATGTGTGCTCCCATGCCCTCTCTCTCTCTCTCTCTCTCTCTCTCTATTTGTCTATTTGTGTCTCAATGAACATGATTGATTCTATAGGTATGCATGTCCAATCATGTGTATGCTATGTTGCCTTGTGTATATTTGAGGGACTCCATGCTTCTAATTGTAGCAGAATGAATATTTTAAACACACCTAGTTCACTAACAATCTTGTCTATGTTTTCTTGTAATTCAAAGAGATTTCATTTGTGCCATTTGATAAGGCTGATCATTGATCCATCTCTACCTTATTTTTTTGTTCAAGCACAGCCAATGTTTGAAACAAACATGTCTCAGCTTACAATCATGCCTCTTTGAAATCACAAAATCTCACTTGGAAGGAAGACAAAAACGAGAAATCCTGCCTAGATTTTGAGAAAAATAGTGTAAAATTAGTTGAAATCAGCTCGAAATTGTTATAATTTCCTTTTGAGAAATGCATAAAAAGGAGATGTGTATGGTTGCAGAAATGATTTTTTTCGAACATTGAGACTAGATACACACAAAATCGATGTTTGCCCATCACTTTTGGGGATGGGTCGGAAGGCATTACACATCAAGAATGACTTATTTTAAGAAAGTAGCTATCTCTTGAACAATAGCTTACAATCTATTTGTTCGATGGCTTCATGAGGATGCATTAGCAGAAACTCAACTCTCTCCCAAGCTTGGACATGAGGTCGTAGCTACCCAAAAGCTTATCCACCACCTATTTTGCGTGGTGAATAATAATATACCGGTTGGCTTCCATGTCCGCACGCCCAAGTTTTGCGCGGAAAGAGGAGGGCGGGCTCGTCACTATCTTACACGTGGTTAGCCCAAAGGGGATGAAGGGCCCAGGTTGAGGGGAGACATGCTACTTTGATCTCCGCCATTTGATTGTCACTGTAAACTAGGAGTGAAGTAAGGTGAACTAGGGCCAAAAACGGCACCCAAACGCGAGTTCATCTGTCTCGGGGGGCATGGGTCAAACGCGAGACCTCGCAGTTGTCACATGAAAGCCCTACTACCATGGTACCGCACGTTCGTGCCCATGTCAACATGGCAGACACGGTGACCATGTTGGTTCACCTTAGTTACCCACCCCCTAATTCATCCTTGTGCACTGCGCGATTGGACGGCCGAGATCAAAATTGCTCCGTGTTTTGGGGGGGGGGGGGGGCTCGTCACTATCACACAGGGTCAGTCACGGGTGATCTAGGGCCCAAATTTGGGGTCACAGAGTGGCTTCTATCTCAGCCGTTCGATCACTCGGTGAACTAGGGGGTGAGCTACGGACAAAAACGGCACCTTAAGTTCACCTCTAGTTCACCCACCTCATGGAGTGTGGATCGAGCCCAAGACCTCCCAATTGCCACACGAAAGCCCTATCGTCACACTAATGTCGCACGTCGTTGCCCATGTCGGGATGGCAAGCGATCACATTCTAATTTACCGGCCCCTAGTTCACCCTTAGTTTACCCCTAGTTCACCCACCTCGAGTTCACCCCTAGTTCACTAGATGATCCGAAGGTCGAGACTAAAGCTACTTCGTCCCCCCAAATTTGGACCTTTGATCCCCTTTGGGCCATACCCCATGTCATTTAGTGACACAAGGCGGCGTAGGTGGGCAGGGCGTTCTCTGCTCTTTATACTTAAGCCTCAATATGGTAATGGCAATGCCAATCCTCGTTACTAGATCCCACGGGGTCTTTAATGAAGACCCCGTCACGGGATCACGGTGGTGAACTGGGAGCGCACTATACGAGGGAAGCTCGAATGTCCGATTCGACTCGCGTGTCTGAGTTTACTTTTTTGGTCCTAATTTACTTCTACCCGTGTCCAAGTTTGCTTACAAATCATCTATTTCCCACCATGACCACCACACGTGCATGGGAGGGTTGGATAGGCCACTCACCTCGAGTGACGCCCTTGGTTCAAATCCCACGAGGGGCACCGAGTGCCACATTCTTTTCAACCCTTCAACACCCTCGAGATTTGTGCACACAACTATCCACCGCCGCCTCACTTCATTTAATAGCCCGTGGGCTTTAGTGTCGAGGAATGACAATGACCATCTAATGCTGTCCGATAACTTAAAGTACGTTACAAAGTGTATATAAGGCGTGCTGAAATGGGAAACATAAGCTAACATGGAGCCTGCTCTATTTTCACCTGCTGCTCTTTTCGGTCCACAAGAAGACGAGGACGCTGGTAAACTTTTTTCTGCCTCTTTCGCATTATGAGCACGATTACAGGCATAGAAAGAAAAAACAGACCAAGGTTTAAAATGAACAGCCCTTAAACATTCGTGTGTTTACTCCTCCTTTGAATGAAGCAGATGATCCTTTCCATTGTTCCAATACGTACACCCTCAAAGATATGGCTTTGAGTGTTGAGCACACTCAAGCATGTCAGAAACGAGGCAGCGGGAAAACATTTTGGGAGATGTAAACCGCATTTTGAGCTTCTGGTTTTTTTCCCAACTTTTCTTGCCTGTGGTTGTTTTCTCAGTTCAGTGCTCTAAGAGTGATAATAACAAGGTTTTTTTGGCATCCGTGCATCTATCTAAAGATGCCATTCTAAGGTATTCACAAGTGATCAGACAAGATGAGAGTTGAGCATGAGACTGCTTGTACTGAATCCGGAGAAGTTGTTCCTCTTACTTCTCAAGTGGGAAAAACTTTTAAGAGGATTGGGGTGTGCAGGCCCTTGCACTTTAAGGGAGCAGCCCATGCCTGCGTATTTGGGCAGTCCATCTCCCCTTCAGATCCAGGCTACGAGGCATCACTCTTCTGGGTGACATCCTTTCCTCAAGGCAGCCCACACATGGGCCATCTCATGCAAAGGCAGGCCATCTTTCTTGCAGGCCTAGGAGACTAAAGGATTTCATATCCTCTAGAGGGCAACCACACGGGGGCAGTCATGAGTCACGCATCCTCTCTCTCTATATTCATCTTGTCGCTAGGAGGGGACATAGTTTGTTTTGGTCCTGATTTTGAGGCTGAATCTAAGATCTCGCATGTGTGAGCGATAGTGGTAGCAGTTTTTTGTGCCAAAATTCTATCATAGAGGGCGCGTCACATCTATGACATATGCCAGACCATTATAATCACCCAGCGTATGAATGAATCTCCGAAACTTGTAAAAACTCGAAAAAACTTCAATAGCAAGACTCGAAAAAACTTCAAAGTAATGGAGAAGATTACACTTGCACTGTCTAGACGGCATGAGAGTGACGAAGAGCCATGGAATTGCAACCTAGAGAGTAACTCGAGCACTTCCGGTGGTATTTCTTTATTTATTTATCAATGATGTTCACAACTGTGGATAGCGTGCTCATAATTTTTTTTTGTTTACAAAAGAGACAATGCCTTTTATTTGAAGGCAAATGGCCATAAAAGCAACATGAGAATCGACTCTAATGTTAATGACGAAAGCATCAAAAGTCAATTGTATCATAAAACTGGTGCCCCAGAAAGCTGGTCAAATTTTTTTGTTACCACATAGCAAGCTGCCCGCAGTTCATGTCTGCAAATTACAGTGCAAACTTTCCGCAATGTACAAGATCTAGTGCTCAACTTTTCGTCCCTTGCTGCATTGTGTGGCTGGCGGGTGAACTCCTGCCATGTCAAAGCTGATGTGTGCGTGCGTGTGGTGCTTTGTGTTTGGGAGCATATGTTAGTACCTAGTTCTACACCCACTTTTGGGTATTGACGAGGTTAGTGGGGATGTCGTGGTATTTAGTCAGTACTATGCATGATGGAATTGATGGTTATATTGTCTTATGGGTGACTACCATGGGTCTATACTTTGCACTTTCCTTTAAGGGTGAATCTGGGCTTATCCTGGATTCATCTAGGTATATATTAGACAATTTTACATGACTCAGAGAGAATGTTGTAGTCATTCATCTCCGACACAAATACTCACATCGCATAGACCACAAAACATAAATTAAGTGAATCACAAGTACTTGATACATCAATTCAGGAATAGTTTGTATTCAGTGTTTTGCGCAATGCAACAAGTGCTTAAGTGACTTTGCATGACGAATCAATCCTATGTTGGTTTTTGGAAGCGACATACATGGTTCCATTGCATGCCCAACGATGCATACCATGCTAAACCATGTCTGATCACGGCGTTAAATCCAGTAGATCAATCTAGTGTTGATTTCTAAATTCTACCTTCTCTCATGCATAGCCCTATAGTATATCCAACACATATAAGAAGAAGGCTTTTCTCTTACCCATCTCAACTCCTTCTTGGGGGTGCATCCCTTGGCGGCCTTGTGCTCACACCAAAGTTTTTTTTTTTGTCAGGTGCAACGTAATTGAAATGATGACAAGATCTAGACTTTACACTTCCACAAATCTTTACTTCTTTCCTTGCTTGATTGTGTGCTACTTAGAAGGAATGATGGTTCCTTTTATTTTCTTGTGTAGAGAGAATGAAGAGAGAGGTAGAGATGTGTAGAGAGAGAGAGAGAGAGAGAGAGAGAGAGAGAGAGAGAGAGAGAGAGAGAGAGAGAGAGAGAGAGAGAGAGAAGGGGAGAGAGAGAGAGAGAGAGAGAGAAGAGAGAGAAGGAGAATGACACCTGATGGGGTCTCAACCAACCCTCTCAAGGGCCCCCCCACATCGTTGCTGATGTGGTATATGCTTTTGATTGCGTAATGGAATGTACACACATGCAATACCTCAAGTGCAAGCTCTATTGACTTGAATGGGGAATGTCGCCGCGGTAACTCTTCAAAATGAAGCGCCTCCGGGGGTCATTTGATGCACTTTTGGATCCTTCTCGATGAGGGGTTACTGATGGTCACCAAGGGGTAGATTTGGGGCGTTGTGAGAGTAATCAAGGGCTGAAAGCTGGCTGCAAAAATGCAGATTTGGCTGCAAAACTGGAGTTGATCCGTCGCGTAAAGCAAGGCTGAAAACGCAGATCTTGATGATGTCGATGATGGGCAGCAATGGGAGCAATCGATGCAGCGGGGGAGTGACCGAGGAGAGGCTCAATGGGCAACTGAAGTACCGTACTGCAACGGAGAGGCTGGCGGTGTCAAATCTGAGCCGGTTTCGGCGAGCGAAATTGCTAAAATCTGAAAGCATATCGCCTCTTGCAATGTCTTTGGATCATTGGTTTGCATGTCAAACTTGACCGAGTGGTCCAATCCATAGAGAAAGGCCTCCAACCTTTCCTCATCCGATTTTCTCAGTTCTCCACCTAACTGGGACACACGGTTAGATTACAACATCACATGTTTACTTTGTTGAGACAAAACCCAAAAATCCTTCTTCAATCGCTTCAGGTACTGTGGAGGCAAGAAGCGAGTCTTTAGATCCTCCTCGAACTCCTCCCAACGAAGCTCGAGAGGGGGAACAAGGAGAGTCTCGGAATGGGCTACCTTGTGGGCTTCCTCCTCCTCCTCCATCCACTTTTCATTCCAGGTGATGGTATCACCCGTGAGATGCATGGGAGCCAAGAGAACTTTGTTATTATTAGCCTTTTTAACAACCGCAATTAAGATGTAATTTGATGCAACCGAGAATAAATGACAATAGCATCCATCGTACCATCATACTTATTGAAGGAAGCCTCTTGGGGAATTGGGTTGTCGGTCGTCCGTGTAGCATTGTTCGCCTCTGCGATGGTCTTGGCAAGCTTTCCATAATTTGACTCCGATAAAGAGGTATTGGATTGGACCGCCAAAGTTGTGATGAGATGATGCATGGCTGTCCTTTCTTGCCTATGAACCTCGGCGTCTGCCTCTCGCTCCTGTCTAACAAGCCTTGGCTTCGGCCGCCAATCGACGTTCCTCTCGCTCCGTCACTTATACATGCTCATGTCGATGCGTCTCCTCTTGCCGCATGATCATCTCCATCATGATCCGCATCATGAAATCCATGGGATTTGGTGGCAAGGATGGAGGGGTAGGGGGTGGACTCATGGGAGAGTCTAAAGGGGGAACTTGCTTGCCTTCTGAATTGGGGGAGGTCTATACCGCTATGAGTCTTGACCATGCAAGGGTTTCTGTTCTTGGTTCAAGGAAGGTTGCGGACTAATCTTCGGGAGACTATCTACCCCTTCGTTGGCACACCCCGCATGCAACACCCGATATACAATTTGTTGCTATTTTCGGACGCTCAAGGCGCACGGTCGCATGCCCTATGACAAGCCTGTTGCTCCAAGAGTGGGAGAAGTCTTACTGAATTTCTGTAAACACAACCAAAAACACAAGAGGATTTTTTTTTTTTGGGGATTAGCGGATTAGTGCAAAAATTCAAAGCTTCGATACCAATGTCAGGTCACAAGATCTAGACTTTACACTTCCACAAATCTTTACTTCTTTCCTTGCTTGAATGTGTGCTACTTAGCACGAATGATGGTTCCTTTTATTTTCTTGTAGAGAGAGAATGAAGAGAGGTAGAGATGTGCTGAGGCAGAGAGAGAGAGAGAGAGAGAGAGAGAGAGAGAGAGAGAGAGAGAGAGAGAGAGAGAAGGAGAATGACACCCGATGTAAGTTGCAGCGGAAGTGAATGTTGAACTTTACTCAAGATGAGTGCTCCGAAGTATGCTCAAGGGTTCTTTTTACTTACGGAAGGGAGAGCCTTCTGTTCCTTTAGTGAGAGTGCAAATGATCACAAACAAAGTGGATAACCACTGTGAATGAAGGTGCTGAGACTGAGAGATAGAGAGAGAAGAATATGACACCAGAATGTTGTCAAACCCTCCTCCAAGGGCCCCTCTCTCGATGGCGAGAGAAGTCTTTGCTATTGATTGTACAAATCTCTACAATGGTCTAAATGCAATGGTCTTGCCGACGATGTCGACGACTACGACGAGACGGATTGAAAACTGAAAATGCTAGGTTTGAAATCTGCAAATCTTGTATCTGTTGAATTCTGACTCTATGTCGGATGACGACGACGCGACGACGATGCGTTGAAAACGCAGATGCTGAAATCTGCGAATAGCGGGCTGAATCTGCAAACGTAGGCTAATCTAACCGTGCGGCGAGGATCTGCTGCAGGAAGGTGAGATCTGCGAGGTGCGGAATCTGACTGCTGAAAATGCAAAACGCTGATGCAAATGGATGCTCTGTCGCCGGGAATTTGCAAAACGCTAGGTGATCTGCAGTTTGCAAAACCACTAGGCTGATCTGTTGTTTGCTGCAAAAACTCTAGGGAGTCTGCTGCAATCTGCTAACGCTAGGCTGATCTGCAATCTGCAAAACGCTGGGGTTGATTTGCAAATGCTGAAAACGCTAGGCTTCTTGATGGCTGAAAAAACGCTAAGTTATTCCGCCGGGAGTCTTGCTGAGAAGGTGCGCTGTCAGAACTTGGTTCCCTGCTGCCTCTTCAGTCAGAAAGTGCTAGCGCTAGCTTTTCTTATATATTGCCTTAGTCAATTTGTCCTACCCAGTTTCCCAACGAAGTCACTTATTAATAATAAGTGAAAAATGGCTAAAATAGGGAAAATGGGTTCTGTGCTTTGTAAAATGCTCATGATGGATTTTGTGGTAATGCTGATGATCATGCTGTGTGCAACCAGAGAATATGCATCTGCATCTAGACATTCACGGCCTGTGAACAGACTCACAAAGGTGCCATAACACTTCCTAAGCTAAACTGAACCCTAGTCATGAAGTAGCTTGTCCACATGCACATAGGGTTAGATGTGCACGTGACATCCCCTCCTTTTTAAAGTGAGGTACTGGTATCGAACTATATAGTGTCGAGGGAGATCGCCAACAGTGTCTGGAATCCTGGGAAGGACTCTTCGCCAACCCACTCTGAGGCGTGGGTCGTGCGATACTTGAACTTCAGAAAGGTCTGCCATGCTTGCTTCTTTGGGCCGCGCCGAAAGCGACACAAAGGGTGTAAGGATTCTAGTCGCTAATCCTTAATTAAGTACTTAAACTCATGATTAAGACTTAAGAAACTGAAACTGAACTCAGAACAAGACTTATAAGACTCTGTGTTTTGATTGATTGAAAGTGTGATACAAGGGTTCCTTTTATAGGAATTGAATAGTCATCAGTGAAGAGGCATGTCTCTTTGTGAAGAGACATGACTTTAGGCAAAAAGACACATCCTTTCGGCGAAGAGCTGCAACCATTGGGTGAAGAGTCGCATCCGTAAGGTGAAGGGGTGTGACCAGTCGTCGAAGGAGTGTGGCTTTTGGCGAAGAGGTATGTCTTTTGGGCGAAGGGGTGTGACCATTCGAGAATAGGAGTCCTTCTGGGTTAGTCACAATTCGCATCTGCATCTGTAATGAATCAAGAAGAGTGTAACTAGTCACAATCGTGACATTCCTTCCCATTTACATTAAAACCCCGTGTTCAGATGAAAGTCTTCCGCTTTTCAAAGAATTCTTGAAGGAGGTTTGGGTACTGCTGCATATCTTCATCGGTCCTCCAAGTTGAGTCTGAC
Organism: Adiantum capillus-veneris; assembly: GCF_014529385.1. Lineage (NCBI taxonomy): Eukaryota > Viridiplantae > Streptophyta > Polypodiopsida > Polypodiales > Pteridaceae > Adiantum > Adiantum capillus-veneris. Next base: position 145,331,041 of record NC_140931.1, on the reverse strand, counting down.
TCATCAAGATCCATCCACTTGACAAGAAATTCTGTTGTGATCTTTCGTCTTGTTTCTTTTTGTCTTACATCAAGAATCTTTTCTGGAACAAGAATTATGTGTTCATCTTCAATTTCTGGCACATAAGAAGATAAGTCTGGAATTGGCGAATCTCCTTGTATGTATTGTTTGAGCCAAGAAATGTGGAAAGTTAGATGAAGTTTTCCCCATGAGAGTGGAAGTTCCAACTTGTAATTGACAACTGAGTACTTCTTGATTATTTTGAAAGGTCCATAGAAGCGAGGCGCAACTTTGGAAAGACAGATTTCACCGTTTTGTAGCGATGAGGTGCTACATATAATAAAACCAAATCTCCCTCTTGGAAATCTGCATGTCGTCGATGCTTATTGGCTTGTTTCTGGTACTTTTGTTGGACATGAACCAACTTGTCACGTACTTGCATAAGTACATCTTGCATTTCTTGAACCAACTGATCTGCTAGAGCTACTTTGTGTTGAAGAACAAAGTTTGTCGGTATAAGAGGAGTATGCCCATAAGCTGCTTGGAATGGAGTCATGCCAGTTACTGAATGGATAGAGTTATTGTATGCGAACTCTACAAGTGGCAAATACTCTTCCCATGATCCCAATCGAATTTGTATGTAATGTCGAAGAATTTCTTCCAAAATTTGATTCACTCTTTCTATCTGTCCATCAGTTTGAGGATGGTATGCTGAGCTGAATAACAAATTTGTACCAAGGGATTTGAAAAGGGATGTCCAAAAATGCCTTGTGAATTTTGGATCTCTGTCTGAAACAATGGACTTTGGTAATCCATGTAATCTGAAAATGTGTAGCACAAATAATTGCGCAACGTCTGGTGCCGAGGCAGCTTTCTTGCAAGGAATAAAGTGTGCCATCTTTGAAAACCGATCCACCACTACGAGAATCTGTGCATTGCCTTTTTGAGAACGAGGCAATGTAGTGATAAAATCCATGTTGACACTTTCCCATCTTTCTTGAGGTACGGGCAAAGGATGAAGTAACCCTTGAGGAAGTTGTCGAGAGGCCTTCATTGTTTGACAGGAATGACAAGCTTTGACAAACTTGATAACATCTTGCTACATTTGTGGCCAAAAATATGTTGCAGATAACAATCTGTATGTCTTGTTGATGCCTGAATGAGCAGCAAAAGGGACTTCATGATGTTCTTGGATCAAAATTTTCCGCAATGGTGTATTGTGTGGAACAGTCTGTTGTCAGTTTCTGTGTTCTGTTCCAGTTCCAGTTCCATTCTGATTTCTGTGTTTTGTCTATTTTGAATGTCTGTGCCTTAAACACTTGGCAATCACGGTGTAAGTGTGATGTAGCATGGACGGATTCAAGTTTCTCTCGTAGGAGCGAATGCTATGGCAGTGTAAGTTTTAGTTGAATGGAGGGAGGATGTTCAGAATAGTGTGAGTTGGTATCGGAGTAGAGGATTTAAGGGCTTGAAATGCATCCCCAAAATCTCGATCTGTCAAATACTCATGCTTGAAACAAGCAGGTATCTCCATTTGCACACTGGAAATGGCAAAATTGATGGCTCGAGGAAGACGGCTTAAGGCATCTGCAACTGCATTTGCAAGGCCTGGCACGTATTGAATAATCATATGAAAATTTGCCAAGAACTCTACCCATCGTCCTTGACGAGGATTCATCACCGGTTGAGTAAAAATGTATGTCAATGATTGATGATCTGTCTGCACCACGGAATCTGCGCCAAGAAGATAATGTTTCCAAGTGCGGTAAGCATGAACAATGGCTAAAAATTCCTTGTCATAAACTGGGTATCTCATTTGTATGGCTGAAAATTTGCGGCTGTCAAAAGCAATGACACGCTCATTCTGCATAAGAACACCTCCAGAAGCACGATCTGACGCATCGGTCATGACCTGAAAAGGTTGAGTAGGATCTGCAATAGCCAAAACTGGAGTTGTCGTCAAGGCATGTTTAAGGGCTTTGAACGATTGTTCTGCTTCTTCAGTCCATTGAAGTTTATCCTGCTTGGTAAGCTCAGTCAAAGGAGCTGCAATGTCGGAGAATTTGTGGACCTTGGTATGATAAAAGTTTGCAAGTCCCCAAAAGGAGCGCACATCTGAGATGGTGAGCGGTAAAGGCCAATCCACTATGACCTGTATTTTCTTGGGATCGACTGCAACGCCACTGGCAGAAATAATGTGACCAAGTTATTCCACCTGATTCTTGAAGAAATCACTTTTCTTCTTATTGATGTATAGCACATTGGTTCGCAAAACTTGGAAGACAAGCTTCAAATGTTCCTTGTGATCAGCCATCGTTCGACTGAAAACTAAAATGTCATCCAAATACACGATCACGAACTTGTCCAAGTATGGTTCGAATATTTCGTTCATCAGCGTCATGAAAGAGGCCGGGGCATTGGTTAACCCGAATGGTAATACCAGAAATTCATAGTGACCATACTTTGTGCGAAAAGCTGTCTTGTACTCATCACCAATGCGAATGCGAATTTGGTGATACCCTGATTTTAGATCAATTTTGGAGTAGATTTTTGCTCCCAATAACTGATCAAATAACTCGTAAATGCGAGGCAGGGGAAACTTGTTTTTGATCGTCAACTTATTCAAAGCACGATAGTCGATGCAAAGACGCATAGACCCATCCTTCTTTTTGACCAACAGAACAGGAGCTCTAAAGGGACTTTTGCTTGGGCGAATATGACCTTTATCCAACAAATCTTCTAGCTGCTGCTGTATCTCTTGAGACTCTGAGTATGAAACTCGATAAGGGGCTCGAATTGGTGGAGGTTGGCCGGGGATCAAGTCAATGGGATGATCCACGGGACGCCGAGGAGGCAAAGTTGTTGGTAGCTCGTCGGGAAACAAGTCCAAATGTGGTTGAAAGAAGGGTTGCTGCAAATAGGCAATTTTTGAGGAGGATTTAACTTCTGCTTCTTTTGCACCGGGTTTAACATCTCTTAACATGATTAAGGCAGTAGCACAATCACGTTTTCAAACCAGCAGTTTGACTTGTAAAGCAGAAACCAATATAATGGGTTTGGTACTGAAAAGACCACGAAGCTCTATTTCCTGTTGCTTGTGAAAGAGCTGAATTGAGTGATCTCTGAAACTGATTATTGGATCATACTGAAATAACCAAGATTGGCCAAGGATCAAGTCGTAATGTGACAAGGGCATAACTGAAAAACCAAGCTGATCTTGGTAATCCTGTATCTGAAAATCCAGCTTTTCAATCCTTTTGTTGCACTCGAGGAAAGAACCATCAGCAAGTTCTACTTGGTAAGCTGCCTCACTAGGTTGAGTTTGAAGGCGCAATTTAGTAATCAAAGATGTGCTGATGAAATTAGTAGAACACCCACTGTCCACAAGAACGTTGATTGGCTGCTTGCCAACAAAGCCAAGGAGGCTGAGAACCTGATTCGAAAGATCCACTGGAGCAGTAACGTGATTCTGAGCATTCATCATTAAGGCACTTACAACCTTGGAAACTCGAACACACGGTGCTGCCTGTTTGCCTTTGTCTGAGACAGGAGGTTGGCTCTGGATAGGTTCTGCAATTGTGGTCTCCATGTGAGAATTCTGGCGAGGATTTGAAGGATTTGGTTTCTTGGGGCATTCATACCATCTGTGATCTCCATGACAAATTGTACATAATCCTATACGGTTGGAGTTGGAGGTTGAAGGAGCTGATGAAGAGGATTGCTGTCCAGAGGACGTATTCGGTCGAAAATCACGACGACCATTCCTTCTTTGATTGGGACGATTGTTTCGTCGAGTCTGATTACTTGCCGAAGAGGAGGCTCTGGAAATGGCTGCTTGGCCAGAAGATTGGGGTCGGAAAGAAGTTTGTCCAGCAGAGTATTGTCTCGAAGAGTGAACTCTTGAGAAAGAACGCTGATTCTGACCACCTTGTCCTTGGTAATTACGTTGTGAAGAGCTTGTAGAATTGGAAACTCGATCACCAGGAAGGAAACTTCTGAGTGGGCGCCGATTGTCACCAAGTCGCTCAACATAAACGATTGCAGCATCCAGTGTGACAGGGTTAAATTTATGGACATCATCTCGCAGGGAAGGCTCAAGTCCGTCAACAAAACTGTGGAGTTTGTCGGAAGGATTGAGTGTCTCTATCTCAAGAGTTAATTTCTGAAACTCTGAGATGTACGCGGCCAAGGAGCCAGTTTGGCTCAGGCGGCGGAGAGAAGACCGGGCGTGGAAATCGGCATTTGCAGGCTCAAAAGCCTTGCAAAGAACGCGCCGGAATTTGTCCCAAGTAGCGGTGATTTTTCCATCTTTGATGCGGCGACGCCACCAAAGGAATGCAGTATCCTTCAGTAGAGAGCTAGCCAAAGCAACTTTCTTGCTTCCCATGAGAACAGTATTTGAAAAGTAAACCTCCATTTTGAAAAGCCAATGGTCCAGCACGCGCTTATCCCGGCGACCGTTGTATGGCTCGGGCAACTTTGCATCTATCTTCTTTTTTTGTGCTGTGTTTATTATCTTAAAAAGACATTTCAATTCAGGATTGTCTACCTCTGGTTCCGGAGCGTCGACTTGTTCAGGAATTGACTCTGCTACCGAAGAAACTGAATGGGTAGCTGGCTGCGTCCTCGAAGAAGAAAAGGCCTGCAGGACATCCAAAAGTGCGGTCATCGATGCAAGACCGGTGGAGAGGGCCTCTTGGAGGACGGGCATCTGTTCTCTGAGAATGGCTATCGGATCGTCGGGTGGAACACTGCCTGTCTCTGACATTCTGATAGCTCAGAGGGAATATCTTGGAGAAGCTGGAGAGGTGTGGTTGCCGTAGAAGGGTGAAGCTGCTGCTGATGCTGCGTCCCACTCTGCTAAGAAATCTGGTCCAAGATCCGAATCCTCGATATCTTCCACCTCGTCGATAGGAGGTGTGTCGTCTGGTGTCAAAGGCGTGTAGTTCGGAAGCTGTAACTCGTTGTGAACCCGAACTAAAGGCTGCTGGGAAATGATGTCGTTTACTGAATCCACGCGACACTCCGTCAGAGAATAAGCCAAGTGGGGGTACCGGCTCAGTATGCGCTCGTAGTGTGGCAAATGAAGAGGCTCGCATGTGACGATGATATGCCACACCACCCAGCCCTGTGAGCGCGAGGCATGCCGATGAGTGACATAAACCAGGTAATTTTGGGGCAACACTGCTGGCTGTAATGCAGGTACAGGAGCAGGCTCGGGTGCCGAAATGAAGTCGGGAACTTGTCTTTCTTCTGGAACTGGAACTGGAGACGGGGAATCCGAAATGAGAATGACTTCCGGTTCGAATGCGGGTTCCGGTTCGGGTACGGGTTCTGCTTCGGGGGTATTTGGTATAATTATCACTTCGGGAGCCGGAGGAGGATTTTCTGGCAATATTTCTTCGGGTACCTCGTCTATGTACGAGAGAAAATTGACGGGAACATTGAAGGCTTCGTCGTCCATGACTCTGAACAAGCCCGCGTGCACGTCTGTTGATGGCCAGAATTGGTGGCGCGGGAAGTTAGCAGAAGAGGGTGCGCTGAATTTTTCTCCTTGTGGCGCTATCTTGCCATTTGCGCTGGCTGCCGCTGGCCTCTTGGCATTTTTTGTATTTTTGTCCACAAAGGGGTGCCCAAGGGTGCCCACTTAATATTAAGTTGGGCGGCTGGCCAAAATTGTGTAAAGTGAAAATGTGGCCTTGGTTAATAAAGTTCAGCGCTGGTTTTTTTTTATAACTGAAACGCTGCGCTGCTTCAATTAAAACCCAATGCTGCTGCTGCCTGGAATCGAAAAACAGCCTGCGCTGCTAGCGTTTTCAGCCTGCTGGGAGGTGCTTGGTGAAGGACTGGCCTGGAATCACCGGCGTGCATCACTTGCACAAGAAGGAGAGGGTAGCACTCTTCCTGTCCTCGCGAAGAGTCGCGAAGTGAAACCGGTATGCCGCCACAGCACTCTGTCTTCTGCTTAGCTTTGTATATGTGTTTGAGAAAAAAGTTACCTCATGCTAACATGGGTCCTGGCCATCTTTCTTCTGCTTCCATACAATTCCGGGAAGGGGGAGAGTAGCGGTGAGGGTGAGAGGCTCACAACCTTCGGGTCCCGGGAAAAATTTGCTCTGATACCACTGTAAGGATTCTAGTCGCTAATCCTTAATTAAGTACTTAAATTCATGATTAAGACTTAAGAAACTGAAACTGAACTCAGAACAAGACTTAGAAGACTCTGTGTTTCGATTGATTGAAAGTGTGATACAAGGGTTCCTTTTATAGGAATTGAATAGTCATCAGTGAAGAGGCATGTCTCTTTGTGAAGAGACATGACTTTAGACGAAAAGACACATCCTTTCGGCGAAGAGCTGCAACCATTGGGTGAAGAGTCGCATCCGTAAGGTGAAGGGGTGTGACCAGTCGTCGAAGGAGTGTGGCTTTTGGCGAAGAGGTATGTCTTTTGGGCGAAGGGGTGTGACCATTCGAGAACAGGAGTCCTTCTGGGTTAGTCACACTTCGCATCTGCATCTGTAATGAATCAAGAAGAGTGTAACTAGTCACAATCGTGACAAAGGGATCTGTGGCTTCAATGCTCCATCTGCGTCTATGGACGTAGGTCCACATTCTTCAAGAATCTCCGTGGTGGGAAATTCCTGAAACCACTTCCAACATAAAGACATGAACATACCCATTCCATGTAAAGTGAGTGGAAAAATTCTAGTTTTCTTTAAAGACTGTGCATGCAATGTAGATGAACAAAGAGATGGAGTGCCAAACCATTCATCAAACACAGGCAAGAATTGAAATCGAAACTTGTCTTTCTGATCTAAATCTATCAACTGTGGCAAATCACAATGGAAATGCTGATGCTTTATGCTCAATCCTTCTTGTGCTCTTTTGGATACTGTGTCATGCCAAAGAAGAGACATGGAATGTGAATTCTTTGAATGCAAACATTTCATCTTTTCGTGAGTAATCCGCATACATCCGTGCTCATTCATGAGTGAATCGTGTTCATCGTACAATATGGCATGCCTATGAATAGGAATCACATAAAGACGGTGATTAAAATACAGGAAACCGTCACGGATGAAACACTCGAACAATGCGCACTGACTAATCATGCACATATACAATACTTCTTGTGGGGGTTCCTTAGATCTCGATTCGAGAGCCAAGATCGGTTCTTTGGGATTGATCGTATCTGCAATGAGGTTAGCTTTACTAGAAAAAGCATCAACTAAACCATCATCCTTGTGAACAATCACATCTTTATCATGCAAATCATCATGCTTGTGAATAATCCCATCTATATCATGCAAATCATGTGTGTTGTGCTTTGGAGAAGAAAAGACTGAGAGTCTCCTTCTCCTGATTCTTTTCAATCTTCGCCTGCACATTAGAAATGAGAGATGAAGAATGAACAACTTCCTCCCCACGAATGACAATGGGAGAGTCACTTTGGCATTGAAAACTATCTCAAACAAGTGAAGAAGAATTTGTGGTTCTTAATGGCTTATGCCCCTTACGACGGAGCGATGAAGACTAGAGAGCGCCCGATGTGCGATGGATTGTAGCAAGGAAAGTGTGTCGTGCTCTCTACAATGGGTGCTCCTCAGTGCAGTACCTCACTCCAAGAGAAAGAAAACATCACACAACAACTCAAAGCACAAGAGGAGACTCAGAAGTCACTGGAACTCGACAACTCATAGAACCATACAGACTCTGGCTGGTAGCACACTCAGCTCCAAGCCCAGGACTCATAGGTACAATGGGGGTGTCCTGGCTCCGGACATGCACGTCTTGCATACAGGTTCACAAGGGTGCCATAACACTTCCTAGGCTGTCTTAAACCCTAGAAATAGGAGTTACAGCTTGTCCACATGCACATAGGGTTAGATATGCATGTGACATGTACCTTTGTGAAGCAATAACAAAGAAATAAAGGGGCGCCAGTCTTTGGGGCCAGTGCATCTGAGGACAGAATTTTGTCGTTCAATGGTATTGACTCTCCTCTTCTCTCTCTCTATTCAAGCTCAATATAGTTATTTGCAGTTTCCGCTCGTGTGTTGCTATTGATTTCTCGCTTAGAGTGTCCAAGCTTGTAACAACTTTGAAAGGATAGCTTTGCTAGAGCGAATGCTCAAACTCTTCTAGTCTATTTGAATGTGTACCATTCTTGGTGGTCAGGCATCACTAATGATACTGCTTAAATATTGCTCAAAGCACCGTCCCTTCGGTTAAACTCATTGATTCAATGAGAAGCAAAGCCAAAGAGATTATTGCATTCATGAAATGCGTTTCAGCATGTCCAGACAGGTGAAACATTAGAGCCTCGAAATGTTTCGCTGATCAAGTGAAACACATGCCGTTTTGTTAACAAGAAGTTACTAAAGGTTTTGGGACCTTTCAAAATCTGTATATGGCATGTTTGGGTCCCACATTTCAATATGCTGTATCATTAGACTTAAACGTCTCGTGGTGAAACACCATATTTTGAGGGTGAAATGTTCCTGCCCTGAAACATTTCGCGGTGACGCTGAAATTTGTATTAAATCAAGTAACCATAGCTTTTAATTCAGTGTCAGACCAAGTATAGCAGTGTGACAGCCCAAGGTTCCCAAGCTTGTTCAATCATTACCTGAGATTGGAGACAAAAGCAAAGAAGCTTCAAATCAGTCACTAGCATTTTGTAGCCCTTATAGATTCATGGAACTCGTCTCCACCTTTGCTTACGCGTATGCGATCATGAGGCTTTCAATGTGTGTTGTTTGTATTGTCATACACCGTTTCCTTGGATTAAACTTATTGTATTTGTAAAGCGGTAATTCCTTGAAGCAATCATTTATTGGAGAATAAGCACATTTATGATTAATAATAGATATGTGTCCTTTAAATTCAAATAAGTTCAGAAGAGGTTTATGAAAACTAAGTACATAATGTGAGCAAGGTTGCATGTCCAACTTTTGAAGTATTGGTCACAAAGAAGTAACAGCAAAAAACAGGATTGCTTGATAAAATTAAGTTCTTTTGAAGATGTAAATTGTTGTAGGATACTTGAAAAAACAGCTGTATGAGAGCCCAATTATGAGGAACAATGCTCAAGAAGCTGAAGCATAGAGAGAGGAGGGAAATTTGACAAGTGGCACTATGGGGTTATGTCACAAACGGGAGCGCACACGAATAATCAACAAGATGAAAATAAATAATCCTTCAACTAAACAGAGTTGAGGGAGAAGTTCGACATAGTATTTGGGACCAGAAGATGGGTTGGCCCCTCCCCCCCCCCCCAAAAAAAAAAGAGAATCCTTTATTAGGGAGAATCTTTTTACAAGCACAAGAATTGGAGAAAACCCCTCCATTCTAATTCTCTGACTCGATGGTCGTTCCTTCCCGTAAGGGAATTCCGAGAGACGAGCTCTCAATCCTTTTTCCGTCTGTACTCAAAGTCGAGACTCCGCAGACAATTTCCAAATTTCGTTCCCGAAATTCCCAAGCGTAGGCCGAATCCTTCTCGCTTCTCCTTCGCGATGAAGTACTTGCAAACACACACAAACACCGGACAACAATTCGTATGGCGAATCCACAATAGATACCTGTTGCTCTTGCACGGGAAAAGCGACTTCTATGCTTTGCAGTCTCGCGATCTCTTTCGTCTTCTGGCCGCAGAGTCTTCTCTTGTTGGCGCTGGCAACTCCTCCTCTGAGTGAGGGCATGTGGTGCTTTTATAGCTCCCTGGCCACAGCAGGAATAGCTGAGCAGAGGTTGGCAACGTAGAGATCGCGGCGGATTTTTTTTTTTGGTTTTTGCATTCTACCTGTAACAAACTCCGACACTCCAAGTCAAGAATCTACCACGACAACACAAATAACCACTTCAAAACAGTTCACTGTTCACAATTCATTCGACACTGGCCCGACGGAGCTCCGTGTATCTTGACGCACTCCGCCGGGCCAGTGTCGAATCAATTGTGAACTGTGAACTGTTTTGAAGTGGTTATTTGTGCTGTCGCGGTAGGTTCTTGACTTGGAGTGTCCAAGTTTGTTACACTACCCAAAATAGGGAGGGAGAATTCGCTGGTTGGTTTTGTTGCTTTATTTTCTAAGTGTCTGTCCACTTATTAAGTGGACGACCGGCATATTTTAAAATTGGTATGAACCTGCCCAAAAACTCAATAAAACCTTGTAAGTTAAAAACAATGCCTTTCACAGCACTTCCCAGGCGTCCCTGGATGCAACCACATGCATAAATGCAATGCATACATAGATTCCTTGCAGGAAAGTGTGTGCTCTTCCCGGAAAACTCGTTAAAATATTCCGCTTTTTAAGAAAAGCTTCTCAGAACCCATCTTTATTCTTGTGCTTTCGTCTTTACGTGTATTCCTCTTTCTAGTTCGGGTTTCCTGCCAGACCAACGAGATATTCCCTTTCCGATGCTCCCGTCACCCCATCACGTGACGCATCAAGAATACTCGTTTCCCGGTCTCTCCTACCGAACTAATGGTGAAACCCCTCCGCGATGCTTAATGTCACCCATCATATGACGCATCAGAGTTTTCCGTTCCTGATGGCTTTTAATAATTCTAGTAGATCTGCAGTTCCTAACCTTACGGTTCAAGTGCACATCTTTAAATATCCTAATTTCAATAAAAAGAAATTACTCGAGAAAATAAGAAAATAGCATAGTTACAGGGGACGGAGGGGACGGACCCTAGGGATGGGGACGTCCATTTCCGAGACGGGGACGGGTGGGGACGGACGAAAAAATGGCTGCCAAGTGGGAACGCAGGCAAAACGTCCCGGGAACGGCAGGGGATGGTAGGGGATGGGAGGGGACTTTTTTTAAAATTTGAAAACCTGATCATTTCTAGAGGCTAGTTTCTCTCTAATAGACATATGTTTGAACTTTGAAGCACCCCAATGGCTATAAAAGCCACCCTTTGGGTCCTCATTTCTCGATGTTTTATTAGTACGTTTGCATCTATATGACTCGTGTTCTTTGGTCTATTTAGTGTAAATTTGTGGTCAAAGTGATGCTCTATGTGTGTGGCATGTGTATAGGTCAAAAAATGCCAAAAAAACTCTAAATTGTTTTTTGCCGTCCCGACCCCGTCCCCGTTTCCTTACTTTTGCCGTCCCGTCCCCGTCCCCGTTCCCGACCCCGACCCGCCGTCCCATGTAGCTATGGAAAATAGTCCATTTAGCAACATCCCTCTGGCTTCTAAACAGTTGTCCTCAACTGTAGTGCTTGTATATATCCTTCCAGAATTTCGGGATAGGATGCTAATTCTTGCTCTGTCATCCATTGAGCATCTAGAGTAGAATAATTTTTAACTTTACCAAATACTTCCGTGTAATCTTCCCGAACTTAAGTGGCCACTTCTGATGATGAATGATCTGCTTTGGTTGGAGTATTTCTTACGTTTCCTTAACCTCAGGAGGTCCTCAACAATAGGCCGACTTGGAGGCGGTCCCACATATGGCCGGAGTAAACTAACATGGAAAGCATTGTGGATCTTCCAATTAGATGGTGAGTCTAAGCGGAACGTCACATCGTTCACTTGGCCAGTTATCTTAAACGACCCATAATAGCGATTGGAAAGTTCTACCACTTTCCCTTTATGAGTCGCTTGTTTCTTTAGTCTTGCCTTCTCAAACTCGAGTAAGACTAATTGACCGACTATTAAGTCCAGATTCCTTCTGTGCTTGTCTGCAGCTTTACAATGGTTCTGCCACACGAATTGCTTGGTGGTGATAGAGGTAACCATCCCGAATAGAATAGGGATATTCATGCTCTCCGTTCTATAACTTATTCCAAGTGGAGGAGAAGTCTGGGTCATTCGTATACAACTGTGGAAGTGATTCCAATTCTTGGTGATACACAGAAGTAACCGCGTTCACCCTAGGCCGTTTAGACAATGCGTCTGCAGCCACATTCTTACTCCCAGCCGTATGGAGGATCTGGAAGTGAAACATGGACAAAAAGTTGGCTCATCTCATTTGCTTCTCAGATAATTTTCGTTGCGTAAGAAAATACCGCAAACTCTGGTGATCTGTTTTGATCACAAAATCCGCTCCTAGAAGATAATGCTTCCAGGTAGACAAGGCGTGGATCACAGCCATAAGTTCCATCTCGTAGATCGAGGCATGCAATTCTGTATCCTTCAATCGCCTTCTTGGTTAAGCACTACACTGATGCAATCACCTGAAGCATGGCAGTGAACCTCGAATGGTTTCCTTAAGTCTGACACTATCAAAATAGGTCCATGGCTTAATAGGTACTGGCACCTTGTTGTCTCGATCCCCACCTGAAAGGGATCTTTTTCCTTGTTAGGTCATGAAGTGGTCGTGCTACTTGAGCAAAGCCTCGGATAAACCTCCGATAGTAAGAACACAATCCCAGAAAACTTCGTACATCCTGTACCATAGTGGGAGTTGGCCAATCTTGCACGACTTGGATCTTTGCGGGATCCATTTTCACTTGGTTGTGTGAGACTATATGGCCAAGATAGTGTATCTCAGTGAGGAAGAACTCACTCTTCTTTGCATTCACATGCAACTCATGCTTTCGTAATTCCTGAAACACTATATCCAAGTGCTTCCGATGTTCCTCCTCGGTCTTTGAAAAGACGAGTATGTCATCAAAGAACACTCCTGTGAAAGCTCGGTGTGGGCTGAAAATTCGATCCATCATTCGATTGAATGTGGCAGGAGCATTGGTCAAGCCAAACGGCATTACCAAAAATTCATAAAGTCCAAAAGTTGTGCGAAAGGAAGACTTATGGACATCTTCAGGGGCTATGCGTATCTGATGATACGCGCTTTTTAAGTCAATGTGACTAAAGATGCTTGCTCCCTGCAACTTATTGAGAATATCATCAATCTGGGATATCGAAAAGCGATTCTTGATAGTGATCTTGTTTAGAGATCGATAATCTATGCACATTCGAAACGTGCGGTCTTTCTTCTGCACCAGTAGAACTGGAGAGCAGTAAGGCGAAGTACTTGGTCGTACTAGACCTTTGTCCAAAAGCTCGTTGACTTGCTTCAAAATTTCCTCTTGCTGAGCAAGACTAACCCGATAAGGGGGTAGGTTTGGGGGAGAGCTACCTGGTACGAGATCAATGCGACGATCTTCCAGACGTTTCGGAGGTAGCTTGTTTGGTAGAGTATCCGTGAAACAATCTTTATACTTTTTCAAGAAATTGAAAACGTTTAATTTTCAAACTAGAGAGCGAACCCTTATTAGTTTTATCTCTTTCATGTGCGAAAATGAAGTAAGCAGAAACGCACTTCTTTATTTCCTTCTTAATGGAGATATGGCTTACAATAGGGAATAGCCAATCCCCTGCATCAACAAAATATTTAATGTTCTTGCCCTCATGCTCAAAAGCGAGGGTCTTTTCTACATAATCTGGGACCGGTTGCATATGGTAATGCCATGGCATACCCAAGATGATATCACATACCTCGATAGGTGCCATCAAAAAGCATTCGCGGTCCTTGTATTTACCAATCCGGAGATTGAGTTGTCCTTGCACGGGAGTTGCATTGGTGGTCAAGCCCTCAAATGCCGATTCGGAAGTGACCGGAGTTCCAAGCTGAGCTGGTGTAAGGCCAAGCGTTCTGTAGTTTCCAGTGGGATGAAGTTGTCCGTCGATCCAGGGTTGTAGAGGATCAATGCGCGCTGGTTATTCACAGATCCCCAGCCTTTCAGGAGCTGGCGCTTCCCTTTCTCGTTTTCTGTATTCCCTTGCACATGGAATTCAAGCTCGGTGGAGAGGGTTCCTTCTTCGATTGTTCCTTCTTCGAAGATGCTTGTTCCTGCCGTTCTTGTCGAACAGAGCAGTCGGGCTTCATATGTCCTTCTTCACCACAGTAGAAGCACCTTCCTTTTTCTTTGAAGGTTTGTACTTGGTTCGGTGTGAGATACTTAAGCCGTTTTCGGGTACCCTCTGGCTTCTTAGGCTCATTGTAACAGACTTGGATACTCCAAGTCAAGAATCAATCACGACAACACCAAATAACCACTTCAAAACAGTTCACAGTTCACAATAGATTTGCACTGGCCCGGCGGAGTTCCATGCCTAGAGATATTGGCCCCAAAGATTGGCGCCCCTTTCGGTATTTCTTTTTGTATTAATCAGTGTTCAAAGTACAAGAGTGGTTTGGGTCTCACTCTCAGACTCTGCGTCCAGATGCTTTGTAGAGTGGGGGCCCAAATCACTTGATTATTTTACAAGGGATGCCAAAAGCAGTGCCCCGAAAAGCTTCAAATCAAAAGCAAAAGGTCTTTTCTCTCACAAGCGTTCTCTTGAGCTTTTAGAAAAAATAAAGCAATGGAGCTCTCTCTCTCTCTCTCTCTCTCTCTCTCTCTCTCTCTCTCTCTCTCTCTCTCTCCCCCTTGCAATTTGCGTAGAGAAAAAGCATCAGCCAAGAATCTCCCTCAAATTGCGTCGCTAAAATCATATTCTGCCCAGAAAAGCATCTCCGCAAATTTTGGGATTCTGCCACGTCAGTATGCTTGCGCTTTTTTGTGGGATTCTGTCCTGTTGCCATCTAAGGGTTAGGGTTAGGGTTTTTGGCAGATTTTAGGGTTTGCAAGTTTTAGGGTTAGGGTTTCTAGATTTAGGGTTTCCAGCAGCAGTTAGGGTTAGGGTTTCCTCTTGGGCAGCCACGTCATCACTTTGTGACATACCCTCCTCTTGAAAGCATTGTAATCGCCCTCGATTACGCCTGCAAAACAGACAGAGGCCATAAACCGTCTTAGCAGACACTGACTGTTAGTACCTACGTACTAGGAACACACATCTAGCACATGTACCAATCAACAGTCACATCACACATCACAGGACATCACATGACATTCAACATTCATTCGGATCTTAGACCATGATTTATCGGCAATGTAGCTAGCAATCGCATCTAGATCCAATCGGGACCTCATCGATGTCCGATTGACTAACCCCTATTGCAACCATGTCCATTCGAGATCAATCAGACCAAAATGCTGCAGTCATTTCGTCTATCAGTTCCTGCACTTAAAAGAAGTCAAGAACAAATCAGTATCATACTCAGGAATTCCATTCCATAAAGTCATACAGCAAAATACTGTCAGCTTTCAGTATCCCTGAAGCTCAAAGAGACATCAGTGACTAGTATCAAAATCAAGGCATCTGTTGACAAAGGAGCGGAGTAACTCCCCTCTTGTGCATCCCACTGCACCAGATCTTCGGCCAAGCTGAATTCTGGGTTCCATTTGGAGTAGCCTATGCCAAACCAAAAGCCTCGAGGTAAAGTTTCACAATCTGAGGAGTATCTGCTAGGTCCTCCTCCTCCATCCACTTCGCATCCAATGCATGATAGTTCTTGAACTTAACCAAGAACCACCTTCGGACTTTACCTTTATTCTTCGTATCCTTATGTGCCAAAATCTGTTCAGGAACAAGGATCTCCTTATTTTCTTCCACTTCGGGTTGCTCATCAGGGTCCCCATCATCAGACACATCACCTTTGAAAGGTTTCAAGAGACTCACATGAAATGCATTGTGAATCCTCCAAGTATCAGGCAATTTCAGTCGGAAGGAGACATCATTTATCTTTTCAAAGATCTGGAAGGGTGCATAGTATCGCATACTAAGCTTTGGAAAAAGCCTCTCCTTTCCCTTTTTCTTTCTTAGGCGTGCCTTCTAAAACGTAAGAGCACCCAATGATCCTCCTTCAATTTCAAGTCGCGACGATGGCGATCCGCTGCCTTTTTCTGTCGTTCTTGAGATTTTTGCAAAGTCTCGTGAACCTTGGCAAAAGCCGTATCTAAGTCTTGCGTATATTCATCCACTTCAAAAATCTTATCTTTCGTGCTTAGGAAGGGTGGAACCTTCGCAGCACCTTCAACAATCTTAAATGGCACCTTTCCCGACGAAGAGTGTATTGTGTTATTATAGGCAAATTCCACCGAAGGTAGGTACTTTTCCCATTGAGTCTTCTGATCCGAGATATAAGACTTCAATAAATCGAAAACCAATGAATTTGCAATCTCAGATTGCCTGTCAGTCTGCGGGTGGAATGATGACGAGAACTGCAACCGCGTGCCAACGTTCTCCCAAATTGCCTTCCAAAACAAACTCGTAAATCTGCGGTCCTTGTCGGAGACAATCGTCTCAGGCATGCCATGTAATCTGAAAATCTGGGCCACAAACAGTCTCGCTAAGTGATCCGGCTTGACTGTTTTCTTCACTCGAATGAAATGAGCCTGTTTGCTAAATTTGTCAATAACAATCCACATACAATCGTGACCACTCTGTGTTCTCGGGAGATCAAAAATGAAATCCATTGCAATACTTTCTGAGGGGCAGGTGGGTATGGGTAAAGGCTGTAACAATCCCTGTGCTTTATGCGTGTCAAACTTGACCTTCTGGCATACTAAGCAACTGCGCACAAACTCTTCCACATCCTTCTCGAGTCTCGGCTAAAAGAAGTATCTCTCAACCCCTTTCATGGTGGTAGCAATGCCGTGATGACCTGTAAAAGCTGGATAGTGGCATTCAGTCATAACCTTTGCCCTCAACGGCTGTGTAACGCACAACATGGTTTTTCTCATCAAATAGCCATCCCGAATGGAATATCCCGCTACTGTCTCCCCATCCCATATCCGTGTAAAAACGTCTGTAAAATCTGTATCTGTGGCATACTGGTCGACCATATCCTCGAAGCTCCTATGATGTATCGCGGAAATAGCCAGAACCAATGGCTTCCGAGACAAAGCATTTGCCTCTACATTCTTCTGTCCCTGCACATAGACAATCTGGAAGTGAAACTGTGACAAGATGTTCGCCCACCGCATCCGCCCGAAAGCTGCTTCTGTGACAAGAAGTAGCGCAAACTCTAATGGTCTGTAAAGACAGTAAAATCCGCTCCGAGTAGGTAATGCCGCCACTGAGTAAGAGCATGGATAACCGCCAAAAGCTCTTTCTCATAAATCTGTGTTGTCATTTCCGGCCTTGAGAACAATCGGCTCTCGTAAGCAATGACATGGCCTTCTTGCATTAAGACCGCACCTAGACTACGACCACAAGCATCACAATATACTTCAAATGACTTTTGCAAGTCCGGCAAAGTCAAAACTGGTTCCATAGTCAATTTCTCTTTCAATGTCTGAAAGGTAGTCACCTCTGTGTAACAAACTTGGACACTCCAAGTCAAGAATCAACCGCGACATCACCAAATAACCACTTCAAAACAATTCACAGATCACAATAGATTTGCACTGGCCCGGCGGAGTTCCGTGCCTAGAGATATTGGCCCCAAAGACTGGCGCCCCTTTCGGTATTTCTTTTTATATTAATCAATCATCAAAGTACAAGAGAGCGGTTAGGGTTTCACTCTCAGACTCTGCGTTCAGATGCTCTGAGAAGTGAGGCCCTCACCACTAATTTAAAGGTTACAAGGGATGCCCAAAAGCAGAGCCCCAAAAGCTTTTAAAATCAAAAGCATCAGTTCTCTCTCTCTCTCTTAGAGAGTCTTTTCTCTTTTTTTTATAAAAAAAAAGCAAAAGCAAAATTCGCGTCGCTCATCATTTTCTAAAATTTTTTTTTAATTTTTTTTAATTTTTTTTAAATTTTTTGGTAGCCTCCGCGATTTCCGGAAATTCGGGTTTTTGGCAGAAATTAGGGTTTGCAGGAATTTGAGGGTTTCTATCTGCCACGTCATCACTTTGTGACATACCCCCCTCTTGAAAGCATTGTAATCGACCACGATTACGCTTGCAAAACCGACAAAAGCCATAAATCGTCTTAGCAGACACTGACTGTTAGTACCTACGTACTAGGAACACACATCTAGCACATGTACAAAATCGACAGTCACATCACACGACATCACAGGACATCACCAGACATCACATGACATTCAACATTCATTCGGATCCTAGACCATGATTTATCGGCAATGTAGCTAGCAATCACATCTAGGTCCAATCGGGACCTCATCGATGTCCGATTGACTAACCCCTATTGCAACCATGTCTATTCGAGATCAAGTAGACTAAAATGCTGCAGTCATTTCGTCTATCAGTTCCCGCACTCACAAGAAGTCAAGAACAAATCAATATCATAATCAGGAATTCCATTTCATAAAGTCATCCAGCAGAATACTATCAGCTCTCAGTATCCCTGAAGCTCAAAGAGACATCAATGACTTTAGTATCAAAATCGAGGCATCTGTTGACAAGGGAGCGGAGTAACTCCCCTCTTGTGCATCCCACTGCACCAGATCTTCGGCCAAGCTGAGTTTCTGGGTTCCGTTTGGAGTAGACTATGCTAAACCAAAACATCGAGGTAAAGTTTCACAATCCGAGGAGTATCTGCTAGGTCCTCCTCCTCCATCCACTTCGCATCAAATACAGGAAAGTTCTTGAACTAAACCAAGAACCGCCTTCGGACTTTACCTTTCTTCGTATCATTATGTGCCAAAATCTGTTCAGGATCAACGATCTCCTCGTTTTCTTCCACTGCGGGTTGCTCATCAGGCTCCCCATCATCAGGCACATCACCCTTAACAGGGTTCAAGAGACTCACATGCAATGCATTATGAATCCTCCAAGTATCTGGCAGTTCCAATCGGAAGGAGACATCATTTATCTTGTCAGTGATCTGGAAAGGTCCGTAGTATCACATACTAAGCTTTGGAAAAAGCCTCTCCTTTCTCTTTTTCTTTCGCAGGCGTGCCTTCTCAAAAGTAAGAGCACCCAATCATCCTCCTTCAATTTCAAGTCACGACGATGTCGATCCGCTGCCTTTTTCTGTCGTTCTTGTGACTCTTGTAAAGTCTCGCGAACCTTGGCAAAAGCCGTATCCAAATCTCGCGAATATTCATCCGCTTCCAATATCTAATCTTTCGTGCTCAGGAAGGATGGAACCTTCGCAGCACTTTCAACAATCTCACATGGCGTCTTCCCCGTCGAAGAGTGTATGGTGTTATTGTAGGCAAATTCCACTAAAGGTAAGTTCTTTTCCCATTGAGTCTTCTGATCCGAGATACAAGACTTTAATAACTCTAAAACCACTGAATTGGCAATCTCAGATTGCCCGTCAGTCTACAAGTGGAACGATGACGAGAACTGCAACCGCATGCCAATGTTCTTCCAAATTGCATTCCAAAACAAACGCATAAATCTGGGGTCTCTGTCAGAGACAATCGTCTCAGACGTGCCATGTAATCGGAAAATCATCGTGATCATTCTGTGTTCTCGGGAGATCAAAAATGAAATCCATTTCAATATTTTACCAGGCACGGGTGGGTATGGGTAAAGGCTGTAACAATCTCTGTGCCTTATGCTTGTCAAACTTGACCTTCTGGCATACCAAGCAACTTCGCACAAACTCTTCCACATCCTCCTGAGTCTCCGCCAAAAAAAATATCTCTCTACCCCTTTCATGGTGGTAGCAATGCCGCGGTGACCCGTAAAAGGTGGACAGTGGCATTCAGTCATAACCTTATCCCTCAACGGCTGTGTAACGCACAACATAGTCTTTTTCATCAAATAGCCTTCCCGAAGGGAGTATCCCGCTACTGTCTCCCCATCGAGTATCCGTGTGAAAATATCTGCAAAATCTGTATCTGTGGCACACTGATCGACCATATCCTCGAAGCTCCTATGATGTATCGCGGAAATAGCGAGAACCAACGGTCTCCGAGACAAAGCATCTGCCACCACATTCTTCTGTCCCTGCACATGGACAATCTCGAAGTGGAACTGTGACAAGATGTTCGCCCACCGCATCTGCTTTTCCGAAAGCTGCTTCTGTGACAAGAAGTAGCGCAAACTCTGATGGTCTGTAAAGACAGTAAAATCCGCTCTGAGTAGGTAATGCCGCCACTGAGTAAGAGCATGGATAACCGCCAAAAGCTCTTTCTCATAGATCTGTGTTGTCATCTCTGGCCTAGAGAACAAACAGCTCTCGTAAGCTATGACATGGCCTTCTTGCATCAAGACCGCACCCAGACTACGACCACAAGCATCACAATATACTTCAAATGACTTCTGCAAGTCCGACAAAGTCAATATAGGTCCCATAGTCAATTTCTCTTTCAATGTCCGAAAGGCAGTCACCTCTGTGGGTCCCCACGAAAAAGATACTCCTTTTTGTGTCAAGGTAGGCAAAGGGGAAGCAACCTCTGCAAACTTTCGTATGAACCGCCTGTAGTACGAACACAGTCTCAAGAAGCTTCTAACTTCATGGACATTCCTCAAGTTGGGCCAATCACGGATAGTCTCTATCTTGGCCCGGTCCATTTGCACTCCTGCTGCTGACACAATGTGTCCCAAAAAGTGTATCTCTGGTAGGAAAAATTCACTTTTCTTTGCATTAATCACTAACGTGTGATCTCATAATGCCTGAAAGACTTGAAGCAGATGATCTCTGTGTTCTGCCTCATTCTTGGAGAAAACAATGATGTCGTCAAAGAAAGTGCCAACAAATAGCCTGTACTCTCGAAAAATCCTATCCATCATCCGGTTAAATGTCGCAGGAGCATTGGTTAAGCCAAAAGGCATCACCAGAAACTCAAATAACCCAAAAGTCGTCCGAAAAGCTGTCTTGTAGACATCTCCTGGCGCTATCTTGATCTGATGATATCCACTCTTCAAGTCAATCCTGCTAAAGCACGAGGATCCCTGTAACCTGTCGAGTATATCATCGATCCTAGGAATCGGAAATCTGTTCTTGATGGTGATTTCGTTGAGAGTGCTATAATCGATGCACATTCTTCAAGATCCATCTTTCTTCAAAACCAACAACACTGGAGAGCAATACGGTGAAGTACTAGGCTGGACAAGACCCTTTTCCAAGAGGTCTTTCACTGGGTTCATAATCTTTTCATTCTGTACTCGGCTCACACGTTAAGGTGGCCGATTCGGTGGCGTGCTTCCAGGTATCAGATCAATGGTTTGATCTTCAGGCCCTCTGAAAAGCAATCGGCATGAGTGTGGAGAAAAATCTTGGCGTTCTTTTGATCAGGTCAAAACATATTCAACCTTTATCCAACGTTCAGTTCTCTTCCAAAAGAATGAGTAAGAAACTGAAGTTCATCAAGTACAATCTCTAAGCCCTTGATTTATCAAAGTCGCTTTCTCGGCCCGGTAGTCAACCACGGCGTAGTTCTTGTGGTACCAAGGGATCCCGAGTAGAACGTCACTCGCGTGCCCTGAACACCCCTGTCATTGCAAACAAAGTTTGCCAATGCTCGGTGTAATGGCAACATCCCATCCGGGTGCCAGTCGAACTACCTTTGCCTGTGGCGTCAGTCTGTCGGGCGTAGTTCCAAATCGAGCCGCCAATTCCAAGTGAAAAGAAGTTGGCCTTGGCTCCTTCAGAAGAGCTTCCTGATCCTTCACTTTGCCCCAAAAAAGCGGCAAAGTTTGTACTTTCATTCATTTGATTCGGTGCAAGTCCCACGCCATGTGGTACCAGTTCTGCTTTTCTATCTGCCTTTTCTGCCACATTCCTCAGCGGCTCTCGAACTCTCAGGCCTTTCGTCGTCCTTGTCATTCTGTTCTTTTTGTGCCTTTTTAGGGCACTTCGCGGAGATATGTCCAGTTTCCCCGCATCCAAAGCACTTCCCCTCCCTGATGTAGCTAGTCCGCTCCCGAGGAGTAAGTCTGGGTCGTGCATCCTTTTTCTCTGGGTTGCTCTTTCTTTTTCTACTTTCATTCCCAGAAGTCTGTCCGGTTCGTTGTGTCGTGACCTCATCTGTGGGGTAGGTCAGACTGCCAGAGTGAATTGCAAAGCCTCGCTTCGCATGACTCATCAACTCCTGAATAGAAGCTGACTTCTGTTCCAAGCAGTGGTCTCGGATCTCTGTAGGTAGACCCAATGTAAACTGCTCAATCTGTTCTCTGAACGAGATCTTCTTGAATGAAGAGGCAGGTAGAAAAGAGCTCCAGAATCTTTCACAATAAGCATTGATTGTATCTTTCTTGGTCATCTGAAGATGGTTCCAAGCAGCTCGTATATCTCGTTCATATTCTTGCGTCAACCAAGAAGAAATAAAAAGCTTCTTAAATTTCAATCATTTAACTGGCGCAGTCTTGTTTAAAAGAAGCGTGGACCACCAAGTACGAGCATTCCCCTTAAGGTAAGAGGTAGCTCTCCGAATCTTGGAGTGCTCTGAATAGCGTCCTCCCGCGAAAGCGATGTCAAACTGCTGTATAAAAGACAAAGCCTTCGAAGCATCTGAGTATCCTGAAAAGTATCAAACTTGATCGAGTGGCCACCTTCCTTAAACTCTCGGACTTTCTTGCTTTTGTCTTCAAGAAAGTCATACTGGTTGGCTTTGTAAAAATTCTTCTTGTTCGCATAAAACTTTCCGTTTTTAGAGTCTGAACTGTAGACGAGTCCTCTGTAGAAGTGTCACTCACTAGGTGAGACTTAGACTTCCTTGCCTTTTTCTTGCCCTTTCCGAAGCGTTGTTTCTTGCTTCGCTTTATGCTTTTCTATCTTCTTCGCTCGAATCCAAGGAGCTAGAAGAACTGTCAGAAGAAGAAGAAGAAGAAGAACTGGGTACTCCTTCAAATCGAACACGCTTCTTTTGTTTCTTTTCCTTGTCAAAAGTTGACTGACGACCCAAATAACCTGGAAAGTCAGTGCTTTTCTTCTTCTTTTTTGCCGTGCTTTTTGGCTTTCTTTTGCGCGTGAAAAAGCTGAGCAATCCGTGCATCAACCACGTTCTCCAGGTCCTTCTTCGTATATTTTCTTGGAGGCAGAAGGTTTCTTGAGAGCGGGTTTCGGGAGTGGTGTTGTGGTTCTTTGCCACTCCATCTGTACCTCTTCCAAAGAGGTCTGGATTATATATTTTGCCATCTTCGGGTCCTTGGCAAAATTGAGCATCATCTTTGTTGCATCGCCGATCAATTGACGGCGCTCCATCTCTTGCTGCTCCGCCTGAGTAGCCTGAGGCGGGCCATACTCTCTGTCTGAATCTTCGTTGTGATCCCAGTTCGCATTTGCAGATGCAGAGGGAGTCGACTGATCATTGCCTGAAGCCATAGGTGCCGCGGAAAAAAATTCGGGGATCGGATTTCCCGTAGAAGAGAAATCGGCCGTGCTGTGATACCACTGTAACAAGCTTGGACACTCCAAGTCAAGAATCCACCGCGACAGCACCAAATAACCACTTCAAAACAATTCACAGATCACAATAGATTTGCACTGGCCCGGCGGAGTTCCGTGCCTAGAGATATTGGCCCCAAAGACTGGCGCCCCTTTCGGTATTTCTTTTTATATTAATCAATCATCAAAGTACAAGAGAGCGGTTAGGGTTTCACTCTCAGACTCTGCGTCCAGATGCTCTGAGAAGTGAGGCCCTCACCATTAATTTAAAGGTTACAAGGGATGCCCAAAAGCAGAGCCCCAAAAGCTTTTAAAATCAAAAGCATCAGTTCTCTCTCTCTCTTAGAGTCTTTTCTCTTTTTTTTATAAAAAAAAAGCAAAAGCAAAATTCGCGTCGCTTAACATTTTCCAATTTTTTTTTTTGGTAGCCTTCGCGATTTTCGGAAATTAGGGTTTTTGGCAGAAATTAGGGTTTGCAGGAATTTTAGGGTTTCTATCCGCCACGTCATCACTTTGTGACACCTCTGTGGGTCCTCACGACAAAGGGACTCCTTTCTGTGTCAAGATATGCAAAGGGGAAGCAACCTTTGCAAACTTTCGAATGAACCGCCTGTAGTACGAACACAGTCCCAAGAAGCTTCTAACTTCATGGACATTCTTCAAATCGGGCCAATCGCGGATAGTCTCTATCTTGGCCGGATTCATTTGCACTCCCACTGCTGAGACAATGTGTCCCAAAAAGTGTATCTTTGGTAGGAAAAATTCACTCACAGAAAGCGGCAAGGCTAGAAAGACTAATGGAAAGTTTCAGAGCCGAAAGAGTGCTAAAAGGGGATCTGAACGAGTTATGGAAGCTATCCCTTGAGGCTATGTTTGGATCATCCCGAAGGATTCAATGGGATCGGTTTGAAGATTATATCAAGAATTTTGAGATCTTAGATGCTACAGTGGAGAATATCCCAAATATACCGTTTACAGAAGAAGAGGTGGACGAAGTGAGACGGCAGCTGCTAGAAGAGCAGGAAGGCCAAGAAAGAGAGAGGAAAACAAAGGCGGATCGGGATTTCAAGAAAAAGCAACCAACTCCACCATCAAGCCGAGAATCGAGCCCACCACCATCACCACCTCCTCTTAGTCCTCCACAAACCCAACAAAAGAGGAGTTGAACAAACCTGATGAGCAACAAGACTCCAAGCAAGAGAAGAACAAAGAAGAAGAGCAGAAGGCAGAAGCTGAGCCAAAAAATGAGAAGCTAGATCCAGAAGAAAGAAACTATAGATCAATATTTCTTGATTTCCTAGCTGCTGGGTACTCTTGAGAAGAGGTAGCTAATGCAGCTTTTGAGTTGTCGAGCACAAGACCCAAGGAATATATGCAGAGCGCTCGGTTAGTGGAGTTGAAGGAGATGGCCATAGATACAGTGGATCTACAGCCACCAACCAATGATTGGGATGTAGTGATGCAAAAACTCACCGGGCTCAAAGCAAGGTCGATGGCCACTGAGATTGAAATTGATAATCTCAAAACAAATGAAGTTCATATCAAAGCTGAAGTGGACTCACTGCAAAAACATGACCAAGAGAACATAGAGAAACAAACCAAGATGCAAGCCGATCTGGACGCGGCACTACAAAGATGCCAAGAGATTGAACGACAGAGGCAGGCAGGAGAACAAAAGCTTCAAAGAGCAGAGGAGGAATACAAGAAAATCAGTAAATTACTGACAGATGCGGAGAAATAAAGGGACAATTTGACACTGCAGCTTGCTGATGAGTCCAAAGAGGTTGAAACTTTGAGGAATGCTAAGGGAAAGGGTGAGCTAGAACATGAGGCAAGCCAGGATGAAGTGATAGAGATAAAAGATCAAATGAAAGTGAAGGATCAGACCATCCAAAGGCTAAGGGCATCTCCGGCCAGAGTCAGAGCTGCTACCTCAACTGGCACTACTTGAGAGAATGATCTATATGAAGAACAGATGAAGGAGCTCCAAAAGGAGTTGACACTAGAGAAAAGACAAAGACTGATGCTGGCCAAGGGCTCCCTAGTAATGCAAAACCGTCGAGAAGATGAGAACAAGGCCATGAAAGATGAACTAGAAGCCTTGAAAAAGAAGATGGACGAGGAACTAAAGAGATTGTACACAGAAAATGAAGACACCAAGAAGAAGCTAGAAGAGGCTGAAAAAACCAATGCAGATCTGAACGACCTCTTAGTGAACATGGGAGATCAAGCGTAACAGGAAAAGAAGGCATATCAGAAGCAGATAGATGAGCTGAAAGGCCAACAGCAGATTGAAGAGCAACACTTGAGCACAAGGCCAGCAACAATGGAAGGCATTGACATAGAAAATGTGTCAGATCCAGTGGACACCACTATGCAAGAGGACATCCTTGTGGGACCATCACAAGAACCCCAGGATCTGACACAAGAAGAAGAAGAAAATCTACAGAGGGCAATAGAAGCGGCAGTAAAAGACACGGCCAAAGAAGCAATGGAGTGGGAGTAGAGAGTATTTAAGTCTATGACCATTTAGAAGTTAGATGCCAATATCATTCGGCATGAATGGCTACAACCTTCTCTTCCATATCCTCTTCTCAAGTATGAAGCTGCTACAATAAACAAACGGATTAAAGAGGAGCCAATAGTGCCACTATACAAAGCAGATATCTCCAAACCAGAAGGAGTTAAGCTGATTGTGGACTCTCAGCCAAAGTGGAGAAAGGCATGGCTAACCAAATACCCGCAGTATCTAGTTCATCTGGTAGAGGCGCCTAAAAGAGTCAGAGACAACCTTAGCTTTTGCCCTCTACCAAGGATGCGAACCTGGAAAGCACAAGAGCTGGTGCAGAAAAGCCAACCCACATGGCTCAACTACCCAAAGCTACCAGGCTTGAAGGCAGGCAAGAGAATGAGTGAACAATACATGGTGAAAACCCTAACGGGCGCCATTAAATTGTTCACTGGCTCGCCTGACCTCTCTTGCATCATGCTCAAAAAAATATGTAAAACCCTTATGGCGGTTTTTGAAACCTTTAAACCTGGATAGGCAACAGACAGCATCTTCTTCTTCCAAGACACATATAGATGTGCATATGATCTGTTTGCTCAGCCTTCTAATGAGGTGATACATGCCCTTTATCAGAGAATCATGTTTTTGCCCTTGTATCACCTCCAGGCCTTTGAAAAAGCCTTCTACACCGGTTTCTTCACCATCAATACAGAAATATTTGGCTCGACATTACTGGCTCAGCATGCGCGGTATGAGTCTCTTTTGAAGATGCGCGAAAGCCTTCACTAAAGAAGCAACGCTACTGCCATGTCGGGGACGACATGAACTAGTAGGGGGGAGTGTTAGCGGCTGGACACACGCAATGGAGGATGATTGCTCGGCAGGATATTATTTTTTGTAATTATTCTTTGATTGAGAAAAACCGTCATTTCACCTTTGTAAATAGTGGGGCTTGCAGAAGCTTCCAGATCGTATCCCATTTTTGACATTTAGATTGAGTGAATGGTTAAATTGGAACATTAGGGTTTAAGATTGTAAGGTATTTATACCACTTTTGACCTTAATGAAAGAAAACCTTTGTCATTTTATAAGTTTTTGTCTGTGTGAGTGAGCGTACTCTGTGTACGAGAGAGAGTGAGAGTTTTATCTTGACGCTACGCACGCACTGGTGGTTGGAATCGAGTGCGGAGAAGTGCAGCGTGTTGCCCCCGAAGAGAGCTACGCGCCAACTTCTACATTGCGTGTGTACGATCTTGATTTGCAAGCTTGACGTACTCCTGAAGGCTGTAGCTTAGACATTGGATAGAGACCTCTGTAGGAAGTAGTCGAGAGTGAGTCGAGTGTAGGTTGCACCCTATGCTTGCTTCCACGCGCCTGTGGGTCGAGCTTCGTCCTTAGCTGACAAATCTTGTTAGGTGAGTTCTCGCTGTGCTGACGTTGCGTCAATCACCATCTCTAACTCTTTGGCCCTTGTGCTACGGCCAAGTGCTGCTGAGCGAAGTCTTTCTGTTATCTCCTGCATTTGCTTAGCATATTTGTTAACTTGCAGGATGACTTCATCATTCAATTGCCAATCTTTGCTTTGTGTTATTTGTCTTGATGTTTCTGCAGATTATTTTACCTCTGGCTGCATCATGACTATTGGTTGTTGTTGTTGTCCTTGTGACTGCTGATCTTTTTCCGTTGAGGTAGAGGGTGGTATCTCAGCCTTATCTTGCTGTATTGAGGTAGAGGGCGTTTCCTCGGCCTCTTGATCTCTTGTGTGCTCAAATTTTGCAGTGTTCTCTTCTGGTGCAGGACTGGCTGCCTTTTTTGTCTCTAGCTCTTTCTCTATTTGTTGCTCTTTAGTAGAGACAGCTTCTTGTTGTGCTGTTTTTGCTGCTTCTTGCTGTTCAGATTCTTGTGTAGATTCAGCTTCTTTTTCCTGTTCAAGTTCTTCTTCTTTTGTTGGCTCAGTTGTTGTGGTTCTAACTGCCGGTGATGGTGGTGGGCTCGGCATTGGGTGATCTTTGTGTTTAGAGATAGGAGAAGAGATGCGAGGAGACACATCACCGAGTATGTTGCTCTTCTCCTTGTGCAGTGGCTTCCTCTGCTTGATCTTCTCCTGGTGCAATGGCTTCCTCTGCTTGCTCTTGATGTTCTACCGCCTCTTTCGCTTTTCTCGCCGCTTCTTGGGCTTCCTTTAGCTTCAAAGCTTCTGCTTCTTGGTACATCTTTTCCAAGGATTCCGTGGGATCTTCAAACTGCTTCCTGGTGTGATGCTTGGTTCTAGGCCCTTTAAGCCCAATAGGCACCCACTTTTCCGGGTCCTTTCCTTGTGCTTGGTGGTTGTGTTGGTATGAGTGTTTCTCTCTTTCACACCGGGCTTGTTTTTGAATAGGCTCTTCTTGGTGTGCTTCCACGGATTTTCTCTTCATTTCCTCCCGCCGTGCTCTTTTTTCTTCATTATCCAAGCTATCACTTATGTGTCGTTCTGGCAAGCTCTCAGTCGATTCTTCATCAGACTTGTAGGATTTCTCGGCAGATCTTGTAGCTTAAGGAGAAGGTTAAGTTGACACTATCCAAGTGTTTTGATTTGGGGCAGGTGGTAGGTTGTCGGCCATGCCGATGGCATGGTATACAATTCTTGTCAACACCTCTGGTGCACCCAGGTATGTGATCTTTCCTTCTTCTTTATTCCTTTCAAAGTGGTCAAGATATATTGTGCATGGTCAACCGGTTGCCTGGTTGTTGACTTGAGGACTTGTGTGAAGGTGGTGGCAATCGCATGGTTTGGCGTTGTATACCTTGGCGGCCTCTTAGCAAGGAAATGGAAGTGTTGGTGGTATAACCTGGCTTACTCTTCAACCTGTTTGTGAATAAGGTCTACAAAGGTGGCTGCGGCGGTTTCTTTTGTGAAAGTTCCGGCCTTCTTCTTATCCCTTGCCCTCATTGTCATTACTTTTGTGGGCAGTCTGAGTGCTTCTGCCACTATTTCCTTGGTGATCACCACTTCAACTTTATTCCCTTGTGGATCAAAAATCTGCACAGTTCCATCTTCCTTGATCGTGGACAAAAGCTCCTAAGCCTTTAGGAAGTTCACTCCACACGGCTCTTGTTCATAAAAAGCTCTGAGTCCTAGCCGTCGGTTGTCTTCTTTTGTTTTGGGCTTTGCAGCAACATCATACACTTCTTTTGGTAGGAGTTACAACTCTACTTGATGTCCCTCCTTGCCCTTGAATCTGCCAGTGAACACTGTGGTGTGATGCTCTTCAAGCTGTTCTTTTGAAAGATAGGTTGCCTTGGTAGTTTTGACTGAATCGGGGTCCGGTTGGTATACTAGTAGTTCTTGCAACTTTTCTTTTTGGTTGAGCTTCTTCTTGGCCCTCTCTACTGCTTGCATGGCTCTTGTTCAGTGAATAGAGTGTCAAAGTTAGCAGATTTGATGGATTTTTTTCCAAAATGTCCTTTAGTCTGAAATGTTGACAATTTTGGTCCAATTTGCTTCAAATCAATTTTTGAACAAGCATAGATGCATAAAAACATGCAAGGAACAAAATTGTAAAGTCCAAACGAAAATTTGTTACCAAAGTAGTTAATTGCGATTATTAACAGCTATGTAATTTTTCCAACTTTTTGCAAACTTGGCATCACAGGCTTGAAGTATATACCAAATACACGCTCTGAGTGAAATATAGGCTCATTTGGATGAATAGGGTAAAAATGGTACCAGATTTTGGCTTTAGGTCTGTGAAACAGTAGATATAAAGGAAATGTGAGATTTTGAGCTCCAATTGGTTCAAACTTGGCTATTGAGCTTAACACATCATGTACTTTGGATGTATGATGGCAAAATAGCAAAATTCTCCCATTTTGGTTAGAAAGTAAATAATCGCGATTATTAACTTTTCTACCAAAATTAACATTTTTTGGTACAAATTGGTTCTAGGCATTGTATAGGCCCTGTGTATGTGATATGACGTGATTTGGATCAAGAATTGTGGTCCATAACTCAAAAATAAACGTCCTTGCGTTTTTCTGGCAATTTTCCAAGTTATAGGTACTCATTTTGGCTCATACTTGATTTTTGGCATGTAATAGTTTCACTTAAGCACATTTTATATACCTAAAACAAGTCCTAATTGAATTTGGTCAAGTTTGGTCTTGTCGGCATCACTTTGTGCTTTGTCGACTCTGAAATCACCGATTGTTGTGACTACACTGCCTGTTAAGTTGGTTTGTCACTTGTGAGGCTTTGGACTTGTCCGCAATATAGTCGTGAAGCAACTCATCCAATTCTGGCTCATTTGGAGTCAGTTTAACCTCGTTTGTTGAATTTCACGCTTTGTAGCTTTCGAGCCGTTTTTTGCTTTTCGAGGGCTTTGCTTGATTGATTTCACAAAACCAATCATATACATTGTATATAAACCTCGTAGGCAAGCTGTCTATGGAGCCAAAACCAAATTCTGGCATCTGCCAAAAACCTAGCTTTTTTACTGGGACCCCCTCGACACTTGCCGAATGGTCAACTGATGATATTGAAAGGTTCTATTATGTTAGGGCATGCTACAATTTAAATCCCATCTGATTTGGTCGAGCTGACAGACCGCTATGGTCAGTTTTTGGTTGTAGGTCTTCGTGCACTGCTCGGATTCTAGGGTTTTTTCTAGGGGTTTAGACTAGCTATCGGCCGTACAAAATGGATTATTGATGAGTAAAGAACTTACCCCTCATGTCTCGTGTGAGACGGCGCTGAAAACGGGCAATTGTAGACTCCGGAAAGTACTTGCGAAAGAGGTCGAAAAGCTCTCTCTGCAAAGGTAACAAGTGGAAATGAGGTGGTTTTAGCCTACTTGAGATATGTATACCCGGACTTCCCAAAACCATTTTTCCCCAGATTCCTCGATTTGTCCTACTAGGCTGTGAAATCTATGTTACACTCAAAAATTTCCCCGATCGGATTCCTATAGCTCATTCTGCAAGAATTTTGCATTTCTTGTGGGTGATAGAGAGCTGACTTGTTATGAATGACCATAAACTCAATAAGCAAATACTCGCTTACCTCATTGAGGAAATGAGTTCCCCAATCACTGACAATTTCTATTGGTAGTCCATATCTTGTGAATACATACTCATATAAGAATGCAAAAGTGGTTCTTTTAAGTTGCTTTAGCCTCGACCCACTTTGTCAAATAGCCCGTAGCTACAATGATAGATTGAGCTTAGGTTCGATAACGCAGGTGGTTGTATCAGCCCAACAAAATTTATACCTCATTTCGCAAAAGCTCTAGCCCCTATCATTGGTCTTCAGGGAACACTATCTACACATGTTGGCATTTTTTGCTTGTTGACAAGCATCACACCTTTGAACATATTCTTTGGCATCTGCAAAAAGTGTTGGCCACCATATGCCTGCCACTAAGATTGCTCTTGGGATTGTCTCACTATAAAGTGATCTCTAGCTAATCCTGCATGTGCTTATTCTATAATCGGAATATACTCGTCTTTATTTGCACAAAGATGCAAATGTTGATCTTTACCTCTCCAATACAGTTGGTTCCCAATAAGAGCATAGTCTCTTGCTTTAGTTTCAATTGCTCTTTGACGGCGTTTACTCATATCCTCAGGAAATGTTCGGCTCGATAAGTAAGTGACTTTCTTTGCATTAATCACTAACTTGTGATCTCGTAATGCCTGAAAGACCTGAAGTAGGTGATCTTTGTGTTCTGCCTCATTCTTGGAGAAAACAATGATATCGTCAAAGAAAGTGCCAACAAATAGCCTGTACTCTCGAAAAATCTTGTCCATCGTCCGGTTAAATGTTGCCGGAGCAATGGTTAAGCCAAAAGGCATCACCAAAAACTCAAATAACCCAAAAGTCGTCCGAAAAGTTGTCTTGTAGACGTCTCTCGGCGTGATTCTGATCTGATGATATCTACTCTTTAAATCAATCTTGCTAAAGCACGAGGATCCCTGTAATCTGTCGAGTATATCATCGATCCTAGGAATCAGAAATCTGTTCTTGATGGTGATTTTGTTGAGAGCTCTATAATCGATGCACATTCTCCAAGATCCGTCTTTCTTCAAAACCAACAACGCTGGAGAGCAATATGGTGAAGTACTAGACTGGACAAGACCCTTTTCCAAGAGGTCTTTCACTTGGTTCATAATCTCTTCATTTTCTGCTCGGCTCACACGGTAAAGTGGCTGGTTCGGTGGTGTGCTTCCAGGTATCAGATCAATGGTATGATCTTCAGGACGAGGACGAGCAGGTGCTAACCTGCCTGGTAGGCCCTCTGCGAAGCATGATCGGCGTGAGAGTGGAGAAAATCTTGGCGTTCTTTATCAAGCTTAGACATATTTGTCCTATCCTTATCGCTCAATTCTATCATAAAGATCGAGTAAACAAACAGATTGGATTTCATTAATTTAGAAATGGCCGAAGCCGATACAATAGGGACAGACTCGCCCTTCAGTTTAATGTCAAGTACAATGGTTCTGCCCTTCTTTGTAGTCGATGTCGCTTTCCTTGCCCGATAATCGACCACGGCGTTGTTCTTGCGGTACTAGGGAATCCCTAAGAGAACATCACAACCTTCCAAAGGCATTATGAAAAAGTCCTCATGCCCCAAGTACCCTTGACAATGCAACCGAAGTTTGCCAATGACAGGTGCAATGGCTACGTCCTTGCCGGGGGCCGCTAGAACAACCTCTGCAAGTGGTCCCATCCGATCGGGAGTGATCTCGAGCCGCGCCGCCAATTCTGGTGAAATGAAGTTGGCCTTGGCTCCTCCATCAAAGAAGATTAGGGCCTCTTGGTCTTTCACTTTGCCCCAAGCTCGGCAAAGTTCTGTACTCTCGTCCATGGTGTTGGGATTGATACCCACACAATCTGGAACCAGTCTTGTTTTCATCTTGCCTTTTCTTCCACGTTCCTCAGCTGCTCTCGAACTCTCAGGCTTGTCGTCGTCCTTGTCATTCTGTTTTTTCTGTGCCTTTTTAGGGCACTTCGCGGAGATACGTCCATGTTCCACGCATCCAAAGCACTTTTCCTCCTTGATGAAGCGAGCTCTCTCCTGAGGAGTAAGCTTGGGTCGTGCATCCTACCTTTCTGGATTGTTGTTTCTCTTTCTACTTTCATTCGCTGAAGTCTGTTCGGCTCGTTGTGTCATGACCTCATCGGTGGGGTAGGTCAAACTGCCAGAGTGAATGGCAAAGCCCCGTTTCGCATGACTCATCAACTCCTGAATAGAAGCTGACTTCTGTTCCAAGCAGTGATCTCGGATCTCTGTAGGTAGACCCAAGGTAAACCGCTCAATCTGTTCTCTGAACGAGATCTTCTTGAATGAAGAGGTGGGTAGAAAAGAGCTCCAGAATCTCTTGCAATAAGCATCCATTGTATCTCTCTTGGTCATGCGAAGATGGTTCCAAGCAGCTCGTATATCACGTTCATACTCTTGAGTGAACCAAGAAGAAATAAAAAGATTCTTAAATTTCAGCCATTTAAGTGGCGCAGTCTTGTTTAAAAGAAGCGTTGACCACCAAGTTCGAGCATTCCTCTTAAAATAAGAGGCAGCTCTCCTAATCTTGGAGTGCTCTGAGTAGCATCCTCCCGCGAAAGCGATGTCAAACTGCTGTATCAAAGACAAAGCCTTCAAAGCATCTTTATATCCTGAAAAAGTGTCAAATTTGATCGACTGTCCACCTTCCTTAAACTCTCGGACTTTCTTGCTTTTATCTTCCAGAAAGTCATACTGGTTGGCTATATAAAAATTCTTCTTGTTCGCATAAAAATTGCCGTCATCAGAGTCTGAACTTTCTGTAGACGAGTCCTCTGTAGAACTGTCACTCACTGGGTGAGATTTAGACTTCTTTGCCTTTTTCTTGGCCTTTCCGAAGCGTTGTTTCTTGCTTCGCTTTTTTGCCTTTTCTGTCTTCTTTGCTCGAATCTGAAGAGCTAGAAGAACTGTCAGAAGAAGAAGAAGAAGAAGAAGAACTGGGTACTCCTTCAAATCGAACACGCTTCTTCTGTTTCTTTGCCGTATCAAATGTCGATTGACGACCCAAATAAACTGGGAAGTCAGTGCCTTTCTTCTGCTTTTTGCCGTGCTTTTTAGCTTTGTTCTGCGCGTCAAAAAGCTGAGCAATCCGTGCATCAACCACCTCTTCTAATTCCTTCTCTGAATATTGCTTGTGAGCAGAAGGTTTCTTGAGAGTGGGTGAAACCGGCCCGTGGGGCGGTAGGCGTTGGCTTTCACCCGAAATTCTTTACTTTAGACACACACACAGAGCACTTTGCAAAGGAAACCTGCGATGGGAATTAACACTTAATCACACACACGGCTCGGAAGCTAGAATGCTCCGAGCAGACGCCGACAACCTGTAGGCCCCAAAATTGGCACCCCTTTCAGTATTTCTTTATTCTTTGAGAGGGTAAATTACAAAGTAGAGTCCTGGGAATCCTTTACCTGTATCCCACTAGATACTACCTGATTTGGCCAAATTTCGGCAGCATAACAGCCCCAAAACTTGCACGAAACCAATTCCCCTGCTAGAACTCACTTCTACTAGCGTATACCCTCTGATTTTTGCCCAAAAACATTAAATTCAGCACGCTGTATTTACTGGTTTTTGCCCTGTTTTCAGCCCTAAACAGTATCCTAACTGTCCTCTGCTACTGGGGCAATATTCCCAATGGTTTTGGCGTCCGTATGGCTGAAAAACAGTCAATTTACAGCGCATACACAGCGCTGAAAACGCACCTGTACGGCGAGGTTATGACCCTCACCGGTGCCTGCTTTGGAGTAGCAATTAGCTACCCCTGTTCTTGCTCAAGGGGGCTCTTGCCTCAGAACAAAAGCATGAAACCACACAGCTGTACATCAGTCAAATGGAGAGCCCTCTTGTGGGGCATCACATAACTGCACATAGGGGAGAGAGAGAGAGCAGTGTGTAGTGTGAAGGGCATCACTCCTAGGACCACATTGTACATTGAGTGGAAAGAAAGCACTCCATAGCTCTTAACCTGTGACAGGTTCTCAATGAAGCATCCCCCCAGCATAAATCGAGCGTCCCCTCTTCTGTCCTTGACCTGTAATGCATCTGTGAACAAATAGATGCAAAAGGGGAAGATTACCATGGCTGCCAAAACCTGCGTATCGCTGAAAACACAGCAAAACAGCCCTGTAAACACGCATCTGATGCCTTCTAATGTTGAAAATGAGCTCCTTGGACCTAGGTGAAGTCATGGGAAGCTCAAAAATGGAGAGAAATGGCTGAAAATCACAGTTATCAGTCTCCAAAACTGGTCCAAAGAGTCAGTTACGAGTTTCGTTCTCCCAAACTTGGTAAATTGGCCAAAAAGTGCCACTTGGCACTCATACATGCAATTTTCCCGCATTGGGCTTCCTACTTAAAAAATCTCTCAACTGGTGCATCAGTTGACTTTGCAGCAGAGTAATAAAATGTTCCTCTGGTCTTATCGAAGGTAATGATGCGAACACATTTCACGGCCCAAAATAGCAGTTCCCTAATTTTTAGGAGATGCTTCCGTTGGGCTCCCACTCGTCATCTGACTATCTATCCTCATTGGGACCGCATCCAAAAGTGCAATGTGGCCCAACTATCGGATACTTTCTGTTGGTGATCCCACCTTGACTTTATGCCTTTATTGAGTTCACTTCCTAGTATCCACCAACTTGCTAAGTGCGACGGGGGAACCTACATGATCTTGAATTGAGCCTAGACATCCTTTTACTTTACGAGTTCGAGTGCTGATCAACTTCCCGTCTGCCGGTGAAACTACCATTCACATTGGCCATACAATGTCCGACCATTTGCAACTTCAAAAAGAGGCTCTCAAAAATTAAACAAAAATCATTGGAAAGAATCCAACAATAAGGTTAGCAGTTGCCACGTCCTCGTGACATACCCCCCGCTTGAAATCGCAAACGTCCTCGATTGCATACCATAAATACATGCCATAGGCGATCTTGTGTGGTAAGCACCCTTTTAGCATCGCATGTATCCGCAAGAAAGACTGTCAAAACATATATACAAATGACTTAATGAGACCTTCATACTTTTGTCAAACTGTACACTGCTGTTGCACTGAATCCATGAGTACATTTGATGTGTTAGCTCTATCATTACATCTCCTTTGCACACGTTGGGGTGGGGTATAAGTAGGTTGTAACCCAAAGACCTCAAGGTAAAGCTGCAATACATTTGGTGACTGTGACAGTTCATGCTCTTCCATCCACTTTCCATCCCTAGGTGGATAGTTCTTGAACTTCACAACATAGCATCTTGCAACCTGTCCCTTAACTTTTTACCTGTACAAGAGGCTCTTGTCTCTGCAAACGAGCATAATTCCAGAATATTGACGTACTACCCACGACCAAGCAAGCTCAAATTTCAAGATGATTTACCAATGCGTCATAGAATCCAAGCAATCGCCTCAGAGAATTGGCAACCAGCGTGTCATCTGGCAGACCCACATCACTCCCATAGGAGATCTAGTGGCCTATCTACCACTGTGAGACCTCTCCCTATCTCATCTTGGTTCATACTTGCAAACCCTTAAAATGCAGTAGAAAATCAGTCCTAATTCGACCACTTTT
Organism: Adiantum capillus-veneris; assembly: GCF_014529385.1. NCBI lineage: Eukaryota > Viridiplantae > Streptophyta > Polypodiopsida > Polypodiales > Pteridaceae > Adiantum > Adiantum capillus-veneris. The sequence goes on along the minus strand of NC_140931.1, from coordinate 145,294,836 downwards.
TGGCAAGGCGAACATGCGGAATTTCCTGTTTGTCCTGTGAAGAGGAACCCTCTTCCATAATGCCCTTCCCTTTGTCGGCCATAGTGTAATCCCGCGTTCCTGTACTCTGTCTTACCCAAAACAACCGAGGCTCCCTCTTTGAGGAAAAAGTGATTGATGTCCCGGCAATGGAACCATGAAATTGGCCCGTGGGGCGGTAGGCGTTGGCTTTCACGTGAAATTCTTTACTTTAGACACACACACAAAGCACTTTGCAAAGGAAACCTGCGACGAGAATTAACACTTAATCAAACACACGGCTCGGAAGATAGAATGCTCCGAGCAGACGCCGACAACGTGTAGGCCCCAAAATTGGCGCCCCTTTCGGTATTTCTTTATTCTTTGAGAGGGTAAATTACAAAGTAGAGTCCTGGGAATCCTTTACCTGTATCCCACTAGATACTACCTGATTTGGCCAAGTTTCGGTAGCATAACAGCTCCAAAACTTGCACAAAACCAATTCCCCTGCTAGAACTCACTTCTACTAGCGTATACCCTCTGATTCTTGCCCAAAAACAGTAAATTCAGCACACTGTATTTACTGATTTTTGCCCTGTTTTCAGCCCTAAGCAGTCCCCTAACCGTCCTCTGTCAGTGGGGCACTATTCCCAATGGTTCTGGCGTTCGTATGGCTGAAAAACAGTCAATTTACAGCGCATACACAGCGCTGAAAACGCACCTGTACGGCGAGGTTATGACCCTCACCGGTGCCTGCTTTGGAGTAGCAATTAGCTACCCCTGTTCTTGCTCAAGGAGGCTCTTGCCTCAGAACAAAAGCATGAAACCACACAGCTGTACATCAGTCAAATGGAGAGCCCTCTTGTGGGGCATCACATAACTGCACATAGGGGAGAGAGAGAGAGCAGTGTGTAGTGTGAAGGGCATCACTCCTAGGACCACATTGTACATTGAGTGGAAAGAAAGCACTCCATAGCTCTTAACCTGTGACAGGTTCTCAATGAAGCATCCCCCAAGCATAAATCGAGCGTCCCCTCTTCTGTCCTTGACCTGTAATGCATCTGTGAACAAATAGATGCAAAAGGGGAAGATTACCATGGCTGCCAAAACCTGCGTATCGCTGAAAACACAGCAAAACAGCCCTGTAAACACGCATCTGATGCCTTCTAATGTTGAAAATGAGCTCCTTGGACCTAGGTGAAGTCATGGGAAGCTCAAAAATGGAGAGAAATGGCTGAAAATCACAGTTATCAGTCTCCAAAACTGGTCCAAAGAGTCAGTTACGAGTTTCGTTCTCCCAAACTTGGTAAATTGGCCAAAAAGTGCCACTTGGCACTCATACATGCAATTTTCCCGCATTGGGCTTCCTACTTAAAAAATCTCTCAACTGATGCATCAGTTGACTTTGCAGCAGAGTAATAAAATGTTCCTCTGGTCATATCGAAGGTAATGATGCGAACACATTTCACGGCCCAAAATAGCAGTTCCCTAATTTTTAGGAGATGCTTCCGTGGGGCTCCCACTGGTCATCTGACCATCTATCCTCATTGGGACTGCATCCAAAAGTGCAATGTGGCCCAACTGTCGGATACTTTCTGTTGGTGATCCCACCTTGACTTTATGCCTTTATTGAGTTCACTTCCTAGTATCCACCAACTTGCTAAGTGCGATGGGGGAACCTACATGATCTTGAACCGAGTCTAGACATCCTTTTACTTTATGAGTTCCAGAGCCGACCAACATCCTGTCTGCTGGTGAAACTACCGTTCACATTGGCCATACAATGTCCGACCATTTGCAACTTCAAAAAGAGGCTCTCAAAAATTAAACAAAAATCATTGGAAAGAAACCAACAACTAAGGTTAGCAGTTGCCACGTCCTCGTGACAGTGGGTTTGGGGGGTGGTGTTGTGGTTTTCTGCCACTGCTCGTGCACTTCCTGAAAAGAAGTCTCGCTCATATATTTTGCCAATTTTGGGTCCTTCGCAAAACTGAGCATCATCTTTGTTGCATCGCCGATCAATTGACGACGGTTCATCTCTCTTTGCTCCGCCTGAGTAAGCCGAGGTGGGCTATACTTTCTGCCGGAGTCTTCGTTGTGATCCCTGCCCGCATCTCCGGATGTAGAGGGAGTCGACTGATCCTTGCCTGAAGCCATAGGTGCCGCGGAAAAAAAATTGGGATCGGATTTCCCATAGAAGAGAAATCAGCCGTGCTCTGATACCACTGTAACAGACTTGGACACTCCAAGTCAAGAATCAATCACGACCGCACCATAACCACTTCAAAACAGTTCACAGTTCACAATAGATTTGCACTGGCCCGGCGGAGTTCTGTGCCTAGAGATATTGGCCCCAAAGACTGGCGCCCCTTTCGGTATTTCTTTTTGTATTTATCAGTGTTCAAAGTACAAGAGTGGTTCGGGTCTCACTCAGAGTCTGCGTCGAGATGCTCTGCAGAGTGGGGGCCCAAATCACTTGATTATTTTAGAAGGGATGCCAAAAGCAGTGCCCCGAAATGCTTCAAATCAAAAGCAAAAGGTCTTGTCTCTCACAAGCGTTCTCTTGAGCTTTTAGAAAAAATAAAGCAATGGAGTTCTCTCTCTTTCTCTCTCCTTGCAATTTGCGTAGAGAAAAAGCATCAACCAAAAATCTCCCTCAAACTGTGTCGCTAAAAGCATATTCTGCCCAGAAAATCATCTTCGCAAATTTTGGGATTTTGCCACATCAGCGTGCTTGCGCTTTTTCGGGATTCTGCGTTGCTGTCCTTGTAGGGTTAGGGTTTCTAATGTTTTAGGGTTTCTGGCAGATTTTAGGGTTTGCAAGTTTTAGGGTTAGGGTTTCCAGATTTAGGGTTTCCAGGTTTCCTCTCGGGCAGCCATGTCATCACTTTGTGACACTCATCTGGGTCCTCTGGGGAATGCTTTTTGCCTTGGTTGCCATGGTCATCATAGACCGCTCTTTGCCTTGCACGGTATGTGCTATGATCCCTCCGTCTGGGGGTACCAGTGGAATGTAAATCGTCGGCAATGATTGTCGACTCCATCATCCGCTGAAGGGTTGAAGACCTGCTTCAAACTTTCGCATCTTTTCCTCGTCGAAAATCTTCATAAAAGGCGTAATGTTTAGAAGAACCGACCAAAACTTATCAACATAAGCCGTGACTTTCTCTTGTTCCTTCTGGGCAAGCCAGTCCCATTCCTTCCGATTGTCCTTCTCGAAAGCAGGTGGAACATATTGTTCATAGATTTCAACTTTGAATTGAGCCCAGGTTCTGGCTTGAGTACCTTCTAGAATTTTGGCTAGCTACCAGTTGCTTGTAGTCTCCTTGAGATGCATCCCAACATGACGCACCTTGGATTTTTCAGTGAAGTTTTTGTTGGCAAAAGCAACCTCAAACTGCCTGATGAAAGACAGTGCCTTGGGTCCTGTGTAGTTATCAAACTTCACATCCTTGTCACCGGATTTGAAAATCCGCATCTTGCGGTGACGTTTGCGATTATCCCTCTTGAATTGGGTCTTCTCTTTAGTAGTATGTAAGGAAGTAGGAGTTTTCTTCTTGGGAGAAGATTTAGATAGTGTATGAGAAACATATGTAGTAGTATAGTCAGGAGAGTATGATGGAGAAGAGATAGAGACATCCTTGCTTTCGTTAAGCAGAGAAAGTTCTTTTTCCTGGCCCTCGCTCTTGGAAGGCCGCTTGTCCTGATCCGGAGATCTCTTGTGCGTTTCGGTACCTCTTTTCGCACCATTCACTTGCGGGTTACTTCCATTAACAGGATTTTCCTGATGCCCATCGGCATCCGTTCCTTGCGGCTTCTTGATTCCGTCCAAAGCCTTTGGACAGCCGGCAACAAAATGAGTTGTTGCAATTCCGCGAGTTGTGCTCGCACTTGCTGAAGTTTGTCTTCAGCGGGTCTTCCGTGGCTTGTCATGTTTCTTTCCGTTCCTTCCCGAGATCTTCCTTCTTTGCAGAGAAAGAGAGGAATCCGAGCTCTGATACCACTGTCACAGACGGGAGCGCACACGAATAATCAACAAGATGAAAATAAATAATCTTTCAACTAAACAGAGTTGAGGGAGAAGTTCGACACAGTATTTGGGAACAGAAGATGGGCTGGTCCCCTCCCCCCCCTTAAAGAAAATCCTTTATTAGGGAGAATCTTTTTACAAACACAAGAACCGGAGAAAACCCATGTCACGTGATGGGGTGACGGGAGCATCGGAAAGGGAATATCTCGTTGGTCTGGCAGGAAACCAAACTGGAAAGAGGAATACGCGTAAAGACGCAAGCACAAGAATAAAGATTGGTTCTGAGAAGCTTTTCTTAAAAAGCGGAATATTTTAACGAGATTCCGGCGAGCAGACGCTTTCCCGCGAGGAATCTATGTCTGCATTGCATTTGTGCATGTGGTTGCATCCAGGGACGCCTGGGAAGTGCTGTGAAAGGCATTGTTTTTAACTTATAAGGTTTTATTGAGTTTTTGGGTAGGTTCATACCAATTTTAAAATATGCGGGCCGCCTACTTAATAAGTGGGCAGCCACTTAGAAATAAAGCAGCAAAACCAGCAAGCGAATTTTCTCTCTCTATTTCGGGCAGAACAACCAAAAAAATAAAAAATAAAAAAATAAAAAAATAAAAAAAAATCCGCCGCGATCTCTACGCGGCCAGCCTCTGCTCAGCTATTCAAGCTGTAGCGAGGGAGCTATAAAAGCACGACAAGCCCTCACTCAGAGGAGGAGTTGCCAGCGCCAGCAAGAGAAGACTTTGCCGCCAGAAGACGCAAGAGATCGCGAAACTGCGAAGCACGGAAGTCGCTTTTCCCGCGCAAGAGCGACAGGTATCTATTGTGGATTCGCCATACGAATTGTTGTCCCGTGTTTGTGTGTGTTTGCAGGTACTTCATCACGAAGGAGAAGCGAGAAGGCTTCGGCCTACGCTTGGGAATTAGGGGAGACGAGCTCTCAATCCTGTTTCCGTTTGTACTCAGAATCGAGACTCTGCAAACAATTTCGGAATTCCGTCTCTTGGAATTCCCAAGCGTAGGTCGAAGCCTTCTCGCTTCTCCTTTGCGATGAAGTGCTTGCAAAAACACACAAACACGGGACAACAATTCGTATGGCGAATCCACAATACATACCTGCCGCTCTTGCGCGGGAAAAGCGACTTCCGTACTTCGCAGTCTCGCGATTCCTTGCGTCTTTTGGCGGCAGAGTCTTCTCTCTGGTGCTAGCAACTCCTCCTTTGAGTGAGGGCATGTGGCGCTTTTATAGCTTCCTGGCCACAGTAGAATAGCTGAGTAGAGGCTGGCCGCGTAGAGATCGGGGCGATTTTTTTTTTATAATAATAATATTTTTTTTCGGTTTTTGCTGTTTTACCCGAAATAGGGAGAGAGAATTCACTGGCTGGTTTTGTTGCTTTATTTTCTAAGTGGCTGCCCACTTATTAAGTGGGCGGCCGACATATTTTAAAATTGGTATGAACCTGTCCAAAAACTCAATAAAACCTTGTAAGTTAAAAACAATGCCTTTCACAGCACTTCCCAAGCGTCCCTGGATGCAATCACATGCACAAATCCAATGCACACATAGATTCCTCGCGGGAAAGCGTCTGCTCTTCCTTGAAAACTCGTTAAAATATTCCGCTTTTCAAGAAAATCTTCTCAAAACCCATTTTTATTCTTGTGCTTGTGTCTTTATGCATATTCCTCTTTCCAATTCAGGTTTCCTGCCAGACCAACGAGATATTCCCTTTCCGATGCTCCCGTCACCCCATCACGTGACGCATCAGAAATATTCGTTTCCCGGTCTCTCCTACCGAACTAACGGTAAAATCCCTTCGCGATGCTTAATGTCACCCATCATATGACGCATCAGAGTTTTCCGTTCTTGATGGCTTTTAATAATATTAATAGATCTACAGTTCCTAACCTTACGGTTCAAGTGCACATCTGTAAATATCCTAATTTCAATAAAAAGAAATTACTCGAGAAAATAAGAAAATAGTCCATTTAGCAACAAGTTACCTAGTGAAGGTGGCAATTCTTTACATTCATTGACTTTTTTCTTTGACCTGTGGAGTACATATATAAACTTAATGCTGAATAAACACCTTTTCATCCCTACTTTGGTTGGGGCTGTCCATCCCAACATATTTTGGGCAGCCACATAGAGCAATCAGGTAACAATTCTAAGACTTTTCGATGGTTAAAAAGGCAAGAAACTAAGTGTTTTTGTTTGGTTTGCAGATAATTGATAGCGTGTAAACTCTTTTTACCTTAGTTTATGCCCTCGCAACACTTCTTTTTTTTCTATTAATGTTTCAGTTTCATGTCTTAGTTATTGGAGACTTAATCAGTGTTGAGTTAGTCCTGCACTTGAGTATATGTCAAAACTTGATTTATTGGAATGCATGGTTACTACTTATGTGCGTGGATGTATGGGAGATTCTATCGATACCTTATCCCTTTCGCTGCATATCACCATGTATCACATGTTTTTGATGTAATAATACCTAGCTCTGTTTTTAAGATCGGGTCACCATTAGCAGGAATGTCATGTGTAGTCATTACTATGTATGATGGAGCTTGTGGTTATATTTTTTTGTGGATGACAACCATGTTCTTACCACTTGTAATTCTGTTATAGTGTGAATTCATCTAGTATGTGAAGAATGGGCAAACAAGTAGTCTAACCCACTTATTGTTATTGACAATGTCTCTCGTTCATTAATGGGCACCTCAATTCCATATAAGTACGCACCAAATTCCAACAGAATGCCAGCTCTTCATGACAGGTGTCTTTTTAATTCTATAGACCTTCATTTGTAGGTTTTGAATTGAAGCTTTGGCTCTGCAATCTTCTTTTAACAAGGGTTGAGAGTCCTTCTAGCAATTACAATTTATGCTGCAGAGAGAAAGTAGGAGTGTTTCTCTATTGCACTCCTGCAGGCTTGTTTTGCATGCCTCAGCTGTGCTTGTAGTTGTGTTGCAATTTCAAGTTCAGCTAGTTACAAATCTTGCTCATGGGCTGAAGTTTTTTCAAGTTGGTTAATATTATAACTTACTTTTTGCTCTTTGAGCTGATTTGTAATGTACACGAAGACCTTTCTAAGACACTTACTACATTTTTGGTTTTTCAAGTTGAAGCCCGTACACAGACGTCAGATCAATCACTCGAGTTTGTTGAGCGCAGCCATGAATTTCCTGGAATGGTATGTCCTATCCTTAACTGATCAGAAAGTGATAGCCTTTACAACAAAAGTGACATGCAAGGAGCACTCAATTAAATGCTCTGGATTCTCTATCAACTAAATGTGATGATATATGTATATATAGAAATTTTGTGCATGCAGTACATTAAACATACTTGAAGTCAATGAATATAGTATCTGATATATCTCTTGCTGTTTCACAAGGCATACTCGTTCAGATTCTGGGAATCATGCTCACTGTATAGAGGCGTTTGAAATTTCAAACATGGTGATTTGTAAATATTTGAAAGGGTGCATATATGTGCATTGCCTTCTACATGTGAACACTGGCAGTATGATTTGCCGGTATAGTATTTTACTGGCTTGCATTTCAGTCTACTTGTGACAATTGCTGCTGTGCTTGCAGGTGTTGTCAATCAGAGAGTTTGCATTCCATGTGCTTAATGCGAATCTGCTTTGGCCAGGCACTCTTTCGTTTGCTGAATGGCTAGTAGTTCATCAGCATATGCTCGGGGGGCAAAAGGTCCTTGAACTAGGAAGGTATGGTCTTCATTTCAAGCCATTCAAGCAAGTTTTTGGTGGTCTTCTTTTTGCTAGTAAAAGCTTTGAAGTAAGGCTTGAGAATAGAGTGACCCGTGTTACTCTCGTGAAGGTTTTTGGTTGTGTGTGTGTTTTTTTTTTCTTTATAAAGAATTTTCCCTCTTTGATAAAGTCATTTAGTGCTCGTCCGTTTTAGCTTATCTGTAATGTGTCAAGTCAGAAAACCGATTTCACTTAATCAGCACATTGTTAAACATAGAACCACATTTAGTGCAGAGGCCATGGCTGAGCTTTTTTATGTTGTGAACTAGTTCAAATAAGCAGACGCCTGATACCATCTCTGCCTATATCAGTCTCTTTAAAAAAGCTTGAAGCTGAAAGATAGCACTGACATGAGTAAGGGCTCTAAAAACATTGGGTCTCCCTGTTTTGAGCTAAATGCAAAATTTTTAATTTGGTAGGATAGGACATGGGCATTTAGTGCTTAATGCAATAATCACCCATTGTGACATGATGCATGCATGCCCTTGCTGGGTTGTAGGACTTTGCCAGTTGTGTCAGTACACACATTATTCTGTAGTGCAGCATGCTCAATTCTCTTGCCCTGTGAGATACACCATCACATGTAGCACTTTAAAGTTTTTAGATGCTTTATATCTGTTTGGACCATTCAGCTCTTGGCAAGGTTTCAAGCTGTATATTGTCAATGCATTGTTCAAGTAAATTTTAGTTTGTAATGTGTGTTCGATAAATTTTTAGATATCAATATTAAGTCTACAAAACTATGCATTTCATGGTTTGAGAACCTTTCTAATGGTCGGAGGACCGGTCTGCATTTATGTGCTTGATGCTAGCGCACAATCTCTACTGAGTATGGTTTTTGGTACCATCCATGAGGTTTTCCCTTTTTGATGCTCTGATCACCCACCCTGTGAATCCTCGTCCTGCATAATCTATCTGCCCGGACTCTCAAGGCAATTTTTTTGCAGTGCTCTAGTCTACACGCATTGTGACTGAAACCGGCCAGTACACAGTAGAGGGCGGTACTAATTCAATTATCTGTTAATTTCACACAGAGGATTGAGAATCGTAGATGCGTCCAACAACTAGATTGTCACTGCGCACACGAAGACCGACACCCTATCAGCCCCAAAGACTGGTGCCCCTTTTGGTATTTCTTTATTCAATTGAAAATGAAAATAAACGATCCGAACACTTACACCAAACCCCCACCAGCCTGTCCAAACCTGCCAAGGGCTGAAATTGCAGGTTTTCGACCCAATTTTGGCAGCATAACAACGCCAAAATCTCTATAGGTCAAAAGTACAAGTCTAAGACGGATTCCCATACATTTTAGAAGCTTTTAGGTGAGCTGTAAGTAAATTTCAGCGTGCTGTAATTCCCTGTTTCAGTCACTGACAGGTGTTCAAATTCCTGTATAAGCACCTCAAGGCTTCCCTGAAGCTTCCTAGGTGTTATTTTGCACTTTAGGTGTGAAACCCTAAACCTGCAAGTAAACGCAGCAAGCTGAAATTCTCTTTTTTGGATCGTTTTGAGGGAGCAAACACGTCTATGAGTGTCTGAGGAGCTCCCGCATGCAATGGGACACTTACCCTTTGATTTGGACGAGTTTTCATGTGAGAAAACTCTCGTCTTTCGCAATTTGTTGCGATGGAACTGTGCGTACTTATGGGGGATTGGCAATTAGCTAATCCGGTTCCTATTCAAAAGGCTCTTGCCCTGGCAAATGCGCATAAGACCCACAAGACTATACGTAGTCATCTGAGGAGCCCAACTAGTGGGGCATTACCATATGTGTAAGGGGGAGAGAGCTGCACGAGAGTAGAATCATCTCACTACTTGAGACAAGGGAGAAGGCAAGATTTCCATTAAGCTGTGAACCTGACACAAAAAGTCCAAATCAGCCCCCTCTCGCAATTTGATCCCAAGTTGGGCTTGTGCTTCTTGGGGTGTGAAAATCTTTGAGACAAACAGTTTCGCCAAATGATCGGGCTTAACTGTCTTCTTTAGCGGAATGAACTAGGCTTGTTTTCTGAATCTGTCGATAACTGTCCAAATGCCATCATGCCCACGTTGAGTCTTGGGAAGAATAAACTCCATGGCAATGCTTTCCCAGGGAGGGGAGGGTATGGGTAAAGGTTGTAGAAGTCTTGGTGCCTTATGCCTGTCAAATTTGACCTTTTGGCATACTAAACAACTGCGAACAAACTCGTCCACATCTTTTTTGAGACTTGGCCAATAAAAGTAACTCTCAACACCCTTCAAGGTGGTATCTATGCCGCGGTGGCCTGAAAAAGGTGGACAATGGCGCTGTGTCAACCTTTTCCCTCAAAGGCTGTGTAACACACATTATTTTCCGCATCAAATAGCCGTCCCATATGGAATAGCCTGCAATTGTCTCTCCACTCTGTATCTTGTGAAAGATATGTGCAAAATCAAGATTTGTGGCGTACTGATCTACCATATCCTCGAAGCTTCCATGATGTATCGTGGAAATAGCCAGAACCAAGGGCTTTCTAGAAACGCATTTGCCACTAAATTCTTTTGTCCTTGAACATGGACTATGTGGAAATCAAACTGTGAAAGGATGTTAGCCCACCTCATCTGCTTTTTCGAAAGCGCCTTCTGCGACACAATAAGTAGCGTTAACTCTGATGATCTGTGAAGACGGTAAAGTGGGCTCCGAGTAAGAAATGTTTCCGCTAGGTAAGAGCATGGATAACTGCCAAAAGCTCTTTCTCATAAATCTGTGCAACCCGTTCAAGACGTGAAAACATCCTGTTCTCGTAAGCTATGACATGGCCTTCTTGTATGAAGATTGCTCCCAAACTGCGACCACATGCATCACCGTAAATGTCAAAGGGCTTTACTAGATTGGTCCAATTGTCAACTTTTCCTTGAGAGTCTAAAAGGTTGCAATCTCTGACGGTCCCCAAGTAAACAAACTTGGAGACCCCAAGTCAAGATTCTACTGCGAGAAAACAGAGATTCACTTCAAAACAGTTCACAAAAGACGACACGGCTCGGTGTAGTTCTGTGCCAAGAGGTATTGGCCCCAAAAACTGGTGTCCCTTTCAGTATTTGTTTTTATATTAATCTGTATGCAAAGTACAAGAGCCCGCGGGTGCTCACTCTCTGTCTTTGCGTCGAGATGCCCAGAGAAGTGAGGCCCTTGGGCGTATTTATTCTTACAAGGGATGCCCAAAAGCAGAGCCCCAAAAACTTTCAAACTCAAAAAAAATTGATCTCCAAAAGCTTCAACGCAAAAGCCTGCCCAAAAAGCTATCAGGGTAATTTGCAAAAAATCCGTACGGCCTGTCAGCGCAAAAAGCAGAGCGTCCGTACGGCCTGCCACGTCAGCATGTTAGTGCGTTCTATGGGATTCAATACGTTGGTTCCACGTCAGCCTGTCGGTGCATTTCCCGGAATTCCGTACAGTCAGCCTGTGTGTGTGTGTGTGGGGGCGTGCCACGTCACCAGTTTGTGACATACCCCCCTCTTGAAGGAATTGTAATCGCCCTCGATTACGTGTGCAAAACAGACAGAGGTCATAAACGGTCTTAGTAGACACTGACTATTAGTACCGACGCACTAGACACAACACATCTAGCACTTGTACAAAACGACAGTCACATCACTGGACATCACAGGACATCACTTGACATCATAGGACATCACATGACAAATCACATACAAATTCATTCCAAATCTCAAACCATGACCAATCGGCAACATATTTAGTAATCACATCTAGATCCATTCGGGACCTCACGGATGCCCCGATTGAGGAATCCTTATTGCAATCATGTCTATAGAGATTTATGAGACCGAAATGCTGCAGTCGTTTCATCTTCCAGTTCCTGCACTGAAATAAGTCAAGTACAAATCAATCATTTTCATTTACAGGAATTCTAGTTATAAAGTCATACAGAAGAATACTACTCAGCCCTTTAGTATCCGTGAAACCCAAAGGGGACATCAATGACTCTATTCAAAATTGGGGTGATCCATTGACAAAGGAGCAGGGTGACTCCCCTCTTGTGCAAACCTGCTGCACTAGATTCACCCTCGTTGAAGTCGGGGTTCTATCGGAGTAGACTATGTTAAACCGAATGCTTCAAGGTAAAGTTCCAAAATTTGAGGAGTATCTGCTAGGTCCTCCTCCTCCATCCACTTCGCATCCAATGCAGGATAGTTCTTGAATTAACCAAGAACCGCCTAATCACTTTACCTTTTATCTTTCTGTCCTTGTGTGCCAATATCTGTTTTGGAACGAGTATCTCCTCGCTTTCCTCCACCTCAGGTTGCTCATCTAGCTCCCCATCATCGGGTACATCACCTTTAAAAGGCTTCAATAGACTCACATGAAATGCATTGTGAATCTTCCAAGTATCGGGCAGCTTCAGTCTAAAGGAGACATCATTTATCTTTTCTTTTATCTGGAAAGGGCCATAATACCTCATGCTAAGCTTTGGAAAAAGCTGCTCCTTTCCCTTTTTCTTTGTTAGGTGTGCCTTCTCAAAACGTATGTAAGGTGCAACGGATGTGAATGTTAAACTTTGCTCAAGATGAGTGCTCCGAACTGTGCTCAAGGTTCCTTTTACTTACGAAAGGGAGAGCCTTCCGTTCCTTTAGTGAGAGAGTGCAAATGATCACAAACAAAGTGGTGAACACTGTGAATGAAGGTGCTGAGACTGAGAGATAGAGAGAGAAGAATACGACATCAGAATGTTGTCAAACCCTCCTCCGAAGGCCCCACTCTCTATGGCGAGAGCGGTCTTCTATTGATTGCACAAATCTCTACAATGCTTTGGACTTGCCGACGATGTCGACGATGATGAGGACGATGACAAGACGGGCTGAAATTTGAAAACGCTAATGGCTGAAATCTGCAAATATTTATCTGTTGAATTCTGACTCTATGTCGGTGACGACGGCGATGACGAGCGCGCTGAAAACGCAGATGCTGAAATCTGCATTTTCCTGGCTGAATCTGCAAACTTTCGGTGGATCTGACCGTGCGGCGAGGATCTGCTGCGGGAAGGTGAGATCTACGAGGTTTGGGATTTCTACTTAGGTGTCTTGATGCTGAAAACTGAAAACGTTGGTCTAATTGATGATTTTGTTGCGGTAGATTTGCAAAATGTCGAGGCTGATTTGCAAATAAAAAACAATAGGGCTGAAAACTGTCCAGATGCAAAAATGCGAGGTGTCTTGCTATGGTCTGCTAACGCCAGGTAGATCTGCAAGTTGCAAAACGTTGGCTGATCTGCAACTGTTGAAAAACGCTGGCTGATCTTTGATCTGTGGCTGAAAACGCAAGGTTGACTGCCCCGGGGAGGGGGGGGTGGTCTTGCTGAGAAGGTGCTTGCTAAACACTTGGTTCCTGTTGCCTCTTCTGCCAGAAAGTGCTAGCGCTAGGGTTTCTTATATACATGCTTGTCAAAATTGCCCTATCCAGTTTCCCAACAAAAGTCACTTTAAAAATAATAAGTGAACAATGGCTAAACTAGGGAAAATAGGTTTTTTGCACTGTAAAATGCTGGTAATGCTGATGATCATGCTGTGTGCAACCAGAGGATACGCATCTACTCTAAGTGTCTGGACATGCACTGTCTGCGCACAGACTCACAAAGGTGCCAAAACACTCTCTAGGCTAGACTAACTGAACTGGACTAAATCCTTGTCATGAAGTAGCTTGTCCACGTACACATAGGGTTAGATGTGCACGTGACAACGTAAGAGCATCCATTCGTCTTTCTTTAATTTCAAATCGCGACGATGTCGATCTGCTGCCTTCTTGTGTCATTCTTGAAATTTTGCTAAAGCCTCCCGGACCTTGGCAAATGCAGCATCCAAGTCCCTCGTGTACTGATCGGCTTCAAAAAATTTATCTTTCGTGCTAAGGAAGGGTGGAACCTTCGGAGCACCTTCAATGATTTCAAATGGCGCCTTCCCCGTCGAAGAGTGGATCGTGTGTAGGCAAATTCCACCTGCAAATTTTTTTCCCATTGAGTCTTCTGATCAGAAATGTAAGACTTCAATAAATCCAGTACGATTGAATTTGCAATCTCAGATTGCCCATCTGTCTGCGGGTAGAAAGATGACGAGAACTGCTACCGTGTGCCAATATTCTCCCAAATAGTCCTCCAAAACAAACTCATGAATCGGGGATCTCTGTCAAAGACTATTGTCTTAGGCATGCCATGAAGTCTGAAAATCTGTGCAATGAACAGTCTCGCTAAATGATCCGGCTTGACTGTTTTCTTCACTAGAATGAAGTGAGCTTGCTTGCTGAATTTGTCGATAACAGTCCAAATGCCATTATGCCCACTCTGTTTCTTCGGGATATCAAAAATGAAATCCATTGCATACTTTCCCAGGGGCGGGTGGAAATGGGTAAAGGCTGTAACAATCCCTGTGCCTTATGCCTGTCAAACTTGACCTTCTGGCATACTATACAACTGCGTACAAAGTTGTCCACATCTTTCTTGAGTCTCGGCCAAAAGAAGTAACGCTCCACACCTTTCAAGGTGGTGTTGATGCTGCGGTGACCCGTAAAAGGTGGACAATGGCACTCAGTCAAAACCTTTTCCCTCAACGGCTGTGTGACGCACACCATCATTTACTTCATCAAGTAGCCATCCAGTATGAAACATCCCGCTACTACCGCCCCATTCTGTATTCGAGTAAATACCTCCGAAAATTCCGGATCTGTGGCGCACTGATCAACCATATCCTCGAAGCTTCTATAATGGATCGCGGAAATAGCCAAGACTAGCGGCTTTCGAGACAAAGCATCTGCCACCAAGTTTTTCTGTCCTTGTACATGGACAATCTGGAAGTGAAGCTGTGACAAGATGTTAACCATCACATCTGCTTTTCCAAAAGCTGCTTCTGTGACAAGAAGTAGCGTAAACTCTGATGATCAGTGAAGACTGTGAAGTCGGCTCCAAGTAGGTAAGGTCTCCATTGAGTAAGACTGCCAAAAGCTCTTCTTTATAAATCTGTGCTGTCAATTCTGGGCTTGAAAACAATCGGCTCTCATAGGCAATGACATGGCCTTCAAATGACTTTTGCAAATCCGGCAAAGTCAATATTGGTCCAGTAGTCAATTTCTCTTTCAGTGGATCTGAAAGGCAGTCACCTATGTGGGTCCCCATGAGAAAGGGACTACATTCTATGTCAGAATGTGCAAAGGGGAAGCTACCTCTGCAAACTTTCAAATGAACCGCAGGTAGTAAGAACACAAACCCAAGAAGCTTCTAACTTTATGAAAATTCTTCAAATTGGGCCAATCACGTATAGTCTCAATCTTGGCCGGGTCCATCTGTACTCCTGCTGATGAGACGATGTGTCCCAAAAAGTGTATCTCCGGCAAGAAAAATTCACTTATTTTGGCATTGATAACTAACTTGTGATCTCGCAATGCTTGAAAGACCTGTAGCAGATGGTGTCTATGTTTTGCTTCATCCTTGGAGAAGACTATAATGTCATCAAAGAAAGTACCGACAAATGATGTATACTCTGTGAAAATCCTATCCATCATTTGGTTGAAAGTCGTTGGAGCATTGGTAAGGTCAAACGGCACCACCAAAAATTCATACAAGCCAGAGCTCGTCCGTAAGGCTGAATTGTAGACATCTCCGGGCGCAATTTGGATTTGATGATATCCGCTTTTCAAATCAATCCTGCTGAAACAAGAGGACCCTTGAAGTCGGTCAAGGATATCATCGATTCTTGGAATCGAAAATCTGTTCTTGATGGTGATTTTATTGAGAGCTGTGTAATCAATGCACATTCTCCAAGATCCGTCTTTCTTTAATACCAATAGCATCGGAGAGCAGTAGGGTGAAGTACTCGATTGGATAAGACCCTTTTCCAAAATGTCTTTCACTTGGTTCATGATCTCTTCATTCTGGGCTTGGCTAACACGATAAGGTGGCCGTTTCGGTGGTGTGCTTTCAGGAATTAGATCAATGGTGTGATCCTCAGGACGAGATGGGGGCAACTCGCATGGCAGGCCCTCAGAGAAGCAGTCGGCATGAGTGTGGAGAAAATCTTGGCGTTCTCTATCAAGGTCAGACATGTTCGTTCTGCGTTCATCATTTAACTCTTTCAAGTAGATCGAGTAAACAAAGAGACTGGATTTCATTAATTTGGAAATGGCCGAAGCCGATACAATAGGGACGGACTCGCCCTTTAGTTTTACATAAAGTATAATTTTTTGGCCCTTCTCATTCGTCAAAGTTGCTTTCTTTGCCCGATAATCGACCAGGGCGTTGTTCTTATGGTACTAAGGGACTCCTAGGAGGACGTCACAACCTTCCAAGGGCATTATGTAAAAGTCCTCGTGCTCTAAATACCCTTGACAATGCAACCGAAGTTTGCCAATGAAAGGTGTAATGGCTATGGGTGCCGTTAAAACTGCCTCTGCTGGTGGTCCCATCCTGTTGGGTGTAATCTCGATCCATGCCGCCAATTCAGGTAAAATGAAGTTGGCCTTGGCTCCTCCATCGAAGAAAATCAGGGCTTCTTGATCTTTCACTTTGCCCCAAGCTCGGCAAAGTTATGTACTTTCACCAATCAGGCTTGGGTCACTACCCATGCAATCTGATACCAGTCCTGCTTTCATCTTGCCTTTTCTGCCACGTTCCTCTGCTGCTCTAGAACTCTCTGGCCTGTCTTCAGTTTGTTCTTGCTGTGCCTTTTTTGGGCACTTTGCGGAGATGTGCCCATGTTCCCCACAACCAAAACACTTCCCTTCTCTGATATAATTGGCCCTCTCTCAAAGAGTGAGCCAGGGTCGTGTATTCTTATCCTTCTTTTCATGGGAACTCTTTTTCTTTCTACTTCCATTGTTGGAGGTCTGTCGGGTTCTCTGAGTCAGAATCTCATCAGTGGGGTAAGTCAAATTTCCCGAATGTATCGAGAAACCCTGTTTCGCATGACTAATTAATTGTTGAATAGAATTTGACTTTTGTTCAAGGCAGTGTCTCGGATCTCTGTAGGGAGTCCGCAGCAAAACCGCTCAATCTGTTCCTTAAAAGAGACCTTCTTAAATGAAGAGGTTGGTAGAAAAGAGTCCCAAAATCTCTCGCAATAAGCGTCCAAAGAATCTCCCTTGGTCATCTGAAGATGGTTCCTAGCGGTTCGTATATCTCGTTCGTAACTTCTTATTCCCGAGTTAGCCAAGAAGATATAAAGAGCCTTTTGGATTTCAACCACTTGACTAGAGCTTCCTTCCTCAGAAGAAGAGTGGACCACCATGTTCGAGCATTTCCTTTGAAAAAAGATACAGCCCTCCTAATCTTGGAGTGCTCTGAGTAGTGCCCTCCAAAGAAGGCTATGTCAAACTGTTGGATGAAGGCCAAAGCCCTCAGAGCATCTCTGAACCCAAAAAGGGATTGAAATTTAATTGATTGTCCACCTTCTTTGAATTCTTTTGCTTTCTTGCTTTTGTCTTCGAGGAAGTCATATTGGTTGGCTCTGTAAAAATGCTTCTTCTTTGCATAAAACATATGGTCATCGGAGTTCAAAGTGTCAGAGGATGAATCCTCTGTAGAACTGTCAGAAACTGGGCGAAATCTAGGTTTCTTTGCTTTTTGCTTCGCTTTTTACCTTTTCTGTCCTCCTCGCTCGAGTAAGAAGAGCTAGAAGAACCGTCAGAAGAAGAACTGGTTTTCTGCCACTAAGTGTGCACTTCTGCGATGGATTGCTGAGACAAAAATTTTGCAAATTGAGAAACCTTCGCAAATTTAATCATCTACTTTGTGCACTCGTTAACCTGGTGTCGACGTTCCATCTCTTGAAGTTTGTACTGAGTAGGCCGAGGTGGCACGTACTCTTCCTCTATTAATTCAACTAAATTTCTTCGTGATCTCCTCCCGCATCAACAGATGCAGAAGAAGTCGACTGATTCTTCTTAAAATCCATAAGTGTCGCGTGAAAAGGATCGGATTTCCCGGTAGAAGAGAAATCGGCTGCGCTCTGATACCACTGTAACAAACTTGGACACCCCAAGTCAAGATTCTACTGCGACTCAACAGAGATTCACTTCAAAACAGTTTATAAAAGACGACACGGCCCGGTGTAGTATTGTGCCAAGAGGTATTGGCCCCAAAGACTGGCGCCCCTTTTGGTATTTGTTTTTATATTAATTTGTGTGCAAAGTACAAGAGCCCGCGGGTGCTCACTGTCTGTCTCTGTGTCCAGATGTTTAGAGAAGTGAGGCCCTTGGGCGTATTTATTCTTACAAGGGATGCCCAAAAGCAGAGCCCCAAAAACTTTCAAACTCAAAAGCAATTGATCTCCAAAAGCTTCAGTGCTAAAAACTGCCCAAAAAGCTGTCAGGGTAATTTGCGAAAAATCCGTACGGCCTGTTAGCGCAAAAAGCGGAGCATCCGTACTGTTGCTCGTACGGCCTGCCACATCAGCATGTTTTGCGGGATTCCATACGTTGCCGCCACGTCAGTTTGTCTGCGCATTTTCCTGGATTCCGTATAGTCAGCCGTGTGTGTATGTGTGTGTTCGGGGGCCTGCCACATTACCAGTTTGTGATAGAACCCCTTTCTGAATCAACACATGCAAAGGAGAAGCTATCTCTGCAAATTTTTGGATGAACCGCCGATAATAGGAGCAGACCAAAAAGCTTCGAACTTCATGAACATTCTTCAAATTGGGCCCATCACAAATGGTCTCAACTTTGGCCGGGTCCATCTTTACACCTTCCGCTGAGACGATGTGTCCCAGAAAGTGTATCTCTCACAAGAAAAACTCGCACTTTTTTGCATTTACAACCAGTTTATGTTGCCGCAGTGTCTGGAAAACTTGTAACAGATGGTGTCTGTGCTCTGTCTCACTCTTGAAGAAGTTGATGATGTGGTCAAAGAAAGTGCCCACAAATGATCGGTACTCTCTGAAAATCCTATCCATCATGCCGTGGATCCTTGATGAGAGTCTCCTCGAGTGAATCATCCAACCCCTCATGTGTTGATTTGTTGTTATTTGAATCTCTGTGGCCATTAGATTCCTCTTCCTGCAAAACTATAGGGTGGACATTCTCCCGTTCTTGATTGGATTCTATGTCAAAATCCATGGCATGTATTGCAAAAAGTCGGATCGGATCCTTTGTAGAAGAAGAATCCAGTGAAGCTCTGATAACATTGTAATTGGCTTGGCATTGACAAGGCGGTAATCTCACAGCAACACACGAACATAACTGAAAACTTTAACACTAGAACTTCGAAACTCACAGTAGTCGCGTCACAAAGTGGTGGGATTCCACTCTCAGATGCACTGGCCACAAAGTCCTGTGCCCCTTTCGGTACTTATTTTATATAGACAATCACATAGTGCAACTGCCAAAGGGTCCACTCTGCAATCTGCCACCAAGCTGATCTGTAGAAGTGGCCTCTAGGCTCACTTACAAAGGCCCTAGGTGAAATGTGGGGAAACGTTAGCATCTGGGGGGATATTTGAAAAAATACATTTCTTTAATTTAACTCCAGAAGTCAATTCTTGTTTGTATTGATGCGGCAAGGGTTTTGCACCTACAGTGTACACCCGTCTGCAGCAAGCACTTGAGGTATGCAATGGCAGGATTTGAGTCAGACTTTACGGTCTTCTTCATTGCAAAGCCTACTTCATGGCCATCACAATCATGCTCCAAACAGGCTCGAAGAAGGGGGGCAAAGGAAGCAGCAGGGCATATGCTGTCATCAAGGTAATATACATTGCGTTTAACCTCACCTATCTGAGTCTACCCACAACTAGTCATTGCACTTCCCATTTTAACGTCCAATCTGCAAATTACTGTTTCTTGCTTGGAAGCTTTTCGTGGAACAGAGGATTATGCATAAATGCCAAATCCCAGAAAAGCATAAGCGCTAGCAACTATGTTAAGGCTGTTGTAGTACAGTCGGTGGTTTTACTGCAGTAGTCACAGATTGAAGGATAGAAGGTATTGGTGCAAGCGTAGTGCGTTGGTGGCCAAGTGCGGCTGTGGGTGCTCCACAAAAGGGCTAGGGTAGAGCAGTCTTTCTGTGCACCAAGAAGGCCATAGCAGAAAACAGACGATAATGGCCACAAGGGAGAGTAGTGTTGCATACAAAGTGCAGCAAAGGTGGGCTAGGGAAAGAGCAAGCGGAGCCCACACAAGTATCAAAAGTGACAACGGTAGATGCACTTGGCTGACACAAAATTGGAAATAACAGGTACTCACACCTCCTCTGTAGATGCACAGCCAACCACAAGGCTGAGATAACAATCCCTATGCACAGGACAGCCCCTATGTAATGAGGCAGTCAGCCTCCAAAAGGGTAAACACCTCCTTTGGCCTCTCTCCACACCATATGGGAAGTTTCCATCATCATCAAAAAACATGTGAAACTGTGATGTACATGCCGCTTCAATGCAACACACATCATGAATGATGCATTCTAGACAGTATACAAAAACATATCTTACTGATTACGTGCTGTAAAAAGTGTGATGTAATGAAAATTTTACTTTCATTGACCTCCATCTTCTATGTGCTTATTTGATTGACACAGAATAGTTGCATTCTTATTTGATCAGTCATGCATACATGATGGTACTTGTGTGCGTTTGTTGCATGAGACCAGCCTCCTCCTCCCAAAAAGATTAATAGACTATTTTCTTATCTGAGGTTTATGAGGTGAAAAAAGGTGTGCAGCATTTTATCCTGTAAATTTTGTCTTTTTGTGACTGACTTTTTTTGTTAGTGCGTGTAATGGTGAAGCATCACCATAGTCATAGATAGTCAATCAAAACATCATGGTGATGTTTCTTTTAGTGAAGGATAAGTGGCGTGTATGCCTGCAATGTTATTTTGGAAGCCACTCATTATTGCAACTACTTGTTTTCCAGTGGTACTGGTGCTCTTGCAATCTTCTTGAAAAAAGCTTTTTCAACAAACATCACCACCTCAGATTACGACGATGAAGTTATTGAGGAGAATATTGCATTCAACTGTAGAGCAAATGGTTTGGCCAAACTGCCTCATATTAGGCGTAAGTTTACATATCAAACTAGGACTGTCTTTATGATTGTATTTAGCTTATGTTAGGAATTAAGAATTTGTTCCTTTAGAAGTTGTTGTGTGAAGTTTGATTTCTAGGATTAAGTTTTTAAGCTGACTTATCCTTTTTTGTTTAAAATTGAGTACTTGTTTTAAGTTTTAGCCAAGTAAGTTGGTCAACTTATTTTGCGCATGCCTTTTCTAAGAACATTTTTAAGTTAATAATGTTTTGTTTTATCTAGTTTTGTTTCGTAGTTAGTTTTTTTTTTCCTTCTTCTTCTTTTCTTGTATCCCTTGCTTTTATAGTTTTATGAGTGCTTTATTCCCTCTTCTTCTTCTTCTTTTCTTGTATCGCTTGCTTTTATAGTTTTATGAGTGCTTTATTCCCTCTTATAATTCGTGAGTTCAGACTATTCTGAACTTATGAAGGTATATATATCAAGCCATCTGGGTAGGCTTTTTAAAGGTCTTCTAAGAAATATTTGGTGCACGAGACTAATTTATAACGTGTGAATCATTTGTTGGAAATGCATAATATTTTTGTGTGTCTTTCTGTTTTAAGCACTGCATCTCGATGGCTTGCTAGAAGAGCTAACAGACAATCTGAGGGGTGCTACATAATTCGGCAATAGCATATGCTCTTCCATGCACTATTGCTACCACCAACTCTTGAAGAGTTGTCTCCCACAAAATAGTCGGTACAATGACGAGTGTCGAGAGACCTGTGCTAAGCTACAAGAAAAGTTAGTTTCTCTTGGAAAAAGACACCATTAACAAGGGAGATTGCTCTTCCTATAAGGTTACCTAGTCAAGCTTGAGGAGAGATCTATGAGCTAATTTTGGGTCAAAATAGAAAGATGGCTTGGAAAAGGTTCGAAGAGAGACAATCACCTACCCCAATCACATTACTAATACTTTGGCATGTGTGGGACATCTTTGTATGATGTACGAGGTCAACCTTTCAATTCTCCCCCTTCTTTATTTTAGTCAAACTTGAGCAACTTTTCACGGAAAGAATGGTGCTTGATGCAATTGATAGATTACATACGAGGGCCTAGGACCTTGATGTCCTTGCTAGAAGCTTTTTATCGTATTGGAAAAGATACTCTAGCAACAGTCTTGGTCCATATGTGTACTAGAGCCATCTGTGAGTGTTTTCCATCTATTTCGAAAGACAACACTATTGTGCTTTTGCTAAGAGTGGAGATTCTACTGTGCCTAGTGATTATCGCAGTGTCATGATCGGCCGCTATTTGGCCAGAATTAATAGGTCTGTTTTGGAGTATGAGCTAACTCGTTGGGCCGAGCAGGTATGGACACAGAGCAATGGGACAAGCTGGTTTTATGAATGGGTACGCTGCCTTGGACCACGTATTCATTTTGAGAGCCTTGATTGAGGAGGATTGTGTGTGAGGAAGGAGAATATATTGCTGTTTTGTGGATTTTACAAAGCATTCGACACCGTGCCATGAAGAAGACCTACCAATAGATTTCCAGAGTTTGGTGTGCTCGAGGAAATGAGATAGGCTATATACACTCTTATGACTTAGTCCCAGTTGGCTTCCACAGAAGTTTACCCATGCTTTCCTCTTGCAGTTTTGTTCGTTTATATGGGGACTCCAGCAAGCATAGTATGTGGTTGTTGGAACATGAGGATTAGCTTGTTGGCACTCCGTCTGGCCGATCTGGGGCCATGGCCCAACTAGTCAATGTTGCACCTTACAGATTGATGGGTCCTTGCAACACTGCTGTTGGGTTTTCCCCATAGGCTCATTTTGTTTGGTGAGAAGTATGCATGCTTTTGTAACTAAGTTGGCGAATCAATATGATTACTTTTTGTGTAGATATGAATTGTTTTACATCCAGTGATATATTAAAGTTCACGGGAATTTGGGCAGTAGAGCACTATAAGAATAGCTGGACATAGTGCTGAGCGTGCTAGGAACAAGCGCACAAATAAAGATGGCATCCTTAGGCCTCAATTTGAGTTATTTAAGCAAGTTTTGTTAAGTTGTTAATGTTTTGTCTGTTTTGGATAGGAACCAAACAATCCGGACATTTGTGTAAATAGGTTCTCGGGATGCAGATTCATTTTTTTGTGCTGCCCACTTCCCTTCCTTTCTTGCTGCTGCTCTGACTCTTGCTAATACATTACCTCCCTTTTTAAGTTGTAATGCAGCGAGCTCATTGATTATCCATACCTTGGTGCCTTTTAAGTGATTTTTCCTGGCTCATTGCTGTTGCATGCTTTCCCTTAATTGCAAGGTCCCCATTATCCACAAAGGGTAAACTGCCTTCTTAAGCTTTTCCATTCAAATGTCTGAGCCTATAATGTATTCATCTTTCCTATTGTGGTTTGAGTCTAGTTCTTGGATAACCCGCCAATTCTAATAGTCTTTTGGTTTGCCTGCACTCTCTATTCTTCTCTATGTGGAAATGACTTCAGAAAGTAACTGATTAGTTACCTGTGCAGGAGTCTTGTGGGTTGCACCTGCTTTTTGGAGCTCCTCTGTTGTGGTTTGTTGCTGTTCTTTCTGAATCTGAAGCTGTGCTTGTAATGTAGTGATCTTTTAATCCTTGGTGGCCATGTCTGCTATAAGGATAACCAGCTCAGTCTGTATTTTTCTGACCTCCTGGAGTAGGTATGCTTCCGAGGGAGATGTCTTGCAGGGCGTCGCAGGACTAGCAGTGCCCCGGACGCTACCTCAGCGGCAAAATACATGTCTTTAGCCATGTTTGGTTGATATGCCCCGGGAGAGCCTTAACAGACCCTACAACAAGCATACCCGTTGCTTAAGCTTAAGCAGGGGTCCTGCTTCTCTTCTTATAACTGCCCCTTGCTTCAAGCAGGGCCTTTGCTTCAAGCAACCCCAGTGCTTTGGTGACGACTTATAGATGAGGATGATCCTAAGGTTGCCCATGTCATAAAATGTGCGTGTTGTGAGAGAGATCAAATTTAATGTCTTCAAAAGGCCAAAATGCCCCGTGAGACCAAAAGGCTACGTCCATGTGTGACTCTAGTACAATGCCTAGGGAACGTATAAGTAAACATAAATGAGGGTACCTAGAGTGGGTAGGAATGTAAGCCTACCCAACATCCTCATCATCATCATCATCCCTTAATACATCATCTCAAAACATTTGGGGAGGGGTACAATCACATGAGAGCTAATGAGGTGTACAATGGAGAAAGTATACAATGGTGATCATCTCATGAACTCTGTGATGGGTCTCTTTAGTATGGCCTCAATGTCCTCCATAGTCAGCTTTATGGGAGGGCATGCTCGATGTCGTGCAACGATTCTCCATAGCTTCCGATGTAGACCTTGTCTACGATGTGAAGATCCTCGCATTGCCAGGTGTCGTGAGCGGCCAAGCTGGATCAAGAAGGATGCCCAATGAGGGTGTGACTGGGTAACATGTGGTGGGCCATCCCGAGTAGTCCTCTGTAAAAAGTAGTGATCCGCCTGTGTATGGATCCTCTATGTGTAGGTCCTCTGCTACCTAAGGGTAGTCTCCTGAGTCTACACATCTCCTGCAAGAAGAGGCCTAGGCACCTCTGATCATAGTATTCCATGATGTGGGATAAGGGGCCAAAGCCCTCTCTGAATAGGCAATGAAAACGCGCGTGGATCTTTTAGTATGTTGTGCACTGGCAGATATAATGCTGCTCTGTCTCTTGCTCTCTCTGGCAAACCTGGCATAATCTCTACTCTGGGGGTATACCTCTGTATAGGCCAGTCTCTTATCTCCAACTGGTGAGATGAGGTGCGTAGCTGACCAATAATAGATCTAATGCCATGAGATAGATGGGTGTCCATATACCTGGGGCGTGAGATAAACCCATGGTCTGTCATGTGGAGAAGATGTTCTCGATAAAAATCCATCTTCATCCCCAACTCATGTGGCCAAGTCCTCCCAAGTATCCAGCTGAATGAGATCATGTTTGACAATGATCTAGCATGAGCCTCTGCTACAATCGGTAGTGCACTCATCGCAGCTTTGAGAATCTCATGTGACACTGAGGCTTTTACCCGATCAGCTTGGAGATCATGGATACAAGTGGTCGTCTCTCTATGGATCTCCATCCATCATATGTGCGCCCTGATCTTCTATGATGATCCAGGCCAGGTCCCCATATCTGCACTCCATAAAGCATGGTAGACGTGACCAAAATGTCAAATAGCCATAGCTTAGTGCGTGGGCTCCTGAAACTGCAACTGTGAACATATCCTCTCTAGTCCTCTTAATGGTGCATATCCCCTCGTCAATCTCGCCTTTGGAGTACCTCTCATAGAGAAAGTACGTCCACTGAATACAACACCAAGATATGCATAGGAGTCTACATACTTTACTAGCTCTTGACCATATGTAAAAATAGGTGCTAGTGGAGTATGTAGACTCCTATACATATCTTGGTGTATACTTTCTCGCCTCTGGAGTACCTCTCCTAGAGAAAGTAGGTCCACTGAATACAATGCCAAGATATGTATAGGAGTCTACATACTCCACTAGCTCTTGTCCATATATAAAAATAGGTGCTGATCATCTGACCCACTGTGCTGTAGTATTGAATACCATAACCTTGGTTTTGCCAAGGTTGATGGAGAGCCCACTATCATGTGTATAAGCATGTAACGCATCTAGAGGTCTTTGCATACCCTCTGGAGTCTGAAATAAGCACAATATCATCGGCATAAAGCAATAGAGGTATCCATGTACTTGATAGCTTGCCCCTCTATCCCGTGCAATCTCATTATAGTCAGAAATCTCATCAATATTCAATCCAAAAAAATTTGGAGAAAGTGGGCATCCTTGCTTCATCCCAATAGTAGAGTGAACAGGCTGTGAAAGACCCTCTTAATGTCTGTACTCTCATACAGTGCCGTGATACCCCATACAAGCTCCTGTGGGACTCCCAAGTCATCTAGTCTCTTATGTCAATCTGGCTCTCGAGACTGTGTCGAAGGCTTTGCCAACATCCACAAAGCTACAATAAATCATCCTCCCATGTGTTGTGCCCTCCACAATGATCGCTCTAAGCGTATACATATGATCAAGAGTAGAGAATGCCCTCTTGAATCAAGCCTGCCCTGAAGCTCGTAAACCCTCTCTCTTTGGCCGTTTGCTCAACACAAGCACAAATATAGATGCATATAGCTTGGAAATGAGTGGCCAATCATGATAGTGCAATAGTTAGTTGGCAGGGTCAGATCTCCTGGCTTGAGTAGTGGTACAATCGTAGATGCACTCCAAGTCTCTTGAAACCGCTCACATGGCCCTATTGAACATGAAGGCCAACAAACCATCAATATGATATCTAGCAAGTATGAAATGCTCTGCCACTATACCATCATGATCATGTGCCCTCCTTGTGTGCAGTCTGTCAATGGCTCACCTCACCATCTCTTCATGAAGAAAGTAGGATAGGGCTCCAACAGGTCTGGCATGGTAACTACTCTGCTATTGTCTATAGAGAGGATGCATATTGTGTCTATGTCTCAGTAGAAGTAATGATTGGAGAGAGTGAGTGTTGTCCAAAGAGTCACGAAGCCTCCCTATAGCGTCACAAACCGGTGACGTGGCATGACCCCTAGAATGGGCAGCAGAGAAAGGTGCAGCCGGGCAGTCCTGAAAAATGCGGAGGAAGGCTGACGTGGCAGCAGCGTACGGACCCCCGCAATTTGCGGTGCAATTTACGGCGGATTTTACGGAGCTGTACGGTCTGCTTTTTGCCTACGCAAATCAGGGCTGAATTCTACGCAATATTTTGGGAAAAATTGCTTTATGTTTGAGTTGCTTTATTTACCAAGCAATGGCTTGAGAGATGATTTGTTTTTATGGCAGCTCTTGGGGCTCTGGTTTTAGCAACCCTTGTAAACCTTTATAAGTGTGGGCAGGTCTCCCACTCTGCAGAGCATCTGGACGCAGAGTCTGAGAGTGAGACCCTCCCACTCCCTTGTACTTTGAGCACAGATTTGAAATACTGAAAGGTGCGCCAGTCTTTGGGGCCAATATCTCTAGGCATGGAACTCCGTTGGGCGTGTCGAATTAATTGTGAACTATGAATTGTTTTGAAGTGAATCTTTGCTGTGTTGCAGTAGAATCTTGACTTGGAGTGTCCAAGTTTGTTACAGTGGTATTAGAGCGCGACCAATTTCTCTTCTATCGGGAAATCCGATCCTTTTCTCGCAACACTTATGGATTCAAATAGAGATCAGTCGACTTCCTCTGCATCCGGGGATGCGGGAAGAGATCACGAAGAAGATTCTCACGAGGAGTACGGCTCGCATCGGCCTACTCAGGTGGAGATTGAAGAGATGGAGCGTCGACGATTGGTTGACGATGCAACAAAGATGATGATAAATTTTGCGAAGGACCCAAACTTTTCAAATTTTTTGACCCAGACCTCCTTCGACGAGGTGCACTCACAGTGGCGGCAAACCATGGAGCCACCCCTCAAACCGGTAGTCAAACAACCTCCTACTCCGAGGATGTTTATAGAGCAAGAATTGGAAGAGGTGGTTAATACACGAATTACCCAGCTTTTTGACGCGAACAACAAAGCCAAAAAGCACGACAAAAAGCAGAAGAAAGGAACTGACTTCCCAGGTTATTTGGGTTGTCAATCTGCTTTTGCCTCGGCAAGAAAGCAGAAAAAGCATGTCAGATTTGAAGGAATATCTAGTAGTTCTTCTTCTTCTTCTTCTGCAGTTCTTCTAGCTCTTTTGACTTGAGCGAAGAAGACAGGAAAGGGAAAAAGTGAAGCAAAAAGCAAAGCTTCCGAAAGGGCAAGAAAAAGGCAAAGAAGGCTAAGTCTCGCCCAGTTTTTGACAGTTCTACAAAGGACTCGTCTTCAGATAGTCCGGACTTTGATGATCATAGATTTTATGCAAAGAAGAAGAATTTCTATAAAGCCAACCAGTATGACTTTCTGGAGGATAAAAGCAAGAAAGTTCGAGAATTTAAAGAAGGTGGACAATCAATTAAATTTGACACTTTTCCTGGATTCCGCAATGCTTCAAGGGCTTCGGCCTTCATACAACAGTTTGATATAGCTTTCCTGGAGGGCATTACTCTGAGCACTCCAAGATTCGGAGGGCTACCTCTCACTTCAAGGGAAATGCTCGAACATGGTGGTCCACTCTTCTATTGAACAAGAAAGCGCCAGTTAAATGGCTGAAATTTAAAAGGCTTTTAATTTCTTCTTGGTTGACTCGGGAGTATGAACGCGACATACGAACTGCTTGGAACCATGTTCGGATGACCAACTAAGATACCTTGGACGCATATTGCAAGAGATTTTGGAGCTCTTTTCTACCCGCTCCTTTTTTTCGGAAAAGAAAATCCTTCTACTAGTCAATGACAACCACCTCTACAAGAGAGGGCTACAACAATCATAATGGGGAGACTCTCCCAATGAAAAAAACAGCATATGTACAATGAGGCTAAATCAAGAGATGGGAGGAGGGAAAAGCCACACAAGTGGACGGTAGTGCCATCTGAGCACACCCTCGACCGTGGCGAAAAAAGGCCCAGGATGCCAGAGTTGCAGGAAAGCCTCTCTGAGCTCCCGCATGCGGTCGGAGCTGCCCTGGAGTCTCTCGAACTGTCCTCTGAGAGTGTGGATCAACTCTAGCGAAAGATCTTGAACAGTCTCTGTTGGTGGTACAGGGCGAGCCTCACAGATGCGGAAGCAGAGGGCCCGCCAGATGAACCAGAGTGTCAGGCCGCTGATGAGCTCCCAACACTCCTCTCTCTCACTGCACCACTCCTGTGGAGTAAGCTATGTAGCAGGCTGGAGTGTAGGTCGATCCCCATGCATCACTATATTCTGCTGGTGGAGGATAGCTCAAATTGAAGTGCTGGGCCCCTGAGAGTGGACCAAGCAGCTGCCTCCCAAGTGTACTGCCGAGCTGTTGAAAGAGCTGGCATCAACCGAAGTACACGAAGCCACACCTGCTGTGCCAAAGGACAATCCCAAAGACAGTGACATTGACTCTCCACAAGATGGTCACAAGCTGCACATGCAGCTGAGAGACCACTATGTACAAGCCAACTTCCAACTGCTGTAGCTCGGTGTGCAACCAGCCACGGGAACAAAGTGACTCGCCTCGGCTGTCTTGAGTCCCACATCTCTCCCAAAAAGTTGCCAAGAACTCAGCTGTGAGACCCTCCTCCTGCCAATGAGGTGCTGCAGCAGGAGGGGCCTCTCTCTGCGCTGCCAGTGTGTGACGTGCCAGTTGAACAGTGTACTGAAAGAAAGGGACACCTGGATGGTCTGTTGAGGAGAAAGGGTCCCTTCAAAGCCACTCTCTAGGATCCCACTGTACTCGTGCCAGTGGACAGCTCTCCCAAGCCCCCAGTCTCCAGTGGCCAGTCTCAAGAGCTGCTGGGTCAGGATCTATGACACAAGTCTTCCCACAGATGCCCACCACTCGGATCCTCTGAAAACAGCACTCTGCCACCTGTGGGGCCTCTACTGCAACTCGGTGTAAGCGTCCCTCACCCTGTAGCTCAAAAAAGTGGGAGGGTATAGTCTCTGAGCAAGCCCGGAACTGAGATGAGAACCTCAAGTCGCGTGAAGGCCCCCATCCATCTGGGTGCTGCTGACTCGAGAGGTGTGAGCCACTGAGCTGGTACTGCCTCTCAGATGTCCTGACACATGCTCTGCACCCCTCTCATGCCCTGTAGTTGAATGCCCTGAAGCTCCTCTGACAAGCCTAAAAATTAGAGCCAGTCACCTAAAGTGCGTGCTGGACCCTCTGCCATGAGACCCTAGGAAACATGAGGCCGACTACCGACCAAGTGGCCTCTCTGAGTGCTAACCATAGTGTTCCAAACAAGGGGCTGTCTCAGGCGCTCCACCGTGCAAGTAGGCTGACGCTGCTCCAGGCCTCTCCGTAGTTGCTCCCAAGATTGGAGTAGACTCACAGCGAAGCGGTCCTCTAGTCTCTTGCTCAAGCCAACTCTGCGCATCTCTTTGAAAATCCATCTAGTCCAGGGTCGCCAGGGGCCTCCAACCTGAGGCACCCTAGCACTAAGCCGCTGAAGCAAGAACTTCTTCCAGAGCTCCTCTGCTGGAAGAAGTCCTCTGACGATAAACTTCCCAAGAAGGGCTTTGCTTTGCTGTGCCGTGCCGGGTCTATGATCCCCAATCCTCCCTGAGAACAAGGAAGAATGATGACTTGCCATGCCACTTTGGCCCGGGCTATCTGAGTGTCACGCCCTGACCAAAGGAAGTTCCTGATAAGCCTTTCTACCTGGCTGATACAAGAACTCGAGAAGGTCCAACAAGAAGTGATGTACCACATAGTAGCCAACAACACCTGGTTGGCCATTATAACTCTGCTTGCCAAAGAAAGTCGTGCGGAGCTCCAATGTAACAACTTCCTCCTGATAGATAGGAGCAGGGGAGCAATCTGCTGCTCGGAGACAAGTCCAAACCAACCTGATAGCCCAAGTACCGAACTGCAGTCCCTGGGGGGATCCACCTCAAACCCTCACCAGGCATCCAATCAGGCATAGGAGCACTACCAACCGAGAAAACCACTGTCTTTCTCCAGTTGATCAGTGCGCCTGATGCACAACAAAAAGTCTCAAGAGCTTGCTCACACTTGTGAAGGTTGGCCTCTTGGCCATCCAAGTACAAGGCTGAGTCGTCTGCAAACTCAACGTCCAGTAGCTCATCTCCCCGAATAGGGAGCGCTGAGCCACCTAAACCATAGAACAGAAAGAGGAAGGGGGCAAGAGGGCAGCCCTGTCTAACCGAACGTGTGAGCATGAAATGATTCCCTCTACCTCCTGAAAAAAGTACCTGATTGTGTGCCCGTCTGTACAAAGCTGACACCCCTCTGATCCAAGCACCTGAGAAGCCCATCCTATGTAGAGTGCCCTCCAAAGAGTCCCAGTCAACTCTGTTGTAGGCCTTCTCAAAATCGAGAAGAAGAATCACTAGATCCTCACCACTAAGCCGCGCGAGGGCAGAAGCCTCCTAAAAAGTAAAGATGTTATCTAGGATACTACGCTCCTTAACAAAACCTGTCCGTGTCCCATGTATAATGCTCTCTAGGAGTGGCTGAATCCTCAAACGTAGAGCCTGGCAAGAATTTTGTAGGCTGAGTTGAGGATGGTGATGGGGCGCCACTGTCGAATCTCATCCAAGGAGCCACCCTCCTTGGGAATGAGGTAAATCAGGCCCTCACTCATGCTGCCAGACATCTCTCCTGTGTGCAGGATGAACTGAAAAGCACTGCAGAGATCTCTGCCAAGCAAGTCACAATACTCCAAGAAAAAGCTGGGAGTCAAGCCATCCTCACTTGGACAGCTACCATGGGGGAGTGCTCTAAGAGCCATGTGTAACTCCTCTAGCCATAGTTACAGGGGACGGAGGGGACGGACCCTAGGGATGAGGGACGTCCATTTCCGGGACGGGGACGGGTGGGGACGGCAGGGGACGGACGGAAAAATGGCTGCC
Source organism: Adiantum capillus-veneris (assembly GCF_014529385.1). Taxonomy (NCBI): domain Eukaryota; kingdom Viridiplantae; phylum Streptophyta; class Polypodiopsida; order Polypodiales; family Pteridaceae; genus Adiantum; species Adiantum capillus-veneris. Next base: position 145,263,547 of record NC_140931.1, on the reverse strand, counting down.
AAGTGGGAACGCAGGGGACGGGAGGGGACGGCAGGGGATGGGAGGAGACTTTTTTTAAAATTTGAAAACCTGATCATTTCTAGAGGCTAGTTTCTCTCTAATAGACATATGTTTGAACTTTGAAGCGCCCCAATGGCTATAAAAGCCACCCTTTGGGTCCTCATTTCTTGATGTTTTATTAGCACATTTGCGTCTATATGACTCATGTTCTTTGGTGTATTTAGTGTAAATTTGTGGTCAAAGTGATGCTCTATGTGTGTGGCATGTGTATAGGTCAAAAAATGCCAAAAAAACTCTAAATTGTTTTTTGCCGTCCCGACCCCCGTCCCCGTTTCCTGACTTTTGCCGCCCCGTCCCCGTCCCCGTTCTCGACCTCGACCCGCCGTCCCATGTAACTATGCCTCTAGCTGAAGAGGAAGCTCAAGCCTCTGGCGCATCTCCTCAGTCACAAGACAAGGCATCTGTGCCCACACCTGCACGCATGTCCTTTGGATCTAAAGCAACTGACCCGCCAGGGCTCCTCAATTGGCTGACCTTGGCATGCGTATGCCGGGGTCCCACTGCCTCAAAGGCGTTTTCACTTTGGCACCCACTTGGGTCCACTGAGATACCTGCCCACGGAAAGCAAACTCATGGCGCCTCTCCTCTGTGCTGACGAGCTCCTGGCGAGCCTGCTATAATTGCTCTACCAACCAAGGACTGTCTGGATGTTGCTCCTGCATCCTCTGCAAGGAAGCAACGCCCCGTCGGAGACGTTGCTCCCCTCTCGCTGCAGCCAGACGATCGAAGACTCCTGAAGAAAGAATCGACTAAGCTGAGCAAGTCCTGAGGCCACTCTGTCAGCAGGACAATCTTGCATGTCTACGCTCTCTGTCAAAAAAGCCTCCACTCACTCTCTGAGCGCACAGTCTAGCAAGACCCTCTCACGGATGCGTAGTATCGTGCTCCCCCTCCTCTGCCTATTAGTCACTGTAAGGATCAGTGGAGCATGGTCCGAAAAGAAAGTCCCTGCCAAAATGCTAACTGTCCCACCCAAGTCACAGAAGTGGTCACTAGTGTAGAAGCGATCTATCCGAGATAGATTTACGCCTCCCACTCTGCGGTCCGAACGAGAGAAGGCCAGGCTGTCTGGGGGCCTCACAAAGCTGGAATGCTGCCACACATTTGAAACCCGAAGAGTCAATACAAAACCTCTCCCAAGCTGCCAGCTCAACTCCATGCACAATAGTATGGCTACCACCAATCCTGTTAGAGGGTTCCTCCAACATGTTGAAGTCATCCCCTATGCACCATTGTTTTGCCTACGGTAGAGACTCAACAATCTGAGACCAAAACTTTGCACATGCACTCGCCACATTGGGCGCATAGATGTTCAGAAAGCCCACGAGACAACCCTGAACCTGCATAGTGATCCACTGAGCCCTGCCTGGCACAATAATCCCTCTGCCCACAATGGCTTGCTGCAAAGAATCCGCAATAGTCATACATACCCCGCCTTGGATGCCTCTAGGTCCAATTGCAGCTGACCAAAAAGTCTCATATCGTCCACGCAAAAGCTGACCACAACGTCTAATGTGGCTCTCACACAGATGATGCTCCTGTAGCATAAGAAGGTCAATCTTTCCTCCCACAAGGCATCGCTGAAGCTCCTGGCGCAGTCGGCCCCTTTGACATTGAAACTGGGGCCCACCTAATCTCTGTACGTTCCATGAGACGATCCTCACGGGGAGCGTGAGAGAGCTGATGCTACCGCAGCAGCTAACCGTGCTATCTTCGAGGCATGCTTGGATGGGGAGTAATCCGCATCCGATCGTCCTCGAGATAGGCGTGACTGCAAAGATTTGTCTAGCCCAAGCCCAAGTAGACCGAGCCATGCGTAAAGCAACCTCCTCTGTCCAGCAGTCCTCATGTATGTGTACATAACATGTCGGACTCTCCGTGTCAGCAAAAAAGTGAACCACAGTGTGTCTACATCCTGCTGCGTCTGGAGGTGTCACAACAAACTTGGCCAATGGCCACAGAGTCTGAAGAAAATCTGTAACCCCTAGGTCTCCCATGTGATGAGAGAACTTTAGGGCCTGTGTCTGCAGCCACTCCAACACCGAGTCTATAGTCCACTTAGCCTGGTCCCTGCTGCATAGGGGAAAAGAGAAGCCAACCGCTGAGTCCAAGGCCTCTATCCCCCTAGCTGCAAGGAACAGTACATGAACTCTGAAGCAGGCTGTCTCATGGTTTGGTGAGGGGTTGCCGAGAAACGGTGTAAAGCCGTAGGCAAAAATTCAAAAGATGACGAATGTCGAAGCTCGTCAGACCACGTGGAACTGCTGCAAAGGGAAACGTCTGCACCAGAAGAGGGGGTTGCAAGAAAGGGCGTCCCTCTCTCGCCAAGCGACTGGTGGCAAAGGTGTTGCCAAGAGATCTCCTAGCAGCCGAGGAAGGCCTTGCCCCCTGGGACGGCTGCGGGGCTGGGGCGGAGGAGGTGAGGGAGCAGGGGACCGAAGGGGATCGGCAAAGGTAGGAGGGAGAGATGGAGAGGCAGAGGGAGGAGGAGGAGGTGGGGGGGCGGAATAGGGGGGAAACCATGGAGGAGGAGGGGCTGTCGAGGGTGAGGCTAAGGTGGAGGCTGGAGCAGGGACCTCGTACTGCTGAAGAGGGTCGAAACGGTTCCCCGTGGGAACCCACTGCTGCTGGGCAGGAGTCTGAGGACCACTCTAAGTGCCAGGTTGGTGCGGTGGCCCCTGCCGTCGACCACGAACCTGCTGCCAGTCCTCCTCCGCTTGAGCCCTTGGCTTGGAGGGTGGCTTGGCCTGCGTACTCTGTGACTCTGGCTGTTGCTGCTGGCCAGCCCTTGAGGGTTGGGGCTGGGCCTGTGGTGTAGGTCGGGGTCTCCTTCGTGGACAGGTCTTCGCAAGATGGCCCATCTGTCGACAAATGAAACACTGATTCGGGAGGCTCGAATACTCCACGCTCTGTCTGAACCCACCCCCACTCACCCGAGGAAGTAGGATGACCTTGGGGAGAGTGTGGGTGTCCCTAACCAGAACACGTACTGAGGGAATGCCGGCCACCTTGGCAACTACTGAGGCTGTCGTGCGAGGTGTCTCTAGGACAGTCCCAATCTTTGAGCCTACCTGGAGAGAAGTGGTAGGTACTCCCTCCTCAAACCAGGAAAGCAGACGGAGATGGGGAGGTCTGCCTCCTCTACCAGAACATCTAAAGCTGGGTCAAAACCATGTCTCCACTGTCGAAAGTGGGCTCGAACTGCGCGGATGGTCGAGGCTCATTGTGTTAACCTTGGACGCCATCCCGGAGGTCTCAAACTCTATCTGATAGTAACTGCGACCGAGGAACTAAACATCCAAGATCTTGCCCACCTCTGCGAGAAGGCGGGCCTGGAGAAGGTCACGCAGCTCTCCTCTGCTGGGTCTGGTGCCAAGAATCTTGCAGATGACGGAAGTCGCTTGAAGGCGTTCCACCTTTGCGGCTAGGCTCGCTTGCTCTGTCGGAGTGAGAGCAAGTCGAATGGTGGGCTCAGCGGGGTTGTGGGCGAGGGGACTTCATCGGAGTCTTTCTATGGCGGAGCTTGAGCCTCCATCTGTGTCTGCTGCTGTGGCAGAAAAGGAGTGGAAGAAGTATTTCCTCTACAAAAAACCCCGATTAGCACTGTCAAGAATCCAGAACTACCGGAGCAAATCGAATGAAACCTTCAGGGAAGTACTGCAGAGAACGAAACGAGGGGGGGGGCAGTGGGCAGCGAGAAGAGAGGCAGGGATGGGGGGCGCATATGGCGAGAGGCTGGCGATAGGGAGGGGCAGCGCAAGGGGGGGGGGCGGGCGAGAAAGGCAGCGCGCAACAGGGTAGGCTTCCAGCGCTAGGGCGGGGGAGGGAGAGCTAGCGATGGCGAGAGGGGGGGCGATAGGTGCAGGCGAGGGGAGCATGCGGGAGCAGCAGCGAGCCGTTCCACTTCTTGTGTATTTCTACTCGCTTCTTCATTTAAGAAGATCTTGTTTAAAGAACAGATTGAGCGGTTTACCTTGGGACTTCCTACGTAGATCCGAGATCACGCTTAGAGCAAAAGTCAGATTCTATTCAAGAATTGATGAGTCATGCGAAACAGGGGTTTGCCATTCACTTAGGCAATTTGACTTACCCCACAGATGAGATCATGATGTAGAAAATAGAATAGACTTCTAGAAATGAAATTAGAAAGAGAAAGAGCCCCCAAGATCAGAAAGATAAGGATGCACGACCCCGGCTCACTCCTCGGGAGAGAGCCAACTACATCAAAGAGGGGAAGTCTTTTGGATGCGGGGAACAAGGATACATCTCCGCGAGGTGCCCTAAAAAGGCTCAGAAAGAACAAGATGAAGAAAGGCCAGAGAATTCAAAAGCAGTTGAGGAATGTGGACGAAATGGCAAGATGAAAGCAGGACTTGTTCCATATTGCATGGGTACTGATCCAAGCACGACTGATGAGAGTACAGAACTTTGCCGAGCATGGGGCAAAGTGAAAGATCAAGAAGCCCTGATTCTTTTTGATGGAGGAGCCAAGGCCAACTTCATTTCACCTGAATTGACGGCGCGGCTTGAGATTACACCCGATTGGATGGGGCCACAAGCAGAGGCAGTTCTAGCGGCACCCGGCAGGGAGGTAGCCATTACTCTTGTCATTGGCAGATCCGAATGAATTTTGAATGTGATTTGTCATGTGATGTCCTGTGATATCAAGTGATGTCCTGTGATTCCGTGTGATGTGACTGTCGATTGGTACATGTGCTAGATGTGTGTTCCTAGTGCGTGAGTCAATGTCTGCTAAGACAGTTTATGGCTTTTGTCTGTTTTGTAGGCGTAATCGAGGCGATTACAATGCTTTCAAGAGGGGGAGTATGTCACAAACCGGTGATGTGGCATGACCCCTAGAATGGGCAGCAGAGAAAGGTGCAGCCGAGCAGTCCCGAAAAATGCGGAGGAAGGCTGACGTGGCAGCAACGTACGCACCCCCGCAATTTGCGGCGCAATTCACGGAGCTGTACGGCCTGCTTTTTGCCTATGCAAACCAGGGCTGAATTCTACGCAATATTAAAGCAGCTTTTGGGAAAAATTGCTTTATGTTTGAGTTGCTTTATTTACCAAGCAATGGCTTGAGAGATGATTTCTTTTTATGGCAGCTTTTGGGGCTTTGCTTTTAGCAATCCTCGTAAACCTTTATAAGTGTGGGTAGGGCTCCCACTCTGCAGAGCATCTGGACGTAGAGTCTGAGAGTGAGACCCTCCCACTCCCTTGTACTTTGAGCACATATTTAATACGAAAAGAAATACCGAAAGGGGCGCCAGTCTTTGGGGCCAATATCTCTAGGCACGGAACTCCATTGGGCCGTGTCGAATCAATTGTGAACTGTGAATTGTTTTGAAGTAAATCTTTGTTGTGTTGCGGTAGAATCTTGACTTGGAGTGTCCAAGTTTGTTACATATAGTCTTGGTTGAAGAGCATCTGATAAATATCTCTCTCAAGCTGAACCAAGAAATCTCTCCTGTTTCATCGTGTAAGGAGTCAGAGAGGTTACATGATTGCAAATGTGTGATGTCTTCCAAAGCCACCTCTCTTTGTAGCCGATATCTCGTCTCCACACTCATCGTCATACCAACTAGCTCCCAGACCTTGGTCTCGGTAAGCTGAGAGTGGGGAAAGGCTGTGGCTGCCGCAATGAATGAAAGAGAGAGAGAGAGAGAGAGAGAGAGAGAGAGAGAGAGAGGAGTTTGATCACCAGCAGTAGATCCCACGTTTTCCAGTCACTCTTTCCTTTTCATCTTTCAAGTTGTCTTCCTGGCGTAGGTGCCAGGTGGGTCCTAGTTATACTAGGTTCATTGGCTACGATTGGCTCGCCACATATACATATATACGCACCCATTTCGGATAGAGTACGAGAGAGTGATTGCATCTACAAAGGTGGGTGGTCATTGGTCCTGGATCAGTGTCTCAAGGGCCATGAGTTCAGGCACATGGTGAGAGATTTCCCCACCCACCCTCCTCGTCACCCCGAGACACAACCACCCCCACCGCAAGGTTGTGGAGGGTTGGCAGAGGGCCACTTGCCATCATACCTTTCAATGGCCACAGCATGCTGGCGACACCACAGCCATCACCTCGACGACCTGCATTTCACAGGTTTCAGCTACTCCACTAGATTGGCCATTGTTGGACATACCCTCTACCTCGAGACATCCACCCATGGCTCCTCAAGCATCTAGGCTCATCACCATAGTTGTTGCCTCACGATTAGCTATAAAGACTGATTTTCTATCTCTACCATCTTTTTTTTTTCCCAAGAAAAAGATCCTTCTATTAGTTAATGAGAACTGCCCATGGGGCTACAACCACCTCTGCAAGAGAGGGCTATAACAATCATGATGGGGAGACTCTCCGAATGAAAAAACAGCATATGTACAATGAGGCTAAATCAAGAGATGGGAGGAGGGAAGAGCCACACAGGTGGACGGTAGTGCCATCTGAGCACACCCTGGACCATGGTGAAGAAAGGCCCAAGACGCCCAAGTCGAAGGAAAGCCTCTTTGCGCTCCCGCATGCGGTCAGAGTTGCCTTGGAGTCTGTCAAACTGTCCTCTGAGAGTATGGATCAGCTCTAGCCAAAGATCCCGAACAGTCTTTGCTGGTGGTACAAGGCGAGCCTCGAAGATGCGGAAGCAACGGGCCCGCCAGGTGAACTAGAGTGTTAGGCCGCTAATGAGCTCCCAACACTCCTCTCTCTCACTGCACCACTCATGTGGAGTAAGCTCTGTAGCAGGCTGGACTGTAGGATGACCCCCCTGCATCACTATCATCCTGCTAGCTCAAACTGAAGTGCCGGGCCCGTGAGACTAGACCAAGCAGCTGCTCCGCATGTGTACTACCGAGCTGTGGAAAGAACTGGCATTAGTCAAAGAACACGAAGCCACACTTGCTGTGCTAAAGGACAGTCCCAAAGACAGTGACGCTGACTCTTCACAAGATGGTCACAAGCTGCACATGCGACCGAGAGACCACTATGTACAAGCCAGCTCCCAACTGCTGTAGCTCGGTGTGCAACCAGCCCCACTGGAACAAAGTGACTCGCCTCAACTGTCTGGAGTCCCACAACCTCTCCCAAACAGCTGCCAAGAACTCAGTTGTGAGACCCTCCTCCTGCCAATGAGGTGCTGTAGCAGGACGAGCCTCTCTCTGCGTTGCCAGTATGTGACGTCCCAGTTGAACAGTGTACTGAAAGAAAGGGACACCTGGATGGTCCGCTAGGGAGAAAGGGTCCCTCCAAAGCCACTCTCCAGGATCCCACTGTACTCGTGCCAGTGGACACCTCTCCCAAGCCCCCAGTCTCCAGTGGCCAATCTCAAGAGCTGCTGGGTCAGGATCTATGACACCATTCCTCCCACAGATGCCCACCACTCGGATCCTCTGAAAACAGCACTCTGCCACGTGTGGGGCCTCTACTGCAACTCGGTGTAAGCGTCTCTCACCCTGTAGCTCGGAAAAGTGGGAGGGTACAGTCTTTGAGCAAGCCCGAACTGAGATGAGAAATTCCAGTCGCGTGAAGGATCCCATCCATCTGGGTGCTGGTGACTCGAGAGGTGTGAGCCACTCAGCTGGTACTGCCTCTGAGATGTCTCGACACATGCTCTGCACCCCTCTCATGCCCCCTGAAGCTCCTGTGACAAGCTTGAAAATTGTAATTAGCCACCTAAAGAGCGTGCTGGACCCGCTAACATGGGACTCTAGGAAACATGAGTCCGACTACCAACCAAGGGGCTGTCTGAGGCGCTCCTCCGTGCAAGTAGGCTGATGCTCCTCCAGGCCTCTTCGCAGTTGCTCCGAAGATTGGAGAAGACTCACAGCGAAGCGGTCCTCCAGTCTCTTGCTCAAGCCAACTCTGCGCATCTCTGTGAAAATCCATCTAGTCCAGAGTTGTCAGGGGCCTCCAGCCTGAGGCACCCTAGCACTAAGCCGGTGAAGCAAGAACTCCTTCCAAGGCTCCTCACCTGGAAGAAGTCGTCTGACGATAAACTTCCCAAGGAGGGCTTTGCTCTACTGTGCTGCGTCTATGATCCCCAACCCTCCTTGAGAACAAGAAAGAGTGATGACCTGCCATGCCACTCTGGCCCGGGCTATCTGAGTGTCACGCCCTGACCAAAGGAAGTTCCTGATCAGCCTCTCTACCTGGCTGATACAAGAACTCGAGAAGATATAACAAGAAGTGATGTACCACATAGTAGCCAACAACACCTCGTTGGCCACTACAACTCTGCCTGCAAGTGAAAGTCGTGCGGAGCTCCAATGTAACAACTTCCTCTTAATAGACAAGAGGAGGGGAACAATCTGCTGCTCGGGAGACAAGTCCAAACCAACCTGACAGCCCAAGTACCGAACTGCAGACCCTGGGGGAATCCACCTGAAACCCTCACCTGGCATCCAATTGGGCGTAGGAGCACTACCAACCGAGAAAGCAGCTGTCTTTCTCTAGTTGATCAGTGCGCCAGATGCACAACAGAAAGTCTCAAGAGCCTGCTCACACCTGTGAAGGTTGGCCTCCTTGCCATCCAAGACTGAGTCGTTTGCAAACTCAGCGTCCAGTAGCTCATCTCCGCGAATAGGCAACGTTAAGCCACGTAAACCAACTTGCTGTGAAACCAAAAACCTGCTCATCGCCTCAACATAGAACAAAAAGAGGAAGGGGGCAAGAGAGTAGCCCTATCTGACCGAACGTGTGAGCATGAAACGATCACCTCTACCTCCTGACAAAAGTACTTGACTATGTGCCCGTCTGTACAAAGCTGATGTCACAAAGTGATGACGTGGCGGACAGCAGAAACCCTAATTTCTGCCAGAAACCCTAAAATTCCTGCAAACCCTAATTTTTGCCAAAAACCCTAAATTCCGGAAATCGCGGAGGCGGAATATTAATTATTTTTTTTTTTTTTGTTGGAAAATGATGAGCGACGCGAATTTTGCTTTTGCTTTTTTTTTATAAAAAAAAAGAGAAAAGACTCTCAAGAGAGAGAGAGAGAACTGATGCTTTTGATTTTAAAAGCTTTTGGGGCTCTGCTTTTGGGCATCCCTTGTAACCTTTAAATTAGTGGTGAGGGCCTCACTTCTCGGAGCATCTGGACGCAGAGTCTGAGAGTGAAACCCTAACCGCTCTCTTGTACTTTGATGATTGATTAATACAAAAAGAAATACCGAAAGGGGCGCCAGTCTTTGGGGCCAATATCTCTAGGCACGGAACTCCGCCGGGCCAGTGCAAATCTATTGTGATCTGTGAATTGTTTTGAAGTGGTTATTTGGTGCTGTCGCGGTTGATTCTTGACTTGGAGTGTCCAAGTTTGTTACAGTGGTATCAGAGCACGGCCGATTTCTCTTCTACGGGAAATCCGATCCCCGAATTTTTTTCTGCGGCACCTATGGCTTCAGGCAATGATCAGTCGACTCCCTCTGCATCTGGAGATGCGGGTTGGGATCACAACGAAGATTCAGACAGAGAGTATGGCCCGCCTCGGCCTACTCAGGCGGAGCAAACAGAGATGGAGCGTCGTCAATTGATTGGCGATGCAACAAAGATGATGCTCAATTTTGCCAAGGACCCGAAGATGGTAAAATATATGAACCAGACCTCTTTGAAAGAGGTACAGATGGAGTGGCAGAGAACCACAACACCACTCCCGAAACCCGCTCTCAAGAAACCTTCTGCCTCCAAGAAATCTACGAAGAAGGAACTGGAGAACGTGGTTGATACACGGATTGCTCAGCTTTTCGACGTGCAAAAGAAAGGCAAAAAGCACGGCAAAAAGCAGAACAAAGGTACTAACTTCCCGGGATATTTGGGTCGTCAATCGACATTCGACAAAGCAAAGAAACGGAAGAAGCGTGTTCGATTTGAAGGAGTACCCAGTTCTTCTTCTTCTTCTTCTAACAGTTCTTCTAGCTCCTCGGATTAGAGCGAAGAAGACAGAAAAAAAGCAAAAAGCGAAGCAAGACACAAAGCTTCGGAACGGGCAAGAAAAAGGCAAGAAGGCTACATCTCGCCCAGAGACTGACAGTTCTACTGAGGACTCGTCTACAGACAGCTCAGATTCCGATGACGGAAAGTTTTATGCGAACAAGAAGAATTTTTACAAAGCCAACCAGTATGACTTTCTCGAAGATAACAGCAAGAAAGTCCGAGAGTTTAAGGAAGGTGGCCACTCGATCAAGTTTGATACTTTTCAGGATACTCAGATGCTTCGAAGGCTTTGTCTTTTATACAGCAGTTTGACATCGCTTTCGCGGGAGGACGCTATTCAGAGCACTCCAAGATTCGGAGAGCTGCAAATTCAAGAGGCTTTTTATTTCTTCTTGGTTGACTCAAGAGTTTGAGCGAGATATACGAGCTGCTTGGAACCATCTTCGGATGATCAAGAAAGATGCAATCAATGCTTATTGTGAGAGATTCTGGAGCTCTTTTCTACCCGCCTCTTCATTCAAGAAGATCTCGTTCAGAGAACAGATTGAGCGGTTTACCTTGGGTCTACCTACAGAGATCCGAGATCACTGCTTGGAACAGAAGTCAGCTTCTATTCAGGAGTTGATGAGTCATGCGAAGCGGGGCTTTGCCATTCACTCTGGCAGTCTGACCTACCCCACAGATGAGGCCATGACACAACGAGCCGAACAGACTTCTGGGAATGAAAGTAGAATGAAAAAGAGCAACCTAGAGAAAAAAAAAAGGATGCACGACCCAAGCTTACTCCTGAGGAGAGAGCTCGCTTCATCAGAGAGGGGAAGTGCTTTGGATGCGGGAAACATGGACATATTTCCGCAAAGTGCCATGATAAGGCACAGAAAGAACAGAATGATAAAGACGACGACAGGTCTGAGAGTTCGAGAGCAGCTGAGGAATGTGGCACAAAAGGCAGATAGAAAAGCAGAACTGGTACCACATGGCGTGGGACTTGCACCGAATCAAATGAATGAAAGTACAAACTTTGCCGTTTTTTTTTGGGGCAAAGTGAAGGATCAGGAAGCTCTTTTGAAGGAGCCAAGGCCAACTTCTTTTCACTTGGAATTGGCGGCTCGATTTGGAACTACGCCCGACAGACTGACGCCACAGGCGGAGGTAGTTCGACTGGCACCCGGATGGGATGTTGCCATTACACCGAGCATTGGCAAACTTTGTTTGCAATGACAGGGGTGTTCAGGGCACGCGAGTGACGTTCTACTCGGGATCCCTTGGTACCACAAGAACTACGCCGTGGTTGACTACCGGGCCGAGAAAGCGACTTTGATACATAAATGAAGGGCTTAGAGATTGTACTTGATGAACTTCAGTTTTCTTACTCATTCTTTTGGGAGAACTGAACGATAGATAAAAGTTGAATATGTTTTAACTTGAAGAAAAGAACGCCAAGATTTTTTTTCTCCACGCTCATGCCGATTGCTTTTGAGAGGACCTGAAGATCATACCATTGATCTGATATTTGGAAGCACACCACCGAATCGGCCACCTTATTGTGTGAGCCGAGTACAGAATGAAAAGATTATGAACTCAGTGAAAGATCTCTTGGAAAAGGGTCTTGTCCAGCTTAGTACTTCACCGTATTGCTCTCCAGTGTTGTTGATTTTGAAGAAAGACAGATCTTGGAGAATGTGCATCGATTATAGCACTCTCAACGAAATCACCATCAAGAACAGATTTCCGATTCCTAGGATCGATGATATACTTGACAGGTTACATGGATCCTCGTGCTTTAGCAGGATTGACTTGAAGAGTGGATATCATCAGATCAGGATAGCGCCAGGAGATGTCTACAAGACAGCTTTTCGGACGACTTTTGGGTTATTTGAGTTTTTGGTGATGCCTTTTGGCTTAACCAATGCTCCTGCGACATTTAACCGGATGATGGATAGGATTTTTCGAGAGTACAGGCTATTTGTTGGCACTTTCTTTGACGACATCATTGTTTTCTCCAAGAATGAGGCAGAACACAGAGATCATCTGCTTCAAGTCTTTCAGGCATTACGAGATCACAAGTTAGTGATCAATGCAAAGAAAAGTGAATTTTTCTTACCAGAGATACACTTTTTGGGGCACATTGTGTCAGCAGCAGGAGTGCAAATGGATCCGGCCAAGATAGAGACTATCCGTGATTGGCCCGACTTGAAGAATGTCCATGAAGTTAGAAGCTTCTTGGGACTGTGTTCGTACTACAGGCGGTTCATACGAAAGTTTGCAGAGGTTGCTTCCCCTTTGCATACCTTGACACAGAAAGGAATACCTTTTTCGTGGGGACCCACAGAGGTGACTGCCTTTCGGACATTGAAAGAGAAATTGACTACAGGACCAGATTTGACTTTGTCGGACTTGCAGAAGTCATTTGAAGTATTTTGTGATGCTTGTGGTCGTAGTCTGGGTGCGGTCTTGATACAAGAAGGCCATGTCATAGCTTATGAGAGCCGTTTGTTCTCTAGGCCGGAGATGACAGCACAGATCTATGGGAAAGAGCTTTTGGCGGTTATCCACGCTCTTACTCAGTGGCGGCATTACCTACTCGGAGCGGATTTTACTGTCTTTACAGACCATCAGAGTTTGCGCTACTTCTTGTCACAGAAGCAGCTTTCGGAAAAGCAGATGCGGTGGGCGAACATCTTGTCACAGTTTCACTTCCAGATTGTCCATGTGCAGGGACAGAAGAATGTGGTGGCAGATGCTTTGTCTCGGAAACCGTTGGTTCTGGCTATTTCCGCGATACATCATAGGAGCTTCGAGGATATGGTCGATCAGTGTGCGACAGATACAGATTTTGCAGATATTTTCACACGGATACGGGATGGGGAGACAGTAGCTGGATACTCCCTTCGGGAAGGCTACTTGATGAAAAAGACTATGTTGTGCGTTACACAGCCGTTGAGGGAAAAGGTTATGACTGATTCCCACTGTCCACCTTTTACGGGTCACCGCAGCATTGCTACCACCATGAAAGGGGTAGAGAGAGATTTCTTTTGGCGGAGACTGAAGAAGGATGTGGAAGAGTTTGTGCGCAGTTGCTTGGTATGCTAGAAGGTCAAGTTTGACAGGCATAAGGCACAGGGATTGTTACAGCCTTTACCCATACCCACCCGCCCCTGGGAAAATATTGAAATGGATTTCATTTTTTTTTATATCCCGAGAATACAGAATGATCACGATGATTTTCCGATTACATGGCACGCCTGAGACGATTGTCTCCGACAGAGACCCCATATTTATGAGTTTGTCTTGGAAGGCAATTTGGGAGAACATTGGGACGCGGTTGCAGTTCTCGTCATCGTTCCACTTGCAGACTGACGGGCAATTTGAGATTGCCAATTCAGTGATTTTAGATTTATTGAAGTCTTGTATCTTGCATCAGAAGACTCAATGGGAAAAGAACTTACCTTTGGTGGAATTTGCCTACAATAACACGATACACTCTTCGACGGGGAAGACGCCATGTGAGATTGTTGAAACTGCTGCGAAGGTTCCATCCTTCCTGAGCACGAAAGATTAGAAATTTGAAGCGGATGAATATTCGCGAGATTTGGATACGGCTTTTGCCAAGGTTCAAGAGACTTTACAGAAGTCTCAAGAACGACAGAAAAAGGCAGCGGATCGCCATCGTCGCGACTTGAAACTGAAGGAGGATGATTGGGTGCTCTTACTTTTGAGAAGGCACGCCTAAGAAAGAAACAGGGAAAGGAGAGGCTTTTTCCAAAGCTTAGTATGTGATACTACGGACCTTTCCAGATTACTGACAAGATAAATGATGTCTCCTTCCGATTGAAACTGCCAGATACTTGGAGGATTCACAATGCATTTCATGTGAATCTCTTGAAACCTTTTAAAGGTGATGTGCCTGATGATGGGGAGCCTGATGAGCAACCCGAAGTGGAAGAAAACGAGGAGATCCTTGTTCCTGAACAGATTTTGGCACATAATGATACGAAGAAAGGTAAAGTCCGAAGGCGGTTCTTGGTTAAGTTCAAGAACTTTCCTGCATTTGATGCGAAGTGGATGGAGGAGGAGGACCTAGCAGATACTCCTCGGATTGTGAAACTTTACCTCGATGTTTTGGTTTAGCATAGTCTACTCCAAACGGAACCCAGAAACTCAGCTTGGCCGAAGATCTGGTGCAGTGGGATGCACAAGAGGGGAGTTACTCCGCTCCTTTGTCAACAGATGCCTCGATTTTGATACTAAAGTCACTGATGTCTCTTTGAGCTTCAGGGATACTGAGAGCTGACAGTATTCTGCTGGATGACTTTATGAAATGGAATTCCTGATAATGATACTGATTTGTTCTTGACTTCTTGTGAGTGCAGGAACTGATGCCGAAATGACTGCAGCATTTTGGTCTGATTGATCTCGAATAGACATGGTTGCAATAGGGGTTAGTCAATCGGACATCGATGAGGTCTCGATTGGACCTAGATGTGATTGCTAGCTACATTGCCGATAAATCATGGTCTAAGATCCGAATGAATGTTGAATGTCATGTGATGTCCTGTGATGTCTGGTGATGTCCTGTGATGTCATGTGATGTGACTGTCGATTTTGTACATGTGCTAGATGTGTGTTCCTAGTACGTAGGTACTAACAGTCAGTGTCTGCTAAGACGGTTTATGGCTTTTGTCGGTTTTGCAGGCGTAATTGCGGTCGATTACAATGCTTTCAAGAGGGGGGTATGTCACAAAGTGATGACGTGGCGGACAGCAGAAACCCTAATTTCTGCCAGAAACCCTAAAATTCCTGCAAACCCTAATTTTTGCCAAAAACCCTAAATTCCGGAAATCGCGGAGGCGGAATATTAAAAAAAAAAAAATTTTTTTTTTTTTGGAAAATGATGAGCGACGCGAATTTTGCTTTTGCTTTTTTTTAAAAAAAAAAAGAGAAAAGACTCTCAAGAGAGAGAGAGAACTGATGCTTTTGATTTTAAAAGCTTTTGGGGCTCTGCTTTTGGGCATCCCTTGTAACCTTTAAATTAGTGGTGAGGGCCTCACTTCTCGGAGCATCTGGACGCAGAGTCTGAGAGTGAAACCCTAACCGCTCTCTTGTACTTTGATGATTGATTAATACAAAAAGAAATACCGAAAGGGGCGCCAGTCTTTGGGGCCAATATCTCTAGGCACGGAACTCTGCCGGGCCAGTGCAAATCCATTGTGATCTGTGAATTGTTTTGAAGTGGTTATTTGGTACTGTCGCGGTTGATTCTTGACTTGGAGTGTCCAAGTTTGTTACAGCTGACACCCCTCTGATCCAAGCATTTGAGTATCCCATGGTACGTAGAAAAATCCCAGTCAACTCTGTCGTATGCCTTCTCAAAATCAAGAAGCACCACGGAGCCGCGCGAGTGCAAAAGCCTCCCAAAAAGTAAAGATGTTCTCAAGGATACTACGCTCGTTGACAAAACCAGTCCGAGTCCCATTTATAATGCTCTCTAGAAGTGGATGAATCCTCAAACTCGGAGCGTTGGCAAGACTTTTGTAGGCTGAGTTGAGGATGATGATGGGGCGCCACTGTCGAATCTCATCCAAGGAGCCACCCTCCTTGGGAATGAGGTAAATCAGGCCCTCACTCATGCTGTCAGGCATCTCTCCTGAGTGCAGGATGTACTGAAAGGCACTACAGAGATCTGAGCCAAGGAAGTCGTAATACTCCAAGAAAAAACTAGGAGTCAAGCCATCCTCTCCTGGACAGCTACCACGGGGGAGTGCTCTAAGAGCCGTGTGTAACTCCTTTGCCTATCAGTCACTGTAAGGATCGCTGGAGCATGGTCCGAAAAGGAAGTCCCTGCCAGAATGCCAAGTGTCCCACCCAAGTCACAGAAGTGGTCACTAGTGTAGAAGGGATCTATCCGAGATAGCTTCACGCCTCCCACTTTGCGGTCCGAACGAGAGAAGGCCAGGCTGTCTGGGGCCTCACAAAGCTGGAATGCTGCCCCACACATTTGAAACCCGGAGAGTCAATACAAAACCTCTCCCAAGCTGCCAGCTCAACTCCATGCACAATAGTATGGCTACCACCAATCCTGTTAGAGGGTTCCTCCAACATGTTGAAGTCACCCCCTATGCACCATTGTTTTGCCTACGGTAGAGACTCAACAATCTGAGACCAAAACTTTGCACATGCACTCGCCACATTGGGCGCATAGATGTTCAGAAAGCCCACGAGACAACCCTGAACCTGCATAGTGATCCACTGAGCCCTGCCTAGCACAATAATCCCTCTGCCCACAATGGCTTGCTGCAAAGAATCCGCAATAGTCATACATACCCCGCCTTGGATGCCTCTAGGTCCAAATGCAGCTGACCAAAAAGTCTCATATCGTCCACGCAAAAGCTGACCACAACGTCTAATGTGGCTCTCACACAGATGATGCTCCTGTAGCATAAGAAGGTCAATCTTTCCTCCCACAAGGCATCGCTGAAGCTCCTGGCGTAGTCGGCCCCTTTGACACTGAAACTGGGGCCCACCTAATCTCTGTACGTTCCATGAGACGATCCTCATGGGGAGCGTGAGAGAACTGATGCTACCGCAGCAGCTAACCGTGCTATCTTCGAGGCATGCTTGGATGGGGAGTAATCCGCATCCGATCGTCCTCGAGATAGGCGTGACTGCAAAGATTTGTCTAGCCCAAGCCCAAGTAGACCGAGCCGTGCGTAAAGCAACCTCCTCTGTCCAGCAGTCCTCATGTATGTGTACATAACATGCCGGACTCTTCGTGTCAGCAAAAAAGTGAACCACAGTGTGTCTACATCCTGCTGTGTTTGGAGGTGTCACAACAAACTTGGCCAATGGCCACAGAGTCTGAAGAAAATCTGTAACCCCTAGGTCTCCCATGTGATGAGAGAACTTTAGGGCCTGTGTCTACAGCCACTCCAACACTGAGTCTATAGTCCACTTAGCCTTGTCCTTGTTGCATAGGGGAAAAGAGAAGCCAACCGCTGAGTCCAAGGCCTCTATCCCCCTAGCTGCAAGGAACAGTACATGAACTCTGAAGCAGGCTGCCTCGTGGTCTGGTGAGGGGTCGCCGAGAAACCGTGTAAAGTTGTCGGCAAAGGTAGGAGGGCGAGATGGAGAGGCAGAGGGAGTAGGAGGGAAGAGGGGGGGGGGGGTTGAGGCTGAGGTGGAGGCTGGAGTAGGGACCTCGCCCTGATGAAGAGGGTCGAATCAGTTCCCCGTGGGAACCCACTGTTACTGGGCAGGAGCTTGATGACCACTCTAAGTGCGAGGCTGGCGTGGTGGCCCCTGCCCGACGTTGACCAGGAACCTATTGCTAGCGCTCCTCCGCTTGAGCCCCAGGCTCGGAGGGTGGTTTTGCCTGCGTACTCTATGACTATGCCTGCTGTTGCTCGCCAGCCCTTGAGGGCTGGGGCTGGTGGGCCTGTGGTGTAGGTTGGGGTCTCCTCCGTGGACAGGCCTTCGCAAGATGGCCCATCTGTCGACAAATGAAACACTGATTCGGGAGGCCCGAATACTCGACGCTCTGTTTGAACCAACCCCCACTCACCCGAGGAAGTAGGATGAAATTGGGAAGAGTGTGGGTGTTCCTAACGAGAATTGAGGGAATGCCGTACTGAGGGAATGCCGGCCGCCTTGGCAGCTATTGAGGCTGCCATGCGAGGTGTGTCTAGGACAGTTCCAATCTCTGAGCCTATCTTGGACAAAAGTGGTAAGTACTCTCTCCTCAAACCAGGAAAGTAGACGGAGATGGGAAGGTTTGTCTCCTCTACCAGAACATCTGAAGCTGGGTCAAAACCATGTCTCCCACTGTTGAAAGTGGGCTTGAACTGCTCGGATGGTCAAGGGGCTCATCCGCGATGACCTTGGACGCCATCTCGGAGGTCTCAAACTCTATCTGATAGTAGCCGCGTCCGAGGAACTGAACGTCCAAGATGTTGCCCACCTCTACGAGAAGGCGGGCATGGAGAAGATCACGCAGCTGTCCTCTGTTGGGTTTGATGGCGAGAATCTTGCAGATGACGGAGGTCACCTGCAGGCGTTCCACCTCTGCGGCTAGGCTCTCTTGCTTTGTCGGTGATAGAGCAAGTCGAATGGTAGGCTCAGTTGGGTGAGGCGAGGGGACTTCATTGGAGTTCCTCTGTGGCGGAGCTTGAGCCTCCATCTGTGTTTACTACTGTGAAGAAAAGGCGGACAAGCGTCGACGAAGGGGGAAACTCCTGCTGTACCGAGCACGTCGAGGATGCTGTCAAGGCCCAACAAGCAGTAGTGGCTAACGGGAAAGTGCAGGCGGGCGGGACAATGGGCTAATGGCAATGTGCAGGCAGGCGGGTGGGGCAGTGGGCCGACAGGGCAGCGAGTGGGGGTGGCGACGTGGCAGCGGGTGGGGCAGACCGCGTAGGAGGAGGGGCGGAGGGGTTACGCGAGGGCGGGGGGCGGTAGCGATGGCGAGGGGGTGGTGCAGACAGCAGCATCGAGCTCTCCGTGGATCGCGCTACAGTTGGCGCTATCATCTCTACCATCTTCACCATCACCCTCTCCCGCCACTACCCACTGACGCTCCAGCACCACCACCCCCCGCTACCCACCCCTATCGAACCACCCCCACACACGCACTTGGATTTCTCAACCTCTTTACCACCTCATGTTCCTGGATCCTTCATAGGTAGTTCTCTAGCAACAGAGTGAGCAGCTTGGCAATTCTTTCGTGCTGAGCACAATGGTTGTCACGGGGACGTGGCAACTGTTAACTATGTCATGAGGACGTGGCAACTGCTAACCTTAGTTGTTGGTTTCTTTTCAATGATTTTTGTTTTATTTTTGAGACCCTCTTTTTGAAGTAGCAAACGGTCGGACATTGTATGGCCAATGTGAACGGTAGTTTCACCCGTAGACGGGAAGTGGTCGGCACTGCAATTCGTATAGTAAGAGGATGTCTAGGCTCAGAGCAAGATCATGTAGGTCCCCCCGTTGCACTTAGCAAGTTGGTGGATACTAGGAAGTGAACTCAATAAAGGCATAAAGTCAAGGTGGGATTACCAACAGAAAGTATCCGACAGTTGGGCCACATTGTACTTTTGGATGCGGTCCCAATGAGGATAGATGATCAGATGACCAATGGGAGCCCAACGGAAGCATTTCCTAAAAATCAGAGAACTGCTATTTTGGGCCATGAAATGTGTTCGCGTCATTACCTTCGGTATGACCAGGGGAACATTTAACAACTCTGTCGCGAAGTCATCGGGAGATTATTAGGCGGCAACTCCGAAACGGGAAATGGTCTGTAAATGTGCCAAGTGGCAAATTTTCATACCCTTGCCCCATTCAGAAAATTAGGCGCTGAATTTTAAGCTGGGAAGAGGCTTCATTTGGTTTTTTCCACAGGTTAAGAGCTATGGAGTGCTTTCTTTCCCTCTCATGTACAGTGTGGTGCTAGGAGTGATGCCCTGCACGCTACACACTGCTCTCTTTCTCTCCCCTACGTGTAGTTATGTGATGCCCCACAAGAGGGCTTGTCATTTCATTGATGTACAGCTAGTTGTGTGGTTTCATGCTTTTGTGCTGAGGCAAGAGCCTCCTTGAGCAGGAACAGTGGTAGCTGACTGCTACTCCAAAGCAGGCACCGGTGAGGGTCATAACCTCATCATCCAGGTGCAAATTCAGCGCTGTGTATGCGCTGTAATTGACTTGTTTTTCAGCCATATGGACGCCAAAACCCTTGGGAATCGTGCGCCACTGGCAGAGGACAGCCAGGGGACTGTTTGGGGCTGAAAACAGGGCAAAAACCAGTAAATACAGCGTGCTGAATTTACTGTTTTGGGTAGGAATCTGAGGGTATAAGTCAGTGGAAGTGAGTCCTAGCAGGGGAATTGGTTTCGCACAAGTTTTTGGGTTGTTATGCTGTCGAAATTTGGCCAAAACTGGTAGTATCTAGCGGGATACAAGTAAAGGATTCTGAGGACTCTACTTTGTAATTTACCCTCTCAAAGTATAAAGAAATACCAAAAGGGGTGCCAATTTTGGGGCCTACAGGTTGTCGGCGTTTGCTCGGGGCATTTTAGCTTCCGAGTCGTGTGTGTATTCAAGTGTTAATTCCCGACGCAGGTTTCCTTTGCACGTTCTCTCTGTGTGTGTCTAAAGTAAAGAATTTTGGGTGAAAGCCAACGCCTACCGCCCCACGGACGGTTTCAAGGTTCTGTTGCCGGGACATCAATCACTTTTTTCTCAAAGACTGGGCCTCGGTTGTTTTGGGTAAAGACACAGAGTACAGGAGCGCGGGATTACACTATGGCCGACAAAGGGAAGGGCATTATGGAAGAGGGTTCTTCTTCGAAGGACAGACATGAAATTCCTATGGTCTTCGAGATTGGCGAGAGCTCACGGCCACGTCAGACTGTACCTCCTGTTAATGTGAATGTCCCTCCAGTAGTACAAGGCTTTATGACTGGGCAACTTGAGGATGATGCGTTCAGGACTCAGTTAGTTGCCGCGGTGAATGTCTTTTTGCAAGTGGTGCAGAATCCAAGGTTTATGGAGTTCTTGCAAGCGCCACCAGTGCAACAATAAAATAGGCAACCTACACCGCGTACGGGGCTTGTTGAGGCTCAAGCCCAAGTACTTAATGCGACTCAACAGGATAGGGAACACTCGCATGTTGCGGAGTCAAGGGCTCCAAAACAGGTTCCTCCCTGTGCTTGAACAGGTGGCCAGAACGCCTATTCCACAGGTTATGCGAGTTGAGCCTGCCACCTTTCAGAGCTCGCATGTTGTCTTGAATGGACAGGGAACTGAATACCAGGCTATGCACCCAAGTTTTCCACCACCCACGGTACATCCTGGGTATTTTGGGGGTGGATCTGTGTTTGAAAGTGTGGCTGGTTATGCGCCTGGAAGTTAGCCGTACATGCCAGGAACAGTGTTGGGGGTATGCTAGGCATGATGCCAAACCCCATGTATGGTAGTATCGGCATGCAGCAAGGGCCAGTTTGGGGTGCCATAGGGTCATTTTGGCATGGCTGGTTTTTCTGGACAGCAGCCAGACATCGCACCTCTGACGCAAAATGTGAATGGCCAAGATATGCCGACCATGATACTACAATGCCCATGTTGCAGACCATTCCTTATGACAACTTGGGGGCACTGGAGAAGCCGAAAGCTTACAAAGAAGGTGGTGCAGCAGTAATGTTCAGTACTTTCAGTGGCTTTGAGGATAAAGCAAAGGCTCTCACTTTCCTCCAGCAGTTTGATACAGCTTATGCAGGAGGGAATTTTACTTAGGCCTCGAAGGTCAGGAAAGCTGCCACTTTCTTAAAGGACAATGCGCTGACATGGTGGACGACATTGTTAATGCAAGGACAGGCACCCGCCACTTTGGGTTTACTTAAGCAAATGTTTGCATCTGCTTGGTTGTCAAATGAATTTGAAGCCGACGTCATGACAGATTGGCACCAGCTTACTTCGGCTACATGCAAGAGCTTGCTGGAGTATAATTGGAGGTTTTGTTAAGCGTTACTCTCAGTGACCTCCTACACGTTTGTGCCATTGACAGAGCAGATAGAGAAGTATTGTTATGGGCTGCCTAAAGGGCTTCGTGATTACTGTACCAAGAACAGAGTGGCTACCCTCACTTAGCTAATGGAAGTTGCTAACATTGGTCTTGCCCTGTTGAAAGGAGAGGACAGTGGGTTTCCGAGCAACGAGAAAGGACATGGATTGTTACAGCCTTCACCCATACCCACCCGCCCCTGGGAAAGTATTGCGATGGATTTCATTTTTGATCTCCCGAGAACACAGAGTGGTCACGATGGTATCTGGACTGTTATTGACAGATTTAGCAAACAGGCTCATTTCATTCCAGTGAAGAAACAGTGAAGCCGGATCACTTAGTGAGACTGTTTGTGGCCCACATCTTCAGATTACATGGCATGCCTGAGACGATTGTCTCCGACAGAGGCCCCAGATTTACAAGTTTGTTTTGGAAGGCAATTTGGGGGAAATTGGCACGCGGTTGCAGTTCTTGTCATCGTTCCACCCACAGACTGATGGGCAATCTGAGATTGCAAATTCAGTGGTTCTAGATTTATTGAAGTCTTATATCTCAGATCAGAAGACTCAATGGGAAAGATACTCACCTTTGGTGGAATTTGTCTACAATAACACAATACACTCTTTGACAGGGAAGGCGCCATTTGAGATTGTTGAAGGTGCTGCGAAGGTTCCACCCTTCTTGAGCAGGAAAGATAAGATCTTTGAAGCGGATGAATATACGCGAGATTTGGATACGGCTTCTGCCAAGGTTCGCGAGACTTTGCAGAAGTCTCAAGAACGACAGAAAAAGGTAGCGGATTGCCATCGTCGCGACATGAAATTGAAGGAGGATGATTGGGTGCTCTAACGTTTTGAGAAGGCACGCCTGAGAAAGAAAAAGGGAAAGGAGAGGCTTTTTCCAAAGCTTAGTATGTGATACTACGGACCTTTCCAGATCACTGAAAAGATAAATGATGTCTCCTTCCGATTGAAACTGCTAGATACTTGGAGGATTCACAATCCATTCCATGTGAGTCTCTTGAAACCTTTTAAAGGTGATGTGCCTGATGATGGGGAGCCTGATGAGCAACCCGAAGTGGAAGAAAATGAGGAGATCCTTGTTCCTGAATAGATTTTGGCACATAAGGATACGAAGACTAAAGGTGAAGTCCGAAGGCGGTTCTTGGTTAAGTTCAAGAACTTTCGTGCATTGGATGCGAAGTGGATGGAGGAGGAGGACCTAGCAGATACTCCTCAGATTGTGAAACTTTATCTCGATGCTTTTGGTTTAGCATAGTCTACTCTAAATGGAACCCAGAATTCAGCTTGGCCGGAGATCTGGTGCAGTGGGATGCACAAGAGGGGAGTTGCTCCGCTCCTTTGTCAACAGATGCCTTGATTTAGATACTAGAGTCACTAATGTCTCTTTGAGCTTCAGGGATACTGAAAGCTGACAGTATTCTGCTGTATGACTTTAATGAAATGGAATTCCTGATTATGATACTTATTTGTTCTTGACTTCTTTTAAGTGCAGGAACTGATAGACGAAATGACTGCAGCATTTTGGTCTAATTGATCTCGAATAGACATGGTTGCAATAGCGGTTAGTCAATCGGACATCGATGAGGTCCCGATTGGACCTAGATGCGATTGCTAGCTACATTGCCGATAAATCATGCTCTAAGATCCGAATGAATGTTGAATGTCATGTGATGTCTGGTGATGTCCTGTGATTTTGTGTGATGTGACTGTCGATTTGGTACATGTGCTAGATGTGTGTTCCTAGTACGTAGTTACTAACAATTAGTGTCTGCTAAGACGGTTTATGGCTTTTGTCGGTTTTGCAGGCGTAATCGCGGTCGATTACAATGCTTTCAAGAGGGGGGTATGTTACAAAGTGATGACGTGGCTACCGACAGCAAAAACCCTAATTTCTGCCAGAAACCCTAAAATTCCTGCAAACCCTAAAATCTGTCAGAATCCCTAAATTTCAGAAACCTTAACTGCTGGCTGAAACCCTAAGTGGGTGAAAAACCCTAAATCTGGCCCTAGTGCCACGTGGTAGCAGTGTATTGAACCTCCAGAAATCGCGGCGGATTTTGGTTTGGGAAATTGCATCTTTTGGCTACGCAATTGAGCTTGAGAGAGAGTGAGAAGCTTTTTGCTTTATTTACCGTAGCTCAACAGAGCTTGTGAGAAAAAGAACTTTGGTTTTATTTTAGGCTTTTGATTTTGAAAGCTTTTGGGGATCCGCTTTTGGGCATCCCTTGTAACTTTAAATAAGTTGTTTTGGCATTCACTTCGGAGAGCATCTGGACGCAGAGTCTGAGAGTGAATCCGGACCCACTCTCTTGTACTTTGAACTAATTAATACATAAGGAAATACCGAAAGGGGCGCCAGTCTTTGGGGCCAATATCTCTAGGCACAGAACTCCGCCGGGCCAGTGCAAATCTATTATGATCTGTGAATTGTTTGGAAGTGGTTATTTGGTGCTGTCGTGATTGATTCTTGACTTGGATTGTCCAAGTTTGTTATAGTGGTATCAGAGCACGGCCGATTTCTCTTCTATGAGAAATCCGATCCCCAAATTTTTTTTGCGCGGCACCTATGGCTTCACGCAAGGATCAGTCGACTCCCTCTGCATCTGGAGATGCAGGCAGGGATCACAATGAAGATTCAATTAGAGAGTTTGGCCCGCCTCGGCATACTCAGGCGGAGCAAAGAGAGATGAAGCGTCGTCAATTGATCGGCGATGCAACAAAGATGATGCTCAGTTTTGCGAAGGATCCGAAATTGGCAAAATATATGAGCGAGACTTCTTTTCAGGAAGTGCATGCGCAGTGGCAGAAAACCACTACACCACCCCCGAAACCCGCTCTCAAGAAACCTTCTGATCACAAGCAATATTCAGAGAAGGAATTAGAAGAGGTTGTTGATGCACGGATTGCTCAGCTTTTTGACGCACAGAAGAAAGCTAAAAAGCACGGCAAAAAGCAGAAGAAAGGCACTGACTTCCCAGGTTATTGGGGTCGTCAGTCGACGTTTGAGAAAGCAAAGAAACAGAAGAAGCGTGTTCACTTCGAAGGAGTACCCAGTTCTTCTTCTTCTTCTTCTTCTTTTGATAGTTTTTCTAGCTCTTCAGATTCGAGCGAAGAAGACAGAAAAGGCAAAAAAGCGAAGCAAGAAACAACGCTTCGGAAAGGGCAAGAAAAAGGCAAAGAAGCCTAAATCTTGCCCAATGACTAACAATTCTACAGAGGACTCGTCTACAGACAGTTCAGACTCTGATGACAGAAACTTTTATGCGAACAAGAAGAATTTTTATAAAGCTAACCAGTATGACTTTCTGGAAGATAAAAGTAAGAAAGTCTGAGAGTTTAAGGAGGGTGGACAGTCGATCAAATTTGACACTTTTTCAGGATACTCAGATGCTTCCAAGGCTTTGTCTTTTATACAGCAGTTTGACATCGCTTTCGTGGGAGGACGCTACTCAGAGCACTCCAAGATTCGGAGAGCTGCCTCTGACTTTAAGGGGAATGCCTGAACTTGGTGGTCCACGCTTCTTTTAAACAAGACTGCGCCAGTTAAATGGTTGAAATTTAAGAAGCTTTTTATGTCTTCTTGGTTGACGCAAGAGTATGAATGCGATATACGAGTTGCTTGGAACCATCTTCGGATGACCAAGAGAGATACAATAAATGCTTACTGTGAGAGATTCTGGAGCTCTTTTCTACCCCCCTCTTCATTCAAGAAGATCTCGTTCAGAGAACAGATTGAGCGGGTCACCTTGGGTCTACCTACAGAGACGAGATCACTGCTTGGAACAAAAGTCAGCTTCTACTCAGGAGTTGATGAGTCATGCGAAGCGGGACTTTGCCATTCACTCTGGCAGTTTGACCTACCCCACCGATGAGGCCATGACGCAACGAGCTGAACAGACTTTTGGGAATGAAAATAGAAAGAGAAAGAGCAACCCAGAGAAGAAGGATGCACGACCCAAGCTTACTCCTAGGAGCGAGCTCGCTTCATCAAGGAGGGGAAGTGCTTTGGATGCGGGAAACATGGACATACCTCCGCGAAGTGCCTTAAAAAGGCACATAAAGGACACAATGATAAGGACGACGACAGGCTTGAGAGTTCAAGAGGAGCCGAGGAACGTGGATGAAAAGGCAAG
Organism: Adiantum capillus-veneris; assembly: GCF_014529385.1. Classification (NCBI taxonomy): domain Eukaryota; kingdom Viridiplantae; phylum Streptophyta; class Polypodiopsida; order Polypodiales; family Pteridaceae; genus Adiantum; species Adiantum capillus-veneris. The sequence goes on along the minus strand of NC_140931.1, from coordinate 145,237,850 downwards.
ATGAAAACAAGACTGGTTCCAGATTGTGTGGGTACTGATCCCAACACCATGGACGAGAGTACAAACTTTGCCGAGCTTGGGGCAAAGTGAAAGATCAAGAGGCCCTGATCTTGTTTGATGGAGGAGCCAAGGCCAACTTCATTTCACCGGAATTGGCGGCACGGCTCGAGATCACTCCCGATCAGATGGGACCACTTGCAGAGGCAGTTCTAGCGGCACCCGGCAAGGACGTAGCCATTACACCTGTCATTGGCAAACATCGGTTGCATTGTCAGGGGTATTTGGGGCATGAGGACTTTTTCATAATGCCTTTGGAGGGTTGTGATGTTCTCTTAGGGATTCCCTGGTACCACAAGAATAACGCCGTGGTCGATTATCGGGCGAGGAAAGCGACATTGACTACGAAGAAGGGCAGAACAATTGTACTTGATATTAAACTGAAGGGCAAGTCTATCCCTATTGTATCGACTTCGACCATTTTTAAATTAATGAAATCCAGTCTGTTTGTTTACTCGATCTTTATGAAAGAATTAAGCGATAATGATAGAACAAATATGTCTAAACTTGATAAAGAACGCCAACATTTTCTCCACACTCACGCGATTGCTTCTCAGAGGGCCGACCAGGCGAGTTACCACCTGCTCGTCCTGAAGATCTTTCATACCATTGATCTGATACCTGGAAGCATATCACCGAACTGGCCACCTTACCGTGTGAGCGGAGCACAGAATGAAGAGATTATGAACCAAGGGAAAGACCTCTTGGAAAAGGGTCTTGTCTAGCCTAGTACTTCACCGTATTGCTCTCCAGTGTTGTTGGTTTTGAAGAAAGACGGATCTTGGAGAATGTGCATCCATTATAGTGCTCTCAACAAAATCACCATCAAGAACAGATTTCCGATTCCTAGGATCGATGATATACTTGACAGGTTACAGGGATCCTCGTGCTTTAGGAGGATTGACCTGAAGAGTGGATATCATCAGATCAGGATAGTGCCGGGAGACGTCTATAAGACAGCTTTTCGGACGACTTTCGGGTTATTTGAGTTTTTGGTGATGCCTTTTGGCTTAACCAATGCTCCTGCGACATTTAACCGGATGATGGATAGGATTTTTCGAGAGTACAGGCTTTTTGTTGGCACTTTCTTTGACGACATCATTGTTTTCTCCAAGAATGAAGCAGAACATAGAGATCATCTGCTTGAGGTCTTTCGGGCATTACGAGATCACAAGTTAGTGATTAATGCAAAGAAAAGTGAGTTTTTCCTACTAGAGATACACTTTTTGGGAAATGTATCCGGCCAAGATAGAGACTATCCGGGATTGGCCCAATTTGAAGAATGTCCATGAAGTTAGAAGCTTCTTGGGACTGTGTTCGTACTACAGGCGGTTCATTCGAAAGTTTGTAGAGGTTGCTTTCCCTTTGCATATCTTGACACAGAAAGGAGTCACTTTCTCGTGGGGATCCACAGAGGTGACTGCCTTTCAAACATTGTAAGAGAAATTGACTACAGGACCAGTTTTGACTTTGCCGAACTTGCAGAAGTCATTTGAAGTATATTGTGATGCTTGTGGACGTAGTCTGGGTGCGGTCTTAATGCAAGAAGGCCATGTCATTGCTTACGAGAGCTGATTGTTCTCAAGGCCGGAGATGGCAGCACAAATTTATGAGCAAGAGCTTTTGGCGGTTATCCATGCAGTAGTTTGCGCTACTTCTTGTCACAGAAGCAGCTTTCGGAAAAGCAGATGCGGTGGGCGAACATCTTGTCACAGTTCCACTTCGAGATTGTCCATGTGCAGGGACAAAAGAATGCGGTGGCAGATGCTTTGTCTCGGAAACCGTTGGTTTTGGCTATTTCCGCGATACATCATAGGAGCTTCGAGGATATGGTTGACCAATATGACACAGATACAGATTTTGCAGACGTTTTCACACGGATACGGGATGGGGAGACAGTAGCAGGATACTCCATTCGGGAAGGCTACTTGATGAGAAAAACCATGTTTTGCGTTACACAGCTGTTGAGGGAAAAGGTTATGACTGAATGCCGTAGTCCACCTTTTACGGGTCACCGCGGCATTGCTACCACCATGAAAGGGGTAGAGAGCTACTTCTTTTGGCCGAGACTCAAAAAGGATGTGGAAGAGTTTGTGCGCAGTTGCTTAGTATGCCAGAAGGTCAAGTTTGACAGGCATAAAGCACAGGGATTGTTACAGCCTTTACCCATACCCACCCGCCCCTGGGAAAGTATTGCAATGGATTTCATTTTTGATCTCCCGAGAACATAGAGTGGTGACGATGGTATCTGGAATGTTATTGACAGATTTAGCAAACAAGCTCATTTCATAGTGAAGAAAACAATCAAGCCGGATCACTTAGCGAGACTATTTGTCGCCTAGATCTTTAGATTACATGGCATGCCTGAGACGATTGTCTCCTACAGAGACCCCAGATTAACGAGTTTGTTTTGAAAGGCAATTTGGGAGAACACTGGCACGCGGTTGCAGTTCTCGTCATCGTTTCACCCACAGATTGATGGGCAATCTGAAATTGCAAATTCAGTGGTTCTAGATTTATTGAAGTCTTACATCTCAGGTCAGAAGACTCAATGGGAAAAGTATCTATCTTTGGTGGAATTTGCCTACAATAACACGATACACTCTTCGACGGGGAAGGCGCCATTTGAGATTGTTGAAGGTGTTGCGAAGGTTCCACCCTTCCTGAGCACGAAAGATAAGATCTTTGAAGCAGATGAATATACGCGAGATTTGGATACAGCTTCTGCCAAGGTTCGCGAGACTTTGCAGAAGTCTCGAGAACGACAGAAAAAGGTAGCGGATTGCCATCGTCGCGACATGAAATTGAAGGAGGATGATTGGGTCCTCTTACGTTTTGAGAAGGCACGCCTGAGAAAGAAAAAGGGAAAGGAGAGGCTTTTTCCAAAGCTTAGTATGTGATACTACGGACCTTTCCAAATCACTGAAAAGATAAATGATGTCTCCTTCCGATTGAAACTGCTAGATACTTGGAGGATTCACAATCCATTCCATGTGAGTCTCTTGAAACCTTTTAAAGGTGATGTGCCTGATGATGGGGAGCCTGATGAGCAACCCGAAGTGGAAGAAAACGAGGAGATCCTTGTTCCTGAATAGATTTTGGCACATAAGGATACGAAGACTAAAGGTAAAGTCCGAAGGCGGTTCTTGGTTAAGTTCAAGAACTTTCCTGCATTGGATGCGAAGTGGATGGAGGAGGAGGACCTAGTAGATACTCCTCAGATTGTGAAACTTTACCTCGATGCTTTTGGTTTAGCATAGTCTACTCCAAATGGAACCCAGAATTCAGCTTGGCCGGAGATCTGGTGCAGTGGAATGCACAAGAGGGGAGTCACTCCGCTCCTTGGTCAACAGATGCCTTGATTTAGATACTAGAGTCACTAATGTCTCTTTGAGCTTCAGGGATACTGAAAGCTGACAGTATTCTGCTGTATTACTTTATGAAATGGAATTCCTGATTATGATACTGATTTGTTCTTGACTTCTTTTAAGTGCAGGAACTGATAGACGAAATGACTGCAGCATTTTGGTCTGATTGATCTCGAATAGACACGGTTGCAATAGCGGTTAGTCAATCGGACATTAATGAGGTCCCGATTGGATCTAGATGCAATTGCTAGCTACATTGCCGATAAATCATGGTCTAAGATCCCTATGAATGTTGAATGTCATCTGATGTCTTGTGATGTCGTGTGTTATGACTGTCGATTGGTACATGTGCTAGATGTGTGTTCCTAGTACATAGGTACTAACAGTCAGTGTTTGCTAAGACGGTTTATAGCCTCTGTCTATTTTGCAAGCTTAATCGAGGGCGATTACAATGCTTTCAAGAGGGGGGTATTTCACAAAGTGATGACGTGTCTGCCCGAGAGCATGCGGGAAACCCTAGCCTTGACTGCTGCTGAAAACCCTAATTCTGCAAACCCTAGAATATGCCAAAAACCCTAACCCTAAAACCGGTCCTAAATCCTAACCCTAACGGTAGCAGCAGAGGATTATTTTCGGATAATGCGCTGGCATGATGATGTGGCAGCATCTGGATTTTGCGGCGCTTTTCCAGCTTTTAAGCGACGGATTATGGCTGCTTTTCTCCACGCAAATTGCCAAGGAGAGAGAGAGAAGATGATCTGCTTTATTTTAATAAAACCCTCTTGTGAGAGAGAGAGAGAGAGAAAAAAGTTTGCTTTTGGATTCTGAGGCTTTTGGGGCTCTGCTTTTGGCATCCCTTGTAAACTTTAAATAAGCTGAGAGGGTTCTCACTTTGCAGAGCATCTGGACGCAGAGTCTGAGAGTGAAACCCTAATTGCTCTCTTGTACTTTGACATTGATTAATACATAAAGAAATACGGAAAGCGGCGCCAGGCTATGGGGCCAATATCTCTAGGCACGGAACACCGCCTGGCCAGTGCAAATCTATTGTGATCTGTGAATTGTTTTGAAGTGGTTATTTGGTGCTGTCGTGATTGATTCTTGACTTGGAGTGTCCAAGTCTGTTACAGATGGTAGCGCATGCAGGATTTCCTGTTGGTACTTGGGTTGTAGTCATTGGCCATGATCCAACTTGTCAAAGATGTACTTTACAACCTGAGTCTTTGAGTCGCTATTTTTGGGTTTGTCCATATTCTCAGGAAGTGTAGAGAGCAGTTTGCTGATTATTGATGAGTGGGCATACATGATGGGCTCGTGACGTGGAGGGCAGTTGCATGGCACTTGCAATTTCTGAGGTCGCACATCTTTTTCTAGGGCTTGCTGACAGATCTAGTCGTTATGCTTATTGCCTTAGGGTAGAAACCAGGAATTCTACAGATGATTCCGCAAGGCACGAGTTGGACTTCCACCAATGGGATACAATTTCACTACGATTTGCAGCAGCATGTGGAAGGCTCGCTATGCTCACATTCTGGGCTCACAGTTTTCCCCTACATTCACCACGTTGACGACCATTTGGATTGAGCTGCAACAAGCATAGACGCTCCCTTCTTGACACATGAATCTTCAATTCTCTTCACTCGGGACCATGGTCACATCACATGGCATTATGAAACTCCCCAGTGGTTCATCCTTCATTCATCATATAGGCCACTTGATGTTCACACAGCCCTCATTTTGTTCTCCAGCTTTTGTACTTCCTCTAGATGATAGGCCATTAGGCATCTCCAAAGGTCTCTTTTGTACGCAGAATACAGCTTCCTTTTTGGCCAACGAGAGAGAGAAAGAAAGAAAGATATTTAATGTCTATATGAGGCCGAAGTCGGCCTATGAGACAAATCAAGTATGCACGTGTGTATGTCCTCCATCTATCGGAAAGGACAAAACAATCCGAACTGGTATAGAATAACCTTGGTGTATGATGGGATCTATGGGGGGGACGGGGGGGGGGGGGGGGGGGGGGGCGGGGATGGAGCTCTAGTAATAGGGATATGTGCATGTCTATATTCTCAAGGCAATACAATCATGCAAATGCACAAGCTAACTAGCTCCATCTTGTGCTTCTAGGGGGGTTTAAAATGCGGTACATGGGAGGATGGGAAGCAAGGGCTGCACAAATGAAACTAGGCGGGTTAGTCATCCTCTGGCCTCGTCTTTCCTCAGCTGCTCAACGCTTTGAGGTTTGGAGGTGTTGGGAGAGACCACCCCCGCCTGTGTCTCTGTAGGTGGTTGCAGAAGTGTATCTCTATCTTTGATCTCTATAGTGCATGATCTTGCGGAGGGTGGGCTGCCTTCTGAATAGTGACTTGTATTTGCCTCTAACATCGTCGTAAGCTCTGCATCTGCAAACAAAATTCTCCTCGCTCTCCAACTCTTCCCTGCATACTCGACAAACTCTCTCCTCTCTAGGAATGTCATGAGCTTGCTCCACCTCGATCTCTAGTGTGTGTGATGCTACTCTGAGTTGACCAATCGCCACCCGTGAGCTGTGTGGCATGTAGGTGTCCATATAGCATGGTCGCTGTATGAACCCGTCCTCGAGTATGGTAAGGAAATGATCTCTGTACAGTGACATCTTCCATTGAAGGGGAGATGTCATCCAAGTCTGTCTGATATATGTGTGCTAGATATCCTGTCGGAGCACTATGTTTCTCTCACTGCGTGAGATGAACCTGGGGTAAGTCGGGGCCATGCTAGAAAGGTGGCAATCTCTCAAGATTAAGACCATGTGCTCCGAACCATGCTTTAACCTGTGTGTACCATGCTCTGTCATACCCAGACTCTGCTATCTATCTATATGCTCAAGGCAATACAATCATGCAAATGCATCAAGCTAGCTAGCTCCATCTTGTGCTTATAGGGGGGTGTAAAATGCAGTACATGGGAGGATCGGGAGCAAGGACTACACAAATGAAACTAGGTGGGCTAGCCATTGTTTGGCCTCGTCTCTCCTCAGCTACTCAACACTCTGAGGTTTGGATCTCCTCGATCTATCTGCAGTGGAGTTGTGGGGCTTGGCATCTAGTAACACGCGGGTGTCGTCCAGGTGGCTCGTCGCAGCTTGATGAGAGTCACTCCCCTTGGTGAATCTGGGAGTGGAGAGGCGTCGCTCATTATTTTCCAATTTTTTTTTTAAAAAAAATAATCCGCCTCCGTGATTTCCGGAAATTAGGGTTTTTGGCAAAAATTAGGGTTTGCAGGAATTTTAGGGTTTCTGGCAGAAATTAGGGTTTCTGCTGTCCGCCACGTCATCACTTTGTGACATACCCCCCTCTTGAAAGCATTGTAATCGACCGCGATTACGCCTGCAAAACCGACAAAAGCCATAAACCGTCTTAGCAGACACTGACTGTTAGTACCTACGTACTAGGAACACACATCTAGCACATGTACAAAATCGACAGTCACATCACACGACATCACAGGACATCACCAGACATCACAGGACATCACATGACATTCAACATTCATTCGGATCTTAGACCATGATTTATCGGCAATGTAGCTAGCAATCACATCTAGGTCCAATCGGGACCTCAACGATGTCCGATTGACTAACCCCTATTGCAACCATGTCTATTCGAGATCAATCAGACCAAAATGCTGCAGTCATTTCGGCTATCAGTTCCCGCACTCACAAGAAGTCAAGAACAAATCAGTATCATAATCAGGAATTCCATTTCATAAAGTCATCCAGCAGAATATTGTCAGTTCTCAGTATCCCTGAAGCTCAAAGAGACATCAGTGACTTTAGTATCAAAATCGAGGCATCTATTGACAAGGGAGCGGAGTGACTCCCCTCTTGTGCATCCCACTGCACCAGATCTTCGGCCAAGCTGAGTTCTGGGTTCCGTTTGGAGTAGACTATGCTAAACCAAAGCATCGAGGTAAAGTTTCACAATCCAAGGAGTATCTGCTAGGTCCTCCTCCATCCCCTTCGCATCAAATGCAGGAAAGTTCTTGAACTAAACCAAGAACCACCTTCGGACTTTACCTTTCTTCGTATCATTATGTGCCAAAATCTGTTCAGGAACAAGGATCTCCTCGTTTTCTTCCACTGCGGGTTGCTCATCAGGCTCCCCATCATCAGGCACATCACCCTTAACAGGTTTCAAGAGACTTACATGCAATGCATTGTGAATCCTCCAAGTATCTGGCAGTTTCAATCGGAAGGAGACATCATTCATCTTTTCTGTAATCTGGAAAGGTCCGTAGTATCACATACTAAGCTTTGGAAAAAGCCTCTCCTTTCTCTTTTTCTTTCTTAGGCGTGCCTTCTCAAAAGTAAGAGCACCCAATCATCCTCCTTCAGTTTCCAGTCGTGACGATGGCGATCCGCTGCCTTTTTCTGTGGTTCTTGAGACTTCTGCAAAGTCTCGCGAATATTCATCCGCTTCCAATATCTAATCTTTCGTGCTCAGGAAGGATGGAACCTTCGCAGCACTTTCAACAATCTCACATGGCGTCTTCCCCGTCGAAGAGTGTATCGTGTTACTATAGGCAAATTCCACCAAAGATAGGTTCTTTTCCCATTGAGTCTTCTGATCCGAGATACAAGACTTCAATAAATCTAAAATCATTGAATTGGCAATCTCAGATTGCCCGTCAATCTGCAAGTGGAACGATGACGAGAACTGCAACCGCGTGCCAATGTTCTCCCAAATTGCCTTCCAAAACAAACTCATAAATCTGGGGTCTCTGTCAATGGTCGGTGTAATGGCAGCATCCCATTCGGGTGCCGGTCGAACTACCTCTGCTTGTGGCGTCAGTCTATCGGGCGTAGTTCCAAATCGAGCCGCTAATTCCAAGTGAAAAGAAGTTGGCCTTGGCTCCTTCAAAAGAGCTTCCTGATCCTTCACTTTGCCCCGAAAGCGGCAAAGTTTGTACTTTCATTCATTAGATTCGATGCAGGTCCCACGCCATGTGGTACCAGTTCTGCTTTTCTATCTGCCTTTTCTGCCACATTCCTCAGCTGCTCTCGAACTCTCAGACCTGTCGTCGTCTTTATCATTCTGTTCTTTCTGTGCCTTATCAGGGCACTTCGCGGAAATATGTCCATGTTCCTCGCATCCAAAGCACTTCCCCTCTCTGATGAAGCGAGCTCTCTCCTCAGGAGTAAGCTTGGGTCGTGCATCCTTTTTTTTCTCTGGGTTGCTCTTTTTCATTCTACTTTCATTCCCAGAAGTTTGTTCGGCTCGTTGTGTCATGGCCTCATCTGTGGGGTAGGTCAGATTGCCAGAGTGAATGGCAAAGCCCCGCTTCGCATGATTCATCAACTCCTGAACAGAAGCTGACTTCTGTTCCAAGCAGTGATTTCGGATCTCTGTAGGTAGACCCAAGGTAAACCGCTCAATCTGTTCTCTGAACGAGATCTTCCTGAATGAAGAGGCGGGTAGAAAAAAGCTCCAGAATCTTTCACAATAAGAATTCACTGTATCGCTCTTGGTCATCCGGAGATGGTTCCAAGTAGCTCGTATATCTCGCTCAAACTCTTGAGTCAACCAAGAAGAAATAAAAAGCCTCTTGAATTTCAGCCATGTAACTGGCACAGTCTTGCTTAATAGAAGCGTGGACCACCAAGTACGAGCATTCCGCTTATAGTAAGAGGCAGCTCTCCGAATCTTGGAGTGCTCTGAATTGCGTCATCCCGCGAAAGCGATGTCAAACTGCTGTATAAAAGACAGCCTTCGAAGCATCTGAGTATCCTGAAAAGTATCAAACTTGATCGAGTGGCCACCTTCCTTAAACTCTCGGACTTTCTTGCTTTTATCTTCGAGAAAGTCATACTGGTTGGCTTTGTAAAAATTCTTCTTGTTCGCATAAAACTTTCCGTCATCGGAATCTGAGCTATCTGTAGACGAGTCCTCAGTAGAACTGTCAGTCTCTGGGCGAGATTTAGCCTTCTTTGCCTCTCTCTTGCCCTTTCCAAAGCGTTGCTTCTTGCTTCGCTTTTTACCTTTTCTGTCTTCTTCGCTCGAATCCGAGGAGCTAGAAGAACTGTCAGAAGAAGAAGAAGAAGAACTGGGTAGGTCTTCAAACTTGACGCGCTTCTTCAATTTCTTTGCCTTGTCAAATGTCGACCGACGACCCAAATATGCCGGGAAGTCAGTGCCTTTCTTCTGCTTTTTGCCGTGCTTTTTTGGCTTTCTTTTGCGTGTCAAAAAGCTGAGCAATCCGTGCATCAACCACGTTCTCCAGTTCCTTCTCCGTATATTTCTTGGAGGCAGAAGGTTTCTTGAGAGCGGGTTTCGGGAGTGGTGTTGTGGTTCTCTGCCACTCCGTCTGTATCTCTTCCAAAGAGGTCTGGTTCATATATTTTGCCATCTTCGAGTCCTTGGCAAAATTGAGCATCATCTTTATTGCATCGCCGATCAACTGGTGACGCTCTATCTCTCGCCGCTCCGCCTAAGTAGGCCAAGGCGGGCCATACTCTCTGCGTGAATCTTCGTTGTGATCCCAGCCCGCATCTCCAGATGCAGAAGGAGTCGACTGATCATTGCCTGAAGCCATAGGTGCCGCGGACAAAAAAATTCGGGGATCGGATTTCCGTAGAAGAGAAATCGGCCGTGCTCTGATACCACTGTAACAGACTTGGACACTCCAAGTCAAGAATCAACTGCGACAACACCAAATAACCACTTGAAAACAATTCACAGATCACAATAGATTTGCACTGGCCCGACGGAGTTCCGTGCCTAGAGATATTGGCCCCAAAGACTGGCGCCCCTTTCGGTATTTCTTTTTATATTAATCAATCATCAAAGTACAAGAGAGCGGCTAGGGTTTCACTCTCAGACTCTGTGTACAGATGCTCTGAGAAGTGAGGCCCTAACCACTAATTTAAAGGTTACAAGGGATGCCCAAAAGCAGAGCCCCAAAAGCTTCAAATCAAAAGCAATTTCTCTTTCTCTCTCACAGAGAGTCAAAACATGAAAGCAAAAGAATTCTCTCTCTCAAAGTGATGACGTGGCGGACAACAGAAACCCTAAAATTCCTGCAAACCCTAATTTCTGCCAGAAACCCTAATTTCCGGAAATCGCGGAGGCGGATTATTATTATTATTATTATTATTTTTTTTTTTGGAAAATGATGAGCGACGCAGATTTCGCTTTTTTCTCTACGTAAATGAGAAAGAGAGAGAGAATGCTTTTGCTTTCATGTTTTGACTCTCTGTGAGAGAGAGAGAGCAAATGTTTTTGATTTGAAGGTTTTGGGGCTCTGCTTTTGGGCATCCCTTGTAACCTTTAAATTAGTGGTGAGGGCCTCACTTCTCAAGGCATCTGGACGCAGAGTCTGAGAGTGAAACCCTAACCGCTCTTTTGTACTTTGATGATTGATTAATATAAAAAGAAATACCGAAAGGGGCGCCAGTCTTTGGGGCCAATATCTCTAGGCACGGAACTCCGCCGGGCCAGTGCAAATCTATTGTGATCTGTGAATTGTTTTGAAGTGGTTATTTGGTCGCGGTTGATTCTTGACTTGGAGTGTCCAAGTCTGTTACAGTGGTATCAGAGCACGACCGATTTCTCTTCTACGGGAAATGCGATCCCCGAATTTTTTTTCCGGGGCACCTATGGCTTTAGGCAATGATCAGTCGACTCCCTCTACATCTGGAGATGCGGGCTGGGATCACAACGAAGATTCAGACAGAGAGTATGGCCTGCCTCGGCCTACTCAGGCGGAGCAAAGAGAGATGGAGCGTCGTCAATTGATTGGCGATGCAACAAAGATGATGCTCAATTTTGCCAAGGATCCGAAGATGGCAAAAAATATGAACCAGACCTCTTTGGAAGAGGTACAGATGTAGTGGCAGAGAACCACAACACCACTCCCGAAACCCGCTCTCAAGAAACCTTCTGTCTCCAAGAAAATATACGGAGCACGAACTGGAGAACGTGGTTGATGCACGGATTGCTCAGCTTTTCGACGTGCAAAAGGAAGACAAAAACCACGGCAAAAAGCAGAAGAAAGGCACTGACTTCCCGGGATATTTGGGTTGTCGGTCGACATTTGACAAGGCAAAGAAACAGAAGAAGCGTGTTCGATTTGAAGGAGTACCCAGTTCTTCTTCTTCTTCTTCTTCTGACAGTTCTTATAGCTCTTCAGATTCGAGCGAAGAAGACAGAAAAGGTAAAAAGCGAAGCAAGAAACAAAGCTTCGGAAAGGGCAAGAAGAAGGCTACATCTCGCCCAGAGACTGACAGTTCTACTGAGGACTCGTCTACAGACAACTGAGATTCCGATGACGGAAAGTTTTATGCAAACAAGAAGAATTTTTACAAAGCCAACCAGTATGACTTTCTTGAAGAAAAAAAGCAAGAAAGTCCGAGAGTTTAAGGAAGGTGGCCACTCGATCAAGTTTGATACTTTTCAGGATACTCAGATGCTTCGAAGGCTTTGTCTTTTATTCAGCAGTTTGACATCGCTTTCGTGGAAGGACGCTATTCAGAGCACTCCAAGATTCAGAGAGCTGCCTCTTACTTTTAGAGGAATGCTTGTACTTGGTGGTCCACGCTTCTTTAAACAAGACTGCGCGAGTTAAATGGATGAAATTTAAGAAGCCTTTTAGTTTCTTCTTGGTTGACACAAGAATATGAACGAGATGTACGAGCTGCTTGGAACCATCTTCAGATGACCAAGAAAGATACAATCAATGCTTATTGTGAAAGATTCTGGAGCTCCTTTCTACCCGCCTCTTCATTCAAGAAGATCTCGTTCAGAGAACAGATTGAGCGGTTTACCTTGGGTCTACCTACAAAGATCCGAGATCACTGCTTGGAACAGAAGTCAACTTCTATTTAGGAGTTGATGAGTCATGCGAAGCGGGGCTTTGCCATTCACTTTGGCAGTTTGACCCACCCCACAGATAAGGCCATGACACAACGAGCCGAACAGACTTCTGGGAATGAAAGTAGAAAGAAAAAGAGCAACCCAAAGAAAAAAAGATGCACGACCCAAGCTTACTCCTGAGGAGAGAGCTCGCTTCATTGGAGAGGGGAAGTGCTTTGGATGCGGGAAAACTGGACATATCTCCGCGAAGTGCCCTAAAAAGGCACAGAAAGAACGGCAGAAAAGGCAGATAGAAAAGCAGAACTGGTACCACATGGCGTGGGACCTGCACCGAATCTAATGAATGAAAGTACAAACTTTGCCGCTTTTTTGGGGCAAAGTGAAGGATCAGGAAGCTCTTCTGAAGGAGCCAAGGCCAACTTCTTTTCACTTGGAATTGGCGGCTCGATTTGGAACTACGCCCGACAGACTGACGCCACAGGCAAAGGTAGTTCGACTGGCACCCGGATGTGATGTTGCCATTACACCGAGCATTGGCAAACTTTGTTTGCAATGACAGGGGTGTTCAGGACACGCGAGTGACGTTCTACTCGGGATCCCTTGGTACCACAAGAACTACGCCGTGGTTGACTACCGGGCCGAGAAAGCGACTTTGATAAATCAAGGGCTTAGAGATTGTACTTGATGAACTTCAGTTTCTTACTCATTCTTTTGGAAGAGAACTGAACGTTGGATAAAGGTTGAATATGTTTTGACCTGATCAAAAGAACGCCAAGATTTTTCTCCACACTCATGCCGATTGCTTTTCAGAGGGCCTGAAGATCAAACCATTGATCTGATACCTGGAAGCACGCCACCGAATCGGCCACCTTAACGTGTGAGCCGAGTACAGAATGAAAAGATTATGAACCCAGTGAAAGACCTCTTGGAAAAGGGTCTTGTCCAGCCTAGTACTTCACCGTATTGCTCTCCAGTGTTGTTGGTTTTGAAGAAAGGCGGATCTTGGAGAATGTGCATCGATTATAGCACTCTCAACGAAATCACCATCAAGAACAGATTTCCGATTCCTAGGATCGATGATATACTCGACAGGTTACAGGGATCCTCGTGCTTTAGCAGGATTGACTTGAAGAGTGGATATCATCAGATCAGGATAGCGCCAGGAGATGTCTACAAGACAGCTTTTCGGACGACTTTTGGGTTATTTGAGTTTTTGATGATGCCTTTTGGCTTAACCAATGCTCCTGCGACATTTAACCGGATGATGGATAGGATTTTTCGAGAGTACAGGCTATTTGTTGGCACTTTCTTTGACGACATCATTGTTTTCTCCAAGAATGAGGCAGAACACAGAGATCATCTGCTTCAAGTCTTTCAGGCATTACGAGATCACAAGTTAGTGATTAATGCAAAGAAAAGTGAATTTTTCCTACCAGAGATACATTTTTTGGCACACATTGTGTCAACAGCAAGAGTGCAAATGAACCCGGCCAAGATAGAGACTATCCGTGATTGGCCCGGTTTAAGGAATGTCCATGAAGTTAGAAGCTTCTTGGGACTGTGTTCGTACTACAGGCGGTTCATACGAAAGTTTGCAGAGGTTGCTTCCCCTTTGCCTACCTTGACACAGAAAGGAGTACCTTTTTCGTGGGAACCCACAGAGGTGACTGCCTTTCGGACATTGAAAGAGAAATTGACTATGGGACCTATATTGACTTTGCCGGACTTGCAGAAGTCATTTGAAGTATATTGTGATGCTTGTGGTCGTAGTCTGGGTGCGGTCTTGATGCAAGAAGGCCATGTCATAGCTTACGAGAGCCGTTTGTTCTCTAGGACAGAGATGACAACACAGATCTATGAGAAAGAGCTTTTGGCGGTTATCCATGCTCTTACTCAGTGGCGGCATTACCTACTCAGAGCGGATTTTACTGTCTTTACAGACCATCAGAGTTTGCGCTACTTCTTGTCACAGAAGCAGCTTTCGGAAAAGCAGATGCGGTGGGCGAACATCTTGTCACAGTTCCACTTCGAGATTGTCCATGTGCAGGGACAAAAGAATGTGGTGGCAGATGCTTTGTCTCGGAAACCGTTGGTTCTGGCTATTTCCGCGATACATCATAGGAGCTTTGAGGATATGGTCGATTAGTGTGCCACAGATACAAATTTTGCAGATATTTTCACACGGATATGGAATGGGGAGAGAGTAGCGGGATATTCCCATTGGGAAGGCTACTTGATGAAAAAGACTATGTTGTGCGTTACACAGCCGTTGAGGGAAAAGGTTAGGACTGAATGCCACTGTCCACCTTTTACGGGTCACCGCGGCATTGCTACCACCATGAAAGGAGTAGAGAGATATTTTTTTTGGCGAAGACTCAAGAAGGATGTGGATGAGTTTGTGCGCAGTTGCTTGGTATGCCAGAGGTCAAGTTTGACAGACATAAGGCAAAGGGATTGTTACAGCCTTTACCCATACCCACCCACCCCTGGGAAAGTATTGCAATGGATTTCATTTTTGATCTCCCAAGAACACAGAATGATCACGATGATTTTCCGATTACATGGCACGTATGAGACGATTGTCTCCGACAGAGACCCTAGATTTATGAGTTTGTTTTGGAAGGCAATTTGGGAGAACATTGGCACGCGGTTGCAATTCTCGTCATTGTTCCACTTGCAGACTGACGAGCAATTTGAGATTACCAATTCAGTGATTTTAGATTTATTAAAGTCTTGTATCTCGGATCAGAAGACTCAATGGGAAAAGAACTTACCTTTGGTGGAATTTGCCTATAGTAACACGATACACTCTTCGACGGGGAAGACGCCATGTGAGATTGTTGAAAGTGCAGCGAAGCTTCTATCCTTCCTGAGCACGAAAGATTAGATATTTGAAGCGGATGAATATTCGCAAGACTTGGAAACGGCTTTTGCCAAGGTTCGCGAGACTTTGCAGAAGTCTCAAGAACGATAGAAAAAGGCAGCGGATCGCCATCGTCGCGACTGGAAACTGAAGGAGGTTGATTGGGTGCTCTTACTTTTGAGAAGGCACGCCTAAGAAAGAAAAAGGGAAAGGAGAGGCTTTTTCCAAAGCTTAGTATGCGATACTACGGACCTTTCCAGATTATTGACAAGATAAATGATGTCTCCTTCCGATTGAAACTGCCAGATACTTGGAGGATTCACAATGCATTGCATGTGAGTCTCTTGAACCCTGTTGAGGGTGATGTGCCTGATGATGGGGAGCCTGATGAGCAACCCAAAGTGGAAGAAAACGAGGAGATCCTTGTTCCTGAACAGATTTTGGCACATAATGATACGAAGAAAGGTAAAGTCCGAAGGCGGTTCTTGGTTAAGTTCAAGAACTTTCCTGCATTTGATGCGAAGTGGATGGAGGAGGAGGACTTAGCAGATACTCCTCGGATTGTGAAACTTTACCTCGATGTTTTGGTTTAGCATAGTCTACTCTAAACGGAACCCAGAAACTCAGCTTGGCTGTAGATCTGGTGCAGTGGGATGCACAAGAGGGGAGTTACTCTGCTCCCTTGTCAACAGATGCCTCGATTTTGATACTAAAGTCATTGATGTCTCTTTGAGCTTCAGGGATACTGAGAGCTGACAGTATTCTGCTTGATGACTTTATGAAATGGAATTCCTGATTATGATACTGATTTGTTCTTGACTTCTTGTGAGTGTAGGAAGTGATAGCCGAAATGACTGCAGCATTTTGGTCTGATTGATCTCGAATAGACATGGTTGCAATAGGGGTTAGTCAATCGGACATCGATGAGGTCCCGATTGGACCTAGGTGTGATTGCTAGCTACATTGCCGATAAATCATGGTCTAAGATCCGAATGAATGTTGAATGTCATGTGATGTCTGGTGATGTCCTGTGATGTCGTGTGATGTGACTGTCGATTTTGTACATGTGCTAGATGTGTGTTCCTAGTACGTAGGTACTAACAGTCAGTGTCTGCTAAGACGGTTTATGGCTTTTTTCGGTTTTGCAGGCGTAATCGCGGTCGATTACAATGCTTTCAAGAGGGGGGTATGTCACAAAGTGATGACGTGGCGGACAACAGAAACCCTAATTTCTACCAGAAACCCTAAAATTCCTGCAAACCCTAATTTCTGCCAGAAATCCTAATTTGCGGAAATCGTGGAGGCGGATTATTATTATTATTATTATTATTTTTTTGGAAAATGATGAGCGACGCAAATTTCGCTTTTTCTCTACGTAAATGAGAAAGAGAGAGAGAATGCTTTTGCTTTCATGTTTTGACTCTCTGTGAGAGAGAGAGAGCAATTGTTTTTGATTTGAAGATTTTGGGGCTCTGCTTTTGGGCATCCCTTGTAACTTTTAAATTAGTGGTGAGGGCCTCACTTCTCAAGGCATCTGGACGCAGAGTCTGAGAGTGAAACCCTAACCGCTCTTTTGTACTTTGATGATTGATTAATATAAAAAGAAATACCGAAAGGGGCGCCAGTCTTTGGGGCCAATATCTCTAGGCACGGACTCCGCCAGGCCAGTGCAAATCTATTGTGATCTGTGAATTGTTTTGAAGTGGTTATTTGGTGCTGTCGCGGTTGATTCTTGACTTGGAGTGTCCAAGTCTATTACAGTGTGGTCCAAAAATGTGTAAGCTGTGATTGTCTCTCCCCGCTTGTGTCTCTGTAGGTGGTTGCAGAAGTGTATCTCTTTCTTTGGTGTCTGTAGTGCATGATCTTGCGGAGGGTAGGCTGGCTTCTGAATAATGACTTGTATGTGCCTCTAATATCGTCATAAGCTTTGCATCTGCAAACAAAATGCTCCTTGATCTCCACCTCTTCTCTACATACTCGACAGACTCTCTCCTCTCCACCTCGATCTATAGTGTGTGATGCTGCTTTGAGCTAACCAATCGCCACGCGTGAGCCGTGTGGCATGTAGGTGTCCATATAGCATGGTTGCTATATGAACACGTCCACTGTTCTTGCTTTGTAGTGTGACATCTTCCACTGACGGTGAGATGTGATCCAAGTTTGTCTGATATATGTGTGCTTGAGATCCTGTCGGAGCACTATGTTTCTTTCATTGCGTGAGAGATGAACCTGAGGTGAGTCAGGGTCAGGTTGGAAAGGTGGCAAGCTCTTAAGATCAAGACCATGTGCTCCGAACCATGCTTTAACCTGTGTGTACCATGCTCTGTCAAACCCCTGCTCTGCTATTTGTATAGCTGACTCAAATGCTCGCCATGTGTCTGTCAGCAGGGAGCTCTATCACTCTCTTGATATAGCAAATCGTCTGGAAGAGTGCCTCCACTACCATGGGGGGGGGGGAGGGGGAGGTGGTGGTGGTGGGGGTGGGTGGGTCCCCCCCCCCCCCCCCGGGGATCGGGGGTGTAGCAAGCTCTACCCTGATGATATCTTGTGGCACTGTGTGCTTGCTTTGAAACAGGCATGAGATCATATATATCCTTGGTCTCTTGATCCGTGCCTATTGGCTGTTAACCCAAGTGCCCATTGTTACTTCGTACATCAGGGTTGGGGTGACTAATGTATCAAATTTCACCCCTTTGTGCGGTGATCGTGAAAGTGTGTGTGATGACATTTCCGCTCTAGCATTGCCAAAGCTGCATATCTTCAGGTAAGTGTCTTAATACCGGCCTGTGCCATGGAGAAGGTTCGCTTTATGCCGGTGAAGGTGACTCCCAGATAGACGTAGGAGATGACTACCTCGAGTGGTCCTCTGCTGTTGTAAATGTGGCTGCTCACCAAACTGATATATATATATATATATATATATATATATATATATATATATATATATATATATATATATATATATATATCAACGTCTGCCAAAGAATCAATTGGTGTTTTCGAAATCGTGTCGTGAGGCAAGGTCGCGTGGTCCGACGGTCGCCGCAGGCATTTGAGAGTATAGCCATAGGCAACAAATCCTCGATAAACTCTTGCAGTAAATTCCCGCAAAAATTCTCGCAGTAAACTCCTACCGCTGGACTATTTTAGGTAAACTTCAATGGCATTCTTGAACAGATCTTTGTCAAAAGTGACCAGGTCTTTTGCACACCTATCTATGGCAGTAGAAGAAGCCGAACCTTCTGCTCAATGGAAAATCCCAGAACTTAAACCCGATCAAGTATATAAACATAAAAACTTATTTAAGCTTAGAGCCTCCACTGTCTATCTAGATAATAGGTCAGTTGCATCTATTCCCTCAGACAATCAGATGCATTTTATTAAGCTTACTGAGATCTTTCAACATGACAAAGCAGAAGCCCTAAAAAAGGGTTATCACTTTGTTAATCTTGGCTGTGTACAAATAGGTGTAAATCCTCTTTTTAGAGAAAGCCTAGCTGTATCATGTCTAGTAATGATTTTAGACACAAAACACAAAAATTTGCAAGATCAATTCCTTGGCGGAATCGAAAGCAACCTTGCAGACGGACCGGTCAATTTGCAAGTTCGTCCAAAACTATAATGGGTCACTAGATGACCCCTATTTTGACGAAGCCTTAACTCTTGCAATAAAAATTGTTGGCTGTGATCTAAAGCATTTAACTCCTAATGTTGAAATAGCTTTCTCTATTTTAGGAAGAGCAATTAACTCCGGGTTACCAGCAATATATGAAGGTAAATTAATAGCAAGTGAGAAAAAAGATCATAATGGGCAAAACATTACTATGCGCTCAGATAATCATTCTCAGATGCTTCGCTGTGATCAAATTTCTTGGTCCGAAGTAAAACTACCAGAAAATTGGGCAGTTGATATACAGCCTACACTACAAACAAAACTTATAAATAGAGTTCTAAGTGTAGATAGTATAAATTCCTCTAATTATTTAATTAGTTCACAAAAGCCCATTTCTTCTGCTGTTGTGCATAAAGCCCCTACAAAGTCTAGAGCTATGCGAGTAAAGGATTGCCAACATTTGGAAACCTTTGAAAATAAAGATAAAACCTTTTGTAGGCATTGCTTAAGACTAATTGGAAGATTCGACTCTTCCTTATTTGCTTTTACTATCCAGTTTTGCATGATCGAAAGAAAAGATTTTATTGTCTCTGACTGATAAAAACTTTATAGCTCCTTATGTAACTATGCCTGATCAAGTAGCACTTCGCCCTGAAGAAATTACTATACTGTCAAGTTGCATTTCCTTGAAAAGCAATTGAATGACTTGTATAAGTTAATTACTGAATCTACTCATAAACTTGCTCATATGCAAATTCAATTACAACAATTGCTTGATCTCCCTCCTTTGCACATATAGATTTAATCGTCCCCTCTTCTCTAGAGCCACCTTACTTCTCTTTCTGTAAACCCTCATTGCATCGTCACTTTGGTCACTCTGGCAAAAATCTGTCCTTTAATGTCTTAAATGTTGACCAAGAACAAGATAGTTCTTCCGACATTGAACCCGGGGTGGAAAGACTGGAAAGCTGCGGAGCAGCTTTATTACCAGCCACGAAGTGTCTTATCTGATGAAGATGATAGAGATCTTTACACTCTTGCTTGTTGCCACAAAAATCGCAACAAACTAATCGATAACGCAGATAAACCGCCATCCACAAAACCCAAAGGTGTAACCATAGAATCCATCGACTACGAATGGATTGAAGACCAACTAGAGCCAATATGGGATATGACCAATGTAGAACACAGAGTTGGAATTACAGATTATGGTCCTGCATTTATCCATGGTGATTGGGATCAGTTTGATTCTTTCTATGATGAAAGAATTTACAATGGTCTTCAAGCAGAAATCATTCCTGACAACCTTTCATCTCCTCCAATAGAATTTGATAGCCCTTTTTCTCAAGAAGAGTCAGAAATTGATGATTCACAAGCCGAAATCCCTCTGGTGCCATTACATATGGAAAAAGATGAACCTATGGATGAAGCCTCAACAAGTGCAGCCCAAGCTCCTAAGCATCCCCAATTTGTGCAAGGTATAAAAAAGGTAGGTGACATTACCTTTTACAACATTGATAATTTAGAACAAGAGGACATCATTCTTGTTCTGGAATACATGCATAATTGGATCTATCAGCAAATGTTATTTGGGTGAATGCGACAACAAACTGCAGTAGAAGTTGCAGTTAATGGTTTTACAGGTATCCTAAAACGGTGATGGGAAATGTTACCTCCAGAAATCAAAAACTCTATCTTACGACCTGCTGATAATGCGTCGCCTCTCTTACTACTGATAGAGAGCATCTACAAAGTATTTATTGGACATCAAGAGGATCAAGCAACGCTTGTCTTACAAGCCTTTCATGAGGCTCAGATTTGTAACTTCTCCTCTATCTGGGATTTTTGTATTTATTGCAGAAACCCTATATACGAAGCAGGAAAATACCATTCTAGGGAAATCAAAGCAGAATTTGTGTACAAACTACCAAAAGTCATTACAAAGCTCCTTATTGAGAAGCTGGATAACCAAAAGCTAAATCTCCAAACAGCAACTCTTGGAGATATTATCCAAGCTCTACAGGTGGTCATACAGGAACTCTGTATTCAAAAGCAGGCACAAAAAGAATTGAAGGATTCCAAACCTTCGAAGAAATTCTGCAAACAGAATTACTACTCCAGAGATTTTGGATGTACAGACAAAAAGAAAAAATGTTCCTGCAAGCATTCAAAGAAGGGAAAGAAGGAGAAGAATTATAGAAAGAAACCCCAAGCACAGGTTTTTCAGAAAACGTAAGTCCACATCTTCAAAGAATGATAATAAATGTTTCATTTGTGGTAAACAAGGTCATTGGGCTTCAGAATGTCCAAAGAAGAAAAAATCAATAGCATTCAAGAATATTATCCTTGAAGATGGATATAGCTACTTTGAGATATCTTCTTCCGATATCTCTGATTTCGAGTTCAGTATTGCTCAACTTGAAAGCAAAATGCCTTCAACAGAAGAAAGCAGCTACGACTCCAACTCAACCTTTCAAGATTGCCCCATTGCAATGAATGTCATGAGCTTAGAAGACTTCATGCCTACTCTCTTCAACCCGCAACAATGGAAAAGGTTTTCCAAAGGAAAACAACAATTCTAATCAGATGACTCTGTTTCAAGCAATTCAGATTCTTCGTTAGAATCTGAAAAACCAGGTAAAAAAACCTTCTCTCAACAAAACTCTAAAGAAGCATCTACTTATCAGAAGTAGCTCAGAAATGCTCTATGTGAAGCTGACAAACCTAAAGCACCAGCTTTAGAACGAATGGTCATTCTAGCTTTGGCCACTAAAATGAAACTAAAACAAATCAAAGCAAGTTAGCCTCTCTTTGATCACAACTCCATCAGCAATCTGGTCTTAGGCAAAGTCAAAGCTCGACCTCTCCAAGAATTGCCGCCAGGAAGAACACCCTCCAATTCCTCTAGTTTTGATGAAAAAGCTTCTGATTTTCCTCAAGATATTCCATCAACATCCTGACATAAACAAGATCACTCTTATGAAGAATTTCGTTAAAAAGAGCAAGAATTGCGCCAACGCGAGCTTATGCTAGAAAAACAGCAGGCTCTCCTTAGATGGGAAGCTGATCTAACTGCACGAGAAACCACTTTCCTTTCTCGGGGGGGTGAGACTTCTCAGTTCTCTCGAAATACCTCTCGAAATACCTCAACTCCACTTGCTCCAATTCCATGGGATATCTTGCTACCAAAAGAACAACTAGCTAAGCTAACTTCAACAGGTAACCAACTATTTGTAGAAGATATTCAAAATCTTAAAGATATCCTACCTCCAAAAGCGGATATCATGGGAATTGGCAAAGCCCCTTTCAAAAGAAAATTACCCCCAGCTTCTTCGTCTAGAGAGACAAGATCAAGCTGTTCATCAATTGAAGGTGAAGAGTCTACAACTAAAGACAATGTCTTTATTACAGTTCAAGAAATTAGTGAAGAACAGAGACAAGATATCTTGGAATCTCAACAATAAGTATTGATGGTATTCAGACAGAAGACCTACCATTTCTAACTCATGCAGAAAAGGTAGACTCCTCTATCTATTATTCCCACAAAAAAGAAGAAACCATTCTAGATCCAGAATACTCTCTCGGACCTCAGGCCAATAAAGATAAGGCCAAATGGATCAATACCAAAGTGGCCATATTTAGATCATCATGGTATGGAGACAGGAGAAAGTTTTATGATAAGTATACAGACTCTAATCAGAAGCAAAAATCTCTGAAGAAGCTAATCCTCCAAAGCAATTAAATGCTGAACGAATCAAGCCAATTAACCTTG